>NC_089843.1:219847589-221231339 GCF_035609145.1 Eleutherodactylus coqui
GGAGGAGGGAATTGATGGGAAACTGATCAAATTTGCTGACGACACAAAGCTAGGGGGGATAGCTAACACTAGGGAAGAGAGAGGATTTAAAAAGATCTAGGAAAGCTTGCACAGTGGGCAGGAACTAACAGAATGGTATTTAACAAGGAGAAATTCAAAGTCCTACATCTGGGCAAGAAAAATAAAGAAAGCACATACAGAATGGGAGGAATTGGGTTAAGCAGCAGCACATGTGAAAAAGACTTGGGTATACTGATAGATCATAGACTGAACATGAGTCAACAATGTGATGCAGCAGCCAAAAAGGCAAACACAATTCTGGGATGTATTAAGAGAAGCATAGAGTCTAGACCATGTGAGGTCATTATCCCCCTCTACTCTTCCTTAGTCAGACCTCATCTGGAATACTGTGTCCAGTTCTGGGGTGTAAGATAAGCATAGAGTCTAGATCACGTGAGGTCATTATCCCCCTCCACTCTTCCTTAGTCAGACCTCATCTGGAATACTGGGTCCAGTTCTGGGCACCCCATTTTAAAACAAGATATAGAAAAACTGGAACAAGTTCAGAGAAGAGTTACCAAGATGGTGAGCGGTCTGCAAATCATGTCCTATGAGGAACGGTTAAAGGATCTGGGAATGTTTAGCTTGCAGAAGAGAAGGCTGAGAGGAGACTTAATAGCTGTCTACAAATATCTGAAGGGCTGTCACAGTGCAGAGGGATCAGCCCTATTCTCATCTGCACAAGGAAAGACTAGAAGCAATGGGATGAAACTGAAAGGGAGGAGACACAGATTAGATATTAGACAGTGAGGAGATCAATGAGTGGAACAGATTGCCACAGGAGGTGGGGAGTTCTCCTTCAATGGAAATGTTCAAACAGAGGCTGGACAAATATCTGTCTGGGATGATTTAGTGATCCGGCACTGACCAGGGGGTCGGACCCGATGACCCTGGAGGTCCCTTCCAACTCTACCATTCTAGGATTCTATTATTCTAGTTACAGTATCAGTAATGTTTAAAACTTTACGCATGTTATCAGGGGCTTTTCTATTGGGGATCAATCCCATTTGGTCCTTATGAATTAGGAATGGGAGTAGATGATTTAGTTGGGTGGCTAAAATGGTGATAATGGAGTTTGTAGCCAACATTTAGTAGAGAATGGTCTATAGTTTTTGGGACAGAGATGATCTTTATTATCTTTTGGAATAACTAAGACGAGAGTCTAAAAATCTATGGGGCGGAGTCGCTGCCTTCATAAGATGCTGAAACACATTATTTAGAAGTTGGACCAAAGTATCTTTACATTCTTCATAGTACAAGGCTGTGAATCAATCACGGTCTGGGGCTTTTCCGAATTTAAGGTCTTTGATGGCAGTAATGATCACCTCAGCAGAGAATTCTGCATTTAAGGCATCTCTTTGAGAGCAAGTCCGAGTAGGGACAGATATAGAGTCAATGAATTTGGATCCCAAAATCAAGACATCACTAACATGAGCATTATATAGAGTGTTGTAGAAATTAGAGAACTTTATTAACTGTAATTACTTTAATTATATATCACATCTGGATTGGATGTTGTAGTTCCCTGTGGTGTATTAATCTTAAAAACCACATTGACTCTCTTTCTATACCTGAGTTTAGACGCCAAAAGACAATCTGGTTTATTAGCAAACTTAAAATACGTGGGCTCGGTCCACTGGAGGATTTGTTCAACTTCTTGGAAAAGAACGGCATTAACCCTTTGCAATCCAATTTTGGATTTAGGGTTTCCTAGTGGCTTTCTCTTTCTGCCATTATACAATGGCGCCATCTGCTGGCTAGAGCCAGTACTGCGATATGGGACATGCTGGAGAGGCCCCCCGACAACAGAGTGGCCAGTAATCTACAGGAAGAATACCCTGCCGGACGTCTTCCGACATCGGAGCTGTACAGCCTTCAATCAGAATGTCTTTAGACGTCAGACAGTGGATTGGAAAGGGTTAATCTGTATTTTAGTGTCTTTAGTTTCTTTAGCTGTAGCTATTGGAAAGGCGCTGTTAGTAAAGACTCTCTAAAATAAAGGGGCATCTTTCTAAGGCCGGTCTCACACTGATTCCAAATGTGAAAGCCCGCAGCAGAGTCTAGCTCTGAACCCGGCCAGCGACCCTGCTTACCTGTCATTTCTTTACTGCGGATGACCGTGGATGCTTGCTGTCGGTCGTACGCAGTACAGATTTTTTTTTTATATATTTGCATTTCCCGCACCATTGCTAGGTGATGACACAGGTACCCACGGCCTATCGACAATTTTAATTGCAGACGGGCTGCGGGTTGGACAACCTCCATTAACTTCAATTTGATAAGAAAAGAAGGCATACAAGCAGCACTCACTGAAGATCCACAAGGGCAGGACCACCAGCCAAATGCAAAGCCACGGAAATAGGAACCCGGACCTTGGTTCCACAAAAGAACAAACAGCAAGAGGTGAAGTCCACGGCAGCATAGATAGATGCAGTAAAAGTTTGAAGCTTTATTCCTCCATACAGATAGCTGCTCGGTTTCGACCTATGAACAGGTCATTGTCAAGCATAATCATGGATAGTGCATCTATCTATACTGCCGTGGATTTCATCTTTCCATTAACTTCAATGGTGGCCGTCCAAGTGGCATCCGCAAAAAATAGAGCATGCTGCGATTTTTCCTCTCCTTCCGTAAATTGCAATTCGTTTCCGTGAGCATGAAGGAAAAAGCGAAAGTACATACTTTTTCAATGCATGCCATTTGCTGTGGATCCTCTGCAATGGAAGATTGGCCTAAAGCTAACGGGGTTTAATTTATTTTCTCCTTTCCTCTTTGATGCGATCCTAATTAACTGCCTTCTAATAAAAGCTTTATGTGAAAGCCCGATCCACATAGGTGTAATATCAGGAGTATTATTAACTTCAGGGAATTCAGCCTCCAATGATGGGATAAGGGTCCATAAAACTGATGTTAGAACAATATGGTGATCCCACCAGGACCATGGTAAGTGTCTGGTTGTAGCTACGAATGGTTATAGGGAGGAGGAGATTAAGATATAATCTAATCTTGAGTATATATAGGCTGCCCAGGAAAAATACGTAAACCTTCCTCTAGCACCGGGGAGGTTAGAGTGTCAGACCATTCTTTTCTTTGTGAGTTGGTAAATTGGTCGGGCCTTGTTACTGATCCAGCAAGTGAGGACGAGAATGGAAGATTGAAGTCGCCTGCCCAAATTAATTTTGTGGAAGGATATTGTAAAAGTTTTCGAGTTTAAGTAGAGATGTTGGGAGAGGGTCTTCAGAAGGGGCGTATGCATTAATAATATCTATATGGAGTCGGGAAGGAATTTTTTTTCCCCAAATGGGATAAATTGGCTTCTGCCTTATTGTTTTTTTTTGCCTTCCTCTGGATCAACAAGGGGTGAAAACAGGCTGAACTAGATGGACATTGTCTTATTTCAGCCTAACATGCTATGTTAGATATAACTTCTATTTAAGCCAACAGGACTGAAAGGCAGAGTAATTATTTATCAGTACAAGACCCATGGCGGTCATATGCCAGTGCTGTTACTGAGAAAAGTCCTTTGGTTATAATTTAAGGATTATAAACTCTCTAAGGGGAGCATTTCGGAATGACCTATAATACATATACGTTTCTTGGATACTATGGAGAAATGGCCTGCCTCATCAACATCTACATGGTCTATGTGAAAGGGGAAATAATTGTGAAAGAGTGTCAACACCCCTCTATGCTTTTTGTGGGCAGAAGCTGTGTAAAACCTTATTTTTGCCCATTGTGGGTGGAAATACTTGATGATGACTGGGGGGAAAGGGGTTTCCTGGATACAGATGATAGTGAAATCACTGCACATTATGGGAGATTCCTTACTATACTTAACCCAACTGAACAAGAACATTTAAGAATTAACCTAGTTTTCCATTTTCTTTGCTCCTTATCTCTTCTACTCTCACTCACTAATCCTACCCTATACGGGTCTATCTGCGCACAAAACCCAAGGAAAGCCTTCGTTTATACAGAGGTGGGTGGAAGACCTGCAGATAGAAATGCCCATTGAAAGATGGCACCATTGTTGCTCTACTATTTCAAAAGGTAGCCACCAGGTGTCCTTCATGAAGACTTCAATAAAGATCCTCCATAGAACTTACTTGGTCCCTCAATGATTGCATCACTATTTTCCTTTTTCCTCCCTGTTTTGTTTTCGAGGCTGTCAAGCCATAGGAGATACTCTCCATATGTGGTGGACCTGCTATGGTCACTGGTCTATAGATTACTTTATTGCCTGTTTGTCGGTCCAGTCCCTAGATCTCCCACTGTGTTTCTTTTGGGGGACCGACCTCCACAATTTTAACACCAAGCTCATAAAGTCATCCAGTATATTTGTATGGCCACAAGAATCCATATAGCTTCCAGGTGGAAATTGCTCATTCTTTCTTTCCCCAAAGCTACCAATAGAATCTCTACTATAATGATACATGAAATTAGTCATGCTATAAGAACTGACACTATGCTCACCATTTCAAGAACCCATGCCATAATGTGCTATCTACCTAATGAATACACTAGAGGACTTGGTATCTTAATACTTTAATACTATTTATGTAATATTTTTATACTTTTCCCTCGCCTACTCTTAATGATGCTAGGATTTTATATGGATTCTTGACGACCTTTTCTTATGTTTCCCCTCCCCCCTTTATCACCTAACTATCATCTCTTATTAAGAAAGTTGTGTATCTTTGACTTTCAATAGTAAGTCTGCCCCAATGGGTATAAAGTGTTACTGCTGGTCGGGACAGGTGGACAGGGGGTCCCTACGTCAGCCCTGCCCCGTGTCCCTACCTGCTTGCCCCCTGGGCTAGGCCCCAGGGCGACAACTGGGCAACGGTCCCTGTGCTGCACTAGGGACAGGGACCCCAAGGAAAGAGGGACAGGGAGACCAGCAGGTCGATACCAGACGCAAACGACTAAGCAACCAGAGAGACGTCGGGAAACAGGCCGGGTCAAACCAGAAAGACACGTGCGCAGTACATGAGGACAAACCAAAAACAGAGTTAGAATAGAAGCCAAAGTCAGAACACAAGTAGTCAGGTCAATAATGCGGGTGTAGGCAGACGGAGTCAGAACCAAACACTGGCAACCAGTGTCTGACCCAGCCAGGTATATAAGCAGAACTCCCCGCCCAGAGGGGCGGGGGAAGTCACATGACACCAGAGTGTCCCCGAGCAACCACCAGAGCAGGGGAACCCCGGACACGGCCGCCAGGCTGGGCCCCCTGCAGCTCCAGGACAAGCGCTGTGCCTCACCTGGACACCGGCACCCCCAGTGGAAACCATCTTCAACACAAAGCTTGACAGTTCAATCATACTATGTGGCAGTAGGAATTATCGAGAACAAACTTTCTGACAGTGAGGGGGATCAATGAGTGGAACAGGTTACCATGGGAGGTGGTGAGTTTTCCTTCAATGGAAGTGTTCAAAGGCTGGACAAATATCTGTCTGGGATGATTTAGTGATCCTGCACTGAGCAGGGGGTTGGATCAGATTACCCCGGAGGTCCCTTCCAACTCTACCATTCTATGAGTCTATGAAAAAAGTAATGATTATTATCAACAACACTGCAGGGTTTCTGTTACTAAATAGTGTCCCTACGATCATGCTCTGAGAGAATTAGTACCTTCACATTTCCCCAAAGTCCCTAAACTATAACTGAACCAGGTGTAAATACAGATGAACTAAAGCAGCAAAAAGGTTACAACCTGACATTGATCTACTCTCCATTTACTTGTACACACTACCCTCTCACCAGTTGTTTAGTGAACCACACTTACTGAGGCCAACCCATCAGGTATGTTCAAGCGTCTGGACACCCATGCCATTCAACACCTATTTTGGCCACAGCAGCCCCTCCAACCAGGTTTTAACCTAGTTCAACCCAGATTTTGCTCCCTTCAACCTGACACGCTCCTTAAACCTACCTCCTTACATGCTGATAAGACGCCCAGCCTATTTTGCCATGGTGATATCCTACACCATATTCTGCAAACTATCCACCTCTGTGGCTAAAATTCTTCAATCCTAACCAGAAAGTGGACTGGCAGCAGGTTAGCTGACCGTCCTTTCCTGTGATACTGCGCAGGTCTCGCTACCCCTTGAGCAACCACTGTGGTCCCACATGTCTCCCACAACACGTACAAGCTACCAGTAACCAGTAGAGATACCGGCTCCTGAAACAGCACATGCAGTGTAAACCATGTACACCCAATGGTGCCAAGAATACAACCTAATATCCATTCTCCTAATTCTTCCCCTCTGCATTTTAGCATGGTGCTTCAAAGTCCCAACAAGTGCCACCCCACTAGTGTTGGACGCCTTCTTGGCCCACACTATTCCTAGTAACCTCCTCCAACCAGCTGAGTAATAAAATGATCCCCCTGCCAACAAATGTAGACGAGTCTGGTGGTAACACAGAGTATCATGGCCCAAGATCCTGCAACATAAACAATATTGATAAACACTGATGAACTATAAGTGGCACCATATGTAGACGTTCCTATCTAAATAGTGTGAAGGTGCTTAAACTGGTTTTTAACCACCAACATACAAAACAATGGTCAAAGATATTACTGGCTAGAAAAGAAGAGTGATAGCGGACTAGATTAAAGGGGGACCGAAGGGACACACATACTGAAAAAATGACCCAGAAGTGAGGGCCATAGGCTCACAGAGAAGACAGGGTGCCCCAAATAATGGCCTTGGTGTTGATTTCACACTAAGGTACTGGTTTGAAAATGTAAATTGCCAGTTCATCAGACTAGCAACAGTTTTCTTCCCTTATCATCTTGCGGAGGGCAGGACGAGGATGCTGGAAGGCTGCAAACATATAGCAATGCAGCACTTTGAACGATGGTGACAGTACACTGCAATACCTGTATTGCATCAAATGCAGTTAGAAACCACCTTCATCTTCATACTCTGGTTTAGAGCCGGTAGACCATGATATTAAACTGGAAGCTCCAAGCAAACAGTGGTAGTTCCCTGCAAGAAACAACCGTCTGTCAGCAATTCATTCAGAGACAGAGGTTCTGTTATTAAAGGCGTTATATTCAGTCTGATTCCTTTCACAAGATCTTTTTGTTTCTGTCCCCTTTTATAGGTAATGGCCTAATGACTCTGACAGTAGCAAAGCAAAGGGTATGTGGATTACCCCATGACTTTCATTTACATGAGAAGTCATTGGGATGTCAATAATATACTCACAAATGTGCCTACACAATTCTCTAGACGTTTTGTCAACATAATAAAGATGACATAAACATTTGCATATTTAAAGGGGTTGACCAAGTTAATTTTTTTAAAATAAGTGTTCCTGGTGCCAAAACATAATAGAATGGGATTTCTCCTGACACCTTTCATGTCCCAAACCAGCAGGTCTGCCCTGTGATGCCGTATATACAGGCTGCAGCAGCCTTTTAATGGGATGTCACAGGCTGCTGCAGCCAATTACAGGCCTCGCTGATCAAAAGCTTGACATCTTGTACAAAGGCTGACTGAGCCATTTCGATACAAACTCTAAATGATGTTATAGAGAGCTTTCGAACCTACTCACGGTTCTTCCTCAGGCTTAAATGAAATAGATCCAAAGAGGCATATTTATATACAGACATACTTACCACAAGGCACAGACATGGTGTAATTAATTTGCACTTAGAAAAATACCAGAACAGGGTGAGCAGATCAGTAATTACTTAATTAGTCCACTGATAAGGAATGTGAAAGTCTTATGGCCTACAAATTGGTGTTAGGGGGTCACCAGACCAGCATGTTATCTCTGCTCCAGATTTCTCATATTTTCCACTGATGCAAAAAGCCCCCTCCGAGGTTCATTCCATTCCTGATGGATGGTTATAAACTTGTACTCCCAAATTCTTCTGTGATGTTGAGATTTGAAATTGCCTTTAAGTATAGTAACTTTCATATGTTCTATATTGTGTCCGTGACTGGAGAAAGGCTCCGCCACAGGGAATTCTGTGTTTTTCCCTTTAATTGTTTGGTGATGAGATCTCATCCTCACTTTAAGGTTTTGTCCTGTTTCTCCAACATAAAGGCTCCCGACCGGACATTTACTGTACAGGATCAGGTACACAACATCAGATGTGGGAATGTCCCTGGGATCTTGTAGTTCTTGGTAATGTCACTGTTGTGCCAAATGTAATCCACTTCTTGATGGCCATCTTCACTGTGTTCCATGGTATATGTAATTCCCTGGACATTTTTGCTCCCCTTCTTCTCCTGACCTTCCAACAATCAGATCCCTTTGATCTGCTGTAAGACCTTTACGGACCAACTAAGAAAATTGCAGGAAAATCCTCCTAGAAGAGCCCAACTTTATATGTGGAACCAGAATCCCTGTAAGTAATGGCAGCGGAGTGCTGACTACTAGTTATCAGGAGGTGACATGTGATTGGCTAATTCTAAACACAACTAGATCCCGAAATATAAGAGGGGGTTGAACCTTATGCAACTACATGATTTTACAGTTTGTTTTTCAATAGAATTGTACAGATAAAGGGAATATAGGGAAGATCAGATGAAAAGGAGAAGATACATTCCCCACTTACTTCACAGAGGAATCCACAAAGTTGAAGGGACTCCTCTAAAATCCAGGCCAGCTTATTTCTGCTTGTAACTAGCAGGCCTGCATATAAGTCCCTACCCATGTGCACACGTCAGGTTTATTCTGAGGACCAACCTAACTTACGCATCTCCAATATATTTGGTACAGTAACGTGGATGAAGTGCCTTTGGACGTCTGTTAGGGGTAGCCCAATCCACAGTATTGTTAGATGGTGCATCACTCTTTGTAGCAGTCTCAACAGCAGTTCCTCTAGCTGTAGTCCCTGCAGCTTTACCTTCTCAGCGATGCTTGCTGATCTCAGCTATTGTTAAGGCAGCTTCAAGCAACTCACTCAATGCCCACATGCTGCCCCTCTGTAGCAAGCACTCAGCAATGGTTTTCCACCAGTGGCTTCCCTTTGCCACTGCATCTCAGGCCTCAGTCGCGCAGCTCTCCACGCTGGCTTGTTCTCCAGGATGCAGCTTACTCTGATCCAGAGCTAATTCTCCTCTTCCTGTTTCCTCTCCAGGGGACACATGACCTGCCCTATCAATCAGTGAATTAATCATGCAAAACAGCATTTTTCCTGGCATTCCCCATACAGATCACATTCATATAAAACATGCATTCGTTATATTATATTACTCCTTTCAGTTTTATTACTGCATGATGATTCCTGTGGAATTATTAAAGCACAAATAACCACAAAATACTCATAACCCTCTGCGGCCCCTCTGCACATAGCTGTTATGCACACCGCAGCATACGGAGACCAGAAGATCCCCTGGTGTTTTTCAACCTTATTCCAAGGCAAGGAGGGAATGCACAGCCCGATCTCGGGTCTGGATCACGACCCCACTGAGAGTCCAGAAAGGAGATATACGATCCAGGCAGCATCAGATGTCTAGAAACAACCTCTTTATTCCTCCATTATGCCAGTTGTTTTATGGAGGAATATAGAGGGTTTTTTTTTTACACATCTGATGCTGCCTGGATCGTATATCTCTTTTCTGGCCCCTCTGCATATATGCAGAATGCAAGTCCATAAACTTCAATACATGACAGGGTGAAAATGTAGCCTCATGAACAAAGATTGGCATAATAGCTCAAAGATATCAACCATATACCCTGTTTCCCTGAAAATAAGACATAGCATGATTTTCCAGAATTTTTAGGATGCAAAATGATTTTTCAGGCTTTTTGAGGATGCTTGAAATATAAGCCCTGCTCCAAAATTAAGCCCTGCTAACAGTTAATTTAAAAAGTCAATTTAAATAGTGTCCAGGCAGCTATACATGTAAAAAAGTTAAACCTTTTTGAACAAAAATTTATATAAGACACTGTCTTATTTTCGGGGAAACACGGGTAATATGTAACAATATCTATGCCCAACATAAATTAATCACGAACATACATTAATACAGAAAAACAATCACATATTAAGAAGAGGCAGGACTATGAAAAACAGTAAACAGAATGCCAGATATCACCAAATGGGGCCACTAACTATAGGTGACGAATGGTACAAACTCAAATCACTTATAGAACAGTATACTGACAGAATCCAAGTATCTCCCCCATAGACATGCTGGTGGTTTGCTGTTTAGACCCTATTAGTGTGCTATTCTATTAGTGATTTCCTTTTGTGACTTTCATACACATTTTATATTCTTTACATTTATTGTATATCTGTAATCAATTTTAATATTTTGATCATATTTTTGGAGAAATCTTTTGTTGTCTTTTTTCCCCTCTTAACACACATACCATTTTGTGATTCAACCAAGTGCCCTGTGGATTCAGGCATGTATGGTGGCTATGCTTAAGCCTATCCCATAGGCTCCTTCCCTTTCTGACAATAGGCATATCTGACAAGACATCTACCGTATAGTCACTATCAGCCATAAGAAGTGGTCAGAGTTAGAGATGAGCGAGCATACTCGATACAGCAAACTACTTGAGTGAGTAGTGCCTTATTCGAGTACCTGCCCACTCTTCTCTAAAGATTCGGGTGCCGGCAGGGGAAAGCGGGGAGAAACGGAGGGGAGATCTCTCTCTCCCTCTCTCCCCCCCGCTCACCGCCGCAACTCACCTGTCACCGGCGCCAGCAGCCGAATCTTTAGAGATGAGCGGGCAGGTACTCGAATAAGGCACTACTCGATCGAGTAGTTTGCCGTATCGAGTATGCTCGCTCATCTCTAGTCAGAATGTCTCCAAGATACAGTATGTATGACTTCGCTGGCATTACCATCATAAGCATCAATCAATGTACTGTAATGAACTTTCCTTCTTCACTCTGCTTGGGTACTATTAACTGTTGCCTCTCCAGTGCAGCATACTTTAAAATCTCCTGTGCAATGAATTCTGGGTAACCTCTAGAAAAATATATTTTTTTGTAGGGGTTTAGCCTGATTCCCAAAGAGGGCGGTGATGACCCCTCCAGTGCAGCAAGTTGTTGGCCGTTGGAGGCTTCCAATAAATGATTGACAAAGTTTCTGTCTCTTCTTAAATATCTGAAGGTCCAAAAAGAATATTATGTTTGACTGAATCTCCTGTGGACAATCTAAGACCTATCAACTTGTTCAGATAACTAATGAATTAATCAAATTAATCTTTGGTACCTGCCAACAGGCCACCGCAGGAGGATACTGTCAATGTAACATGTCCACAACAGCTCCTTCTGCTACCACAAGGTGTTGTCAACTGAAAGGACTATGGTGTCCTCCCAGCAGCCCAAGAGGAAATTTGTATAAGTTGGTAGTAGTACTGAGAATCAGAGGGTAAGTATAAACTCTAAGGAATTCTGTGATGTGAGAAGAACTCCTCTAAGTCTAAGATAGTAACAGCCTTCAGCTAACCTGCAGATCAACCTATGCAAAGATTTTACATCAATATTCGCAAGGCATCAGTATTCGGCGGGGCTCACATCAAGATACTTCATCCTTCTCAGGAGGTTCATGCTATCTTGAGTATATGATGATAATATTGTTATGAAATGTCAAGGAGTCTGGTCCAAATAAATCCTGAAGTTTGAGCGTCCAGCAGTGGATTTACCACAAATGCATTGGTTCCCTTGTGCATCCTGGGCAGCCCACAAAAGGTAGCAACCTATGGGGATCTTCGCAACATAAAAGACATCTTGTCCAAACCCCTGATAAGCCCCATTTACGCAGGATGAATGTTGGGCAAACGATGCCCTAAACTCGTCCTCGCACATACTCACTCTCATGCTGCTGCACAGGAGTATTGCTGGCTCAGTCACAGAGCGACCAGCAGGGGGCGCAGTAGTGACCCTCCACAAATGCCATACATGTATGTCTTGTGTTGATGCACTGTGCAAAGCTGTCTTCTCATTTCCAGTATGTGTTTTGCATATCTGCAGCGCTTGAAAGGTTAATTTCTAATAAAATCGAAAGCCTGCATGTAAATGTATCAGTTATGTCATGTCATGTGGTATGAGAGAGGTTATAAATGGTGATGGTGAGCGGGGAGAGTCCATGTCTTCAGGAGTTTGGTGGGACAGGAGGTCCAGACACACGGGGGCACCTTCAGTCCTCATGTGCTGAAGCATGGAGGAAAAGGAGAGGTTTCCCGTGCTGCTATGATTGGATGCTATATGGAGTGAGCCCCATAGAGAGAAGGAGAGAGCATAAGTCTGTGGCATTGTACAAGGCCCAGTGCAGAGCTACTAGTCATTTGATTTGATTTCCTATGCAGTCGTCTGAAATCTGGATCACTGTGTAGAGGTACACCCTGTTTGTCTGTCACAAACGCATCACTAAGGCTAGGTGGAGGTACTGCGAGTCAAGAATCTCTAAAGTTTATTCATTTACCTGCACTGAGAAGTCTGTCATTGAACTGCCTTGTACTGTGTTGATTATTCTCCAAGTAAAGTTATTGCCGGGCTCTGACCGTTCCCTGAGACCTGTGGTACTACAAAGACTCTCTGTGCTGTGTTTATTTGCCAGGGTTCATACCGGTGGGAATGGTGGCATCACGCGTCACAATTACCCCCCTACTATCCAGTTTGGTGGGCATTTCCCTATCCGAGGGGTGTCCCTGGTGGCCTGCAGTGCTACTCTGGACTTCGCTGTGTGTGTCCCTCAGGGATGGAGCATGGTAAGTGCCACCATGGCAAGTCAGCACTCTACCCTCCCAGCTCCCCACGTATGCCAAGTGTCCGAGGTCTCCCTATGGGACGGTGCACCGGAGCGGCTGGAGGAGAATTCTCTCCTCGCTCCCCCGCCCCTCTCTATTCACTTAACACAGCGGCCGTTCAATACTGAGCGGCTGCTGTTTACACTGAATGATCATCGTTCAGGCTGTATAATATCCTGAATGATGATCGGCCGCTGTGTTAAGTGAATGGAGAGGGGTGGGGGAGAGCGAGGAGTGAAATCTCCATCTGCCCCACTGCGAGCCAATGATACTCGCTCCTGTACAACAGCACATGTGGGGACGACTATCGGGCATCGTTTGCCCGACAGTCATCCTGTGTAAGTTTTGGTTAGAATGTAGCTTTTGTTTGGATAAAGGTTAATAAGTAAGACAACTTACCTTAGAGTTTATGGTGAAGAAATAAATAGTTTTTACCTCCATGAATAAAGTATGAAGAAAAACAATGAAAAAAGTTTTAAATATAAAAACAAACGTGAAAAAAATATCTAGGATTTTAAATATTCTGTTTTGGACATAAAATGTCTAAATATTTTGGATTGGAAGTGGTGCATTCCGGCGTTTTTACGCCGTCCAGGAAAGATAGTTCTGAAACTATCTTCAGGCAGAATATGGCGGCCGCTGCCATAGACTCCTATGAGAGCCTATGGAAGCTGCCGGAGAAAGGAGGTGGGAGGGAGTTTAGGAACATGACTACTGAACTCCCAACCGTTTCTCTCCCCCTCTCCTCCCCTTGCCAACTGTCTGCAATGGAAGGGGGTGGGACAGGGCAGGAGCTAGTGTGCTAAAGTCCCACCCCTCCCCTTGTCAGCAGCTCTAATTGGCTGGAGTGGAGAGGGGGAGAGACTAGCTCTGCTAAACTTCCGCCCCCTCCACTTGTCGTAAGCTGGCAAGGGGCGCAGAGGGGGTGGGAGTTTAGCTGAGCTGAGGGTATCCCAGGGGTACAGCGTAAATGCACCGCAGCATCAGTCGTCTGAACAGGCATTAAAACGGGAGTTCACGCGATTTTCGGTGGCGCTGTGGCCATGACACGGCCGGCTGAAAATCGTTGCGCCTGTGTGAATGAAGCCTCAGGGTGTATCTCTAATTTTCAGTTGTCTCTGAGCTGGTGAGTGAAGATTAACTGCATGATGTCTCTATACGATATTGGCTCTCTGTAACATTCACACACATAAAACAGCATTCTGTATGACTGTATAGACAAGTCCTGAGCAGTGTAGATGTGATTTCAGTAGCTGTGAGATAGTAAAACACCATTATTTATAAGAGTTCATCAGAATGATTCTCTGCTTCTGCCTCCCTCCTCCTCCCTCTCTTCTCTCCATAGACTTCTATGAGCAATATAAGACTACACGCACCCTACTTTCTATTATCCTTTTTGATATCTAAAGATGAACATCACTTGACAACAATCAGTTGGCAGCAACTTTGAAGGAAAGGAGACCCCTTGTGGCACTCTACATAGATTTTTCAGGACAAAAATATTATTTTAGATGATTTGCTTATTTGCACTTTTGCTCGTTATCACATTGACTGTCAGAACAGCACAGGTTTGGTGAACAACTAGTGACCACTTCGGGAAGCAGACAGTTAACCCCTTAACGACCGCCCATATGTCTTTCGATGGTGTCTGTTAAGGGGCTTTTTTCGGCAGCACCTTCTTTTGAAGGCACTGCATTAGAAGTCCGGCACAAGTCTCCCGTGCCGAGGGAGGGGGTGCTCAGCTGTCGGATGACAGCCGGGTACTTGCTCTAACACCAGGGACTGATATCAATGTTTAACCCTTTACATGCCGCGATCAGTGCGACCGCAGCATGTAAAACGCTGACAGGGGAGGGGCTCCCTCTGTCACCCATTGAACCCCCACAATGTGATCAAGGGGTCCCGATGTGTTGCTATGGCACCTGCAGACCTCTGGGTCTGCCAGCTAGGGTGGCCTATGGGTCTCAGCCTCTGGCTGACCTCATAGGCTTTCTAATGCACTACTATATGCATTTGGTATTGACATAATCGTACTGCTTTGCAGAATTATAGAGCTCATAGAGCTCCATCAATGTAAAAATAAAAATGCTTCAGCTCTTGGACTGCAGCGACACAAAAGCAAATCTTTGGGGAAAAAAAAGGGGTTTTAGTGTACAAAAATAGCAAAACAAAAAAACTGTATAAACTTGGTATCGCCTGAATCGTGCCGACCGGAGGAGAATGTCCTCACACTGAATGCCGTAGAAATGAAATACAAAATTGCAGAATTTCCATCCCCTAAATACCCCTAAAAAAATACTAAAAGTTATACAATACATTATATTCAACCCAAAATGATGCCATTAAAAAACACAACTTGTCCCACAAAAACAAGCCCTCATGCGGCCGTGTCAGCAGAAAACGAAGAAAGTTCTGGCTCCTGGAATGCGACGCCGAAAAAAAAAAGGGAAAATGAGTTGCTCATTAAGGAGCAAACAGGCTTGGTCACTAAGGGGTTAAACCTATTTATGGCTTTGTAGTTTTGTTTTAAAGGCCGCCTTCACCACCTTTTTTTATCGCCTCGATGCGTCTCAAATGAAAGATTGAAGCAACTTTGCAAACAGTCTTGATGAAAAGTTTAGCACCGCTGACATAGAAAACAGGAGCAAAGACTGCAAAGAGATCCAATTAGGATAGTGGATGCCCAGGGGCACATGTTGTGGCATCGTGCATGCCATATGTTTTAATGCACAATGCTGTAGTTTTGCAATGAGGTCGTTGGGTGTGCAGTTTTTAAAGGTGAGACATAATTTTTGAAAAACATGTTTCCCCCCCCAAAATGAACTGCCAATAACTGCAAAACCACCAGCAGCGTGCGTTCAGGTAAGACGCGCCGATTTGGATGCGTTTACTGACCACATAGAACTCTAATGTGAACCCGGCCCAATGCCTCAGGTGTCATTGATTACTGTGCAGGTTCAGGCTCCATGCACACGGGGCAGTTCGGTTAAAAACTGCATCAAAAAGTGCCTTGGTGATACAATGTGTGTTTTTACTATGTTTGTAGTAAAAAGTGGCAAAAAATGCACACAGTTTTGCAACTTCACTTTTTGGTGCCGTTTTTATTGCAACCGAACTGCCCCGTGCGACTGGAGCCTCAACGAGAAAAACTATTCTATCCACATCATGAAGTATCACTGCTTGAGGTCACTGTATCATTTTCTATGTGGCTGATGGTTGAAGAACAGGTCACTTCATCTGCAGTAAGCAGGATGACTAGAGGGGGGCACTAATCAATTCCGTAAATCAAATCGTTAGATAAGGAAGGTCCATTCGGTGAGCGGCTCGGTTCACAGAGGGTTAATATATTTAGGCTTTTCCGCTTAGCTCTTAAAGTGACAGCTTTTCTCAATAAAGCTGTTAAGTCAATGGTAAAATATTACACATTAAACCCTTCTCCCCAATACTTACACGCCAGGTCATAGTTCTCAAGTACGTATTGCCGAGGAAGAATTAACAAGTCTTTAGGGGGTTCCGTAGATCTCTGATCGGATTCATCACGTTAAAATATTAATGCAGAACGGCTCCATTCCACTAATTGGCGGTTAATTGGTTAAGAGGCAGCTCTGCGGCTGGTAGCAGTTTAATGACAGATTTAAGCCCCGATCCTATTAGGATCAAAGCAGCTCAATCTGCAAGATGCTGTGTCAGCTCCATCCGGTGGGGGGACATTCATGGGGGCAGCCGAGGGGGATGGCAGTTTTTTAATGTTGTTAGTGCAAATAGCGGTTTGGTTTAAATAATTACAAGTAACGAGGTATGATGAGAATCCAGCAAACATAACTGGGTTTGCCATGAAGAATGTTCACCTGCGGTCTGCTTATATAATATTGTGTTTGTTCATTCCTTCATTCTTCATTGGACCTGTAATATTTGCATCGTATCATTCACTGTTACATTGTTTCATATTTACTAATATTGTACTTTACACCTAAAGAATGCCAGTAATGTCAGGCGCCTATTCAGAAAAAGCTGCTGTGGCTTAAATTAGGAATAATGCTATTTCTGGACCTTATATGGCCCGTATCCTGTATTTTTCACTATTTTCGCCTCTATGGCTTGCATCTCTAATTTTCTCTTTACTGGTGGAGTCTGTTAAGATGTTTGCATGTACTACACAAGAAAGAAAACTGCAGATTAGGCTTCCTCACTCTCTGTAGCACACCCTCCTAAATAATAGCATTATGAAGGACACAAGAGAAGTACTGAGCAGTGTAGATGTGATTTAGTAGATGTAAATCACTTGTTATTAGCTGCAGCCATGCCAATGTAAGTTTCTCTGCTTTTACAGCAGCTTCCTCCTCTCCCCTTATTCTCTATGGACTTCTACGGGCAGCATGAAATGCAACCCTCCCCCACTTCCCGTAACCCTACTCAAGGTATTTGCTATTAGAGGGAAGCTTCAAATGACAACAGACAGTGGACAGAAAATTAGAAGGAAGAGAGACCCCTAGTGGTCAGTACTTTGGGAGGATTGTTCAGCACAAAACCATCATTTTAGGTAAATAAAGTGGTTTGCGCATTAACACAAATTGTACCAACGTGCGGTGACCATTTAAGTAATCTGGCAACCTTGGAATATCATCTAATTAGCAAAATTTAGCAGGGATGCAAAAATGAAAACTTAGTGCAACTTCAATGAGCAACTATACAAAAATGAGAATAAAAGACTCTGATTTGGAGATACATTTCCTACCACACATGCGGTGTAAGTAGAGTGAGGCAGCGGACCACGCGGGCATTATCTGTGCATGGCAGGAATGTATTGCCATGCTTATGGTAAAATGGCACGTCAGATACAAAAACCTAACATCGCCACATGAGCAGTACTTGTTCTGCACTCTGAATGCGCCATGTGCATGCCGACTATCAGGACTAACAGCACAGGCACTGGGAGGCGGGTAAGTATAGAAAGTACCTCCCGGAGCTCCGAGTAACCTACCCTACCAGCACCGCGGCGTAGATTAGAGCGGGTGACAGTTTAATCCCTTAATGACACAGGATGTACATTTACGTCACGGAGATTCAGGGTTTGTTTGGAGGGGATGCTAAGCTGATCCGGCTCCATAAAATACAGATATCGACTGTTTCCCACAGCTGACACCCGCCGGCAACAGCCCCCAATGAGATCGCGAGGTGCAGTTCGGCTGCCATGACAGCTCGGGGCCTTCGGAAGGCCCCCAGCACTGCCATGGCTGATTGCCTATCAAGCCATGCCACAGACATGCTTAATAGGCTGCCTGTCAGAACGTGGTTTAATGTAATACTGTATACTGCAGGCATGATCAAACTATTGCAAGTTCAAGTCCCCTATGGGGGCTAAAAAATGTAAAATTGAGTAAAAAAAATAAAAGGTAATAAAGTTAAGAAAAAATCTTTTCCCCATATTTATAAAAACATATTAACAAAAACTTATTTGATATCACTGTTTCTGTAAGGCCTCATGCCCACGGGCTTAAAATCCGCAGTGTTTTTCCCGCATGTGGATCCGCGCCCCATAGGGATGCATTGGACACTCGCAGGTAGTTAAATACCTGCGGATGTCATTTTTCCCGTCAGGCGCGGATCCGCGTGCGGGAAAAAAAAAGGACATGCTCCATTTTCGTGCGGGTCTCCCACGGGGACGGCTCCCGCAGGCTTCTATTGAAGCCTATGGAAGCCATCCGGATCCGGGGAGACTCGTACCAGAATTAAACTCACCTGCTCCGGACGATGCTGTTCTTTCCTTCTTTGCGTCCGGATCTTCTTTCTTCGGCCCGGCGGTTGAATTATTGTTCAAAAAAACCATTCAAACGAACAAAAATAAGCAATAATCGTTCAGACAACGATCCGATGACGGACGATAAATCGTTCGCCTTCCCTTCATCGTTCCTTTCGTGCAGGCATAGATATCAGCATTGGCTCGCTCACTAATCATTCGATTTAAGAAGCGATCCTTTCATTCCTTCTCATTTCCTCATACAGCGGATGGGAACGGCTGAGCCATTTCTCGTTTGAACGAACCAACAATGTATCTGCTGTATAAGCCGGTTGTCCGAGCGAACTCTGACCTCATTCAAATCATCAAGTCTAAACAGACCCTAACCGTGCCTTAACACTGCCGTGTGCGCAACTGCGCTCGCCACTACGGAGTGTAGTTGTGCGTGAGCGTGAGTTTTTCAAATTCCGCGCCATAGCGCAGAAGTTTGAAAAAAACTGCGGGAAGATGGGTCCTGCAAGTCCTAATTTTTTCTCGGCCATGCTAATAATGGGCCAGAATCCCGCTAGTAAAAATGAAACCATTGAAATCATTGTTTTCGGTTTGCCCCGTTATGACGTTGTGATTATTATGGATGCATAATGGAGACATAAACACGCCCATGTCTTTAAGCCCTAGGGCTAGCTTCACACGAGCGTTTTATCGCGGCAATTGTGCCTCAAAATGCCGACCGAAAATCGCAACCATTTGAAGCTTTGAATTCCAATGCATTTGGTCACATGGGCAATTTTACGGTGCGTAAAATCGGCTGTCGGGGATCGGAAGGGTGAATTCTCCAAAGATGACATTTCTTCCTAAACTCCTTCACTTTTTTCGAGCTCTTCCAGTACAGGTACCTGGGCAGACCCTGAGGACACTTCAGCTGATGACCCTCCGCTTGTCTGGAATAACTCCATTCCCAGGGTGTCACTTTGTATAGACGTAGACTGCAAGGAGGTTTGGGAGTCCCACACTAAATAAAATATTTCCAGGCAGCCCAGCTAGCCGCCCTTCATTCTACAACTAATGCCCCTCTTAGGCTTGCTCTAGAGGCCATGGAAATACACCATCTCACAGTAGATTCACTTTTATGGACCCCCACCCCCAACCCACAGGCCTGCCATTTCTAACCCCATTATAAAACACTCCCTTAGAGTTTGGGATTCCATAAAATACTCTGGAGATCTGATCTCCCCTCATCTCCCCCTTTTCCCACTGTTGGACAATCCTTTATTTTCCCCAGGCTATGACTCCCCTCTAGCCTTTCAGGTCTGGACAAACAAAGCCATTACTAAAGTACAGCATTTACTTTCATGGAATGGCGTGGTTACCTTCCACACCCTTCCGAAAAATAGAGACCTACCACCCTCTGAAATATTTCATTATCAACAGCTAAGGAATTTGTTATCCTCGCTTCTAACGCCCCCCCCCCCCCCCCCCATAGACTATTACCCCCTTTGAAACCTTTTGCCTTAAATACCCGCAAGCAGAAGACCTTATTTCTCAAATCTATTCGAGCCTTGTCCATTCCACGTTCCGCACACAACTGTCATATG
Source organism: Eleutherodactylus coqui (assembly GCF_035609145.1). NCBI lineage: Eukaryota > Metazoa > Chordata > Amphibia > Anura > Eleutherodactylidae > Eleutherodactylus > Eleutherodactylus coqui. Next base: position 219,867,714 of record NC_089843.1, read on the forward strand.
TAACAAGATGGGAGAAGGATTTAGGTAATACTCTAGATTAGGAGGAGTGGTCCCAAATTTGGAAATCAACCAATTGTGGCGCCGGTAACATAACTAATGTTGGAAACATCATACAACATTCTCCTATGCTGGTACTTAGTTCCCACCAGAATCACACATGCGGTCCCTGGCTACTCTACAGATTGTTTCCGGGGTTGCTCTTCCCCTGGAGACATGCTCCACATTCGGTGGTCGGGCCCCAGGGTCAAAACGGTTAGGAAATACTCCCTAATTTATTCGGTAACCTATCATAACCTGCGTAAAGATCCATGGAGGCTCTGCTGAACCAAACGTCCGAGAATACATCTCAAAACTCCAGAAAACTGGTCTTATCTTCTTTTTAGCCACAAAACAAACTATTGCTCATTCCTGGCGAAAAGCTTTTTTGGACTTTTCCTGAATAAATTGGTATTTGATCAACGAGAAATGAACATTAATAACAGAAGAAAAACAGGATAGATTTCTTAGTATCTGGACACCATGAATAAATGACTCCCTCCCTGCAATGCGGGTGAGCCCACTAACCTTCCCATAAGTCTATCCTAAACATAGCCTTGCAGTTCCCAAGCCCTTCCCGGTGACAGCCCCAGAAGAACCCCCCTCCCCCACCCCTTGAACTTTTCCAACTCCCACCTTCTCCCTCCTTGACCTGTGATTCGGCCCGGGCCAGGCCATTGTATTCTGCAAAGCACTTTTACAAGAAATATAGTAATGTAAGACAAGAAACCTGACAACACTGGATTGCTACTATTTTGATAAACTTAGCCTAGAATATACAATGCTTTGTAACTACAGCCCCATGTTATACCTGTAAACAGTTTGTCTACTGCTATATTCTCTTCTATATCAGAAAACTTTCAATAAAAACTATTGTTAAAAAAAATAAAATCGTCCGCCTGGAAAAGATACATACGGTGCACATTCCGGCCTGCCGAAAAGGATAGGTCTTGTCCTATCTTTTGCTGGAATACGCCGGCTGGTCCCATACACTCCTATGGGAGCCTATGAGACCTGTCAGAAAAGGGAAGGGGGAGGAAGTTTGGCAGCGGCTTGCATTGCTAAAGTCCCTCCCCCTCCCCTTGTCAGCAGCTCCCATAGGCTGGGAAGGGAGGGGAGGGAGTTTAGCACGACTAGCTAACTAAGCTGCCACCCCTGTTCTGCCCTCTCCCCGCCCCCTCACCTTGCCAGCAAGGGACCGAGAGGGGAAGGAAGAGGTGAACTCTCTCCCCCCTGCTGATGGTATACCCGGCTGCGGTGTATATACGCACACACAGCTGTCTGAATGGGTGCGAAAACAAGACATGCAACCGCAATTTGGTCTCGTCCATGCGGTTTTCGGACGCTATTTGGGCGGGTGAAAATTGCAGCACCCGTGTGAAAGAGCCCTAAGACTGTATAGTAGAAGCAGGGGAGATAATCTCCTAGTCTATGCAATGATAGACAGATCTCATATATATACATCTTAGCCTATATATATATACAACTGTGCCCTCATGTGTATGCATCATGTACTACTACACACTATGCCTCACTCATCATCACCATAGCATCTACAACAAACTTCATGCCTCACATCATCTACATCCACAGAGGTGGCGCAAAGCTACACACCTCACTCAATCAAACCACAAGCCCGCATTGTAAAACGTACACTTTTTCACACTTTTTCACACTTATCTGCTGAGGTTCCACGGTGACAGTTTCACGAAGTGACAAAATTTTGACTAAGATTCCAAACTGAAGTCCTGTGAAATCATGGGAGGTCCTTGAATATATAACAGCGAAGAGGAACTTGGGCATGGGTATTTTTACATATAGTTGCTGTCCTGAGATGGGATGTTATTATATGTATTGAATGTTCTCCATCTTCTTCCAGTCCACCGCCATGTGATCACTATGAGGCAGCCATCTTCTTCCGGCCTACTGTCACCTGGCCCGTATCTGGTGGCCATAACCTTCCAGATAGCGCACGCCAATTAGCGTGCCCCGCTATGCCCACACCTTCACTTGTCCTTTTGATATATTTACATCTCCTCATCGTGAATCTCCCTGCAGTATCATATTTTCTTGAAAAAAGCGGCTATTTCTGACTCCCGAAACGCGTTGTATGTGACGTCTGCACCAGATGTCTTTCCCTGGTCTGTCTATACCCATTTGTGTTATGGAGAACAGTCTCCTGAAGTTACTCCAACGTCCAACTGGCTCTTCCTTATAAAGTGATCCTGGATTATGGAGACCCGCCGGTCAGCTCTCTGACCTACTTGTACACCAAGGAGCGCAGGAAGTTTTACACTTTGGCTTATCCTATTATATGCGGTGAAGGATGGGTAAATCGGTGCAGTATCACTGATTCCACCATATTCGGCAATTGTGTGGCAGATTGTGTTATTAGGAATGTATATAAATGGTGGCAATCAGAGAAGGAGCAAGAACTACTGTAATAGACCACAAACCCCATCCTACAGTATTGGCTCTGGCACATGATATTACTAGCGGATGTAGAGGTACTTGTATGTAGTGAGCTTCAGTAGAACTCACCAACCTATAGCTTGTTATATATGTATACTTCATTATAGACCATGTGCTTGCCAATGTAATAGTTCACTGAGTATGAAAAGAAGGTCTTCTAAGACACATAACCCCTCCTATGACCCTTCACTTAGCCCAGTTCATTTGTGTGATGGGCCATTATATAGAGGGCATCCACATGAACTCTGGGTCAGGCTTTCATGTTCCTCATGGACCACCTAAAGTCTCCAGCAGAACAAATGCCAGTCCATGGTCCTTCTTTACAATTATCTGTTACCGTCTCTGTTCTTGTCCTTACTAGGGCAATATGTTTCAAACGTTGTACATAAGTATATTTATTGTTATTAGAACACAAAATGGCGCTACTGAGGAGACGAGCATCCGAAAATATGAATCTGGTGGTAAAACCAGTGGTGGAACGCAGCAACATGAACTTCAGTATTTGGTGGTAAATTAGATAAATCTGTAATCAGAATCCAAATATTCCCCTTAGGGTGCGGGCAGACGAGCGTAGGCGTATTTACGTTCGCACGAGCGCAACGTATAATCGCCTGAGCGATCGTTTTTCACTGATCACGACCAGAGCTAGAAAGCGTATTTTCGTTTGTTCCTACTTTGCAAACGGTCTTTTCGGCGATCGAATATGCGTTGGCGCGTATTTCGGTCGCATATGTTCCGTTTTTTTTCGAATTGCCGTTTTTACGTGCCGTAAAATCGCCCATGTGAACGAATACATTCGAAACCATTGCCTCAGATGGTCACGTATATACGTTTGGTCGCAAAAACGCGCCGTTTATGCGCTCGTCTGCCCGCACCCTTAATCTGCTGGAAGTTTACAGCTAGAAAACAGAAAACGCACGACGAGTTCAGTCTCTGCTGTATTTGCTACATATGCCTTTGAGGGCTTAAGCAGATGGGCGCCTTTACTAATACGCTCGCGCTACGGAGCGTATTCGCGCATGAACCGTTTTTTTTTTTTTGTCGACTATTCAAACTCCAAATTATTGCGAGTTTGAAAAAAAAGCATGAAGCTAGATGCCGCTCTGTCCTGTCTGACTGCACTGTTAAGGGGCGAGAGGACCGCTCTGCATACAAAGCCATGGAAATCAAGGGTTTTGTTTCGATCAATTATACGGCCGCATAACCGGACTAAATCACACCCGTCTGTTTACGCCCTGAGGCCTCTTTTCCACGAGCGTATATCAGCCGCCGTTTTCACGTCCGGCCGCTATATGCTGTGATTTGATGTGTTGGATTCCAATTAGAGATGAGCGAGTATACTCGAGCGAGTAGTGCCTTATTCGAGTACCTGCCCGCTCGTCTCTAAAGATTCGGCTGCCGGCGTGGGTGACAGGTGAGTTGCGGCGGTGAGCAAGGGGGGGAGTGGGGGGGGGGGGAGAGGGAGAGAGAGATCTCCCCTCCGTTCCTCCCCGCTCTCCCCACCGCTTCCCGCCGGCACCTGAATCTTTAGAAGCGAGCGGGGAGATACTCGAATAAGGCACTACTCGCTCGAGTAGTTTGCCTTAGCGAGTATGCTCACTCATCTCTAATTCCAATGCATCAGATCACATGGCCATATTCCCGTGATGTAAAAGCGCCCAGCTGGCCAATATAGCGCCGGGTGTTTTTACATCGGGCCGGAAAGGTAGTCCTGGAACTATCTTTTGGGCCGGTATACGTCTGCCTCTGCATTGTCTCCTATGGGTGCCCATGGCAGCGGCTCTCCTCCCTCCTCGCAGGCTCACCTGTCCTTTCCTCCCCGCTGGCTCTTTGCAATGGGAGGAAGCGGGGCAGAGCTAGGCTACACCACCTCCCCACCCCCTTGTCTGCAGCCAGCAATGGGAGGAGGCGGGATGGGGCGGCGCTTAGCTCTGCCTCCGCCCACCCACTCCCATTGCAAAGAACGAGCGAGGAGGAGAGCAGAAGTGAGCCTACAAGAGGGAGGGAGGGGAAAGGGGCGATGGCATGGTGATCTCGGCGTATATGTGCCGGGGCCCATGCCATGTGAATAGGCACACACACGTTAGAGTGTCTACACTCCAGATGGTAGCCTATATCAGCCGGCTGTGAAAATGGCGGCCAATATACGCTATGGGAAAGAAGCCTGAGGATGGGTGTATGTATATCAATTGTCTCTGGCCAGTTGTTTTATGCTATTAATGATAAAGTTGTGCGCTAGTCCGGAGGCGGACAGGAAACCGCTGCGTGCCGTATTATTCTGCACAGGGCAGTGAGATGTCCAGCATCACAACCGATGCAATCTCACACAAAGTTGCTCTAAGGGCTCCTTTATATTACACCCATCTATTTCAGCCACAATAAGAAATTTTGGGGTTAGTTTTGTAAAAATAGCATTTTTTCACTATGCCAGAAGGAATCATGATGAGAACAATAGACATGTATGAAGGGTGACTATGGCCTCGTGCACATGATGAAGCCACAACCAAGGAATGTACTTCCCTCCCAAAGTCTACTCCATCCGGCCACTACTGACCAAAACTATCACTGCCCAAGGCATAACATATATTAAACATGAATCTCCCCCCAAAATAATATCAGACATATTACATCAGGGTGACAAACAATAAAATAAGGGGAAGCCGAGAAGTATCCATAAGAGAGATAAAGACCCTCACAAGGACCATTGCCCAAATAGCAGCTGCCTTTAGCTTATCATAATGGGAATACTAGAATGTCAGATAACGTGATGCCTTTACTACAGACAGATATAAGAAGTACACAAAACTATTATTCTGTACTTATAAAACTGTTAATAATTCAAAAAATGCAAAAAAAACACCAATTTCCCAAAACAAAAATAGCTGATAACATAAATGATAGATAACGGCCTATGAAACACATCGCTCATCAACAATAATCACCAGGGAAATAAAGGGAAATCCTTTATAGTGTGACCCTAAGAGATCCTATTAACCTCCTATGCCTAGACCAGTTAGGGCCCTGATAAGCGTGACTGGGTACCAGACCCTCGCCCTTTTATACCTTACACCACCCTAACACGTTCTCCATACATGGTGTGGCTAATATACCATTGCACAATAGACTGATCCAGTGCAAACCCCACCACAGATATAAAGTAGGGCTAAGGGTCCTCTTACATGGGATGACTTTAGGGGTTGTCGTCCCAACAATTTGCTCCTGTGCGTTCACATGGTGAATGGTAGTTTTGGGAGAGTAGGATGAGCAGGCAGCTAGCTGGGTGACAGGAGGAGGGATAGAGGGAAGAGATCCAGGGAGGCTAGTCCTGAACTGGCACACCCCAACAAATTTACAAAGTTGGCAGATGAGGGGGATGTCATTACAGGATTAGCAATACTGCAGTACGACATGCCCTCTGACCGCCAGGGGGAGGTCTGCTCCAGTAAGAAGGGGAATAGGAGCGCAGGGCAGGCTAGACAGGTAGTGGGGGACTCAATTATTAGGGGGACAGACAGGACAATCTGCCACAAAGACCGCGATCATTCAACAGTGTGTTGTCTTCAAGGCTCTTGAGTTTGACACATTGTGGATCAGATTGACAAATTACTGGGAGGGGCTGGTGAGGATCCAGCGGTCATGGTGCACGTTGGCGCCAATGACAAAGTTAGAGGTAGGTGGATGGTCCTTAAAAACAATTTCAGGGAACTAGGATGTTAGCTTAGGGCAAGGACCTCCAAAATAGTATCTTCTGAAATACTACCTGTACCACATGCGACAACAGAAAGGCAGCGGGAGATTAGAGAGGTAAACAGTTGGCTCCGGAGTTGGTGCAGAAAGAAGTGGTTGGGGTTCCTGGAGAACTGGGCTGATTTTGCTGTTGGCTACAGGCTCTACCGTAGGGACCGGCTGCATCTCAATGGGGAAGAAGATGGCTAGAAGGCTGGAAGAGTATTTAAACTAGGGACTGGGGGTAAGGCAACCAGAGAGATAGGGGGAAAGACAGTGTAGACAGTGACCTGGCACTAAGTAATAGAAATGGGGGTGGAGCTGTGGGAGGAGTTAGTACAGTTAGAACTGGCAGAATAGGTAATAGGGATACATTTAATGTAACCAAAACCTTCTAAACTGCATGGTGACTAATGCTAGAAATCTGACAATTAAGGTTGGCAAACTGGAAGTAATAATATCTGAGGAAAACTATGACATAGTGGGAATATCGGAGACCTGGTTGGATGAAAGCTGTGACTGAGCAGTGAATTTAAAGAATTACAGTCTGTTCAGAAGGGATCATAGAAAGCGGAAAGGGGGGAGGGTTGTTTTTATGTAAAATCCTGTTTAAGGCCTACACTACGGGAAGATATATGGGAGGGAAATGAACATGTGGAGTCTCTATGGGTGGAAGTACATGGAGGGAAAAACAACATAAAATCCTCATAGGGGTTTTCTGTAGACACCAAATATAATAGGAGCCACTGAAAATCTATTAGTGAAGCAAATAGATGAAGCAGCAAATCACAAGGAGGTCATTATTATGGGGGACTTTAACTATCCGGATATAAACTGGGAAGCTGAAACCTGCGGATCTCATAATTGTAACAACTTCCTGTCACTTACGAAAAATAATTACCTTACCTAAATAGTGCAGGACCCGACTAGAGGGACGGCCATTTTGGATTTAATATTAACCAACAGACCTGACAGAATAACAGGGGTGCAGGTTGGGGGCACCTGGGAAAAAGTGACCATTATATAACATATTTCCACTTGTCTTTTTCAATAGGGTGTTTTGTTAGGGGGAAGGGGCACAAAAATGCTAAACTTCAAGAAGGCAAACTTCAGTCAGCTTAACCTTATTAACTGTGACACTGTGCTCGGAAATAGGAGTACAGACAATAAAGGGGGTATTTTTGAAAGCATCTTAAATACTCACTGTGAGCAATTCATACCATACAGGAACAAAAGGGTTAGGAATAAAAGAAAACTAATGTGGCTCAATGAAGATGCAACTATATCTAACTATATAAACAGTAAAAAGATTAAAACAGAAAGTGTTGGCCTTTAAAAACTAATGTGGGATGAATTGTAATGTCAGGACTTGAACAGGAACCTCCTGCACTCCAAGCAGTAGCCCTTCTTATTGAGCCATCAGCTCTTTGGGCAGTTCCCTTGCATACCTGTTGTCTTGTTCCCAGATCCTGTTAACCCAGCCCATGTCGTAGCTCTGCCCGACTCTTGATTAGACTTCCTGTAAAAACCTGGCCCTGCCACTGCACCAGCGCATGATTCACAGCATGTCTTAATCCAATTGCCTACTTCTTCGTTATTTTTGCAAGACCTCCTGATATTAACTTCTGGCTTCCTCTATGGCTACGTTACCCACCTCATCCCTTTGTACTGCGAACTGAGACCTCCAATTGATGACTTCTGGCTTCCTCTCTGACTATGTTACCTGCCTCTTCCATTTGTACTGCAACCAAGATTTCCCGATAATGACTCCTGACTATCCTGACTGCTGACTTGCATGGCTACTACACCCATGGCTCTTATCCAGCGCCAGTAAGACGTTACATGTAGAGAGTGATGAGGATTAAGGAAATCTGTTAAATTATTTTTCCCGCAAGTGTATTTATTCAGGAAAATGAAATGTCAGGTGAAATTAAGAGTGATCAAGTAAACTCTCCATTATATGGCACCAGTCTAACAGGAAGAAGTGCACAGCTTCCTTAAAATGAATAGAACAGAGAAATCGCCGGGTACCACTGGCATACACCCCAGGGTTCTAAGGAAATTAAGTAATGTAATAGACAGACTGTTGTTTCTAATATAAGGACTCTATAATGATGAGGTTTGAAAAATAGTTGTATAACTTCATATCAGCATGGGTTTATGAGGGGTCGCTCCTGTCAAATCGTTACTAGTGGGGTACCACAGGGATCAGTACTGGAGAGGTCACCGTTACTAGTGGGGTACCACAGGGATCAGTACTGGAAAGGTCACCGTTAATAGTGGGGTACCACAGGGATCAGTACTGGAGAGCTCACCGTTACTAGTGGGGTACCACAGGGATCAGTACTGGAGAGGTCACCGTTACTAGTGGGGTACCACAGGGATCAGTACTGGAGAGGTCACTGTTACTAGAGGGGTACCACAGGGATCAGTACTGGAAAGGTCACTGTTACTAGAGGGGTACCACAGGGATCAGTACTGGAGAGGTCACCGTTACTAGTGGGGTACCACAGGGATCAGTACTGGAGAGCTCACCGTTAATAGTGGGGTACCACAGGGATCAGTACTGGAGAGCTCACCATTACTAGTGGGGTACCACAGGGATCAGTACTGGAGAGCTCACCGTTACTAGTGGGTTACCACAGGGGGCAGTATTGGGCCCTATTTTTTAATACATTATTAATGATCTTGTAGAAGGATTGTGCAGTAAAATAGCAATATTTGCAGATGATACGAAACTATGTAAAGTAATTAACACAAGAGGACAGAATGTGGTTGCAAATGGATGTGGATGAGGCTCAGTTGACATCTGCGATAGGGCTTCAGTCATAATTCTATTTCTCTTCGATTTCAGAACAGAAAAACTATTAAAACCGCAAAAAAGGGATTTATTTTTTCCCCCATTGATTTTAATGGGGTTTTAAAAAAATGGAAGGCTTCCATTCTCTTAGGCTTCCATTTTTTAAATGGAGCAAATAACGCTACAGGCTGTTCCATTTAAAAAAAAACAAACATTAAAATCAATTTGGAATAACTGATCCCTACACACTAAATGGTAAACCACAGGGCAATATTACTCATCTATGATGTGCTTACACGGTGGAATTTCATGTTGCCTATGTTGCAGAGGCTAAGCTAGCAGCAGAAAATGATTATGGAGTACCAGATAGTGTGTGCCATTAGCAGAGGTTGTATGAAGGTCGGTCACTTGACGCCTGTGAAGTGGCTGCAGATCAAAAACATGTGTGCTGTTTAAACCTGATTTGATAAAGTAACCAAAATAGTCAGTCGTGATGATGCATTAATCAGTATGACCATGCCTGTTATCTGCCTGCTGGAAAAGACACAATAGCACAATGACATCACAGGAAGGGGAGGAAGAGATACAAATTCTCCAATCGTCTGTCTAGTTCACTATTATTTAACACTGCAAGGAGTGTGGCTTTGGACAAGAAAAGGGGACATGTTGTCCAACATGTTTCTACACCCATGGAGGAGTGGGATCATATAGGTCCAGAGGCAGGAGAAGGCGATATGCAATGTTCCTTCCATCCATCACTAAGCCCAGCTATTTTATGTGGATGGCAAGACCTCCCAGAGGACACCCTTAGGTCTTGCACCACGGAATTAAGCACTTTTAGGCTTAGGAATGCTGTTATGCTGCAGTGCTTGCAGAAGGACCGTCGCATAGCCCTCATTAAAACAACAGTGGTCACACTTGATCCCCGCTACAAATCTCATTCTGGCAGTATCAGGATAGCAGCTTGAACAGAACATTTCCCCTTGGCTGTGGGGGTACATCCAAAATGGATCGCAGTTCTGTGATTCATGGTAGATGAGCAGGAAGCCACCACAGCAGTACCACCATCAACAGCAGGGGAAGTCTAACAGAGGTGGGGCATAGTTTTTTTTAGCCTGTCACAGTTTGTAGCAAAAGCACAAGCTAGGACTAACAGTCACAGGCAGCACTTATCCATGATAATCGAAAAGCATGTCAGCTCTTGCATGGATGTACTCAGACATGGCGTTGGCCCCTTTGACTTCTGGGTGTCTAAGCTGGACAAGTGGCCAGAGCTTGTAGAACATGCTGTAGAGGTGCTTGCCTGCCTCGCTGCCAGTGTGCTGTCAGAAAGGGTGTTCAGCAGTGCTGGGGGTGTGATAACTAATAAATGCATCCACATACAATGTGGATCGCCTGTGATTTATAAAAATGAACCAGGCGTAGATTTCACCTGACTACTGCAATCCCCATGGCAGAAGCCACTGATTAGTTAGAATCATAGAATGGTAGAGTTGGAAGGGACCTCCAGGGTCATCGGGTCCAACCCCCTGCTCAATGCAGGATTCACTAAATCATCCCAGACAGATGTCTGTACAGCCTTTACTTAAACACTTCCATTGAAGGAGAACTCACCACCTCCCATGCCAACCTGTTCCACTCATTGATCCCCTCACTGTCTAATATCTAATCCGTGTCTCCTCCCTTTCAGTTTCATCCCATTGCTTCTAGTCTTTCCTTGTGCAGATGAGAATAGGGCTGATCCCTCTGCACTGTGACAGCCCTTCAGATATTTGTAGACCGCTATTAAGTCTCCTCTCAGCCTTCTCTTCTGCTAAGCATTCCCAGATCCTTTAACCGTTCCTCATAGGACATGATTTGCAGACCGCTCACCATCTTGGTAACTCTTCTCTGAACTTGCTCCAGTTTGTCTAGGTCTTTTTTAACGTGGGGTGCCCAGAACTGGACACAGTATTCCAGATGAGGTCTGACTAGTTAGCACGCTGGCAATTTTTACTTACATATTATTGAGCATAGGTGTATATGAAGGACCACACTGTGCCCTCAAGGTGCTGCTGCTGCTGGTGCTACTTACTTTTTCCTGCTTCTACTTTGTTTCTTCTTCTCACTTCCCACCAAATGAAAAATATATTAATAAGGAAATACGGAGATACAGCTCTCATGAGGAGCTTGTTCTGCCCTCAGGGTACCTCTGCTGCTGCTGCTGCTGGTGGTGTTGCTGCTCTACTTCTATTTCCTCCTCCTTCTCTCCAAACAAAATTTTTCTAAAGGTCAAGAAACAGCTGTTCCTTGCAGAATGAATGCTCTTGAGCGTTGTGTTCACCTGGCAGAATTTCTCCTTGCACAATTTATGACATTGCTTTTAAACCAAGCAGCCCACCTGCTGTCTTGTGTTGCAAAATGTTTGGTAGCTGTCCAGCTGCTCCTTGGAGAAGGTCCGTGCTTGAGTGTTGTGTTCACCTCGGGGAATCTGTCCTTGTAAATGTATGACATTGCTTTTAAAACAAGAACCACAACTGCAGTCTTCTTTTGCACAACTTTTGATCTTTGAGACCCTATGGGAGTCTTCTTTTGTTTTCAGGCACACCCCTGTGCTACGATTGACCTCTACACCTCTCTACACTATTTTGCCCAATTTTGGGGAGGAGCACAGTGTTCCTGAGATGTGTGGCTGTATTTCCCTGCAGTATGCTTTTTTTGCTGCATTGGCTACCTTTTGGAGGTCAAATTAGTGAACCTGATTTTTATCGCCTTTGACTTTAGTAGGAGTTGGCATCGACTGGCTTGATCCATGATGATTTTCATGAAATTGGTTCAAAACCGACACAAACCGATTACTCCACTGATCACTCATCAATACTGGTGAGCCGCTCCGGAGATCATTGTACCACCCACCTTCCCGTTTGTATAAGTGGTAAACGCTGCATGGATCCATCCGTCTTGCCTCCTTAGTGTTGAGTCTAGCAAGACACCAACGAGCAGCAATGCAGATGCCGTAATTCTAGTTATATGTAACAAATAAATAATGATTCAAAAGTTCCAGGAGCGCGACTAGTAGCCGCGGCCGTGTGGGAAAAGGAGGAGTTATGTACCTGATAACACTGGGTGTAATAAGGGAAAGGCATATTCTACGCTTCTGTATAGCAAAGACCAGCTGAGCCCTCATGTGGCGGCTCGGTAAAACTGCACCTTATGTAATAGTATATTACAGATCTCATCAGCAAACCGCGCCGCTACTGAAGTAATAAAGGCTGCCAGAATGGTAGGAAACTTACATTTATAGGATTAACATTAACCGGTCTTTAAAGGGAACCTGTCATCAGTCAGAGGAAGGTACAAAACCTGCAGTCATTATATAGTAGATTGTTAAAGTCTCCTGCACTCTATGCTGGATGGGCCAGGACCATTTCTGCTGCCCTCACTGCATATCCCAGCCCTTCTATTGATCAATGATGTGGATGATGACCCCTACATCATCCACGGGATTGTCCCAATCCTATGCATGTACTGTGACCACAGACCAACGCATGCACCCATCCTTTATCTCTATTGCTGGCAGACTGGAGTGGCCCTTCTGCGCCCGTCAGGGGTTGCATGCATGCGGGAGATTTGGATTATCCCATGGATGATGTAAGAGATGTTATCATCCTCATCACTGATGGAGAGAGTTGTCATGTGGCTGCAAGGGCTTCACCCCACTGGTGGTAGGTTCCCTCGAAAGGCTAGAAACAAATGTTAGAAGCATCATTCCTGTAAGTATGGTAAGATCAGTAACATCTTGAGGAGTGTTCCCACTATATGATGGCATCACATAACGCTGCACTTTTCTTCAGCCACTCTCTTGGCCTCAGTAAATGTTCCTTGGGCCCGAGTCTTCACTGCATTAATATCAAAGTCTGGGAGCATGGACATTAGAAAACCCTGTTCTTCTTCTTCCTCTTCGTCTTCCTGTACCATCTTAGCTAGATCTTCAGGAAGGTCCACATCTCCTCCCACCATCTGTAGCTGCGCATCATCCTTTTCATTCTGCAGACACAAGGCACAACAAGTTTTAGTTATTTATCGCCCTCTTGGAGTTAATGTGACAACCTGATCATCAATACTGGTGGGATATTAGAAAGACGTACAGTCAATGTGTTATTGGTAGAGCTCCCACCTCCGGGACCCCCACTGATTAACCATTAGATTTACATGGAGGCCATTGTCTTCCCCGGTGATGAATGGTACAGAAATGTTTGGTTTGGGGCACTTGAACCCCTTGATAGCCAGTTAGGCCTCTCACATATGTCCTACATATCTGATGCATGGTGTGCTTGCTGAGGGCTGACCATCCCCATACAATATCTTGGCATGTAATACGCGCCAAGATAGTGCATGCTGTATTGATTCGCGCGCTGTGTGTGAGAGGTACAATCGGAAGTAATGTACAGATTAGTACCGCATACCACGTGGGCAAAAGCTGGGCATGAAATGCGGTAGAATACGCCCGTGTGACAGATCTAGTACGGTGAGAACTGGAAACGTTTTTCAGAACAAACGTCTGTTGCTCCCTTGTGTCTCTCAGGCCATTTCACACGGGCGATAAAATCACGCAATGCGTGAGTGAGTGAAAATGCAGAATTATGAAACTCGTGCTTTTCAGTGGTTTCACAATGTTTTTACTCCTGCGATGTTCCATGAAAAACAAATTGCGACATGTCCTTCCTTTCTGCGTACGGCGTTTGTTATCTCCCATGTTTACCTATGGAGCTTCCTCCACTGCAAAGCACCAACTTGTGATTTTCGTGCGATGCGTTTTTAACATTAGAGAGTCCTGTTGTCACAAGCGGCAGCGATGGTTCTGCGATAAAAAGCATCACTGACGCTCAAAAATAGCGCGAACAAAATTGTGATTTCTGATGTGATTTTCTCGCAGCGGTATGGCGATCGCCCGTGTGAAGCTCCCCTCAGCCTCCTTCAGTCTCCTGCCAGCCCTCTGAGAGAGAAGCAAACTGATGGACTGAAGAAAAGAAGAAAAAAAGTGCTAGTTCTAAAACATACATTCTATGTATTAGGTGTATATATCATGTAGAGCATTGCCTGCCCTCATGTATCACATACGCAGGTCTGGAGGCTGTCACATGACTTAACCCATTTATATAGTAACTCCATATTCTGCAGCGCTGCGCTCACACTGAGGCCCGTCCCCATGGGGCTCCTGATCTATATTTGCCTGTTAGTATGTTGCCCTCATATGGCACAAAACTTTCGGATAAAATAGCGCAGCATGCTGCACCATCTCATCCAGAAAAGAATTAGGTGGGCATGTTGAAAGCTGGATGGACCAAACTGTAGTCCATGGCTTCTGACTGGCACCTCTTGGGTCTGGCATGTGGCGGTTCCAGAGATTCCAGTATTTTCACTGTTCCGCACCAAAATGTAACCAAACAACATAAATGCCGGCGCAAATGTGAAAGGGGTCTTATAGCAAAGCTGCTATTCAATGGGGGGAATTGTACCATCTCCCATTTTCACTAGTGGGACATAAAAAAAGTTTAATAAAAATATTAAAAACCCAAGTAATAAAAGTAAAAAAAAAAATTGGCATTGCCATATTCGTAAAGGTCTGAGCCATTAGAACATGTTATTTATCCCGCACAATGAGCACTCTGATGGTGCCTCATTCACACGACTGTATATAGACGGCTAATTTACCCAAGAAAAAAACAATGTGCGCCCATCTGAAGCGCCGGACTCCAATGTATTCATGCAGATGAACGATTTTTAGCCACGTAAAAAAATTGCGTCGGGAAAAATAGCGCATCGGCGACCGATTTCATACACAGCATCAAAAGAAAGTTTTTGCCCTATCTTTTGCCGAGATACGCTGGAGCCTCCTATAGGAGCTGAAAAAAAGGGAGGGGGAGGGAGTTCAGCTGCGTCCAATGCTGGGAAGAGCAGACAGCTGCCTCTATTTAACCACTAGCAGTCATTGCGAGGATTTCTGCCGCCCGAGGGATTTCCGCACTCTTTGCGTTACCCAGGAAACACCATGTGGAGGTAACCATGCGACGTTTCCTTTATATAAAATGACATCAGGAAGTGAGAGAATTAGATTACGTACGTAAAATTTGGACGCTAATTCTTTTGCACTTAGATTTGAATAATCGAGTTGGGACCCATTAACTTTTCAAATTTATGACATAATGAATGCCTGTGCCAAATTTCAAGTTTCTATGACATCGGGAAGTGAGAGAATTAGATTCCGTACGTAAAATTTGGATGCTAATTCTTTTGCACTTAGATTTGAATAATCGAGTTGGGACCCATTAACTTTTCAAATTTATGACATAATGAATGCCTGTGCCAAATTTCAAGTTTCTATGACATCGGGAAGTGAGAGAATTACATTCCATACATAAAATTTGGATGCTAATTCTTTTGCACTTAGATTTGAATAATCGAGTTGGGACCCATTAGCTTTTCAAATTTATGACATAATGAATGCCCGTGTCAAATTTCAAGTTTCTATGACATCGGGAAGTGAGAGAATTAGATTCCGTACGTAAAATGTGGACGCTAATTCTTTTGCACTTAGAACTGAATAATCGAGTTGGGACCCATTAGCTTTTCCTATTTATAACATAATCAATGCCCGTGCCAAATTTCAAGTTTCTATGACATTGGGAAATGAGAGAATTAGACTTTGTACGTAAAATTTGGACGCTAATTCTTTTGCGCATAGAATTGAATAATCGAGTTGGGACCCATTAGCTTTTCCTATTTATGGCATAATCTATGATTGTGCCAAATTTCATGTTTCTGCGACATCGGGAAGTGAGAGAATTAGATTCTGTACGTAAAATTTGGATGCTAGTTCTTTTGCGCTAGCATTGAATAATTGAGTTGGGACCAATTTACTTCTCCTATTTATGACATAATCTATGCTTGTGCCAAATTTCATGTTTCTACGAGATCAGGAAGTTGGAGAATTAGTGGCGAGTCAGTCAGTCAGTGAGGGCTTTCGTCTTCATATATATAGATAAAGTTCAATCTGATACTCCATGACTCTCATATAAAATCCAATTATAGAAAATCTACGCATTTCACCAAAGGTTTATTTTGGCTCATCGGGGACATAACGATGGATGTCACTCCTGAAACATACGACTCATGTTAAAACTAAAATGCCGCCTCGAATCAATATGATAAAGAAAAGCAACTGTTTCCACTGCTCAAAAATAATGGATCAATGAATAAATTAATAACACTACATGAATAGCCATAGACAAGAGATAGGGTTTACTTCAACCCTCCTCGGGAGTGATGAGAGCCATGTATTAGGGCGAGATACACTCACAACTCCTGGGCGATAGTGAATCCAACACATATGCCACAATCGGCTCCATATGTTGGTGTAGTAGGGATCGCGGTCAGGAGAGGACTGACATCAGACCTTATAGCTCTAATCTAAATAGCAGAGATTAGAGTCAAATCAAGTGTTGATTCGCACCATTGGCTGTCAATCAATGAGCAGGGCATGCGCACAAGATACCCGGGGCAAGCGTTGGCGCAACAATCCCAAGTCAGTGTCAGCCGGAAATCTGATAACTGAGTGCAAAAGCACCAGATAAAAGCAGGGTTCACGCAGACGCAACGGTGAAAGAAGAGTTGTTTGAATGTATGTCCGATTCCTGATGTAAGACGCATGGGCTTCAGAAAAAAGTAACACACGCCCAATGGTGTGAATCTCGGGCTTAGTCTCCAGTTGATTAAAGTCCATAATGGACAAAGTGTACATAGTTACAATGTTGAGGAACAGTTCTGTAAGTGAAGGTTACATACAAAGTACAGAATAAGCCTCCAAACAGAAAACTTTGCATGACCAATAGTGCAAGTTATGGGCCTAATCTCCAGATTACTGAGGCCTATAGTGCATATTTGATCCCAGAGATGCCATGATATAAAGAATAATGTTATCAATGACAATGATCAATTTCCTTCTATAAACTCTAAATTAAAAATCCCCATCCAGGAATTCTCAATTATCATCCAAAATTGATATGCAATCAATTAGACCAAAACCCCTTTATCTGACCAAGAGTAAATGATGGAGATGTATCTATTATAAAGGGGAATGAAAAAGTAGTAGTCAAAGAGGAAAGATACAAAGTTACAAAAATGATGCAAATGACAAAGACTTGTTAAGGCCATCCAGGTAAGTTGTCCCCAATTTGTATCTCCATTGAGTTTCCTACTGTTGGATACATCGTCCCAATCACCTCTCTCCTCATCATATTGAATGACTTCCACAGATTGCAATGAGAGTGAGAGGGGATTTACCGATCATTTGGCATTTGCATCATTTATGTAACTGTAACTTTGTATCTTTCCTCCATGTGTTCCATCTCTTTGCATACATTTGGATTAATCTTTTTTCATTCCCTGTTATAATATATACATCTTCATTATTTACTGTAGGTCCAATAGAGGGGTTCTGCTCTGATTGATCGCCCTTAGTGCTGTAGTGATGCTATACATCAGTGGTCCCCAAACTTTTTGGCACCAGGGACCGGCTTCAAGCAAGACCATTTTTACAAGGCCCGGCAGGGTTGGGCAGGACATGGGCGGGGCTTTGGTTATATGAGGCGGGGTTATGAAGGGGGTTGGAGTTTAGTGCATTCTTATTTAATTATGACATTTAGAATGTCCTGGCAGTACACACATAGGGCAGTATATAATCTATTCCCCCCCCCCCAGCACACACATAGGGCAGCATATAATTTATCTCCCCCCCCCAGTAATAGACAGCCCCCACCCCTCAGTAATAGACAGCCCCCATCTCTCAGTAATTAGCAGCCCCTCCCCCTGTAATAAGTAGCCCCCTCCACCAGTAATAAGCAGCCCCCCCCAGTAATAAGCAGGTCCCCCCAGTAATAAGCAGGTCCCCCCCCCCGTAATAAGCAGGTCCCCCCCTGGTAATAGGCAGCCCCCCCAGTAATAGGCAGCGCCCCACCCCCAGTAATAAGCAGATCCCCCCAGTAATAAGCAGCCCCCCCCCATAATAAGCAGGTCCCCCCCTGGTAATAGGCAGCCCCCCCAGTAATAGGCAGCGCCCCACCCCCAGTAATAGGCAGCCCCCCCAGTAATAGGTAGCACCTTCCCCTGTAATAAGTAGCCCCCCCAAGTAATAGGCAGCCCCCCATAATATGCAGCACCCCGCCCCCCCGTAATAGGCAGCCCCCCCAGTAGTAAGTAGCCCCCCAACCCATATACTTACCTCCTCCCTGCTGTCGCTCTCTGTCTGCTTGCCCTGACGTCAGTGTGCAGCCCGAAACACTTCCTCCCCGAGTCCTCTCCTGCGGAACTAATGAGCAGGGGACTCGGGGAGGAGAATCCTGGCTGCACACTGACGTCAGTGTGTGCCGGGATCAGCGCGATTACCAGCGGGGAGCTGCGGCGCCCCCGCTGGTAATCGCTTCAGTAGTGAGCGGCGTCGGCACGCCGCAGGCCACATAACACAAGGCAGCAGGCCGGATTCGGCCCGCGGGCCTTGTGTTTAGAGCAAAAGTTCCTGGCGGTGCTGCGGACCGGCACTAAACATCCAACGGCCCGGCCCCGGTCCATGGCCCGGTGGTTGGAGACCCCTGCTATACATTATAAACATGCAAATATTCGTTATTCACAGGAGAATCTCCAATAGTAATCCTTTAGCGCAGTCAGACATTGGTTTATGTGGGGCTAGTCTAGAGCGGGTTCTGGAGCCAATCCTATTCCATACTCAGCCGGTGACCCCCGGCCGCAGTGACCAGGACTGGTGAGAACTCCAACCTGTACTGTGGTATATTGTAGAAATGATCCAACGATGGGACTGGGGCTAAAAAGGACCTAAAAACAGGCTTAATAAATGTTTTTAATTCTCAGGTCAATTTAGAATAATAATAAAAACTAATCATCTCTATTTGTAAAGCGCCGACGTGTTCAGCAGCGCCTCAACAAACAGCGAACATCAGGAAATTATGTGAATGAGCTTTGTCTTTTCAGAATGTGAATGAGACTTCTTGGAATCTCATCTAGTTGCTTGTACTTAAGCAGTTCTTGTGGCAGTGTGTTATGGGAGAAGTGTAGAAGAAAAGAAACGTCTTCCTTTGTACTTCCCATGTCTTTAACCCCTTAACAAACACAACAGAATGGGCATTACCCCAACCCATCTACATGAGACACTTTCTTTGTTTACGCCATTACATATTAGATTAGATTTGTCTTTTGACACAATGAGCCCGAGGTCGGTTATATTATACTCACATCTACACACATTTATTTGTGCTTTTGATCAATCTTGCACAGGCTTATTTGCACTTTTGATTGCTTTTGCAGGTGTTTATGTTATTCAACTTCTGACCGGATACCTTCCATGATGTGAACTTTCCAAGCCTCTCCTCGGCTTTACATGTCATTTCAAACCCGCCAGGACACCAGTGATGGTGGTGAACCTCATAAAACAAACTATATATGGCAGTGTATGTATATGATGGTTACGGGCTTAATCAGATGTGCGTATATCGGCTGGGTTTTCACGCCCGGCCGATATACGCTGTCCCTCCCACTCACCGGATCTCTGCTTCTCTTCTCCCCTCCAAGCGATTTGCAATGGGAGTGGGCGGGATGGGGTGGAGCTAAGCTCCCACCCCTTGTCCATAGCCAGCAATGGGAGTGGGCAGAACAGAGCAGAGCTTAGCTCCGCCCCCAACCCCCCTCCCGTTGCAAACACAGGAGTGGAGGAGAGAAGCAGAGAGCCGGTGAGGGGGAGGGAAGGGGGGACTACTCAGATGGAAGCCTATCAGCTGGCCGTGAAAACGCCGGACTATATACACTCGTGGGAAGAAGCCCCACCCCTGAGGAAGCTGAGTATAGCGATACATGTGGGGAACTTTTCCTTCTTTTTTCCCTCCCTGGCAGCGTCCCCGGCCCTTATCATGGGGTTTGGTTAAGGGTTATTATATTACTTTTTGATACATTCATTGTTGTGATTCTCACATTTTGTTGGTATTTGTACTTTTTCCTTTGGATAATTATTTATTATTGGGGGAGTGTTGTCTTTACTTTTTGTATTTATTTTGTAGATACTGATGTATTTATTTACGGGCACCTGCCGCTTTGTATATGTCTGTTTTTGGAGGGTTAGTTTTTATGTTATTTCTGCTTGCATTGGTATATCTGCCCCATATTGAGCCGACAGTTTTGGTTTCTTGTTGTTAATGTCTGCTTCATAGTGTCAATAAAGTATACAATTGTTTTCTTATTTTGAGCTGCATTTCTTATAGATTGTGTTGCTGTTTCTTTTTCTTGCACACATCTTTAACCCCTTAACACTCCATGACGTACAACTATGTCATAGAGGACTGGGGTTTATATGAAGCGGGATCAGGAGCCGATCGCGCTCCATACAATACAGATGCCGGCTATCTTTGACAGCTGACAGCCACGGTCGGCACTCTCGCTGTTAACCCTCTAAATGCCGCTATCAATTCTGACAGCAGCATTTAAATGCAATGATCGGAGTTCACAGGTCCCGAATGCCCCTTTCCCTATGATGAGACTGCGAGGAGAGATTTGGTTGCCATGTCAGTTTTAAAAAACCCTTTCCCCATATTTGTAATAAAAAAAAAAATCCAAATGAAACGAGAACATATTTGGTATCACTGAGTCCATAAAGGTCCAAACTATAAAAGCAGCACATTATTTATCCTGCATAGTGAACATCAGGAAAAAACACAACACCAGAATTGCACTTTTTTGGTTGCACCATCTCGTAGAAAACAATTTATGAAAACCTGACTCTGATAACAGGAGAGCACCGCCTGATTGTGTGTAACATGATGGACACTGAACTGGCGCTGTCCGGTGGCGCAGCTTGACAGCCCAACCCTCGGCTGATTGGCCACACATATCCTTATCTGTTACTGTTTTCAGCCCACACCGAGAGACCTGCACCTACAAAAAACAGGAATTATTTCCCTTGCTAGTCCACTGTGTATTAAGGCCTATACACAAAATTCATACAAAAGACCTAAAGTGCGCGATAAACGTTACGTTTAAACCCGAAGCCATTGCGCACTTTTTGTTTGCCTCTCATTCGCTGCTCAGTTTCAGCCCGCATACAGATAATCTCTGGCCGCTCACTTCTCGTTCCGTCTAACACTCTCAGCTCAGTGTTTCACATAGAAATCTGAAGTACAGAGCAAGAAGTAAACAAGAAGTCTACAATTTTTAGCGATGATCCACCTGTCAGAACATTCTGGACGAACATGAACAACTAGCAGTGCTGAAAATCGTCCAGAGTAATAAGGGCATTAGACTACAGCGTAATCTGCTAAACGACCGAAAGATTTAGCGATCTATTTACATAAAGTGTTATTGGCCATTAACACTTTATCATCTTCATTTGCATGTAAAAGGGCCTCCAGGAGCTGTTTGCAGAGCCCAGCCTGTCTTTAAACCCATGCCCAGCTCTACACACAACTGCATTGCTCTCCTGAGAACAGATTGCATTGTTCTCTTCCGGCTAGTGTAAACATGCCGTGGGGTAAGCAGCCTACAGTCTATTAAGAGATAAATGTGTTTGCGTTATCTCTCAGTGGCTGAACAATGGATTTTAAGTTAACCTTAAAATCATTGTTCAGACGAAAATTACACGATGCCCACGTATACGTCTAACAATTATCACTCCTTTTTGGCCGTTTAAATGAATCGTTGCGTGTAAAAGGGTCTTAATACATTGAATGAGCTGCTTTTGTCTCTTCAAAAGGACATTTCCCAAGATATGCAAAGAATTGTAATCAACTTTAATCCAGTATTGACCACCTTGTCACCTTGCCACACGTACAGCCCACGTTGAGCAACAAATGAGTGAATCCTCCACCACCTACAATAAGTTGGTGGATGTTCGCAATGTCTTGAAAGAAGAGATCTCTTGTCTCTGCCAAAAAGGTATAGACTTTGAAGATAGGCCACGAAGAAACAACACAAAAAGTCTGTAGGATTCCGGAACCTGCATGACCTTCATCAATACCTTCATCCAGCTTTTTCAAACTTTACTTCCATCCCATCTTCCCTGGAATATACCGTTGATAGACCGCACATCATTCCTAAAGCTCGCTCTGGCCTACAGGTTGCTCCATGGAACGTCTTCGCCCAAATCCATGTTTATCAGAGCAAGGAGAAACTTCTAAACTAAGTAAGGCGAAGAGGATCTTTACCAGACCCATGCAATGCCATACTGATGTTCTCTGATCTCCAGCAACTTTGCAACTCTTGAGGGTGGACACCCACTTGCGATTTTTTTTCCCCTGCGATGCGACAGCGATGATTATGAAACCAATGATTTTCAATGGTTTTATACTCATTTGCGATGTTTCAGCAGAGCTTTGCATCGCAGAGTAGAAATCTGCGATACCGCTCAGTGTTTCCAATGAGGCCAGTGGCAGCAGCGCTAGCCCTATTGAAAGCATGGAGTATATCGCAGACTTTTGCCACAGCTGTGGCAGAAGTCCAGGATGCTATCCCATTGCTTTCAATGGGGTTGGCACTGCTGCCGGCCCTATTGAAAGCAGTGGTTTTGTGGCAACCCCCGCAGCATGATTTTCGGGGAATGGCTTAAAAAATAAGCCCTTCCCTGAAAATCCTCCCTAGCTGGTTAAAAAAAACAAGAAAAAATCCATACTCACCTCTCCGCCGCGCCCTCCCGCTGGTTCCCCTGCACTGCTGTCCAGAACTTTCAGCAGGTGGGGATTTAAAAATCCCTGCCTCCTTAAAGGGCTGTGCTGATTGGCTGAGCGCTCAGCCAATTACAGGCAGCGCTTAGCTATGAATAGCCTGTAATTGGCTGAGCGCTCAGCCAATCAGCACAGTCCTTTCAGGAGGCAGGGATTTTCAAATCCCCGCCTGCTGAAAGTGCTGGACAGCAGTTCAGGGGAACCAGCCAGAGCGGCGGAGAGGTGAGTAAAGATTTTTTTTTGTTTTTTTAACCAGCTAGGGATGATTTTTAGGGAAGGGCTTATATTTCAAGCCCTTCCCCGAAAATCATGCTGCGGGGGTTGCCACAAAACCACTGCTTTCAGTGGAGACGGCAGCAGCGCCGACCCCATTGAAAGCAATGGGATAGCATCCTGGACTTCTGCCACAGCTGTCACAGCTATGGCAGAAGTCCGTGATATACTCCATGTTTTCAATGGGGCTAGCGCTGCTGCTGGCCCCA
Source organism: Eleutherodactylus coqui (assembly GCF_035609145.1). Taxonomy (NCBI): domain Eukaryota; kingdom Metazoa; phylum Chordata; class Amphibia; order Anura; family Eleutherodactylidae; genus Eleutherodactylus; species Eleutherodactylus coqui. The sequence continues at coordinate 219,890,984 of NC_089843.1, forward strand.
TTGAAAACACTGGCGATATTGCAGCGTTTTTTTGGGTGTGAGCCCTTAGTCATTTATCATCAGTTATCTCTGCTCTTCCTGGTGCCAATTTTAAATATAAATGTGGCTTCCCTACTAAGGTTTCCATCTCTAGTTTCACTCACTAGAAAATCACACGTGTTTCCTATTGATTTCAATGGGAAACAAAACATCGCACTCACGTCTCACAGAATGCGAGTGCCATGTGATGTCTTTAAAGGTTCCATTGAATACAATGGGCGAGGCGTTCCAAGGGAAAACCAGCAGATAGCACATGCAGCAATTTTTAACCTCGCAGCATCACCGTAAGGGCTTTTACACACTAGCGGTTTTTTTCGCTGTGAAATCGCTGTTTTTTTTTTCCAAGTGTCAATGGGACTTTCTAATGTTAAAACTGCATTGCACAAAAATTGCGATTTTTGTGGGTTGCGAATTTAACATTGGAAAGTCCCATTGACATTTGGAAAAAAAACGCAGCGATTTTGCAGCGAAAATAAAAACCGGTAGTGGGTAGGCACCCTTAGGGGGAAAAAAAAAAAAAAAAAAAAAAAAAAAAATCGCTCATGTTCTTAACTCCATTCAAAAGAATGGAGTTTATATCTGTGAGTTTTGTGCGTCTCGCACAAGATTCTCACCCATGTGCATGTAGCCTTAGTGCAATGGGCACTAGGTGAATACTATTAAAGGACACTGCTCTCTCCTGGTTCTCCTCCTACCTATCTGACCGCTCCTTGAGTGTCTCCTTTGCTGGCTCTACCTCCCACCCTCTTCCGCTTGCTGTTGGGGTCCCCCAGGGCTCGGTCCTCGGCCCCCTCCTCTTCTTCATCTACACAGCCCCTATTGGACAAACCATCAGGAGATTTGGCTTTCAGTACATCTCTATGCTGATGACACCCAGCTATACACCTCTTCTCGTCACATCACAGCACCGTTCCTTCAGAACACCACGACTGTCTGCTGTCCCTCACACTATGTTCTCTCTCTTCCTAAAACTAAACCTCTCAAAAACTGATCTACTGCTGCCTCCGCCCTCCCCTAACCGACCTCATCCTGACATCTCCATCTCAGTGTGTGGCGCCACCTTAACTTCCAGCACGCCCGCTGCCTTGGGGTCATATTCGATTCTGATCTCTCTTTTACCCCCTACATCCAATCTCTGGCCCGAACATGTCAGCTGCACCTCAAGAACATCGCAAGAATCCGCTCTTTTCTCACTGTGGACGCGCTAAAAACGCTTACTGTTGCCCTCATCCACTCCCGGCTCGATTATTGCAATTTGTTGCTGATCGGCCTCCCCTGCACCAGACTCTACCCTCTCCAATCCATCCTGAATGCGGCAGCCAGGCTCATCTTCCTGTCCAGCCGCTACTCGGACGCCTCTGCCCTGTGCCGGTCACTGCACTGGCTGCCCGTTACATACAGAATTCAATTCAAACCCACCATCTTCATCCATAGAGCCATCCACTGCACCGCACCGCCCTACATTGCCTCCCTGACCAAAATCCAGCCCCCAGCCTGGGCCCTCCACTCTACTAACAAAATCAGATTAAAGGGGTTGTCCCGCGCCGAAACGGGTTTTTTTTTTTTTTAACCCCCCCCCCCCCCGTTCGGCGCGAGACAACCCCAATGCAGGGGTTAAAAAAACAAACCGCTCAATGCTTACCTGAATCCCGGCGGTCCGGCATCTTCATACTTACCTGCTGAAGATGGCCGCCGGGGTCTGCTCCCTCCGTGGACCGCAGCTCTTCTGTGCGGTCCATTGCCGATTCCAGCCTCCTGATTGGCTGGAATCGGCACGTGACGGGGCGGAGCTACACGGAGTCGGCATTCTGCACGAGCGGCTCCATTGAAGAGAGCAGAAGACCCGGACTGCGCAAGCGCGGCTAATTTGGCCATCGGAGGGCGAAAATTAGTCGGCACCATGGAGACGAGGACGCCAGCAACGGAGCAGGTAAGTATAAAACTTTTGATAACTTCTGTATGGCTCATAATTAATGCACAATGTACATTACAAAGTGCATTAATATGGCCATACAGAAGTGTATAGACCCACTTGCTGCCGCGGGACAACCCCTTTAAGTGCCCCTTTAATTCGAACCTCTCATTCCCGCCTCCAAGACTTCTCCAGAGCAGCTCCGGTCCTCTAGAACGTGCTACCCAAAACTATCTGGGCAATCCCTGACACACAAAACTTCAGGCGTGCTCTAAAAATGCACCTCTTCAGGGAGCCATACCACATACCCTAAACCAAACTCCTTTGTACCCCCCTGATAACATGATCCCTGACCTACTGACTGCAATCCCTGCTAGCCACCATCAAATGCCCCCTGCAGTCACACAGATTCAGTCACCACACGGCTTAGGTCTGACCATTGTCTGTATATAGCATCCCTCACTCTCCACCCCACCATACCGTGCCCATCTGCAGCCCACCATACCGTGCACATCTCCAGCCCCTCTACCTTCTGTATCCCCCCATTACTTGTAGTATGTAAGCTCGTTGGAGCCCCGCACCCCTACTGTCTCCATCAATTTATTACTACATGTTTTTTTTTCTGCTTCCCCTCTCTTGTAAGTGCTGCATTATATGTAGGCGCTATATAAGTAATGATCATTATTATTATTACGATTATTACTGTTATATTGGTTTTCAATACTTTCATTTCTTCTTCTGTTACTGTTGTTTCTGTTCTATTAATGAGAGGTCTTTCTTTATGCTGTGTGTCCACCCCTCTGTCTGCCATGAAATCAGCGCAGCTTTTTGATTATTTACACATCATTCCTATTACTATGTCTTCCCTAAATGTAAAGGGATTGAACCGTCCCCTAAACGCAGTTAGCCGTGGCCTGAGGCCCTCGAGCTACACACTGATGTATTCTTCGCTCAACAAACGCGTTTTATAAAAGATGAACACCCTAAATGCTCTCATCCTAAATTCACGCAACTTTTTCTGGCTTCAAAGCCCCAAAAAAAGGAGTATTACCGTATTTTTCGTTCTATAAGACGCCCCCCCCCCTCCCCTGTTTAAGAACTGGAAAATAGGGAAAAAATATTTTGAACTCCCCCAGGGACAGCGCAGGGTTAGTGCCGGACGACGGAGCAGAAGAAGCAGCAGAGTCTGAAAAACTGGAGCTCCGTGTCACATCACCCGCTCGGTGGAGGGAAGAAGCTGTTTGGTGGAGGCGGGGAGCAGCAGCAGTTCCCGCCGGCACTCACTACCAATCAGCGGTACGTATGGGCGGCAGTGGGGAGGAGAGAACACTTAACTAATCGCACATTTGTTAGTGCGCTCGCGAGTTTAATGTGTGATCGCTGGCCAGAGGAGACACTTCTGTCATGTCATCTCGGGTTATTTACAGGCTACTTTAGGGACATTTTGTTTCTCTGGTCCCGTTAAATTTGTAATCTTGTCATTATATTCGGCACCATCTGCACAGGTTTTTTCATCTGGGTGCTTTTCCCCTTCATTCACAATTTCTAACGTTACTGGCAGGGCTTACCTCCCGCACCCCATATTTTTGCTCTTCTTATGGAACTTCTAGATGAACAGATTAGAACAAATAAAACATCAAAGAAATTAAATTAGGACATCAGACACAAAACAGGACTATATGCAGATGACGTCATCTTAGCTTTAACAGACCCCACCTCCCCTTTAAAACAGGCCCAAACTGGAATTTCTGATCTTGGAAACAATACAACATTTCAGTTGCTGGGTGTTGGGATTGACAATAAAACTAGGCAACATATAATTAATTCCTTCCCATATGTGTGGAATGACCATTCCAGCCCTTATATAGGTATGCATTTACAAGCCCTAGGTCCTATACATTCACCAAAAAATATTTGCCCATGCTTAACCACATTCCACAACTCTTAAAGAACTTCCGTGAACCCTTTATTTCCTGGGTGGGGGGGATGGCATCGGTTTAAATGATGCTTTTGCCGTGCATTCTCTACATTTTTAGAACTGTAGTGATTTCTATCCCAAACTCCTTCGTTACTAAACTACAGTCTGTTCCTAACTATTTTATCTAGGGTGACATTCATGCTACAATTACATTTTGCCCTTTAGCCAATCCCTATGAAATCAGTGGTATGAAAGCCCCGGACATTAAACGTTATTTTCATGCAGTGATTTTGGACCGTCTTAGGAGCCCCTCTGATTTTTCTTTCTTTCTTAAACCCCCCCCCCCCCTCCCTCACCCCCCCCCCCCCCTCTCCCTACTGAGCTCACTAATCTCGGCCCATGTCCGGCTGCATTAGGTTTCCACATCAGTATCTCTGGTTCTGATCCAGTCCTTGGCTTATGTTTTTTATTCTTTGTCCTCACAGACTTTGAATTTGAAGTTTGGGAATCTCTGGACAGAAGGACACTTGGTGATTTATATGGAAACACTTCTATATTAGATCTTCCTATCAAAGACTGCAACACGTTCCTCGATCTCTAGATGCTCATAAGCCTACTTTCCCCAATTCCTCTTTTGTTTTTCTTTGCCTACTCGGGCATCCAAGGTCATTTCCATCTTTTATGACGATTTTTTCCCCTACTTTTTCAAAGCAGATCTCTTCATATGCAACTATGGAACAAGACGTGAATTCCATCTGGAGGAATGGAGGACGGCTCTGTCTTGCTCTATAAAGGTTTCACATGGAATCAGACATTGGGACTCCTTGCAAAAAATATTCATGCGTTATCCAACTCCTGCGAGACTCACCAAAATGAACAATGCTATTGAAACATGCTGGAAAGGATGTATCTTCAAGGGTTCCTGCATCCATGTGCGGCGCTCCTGCCCTGTCATTCATCCTTTTTGGAATATGAATCTTGATGTTGTTTATACTGTATCCAGGGGCGTAACTATAGAGGGTGCAGGGGATACGGTTGCACCCGGGCCCAGGAGCCTTAGGGGGACCATAGTGCCTCTCTTCTCCATATAGGGAGCCCAGTACTATGAATAAAGCATTATAGTTGGGGGCCCTGTTACAGATTTCACATTGGGGCCCAGGAGCTTCAAGTTATGCCTCTGTGCAGCATGGTTTAGGTATGGGTACGGGTACAGATAGAGGGGAGGGCCCAGCTCATGTTTTGCATCAGGGCCCCTGAGCCTTTAGTTACGCCCCTGACTGTATCACATCATTTTGTGACATCGGAGCCGGCACCAGCGCTTTGCTTTTTGTCTACAGATGAACTCCCATCTTTTTATTCCGTTATGATCTCCCTTATCTTTCTTGCATCTCGCCGGCAAGATCCAAAAACTGTAAATCTTCAGATGCATTTCCTTGAGCAAAGTTATTAATTCCAATAATCTTCTGTATCGTTTGGAGGGATTATATTCCTATAGTTACCAAAACTTCCTTATTCTCTTCCTGGGCCCCTTGGGCGGAATGTTTGGCTGAACTCCCCCATAGTGTACACATGACCTACATTGTTCAGTTTTCAGAGTTGCGCTCCATGTGCCGGGCCTGTATGCCGTGGGAGACAATAGACAATATTTAATATGGTCTATTGTTTTGATCTCTTCCACTCCTGCTTCTTTCTGTTTCTTGATGATTGACACTTTACTTCTCCTCACATGCTCACCTACAGGACTTCACCAGAGCAGCACCCATCCTCTGGAATGCTCTACCCCAAGGCATCCGGACAATTCCCGATGCACGAAATTTCAGACGTGCCTTAAAAACGCACCTCTTCAGGGAAGCATACCAAATCTCCTGACCTAGTCCCTCGCCCCTCCCTATGGTGCCCCACCCTGTTTGCCTTCTAATAATTAATCTGCACATGAAATCCCCTATTGCCTGTGTTCCCCATGCCTTGCTCCTCCTCCCCACTCTTTGCACCTCCTGTACCTCCCCCACCCATTTGTGTCTAACCCAATGTACCTCATATTGTAATTGTTGTATTGTTTTGCATTTATCCATGCCTGAAACCGCTGCGGTATAAGTTGTTGCTATACAAATAAAGATTATTATTATTACTTGTTCTTATTTTTAATCTTTCCTCGTTATCTTTTTGCCCAATCATGCAATTATTTTAAGTGTATATTCTCTTTAACACCCGTTTATTCAAAGAAAAAGTCATCTGTACTCCAAAATGGTATCAATAGAAACTACAGGACGTCCCACAAAAAACAAGCCTGCCTGAAGACGGCGGCAGAAAATTAGTTTATTTCTTTCCAAAGAGGTAAAATTTTGTAAATGCAGTACAGCAAAAAAAAATCTGTATATTTATAAATTTTGTAACAAGCCCCCCCCCCCGCCCCGCCCCCAAGTATAATGTAACATAGTAACAAAAAAAATACAACTCGTCCCTCAAAAAACAGCGACGGTGGTAAATAAATAAGAGTCATGATTTTTTGGAAAGTAGGGAGGTAAAAATGAAAAAGAAAAAAAGGGCCGCGTCCTTAAGGGGTTAATGCACTTCTGATTTTGAATAGTAAAACTAACACAGAAAAGGGATGTATCAATTCAAAAAAATCCCAGAAGGCGGCCGTACTCACTGGTATACGGATCCGAAGTGCAAGGACAGTTCTAGAACCAGATGGGCAGATTGCTATATGGAGGAGCATTGTACAGGTGCTAATACTGATGAGCACGCACTCACATACCTGGCACATGTTGGGGAGGCTGCCTAGCACTATACATGCCCGCCTGCATGCCTAAGGCCTCATGTCCACTAGCTAAATGGATTTGCGGAATCCGCAGCGGATTTTGCCCATAGGGAATCATTGACCATCCGCGGTCCATTAAATAGATTTTTGCACCCGCGGATGGCATTTTAAAAGAATTGCGTTTTTCACACGCGGGAGAAAAAACGCGGCATGCTCCATTCTGCCGCGGATCGGCAACATTGCTATCACATTGATAGCAGTGTGTGGATATCTGCAGGCAAAAAAATACCATTTAAAGCAAATCCGCGGCAGATTCTGCGCGGATTGTATTTTTCGAGTGGACATGAGGCCTTAGGCCCAGTCAGGCGAGTGGAGATCTGCGCATTTTTCCACGGGAAAAAAAACGCAATGCGTGTGCAGAAAAAAAACTGCATCTACAAAAGATAGAACACATGGGTGGCAATCGACGTGGTCATGCAGATTTTTTCCCACCCGCATTGCGTTTTTTTTCCGTGTGGAAAAACGCACGGATCTCCACTCATCTGACTGAGCCCTAAGGCCTCATGTCCACGGGGAAAATCAGGCCCGCCGCGGATTCTTCATGTAGAATCCGCAGCGGGTCCCTCCTGCCCCGCGGACATGAGGGCTGAAAATCAGAATAAACTCACCTCTCCGGACGATGCGGTTCTTTCCTTCTTCGCGGCCGGATCTTCTTTCTGCAGCGTGGCGGATGTGCTTGGCACGCATGCGCCTGGCACATCTGCCGGGCTGAAGAAAAAAGATCCGGCCGCAAAGAAGGAAAGAACCGCATCGTCCGGAGAGGTGAGTTTAATTCTGGTACGGGTCTCCCGCGGATCCGGACAGCTTCCATAGGCTTCAATAGAAGCCTGCGGGAGCCGTCCCCGCGGGAGACCCACACCAAAATGGAGCATGTCCATTTTTTTCCCGCAAGGGGATCCTCACCTGACGGGAAAAATGACATCCGCAGGTATTTAACTACCTGCGAGTGTCCAATGCATCCCTATGGGGCGCGGATCACGTGTGCGGGAAAAACGCTGCGGATTATAAACACGTGGACATGAGGCCTAAGGGATGGGGTTCTATACCTGCCCTTGTGTTCCGTATCAGTGTATCGTAAGTATGGCTGCTGGCAGGGATTATTTTTGTATACAAACACAGCAGTTTTAAAAAAGTGGCTGTGTCTGAAACCACCCTGAGGGTCAGTTCAGGTGTCGGATAAAATCTGCAGACGATCCACTGAGGCCGATTCGTCTACAAATGGTGCGGATTCACTACATATTTCACTTGGAAGGGTAACTCCACACTGAGAATCTAAAGCATAAGATGGCACGGTGCAGATTTAAACTGAAACAAAGGCAAGTGAACATGCCCAGGGCCGGCCTACATGGCGACTTAGGCCGGGCTACATGGCGACTTAGGCCGGGCTACATGGCGACTTGGGCCGGGCTACATGGCGACTTGGGCCGGGCTACATGGCGACTTAGGCCGGGCTACATGGCGACTTAGGCCGGACTACATGGCGACTTAGGCCGGGCTCACACAGGCGGATTCCAATTGCAGAATCTGCAATCAGCATCTGCATGGAGGATTCACTGTAAAACACGGGTATTGAAAAGCATGAGCTTTCGATTTTTCGCTCACAATCGCAGATACAAATTGCATTTTCTGCGAGCGGAGGAAAAATCACAGCATGCTCTATTTTGACACGGACTCTGAGCAGACGGCCACCAATGAAGTCAATGGAGGCCGTCCGACCCACAGGCCATAGGCAATCAACGTTGAGTATGGGCTGTGGGTACCCGCATCATTGCTAAGCGACAACACGGGAAATACAAATATCGAAAAAGATAAAAACCTGTTCTGCACATGACCGACAGCGCGCCACCGGGGTTACAGGAAGTTCAAGTACATTGAGTCGCCAGCCGGGTTCACAGCGAGAATCCGCTGCGGACCTCCCGAATGTGGAATCTGGTCCGCCCCTGTGAGCCTGGCCTTACTCTAGTGTGACCGCTGCGGTAGTGCTCTAAGTTGCAGGTAACTTGCAGTATTCCCATAGGCTACAGCTGTAGGATGATAAGTGAAATTGGAAAGGTATGTTACTAAAAGCCTCCATGCAGCTCCAGCCTGAGGCCGCATTCACACGGGCATATTGGCATGCATAATATGCAGAGAATAGAACCCATAGATCTAATTAGCTCCATTTGTGTATTTCGGTCACACAAAAAAATAGAAAATGCTCTATTTTTCAGTGTATTTGCGCACCAAAGGTCCCCATAGAAGTCAATGAGGACGCGTAAAATGCGCACCCAATACACAAGGAGATGCATGAAACACTGGAAAAAGAACACATCTGGAACCAATAAGTCATTTCAATTGGTGCGTCTTTGTGAAATGAACATGCCTTGCGGGGAAAAAGTACAGCACGCACAAAAAAACGCAGTCACGTACAAATACCCGCGTGACGCCGGCCTGAGACTGGTGACACCCCACAGTATTTTGGCTGCATGTGTGTCCGGGCTGCCCACTAGTCTCCTGATCTGAGACTGGGATACTCGGAGTTCGGGTCACGGGGTCTGCGGTCAGGCGGAGTCATAACTCCATATTGCGCAGCCAACGGGCTCTATCACACGGGCGTATTCTTCATCAGTATTTTGTGAGCCAAAACCAGGAGCAGAACGTACAGAGAGAAAGTAAAATGGGAAGATCGGCATTTCTTCTGTATTTTGGACCGACTCTTGGCTTTGGCTCACAAACTACTGATGAACAATACGCCCGTGTGAAGGCGCCCTGAAGATGGAGTTGTGTCTGCAGCCCTGGAAATGGGAAAACGTCTGTTTCATAACAACAACTTATATGACAAAGGAATGAAAGTTTCTCTTCCTGGATTGTAACAGGTATAACCAGAAGCCCTCTTACCTGTGGGAGCCTATACTTGTCTCTCATATGCATTCTGACTGTTGCCCTCTCGGCCTTCTTATGTGCAAAAGCGTGATCGCGTTCTATCCTGCACACAGAGAACGTTACTGTCAGAGTGCAAACACTGGATACATTATATCTAATAATCAGTAACAATAAGCTGACAATCTCGATACTTTAAAAGCAGTAATAAAGTAACAGAACAGCGTGAGAGAAGCCGGGGGAGAAGGAAGGAGGGGGTGAGGGGGTGAAGGGGTGAGGGGATGAGGGGGTGGGGGGGACAAGCTTGTGAGGAACAGATTATTGGTTTACTGGTGTATTGTTCTAGCACTCACATATATGCTGAGACAATACCTGCTGCGGGATATGCTGGCGCCAGGGGTGTAACTATAGGGGATGCAGGGGATGCGGTTGCACCCGGGCCCAGGAGCCTTAGGGGACCCATAAGGCCTCTCTTCTCCATATAGGGAGCCCAGTACTATGACTAAAGCATTATAGTCGGGGGCCCCCGTTACAGGTTTTGCATCGAGGCTCCGAAGCTTCAAGTTATGTCTCTGTGCAGCATGGTTTAGGTATGGGTACGGGTACAGATAGAGGGGGGGCCCCAGCTCACCTTTTGCACCAGGGCCCCTGAGCCTTTAGTTACGCTCCTGGCTGGCGCTATATAAATATAGATTAGTATTACTAGTACTCTCTATATGTCACTTACTTCTCTTCCACCAGCTGTCTCTGATATTCCTCGAACTCTTCTCGCGTCATTCCCTTCGACTCGGCCGTTTCTTTCCCATCTGCAGTTTCCGTTGATTCTTTTTCTCCCCCTCCAAGATTGTTCCCCAGATTTTTCATGGAATTCCCCATCATGGTTTTGAACATGAAAGCCGCCATATTAGCGTATTATCAACTACCGTAGACTCGCAGAAAGCACAAAAACTATTTTCTATCTATTTTCTGGGAAGTATGTGGTCACTCAATGCAGCGTTAACTCTTGCTCAGGACATCCCTACAAGGTATACGCTCCGGCTAAGGCTCTTACTGCCCCTATATCTAACACTGCAAGGTGAATGTGTCCCTGCGCAGACAGTCTTAACCAGCTTAAAGAATTAGGTATTAGTGAGGTGGAGACACTTGTGCTTCCTCTACAGATGATGACCGCTCACTGTTTTGTGTTCCCCATCCTGCCTGACTTGGTGCTATAGTTCTAGTTCTGTATTGGAGGGCCGCGTTCACACCGTCTGCAGCAAAAGAAAGCATAAAAAAGCCGTAGGCGTCTTTCGAAAATCAGATGCAGTTTTTTTAAGCCCAATGTCCACGGATGTTTTTGTACTGCGTAATGCATGCGATGCACCACAGCGCAATACATGGTGAAGGGAGTCTATGCAAGTCACTTTCCATGGAGATGGGCATATAGACACTGCATGTAGATAAGGGGCAGAAATAGATGGCAGCAGGCTATATACCACGCAGCGCGAGCCCTATACATTGTGTATGGGCGGCAATTCATATGCAACCCCACTATGAAACAGAACGGGGAATTAAAAAAAAACGAAACGGAGTCACAATGAGCATGAGCGCGTGTATGAGATACGTGGGCATGCGCAGGACATTCACCACCCATACGCAGTCTCATCACAAACTCCAGAAAAATGCTGCAGGGACATCTAAACGCCCTTCCTCTTTTTTTGCTGCGGTTCAAAAGTGTGCATGCAGCCTCGTGTCTTCTAACACGCTATGTGAAACATTACTACTCCCATTTAAGTAGGACCTGTCAGACCTGGCATATCAGTTTAAAGGGAACCTGTCCCGTAAACTAAGTTATACTGTTGCTATGGCAGGTGATAGGGAGTCGGGTGATGGATTCTTTATTCTCACCCACTCCCATGATCCAGCGCTCTTACCCGGGGGAAATCGGCATGCAACACGAAAATCGAATTCACAGCCCCATGTGCGTGGTTTCCCACAGACTTGTATAGGAGAGCGCACGCACAAGACTCTAAAAAGAGTCAGATTTACCTGGAAGATAGTGCTGGATCGTGGGAGTGGGTTAGTATGAAGAATAGCTGACACGTCCCCCAACAGCACCATAACTGAGGTCCTGTCCGGAATGCTATGGTCAGGCAAGGGATACTGATAGAGGAGGAGACAGAAATACTCCAGAGGGAAAGAGAGGACGCTCTCCAAGAAGCCGCTCAGGTGAAACCAGAAAGTGTGGCTGCCTAAAGGAGAAGGAGCGCCTTAGTAGATTAGCTAAAGCTGAAGCTGATCACAGGTTGTTGCTGGAAGTAAAAACGTTCATTGTGAACAAGGCTTGAAAGAATTGAGAAATGAGATAAATATGAGGAATATCATTCAAAAGCCCAAAAGGAGATGCAAAACGTCAGAAATGCAGCCTAAGATGAAGCTGGTCACAGATTATGTCTGGAAGGGCAAGCTGTGCAGTGTGAACAGAACTGTAAGAAAATGCCAAGGAGAGCCCAAGAGTGAAGGCCCATTTACACGAGACGAATGTCGGGCAAACGATGCCCAACACTCGCCCCCGCACATACCCGCTGCGGTGCTGCGGCACAAGAGCAAGCAGCGTTGGCTTACAGTTCGCAGGAGCTCTTTTTCAAGCATAAATACAACAACGAAGCTCACCTTTATATCTAGACTGGGAGGAAGATTCTACATGTCTGTGTGTGGCCACTAAAGATGACGTCACAAACCGGCTAGCAAAAATACGGTTGTGCAAAAATCATATAGCAATACGATGAGGTAGTTACATCCGGGGTAAGAATGTGTATGAAGTTAAAATAAGTTGTTTAAAGTTATATCTACAGAGGAAATTGAGAAAATGTATTGAAATCCCATGACATGGAGTGCCGGGAGGGGGTGCTGGGATGTAGTGACGACAAGAAGGGTGTCGGGGGCATGTCCGCGCCAAGCAATAATGCGTCTAGGTGGAGAGGTTATGAAGAAATGAGGGGAACGGGATGCTGTGTTCCACTGTTGCGTTCCAAGGATATGCGGACGTCAAGGGGCGTGATTATGCAGTCCCATGAGCCATGGATAGGGATGAAAGTGGACCTAAAAAGGAGAACATAATACTGCGTTCCAACCACTGGCGTAACTATAGGGGATGCAGGGGATGCAGTTGCACCCCGGCCCAGGAGCCTTAGGGGGCCCATAAGGCCTCTCTTCTCCATATGGAGAGCCCAGTACTAGGAATAAAGCATTATAGTTGGGGGCCCTGTTACAGGTTTTGCATCGGGGGCCCGGGAGCTTCAAGTTACGCCTCTGATTCTAACAGCAAGGAACGGAATGGAATGAAGAAATGTAAAAATGTATTGAAAATAAGAAAAAGCAATAATTATAATGGATAATGACCCAATGGATGATATAATGATAGATAATAAATAATTTGAAAGGTGGACATGACAAAAAGGTGTCATCAGAGTTACTTTTAGAACACAGAAAACATAATTGAAGTAAAAGTATATATAAAAATATTTATATAAATATGAGGAATCGACATAAAAAGAGGAATCACGATGGAAATATATAATTATGAAAGATGGCATTATTAGATATATCAAAGTAGATCCAGTAAAAAAGAGAAAACGACAATCTTGGGTACATATATAAAGTACATATATATAAGAGGGGCGCTGCCTAGTAACAAAGTACATATAATATATAAAAACAAAGTATGCATAATATGTAAAACTCATTAGAGCTTATGTTACATCGAAATAAAATATATGGAATATATAAAAATACTATAAAACTGCCAAATTCCCAACGCATTAAGGACAAAAAGACCCGTATATGCTAAATCTGATTTTTTTCGACCATTTCATTTAAGCCGTTTGGTGCTAGACAGTTCAGGGAAAAGATCCAGAACATCTCCTTCTCTTTGAATATGGAGAATTTCCCATGTTCAGTTTTCTCAATGGGGGTAATTCTCAGGTCTTTAAACTCGCCATTGTGATTGGGGAGGAAATGTCTTGACACGCTGTGCTTCAAGTATCCTTTTTTAATGTTACAACAGTAACTTGAGTCCACCAGCCCGCGACCAGGGTCCTTGGTGTCCCTACTCCCACAAGACAACTTATCCCCGGAGTCCTGCCTGCAAGTGGGGTGAGAGAGATGTCTCCATGCTGGAACCTGAGGACCTAACTAGCCCTAAATGGTAAACGATCCAAACAGACAGGACACAGTTCACACCAACACACCAGGGAATGCACACCACGCAGAACAGGACTGTTCATACCACATGTCCGGCCACCTGCTCAGACCCACAGAGTGGCTGGTATATATGTGCTGCAGACCAGTGGGAAATAGCTGGCTGGAGAACTCCACACCCAGCCAGCTCAATTATCCCACACCTGTCAAAGTGGGCTCCTGGAAACTTGTAGTACTACAGGTTACTAACAGTACCTCCCCTTTAAAAAGGGGGCCTCTGGACCCTTAAGAGAAAACCAACAAACAAGATGAAAAGATAAATCACTGTACTTAGCTTTAGGAGACGCAGGCTAACAGAACCTCCATCTCTCAGTCCCTCCCTGGCTTTGGGTATAGTCAGAGCTGGAGGTCCTGTTACCCTGTGTCTTCTAAAGCTAAGTAGAGAGGCTTATCTTTTCATCTTGTTTGTTGGTTTACTCCTATCCCTCGTAGGGTCAGCTAGTGGCCGAGGTACGTGGCCAGGTTCGCCCTTCTCAGGGTGGGTTACCTGCACTTAGGCAGATCCCTTCCCTGGGTTAGGTTATTTAGGGACGGTGTTTTCCATATTGCGTTTGTCTGTATTGTTTGACACTGTTTGGTATGTGTTTGTGTGAGATCTGCAGGTAACGGACCCAGTGCGTCCTGCATGGACATTACAAGTCCTTCCAAGCAACATCGGAGGGGATTCGGCCTTATCACTGCACTGTGCTGCTACTGACGATGAGGGAGATTGTTGAAAGTTGGGGGTTTCTTCATCATCTAAGTGGTCATCCACATCTCCCACATGAATTTCAATATTTACTTGTGATAGAACATTATGGAGTCGGGAAGGATTTTTTCCCCCGAATGGGCTAATTGGCTTCTGCCTCTTGGGGGTTTTGCCTTCCTCTGGATCAACTAGGGGATTGAAACAGGCTGAACTAGATGGACATTGTCTTCATTCAGCCTAACATACTATGTTACTATGGGGGGCTGCAGTGACCCCTCTGGCGATAGGTATGGAGCAGCATTAAATGCAGGTAGAGAGGACGTAGTTGCATTTTTAGCATAATGCAATTCACAGAGTGACCTAAAAAACTCAAGTCTAAAAAGTTTGGAATATACTGTAGTATCCAACCCCTGGCAGAAAAGGAAATTTGCTTAGTTTGGACAGTTAATTCATTGCAAGCATATAATGCCCCTAACTACTGAGGCCACTGAGGTGGTCACTATTACTACTGAGGCCACTGAGGTGGTCACTATTACTACTTGGGCCACTGTGGGGGTTACTGTTACTACTGAGGCCACTGTGGGATCAGTATTACTACTGAGGCCACCATGGGGGTCACTATTACTACTGAGGCCACCGTGTGGGTCACTATTACTACTGGGGCCACTGTGTGGGTTACTATTACTACTGGGGCCACTGTGGGATCAGTATTACTACTGAGGCCACCATGGGGGTCACTATTACTACTGGGGCCACCGTGTGGGTCACTATTACTACTGGGGCCACTGTGGGGATCACTATTACTACTGGGGCCACTGTGGGGGTTACTGTTACTACTGAGGCCACCGTGGGGGCCACTATCACTACTGGGGCCACTGTGTGGATCACTATTACTACTGGACCACTGTGTGGGTAACTATTACTAATGAGGCAACTGTGGGGGTCACTATTACTACTGAGGCCACCATGGGGGTCACTATTACTACTGAGGCCACTGTGGGGGTCACTATTACTACTGAGGCAACTGTGGGGGTCACTATTACTACTGAGGCCACCATGGGGGTCACTATTACTACTGAGGCCACTGTGGGGGTCACTATTACTACTGGGGCCACTGTGGGGGTCACAATTCAGAATGAGTCTGAATATGAGTCTACATTCATAGATTTTTCTGAAGCTAAATCAGAGCTGCAGAACTGCTCAACTGAAAACCAATGTATGATGTTCCAGAGAGGTTTGGAGAAAAGGCTTACACCCATTCAAGCTGAAATATAAGAAAGGTAGTGAGATAAATTCGAGTGATAAACAGGATTTTGAACCAGAAAAATCTTTTAGTGGAGAATAATAAAAATAAAGAAACCTTTCAGGAAACGGAAAATGAATCGCGAGGGAAAGGATTATTGGACAATTGACTCGGATTCAGTTTATTGGATGGAAAATCTGTGCAAAAACAAAGGACAATTGATGAAGTCCAGCATTCTCTTGGAAACGCCGCTTTAGACGAGATAAGCCGCTGTCACTGATTTTGGAGCAGGCGCGTCTGACATCATCACTATCAACCATACAGAAAACCATTAGAGGCAAACTCAATCCAACATGTGGAAGAGGAGGGGAAAGTGCTGAGATTTGCAGCAATTGAAAAAGTAGAATGTCCTGAAAATGGAGGAGACGGACATGAAATGTTACTTCAGCGCGAGGCAAAATGGATCATCAACACAAATGGTTTAGGGGATGGGGTCTGAGCGAGAGAACAAGTGGCATGCATTTGTGAAATGAGTTTTTTAGGTGTTTTATATGGTGTCTGTATTGTTGCTAAGAGACAACTGGGCGGAGCATTTAAATTAAGCTCTAGTTCTCTTGAGAAAACGTCATGTGGCGCGAAAAAAGCTGTTGCCCGTTTGTGAGCGCCGCGTCCTCATTGTTACTGCCGCACTTTTATAGGGTATAAAGTACTGCTGGGGAGTCTCATATCATCGAACGCCGCCTGTTCGTTCCACTTTGTGGATTTTAGATGAGAGTTGCTTCAAAATTGCTGCACATAAACTCAGGTAATGTCCACCCTAGGTTCTAGACTCTAGCTTAACACAACAGACACATCCATTATGGCCCCCAGACAAGGTCTGAGTCACTAGGACAGTGATGGCAAACCTTCTAGAAACCGAGGGCCCAAACTGCCACCCAAAACCCACTTTTTTATCGCAAAGTGCCAGCACATCAGGGGGCGGGGCTTATTAAGTATGATTTTAACCTCCATCATTTTAAAAAGGACAGGGCCGCTTCAAAATAGACAGGGGGAACGCTGTGTGTTTTTTTCCCAGCTGGAGCTCTGCAGTACCATTGGTGCAGATTTTGACTGTTTTTTTTGGTGCAAAAATGCTGCAGAACTTGACATGGAAATTTCCGCTGCAGACAATCCACAGCATTTCCACCACATGTAAACATAAGTCAGCTAGAGGTATGCTGCCATGTGCAGATTGGCCTCGCTAGTAATGGTGTCCCCCACAGTGGCCCCAGTAGTAATAGTGACTCCCCCACAGTGGCCTCAGTAGTAATAGTGACCCCCACAGTGACCCCAGTAGTAATAATAACCCCCACATTGGCCTCAGTAGTAATAGTGACCCCCACAGTGGTCTCAGTAGTAATAGTGACCCCCACAGTAGCCCCAGTCATAATAGTGACCCCCACAGTGGCCTCAGTAGTAATAGTGACCCCCACAGTGGCCCCAGTAGTAATAGTGACCCCCACAGTGGCCCAAGTAGTAATAGTGACCCCCACAGTGGCCCCAGTAGTAATAGTGACCCCCACAGTGGCCCAAGTAGTAATAGTGACCCCCACAGTGGCCCAAGTAGTAATAGTGACCCCCACATTGACCTCAGTAGTAATAGTGACCCCCACAGTGGCCTCAGTAGTAATAGTGACCCCCACAGTAGCCCCAGTC
Source organism: Eleutherodactylus coqui (assembly GCF_035609145.1). NCBI lineage: Eukaryota > Metazoa > Chordata > Amphibia > Anura > Eleutherodactylidae > Eleutherodactylus > Eleutherodactylus coqui. The sequence continues at coordinate 219,908,398 of NC_089843.1, forward strand.
ATAATAGTGACCCCCACAGTGGCCCCAGTAGTAATAGTGACCCCCCCCCCACAGTGGTCCCAGTAGTAATAGTGACCCCCACAGTGGCCCCGGTAGTAATAGTGACCCCCACAGTGGCCCCGGTAGTAATAGTGACCCCCACAGTGGCCTCAGTAGTAATAGTGACCCTCGCAGTGGCCTCAGTAGTAATAGTGACACTCGCAGTGGCATAAGTAGTAATAGTGACCCCCACAGTAGCCCCAGTACTAATATGAACCCCCACAGTAGCCCTAGTAGTGACATTAACCCCCTCAGTAGCCCCAGTAGTAGTATTAACCCATACACTTAACTCCTCCTTGTAGTCAGCGCCGCTCCTCCTCTTCTCGGCACTGATCCTAGGTGCACATACTGATGGTAGTGTCTGCACCCTGAACACTTCCTCCCTTCTCCTCTCCTGTGGATCTAAGGTGGAAGGTTCCCAAAAAATCCCTTAGGGCAGAGCCCTTACTGGATTAAGCAGCAGTATAACACAAAGTTCTCTCTGATCGGTGCAGGAGGCTCACAGGATGGGGACAGGTGAGCTGGAACAGACTGTTCTCTGCAGGACAGTAGTGAGGACCGGCCAGGATGTACAACCTGCCTCATGGTCAGAGCCCTGGCTAGCAGTGCTGCACTGCAGGATGGGCTCAGCAGCGGGAAGCAGACGGGAGAGTGCACACCAAAGCCTCAGGGAGCTGCAGTAACAGCCACAGCACTCAGTCCACATGGACCCAAAGTCCCACTGTAGGACCAAGATGTTGGGCGTGATCTCGGTAGCCAGCAGCAGGCCACAAACAAGTCCAAAGTGCACCAGAGGCTCCTCCTGGCTCAGCTGAGGACCTTCTGATCTAAAAGAGGCTCTTCTGCGTCCGGACTTTGTGGGTCACATAAAATGACACTGTGGGCCAAATGATACACAGTATTGTGAGCCTTGAGTCTGACACGTGCTGTAGACTACAATCTATTCTCCAACCTCACTCTTGTGTCTTTTTCTCAAATGAACCCTATTTAAAACTTAGCAAATTAATAGCCTAGCTTCTCATAAATATGGATTTATACAGGCAAATAAATTCTGTGGTCGCTGCTAAGGATGGATACTTGATGAGAAAAATTTAAAAGGGATTTTCAACTTATTTTGTTTTTTATACTTTAGTCCCCTCGCTCCTAAACTATAATCAAAAAATTACTCACTGTGCCCTGATGCACTAATTTGGTGCTCCGGCATCATGACACATGACCTGTGACGTCACCAGGTCTTCTGGCTTGATGATGACCTATAAACTGGTTATATCAGCCTGTAATGGAGAAGCCCCGGCTTGTTTATGGTCATTGGTGACATCCCAGGGCCGGATCTCCTATTGGCTATAGTACTCATGTAGATAAACAACCACCTGACCTTCGCAGCAAACAGACTAGCCAGAAGATGGGAGCCGCCTGTCAGCAGAGAGGGGAGAATTAGTATTACTTTTTTATATAGATCTTTCTTCTCCTTCATTGCCACCAATGTATTTAGTAATTGAAAAACCCTTTTAAAGAAATCAAGGCTCAATTAGAAATATAGATAACGGACAGCAGAAAAAGATCTCATGGTCCATCTAATCTGCGCTTCTATTATTTCCTTTTCATTGTACTCCTAGGATAGATCTATGCATACCCCAGGCAGCTTGATTTTTTTCATCCATGTCTGTTGGAAGTTTCTTCCAAGCACTTCATACTCTTTCAGTAAAGAAAATACATCCTTTGTTAAAAAAAAAAATTCTGTTCCTAGAAGAAGTTGTCGTTTTGCTGTAAGACCCAACATGCAATTCCATCTCAGGCACAAATGATTGGAGTTGTGGTAATTAGATGAACGCTCTTGCCACCTAAGGCCCTAAAAGTGGTTCCCCCCTTGGCTCTATAAGAGGCTCTCGGAGGCTCCTTGTGTGTAGTGACCTTTTCTTCCGCTTGTAGAACTTGTTGACCACTAGACGCCTCTACGGGAATGTGAGAAGGGATGCATTATTGGAATGCGAGAAGCTGGATAGTCATATTGACAAATTGCCTACCACCTGGGCCGTTCTGACCGCATTGTTAGGAGGTGTTGGGACCAGTGGATCTTTGAGGATATACACACAAGGTGACCGGGCTCAGGACGCCCCCTACAGACCACCAGTAGAGAGGAGCATTTGACCAGACTGTTAGGAGGTGTTGGGACCAGTGGATGTGTGAGGGCACACAAGGTGACTGGGCTCAGGACACCATTGACAGACCACCAGTAGAGAAGAGCGTCTGAAAAGCACAAGCAGCTCCAACAGTTTTGTTGTCTGTCATCTGAAGACAGTTGACACCATCGTTACACCGCTGTGTCTGTCGAAACCATTTCCAGGGTCTTGGCTGAAGGACATTTAGTCTCATGGTACCCATTACGTGTACGGCCTTTGACACTTACCATCACCTCCGTTTGAAGTGGTATCGTGAGCAACTAAACTAGACTGCACAGAGTGTAACCGGGTTGTCTACAGCGTCGAATCCAGGTTTAGTTTAGGCACTGATGTTGACCGGATCTGTGTCTGTAGACCTTGCAGAATAATGCTCAGCTGCACAGACAAGGGGGTCACAGGCATACCTCCACAGCATTGCACACTTCCGTGGCCGCCCGGTCACCAGATTTATCACCAATAAAACACATAAGGCACCATTTGGGACATCAACTTTGATAGCCTACAAGCTTGCATGATCTAGAGGCTCAGTTATAGTAAATGTGGACCAATATGCTTCAGGTTACCATACAGAACCTATGTGCCTCCATGCCCACCCGTATCACATCTTTCATCCAAGCTAGAGGCAACACAACAGGGTACTAGAGCCTCCATGCCCAACTGTATCACATCTTGTATGCAAGCTAGAGGCGGTACAACTAGAGACTTCATGCCTGCCCGTATCACATCTTGTATCCAAGCTAGAGATGGTACTAAAGAGCCTCAATGTCCGCCCATATCACATTTTGTATCCAAGCTAGAGGCGGTACAACAGAGTACTAGAGACTTCATGCCTGCCCATACCACATCTTGTATTCAAACTGGAGGCAGCCCAACACGGTACTAAAGCCTCAATGTCCGCCCGTATCACATCTTGTACCCAAGCTAGAGGTGGTACAACAGGGTACTAGAGCGTCCATACCCCTCGTATCACATCTTGTATCCAAGCTAGAGGCAGTACAACAGGGTACTAGAGACTCCTTGCCTAACCGTATCACAGCTTGTATCCAAGCTAGAGCTGGTACTACAGGGTACTAGAGCCTCTATGCCTAACTGTATCACATCTTGTATCCAAGCTAGAGGCAGTGCAAAGGGGTACTAAAGCCTCCATGCCCACCTGTATCACATCTTGTACCCAAGCTAGAGGTGGTACAACAGGGTACTAAAGCCTCCATGCCTTCTGTATCACATCTTGTATCAAAGAATAGAGGTGGTACAACAGGGTACTAGAGCCTCCATGTCCGCCCGTATCAAATCTTGTACCCAAGCTAGAGGCGGTACAACAGGGTACTAGAGCGTCCATGCCTGCCTGTATCACACCTTGTATCCAAGCTAGAGGCGGTACAACAGGGTACTAGAGACTCCTTGCCTACCCGTATCACATCTTGTATCCAAGCTAGAGGTGGTACAACAGGGTACTAGAGCCTCTATGCCTAACCGTATCACATCTTGTATCCAAGTTTGAGGTGGTACAACAGGGTACTAGAACCTCCATGCCTGCCTGTATCACATCTTGTATCCAAGCTAGAGGCGGTACAATAGGGTAATAGAGCCTCCATGCCCACCCGTATTACATCTTGTACCCAAGTTAGAGGCGGTACAACAAGGTACTAGAGCATCCATGTCCGCCTGTATCACATCTTGTACCCAAGCTAGAGGCGGTACAACAGAGTACTAGAGCCTCCATGCCCGCCAGTATCACATCTTGTATCCAAGCTAGAGGCGCTACAACAGGGTACTAGAGCCTTTATGCCCGCCCGTTTCACATCTTATACCCAAGCTAGAGGCGGTACAACAGGGTACTAGAGCGTCCATGCCCACCTGTATCACATCTTGTATCCAAGCTAGAGGTGGTACAACAGGGTACTAGACTCCATGTCCGCCTGTATCACATCTTGTACCCAAGCTAGAGGCGGTACAACAGGGTACTAGACTCCATGTCCGCCCGTATCACATCTTGTACCCAAGCTAGAGGTGGTACAACAGGGTACTAGAGCCTCCATGCCCACCTGTATCACATCTTGTATTCAAGCTAGAGGTGGTACAACAGGGTACTAGACTCCATGTCCGCCCGTATCACATCTTGTACCCAAGCTAGAGGCGGTACAACAGGGTACTAGACTCCATGTCCGCCCGTATCACATCTTGTACCCAAGCTAGAGGCGGTACAACAGGGTACTAGAGCCTCCATGCCCACCTGTATCACATCTTGTATCCAAGCTAGAGGTGGTACAACAGGGTACTAGACTCCATGTCCGCCCGTATCACATCTTGTACCCAAGCTAGAGGCGGTACAACAGGGTACTAGAGCCTCCATGACCACCTGTATCACATCTTGTATCCAAGCTAGGGGCGGTACAACAGGGTACTAGACTCCATGTCCGCCCGTATCACATCTTGTACCCAAGCTAGAGGCGGTACAACAGGGTACTAGAGCCTCCATGCCCACCTGTATCACATCTTGTATCCAAGCTAGAGGTGGTACAACAGGGTACTAGACTCCATGTCCGCCCGTATCACATCTTGTACCCAAGCTAGAGGCGGTACAACAGGGTACTAGAACCTCCATGCCTGCCTGTATCACATATTGTATCCAAGCTAAAGGCGGTACAACAGGGTACTAGAGCCTCTATGCCTACTGTATCACATCTTGTATCCAAGCTAGAGGCGGTACAACAGGGTACTAGAGCCTCCATGCCCCCCGTATCACATCTTGTACCCAAGCTAGAGGCGGTACAACAAGGTACTACAGCCTCCATGCCCACCTGTATCACATCTTGTATCCAAGCTAGAGGTGGTACAACAGGGTACTAGAGCCTCCATGCCCACCTGTATCACATCTTGTATCCAAGCTAGGGACAGTACAACAGGGTACTAGAGCCTCCCTACAAGGGGTCGGTTCTTCACAATAAATGGTCCTTTTGCTCTGATATTGTAACCACTTACTTATATTAATGTTACAATCACACAGAGAAAGTTTAATTTGATTCTGACAACTTCTAGGGGAGGGATTGCTCTTGACAATGAGTGTGCTCCCTGACGTCGCTTCTGATTTTTCTGCCCAACTAATCTCAGATTGTGCCCCCTTGTTCTAGTAAATGTATTTGTGTGCCATCCTTGCATCCGGGCCATGCTAGTCCTCTCTGTATTCTTCCAATTTGAGTTCGCTTGCTGCCGCCTCAGCACTAAATATTCTTTTAGCACAGCTTTTCATATATCTACATGCAGCAGAAAGCGTTGTTTACTATTTATTTACTATTTCACTGATTTATAAGCACATAGATGTTTGTGAGAAGAAGACATTTCCATTACTAGGATAAAACATTGGATCCGTCAGCAATGCCCCATAGTGCCTCCCACAAGTAAATAGTGCCCCACTACTTAATAGTGCCTCCTGTTTCCTGTATTAGATAATAGTGCCCTCTTTCTGCCCCAATTAGGTAAGTCCTCTCTTCATGCCCCCATTAGTCACTAGTGCCACCTTTGTACCCCACAAGACACTCTCTGATTGCAGGGTACTTGCATTACTCACTTCCTCGGTGAGATTTGTGGCATCTACATTTGCATTATGAATGCTTACCTTCTCCCTGACTCCGTCTCTCCATCTTTCTGTTTTGAGATGTTGGAGTGGAGGAGATGGACCCAGGGAGGAGGATTCATGATGCACTCCGTGTGGTCAGACATATCTAAGAGGAGGGAGGTGATCGCATCCATTACCCCCTAAATCTGCCAGGATGCAGCTGGTGGGCAGTTTGGGCAGCCATGGGCCCCCTGGAAGCCTCAGGACCGAGGCAGCTGCCCAAACTGCCAATAGGTACTATAGCTCCACCACTGGTGTTTCATATTGGTTCCTGCAGTTTTGTTATCTTGTGAGTTGTGACCCGCTGCACTTTGGCGCAGACTAAGAGGTCATTGATATATCATAACAGTAAAAGCAATGGAAATTCATCTAGTACTAGGCGTGCATTCTCATGTCTGCGGACTAAATGTCATCAAAACCCTTATGTCCTCATTTACCGTGAGTGCTATGATCCCTGTGCAGATGCCGCCCCCTAGCTACGGAACGATGGGCGTTGCATTTAAACTAAACGGTTCCTCATACATTGAATAAAAGAGTAGATTTTGGTGCTGCTCTAGAAAGAAGAATCAGAGGCTTAAAGGCCGGGCTGACACGACTGTGCTGGTATAATATAGGCTGTCCCAATCTCCCATGTTGCCACTCAAATGAATTTTGCAAAAGACATATGCAAGGAAAGTCCCAGCATGTTCTATCTTGGTGGGTATTGGTGGGTATTGGTGGGTTTACACGCCAAGATAGTGCATGGCGATTGGTGGTGGGTAGAGAGCATGCAATTCCATTGCTTACTTGCTGCGTGCCATGCGCATGTCTCCCGCGGGCGGCACGCAGCGAATTACAGCTATCCGGCCTTACTTGTGGGATGCATGATCAAGGGAATCTGTATTTCCTTCTCTCCCTATTCTCCCTAGAGAAGGACTTGAAACATAATGGCGCACATTTACTAGTCAGTTTATTCCTGGTTTTGCTGTAATTGTGCAGGATAAAAAGTAGCATTTAAAATTACAGCCACACAGCGCCAAACGAGCGAAAATGAGAAGAGTAAATGCTGCCAAACTGTAAGGCTGCGGTCACACGGGGCGTAAATCCTGCGGAAACTTCGTGGAAGGACCGCAGCGGGACCGCAAGGAAACACAGTGAGATTTCCGTGGCAGAAATGCAGCATCAAAACTCGCGGCTTCACTGCCTGCATCCCACTGTGGTCGTCTCGCCCCATAGAGAGGAGAGATGGCCGCAGCGGAGACGGCGATAAAATTGACATGCCGCGGCTTTGTATTCTGCGCAACATGTCAGTTTTAGCGCGGCTTGGCTGCAACCATTTCTCCGTAGCGTGTAGATAAGATTTTTGCAAATCTCGTTCACTTTGCTACTTTCTCCCGGGATAAAAATTGCTGTCGGAATTTCCATGTAGAAAGTCCACACGGAAATTCTGCATCAGTTCCGCCCCGTGGGAACCCAGCCTAAATTCAGTTTCATTTAAAAACAACGGTTAACCAGGGCATCAATGTACGGCTTCTCACAGCAGATACAAAACATTCCTGCGTTACGACTATTCCCAATGCAGCAGATCCATGAAGAGGCGTGCGGGCTTTAATAAATTAGTTGCAGTTCTTGGAAGCTTCTCCCGCTATTTAATTGGTGCAAAATAAGGCATTGTTAGTAAATATGGGATTTGGTTGCAGTTTGGTTCTGTAAGGACGTCCTTCGTATCCTGCACAGACGGGATGCTTCATGGACTACGTCACGGTGATGAGATACATATGAGTTCCGGTAGAGCACAGTGTGGCGCTGTCAGTGCAGACGACATATAACATCATCTATATACCCGAGCACGGATTATAATTGTTTGTCACTTCAGATATCGGCCAGTTGTCCAATATGTCACATTCCGCACGTCACCCTCCATGTATACTCAGGGACACAGGAGTTAATGCATCAGTACGCCACTAAAGGCTTCCTATCTGCTTGATAGGCGCTCTCCAGTTTGCCAGGATGCTGCCGAGCTCCATCCAATCAAGACTAGCCTTCCCATGAAAAGAGAGGGTGGGAGCTGACGGAGCATTAGTCCCCCTCCTCCTTTTCTTCCTGTCTCCTCCATTGCACATTCACAATAGCTGGTGCATCAGCTGCTGAACCTGTCCCAGCTGTGGCTGATGACCCAGCGGCCGGCACGGACATCCTCCAGGTATGACCACCCTGCCGAGGACTAATTCCCATAACGCATCCCAAGGATGAAGCATTGCAGCATCTTCACCCGCCTCTCAGTGCACAGAGAAAGTCCCGGATTCCCGGGGATTTAAATGAATCGTTTCCGATATGTTCTGGCGGATGAGGTGGAAGACATTTCTGCGTAGCCATTTTCCATGATTATTTACTTTACAAACAACTGACTCTTCCCTCGGGAGGACAGGTAGGTCTCCGCTCAGGTAGGTCTCCGCTCGTTAATAGCACTGCGATAGATGACCCTACTGGCAATATGATCGTACAAGTAATATATGAGACCCAGAGGGGATTTATATGGAAATACAGCTGAATGAGACAATCCTACCAGGATGCTGATCCTAGAGATGAACATGCTACATGTAACAATATATTATAATTTATACATCAGGGTGTCCTTTATAATGGGGTCTTATATGAGGTGTAATAAAGAACACGGGTGATAATATCAGACAACAGCAATAACAGTGTTAATGGTTCAGCGTCACTAAGGATCATTTGTATAGAAAAGCACAAGTGCAAATACAGGTCTGGCACGTCCATGGGGCCGGCGGTGCAGGCCTAACTAAGTTTGGTAGTTATCAGGGCCCCAGAGTTTACTGAGACCTGAAGTAATGTGGCCAGAAACCAAGAGTAACCAAGAAACCAAAAGTACAGCATTACAAACATTAGTGACCTAATTACTATGTATAAATGTAGAGTACAAATACTTCTTCCATCATCTACTGTATTTATACACAAGGATGCAACTGTAACAAGGGGGCGCTCTAATGACTATGTATAATATATCAGGGGTCAGTACAGAGATCTCTCCCATCATCTATTATACCCAGGACTGTAACAAGGGGGCACTGTAATAACTATGTATAATGTATAAGGGGTCAGTACAGAGATCTCTCCCATCATCTATTATACCCGGGACTGTAACAAGGGGGCGCTCTAATAACTATGTATAGATATATCGGGGGTCAGTACAGAGATCTCTCCCATCATCTATTATACCCAGGACTGTAACAAGAGGGCGCTCTAATAACTATGTATAGATATATCAGGGGTCAGTACAGAGATCTCTCCCATCATCTATTATACCCAGGACTGTAACAAGGGGGCGCTCTAATAACTATGTATAATATATCAGGTGTCAGTACAGAGATCTCTCCCATCATCTATTATACCCAGGACTGTAACAAGGGGGGCTCTAATAACTATGTATAGATATATCAGGGGTCAGTAGAGAGATCTCTCCCATCATCTATTATACCCAGGACTGTAACAAGGGGACGCTCTAATAGCTATGTATAATATATCAGGGGTCAGTACAGAGATCTCTCCCATCATCTATTATACACAGGACTGTAACAAGGGGACGCTCTAATAGCTATGTATAATATATCAGGGGTCAGTACAGAGATCTCTCCCATCATCTATTATACCCAGGACTGTAACAAGGGGGTGCTCTAATAACTATGTATATATATCAGGAGTCAGTACAGAGATCTCTCCCATCATCTATTATACCCAGGACTGTAACAAGGGGACACTCTAATAACTATGTATAGATATATCAGGGGTCAGTACAGAGATCTCTCCCATCATCTATTATACCCAGGACTGTAACAAGGGGACGCTCTAATAGCTATGTATAATATACCAGGGGTCAGTACAGAGTTCTCACCCATCATCTATTATACTCAGGACTGTGTCAGTAATAAGGGGGTGCTCTAATAACTATGTATAATATATGAGGGGTCAGTACAGAGATCTCTCCCATCATCTTTTATACCCAGGACTGTAACAAGGGGGCGCTCTAATAGCTATGTATAATATATCAGGGGTCAGTACAGAGATCTCACCCACCATCTATTATACTCAGGACTGTGTCAGTAATAAGGGGGTGCTCTAATAACTATGTATATATATCAGGAGTCAGTACAGAGATCTCTCCCTCATCTATTATACCCAGGACTATAACAAGGGGGCGCTCTAATAACTATGTATAGATATATCAGGGGGTCAGTACAGAGATCTCTCCCATCATCTATTATACCCAGGACTGTAACAAGGGGGCACTCTAATAACTATGTATAATAAATCAGGGGACAATACAGAGATCTCCCCCATCATCTATTATACCCAGGACTGTAACAAGGGGGCACTCTAATAACTATGTATAATATATCAGGGGTAAGCACAGAGATCTCTCCCATCATCTATTATACCCAGGACTGTAACAAGGGGGCACTCTAATAACTATGTATAATATATCAGGTGTCAGTACAGAGATCTCTCCCATCATCTATTATACCCAGAACTGTAACAAGGGGGCGCTCTAATAACTGTGTATAGATATATCAGAGGTCAGTACAGAGATCTCTCCCATCATCTACTATACACAGGACTGTAACAAGGGAGCACTCTAATAACTATGTATAATATATCAGGGGTAAGCACAGAGATCTCTACCATCATCTATTATACCCAGGACTGTAACAAGGGGGCGCTCTAATAACTATGTATAATATATCAGGGGTAAGCACAGAGATCTATCCCATCATCTATTATACCCAGGACTGTAACAAGGGGCGCTCTAATAACTATGTATAGGTATATCAGGGGTCCGTACAGAGATCTCTCCCATCATCTATTATACCTAGGACTGTAACAAGGGGGCGCTCTAATAACTATGTATAGATATATCAGAGGTCAGTACAGGAATCTCCCCTATGATCTATTATACCCAGGACTGTAACAAGGGGGCGCTCTAATAACTATGTATAATATATCAGGTGTCAGTACAGAGATCTCTCCCATCATCTATTATACCCAGGACTGTAACAAGGGGCGCTCTAATAACTATGTATAGGTATATCAGGGGTCAGTACAGAGATCTCACCCATCATCTATTATACCCAGGACTGTAACAGTAACAAGGGGGCGCTCTAATAACTATGTATAATATATCAGGGGTCAGTACAGAGATCTCTCCCATCATCTATTACACCCAGGACTGTAACAAGGGGGCGCTCTAATAACTATGTGTAGATATATCAGGGGTCAGCACAGAGATCTCTCCCATCATCTATTATACCCAGGACTGTAACAAGGGGTCGCTCTAATAACTATGTATAATATTTAAGGGGTCAGTACAGAGATCTCACCCATCATCTATTATACCCAGGACTGTGTCAGTAATAAGGGGGCACCCTTTACTTCTAGAGGAAAGATGGCTTCTACACTGACGTAGAGGGGGTTCTTTACTGTAAGAGCAGTGAGACTATGGAGATCTCTGCTGAGGACGTGGTGATGGTGAGCTCCATAAAACAGTATAAGAGGGGCCTGGACGGCTTTCTTGAGCCATACAATATTACATGTTATAGCCACTAGAGAATTGGGAAGGGGTTAGTGATGGAGACACTTACTCTGTACCCTATTAATATTAAGAAATGTTCTCCAATAATATGAAGTCTCGTGTGATTCTCATCTTCCTCTGGATCAGCACTGCAGGATAATAGGTTCATAGATTGAGGCCTTTTTTCTCAAATTAATTAGTTTTGAGTAATTATCACAAATGACATGTACGCGATGTAACGCCTGCTTGAACCTTTCTTTAGGTTTCTGGACTGGTTTTATATTCCTACGATACCTGCTGAGCAGAGCAGAGTGATGGGGACCACCGAGGCCACACTGCGGATGGAGAATGTGGATGTGGAAGTTAAAGAAGAATGGCAGGATGAGGACTTTCCGAGGTGCGTTCTGCTACATGTGCAGTAAGCCGCTAAATGAAGTTGTATAACAGGAAGGAAAGGGGATGCTGCTCAATAATGTAACAGAATGTGACCTAATTGGTGCGTTCACACCTCGCTGATCTGCTGTTGATTGTATCGCAGATTTTGAGGCAGATCTGCGGCGGATTTCACCGCTTCAATTTATATTCAATTGGAAGAGTAAAATCCACCGCAGATCTGCATCAAATCCTGCGATAAAATCCACAGCAGATCAGCGAGGTGTGAACGCACCCAAAGGGAACGGGTGGAGTCATTCCACATTCTGTACCAACATCCCCTCTTTAGGCTGCCTGTCAACGGGCGATAAATCGCTCACGGATCACGCTCTGCAAAGCTTACCATAGCGTTGGCGGGATTTAAATGGTGGCATGCTGCGATTGCCGTGATTCTCCGTGGTGAGCCTATCTGTCAGATAGGAGACCTGTCAGCGCTCCCCCTCCTCCCCTGCGGCGGAATATCGCTAGTGATATTCCGCCTCGGCCGTGGACAGGGGGCCTTACACTGCATAAAAGATCTGATCAGCTGAGAAACGAGCATTTACGTGTTGTTGGCTGGTTACAGGCATATTTACACGGAACCAGTGGCGGATTATAATATGGAAGATTTGGGTAGTCACCTAGGACCCAAAGCTTCAAGGGGGCCCATGGTCGCCCAAACCACCCCTATTAATAATCTCCCATTGCATACAGCCCAACCATCCACCGCTCTCCAATCAGTACATTCCCTGAAGCAGCCTCGGCGGCTCTCTTACACAAGTTTAACAAGATGTGTCATGGGACCTCTTCATGATTGGGACCTGCAAGGGGGCACCAATGATGATGCCGCCTGCCTGAGGTTCCTCTACTAGAGCCAGCCGTTGGCACTGGCATGAGGCCCTACTTTGCTTATTGTGCTGTATAGCGGCAGCTACTGGGGTGGTAACCCATCACTCCATGCAGTGCTTGGAGAATGTGTTGCCTCAGCAGCCCTAGAGGGATCCAAGGACAGTGAAGAGCCATGGTTGGGGTTCTGGACTCCAGCATTTCTTCCATGCACACTTTACCATTGCAAATATTGAAAATCTTACCTGTCAGCAGAATAAGCATACTTGGGCTCGTGTATACCAGAAGGGTTTTTGCATGTAGCAGATCTAGTATGAGGGGAATGCCTGGAACAGGAGGTAAGCAGTAGAGGTAGCCTCTTAGTTCACTGCTGCTTCTCCAGCTTGACACTGCTGCTGGTGGCTGAGCAGCAGGGCAGCAGTTTATTTAGCCTCCCCACACTGTGATTAAGTCCTGTTGCCCCTGCTACAGCCCATGTTCAAGAATTGAGTCTGGATCCTGGATCCATCTGTCACGCCCATCCCTATCTATGCATTAAGTTTGGTTCTGGTACCATATATATGCTGTAAGCTTGGTTCTGCTACCATATCTATGTAGTAAAGTTGTCTCTGATACTATAACTATGGAGTAAGCTTGGTTTTGCTACAGTCTATAGAGTAAGCTTAGTTCTGTTATTGTATCTATGCAGCAAGCTTGGTTCTGGTAGTGCATCTATGTAGTCATTTTGGTTCTAGCACTGTATCTATGCAGTACGCTTGGTTGTGGTACCATAACTGTGTAGAAGTTTTGGCTCTGGTACCGTATCTGTGTAGTAGGCGTCAGATCATTTTAAAATGCTAGACTAACGGGAGTTCCACAATCCTCATACAGCCCGGGGCCCATTGTAGAGTTAACCTGCCCTTGCTCAGGGCAAAGATTAGGAATAAGGCCGCCTGCAGACGAGCGGGTCGGATCCGGCAGCGAGAATTCTCACCGCGGGACCCGACCCGAGAGCCTGCAGGGACGAGCGCGTACTCACCCGCGCCTGGCGGCCCCGGCTCTTTCATGTGCCGGCTGCCGCGCAGCCCGGAGCCGGCGGCCGGGTGAGTGCGTGCCCCACACAAAAATAGGACATGCCGCAGTTTGTTTGCCGCGCGAGATGTCGTGCGGCCAAACCGCGGCCGTCTGCATAGGAGTGCGTATTGTAATGCACTCCTATGCAAACTTTCAGTGGCGGAAATCCCGCGGGAAATCCCGTGGCGGGATTTCCGCCCGTGTGCAGGCGGCCTAAGTGTTTGTACGAACCCTTGTTCATCTGATCATTGGCCCTTAAAAAGGGCATTTTTATCAATTTGTTTCACTTTTTTTGTAGAAGGGGTTCCCCACTCGGGACACTTCGTCTATCAACCAAAGCAAGTGGCAGCTCTCAGGCTGGAGGACTGACTTTGGCCATGCATTACGCAAACAACCTAGTAATTTCAATGAGCACCAGAATTGAGGGCCCCCACCCTCAACTCATGGCTAGGAGACCCATTAAAAGCAGGGAAAACCCAAACTAGACAATTCTTTTAATTTTGTGGTGTCTGCAGAAAGAGAAGACTCCGTGCAGCATTGAACCACTGATGAAAGCATCTCTAAGGAGAAAATGAAAAAAACCTGATGAAATAATCCTGCTGCTCGCTCCCCAATCTCTGCAGTGAAGTACAGGTCAGGTCTTGTTGGCTGCAGCTGCAATGTAGTCACGGTCTCCTTCTTTAATAGTACATAATGGCTTAGTGTCTACAACAGGAGATACTTTGTCTAAGGTCCATTCATTCACTTGGAGCAGATGCAATCTTACAGCCTAAAACGGAAGTAAATAAAATGTGTTAGAATGAAATCAGCACTAAAATCATCAGTATGAAAAAGAATCTCATGTATTGGGAATCCTAGAAACATTACCTAATACTAGGGATGCCATACAATATAACAGTCTCCTCGCGGCCTCTGGTTCAAGGAACATGTGCCTGAGATTCGTCTCCAAATGTTAATGTAGTAGGCAGGCTTTGGACAACCATCATTTGGCTGTGATACCAACATCTCCTGTGATTCTACTGAAGAGGACTTGGGGAATTTACTAAAGACTGGCCATCTCATGCCAGTCTTTAGCAGCAGATGTGCCGACCTTATAAAGAGGCCTCTTCATGAATCTTTGGCTGTTTGGGCACCTAAAAAGTAGGTAATAAACAGCAAAAAGAAAGCATTTAAACTACTAAAACAAGAAGGCAGCAAAGAAGCACTAAACCTATAAGGAAAAAAATAAATTATATAAAAATCAGATAAAAGCAGCAAAGGTGGAGACAGAGAGACTCATTGCCGAAGAGAGTAAAATCCTAAACTGTTCCTCAACTATATAAATAGTAAGAAGATTAATACTAGAAGTGTTGGCCCTTCAATAATGTATGAAAAATCATAGAGTGTGATGGATAGAAAGAAAATCTATTAAATAGTTTTTCTCCAGTGTATTCACAAATTAAAATGAAATGTCAGATGAGAATCAGGGTGATAAAGTAAATTCTCCACTAAATGTTACCAGCCTAACCCAGGAAGAAGCGCAGAGCCGCCTTATAAAGATTAAAATAGACAAATCACCCGGTCCTGATGGCATAGACCTCTGGGTTCTAAGGGAATTAACCTATATGATAGACAGACCCTTGTTTCCTATATTTAAGGACTCTATAGTGACGGGGTCTGTGCCACTGGATTGGCGCATAGCCAATGTGGTGTAGATTTTCAAAAAGGGGTCAAAAAACGAGCCTGGAAAGTACAGGCCAGTAAGTCTAACTTCTATTGTGGGTAAAATGTTTGAAGGGTTTCTATGAGATGCCGTCCTGGAGGACATCAAGGTAAATAGCTGTGTAAACTACATATCAGCATGGGTTTTTGAGAGATCGCTCCTGTCACACCAACCTGATCAGCTTCTACGAGGAGGTAAGTTCTAGACTGGACCGGGGAGTCACTGATCTTGTGTATCTGGACTTTTCCAAAGCGTTTTAAACTGTGCTGCATAAAAGGTTGGTATATAAAGTGAGAATGCTTTGTCTGGGGGAGAATGTGTGTAAGGGGGTAAGTAACTGGTCAGGGATAGAAAGCAGAGGGGGATTATAAATGGTACATACTCTGATTGGGTCGTCATTACTAGTGGGGGACCACAGGGGGCAGGATTGGAGGGAATCACTGTTACTAGTGGGGTGCCACAGGGGGCAGGATTGGAGGGAATCACTGTTACTAGTGGGGTGCCACAGGGGGCAGTATTGGGCCCTATTCTTTTTAATATACCGTAATTAATAATGACCTGATAGGAGAATTGTGCAGTAAAATATTAATAGATGCAGATGATATAAAACTATAATTAACACAACAGAGAACAGAATGCAGTTGTAAGCGGAGCTGGATAAGTTTAGGCAGGAAAGTGGCAAATGAGGGTTAACACTGATAAATATGAGGTTCTGAGGGAAACAACTGGGGACACCGACATGGAGAAGGGCTTGGGGGTTTATAACTGTAAGCTTAACTGGAGAAACCAGTGTCAGGCAGCTGCTGCCAAGGCAAAGAGGATAATGGGGTACATCAGAAGAGGTCTAGAGGGGCATGGCGAGAACATTGGTCTTTCTCTTTGCAAGTCACTGGTCAGACCACACATAGAATATTGTGGACATATTTGGGGACCAGGACTCAAGAAGGACAAATCAGAGCCTGAACGGGTACAAAGGGGCAATTAAAGTAATAAATGGAATGGGCGGACTACAATACCCAGAGAAGCTATCAAAATTGAGGTTACTTACTTTAGAAAAAAGATGGGCAATGGCCGACCTAATAACTATGTGTAGATATATCAGGGGTTAGTACAGAGATCTCTCCCATCATCTATTATACCCAGGACTGTAACAAGGGTGCGCTCTAATAACTATCTTTAGATATATCAGGGGTCAGTACAGAAATCTCTGCCATTATCTATTATACCCAGGACTGTAACAAGGGGGCGCTCTAATAACTATGTGTAGATATATCAGGGGTCGGTACAGAGATCTCTCCCATCATCTATTATACCCAGGACTGTAACAAGGGGGCGCTCTAATAACTATGTGTAGATATATCAGGGGTCGGTACAGAGATCTCTCCCATCATCTATTATACCCAGGACTGTAACAAGGGGGCGCTCTAATAACTATGTATAATATATGAGGGGGCAGTACAGAGATCTCTCTCATCATCTATTATACCCAGGACTGTAACAAGGGAGCGCTCTAATAACTATGTATAGATATATCAGGGGTCAGTACAGAGATCTCTCCCATCATCTATTATACCCAGGACTGTAATAAGGGGAGCTCTAATAACTATATATAATATATCAGGGATCAGTACAGAGATCTCTCCCATCATCTATTATACCTTGGCTGTACCAAGGGGGCGCTCTAATAACTATGTATAATATATCAGGGGTCAGTACAGAGATCTCTCCCATCATCTACTATACCCAGGACTGTAACAAGGGGGCGCTCTAATAACTATGTATAGATATATCAGGGGACAATACAGAGATCTCTCCCATCATCTATTATACCCAGGACTGTAACAAGGGGGAGCTCTAATAACTATCTCTAATATATCAGGGGTCAGTACAGAGATGTCTCCCATCATCTATTATACCCAGGACTGTAACAAGGGGGCGCTCTAATAACTATGTATAGATATATCAGGGGTCAGCACAGAGATCTCCCCCATCATCTATTATACCAAGGACTGCAACAAGGGGGCGCTCTAATAACTATGTATAATATATCAGGGGTTAGTACAGAGATCTCCCCTATGATCTATTATACCCAGGACTGTAACAAGGGGGCACTCTAATAACTATGTATAATATATCAGTGGTCAGTACAGAGATCTCTCCCATCATCTATTATACCCAGGACTGTAACAAGGGGGCGCTCTAATAACTATGTATAGATATATCAGGGGTCAGTACAGAGATCTCTCCCATCATCTATTATACCCAGGACTGTAACAAGGGGGCGCTCTAATAACTATGTATAGATATATCAGGGGTCAGTACAGAGATCTCCCCCATCATCTATTATACCCAGGACTGCAACAAGGGGGCGCTCTAATAACTATGTATAATATATCAGGGGTTAGTACAGAGATCTCCCCTATGATCTATTATACCCAGGACTGTAACAAGGGGGCACTCTAATAACTATGTATAATATATCAGTGGTCAGTACAGAGATCTCTCCCATCATCTATTATACCCAGGACTGTAACAAGGGGGCGCTCTAATAACTATGTATAGATATATCAGGGGTCAGTACAGAGATCTCTCCCATCATCTATTATACCCAGGACTGTAACAAGGGGGCGCTCTAATAACTATGTATAATATATCAGGGGTCAGTACAGAGATCTCCCCCATCATCTATTATACCCAGGACGGCAACAAGGGGGCGCTCTAATAACTATGTATAATATATCAGGGGTTAGTACAGAGATCTCCCCTATGATCTATTATACCCAGGACTGTAACAAGGGGGCACTCTAATAACTATGTATAATATATCAGTGGTCAGTACAGAGATCTCTCCCATCAGCTATTATACCCAGGACTGTAACAAGGGGGCGCTCTAATAACTATGTATAGATATATCAGGGGTCAGTACAGAGATCTCTCCCATCATCTATTATACCCAGGACTGTAACAAGGGGGCGCTCTAATAACTATGTATAGATATATCAGGGGTCAGTACAGAGATCTCTCCCATCATCTATTATACCCAGGACTGTAACAAGGGGGTGCTCTAATAACTATGTATAGATATATCAGGGGTCAGTACAAAGATCTCTCTCATCATCTATTATACCCAAGACTGTAACAAGGGGGCGCTCTAATAACTATGTATAATATATCAGAGGTCAGTACAGAGATCTCTCCCATCATCTATTATACCCAGGACTGTAACAAGGGAGATGAGGGAAGGGGAATTTGAAAAAGGCATTTCTTGTGGCTGCAGTGTCCTAGAAAGGACAGGTTCTAGAAATGGATTCCAGAAGGAAGAGTTTTATAGGGGTTACATTTTTGGAAACAACGGCTTGCCAATAGAGTACTGGCTTTAAGTGCAGGTCACCTATTTAGATACCTCGAATAGACAGGAAATATCTGTTTGAGACACTCGAAAATCTTGTCACCAAGCATGTTTTAGGTCTGTCATAGTGAGGCCATGTCACGTTTAGATTGTTAAGCAGTGTCTCCTCTGGCGGTGGTAACCCAGGGGGCTGACGTGGCATTTTTGCATTCATCAGACTCCAGGGTGGTTTCTGTTAAATGATAGCCATCTTCAGGGTATCATTAGACAACGCAGGGCTATCACCTAGCTGGGCAGAGGCTTCCCAGTTCTTGGAAACCTGTTTTTTACATGGCGGATCACCCCAATTTGGTGTAGGGGAGGGATCGAAGAGACTCTGCTTCATCTGAGTAATAGCAAAAAGAAGGCATCAGCCCTTGTATGGAGAAAACAAGCAGCGATGGCTTTGCTACTTGCTATACCATCAACGTCCTCCACTTTAGGGGATGGAGCTGTAAGACAGTTACTCTGTCTGTTGTCTCCTGTGCCTCTGCCTGCTCATTTGGGCACTACATAGGCGGCTGCTTGGACGTTCCAGGCTCGGGGGCTCAGAAGGGCTTGTGGAGGCAGAAGAGTTCACAGGAGTTGGTATCTGAAGCACTTGGTCAGCTCCACAATGAGGCGACAGCTGCTGAGCAGAGGAAGTGGAGATCCTTGGAGAAGGTGGCACTGCAGCAGGTGAGTGGCTTCCGGCTCTCAGAAGAGACTCTGTCAGAGGGAAGAGGAAATTAGAAATAGGCACCGCTGGGGTCTGTGGTGGGTTTGACCCTCCAACTTTCTTTGTGCTAGTTCCATCACGGAGCTCTTCTCAAACATGACCGGTCGCCTACATGTTCAGCCTTGCTTCCCAATTATTTTCAAAAGTTTATTGCTTCTATATTTTGGGTTCATCTGCATTTCCAGGACCCAGAATGTTCTTACACCAACTTAGTAGTCAAAAGGTCCTGAGAGAATAGATTTAAATTAATGTCTGTCCTTGTTGCTGTTTTACAGGCCTCTTCCCGAAGACACAGGGATGGATACTCTTGGCTCTCACGCAGATGACCTTACATCTTGTAGGTACCTTACTGAAGCTAAACCTTTCTTAGGTGTAAAATATGACACAAATATATCTATTAATCCGTCTTTTTATTTAGCTCCGCCCAGTACGCTAAACATCAGCGGATCTCATCGCAAGCGCAAAACACTAGTGGCGCCAGAAATTAATATCTCATTGGACCAGAGTGAGGGCTCTGTGCTTTCTGATGACTTCTTAGACACACCAGATGATCTGGACATCAATGTGGATGATATTGAGACTCCAGATGAAACAGATTCATTGGAGTTCTTGGGCAATGGAAATGAGTTGGAATGGGAAGGTAAGGCTGTAATGAATGCAATCATGATTAGAAAAAACAACAGTCGCTTCTTGTATTTCATTGTTTTTACTACAATGTATCAACATAAAGCATTTTCTGACATACCGCATGTTAGGGTAGTGTCACAGCTGCGTTAGGGTCAGTTCAGGGTTTACGTCTCTCTGCTCCATTTTTGGAGGATTTAAAACTGAATTGCACTAATTAGTTTTTTTCTCCATTGGTGACAATGGTTTTTCAAAAAAATGAAGGCTTTCAGCCGGCTTCAGTTCCGTTTTGTTTCAGTTTTTTTTGTTTTTTTTTAAATCTCTGAAATCAATGGGAAAAAAATGATTATTATTTCATTTCAGTTTTACATCCTCCAAAAATGGAGCAGAGAGATGGAAACCCAGAACTGACCCCCCACCCCTACCCCTCGGGGGTGAAACCACCCTTTAGGGTGATTTCACATATGTTCCGGGCATTCCGCTTTCCTGCTCTGTTCAGGGAGCGGGAAAGAGAAGTCCCTGCAGCCGAATGGTTCTGTGTCTGGACAGAACTGAACAATGCTGGGCGGACCCTATTGACTAAAATGGGGTTCGCCCACTTTCCACCCAGCTGCCCGGCTTTTGGATGTTAGAAAAAGCTCTGCATCTTCTTGTAGTATTTTCAGCCGCATCTCTGACAGAACCTCCGGACATAGATTCCAATGTAGATGTGAAACTGGCCTTATCATCCCGGGTGCAGGAACCTTCTATTACGCTGTTTCCCTGAAAATAAGACATAGCATAATTTTTTCAGAATTTTTGAGGATGCAAAATGATTTTCAGGCTTTTTGACGATGCTTGAAATATAAGCCCTACTCCAAAATTAAACCCTGCTAACAGTTAAAGGGGTTGTCCCGCGCCGAAACGGTTTTTTTTTTTCAACCCCTCCCCCCCCCCCCCCCGTTCGGCGCGAGACAACCCCGATGCAGGGGTTAAAAAAGAACACCGCACAGCGCTTACCTGAATCCCCGCGCTCCGGTGACTTCTTACTTACCTGCTGAAGATGGCCGCCGGGATCTTCTCACTCGGTGGACCGCAGGGCTTCTGTGCGGTCCATTGCCGATTCCAGCCTCCTGATTGGCTGGAATTGGCACGTGACGGGGCGGAGCTACACGGAGCCGGCATCCTGCACGAGCGGCCCCATTGATAAAAGAAGAAGACCCGGACTGCGCAAGCGCGTCTAATTTGGCCATTAGACGCCGAAAATTAGTCGGGCTCCATGGAAAAGAGGACGCTAGCAACGGAACAGGTAAGTGAATAACTTCTTATAACTTCTGTATGGCTCATAATTAATGCACAATGTACATTACAAAGTGCATTAATATGGCCATACAGAAGTGTATAACCCCACTTGCTGCCACGGGACAACCCCTTTAATTTAAAAAGTCAATTTAAATAGTGTCCAGGCAACTATACATGTAAAAAAGTTAAACCTTTTTGAACAAAAATTAATATAAGACACTGTCTTATTTTCGGGGAAACATGGTAAATGTAAACTTGGCCCCCCATCATCCTAGGCTCCAGGATGGCACTGCTCCGTGAGATCGCTGCGTGGAGTCTTGGCCGGCTGCACGTCTCAGCAGCAATAGACAATAACTCCAATATATAATGAAGGTCAGCTTCTACACCAGAAGTCCCAGCTGGCAAATAGCTATTTGAACATTTGAAATAAAGAATCAAAGGATAAATCTGGTGTAAAGCTGAACTTCATTATATGTTGGAGTTATGTTGGATTTATCGTCTATTGCCGCTGTGACCGAACTTCTAGTCTATATTTTGAACTTCACCAGCAATACCTCCATATCCAATGTCCTACAATTAAAGGTAAAGGTCGCTCCCCATCTTCTCTACAGATGACACACCTGTTGCGAGTGCCAAGAATATGCCTGGGGACAGCGCTGATTTGTTTGGTGATGGGGCTGTGGAAGAAGGGGGAACTACAAATGGACGCTTATGGAGAACCGTGATCATTGGGGAGCAGGAACATCGTATCGATCTGCAGATGATCAAACCCTACATGAAAGTGGTTACACATGGAGGTGAGGGATTCCGGCTGCCTCTATGTATCTAATTATGTTATATCTTCAGTAACATTAGGGGAGTTTTGGGGTTACTTCTGGCTAACGTCTTTTCTTCCGTTGCAGGGTACTACGGTGAGGGTCTGAACGCCATCATTGTATTCGCTGCCTGTTGTTTACCGGACAGCAGCTGTCCAGATTACCATTATATCATGGAGAATCTCTTCCTGTACGTGGAGTTGACATTGGTGTGATTATGTATAGAGAGCAGATCTCATCTGTTAGATAATCTCCACTATGTAAGGAAGAATATGCCTTATGACATCTGATCCTATTTAAATACACGGACATTCATATCGTAGATCCCACTTGTGAAGACAGCAGAGCATTTACATCACAATACAACATGGATCTTTTAACCCCTTAAGACCAGATATTAGAAAAAAAACTTTCTGACAGTGAGGGGAATCAATGAGTGGAACAGGTTACCACGGGAGGTGGGGAGTTCTTCAAACATAGGCTGGAAAGACATCTGTCTGGGATGATTTAGTGATCCTGCATTGAGCAGGGGGTTGGACCCGATGACCTTGGAGGACCCGATGACCTTAGAGGACCCGATGACCTTAGAGGTCCCTGCCAACTCTACCATTCTAGAATTCTATGTTTCAGACCCAAAGGACCAGACACGTTTAGCCAATTTACCCATGTGGTGGTTTTATAGCCCTATTTTTTACCGGACCTGACAAAATTATTTTTGCAGCTTTTTTGTGACATATAGGGCTATATTTTAATACCTTTATTTTTAGAAAATCATTTTTTTGAATTTATAGTTCTTTATTTTTAAAAGTTTCATATTTACATTAAAATAAACACGGGAACGGGTTCACCATTTTGTTACAGATGTTTTGATGTATAATTTCTATAATCACAGATTACAGGGTCGATATGGCGATGGCTTAGCTTGGCGAGGGGTCATCTTTTTTATATACATATATATATATATATATTTATTTTATTTATTTTTTTTATTCTGTGCATTTTTTAAACTTGTTTTTGTAACTTTTTTAACATCTTTGTCCCACATGACGTCATATAAGACTTCTGGAGGTCATTCACACTGTATTTTTTTTTTATTTCACACTTTCCCACTGTAGCTGGGGCATCCATAGGAGCCCCAGTTACAGAGAACCAACCCTATAGTGTAATAGTCACTATTGGGAGCTGTTCTGGGGTCTGACAAGACCCTGCAGTTCTGAAATGTCAGGGGTCGCTGGCGATCACCTAATCACCAGGTTCAATGCATAAAATGGCAGTGCTGCTTCCTGCATTCGCAGAGAAGTAAACTACATCTGCCTTCTCCTCCGGGTCCTCAGTTGTGTCTGACAGCTGAGAACCCGAGCTGCTCCTGCTTGATTTGTTGGAGCAGAGGCTTTACTCCCTCCTCATTTACTATGGTGTGGGGTGTAAGCCATGGATTGTATATTTATGGTGCTTAGTCTTTAAGAGTTTAAATCAAATTGCAATCACATTTCTGAAAGTGTCTTTGCTCCCCCCTCTATCTGAACAGGGCCACTTAGTGCAGGTAGGGCATATTTGTCACATTGAATCTGTAAAGAAGAGCATTTGATTACATTCGTCTTGCACAGCCCAAAGCCCTTTACTTCTTGGACACGTGACCTTTTGTATTCTTGAATTCTGCAAAATGGTTGACCCTTGAAGATCACTAGGACTAGCTACACTAGGAGATTGCCACACCAGCTTGTGTCCTGTCGGCTCCTTGTGGCTTTTCCACAGGTCTAATGGTTGACTATTCTCTATAATGGTTGAATAGTGAGATATCATGTATTGGATTGATTACCCAAGCTTACATGTGATCAGATTCAAAGCCTATGTACACCTTCACATACATTTTAATGTACGGCCCAATGCTATAAAACATGAAGCAACTTTGTTAATATTCTAGATGGAAAACTTCCTACAGTTTGAGGTGTGCAGCTTCCATGCAGGTCTATGTGTCTCCATGGTTACAGAACATAAACAAACCAGATAAAGTGCGATTCTGCAGTCAAACTTCCTTCCAAACTTTTTGTTAACCTACTAAATGTATGATAGGAAGGAGGAGAAGACAGATGGAAGTGAGTATGACTGCAGAATCTGATTATACGGGGTTTGTGCAGACAGATAGACCCACAAAGAAGCTCTAGAGAAACCAAACAATAGGAAACTTTTATTAGCAAAGTAGCTTCATTTTTTACTTTTGATACAAGTGGGAAATGATAAACAATGAATGGAAAGAGTTGCATAACCTCTAAAGGGAACCTGTTACCAGGTATGAGCACCAAAAACTAAGTGACAGTGTTCATATGGGAGGTTCCCTGGAGTCGGGGGAGGCATTTCGTATACTGACCCGGCTCCCTGATACAGCGTTGTTACCCCTGAAAGTCAGTGATGACCGTACAGCCGGAGCGCGGGCTACAAGCTGCGTGCTACTCCCGTAGCAATCAACAGGAGCGTGCACGCACAGCATGCAGCCAGCGGACAGGCTGCCCAGTGCACACTGACTTTCAGGACTGACAGCGCTGGATCGGGGAGCCGGGGAAGTATTAGAATTACCTCCAGACTCCAGGGAACCTGCCATATGAGCACCATAACTCAGTTTTTGGTGACAGGTCCCTTTTAAATGGTTTTTCTGATAAAATAACGCATATGTTTTCCTGCTTCTATTTGGCAGATATGTAATAAGTAGTTTGGAGTTGTTGGTGGCCGAGGATTACATGATTGTTTACCTGAATGGTGCCACACCTCGACGCAGAATGCCTGGGTTGGGATGGTTGAAAAAGTGCTATCAGATGATAGATAGGAGGTGAGTTCATATCGTTACCTGGAGATGTTCTCCCGCTGACATATGTACATGTTTGTCCTCATGGCTGTGCTCATAATAATGAACTGCAATAACCAGGAATGACCTTATCTGCTGTTAATCACAAATAATAACCCATCTTATATCATGCATTAAGCCTGCCATATAAGGGGAAGAAGATAATCCAGATTGCAGTTGGGGAGAGATCAGCATTTGTCGGGCCTATCGTTTCTCAAGGATAGACACTTTATTTCGGTCTTTCTGGCACTTATGTTCAATAGAGACCTAAATTAGAAAAATATTTTGATAAATCATTAACAGAAGATGTACAGCAGGTTCTGCGAATTCTCCATATGTTAGGTTGTTCAGGAAATGGGTTCAAAATCTGTCCAGAGCGGATGGACTTTTGTTAGTCCCGACCACTTTTTCCTACACATCCCCAAAGGTAAAAAAAAAAATGAACTGGACAATACTAGATATTTCCATAATTTATAGAGTATGGCATTAAAAAATAATTAGAAATGCAAGGGAGTTTCCAGCATACAGAATTATCATAATGCAGATAAATGCAGGGAGCGTAGATGCTATGTTCACACAGGGAAGGGATTTTACACTTGCAACAGTTTCACAACATGAACAATAGTGTATAGCTAAATATTTTCCTTTGCCAAAAAATGTGCTGCATCATATCAGCCAGCAGGTGGCGATAAAGTGTAGTAGAGAAACCAGTTCCCTATGCAAATCTCTAGTCTTCACAGGGTCTCGCTAGTGTCTTTGTAAATGTTATTAGGCTTAAAGACAGTGTGTCAGCCTGAGAATATTGTCCAACCTGCAGGCATGATGTTATAGAGCCGGAGGAGCCGAGCGGACGGATATATAGTTTATGGGGAAACATTTAGTAGAACTTGTATTATATTCATTTATATCTCTGCTCATTCTGAGCTGAAGAGTCCAGTGGGCGGAGCTATTAGTGATCAAGTGGATGGAGTCCACAAACGAAAATAGTTTTTTTAAATGGAGGTACGCGGTTTTCTTTACCCACTCAGTCTAGCTTTGATTCTCCAAGAACACAACTAGTTGACAGTCTCAGACACAACCCTTCTGGCCGGCTTCCTTCTGATTCATCTCCATTACACACACTCTCAAGTGTTCTTCTAGGAGGCACTTTCCTTCCTGATTCTAGGTGTCCTTAGTCCAAGTTATCTGATTAGACGAACCCCGGTGGTACACTCCTGACACGCTGGTTTCCACACAATTCCTGCCTTCCCTTGCTCGTTAGCTACTCATCAGCTGGTCCCGCTAGGAGCCGTTACTCTGAGCTTCAGTCCCTCTAAAAGAAAATATCTCACCGAGGGTAAGACAGGCCCACGGCTCTGCGTAGGGAAGCATAGGCAAAAGCAAGCTTCAGCCTCCCGCTGGCATGTCCTCCTCCACCGACTACATCTCTGCACCTACTCTACTTTCTTCTCCACTCTAGACTCCTGCTCCCCACTACTCCTAACTTTCCATGAGATCACACACAACCCACAAGTTAGGTATTGCCGACGTGACACAACACAGCTTGTAAGCACTCAGACAGAACATATATATATATAACAGTTTACACAAGACAGACCCACACCCACCCTAAAGACACCCCGACTGTAGGCTGGTACTGCTGTATCTTGTCTCCACCACAGTTATGGGTGGAGACATGGGATGTGCTGCCGAGCTAGAGGGAACGACCCTAGCTCCGGATTGGCTGCCGGAAACCCACAACTGGACCGAAACCTCCGGCAAGCATGGTCTTCTCTGCCAACTCAGTTTCTCCATCCCGCTGCTCCCGCTGTTTCCTGTTGATAGGCGCTGCCCAACTGGGAGATGTGCAGGTGCTGCTCCTGAGGCCCCCTGTGCCATAATTTCCCCAGCCGGCCGACAACTGTCACTCACCCCCCGCGCTTTGCCTCGTTCTGTCGCAGCTCCTGCGCTGTCACTGTTGTCTGTGAGTCCTCCTGCTGCGCTTCTTCTGCACCGCTTTACAGGGCCCCGGTAGCAGCACGGGTGCTGACAGTGATCCCGGAATACTTGAGTCTTTTCCCCTCCTGTCAGTAACCCCGCTGCTCACCCGTCTCCCCTCCTGGCTCCAGCGCTGTGTGTCCCCGGTGGCCCTCGCTGCAGTCTGTCCTCCTCCTGAGAAGCCATCCCTGCCATTTGCATGATGGCAGCGCCCTTACTCCGGTCGGCCGCTGTCACTCTCGGCCCGGCCTCCGATCTTATAATGGCAGTGGGACTGTTAACTCCAGGGACCTCCGGTTGGCTGCTGTTGCTCTCAGGCGATGTCACAAGCAGTCTTCTGCCAGCGTGCCGCTTAGCCAATAGGCAGCTGTGGGCAGTACCTAACACTTCACCTGCACATACCCATGTTTCTACCCATTATTTCTGGTGGAGACAAGATACAACAGTACCCTCTGGGCCACTACAGCAGTATCCTGCCACTTTACTCATAGCATGAATGCACACTTTCACCATGCGACTGATTGCCTTTATAAGGGGGTTTCACATGTGCGCTGGATCCACCACAGATCAGGCACTAAATACCAGAAAAAAAAAAGCGTTGCTAAAAGCCGGGCAGCTGAACAGAATGAATGGACCCCATTATATTGACTATAACCAGGTCCATCAGGAGTCTTCAGCCAAGGGATTCCCCTTTTGCTGCTCCTTAAACACAGCAGGAAAGGGGAACCCCCAACACAGATGTGAAACCACCATAAGACAATATGTTCACAGCTTCATTGGACTGAATATTCTCTGCTTTCTTCCTGCAGGCTGAGGAAAAATCTGAAAGCTTTAATCATTGTTCACCCCTCGTGGTTCATCCGGACCGTGCTGGCCATCTCCAGACCCTTCATAAGGTGGGATTTCATCACAAAGTGCTCTCATATTGTAGCCGTACATCCTGATGATGAAATTTGGTGTTTTCAGACTTTGACCTGAAACCTTATTGACCGCAAATCCTTATTTTTGCGTACTCCTACCAAATAAGCTTTCTTTTAAAAACCCCAAAACTCCTTTAAGTTTTTTCTCCTTTTGAACCGCTTTGTATTTTTCTACAGTGAGCTTGTTCAGTGAATTGAATGAGGCGACGCTGCGATACCAGAAACAAGCCGGGGGTTATTGTAGGTCAATAAGCGTAAGGCTACCTTCACACGGGCGAGCGCCATATGCTTTGCACATCACTTTGCATACTTGCCCACCTCCCATTGACTTCAATAAGGCCTTTGGTGCGCAAATGTGTTCAATAGAGCATACTACGTTTTTTTCCACCCGCACAAAAAAAAAAGTAATGAGAACGAACCTATTGAAATCAATTGGTTCTATCCACATGATGGATCTGCGCGCGCAGGCACACTTCCGTGAAGACGCCCTTAGGCCGGGCTCACATGGGCAGACTGTATTCTGCATGCGGGAGGCCCCCAGTGGATCCCAGCGGTGAGCTCGGCCATCGATCCTGCGTACCTGTTTTTTCTGTAATGTGGACGACCGCGGCGGCGGCTGGCCATCAGTCACGCGCAGTGCAGTTTCTTTTTTAACCCTTGTTTTTCCTGCGCCGTCGCTAAGCGATGATATGGGTACCCACCACCAATATATAATGTTACTCGTGTGTCGGCTGCGGGTCGGATGGCCTCCGTTGACTTCAATGGAGGCTGTTCGCGGCGAAATAGAGCATGCTGCAATTTTTCTTCCACTTATGGAATACACAATTCGTGTCCATGAGTGTGAACGAAAAAGCCGATCGCGTATTCTGCAATTGAAATCCGCCCGTGTGAGCCCGGCCTTAGTTTGTTAACATTTTTAAATTAGTGGCTTCCTTTGGGGGGCGGGGGGTTGCTGGAACTTCTTGTCACTGTGAAGTACTTGGCTTCAGAAGCACTTCCGGGATTGTAGGTCCTGACTCTACTGTTCGGCTCCATCGGGATTGGCGCGGTGTTGACTGCACAGCGGTGACCAGCAGCACGCCGCCAGTAAGTACCTGGAGGTAATGCAGTATTTTGTAACAAATGCAACACTCGGAAGTTACATTATAAACTGTGCGGCCACAAATCTTCCATGTAGATGAGACCAACGGACTGCTGACTTGTGTCTCCCACAGTGTGAAGTTCATCAGTAAGATCCAGTATGTGCACAGCCTGGAGGAGCTGGAGCAGATCATTCCTATGGAGAATGTACATATCCCTGAATGTGTCTTACAGTAAGTGAAGGATACATTGTAACATCTTGGATAGCACTTCACTTTCTCTTGCATTATATTCCCTTTCCATCCACATTAGTAAAAAAAAAGCATCAAAAACATTAACCCTTTGCAATCCAATTTTGGATTCAGGGTTTCCTAGGAGGCTTACTCTCTCTGCCATTATACAATGGCGCCATCTGCTGGCTAGAGCCAGTACTGCAGTATGTGACATGCTGAACAGGCCTCTGTCAACATAGAGGCCAGTAATCGACAGTAAGAATTCCCTGCCGGACGTCTTCCGACAGCGAAGCTGTACAGCCTTCAATTAGAATGTCTTTAGACGTCAGACAGTGGATTGGAAATGGTTAAACTCCCACTTCAAACCTTTACATTTCGCCCCGATTACAGTCAGTATAGGCCAAGATCATTTGCTAGACCCAGAAAAATATTAACCAATTATATTTTGAAATATGGCGTTAATTTCACTTAATTATACTTTCTTATCACCTGTTATTTAGTGAACACGTAATGTGCGATAATGTATACAATGTTTCAAGTTAGGCTGCATTAAAAAAAAAATCTGTGAAGAATCCGACCATGTGAGTCGATACGTAGATTTATATTAGCCCCGTATTACGGTCTCCAAGACACGGACCAAATATGGAGCTACAACACGCTCACCTGAAACCAATTAACGGTACTGAGAGAGAACTACTGGATGTGCTTGATGAGGTTGTCCAGGGATTCATAAAAGGGCCGCCATCCGTGTGGTCTGTAGAAACCCGTCCTAGGATAGGAGAATGCATCTCTAGGCCGGAGGGGTTAGATGGCGGCTCTAGGACAGGACCTCACGCCACACTGTTGGTTCCTTATTGAGTAGCGCATCTTT
This sequence comes from Eleutherodactylus coqui, assembly GCF_035609145.1. Classification (NCBI taxonomy): domain Eukaryota; kingdom Metazoa; phylum Chordata; class Amphibia; order Anura; family Eleutherodactylidae; genus Eleutherodactylus; species Eleutherodactylus coqui. Next base: position 219,938,557 of record NC_089843.1, read on the forward strand.
GTGACTCACAGAGCCTCTCCAATCCAAGAATTCCGACATATGACAAGTCAAGCATAACCTGCACATACACCCAGCGGCTCCTCATGCTCCATCTTGGGGGTGACTACATCCTCCTCCTTGGCCACGCTCCTTGCATTCTGTGAACAATGAAACAATGCACAATTACAATACAGGACCATTTACAGACATCTCGCTCATCATATGCCACGTCTTGCACACCGCTCATTCACATCATTAGATTTGTTAAGCAGGACCTCCCATCTCCAGTCACCGGCTGCGCCCGAGTCTGCTTCTCAAGCCTATAACATGGGCTCTCTGACTAATCAGGTCCATACCAACTATCTAGCCTGAATCTAATTGACGCCCCATTTGAGGTAACAGAACACCTTCCATCTACGTGAATAACGTATTTTGGAATTAATCTATAGTATCTTAAGATAACAACAGAGGGCCTTTAAGAATGTGACTGTCTTGGACCTATCAGGAGAGAAGTAATCTGATCGGCCAATTAAGAGCAAGTGATCTAGCATGTCATTTTGTGACACATCAGAGGATCACGAGGGAGTGCTCAAGTATGTGAGAGAGTACTAGAACCTCAATGGCATCCCATATTACATCTTGTATCCAAGCTAGAGGCGGTACAACAGGGTACTAGAGCCTCCATGCCCTCCTGTATCACATCCTGTATCCAAGCTAGAGGCGGTACAACAGGGTACTAGAGCCTCCCTGCTCACCCGTATCACATCTTGTATCCAAGCTAGAGGCGGTACAGCAGGGTACTAGAGCCTCCATGCCCTCCCGTATAACATCTTGTATCCAAGCTAGGGGCGGTACAACAGGGTACTAGAGCCTCCATGCCCTACCGTATCACATCCTGTATCCAAGCTAGAGGCGGTACAACAGGGTACTAGAGCCTCCATGCCCTACCGTATCACATCCTGTATCCAAGCTAGAGGCGGTACAACAGGGTACTAGAGCCTCCATGCCTGCCCGTATCACATTTTGTATCCAAGCTAGGGGCGGTGCAACAGGGTACTAGAGCCTCCATGCCCCCCATATCACATTTTGTATCCAAGCTAGGGGCGGTGCAACAGGGTACTAGAGCCTCCCTACAGGGGTCAGTTCTCCACAATAAATGGTTCTTTTGCTCTGATGTTGTACTCACTTATATCAATGTTACAATCACAGAGAAAGTGTCGTTCCATCCAACATCTTCTAGGGGGGGGGGGTCACTGCCATTGTTTGTACATTTACCCCTCACACACTTCTATCATCTGCTGCTGTATACTCTATATACTCCTAAAACTTTTTTTATTTTACACTAAAATGAAAAGTAGGAAAATCCCTGAGAAGGTCTATGTCGTGTATTCATCTATATATTAATCTATACTATGTTTGTGTTGTAGGTATGATGACGAAAGGATTAAAGCTCGCAGAGAACGGTAGGTGCAGTAGACACGTCCCATCAATTGATGGACCTCAATGGGCAGACTGATCATTTGTGCTGTTGTCCGTTAGGATCCATATGGACACTTTGCACCTATACAATTCACAGCGCCCTCCTGTGGTCCCCCTGCACTTTACAGCAGGGTTACTCTAAGGGCTGCAGTAGGGATCCATGGGGTAGGGGGTCACTCACATATCTGGCTGCATATTCAGCGCACAATACGCAGCGCTAAAAACCCCTAATTAATCAGCCTGTCCTACTTTGTGCTTATTATGCACCATTTTAGTCTGAGTGCATAAAATATGCAGTGAGTACTGATGCTCCACGCGTATTTACTGCATACGTGCGTGACACGCCGCCACAATACGCTCGTTTGAGTGATCCCTCCGTGGCAGGCACCTACTGTCTCTACCATCATGGCCAAGATGTTCCCAACCTCCCGGCCATACTCGTATAGCGCTGTGCTGTGGGGGCGCCTGGGTATTTAGCCTCGTCTTATCCCTTCCTCCCTTCTGTTGTGCAATATGAACAGAGAGCCCGATGAGGATGATAGCTCCCCGCTCCAAGATGCAGAACTGAAGACGAAAGAACGGATCTGCAAGTATGCCAATGTGTCTGTATGTAGTTGTCTGAGTGTCTTCGTATGGCTGTACACATGTGTACATAGTAGAGATGAGCGAGCATTGCCCTTAGCGAGTACCTGCCCGCTCAGGAGCAAAGATATGGCTGGCGGTGGGGGAGAGCGGGGAGGAACGGAGGGGAGATCTCTCTCTCCCCCGCTTTCTCCCCCCCCCCCCCCCTGCTCATGGCCGCAACTCACCTGTCACCCGCACCGGCAGCCGAACCTTTTCTTCCGAGCGGGCAGGTACTCGCTAAGGACAATACTCGATCGAGTAATTGTCCTTAGCGAGTATGCTCGCTCATCTCTAGTACTTAGGCTTCTGTGTGTGTTGAGAGGTCTGCATGTCTGTACATTTGCCTAATAGAAAGCAGAATTAGGGGTCGATCACACGCTGCGGTTTTATCATGTTTTTGCAGCAGGTTTGGAAAAAAATTTGTGCCTAGATAATACCTCAATGTGTGAATAAGCCCTGTTTAGTTTTTGGGGGCAAACCTGATGTAAAAAATATGATAAAACCGGCATATGTGAATTGATGTAGTTAAAGGCAGAATAAGCAATTACCATGAGTGACTCACAGGTCATGTCCTCTCTGCTTGGAGTCGCTCACTTTCACCCTGTTCTCCGTATGGCCCAGACCGTGATGATGGACTTCGTCTAGCTACGTCTTGTCTCTGCCCTCCACAATCTCTGCTGCTTCTGAAGAAAAATGTAAGGTCAAGCAGATTCTAAATGTTAAGATGATACAGGGTGGGCCATGGAAAAGTAGGCCGGCACCACACTCTTATGAAAGCTGTCTAAAAAGAATCTGTATTTGTTGCCCCTAGTAACCAATCACAGCGCGGCTTTCATTTTTTATATTGCTGAAGGTGATTGGTTGGTATGGTTGGTATGGGCAGCAAAGGTTTTCTTTAGACAGTGTGGTGTCAGGGTACTTTTCTGAGGTCCACCCTGTATAAGGCAAGTTCTTCTATCTGGAGGATTGGAAAGGTTATGACCTAGAGGAGAGATCTTGGGAACCTCCAGAAAATATTTCTGCTCCTGATCTGATCAAAACATTTTATTCTGCAAAGAGGAAGTGGTCAGGGGGGTACTGTCCTGCCACACCGTCACTGTCCACTCCACTCACCTGCTGCTAGGGCCACGGTCGGCCCCTTCTCTCATCCTAGTGTTGCACGCCGCATCAATTCTTCAGCTTGCTCCCTAGTGTCTGCCTATAGGGCTCACACACACTTCCATCCAGTCTCTTAAAGAGCCAGTGTGCGCTCACTAAACTTGTACCCCTGCAATCTTGTTATTGCACATGCTATATTAGGCATCTACACCCTAGGGTGGACGCCTAAGCAGTTGGTTCAGCTCCCATTGTGACGAACGCCTGTTAGTTTGTTTTGACCTCTGCCCGGTCCCTGACCTCTGTGCTCCTTTGCTCGGCTACAGTATTAGACTTTGTTATTTGCCTGCTGTCTGTCTTGACCTTTGCCTGAGGTTGCGCTGCCAGCCCTGACCATTGCTAGTTATATGGACTAGTCTCAGGTAACAGACCTCGGCAGCCACCCAACAGAGACTATCTCTGGGAGTTACAGCCTGCGGACCCCGCAGCAAAGACCCAATCCCACTTGGAGAGGTCAAGGGAGAAAAACGGGATTCCCCAAGTGCTGCCCTCTTTGATAGCCCAAAGACAGATCGGTGCATAGCAAGGTGGATCCACGTCCGCCAGCCTGACAGGCGTGTTCATTGTATGTATACATTATGAATATATATCTCTTTGCAAGCCTCCCAACCATTCCAGATGCTGCGGGTCAGTCCCAGTTTTGAGACACTATCCAACACCCCCGCCCTAGTGCAGCTGCCAAGGTAAAGTGGATGAAGGAGCTGCGATGACATCACAGTCACATGACCATGGCAGCTCCTTTATCAGCGGTCTGCAGTGGAGGTAAGACAGGAGCTCCTTCCACCTTCAGCATCACATATAGGGGAGTGAAGGGGGATAATGCCAGTAGAGGAGGGATGACTAGGGGTTAAAATACTGCTGCTGGGGGAGTGCAACCTACTACAACTCCCAGCATGCCATCAGTCTGGAACTGTCATGGCATGGTGAAAGTTGTAGTTCTAGCAAACTGAAGTTCCTCCATCTATTGAGATTTTAATTACAGCTTCCACTATGCCTTGACAGTACCAAACTGATGGCAGGCTGGGAGTTGTAGTAGGTTCCAGACATTCTGGACATGCTGGGAGTTGTAGTTTTACCATACTCTTATGAGATGATAAGGTCGGTAATGCACTGCCATGTATTGGCCTCTATTTTGGGTTACTCACACTGCAAGAGTGCAGGCTGTACCTTTACTGGTGTTGGGACACCCTGTGTGACCCCAGCCGTACACTTTGAATAAGGTAATGGAACTTCTCAGTCTCTTATCTTATTTTTCTATTCCTTTTTGACTAGTTCTAAAAGTCAAACACCTTGAACACATTGCAGATGAGAATGTATCACAAACTAGACACATCAATGATCCAAAAGATCAGCCATGAGATAAAGGTCATGCCTGGATGTCACCCATACCGGCATGAAGAGAAACTTTGATTAATCCACAAAATGAAGCATTGAATTCAGACAGTTTAGAAATTAACATATACAGTCATGAGAAAAGCTAAGTACATCCTGTTGAATTCTAAGGCTTTACATATCAGGACATAATAACAAAACATCTGGTCCTCAGAAGATCTGAAAAATAGGTAAGTATAACCCTTTGTGAACCACAACACACAACAAACTACACAGTGTCATTTATCTGACGAAAACCAGCTAAATTGCAGAAGCAGTGTGTGAAAAATCAAGTACACCCCATAAATCAATAGCACAATCTCTCTCTTCCTCCCCCTCTCTCTCCATTTGCCTCCTACCCAGAATTTTGCCTCCCTCTCCATTTCATTCTCTCTCAACGACCACATAATCCAGGACAGAAATAAAAGCGAAGATTCCACCTACTAAGTATTTCTCAGATGCAGTAGATGTATGTGTGGAGGACGCCACAGGGATTCCACATCAAGAAGTGACACGTTTATGGATGAGAGTTTTCAGCCGGGGCCCCAACCAAATGTCTATCAGTCACTTCTGTTTGCAGTGTAAGAATCAAGTGAAATCTTCTACTTTTGCAAACCGAGTCTAACAAAAGTCTAAACGTAAAAGCCGGAGATTTGCAAAGGAATGTAGCTGATAAACACTTACAGCTCCGGCTCAAGGCTGCGATAAACTGGAGATCAGTAGCCTGCTATACTCTCAGGCTACGGGCACTGCGGCATGCCCTGTGTGCGGGCTCTGAGCAGTCACAGCCTTTGGCAGCAGAGAGAAGTTCATGGTGCCACTCCAATGGAAGTTCAGACCGGGCATGTGCGGCGCAGCTGCTGCAAGAGACGGCTCTGAAAGAAATATAAGCTGTGACGTCCCGTAAAGATGGACGGCACTGCCATGTCATAGCCCATGTTTACGGGACGTCACTGGGTCCTGCTGGTCAGGTGATGTCACTGGTCACATGATGACCGAGGGCGCATCTCAGACAATGTAAGCTGTGTGATTAGCGCATGGACGAAGGATGGGGGATTTATTAAGCAAATAAAAAAAAAATACTTGGAAAACTCCTTTTAAGGAACAGAATATTGTTTTTGTATCAGGTCCTGATATGTAAAACCATAGAATTCAAGAGCGGGTGTGCTTAGTTTTTCTCATTAGTGTATGTGTAAATACTTGAGGGGAGATTTTACTTAAAGTTATGCTTTATATACCAGACCTTATCAAAAGGCCATTGGAGTAAGATACACCAGTTTTATTAAGAGGCACATGCTTCCTAATGCAATTCATGCAACATTGACTGGCCAGGCACAAAAAAATGAAATCTATGCCGGCTATGACCATGCGTGGATTTCTACTGCTAGGTTGCCTGCAGTAGATGCATGATGCAAAATGTAATAAGTCTGCCCTTCCAGTGGTGACCCCGCCCCTCCTCATTAACTCCGCCCATTTTCTCTCCCTAAAAGTGATGAGGACAGAGAAAAAAAGTTGAAAATGTTTGCGCAAATATGGCATGAGCTGAAAACTGGAGCAAAGCCATTGCTAACATCAACCCCTATAGTCATCAAAGGGAATGAATGTTAATTGTGACAATTCTTTCTATTTCAGGGCAGAAGAAAATGTGGAAGCAACAAGGTAAAGCTTGTATTCACATTTCTAATTACGTTAGACCCTTATTGTAAAAGTCGGACAAGTATGTTAAGGCCCATTTACACGCAACAAATTATTGCTCTAAATTCGTTCAAACAGCCGAAAGTGAGCGAAGCTGATAATTGTTCAGTGTGAAGCGAAGCTACCCCGCACTTGTCATTAGCGATTGTTTAAGCTGACTTTACTGTCAGCTTAAACGACCTTGTTAGCACTTGCCGGATCTCTGGCTGCTTGTGCTGTCCCACAGGAAGCGCTGAGCGGGGAGCGAGAAGCGGACAAGAAGCCGGAGAGCATCCGGCAGGACTTTCACTTCGAATGCTCTGCACAAGCGCTAATGACCTTAGCGGTGACGTCAGCGCCCGTGCAGTCGTCCAAACGATTGTCAGCCAGAGTAAAAGGCCCTTTACCGAGCCGATCAGATAAAGATTGCTACCTGAAACAATAGAGTAATTGTTGAATTCCTGTATTCTAGCATTCCACAGGCTGAAGATCTGTCTTGTAAATGAAATTTTATAAAGGAGCCTCCTGCGTTGGCGCACCTCTTTACCATGGAACCATCCCCGGGTCTCCTGCGTTGGCGCACCTCTTTACCATGGAACCATCCCCGGGTCTCCTGCGTTGGCGCACCTCTTTACCATGGAACCATCCCCGGGTCTCCTGCGTTGGCGCACCTCTTTACCATGGAACCATCCCCGGGCCTCCTGCGTTGGCGCACCTCTTTACCATGGAACCATCCCCGGGTCTCCTGCGTTGGCGCACCTCTTTACCATGGAACCATCCCCGGGCCTCCTGCGTTGGCGCACCTCTTTACCATGGAACCATCCCCGGGCCTCCTGCGTTGGCGCACCTCTTTACCATGGAACCATCCCTGGGCCTCCTGCGTTGGCGCACCTCTTTACCATGGAACCATCCCCGGGCCTCCTGCGTTGGCGCACCTCTTTACCATGGAACCATCCCCGGGCCTCCTGCGTTGGCGCACCTCTTTACCATGGAACCATCCCCGGGCCTCCTGCGTTGGCGCACCTCTTTACCATGGAACCATCCCTAAACTGCCATCCAAGCTCCCTGTCTGGATTTTCACCTTTAAAACTTTTTGGTCAACTCAAAAAAATTCTTTACCAAGTCTAAAATTTAGTGTCTTGTCAGTTTCCTTCGGTGGATTTCGTGTACCCTTCTTACCAATGCAGTGTTGGGTTCCCCTCTTCAGCTATTGAACATGTAAAGCATTTCCCTCATGCATGTAGGCAAACTGAGGATTCCAACAAGGTCACAACGAGCGATGGGAAAGGAATCTACATTTGTGTAGAAGAGGAGACTAAAGACAAATGTCTCATAGGAGGACTTGCTGATCAAATTTTGGGAAGCCGAGGTAGAAGCATCAAGAACTGCAGCGAATGGGGCGGCTTCAGATCTGGAAATCAGTGGAGAAGAGGATTTTTAAACATTCCTATTTAATTGACAATTTTGTGAGCATTCTGATGACTTTTTAAAGCTTTTGAAATGACGATATCGGAAGTAAAGAGTAAATGGATTTTTTTGTGCCCACTCAATATTTGGAGTCACACGAGGGTCATATTATATTTTAAAAAAACAGGATGTCAAAGACTATCATCCTTAAAATCATTTTTGTAAAAACTCATAGAAAAATATTATAGTCAAAGTTTGTAATTATGGTACATATATCCCTGTATGAAATAATAATGATCAGCTGAAGTGTGAGTGCAGCTCTGAGGGATAATATCTCATCAGTGTGAAGTAAGTACTGCAGTGTATTTATAAGGTTACTTACAGTAAACCTGTCACATTGACAATTCAGTCCATTCAGCAGTTGGCATGTTATAGGGCAGGAGGAGATATTTATGGGGAAAGACTCAGTATAGGTCGTATCTCTGCTGAGTCTGGGCTTAGAGGTCCAGGGGGCGGAGCTATCAAAGCCTGATCGCTGTCTCTGTACGCATAGTCATACACAGATGTCAATCACTGATAATACCACCCACTGAATGTCTAGACCAGAATAAGCAGTGAGACGGGCTGTATACCTCTACACTCATTAATCCCAACACTGTATTTATGTTTTCTTCTAGTTCTTGTTCCCTAATTGCCTGCAATCACTTTTGTTAGTTTCAGAGCCTGCTAGTAGGAAATTATCAAGTGGGTGATCTCCACCTCCTAGTGTCAATTAAAAGTCCCCTCGGCTTGGCATTGGGTAGTGGACCCCCCGCCCATCTTGGGACTGCTAAACACAAGAAATACCCAAAATATAGAAGAAATATCCCAGCACTTTGTCTCTTAGTCTCCTCCTTTCCTTTCATCCTATTGTCTCATATTACAAGTAAAACTGATACATATAAAAGAATGGTATGTATCACAGGAGCTCAACCTCGTCCATCCCTCCGTCTCGCTGTCCTGTGTGCGACTGTAAGACAATTGGCTGGATCAGCGGCCTCCACTCTGTCCTGTATGCAGTAGGACAACAGAAGGACCATTAAAGCGACCTTCCAGTTTCAGGACAAAATTCTGTCCCAGGACCAGAGAGAGGGGGGTATATGATCTGTAGTTATCTTTCTCTGCTTTCTCTTGCTTCCAAGTCCTGCTTTTGGGCATCCAAGATGGCCAGCACAATCTTCAGACTACATAATCCCACAGTGGATTGGTTGTGTTAGACTACCAATGCACTATACCTGCTTTCTGATTGGCCAAAGCTGTTCATGTGGTCAGCCCTGGCCAAACAGAGAGCAGTGCACAGGGTGAATTAAGTAGTTAGAGGATTTCTGCAGCTATCTTAGACTGCAGGGGCCTGAAACTAGCGGACCAAAAGGGCGACATAGGAAAACAAGTGCAAGTAATACCAGTATACCTCTCCATCCTTCTCCTCCTGTCCTGAGACAGACTTTTGTCCCAAAGCTGACGGGTTGATTTAAAGCAAACCTAACTTTTCAGACAGCTTATGCTCATTTAATAGTTTGTGTGTCTCATCAATTTTGAATTATACTTTCATTCATTTTTCTTTGTTTCACCATTGAAAATCTAGGCTGAAGTGCAGCCCCTCCGCAATCCACCCCCTGTTGTTGGCCATTCAGCATCTCTAGCAGCTACAACATTTGGACATCTTCTTAGCTTGAAGGGGGAGACTTTCTTCACAGGCTCAGCTTCCCGGTACTCACACAGCTCTCAGACCTGCCATCAGTGTGTACACAATCTCTGCTTCTCCTGATCTTATATTTATCTAAACTATGTGCAGGTATCTTTATGTTGTAGGCATTATATGTGTCTCTGTGTACGCATATAGAGACACATTAAATACCCACAACATAAAGATACCTGCACATAGCAGATTAGATTCCTGAGAGGCAGAGACTGTACACACTGACTGCAGCTCTGAGAGCTGTGTGAGTGCAGAGAAGCTGAGCCTGTGAAGACAGCAGCTTCCACACTGCTTAGGGCAGGAGAAGAATAATGCAGGGGAAATGATCTTCTTCCTCTTCTCCTCCTCCCCTGGAGGAGAAGGAAGATTGAAAAGAAGCTTGGTGGCTCAGTGGTTAGCACTGTTACCTTGTAGTGCTGGGGTTTTAGGTTCAAATCTGATCACGAGCAACATCTTTATGGCGTTTGTATGTTACCTTTGTGTTTCTTCTTCTTGTCCTTCTCTTTCTCCTCCTCCTCTAAAAAAGGGAAAAGGAAGTACAAGCATGATGGCTCAAGTCTTTAGCATTGCTGCCTTGCAGTGCTGGAGTCCAAGGTTCAAATCTGTCCAAGGGCAACATCTGTATGGAGTTTTTCAAATTCCATGTATATGCTGTCCTTGGTTTGAACCTCGGACCCCAACAGTGCGAACCACTGAACCACATTTATTCTTTAATCGCAGCACCACCCCATCCCCAAAAAGACCGCAAAAAACCCCGGTGGTGCTCAGGAAATTAAAAACTGATTGCTTTCCAGTTTCATCCGTCTCCCATTGACTAGAATGCAATAAAATTGAACTGTTTATATTCCTTTTTTTGTAACTGGAAACATAAGCGCAGCAGTCGGAGCAAAGCAGAATACAAAAACATTGTCATTGAAGGTCTTCAGTCTCAATACATTTCTAAGGGCTGCAATATGGAAATGTTTTCTTTATATAATAATAATCTTTATTTGTATGGCGCCAACTTATTCCGCAGCGCTTTTGACATACAGGGAAGCTCAAACAGTACAAAGTTTACAGGTGGTATTCAAAGATTTTGGAAAGAAAAGAGGGGCGCGGGGATGATACATAGGGAACGGCAGGTGGTACGGCGTGTGGGAAGTGCAGGAGATACAGGGTGAGAAATTTTCATGATAGGCGTATTATGGTGCGGGGGACTAGATCAGGGGAGTTCGTATGCTTGTTTGGAGAGGTGAGTCTTCAGTGCGTCTCTGAAATGCCCTTCATCAGGTATTCTGGATGTCTTGAGGTAGAGCGTTCCATAGGGTCGGTGCTGCTCTGGTGAAGTCCTGGAGGCGAGCATGTGAAGTCCATATTAGATGGGTGTTTCGTCGGAGCGTGTTAGCGGATCGGAGCACGCGTGACGGGTGGTAAATGGACAGCAGGGAAGCAGTGTACTGTGGCGGGGCACCATAGAGAGCTTTGTGGGTGAGGAGTTTAAATTGAGTTCTATACTGTATGGGCAGCCGGTCCAGCAAAAGGCAGAATACAGAGGCATCTGAGAAGTGGCTGGATAGGAAGATTAGTCTAGCTGCTGCGTTTAGCATGGATTGGAGAGGGGAGAGTCTGGTGCGGGTAAGGCTGATGAGCAGCGAGTTGCAGTAATCGAGTCTGGAATGGATGAGGGCATCGAGTGTCTTTAGCGCGTCCATGGTCAGGAATGGCTGGATTTTTGCAATATTCCTGAGGTGCAGGCGGCATGTTTGGGCCAGAGATTGGATGTGGGGGATGAAAGAGAGTTCAGAGTCCAGTGTGACCCCCCAGGAACTGGGAGTGCTGTCTGGGGGTTATGGTGGTGCCAGACACTGATATAGAGATATTGGGGGGAGGTCGGCTGGTTTAGGGCGGAAAGACGAGGTCAGTTTTAGAGAGGTTACGTTTGAGAAAAAGGCAGGACATAGTATTAGAGACAGCGGACAGACCGTCAGTGATATGTTGGAGGTAAGGTGCAGAGATGTCACGGGAAGAGGTGCAGAGCCGGATGTCATCAGGTGGTATTGGAGGCCAAATCTGCGGATGGTTTGTCTGATTGGGGCTGTGTAGATAGAGAAAAGAAGAGGGCCAAGAACTGAGCCTTCGGGGACCCCAACAGCAAGGGGAAGAGGAGGGGAGGTAGAGCCAGCAAAGGAGATGCTGAAAGAGTGGTCAGAGAGGTAAGAGGAGAACCAGGAGAGGGCAGTGTCCCTTAGGTCAATGGAGCGAAGCATACTGAGGAGGAGTTTGTGGTCAACAGTGTCGGATTCAGCGGAGAGATCAAGGAGGATTAGTAAAGAGTAGTCACCTCTCGACTTGGCCATCATCAGGTCGTTTGACACTTTTGTGAGGGCCGTCTCGGTCGAGTGTAGGGAGTGGAACTCAGACTGTAGAGGGTCAAGGAGAGAGTTATCAGAGAGAAAGCGTGTTAGGTGGGAATAGACCAAGCGTATGAGTAGTTTGGAGATGAAAGGGAGATTAGAGATGGGTCGGTAGTTGGCAGCGTCAGTCGCGTCCAGTCGGTTTCTTTAGTAGAGTGGATATGGTGGAGTGTTTAAATGAGGAGGGGAAGATGCCAGAGGTCAGGGAGAGGTTGAAGATGGTGGTGAGGTGGGTAATGACAGACGGGGAGAGCGACCGGAGGAGGTGAGAGGGAAGAGGGTCGCTAGCGCAGGTGGTGGGGCGGGCAGCGAAAAGAGCAGCCTGGAGACTTATTCCCCTGTGTTGGTTCTAACATGGACATGAGTGGTGGCTGCAGCGCTGAAGAGACCAAGATTGGGGCTAGCCGCACAATGTTTGGAGATTTCTATGCGGATGTTTACAATTTTTTCTTTGAAGTGTGCGGCTAGCTCTCCAGCACTGAGATGCGTCATGGGGGCCTGTTCTTTGGGTCTGAGGTCCCAGGTCAGAGAAATGGGAAGGAGGATAGGGGATACCCCTTTAACTCCAGTGTGGAGCCTTTTCACACATTGCAACATATTATGCTTATCTATGACATGTTTATATAGACATCCAGTTACATATCATTACGTTTTGTTACCCATCATATTATTGTGCAGAGACAAAAGTGTCAAAATTGAGTACCCAACGCCTCTTATGCTGCATGTGTCTGTACAGTTATTTTTATATACAAACCTGAGTCCTAATTACAATAATGACAGATTTCTGCGCTTTCAAGAGAATATTTTTTTCTATGTGTAATATAAAGTATTGAACTATGAATCTGGATCATTTCCAGAAATTAGCTCCATCCACAAAAAAAATTTGACATGTAAGGAAGGCTTTAATATTTACAGTTCAGTACCAAGAATGACACGTGTGTATATAACAATGAAACCCCAAGTCAGATTCGTATGTTTACCATGGTGAATAAAGATGTCTCATCCTAAAATAATGCGCAGCAATCTCCTTCTCTGTTCAACAAGTTTAGGAAATGCTAACAACTTAATTATACCTTTTCCAGGGAGGACAGAAATGAAAAAACCTTCTATTGCTTCGAGGTCTGTTATACAGGGCATCAATCACATCCTACAAGCAGCATAAACTAAGTTATGGTGCTTATGGGGACATGCAGTCTGAGAGTGAACTGTTTACACTTATTGGGCTCCCCGTTGCGGCACCGTCGCCCCTGGAAGTTGGCAATCTGTCAGCGTAACTCTTTTCTTCCATCAGTGCGGTACACTTCCACTATTTCCTGTCAGTTTGAAGATGCAAGAATAAATAGGTTCACACACAAAGCATAAATAAAGTTTACTTAAAGTGAAAATTTTTTTTAAAGATACAAGATATCAAAAGGGACAAAGGATACAAACAGGATACAAATAGGATATCAACGAGATATAGAAAAGCAAGACAATATTATACTTCGCATCCATGATATTCAGGTAGTAAGCAATCTGGGCAGAGTAGAGGGTAGAATTCGGCAGCTGTGCAGTCCCATGGTGAGCTCACCCTTTGTCTAAAACAAATGTGGTAATTTCTTGCACTGTCATTGAAATGAATGGGGCAGCGCTTCCTCTGATTCATTCCGGCAGCCTGATCCCCCAGAAATCATAAAGTTATGTCCTATCCTGTGGAAAAGGGATGAGTTTAGATTTTGGTACAACCCCTTTAAAGCATGTTTCTATCCCCAGATATTCCATGACTAATGTTAGAATAGCGCCACCTACTGTTTCTACTGAAGAGCCTCTCTGTGTCCAGTCCAGCTCAGTAAGGATATGTTCACTAAGTTCCATGTCTTTCTATTGCACTTTCTGCCACAGATCCACATGGATTTAGCCCTGCCAACAAGTAAAATCTGCATCGGAATTCCAAAGCGGAAAATCGCATTTTGCGTCAGGGTGAATTCACACAGGTGAGTTTTGTGTGCTTCAAACGCACAAATATAAAACTCCCTATTCACAAAGTGATGGTACGAGATGGAAAAATGTCGTCATGTCCTATTTTGGTGCGAGTCTCACAGGAGAATAGAACATACAAATGCGCGGTCTCGCGCTCTCACTGATGTGAATGAAATTTTACAGAAGCAGTATCAGTCCAACTAATCAATTTCAGAAAATTTACTACGTGGACCTTCAAACTAATAATGTTAAAATATAACTTTTATTACAAATGACTAAAAAAGGGGAAGAACAAACACACATATATTAAATCAGATAGAAAAAGATTGGAGAGAGAAACTGAAATCTGTGCCACTCTTAGGGTGAAGCCACACGAAAGTATATCGGCTCGGTTTTTACGCCGAGCCGATATACGTTGTCCTCGTGTGCAGGGGGGGGGGGGGGAGGATGGAAGAGCTAAGTGCAGGAACTGAGCTCCCGCCCCCTCTCCGCCTCCTCTCCGCCCCTCTGCACTAGTTGTAATGGGAAGAGGTGGGGCAGGGCGGGGCTAAGTTCCGAGAATTAGCCCCACCCCTGTCCCACCTTTCCCCATTGCAAATAGTGCAGAGGGGCGGAGAGGAGGCAGAGAGGGGGGTGGGAGCTCAGTTCCTGCACTTAGCTCTTCCATCCTCCCCCCCCCCCCCTGCACACGAGGACAACGTATATCGGCTCGGCGTGAAAACCGAGCAGATATACGTTCGTGTGACTTCACCCTTATAGACAGATGAAGACCAAGCAAGCTGAGTGAGAAGATTATACTCAACTATTGCGTATTCTTGGTCTTGAAATGACTCAATAGTCTGAATTTATTGCGCAGGTGTCATTCTGATGGTAGAAAAATGACATATGCGAAAAAAACTGAGCATTTTGCGTAACCCTACGCGTTTCCCCCACACAGAGGGTTCTTCAGGGGTTCCAGTATGCTAATTCCAGTGATATACTGGATAGTGGCTTAGAAAGATAATTCGTAATGAAACCTCAAGGTATCCAGAATTACCTCAACAGAGGGGCATTGGATACAGAGGAATCAAATACAGATCTGCTCTCCTCAGGAAAGTGACACCAAACTTATAATTTATGGTTGTAATCAAAAGATATGTATTTCCTGATAGATCTATTGTGTCCGAAATTCCGCAACAGCAATAATTGGGAATAGGATAGACTTAAAGGGGTTGTCTCGCGGCAACAAGTGGGGTTATACACTTCTGTATGGCCATATTAATGCACTTTGTAATGTACATCGTGCATTAAATATGAGCCATACAGAAGTTATTCACTTACCTGTTCCGTTGCTGGCGTCCTCGTTTCCATGGTGCCGTCTAATTTCAGCGTCTAATCTCCCGATTAGACGCGCTTGCGCAGAAGGGTCTTCTCCCATCTCTTGGGTCTCGGCATGAGCGGCGTTCTGGCTCCGCCCCCTTCTACGCGTCATCGCGTAGCTCCACCCCGTCACGTGTGCCGATTCCAGCCAATCAGGAGGCTGGAATCGGCAATGGACCGCACAGAGCCCACGGTGCACCATGGGAGAAGACCCGCGGTGCATCGTGGGTGAAGATCCCGGCGGCCATCTTGGTAAGGTAAGTAAGAAGTCGCCGCAGAGCGGGGATTCGGGTAAGTACTAAACTTTTTTTTTTTTTTTAACCCATCCCTTGTGTTTGTCTCGCGCCGAACGGGGGGGCCTATTGAAAAAAAAAAAAAGCCGTTTCGGCGCGGGACAACCCCTTTAAGAACAGATCTACTTTCATAGATAGAGTTTAACCGGAATAATGTATCCCGGTCAAAAGTTACGCCGTCAGATATAGTTCCATAGATTACTATCTAAAGCCCTCCATTACTATCAGGATAATTGGTCACTTAGATAATTAGATGGAGCTTGTGCTGCCTACAATGATCCCTCAATAGTATGGTCCCTAGATTAGAGCTTTAAAATAAACTGAAAACAAAATAAATGAAAAAAACGGCGGCATGTCAGTCCATGCTGTCAGCCCACCACTAGGACTGACATGCCGCCGTTTTTTTCATTTATTTTGTTTTCAGTAGATTTGTTCTTAAGTCTATCCTATTCCCAATTATTGCTGTTGCGGAATTTTGGACACAATAGATCTATCAGGAAATACATATCTTTTGATTACAACCATAAATTATAAGTTTGGTTGCAATTTCCTGAGGAGAGCAGATCTGTATTTGATTCCTCTGTATCCAATGCCCCTCTGTTGAGGTAATTCTGGATACCTTAAGGTTTCATTACGAATTATCTTTCTAAGCCCCTATCCAGTATATCACTGGAATTAGCATACTGGAACCCCTGAAGAACCCACTGTGTGGGGGAAACGCGTAGGGTTACGCAAAATGCTCAGTTTTTTTCGCATATGTCATTTTTCTACCATCAGAATGACACCTGCGCAATAAATTCAGACTATTGAGTCATTTCAAGACCAAGAATACGCAATAGTTGAGTATAATCTTCTCACTCAGCTTGCTTGGTCTTCATCTGTCTATAAGGGTGGCACAGATTTCAGTTTCTCTCTCCAATCTTTTTCTATCTGATTTAATATATGTGTGTTTGTTCTTCCCCTTTTTGAGTCATTTGTAATAAAAGTTATATTTTAACATTATTAGTTTGAAGGTCCACGTAGTAAATTCACTGAAGTGAATGCACCCTGAAGAAGGGACATGCCACTTCTGGATGCAGAAACACCTTGGATTCCACACGTGGATTTTGCCCATTGATAGAGTCAAATCTGTGCAGAAATCTGTAGTAAAAACCTCGGCAGGAAGACGTGGCTTTTGGTGTGTTTTGTAGAGGTGGAATTCACACAGAAGAATCTGCGATGAATTCCGCAGTGCGAACATCCCTAGGGGCGTAAGGTGGGCACTTCTACTCAGTCTTGCTTCTTGGCATTAGCAATGTCTCACTCAACACCTTCTGAAATCAGAGAAGATACAGCAATCTCAGAAGCAGCCGCCCAGCAACCTCTGCAGACCCCGTGGAGCAGAGAGGGAAGCAACACTGAGTGGGTGGAACAATTAGTGAGGTGGACACAAGCAGCGGACAGCACTCTTCTAACATCAGTCCTAGAATATCTGGAGATAGAAACATTTTTAAGACCGGAAGTGTAAATACAAAATCTGCTTAGAATTATTTTTTGGATTCAACTCTAAAAACATTATTTTTAATTGGACAACCATTTAATAGATCTGATAGTCTGCTGGTAGCAAGCAGCTATTATATGTTCACCTTCCTATCTAAGCTCAGCTAGTATATTAAAAGACTCTCCTACACTCTTACAGTGTACCTGTCATATGTGTGTATGAGGAGTAGCACTATTTATGGCCATTATAGGACGTTTAGATGAATTTTTGCCCAGTTTTCTGCTCTGCATACTCTGTTTGTAATTGCTGTTTTTTCCTGAGCTGGCTGGTGGAGACTATCTGCTATGATCACTCACATACACTGCACACACAGAAGAGAAGATCCTGCTCCCTTATCTCTCTGCAGCAAAATTGCCTGTATTGTTGGTTTATGCCAAGCTTATAAAAATGACAGTAGTACAGTGCCATGTCATATGGGATAATGTCCCCAGACTGTACATTATACAAATATTAGGAGTCACCAGGTTGTTCTTTGGCCATATCAAAGATCTCCACAGTAGTTCTGGTATGCTTTATTATTTATAATAGGGGGTACATTATTACACACATCCACCTTTGCAGGTCTGCAGCAGCTCAAATGTGTATTGTAATATTCTGCAGCATACAGGACTATACAGAGCACACAACAGCTGCCAAGGAGTGGGCACTTCTGGCTTCCATGGGCTGCACCCATGGAAGCAAAACCTGTCAGGAAGAAAGAGCAGTGTCAGCGGAGTGGGAAAGGGGTCAAACTGGTGAATATAGTTTATTTTGTTTTTTTTTATCACATTTGCTGTATTTACACAATTTGTATAAAGCTCAAATGCCAATAGGTTTCTCCAGAGACACAGGGTTTGGACAAACACTCAAAACAGTGCCTTTGGGGCAAATAAACATTTTAAAAACTCTACTGCATCACCACAGTCCATAAAAGTCTGCACAGACAAGGACAGACCTTCAAGCCTATCCCAGAAGAGAGAGAAATTAAATGTGCCTAGAAGAACCTCCCTTTAAACCCTTTGCAATCCAATTTTGGATTCAGGGTTTCCTAAGGGGCTCTCTCTTTCTGCCATTATACAATGGCACCATCTGCTGGCTAGAGCCAGTACAGCGATATATGACATGATGGAGAGGCCCCCGACAACAGAGCGGCCAGTAATCTACAATAAGAATACACTGCCGGACGTCTTCCGACATCGGAGCTGTACAGCCTTCAATCAGAATGTCTTTAGACGTCAGACAGTGGATTGGAAAGGGTTAATGTATAGGCTTGGAAACTTTCCCAACTTGAGGGTGAACGTCTTGTCAAAATGCTCCTTGTTACTACAATACAAATACAGACTCAAAGAGTTCTCTCCTAACCTTCTCCACCTTCGAGAGTCTCAGAGGACCAATCTGCCATTCAGTCTCAGCCACACTAGGATAGGAATGCTCAACAGGACAACATGGAGACTCTTCCTTCTCTGACCTTCTTTCTCCCTATATGCCTGTCAATATTTATGGCTGAGGAATTTCCACTGAGAGCCACAAGGGAAATTATACTACTATAATTATAATCTGATCAGAGATCCAAATGACACACAGAGGACAGAGTCCATCCAGTCACATATTGTACCCCACCGTCTGAACTCTGCAGAGTGTTCCTTCACTGTCCTGCCTTCCCGTTTCAAGGCAAGAAGAAAAAAGTTTGGTCAGCCTGAAGCAGAACCCGGCGTTGGTTCGGAAGCTCGCAGTATTTTTGTTAGTCATTAAAAGGTCTCAGATCTACAAGATGACCTGGTTTATCTTACTGAGGACAATCACATAAGGCAAGAAGATGCATTAAAGGGGTTGTCCCGCGCCGAAACGGGGTTTTTTTTTTTTGGTTTTTTTTAAACACCCCCCCCCCCCCCCCCCCCCCGTTCGGCGCGAGACAACCCCGATGCAGGGGTTAAAAAAACAAACCGGAGAGTGCTTACCTGAATCCCGGCGGTCCGGCGTCTTCATACTCACCTGCTGAAGATGGCCGCCGGGGTCTGCTCCCTCCGTGGACCGCAGCTCTTCTGTGCGGTCCATTGCTGATTCCAGCCTCCTGATTGGCTGGAATCGGCACGTGACGGGGCGGAGCTACACGGTGCCGGCATTCTGCACGAGCGGCTCCATTGAATACAGCAGAAGACCCGGACTGCGCACGCGCGGCTAATTTGGCCATCGGAGGCCGAAAATTAGTCGGCACCATGGAGACGAGGACGCCAGCAACGGAGCAGGTAAGTATAAAACTTTTGATAACTTCTGTATGGCTCATAATTAATGCACAATGTACATTACAAAGTACATTAATATGGCCATACAGACGTGTATAGACCCACTTGCTGCCGCGGGACAACCCCTTTAAGGTCATTATATAGATTACCAAAAGGCAAAGTGGGAGTCATGCATAGCCTGTACTGTGGATCTCCAGGTCTAAGACTGAATGTCCAAGACTAAGGGAACCCTTCAAGAGTCTAATTATTCCCACTTTTTTAACCCAACTTTCTGTGTCTTAAGGAAAAATGCAGCTTACAAGTCTCACAAAAAGTCTTAACCCTTTCCAATCCAATTTGTATCCTGGTTTTCCTAGGGGGCTTACTCTTTTTCTGCCGTTATACAATGGCGCTATCTGCTGGCTAAAGCCAGTACTGCATGAGGTGACACGTTGGATAGGCTCCAACAGCAGAGAGGCTAGCAATATACAGTAAGAGAACCCCGATGGACGTCTTCCAACATCGGAGCTGTACGGCCTTAAATCATAATGTCTTCAGACGTCAGACAGTGGATTGGAAAGGGTTAAAGTGGGTATGATCTCTAGAGAAAATCAGTATGTAAAATTAATATAAGGTTCATCAGATTTAGCAGGAATAGCAGCGGTATCAGCCTGTATGTTGCAGGAGTTGTCCTTGAGTAGACAACTGGTTAAGTATCCCATGCATCAGACTACTGGGCAGAGAGAACCTGCATAAGATGAGTGTCCAACACGACTTCTGCTTCTGGTTCCTTTAGTTGGTTCTAATGAAGTGACACTAGCCGATCACTTGGCAGCAGAACTGGACTTTAACTATAACAGCCACCTTCGTGTCTCCCAGTACCAGAATACCCGCAGCATTTACAGTAGGCCTGAATCATGTAACACGCAAACAGTCAGATGAGCAATAATAAGAAGCACATATCAACACTAGTAGGAAGCAAAGTGCAAGAACAGGAACTCACCAATGGATGATAAAATGGTAATCAGAGGATTGAACAGATTATGGTGAACATTTATACAAACTGGCCCTAACTCTAGCTTCCCCCACGTCCTCCCCTAATCTATTCATGATGCTAATCCGAACACCAAACATAACTGTCCCTGAGTGTCACATAAGAGATCCCAGACAGAAATGCAGTTTGAAACTCTGACCCTAATAAACCATGAGAGGCACCAAGGCTCCGAGACAAGAAGATCAAACTGAACAAACCGGAACGAGGATCCAAGACAAGACAGATGCAAACTGGGAAAAAGCAACAACAAATGACTAGGCTAGGAAGAAATGATGGGACTAGAAAGAACCACAGGACAGACTACTCTGAGAAGAAACAACGCTGGAGTAGGAGCAAGATACTAGAAGCAAACAAGGAATACTGGATTAAGAACTCACGTAGCTAAAGGCCCATTTAGACACGACGATTATTGCTCAAAAGTAACTCAAAAGACATCTTTTGAGCGATAATTATTGTGTGCATTTACACGGCAAGATGATCGCTCAAAATTCGCTCAAACGGCAGTTTGAGTGACAGTTTTGATCATTCACTTTGCATAAGTGTGTAAAGGAAGGCTCACGCTGTATGCAGAAGACAATCGGGACCGCTATCTTCTGCATACAGCTGTTACCTTCCCAGAGCGCTCAGCTGGTATACAGCTGAGCGATCCAAGCGGGGTATACAGAAGACAGCTGGACTGCTGTCTTCTGCATACTCCTGCTGTGTTCTCAGAGCGCTCAGCTGGCATACAGCTGAGCGATCCAAGCGGGATATGCAGAACACAGCTGGAGCGCTGTCTTCTTCATACTTTGGCTGTGTTCTCTGAGCGGGATACCAGCTGAAACAATTGTATTAGCGGTATCCCGCTGAGAACTCAGCGCGCGACACTGATAAGGCTCATCGTTGTCTTTCAGTTTGCTGAAAGACAACGATGAATGACTTGTTAACGAAAACTGCCTGATGTCCGTGCAGTTAGACCCAGCAATTCTTGCTCAAAAGACGGCTTTGAGTGATTTTTGTTACAATACTAGTGGGGTACTTAGGTACGCACAGCGCGGGGCTCCCTGATCTTCACCCACGCCACTGTCCCTTCCTGGAGATAGCCCTGATGGTGGACACGTCCAGGCCGCCAACTCTGACCCTACGCTTTCTAGGGGAGGACAGGCAGAGACCACCGTACCTATGCAAGAGACTACTACCCACTAGCACTGACAGGAAAGGCAGATGACAAAAACCAACACGAACAGTACAAATAGGACAGAGGCAGATGGTAAAGCCCTGGCTGATAACAGCGAGGTGTAGCGGACAAGCAGACAGAAGCAGGATACAAACAGAGGCAGACTGGAAAACCCTGGCTGATAACAGCGAGGTCTAGCGGACAAGCTGACAGAAGCGGTATACAAAACAAGGCAGACAAGCTAGCAGACTGAGGGAATGGCACAAAGTACCAGGACCGATACTCTGCAGGTCAGAGCAGCAGAGTTACTAAGCTGACACTGAAAACTGAACAATAATCAGCCACTCCCAGGCAGCATGAGCTGGATATTATAGGGAGGTGGGAGGAGCCAATAGGTAAATAGACCTGTCAATCACCAGCACACCTCTCAGACACATAGAAGGGTGAACCTGGCTGAAAGGCACAGGAGCTGTTAACCCTGGCTCGTCTGGACAGAACAAGGTGTGCTGGCAAAATTAACTATGAGCTGACAGGCGTAACAATTTTTGAGCGAGAATCGTTGGGTCTAAATGGGCCTTTACAATATAACCAGCAACACATTGCAGAAGCTAGGAATATTTAGCCAATCAGAAACTACTAGCCAAATAAGCCTAAGCTGCTGCAGTGTGATTACCTGATCCATTCTAATGGAGATTGGTGCTTAACAACTGCCCCAACATCAAACTACAAGAGAGGAGATAATGATTCAGCAGGGGAATTTGTGCTGATTGTAACAGTTACCTTTCCTGGTAATCTGGTCTCTGATGATAAGATTATTACTGAAAGGTTTTCTGTACAGAACAGGAAGTGTCAGCCCATTAGTAGGCTGCATTATTAGGTCAACGTGAAAACCGCAGGATGTTAGGATTTTAAATCTTTTTTATATAGATTGTTACACCAAAATGTATAAATGCCCAAGTATAGAAAGTGAAACTATAGATGAAGTCAAGGATACAATCTTTTGGACTTCATTTGGCCCATTAATATAATAATAATAATCTTTATTTGTATGGCGCCAACATATTCCGCAGCGCTTACATAGACAGGGGGAATACAGAAAGACAATACAAACATTACAGAACCAGAGATATATAGTAATCAGCTGATGGAAACAATAGGGGTGCGGGCTCCAACAAGCTTACATACTACAAGTAATGGGGTGATACAGAAGGTAAAGGGCTGGAGATGTGCACAGTATGACGGGGTGGAGATGTGCACGGTATGGCGGGGTGGAGATGTGCACGGTATGGCGGGGTGGAGATGTGCACAGTATGGGGGGGGGGGGGAGTGAGGGATGCCATACACATAGACAATGCTCAGACATTTAGCCGTGTGACGGCAGAATCGGTGTGACTGCAGGGGTGGTTGATGATGGCCAGCAGGGATTGCAGTCAGTAGGTCAGGGAGCATTTATCAGGGCGGTACAGAGGGGTTTGTTTAGGGAATGCGGTATGCCTCCCTGAAGAGGTGCATTTTTAGAGCACGCCTGAAGTTCTGCGAGTCCTGGATTGCCCGGAAAGTCGTTGGTAGTGCGTTCCAGAGGACCGGTGCTGCTCTGGAGAAGTCTTGGAGGCGGGAATGAGAAGTTCGAATTAGAGGGGCGCTCAGTCTAGTTTTGTTAGCAGAGCGGAGAGCCCGGGCTGGGTGATGGATTGAGATAAGGGAGGCGATATAGGGGGGCGCTGCGCTGTGGTGGGCTTTGTGGATGAAGGTAGTGAGTTTAATTGAATTCTGTATTTAACGGGCAGCCTGGCAGTGACTGGCACAGGGCAGAGGCATCCGAGTAGCAGCTGGACAGGAAGATGAGCCTGGCTGCCGCATTCAAGATGGATTGTAGAGGATAGAGTCGGAGGGGGGGCCGATCAGCAACGAGTTGTAATAATCGAGCCGGGAGTGGATGAGGGCGACAGTGAGCGTTTTTAGCGTGTCTGCGGTGAGAAAAGAGCGGATTCTAGCGATGTTCTTGAGGTGCAAAGTCAATGGTTATGCCAAGAAGTATGTTTAAATGCCTTTTCATGATATTCATGCGTATAGGCTTGGCAGAGAGCATACTTTAGACTGAACTACATAGCCACAGCTTGAAGTGATATCATTTGATGGACAGATGCAGACAGGAGCACATTAGGAGCAGAAAAGGATATTACAAGGGAAAACGATAGAAATTAAGTTACATGGCAGGCCGGTCTTTCACAAAAGTCACATGTTGTTCTGGACATTGTCCTCATTCGGCCTTACATACTATGTTACTATGTCATGTTAAGGTACAGGGATTATTCTGAATAAGTGCGTATATTTTATGTGTTAAGAACATGTGGGCATTTTAACCCCCCTAAAACAATGATACCAGCTCTGCTTCATATATACGGTTACTACTATTATCACTGAGTCATATGCCCATTTTCCTCGTCACACGAGTAACGGAGAAACAGATGACTGTCCACAAATCAGGACATGGGAATGTCAAGAGTATCAGCACAAGTGCAGAACACTCTGTCATGAGGCGTGAATCATAAAGTTGCCAGGTGATTCTGGGTGAAGCCTCGTAAGAACATACTACTCTTTGGTCCTACATAAGTGGAGCAGTGTGATTGTTCCAGTTCTCAATGTTCGGAATTCCAAATCTTTTATTTCTGTGAGGACGGATTCACACACAACATTTTGTTAGGCTTCTTATGTTACTTTTTTGTTTTAGGTAAAAACATTGTGACCAGATTATTCCCTAAAACCAATAGTCATATTATTTAAAGGTCTCCACACACAGTTTCATTGGTTACTTTGTTGCATTGTTTTCTAAACAAACATGTTCTAGAAACTCTATGACTTTTATAGTGTTTTTTTTCTATATGCTTCCTTATGGAACTTCAAGAATGCCAAAAAAACTAAGTTTCAAAATAAAAAATGCCAGTGGTTTCCTAAATACATGTGACAGGAAAGATTTCAAATGTCTACATTTAATGGAAGCTTTAAAGGGGTGGTCTCGCGAAACAAAGTGGGTCTATACACTTCTGTATGGCCATATTAATGCACTTTGTAATGTACATCGTGCATTAAATATGAGCCATACAGAAGTTATTCACTTACCTGTTCCGTTGCTAGCGTCCTCGTCTCCATGGTTCCGTCTAAATTCGCCGGCAGCTTGCTTTTTTAGACGCGCTTGCGCAGTCCGGTCTTCTCCATTCAGCACGAGCCGCTTCAGTGTGCTCCCCGCTACAGCTCTTCTGCGCATGCGCAGACGAGCTGTCACTGCTCGGGAGCGCGCTGGAGCGGCCATTCTGTACCTTCCTCTGTTAGAGGAAGGTGCAGAGCTGCCGAGCTGTCCGGAGAAGCCGCCCAGCTGTCCCACCGTCCAGCTGTCCTGGTAAGTGATGGGTCGGGGGGGCGGGCTGCCGCTGCGCCGGGCTGCGCCGGGGGGGGGGGGGCTGCCGCTGCGCCGGGGGAACTAGCGCTGGGCCGGGGGGGGCTGTCGCTAGGCCGGGGGGGCTGCCGCTGCGCCGGGGGAACTAGCGCTGGGCCGGGGGGGGGCTGTCGCTAGGCCGGGGGGGCTGCCGCTGCGCCGGGGGAACTAGCGCTGGGCCGGGGGGGGGGCTGTCGCTAGGCCGGGGGGGCTGCCGCTGCGCCGGGGGGGCTGCCGCTGCGCCGGGGGGGGGCTGTCGCTAGGCCGGGGGGGGCTGTCGCTAGGCCGGGGGGGCTGCCGCTGCGCCGGGGGAACTAGCGCTGGGCCGGGGGGGGCTGTCGCTGTGATGGGGGGGGGGGGGCTGCGCCGGTTACCTGCTGCCTGGCGGTGGGTGACAGGTCGGCCATGTTCATTCCTGGGGTCCGGTCGGCGGCTGCGGGGCGTCTGGTTGCCATGGAGACACAGCTGGTAGCGTCTCGGGAGCGCGCACGTCGGGCTACAGCAAGCGATGCGAAAAGAGCTGGCGGCCATCTTGGGAAAAACTTTTATAAGTTGCTGAAACGCTGGAACGGTAAGTAGAAACCAGCTAGGAAAGTAATTTACAGGGGTAATTAGTAATGTATGTTTAATTAGGGGGACTGGGCAAAAAAAAAAATTCACTGCTTCCTCGAGACATCTCCTTTAACGGATGCCTACCAGTGGTATCTGTCACACATAGAATATAATGGCATTAGAGCCTATGGATGACGGATGTCACTGTTAGGCACCTGTTTAACTTCTTCATGCCCCAGGATATACGTTTATGTCCTGGGCATATGGAGTTTGTATGGAGAGGACGGGGAGCCGATCCCACTCCATACACAGCAGATGAAGGCTGTCTTTGACAACTGATACCTACCTGCAACGGCCGCGATTAGTGTTCACCCTAATAATGGCTGCTAACTAGAGATGAGCGAGCATGCTTGGTAAGGGCAGTTACTGGAGAGAGCAACACTATCTTAGAGTAACTGCATGCTTGTCGGAGAAAATGTGGGGGGCGGGGGGTGGGAGTGAGAGATCTCACTTACTCCCCCCCCCCCCACGCCCCCCCCGAATTTTCTCTGACAAGCATGCAGTTACTTGAGAAAGTGTTGCTTTTTTGATAAGTTAATAGATCCTGGGTCGATGGAAGATGTATTGGTTCCTGGATGCTCAAGTTCTTCAGAAGAACCAGCTTCTCCTGGGCCAAAACAGGACTATGATAATCACAGGACATTTTTTGTGAAGATATTTCTAGAGTACTCTGGGAATCAGAGAAATTGGGGAAAATGCATATGCTACCGTGTTTCCCCCAAAATAAGACCCCATGTATTCATTTGTGTCCCAAAAGAGGCACTAGGTCTTATTTTATGGGGATGTCTTATTATACTTACATAGCAGGTATGGTCCAGGTCCCTCCCGCTGCCCTCCAGAGCTCTGACGCACTTCTTCCAGTCCTCGGCCACCCACAGAAAATCACTTACTGGTTATGGGATTCATAAATCCCACCTCCAGGTAGCGATGGCTCTGATTGCTTCTCAACCGCTGCTCAGCCAATCAATGCAGCGCTTGATGAACCAATTATAGCCATCGCATTGGTTCATTGAGCATGGCATTGATTGGCTGCGCAGCACTCGAGAACCAATCAGAACAATTGCTTCCTGAAGGTGAGTAATGTATTCCTTTTTTCTTTATGCACCTAGGGCTTATCTTCGGGGTAGGGCTTATATTTCAAGCATCCCCGAAAATCTAAATAAATCAGGGTAGGTCTTATTTTCAGGGCTGGTCTTATTTTTGGGGAAACAGGGTAGCTTGTTGTCCCAATTCCGTGTCAATGCATCCACTGCAATAGGACAATCTCATGGATTGAGAGAAATTTGTTCACTTTGCAATTTTTTCTCATTGTAAAGGGATATATCTGAGAGATTCCCATTTGTTTATCAGACGCTAAAAGACTTCCTGTGAAAGTGGAAGTGTTTCTTCCAGTATGCGACCCGGCGATTGCGTGACCGCCGGGATCCCCTGTTACATGAGAGCTGCAGGGCCCTAGCAGACCCAGATCAGCTCCACCAGTGACTGATGCCACTATAGGGGGATATTTTTTCCTGTAACTGGGGCTCCTATGGATGCCCCAACTACAGTGGGAAAGTGTCAAATAGGAAAAATATGTGGACGAGGAGGAAAAAGAGGGGTGGAGCAAAACCCAAAGTTGTTTTTGTTGTGAAAAATGATACTATAAAAGTGGTGACTTCAATAGTGGAGGTGCTACCTGACCAGATGACACACCACCTGGGGGGGGGGGCGTGATGGAGTAAGAGGATAGAACTAAAAAACTGGCAGTGGAGAAGGCGCAACACTCTAGGTTACAGCAAATAGGAAGTGACCAAAGGTTTGGGAAACTTCTCCTTTTATTTAATAAAGTATTATCAGCTTATGAAAACGCGTTTCGGGGATAACCCCTTCATCAGTTCAGCTGGGGTTTAAAACATACAAGCGTGGGTCCCAAAAGGGTTAATGATTGGATCTGTTTGCCTGTGGGGTGAGCCAGGGCAGAAGCAGGAGAACTTGCTTGTATGTTTTAAACCCCAGCTGAAATGATGAAGGGGTTCTCCCCGAAACGCGTTTCCATAAGCTGATCACGTACTTTATTAAATAAAAGGAGAAGTTTCCCAAACCTTTGGTCACTTCCTATTTTCTTTAACCCGGAGTGTTACGCCTTCTCCGATGCCAGTTTTCTAGTTCTATTCTCTTAAATAGAAAAAAAGACCATGTGGGGTACATAGATGGTATGAAAAATAGTTACAAAAATAAGTTTAAAAAATTACAAAATACAATAAAAATAAATATCATCAACCAAAACCGTCGCCAAATGCGACCTGTAACCCAAAACTGTACACATTATATGTTAAAATGTCATAAACAAAATGAGGAACCCATCCCGGACTTTTGTTTTCGCGTTAATATGCTAGTATAAAAAAAAAAACAACAATAAATGTTTAAAAAAATCATTTTTTCCCAAGAAATGGAAAAAAAAGTGAGTAAAAAAGAAATGAAAAAATCGCCCTATATGTCATAGAAAAAAAACGCTGCAAAAATAATTTTGGTAGCTGAAGGAAAAAAAAATAGGGCAGTAAAAACACCACATGGGCAAAATCGCTAAAAAGTGTCTGGTCCTTAAAGTACAAAACAGCCTGGTCCTTAAGGGGTTAAACTGACTGCCAGTATTCTCTATCACTGGACCCCCCTGCACCTCCACCAACACCAACACCATCACGTCCCCACATTACGCTCAGCATCAGACGGCCACACCTACTCCAGTCATATGGACCAGTAAGCCGGGATGTCAGTGGCGCAGAATGCCGCGTCTGGGTGCTTCACCCACCCCTGCTGTGGGTGCCCAAATGAACTGATAGGTGCATGTTTAGTAGAGGAACCAGGAGTATGGCAGTGATGTCCATTGTGGTCCCACACTTAAGACCGTCCTCGGTCGCAGTGAAGAGGACTTTAAACCTGCAGCGTTCTGTGGAGCAGCCCCCGCCTCCGATCAAAAAATAAAAACTGGTATTTTCTTGGGCAAGAACTCGGGGAGCTCCCAGCAGCCCTCTGGATACTGCCAGGGCAGGCAAACCCCTGAGGAGGGCGGGAAGGAGGCGCTTAGACATCTCTGTGTTTGTCCTGCCCTATCAGGAGGAGGCTATCTCAAGGGGTGCTGTCATGAAGGCAACTGGGGAAAAAATCTAATTTTGGCGTTGCCGTAATCGTACCGACCCGCAGAAAACTGATGGATCATGTCATTTATGCTGCATGGTTAACGCTGTTAAAGCGAGGGGTTTCTCTCCAAACAGTTTAATAGAAGGTCTACAATACATTATATGGACCCAAAAGATGGCACCAATAACTACAGCTCTCCAGACAACAAACAAGCCCAATACCGCCAAATCCTAATACCGCCAAATCCTAATACCGCCACGCCGGCGAACACAAAAATGATGGCCTCTGAAAAGTGGAGATGAAAATCCCCCCAAAAATCGTTGTGTCCTCATGACCCAAAATAAGCCGTGTCCTTAAAGGGGTTGTCCCGCGCCGAAACGGGTTTTTTTTTTTTTTTAACCCCCCCCCCCCCCCGTTCGGCGCGAGACAACCCCGATGCAGGGGTTAAAAAAACAACCCGCACAGCGCTTACCTGAATCCCGGCGGTCCGGCGTCTTCATACTTACCTGCTGAAGATGGCCGCCGGGATCCTCTGTCTCCGTGGACCGCAGGGCTTCTGTGCGGTCCATTGCCGATTCCAGCCTCCTGATTGGCTGGAATCGGCACGTGACGGGGCGGAGCTACACGGAGCCGGCATTCTACACGAGCGGCCCCATAGAAGACTGCAGAAGACCCGGACTGCGCAAGCGCGGCTAATTTGGCCATCGGAGGGCGAAAATTAGTCGGCTCCATGGGAACGAGGACGCCAGCAACGGATCAGGTAAGTATAAAACTTTTTATAACTTCTGTATGGCTCATAATTAATGCACAATGTACATTACAAAGTGCATTATTATGGCCATACAGAAGTGTATAGACCCACTTGCTGCCGCGGGACAACCCCTTTAAGCATACAGAAGTATAGGGCGCAGAGATATAGAGCGTGTTGTCAGCTATTTCTTGTGCGTATCTACGCAGTGTCTACACGCCCATTCACTTTCATTGGCTCCATTCACTGTGTATCACGCAGCCGTGCAACGCATGCGGTAAAAAGACCCCCGTGGACATGAGCCCTCCGCCTACCAAACTGCAGGTTCTGTTTAAAAATGAAACGTGGACATTGATTGTCTTTCCTGCGGTTGGCGTGATGCACGCACGCCATTAATGTATAAATCTATAATCCCGGCTCTGTAGATCCTGCAGCCCTAAACTGTAGCAAAATTACCGGAATCAGAAGTTAGAAACCGCCATCTACACGCTTATTAAACACGCAGCGCGGTCGCCACATGTAGCCAAAATATCCTTTTCAAATAGCTTCTTGAATGGTCACACAATTTTCCTGAGCGCAGCTTCACGCGGCTGTATGCGCAAAAACGCTCGACCCGCGCAACGTATTTAAGCATGAACGAGATTTGCGTGTGTGTCTGCGAATAATATTGTACTTTTTGTGCGTCACACGCGAGCGACACCCCCTTCCCATGGATTAAAAGGCTATTAGCCTAATGAGGTTTTTTTTTTTAACAGTTTTGCGCAGTGTTAAGCGCATCCCCTTGGGTATTAACGCACCTCCCATAGTCTTCACGCAAAACATGCTCATGGGGACTAACCATGAATTTAATGTGTTCTATGCGCACAAACATGGTCATTCGAAGCCGCCCGAATGCTGGTGGTTTTCCCGCAGGTTCATTCATGATTGTTGTTGGACGTGCAGTTTTACAGGTAAAATAGTATGAACCGCAAAATCGTGCAGCCAATAACAAGCGATCTACCCCCCCCCCCCCCACTATATGTGGGCATGACTACAGCCACATGTGTATACCACCGTGTATGCTGTGACCCTCAAGGCTTAGCGCTCATGGTCTCATGAAGGACAGTAATATGGCCGTGGGACTTATATAAAATCCTAAAACCCGCCCGGTCACTTCCAGCTTCTGTTCTCCTTCCTCTTTCAACTGTAAAACTCTGCCGGATCCTAAAGAGAAGCAAAATATCCACTTTTTCATTGTTCTCTGCAGTCTTTAATGAAAACTACAATGGGGTCAATATTTATCAACTGAGCGGCTAACATAAATGAAGAGATGACAGCGCTCCCATGCGATGGCGGATGTAAAATACTGCGCGGTAGAAGGCATGCGGCAGTTATCTATAGAAGTGCTGATGCGGGAGAATGTGACTGCGGTGTCACTAGAGGAGCTGTAGTAAGGGCTTTCTGCTGCCAGGAGCGCTCTATACAACAAGGGAGGTCTGGTTACTGCCACACTAAAGAGGCAAGACGCCAGGTAAGACACTCTCCTTCTCATGCCACAGAAAGCTGAAGGCACTTGAATGGTTAAAGCTGAATATTCCAGATGTGATTATGTTACTTCTTACCCTACTAACTGTATCCAATCTGGGAGGGTTCATCAAACAAGACATTTACTGTTCAAACATGTTACTTCATTATGTGCTTATCTGCTAATGACAGGGGCAGCAGCAGACCGCCTGCACTATGATAACGAGCGGCTGGGGGGCAGCGGCAGATCAGGGGGGAGTAGAAGTACCTGCTGTGCAGCCCGCCTTGTTGGTCCACAGCGGACGGGAATAAAAGGCTCTTATTTCAAACCGTTTTTTTTAATGAAAAATTGGAGTAATTAAAAATGTTGCAGAGAGAAAAACAAAAAGGAAATGACATCGGCGCAAATTTACTGGTGTTACTGTAAAATAGCGTCCCGTCTGCTGTGCGCCGCATACAGGTGATTCTCCCGTAGGGAACCCAAACATTCAGTTACATGGATGACAATTATGGAGCAGATACGTCCCATGTCGGCCGGCTTCACCCGGCGAGAAGATCGCGCGAGGTTTTTGTGTTGTGAGACGCACAAATATGAGCCCCATTCTTTTGTATAGGGTCATACACATGATGGATGTTCTCCTGCGTGGCGCGGCGATGTGATGCTAAATCCCAGCATGTTCTATCCTGAGCGTGTTCTCGCATGGCAGCCCATTGTTTTCAGTGGGGCCGGTGGCGGCAGAGCACCATGTGATAGTTGTATGCGATGTGATGCAAGGTCTACCATTGAGAACAATGGAAGTAACTCCGCGAACCTCTGCCTTCACGGCCCCATATCACGCTCTCACGGATTAGAATGGCGTACTCTGCGGGCTCTATACGCCCATGTGATACACAATAGCTCGCAGGTAATCAATTACATTGCCTCACACAGTTAAGATCACATTAGCGTGTTGGAATTGCGTAATCCGTGAGTGGAAGATATAAAGTAGCATGATCCATTTTACCGTGGATATACGTGACATACAGCCCATTGTTCTCTATGGAACATTGCGTACAGGCGGGTATGTGCGCCATCGCTAAGTGTACAGTGCAGGACCGCTTGTGTTACTGCGCGGTCATGCACAGGGTCACGGCCAGGCTCACAGCTGTAATCAGCAGCGAGAGGATCAGGTGGTTTCCATTTACCGGCCTTAGACGGGACGACAGATGTCTAAGCGACTGCATGAGCGCTGATGCGGGTTTTGCATGATCATGGTCTTGTGTAAATGGCCTGTAGCCGGGCTCACACAAGCGTATTTGCATTGAGCATTATATACGCAGTGTACACGTGCATAACACGCGGTAAATGGCATCAATGACAGTATGTGCAGGCCCTGTGAGTACAAATGCCACAATACTCCGGGACAGGCCGTTCTATACGCCGGACCAAACGTATTATCGTATGGTCATAAGCCCGCCCTTATGAAAACTTTCTGAAGGGCCGTGTATACCACGATAACTCAAGAACATCTGACGATCGTAAAGATGCGGTATAGTAGGAGTTTGCTGCCATTACATTATCGTATTAGATATCTTCGCTAATATGCTAACGCGCATGCAAAAGTACTTAGATGCTGGAGGAGCCATTTTCAGCACATGCTATAATTCAGGGGTGTCAAACTCCCTTTCACTGAGGGCCACATCAACCTTTTAGTACCCCCTATAGTGGCCTCAGTAGTATTAAGTGTCCCTATATAGTATTGCCAATACTAATAGCTCCCCCCATAGTGGCTGTAGTAGTAATAGTATCCCTTATATTGGCCCCAGTAATAATAAATGACCCCCATGGTATTCCGAGTAGTAATAGCTCCTTCCATAGTGGCTCCAGTGATAATAGTATCTCCTATATTGGCCCCAGTAGTAATAAGTGAACCCTATGATATTCCCAGTAGTAATAGTTCTCCCCATAGTAGCTCCAGTGGTAATAGTATCCCCTATATTGGCCCCAGTAGTAATAGTTCTCCCCATAGTAGCTCCAGTGGTAATAGTATGCTCTATATTGGCCCCAGTAGTAATAAGTGACCCCTATAGTATTCCTAGTTGTAATAGCTCCCCCATAGTAGCTCCAGTGGTAATAGTATCCCCTATATTGGCCCCAGTAGTAATAAGTGACTCCTACAGTATTCCTAGTTGTAATAGCTCCCCCATAGTGGCTCCAGTGATAATAGTATCTCCTATATTGGCCCCAGTAGTAATAAGTGAAGCCTATGGTATTCCCAGTAGTAATAGTTCTCCCCATAGTAGCTCCAGTGGTAATAGTATCCTCTATATTGGCCCCAGTAGTAATACGTGACCCCCTATAGTATTCCTAGTTGTAATAGCTCCCCCATAGTAGCTCCAGTGGTAATAGTATCCTCAATATTGGCCCCAGTAGTAATAAGTGACCCCTATAGTATTCCTAGTTGTAATAGCTCTCCCCATAGTAGCTCCAGTGGCAATAGTATCCTCTATATTGGCCCCAGTAGTAATAAGTGACTCCTATAGTATTCCTAGTTGTAATAGCTCCCCCATAGTAGCTCCAGTGGTAATAGTATCCCCTATATTGGCCCGGTAGTAATAAGTGACTCCTATAGTATTCCTAGTTGTAATAGCTCCCCCTATAGTAGCTCCAGTGGTAATAGTATCCCCTATTTTGGCCCCAGTAGTAATAGCGACCTCGGGCCAGGCAGTATCCCTACAGGCATTCCACTTACCCAGCCTGCAGCTCTGCTCCAGTGCCAGCAGTGCAGTCTGTGACCACTGATCTCTCTCCTTAACATCTGCGCTGTGTAAAGGTTGGTGTACAGTGACGCCATAGCCCCAAAATCCCTTGGCTGCAAGAACAATGCTTCATTGCTTCATCCCCATGGGGATGAAGGGAGTCCCCGCAGAGATGAAGAGGGTCCCCCGCCGCAGTTAAGAAGGGAATCCCCCAGCGTGGGGGCTGCCTTCCTTGTTCTTAAACTCCCCGCTGCTAAACTTCCTCTCCCTCCCTTTTTCTGCTGGCGGGGAGAGAGTTTAGCAGCGGGTGGCACCTATTATTGTTTAACAGCGCGCGGCGCTACTAAACTCCATCCTCTTCCCTTTCTGCTTGGCTCCATAGACTCCCATAGGAGACTATGAAGCCACCGGTGTACTGCCGTCAAAAGATAAGACTTGTCCTATTTTTGATGGAGAGAAATCTCGGCGTCAAAAAATCGCGCCTCTGTCCTTACTTTTGACGGGTGATTTTTTTTCGGTGCGTCAAAAACTCGTTCATCTGAAAGAATCCATAGGAGACCAGAGGTGCTTTTAGATGCCATTTCTTGACGCCCCTACTCTGCCTCACAATGATACCCATGTAATATAGGTCTAACAGGAAAATACAGCTCACCATGAAGCGGGATCCACAGCATTATGCCAAACAGCCAACTGCCGATAAGGGGAGCGCACGGAGGACAACACCGAGCCGCTTAACAGGGATGTGGACTAAACTACGTATATTATATAGGTCCAACACTTCTCATGAAAACCAAAGCTTTATTATATCCATAAAGAGGTAAAAACGTTCACATGTACAAACAGGAAAAAACTAAGCCTTAGGGCGCATTCAGACGACCGTATATCGGCCAGGTATTCACGCCGGCCGATATACGGCATCTCTCTCTGCAGGGGGAAGAGGCTGGAAGAGCTGGGAGAAGTGCACTGAGCTCCCGCCCCCTCTCTGCCTCCTCTCCACCTCCTCTCCGCCCCTCTGCACTACTTGCAATGAGAGGGGGCGGGGCGGGGCAGGGCTAAGTGCCGCGAATTAGCTCCACCCCTGTCCTGCCTCTCCTCATTGAAAATAGTGCAGGGGGGTGGAGAGGAGGCAGAGAGGGGGCGGGAGCTCAGAGCACTGCTCCTGGCTCTTCCAGCCTCCTCCCCCTGCAGAGAGGACGCCGTATATCGGCCAGCATGAATACGCGGCCGATATACGGTCGTCTGAATAAGCCCTAAATCGTAACTTTGTTAGATATAGGTCTTTGCACATGTGGGGGTCTTTTACCTTTTTATGGATATATTCTAATAAAGATTTGTTTTTTTACGGGACAGATTAACACTCTCCCTGCCAAGGATGTACCTCATATGTCCTTGCAGGTAAGCATTTCAGTAGCTAAGGATATATATATTATGCCTTTGCTACTAATGAATAACTCAGCGATGGTCTTGTTTTAAGGCTGGATTCAGACAACCGTATATCGGCTGGGTTTTCACGCTGGCCGATATACGGCGTCTCTCTCTGCAGGGGGGGAGCCTGGAAGAGCCGGGAGCAGTGCTCTGAGCCCCCGCCCCCTCTCTGCCCCTCTGCACTATTTGCAATGAGGAGAGGTGGGACGGGGCGGGGCTAATTCTCGAAACTTAGCCCCACCCCTGTTCCACCTCCTTTCATTGCAAATAGTGCAGAGGGGCGGAGAGGGGGTGGAGATGAGGCGGAGAGGGGACAGGAGCTCAGTTCCTGCTCCTGGCTCTTCCATCCTCCCCCCCCCCTGCAGATGAGGACACCGTATGTCGGCTCGGCGTGAAAACCGAGCCGATATACCGTCGTCTGAATCCACCCTAAAGCAAAGAATCTTGGCTTAAACACAAGACCAGGATTGAAGCTCTGACCACGATATTGCATGAGATACAGCAATTTGAAGTGGGAGCTGCATGTGCCTGCAGCTTGTTGTCCATGTTTCTATTTCAGGTCAATTCACAAATAGAGTAAGAATTCTGGCTTTAATACAAGACCAACATCAGAGCTCAAACTGCGATCTAGCATAAGATAGAGCAAGTTGAAGTATCCCCCTTCAGCCAGCAGAGGGTGAGCAGCAAGGAAAGGCTACAGGGAGAAGCATAGATCCTCCTGTTTGTCCCCGTACGATCAGAGACATCAGGCGAATAAGTAACATGGTGTTAGGCATCGCCCTGCTCTCCCTGTATCATGTGACCTTACTTGCACTTTCCCTCAGCACTGAGGGAGTTAATTCTTCCGAGTGCTTCTTACCCAGCTGCAAACTAGTGAGCCATTGGCCTCCTATATAACTGGGCCAAAGATGCTCCGCCTTGCCTAAGCTTTAGTGTTCATTTGGGTCTTGCTCCCCAGCGAAGGCACCCTGTGCACCATCCCATGCATTTGGTATTGGATTTGCCTGAACTCTGCCTGCCTCAACCTGTGGACTTGTGACGGGGATCTTATTTGAATGTCGCCAGCCCCGACATCGGTCTGTATTCTGTCTGCCCACTTTGGCCTATCTTGTGATGTGTTGCCGACCCCTGTGGGTCAGCCGCCAACTACATTGGGACTACTCCAGTAGGCAGCGGTCTGATCGGTTTCTCGCAGAAAAAGGTCAGATCCCTGGACAGGGGTTAAAGGGTGAATACCAGGGAACCACCAGGATAATGCCCTCATGTTTATCCCAAAGCCAAACTGGTTAGTTGGCACAGTGGGTCCACACCTGCTGGTTGTAACACATGGGCCTTCATACATGTTGTCCCCTCCCCATCAACTTGATCCTACAAAAAGTAATTGAACACCTGAGCAAGAATCAAAGGTAGTATTTCCATATGTTACTACTTCGTGGGGCTCCTTTGGACCTAATGACATCAGATACTCTTCATGGGATACTTCCTACTAATATCTGATAGGGATTTCCTTCAGCTGGGATTTCCTTCCATTCATCCTGTAAATATCTGGTAAATTCTCTCAAAGAACATGAATGCTGTTCAGATTTCCTGACCCAACGTTCCAGTTCGTCCCAGAAATGTTCAAGTCCGGACTCTGTGCAGCCGGTCTATTTGTGGAACATCCACATCCTCAAACCAACGTAAACCGGTGTTGGATGTGTGACGAGGCGCGTCGTCTTGTTGGAAGTATGGCCGACCATTCCCAGAGTATTGCCACTTTGTGGGCAGCACATTATTGTGTAGACTGTCAGGGTCCCCTCCGTGGTCATGGTTCTTGTCACTACAGCCAACAGACTGGGACGACAGCACATAAAATATCCCCAGACCATAATGGAGCCTCCGATGTACCTACCTGATGGCACAACACACTCAGGAAGAAGGCATCCTCCACACCCAGGTGCGCCCATCTGATGGCACAAAAAAAAAAAAAAAAAAACGTTTCGGCGCAGGACAACCCTTTAACTGTCCAATGACGACGCTCCTTGCACCGTTGTAGACGAGCCGATACACTGCGCTTGGTGATGGACGGCTTGTATGCAGCAGCACAAGGGCCAGTGCACACGGGCATATCTGCATTGCAGAATCTGGAGCCTTTGGATTCCGGTGCAAATACTGCCCAAAAAATGCTATGGAAAATCGCTTTTCCATGTCCATGAGTAAAAACCAATTTTTTTTTATTATTATTTTTTCCCCTCCCCCTCTTCTTTTTTTTTTCTCCACTCGCGGAGGGAAAATCGCAGTATGTTCTATTCCAGCACAAATTTCAAGCAGGCGGCTTACATTGAAGTCAATGGAAGCCATCCGACCCGCAGCTCTTCTGCAATCATCATTGTGGAAAGGTCATGGAATCCACGTGATCGCCTAGCGACGAAGCGGCATAATCTGTAATGTGCTTGTGCGCCGCCACATCCGCATTACGGATTATGTAGAATCCGGTAAGGGTATGCAGGGTCCCCACCGGGCCCCGGGCCGGCTTCTGCCGCAGGATCTGACCTGGCTGTGTACATTTGGCCTCACTCGCACTTCCCGTCACACACTATGGCTGACACCTCCACGAGCCCGCATCTGATGTAGTATGTTTAGGACACGTGACATGCTAATAAAGCACCATTTACTGACGGGGGTCTAAATATTTTTGGTAGCGCAGTGCGCTTTTTCTTAGTTTGTCACATATGGGAATGTAAGAAGCCATGAAGATGGGCACTTGCTCATTTCATCACTCTGCTTCTAATTAGGCCGTTCATTGACTCCGTGACCCAGACGCTTACTAGTTGCACACCCGGCCACCAGACATACATGTCAGTAAGGTTCACACTACCGCCATCCTATCTGCTCCTGATCTTTAGCATACACTAAGCCGCCCGCCTCTCTGGCATTACCCGTTACAAGCTGGGCATAGTGCCGGCGATTATCACCAGACCGGAATGTCTAACACTGCTGACGGAGGAGAAACTCCTTCCCACTCACTGACTGGCCTTCAATGAGTTCCACAAAACTCGATCGGTGTTCTGGCCCTTTTAGACGATCCATTATTGTTCAGAGTCCTTCAGATTCCCGCCTGCACCCATATGAACTCCAGACTTATTCCCATGAGCGATGCTTCCCTCAGTGCTGCTGCGTCCGCACGGCTACAAACCCATCGCTACCATGTGAAGCCCGTGGTCTCCGGTGGGTTCTTCCACGTGAGTGATGTTCTGTAGCCGTGCGGGGGCAGCCTGATGCTGAGGCAAAAGCCCAACTAGCAGCGTGTTGTATCTTCCAGTGTTCCTGCAGAAACGCCTTGCCTATTGTTCTCAATGGGACCTTTAAAGAGCTCGCATGCCACGTGAAGACCCCGAGAGCGATGTGATGCTTCCCTCTGACATCAGTGGGAAACCCTTGCGATCCCTCGTCACGTGTGACCCGCGCCCCGGACGATCACGATTTCCATGCCAGGCATATTTGAATAAAAAAAATATATATATATATATCAGTGTGAAAAACCCATGTTGGCGAGTTTCCCGGCCCGATCCTGCACTCGCTTACGTGAATGCGACCCTAGAAGTTAAAGACCACCATCTACACACCTATCAGACATGCAGCACGGTCG
Organism: Eleutherodactylus coqui; assembly: GCF_035609145.1. NCBI lineage: Eukaryota > Metazoa > Chordata > Amphibia > Anura > Eleutherodactylidae > Eleutherodactylus > Eleutherodactylus coqui. The sequence goes on from NC_089843.1 coordinate 219,977,144, forward strand.
CCACATGCGGCCAAAAAAACACTTTTCACATCGCTTTCTTATTTGGTCACACGTTTCACACGACCATATGCGCAAAAATCCCCCCCAGTGCAACGTATTTGCGCACGAACAAAGTAAAATGAGGCCCATTTGCAAGCGTCTGCGCAGAATATTTTACTTTTTGCACACGCAGGCCCGTTCACACCCGCAACACCCCGTGTTTGTGGATTAAGAGGCTATCTGCCTAACGAGGTCCACGTGTTCTCCTCTTTGCGGTTTCACGCATCGCCTTCTGTATCCGCGCCCCCCCACAGACTTCTTCGGGGGCATTTTTTGCAGAAAACCCACTGAATGTAATGTGTTGTATCCTCTGTATTTTGCGCAGGTACACCCGGTCATGTGACCCGCCCGAATACTGGGGGTTCATTCACACGATTGTTATTGGACGGGCAGTTTCACAGGTAACATTGTAACATTGTCCTATTAACAAGCGATTTGAACCCCCCCAACTATATGTGGGCATGACTACACCCACCTGCGGGTACCACTGCGTATGCTGCGACCCTCAAGACGTAGAGCCCATGGTCTCCCGAAGACCGGTAATATGGCGTGTTATAGAGCGCACCCAACAAAATACTACAACCAGCGCGAGGCTCTGCTGCCGCCTGTTACATTACTGCCAGCTGTGCCCCCACACAGCAAAAGGATGGCAGCAGGCACCGTCTTGGCACGTAGTACACACACACATGCCAATGTGTATGGGACACACCGCAAGGACACAGTGCATGGCTTACTGCGGTATGCTGTATTAAACACCCCCCCCCCCCCATGTCAGAGACCGCGTACACGAGGCTTTAACCCCTTAGTGACCAGCCTATAGTGTTTATACGTCCTGCAGCTGCAGCGCGTGTATGGAGGGTGGTAGTGCTGCGACCTCCCTCCATACATCGCTGTTTCTTATAGCTGACACCTGCGGGCGACAGCTCCGACAAGCTGTGCGGCTGATCAGGGCTGTTAACCCTTTAAATACCACTGTTAATTCTGAGAGCGGCATTTAAATTCCCCGACCGACCCCGATCCTGAACGGCCCCCTCACAGTGAGATCACAGGGAGCCATGTGGGTGTCATGTCAGCCTGGGGCCTTCTGAAAGGCCGCAGGGCTGTCTTACGGACTGCCTATCAAGCCGTCCCCGTGGGGTGGCCTTACAGACTGCAGTATGATGTAATGCTGTGGCATCACATCATACTGCAGGAGCGATCAAAGCATCGCATATTGTAGTCCCCTAGAGGGGCTAAAAAAAATGTCAAAATAAGAACAATAAAGTTTTACTAATTTAAAAAAAAAAGTTAAAAACCCCTTTTGCCATATTTACAGTAAAATCTAAATAATAAAACAAAAATACGTATTTGGTATCGCCGCGTCCGTAAAAATCTGATCTATCAAAGTAACGCGTTATTTACCCCACACGGTGAACGTCGTTCGAAAAAAAAATTAAAAATTGCCAGAAATGCAGTTTTTTGGTCACCCTGTCTCCCAGAAAAAAATGTAATGAAAAGTCATATGTATTCAAAAACGCTGCCAGCGCAAACTACAGGGCGTCCCGCACAGCGATGGCGGTTATTGTGCGCAAAAGATGGAGGCAGAAGAGAATTGGAAAAAAGGAAATATCTTAAATAAATAAATAAATAGTACAGCAAAAACCGATATAACTTTGGTCCGGCAGTGATCGCACGGACCGTCATTTTTATTGTAGTTTGTGCGCCGTAGAAGCAAGACGCGCCCAAAGATGGCGGAATGTCGTGTTTTTTCTCCATTTCTCTCCACTTCTAGTTTTTCAGACGTTTTCCGGTATATGGCACCACTGAAAATACAAGTTGGCCGCAAACGACAACAGTCAGACGGCGGCGATAAATCACGGAGTCACGATTTTTTAAAAGGAGGGGAGGAAAAAACATATCTCCGTCACTAAGGGGTTAAATAATGAGCACCGCCGCATTCAGGCCCCGCACTGTACAGGAGCCCGCCGAGCCCACAGCCCACACTGCCGGGAAGCTGCTCCCCACTCGTGCGGCCCGGGCGCCTCGTGACATCTCCGTCCTTCAGCCATTACTAATTTAGGCAAAGGGCAGGCTGCCTGCTGCTATTTATAGGGCGGGCATGACTGACAGGCGCGCGGACAGCTGGCCGACACACCGCGCATGCGCACACGGCGCCTCTTCTCATTGGTTGCCGCCTTTTTTAGGTCAGAATGACGTCGCGGGGACGGAGTATAAATATTGGTGAGCGCGCAAATTTTGTCAATGAAATAGCAGTGTGTGAGAGAGAGAGATCGGCGGACGGCGGACGGCACCAACAGCATCATGAGGCGGATCATCCTCGGCGTCGGCGGGTAAGGCGCTGCGCCATGCTTCTCACTGCACGGGGGATGCTGAGTTGTGGCTGGCGGGCGGGACGCGTCATGCCGCTCATCACCAGTAGGCGCCGCTGTTTGGGCGGGAGATTTGAAGTGGCTGCCGCGCTCCTGCAGTTCTGGCGGGCGGCTCTCAGTAACGGCCGGCGGGGCAGACAGACTGGGGCCCCCCGGAGCCCAGGCGACTGTGAGGTGTGTGCTGGTGTGGAGGGGGCGCCTTCCTCCTGGGTCTGTGGAGCGTCAGCTGTTGTCATGGTGATGTCTGACTGTTGGGCTGTCCCATCAGTCTTAGCTGTTGCCGTGGGAGACGCTCCTGTGTAATGGCCACTTTCGCACGTTTGCCCGGATGCCACACAGATGTGAGCTGCCCACAAGCTCATCACTAATGCCACGCCGGGTGGTGTCTGAGCGCCCCCCTGCCCAGGGTTGTGACAATGGAGTAGACTCAGTCATGGTGGTGTTAGACCCGCCACCCCTGCAGAGCCTGCTGACATCAATGGCCGCGTCTGCCTGCGGCTTTACCACGTATTTAGAGGGCCGATGTAGGAAGCAGCGACTGAAGATAGAACCTACGGGGTTCTAAGTGCTCCTGAGGGGGCCCATGGTGGCCCCGTATGATGTTCAGGCACCGGACACAAACACCTGCCGGAGGCGCGAGAGACAGTTATACTGAGCCGCAGTCAGCCTGCTGGAGCGCCTGTAATCATGGCTGCGTGTAACGCCAGGCGCCCGCTGGGCACGGGGTGGTCATTTACCCTGTTTTCCCGAAACTAAGACAGGGTCTTATTATTTTTTTAATTTTTTTTTTTGCTGAAAAAGCTTTCCCTTTCACCTGTATGGCTGCCCGGACACGGCTTATACTGACTTTATTATTAACTGTATGCAGGGCTTAATTTTGGAGTAGGGCTTATACTTCAGGCATCCTCAAATCATGGAAAATCATGCTAGGGCTTATGTTCAGGTGAACAGGATGGCTTCCGCCGGCCTATAAGCATCAGCAACGCTCTGTCTACAGCAGGGGTCCCCAACTCCAGTCCTCGGGGACCCCCAACAGGTCGTGTCTTCAGGATATCCTATAGTAAGACTGAGGGAATCCTGAAAACATGACCTGTAGGGAGCGCGAGGATCAGAGGTGGGAGCACTGGCCTGAACGCTCCGCGGTCACATAGGAGCTGCCCACTAAGAAGTCGGCACAGACCTGTCTAAACACCCTGCAGGAGCGCGGATGGGCAGTGATGGCGCTCGCTCAACTAGAAGCCTCCCGCTGAGGGCCTCTTACATGGGATGAGGGTCAGCCAAACACCCAACACCTGTCCCCGTGTAGCCCCGCTGCGGTGCTGTTACACAGGAGCGAGCATTACTGACCACGGCCAGCAGGGGGCGGCTGGAGGAGGTCTGTCCCCGACCCTCACCAATTACTAAGCAGGGGGCGAGGTGGCTGGAGAGGTCTCTCCCTGCCCCTCCACTCACTGTAAGCAGGGGGTGGGGTGGCTGGAAGAGGGGTCTCTCCCCTCACCAATCACTAAGTGCAGGGCGACTGGAGGAGAGATCTCTCCCTGCCCCTCACCAGTCACTGAGCAGGGGGCGGGGCAGGGCGGCTGGAGGAGAGGTCTCTCCCCGCCCCTCACCAGTCACAGTAAGCAGCGGCCAGCAGGGGGCGGGGCGGCTGGAGGAGAGATCTCTCCCCTCACCAGTCACAGTAAGCAGCGGCCAGCAGGGGGTGGGGCGGCTGGAGGAGAGGACTCTCCCCGCCCCTCACCAGTCACAGTAAGCAGCGGCCAGCAGGTTAGCGTGATCCTCCCACTCGGTGCTTGGCGATGTTCTGTAAACGTTGACCTCTGCTCTTATCTGATGAGACCGTACGTTTTTCTCTTCAGTGTTACAAATGGCGGTAAGACCACTCTGACGAGACGGCTTCTTGGCGCACTTCCTAATTGTTGTGTGGTCCATCAGGATGACTTCTTCAAGGTAGGTAGAACCTCTCTGATGGCATCACCTCTGGTGACTGCTGTATGCCATGTAATAGCCTCCTCCTCTATGGGGTTCCCATGTAGTGGGGCAGTCAGTATTTGGAGGCTCCGTATTGGTGCCCCTAGTCTTCTCCTGTGTTGTGTGCCTCAGCTGCATGTGTTTGCAGCATTTTTATTGCTCACTATGTTTCAGCCGCCGGATCAGATAGAAGTTGGTGAAGATGGCTTTAAGCAATGGGATGGTAAGCGGTTTTCGCTGTAGGATGCAGTAATGTATATCTAGTATCTTACTTTCATTACATTTATATTGATGTTATTCTGTGTCCTTTCCAACTCTACTCTTATACTTGCAGTGATCACTTCGATTGACATGGAAGCGATGGAGAATACCGTAACTGCTTGGATTGAGAATCCTGTCAAGTTCGCCCGATCACACGGCATTGCCCCGTCTCCTTCTGAGCTGGATGAAGATGTGCAGATCCTGATTCTGGAGGGGTTCCTGCTGTTCAATCACAAGTAATGATCTGTTCTGTTCCCAGTTACCTGATGTAGTGTCTTAAGATCGCAGTATTCTGAATCTAGTATATGGCTAGACGTAAGGCTCCCCTAGCTCAGGCCCTGTAGCAGAGTGTGAACATCAGACTCTAATCTGTAAAGATGGCGGCTGTTACATGATGACCCTTTCCCCAGTGCCATCCACTTCTACACAGATATAGGCGGTCCTCTTGCTCGTATCTGTGCCTGGTCTGAGAGAATGACAGTTGGGTCATCTAACTACAACCACAGTCTTCATTCCCTTGGACAGTATGCTGTATCTGTGGGCATTAGGAAGCCTTCAAATGTCTAGAGGTGGTAGAGCACTTTCTAGAATGGCTGCATTCACTTATGCCACATCACAAATTTGTCAGTGGCCAACCCTTATAATAAAGGCACTGAAGACCATCTTACAGAGACTTCTTGTAAATATACTCCCACAAGAAGTTCACCTCCCCACAGGACATGGTGGTATCCTGGGGGTCAATCCTGCTCATGCAATCAATGTGGGTGCCAGTTTCATACAGCTGACAGCTGTGATCAACACTCCTGCTGATCGCAGCTGTTAACCCTTTAAATGCCCCAATTGTAGTTCAGGGGTCCTGAATGCCACCTGCAATGAGATCGCAGGGTTCAGTTTGCATGGCAGATGGGGGGGCCTTCTGAAAGCCCCCAGAGCTGCCATTGCATATTGCCTATCAAGCCATGCCTGTTGCAAGTTCATGGATTTTTTTGGGGGGGGGGGGGGGGGGTAGGGGGGGGTGGATTGTCATTTAAAAAAATAAGGAGCTCTCTGCTCCTCTCCGGCTGTTGGCCAATGGTATAGGGCAGGATCTTGGCTCCGCCCCCTCACATTGCTAACAGCTGGCGGAGAGGGGCAGAGAGCGGAGTTGGGAAGGAAGACAGCTCAGATTTACCCTACGTGGTAAATGTTGCCAGAAGGAAAACTAATGCCAGAATTTTATATATTTAAACCTATTTATCAAAAAAAACAATCGTTCAGTCATATGTACTCCAAAATGGTATCGCTAAACTACAGTATATTCTGTAAAACAGACCTCACCTGTTTATTGGAAAATAAGTTATGGTGACAAAAAATGTACTTTTCCAAAGATTTTTTTTATATTAAAGTAGGTGCCCTGCAGAGTCCGGGAATGTTGGGTCATTGTTGGCTTATGGGGCTAAAAGTAGGTTAGTCTTAAGTTTGCACAAGGCGACTTCAGTGCTTACTAATTGCTTCATGCAATTTAAATAGTTGGCCAAATCCCCCAAAAAGTACAGCTGTGCATAATTTACTCCATGGCAACTGTTTTAAGCAACAATCTGTATTTTGGGTTTAATATTTTAATTGATAACTCAGTCTCTGCCTTCCAGTGTTGAAGGAACTAAACCTGCGCTGCTCTAACACGGTCCATCTGTCACAGAAATATACTTCAGCCTGATTTCTTTCTTTTCTTCCCATCCAAAGTGAAGCATCCGCAGGGACACTTGGTGGGAGCCATCTCTAACACTACCCATGCTGACTGGACAGTCGCAGAGCTGCTCAGGTTCATGCCCATTTGACACACTGAACAGGGGAGACCACCCACTTGTCACCTAAAACTGACATTGTAAAATTTTCCTTCCTGATCTGTAGGGGACCCTGGCAGTAAGTCTTCAGTTTCCCTGCAATGCCACCACAGAAGAAACTAAGTATTACCCCCGTGCCCATTCACATCAATGGACTGTAATACAAAACATATCCTCCACAGCAAGAGATACTTTGTAACTATAATTCACTCTGGCCAAGTCTGGATGGAGCACCAGCCTCTATCTTGGAGTTGCTTAATATTGTGAGAATGAGTCTCTAAACTGGACAAGCCCTTAGGGCTCCTGTCCGTGGGCATAGCGATATCCTACGGCGGATTGCAGGGGAGAGCTGACGGTTCTTAGCGCTGAGCCTATCCGACAGATGGGCTCACCATGGAGAATCGCAGCATGGTGCGACTTAAAACCCATGAGCGAAGAATCGCTAGGATTCTCCACTCATGGACAGCAGGGCTGCGCTTTCTATAGTAGTCTATGGAAAGCGTTCACAGCCGGATTATCACCGTGGGAAACGCAGTGAAGAATCACCTGTGGACAGGCATCTTTAATGGCTTGATATGGCGTGTTGGTGAGGGCTAGTACACATGAACTTGAGTCTGCATTTATGTACAATGACTCAATAAGTGGGAGAACCTCTTAGTAGGATTTTCTCGTGTTTAGTAATATAACCTTAAACAATTATTTCCTTATTTGTTATGTGACTTTAAAATGTTGACAGCACTATTGGTGCTCGGACTAACTTGTAATTCTGTTTTGCAGGTTATTGGCAAATATGTGCTCGGAACGTTACTACTTAACTATTCCATATGAGGAGTGTAAGAGGAGGCGCAGGTTAGTGCTAATGTGTATGAACCACAGGACAAAGGTCCCTTTCAGCATTTGTTCTGTCTAGAAATGCTCCTTACTGTCTGCTGCATCGGGAACTACAACACTACTCAATTCAAATGAATGGAGGTGTAGTCCCCTACAGTGATATGCATGTACAATACCTCAATGGCTTCAGTAGGTTTCCTTTAACCCTTAGTGATTAGCTTATTTTGGGACTCCCATAGCTAAACCATCTCTTATAGATATTAATCACCTATCCCCAATCTGTCATTGAATTCAAAGGGTCATAATTCTTAGTGTTGGTTTTTTGGGTGGTGGGGCAGCAATTCCAACGCAACAAAAGGTCAGCCAGCTGTACAGTTGGCCTTTTAATGCAAGTTTGAAGTGTCCATCAGAATAAAACCACTTAGTGACCATTGTATTAAGGGTTAAAACTTTACTGTAGAAACTATAGTAACCTAACTTGCATGCAATGGATTTTACAGTTTACAAAGGGCAAAATCCCCATAAATATCTGTATAACTGCATACTGGAGAAGTTGCACTTTAAGATCTTTTCAAGATTAAAAAAAAACAAAAAACCTGTATGGCACATCCGCAGGATCTGCTATAAAATGTTCAGATAGGTGGTCCCAGGGGAACCCCTGCTTACCTGCTAGGAGCTCTGAAAACAAAAACTGGGTGGCTTCTGCATCCAGATGGCGTTTGAGCGATCTTTCAGTCTAAATGCACCTTTACTCAAACTACAGTTTGAGTGACCGTTATGAGCGATGATCTTTGGATAACTCTTAAAGGGGTTGTCTCGCGAAAGCAAGTGGGGTTAAGCACTTCTGTATGGCCATATTAATGCACTTTGTAATATACATTGTGCATTAAATATGAGCCATACAGAAGTTATTCACTTACCTTCCCTGCGCTGGCGTCCCCGTCTCCATGGCTCCGTCTAACTTCAGCGGCTAATCGCCCGATTAGACACGCTTGCGCAGAAGGGTCTTCTGCCTTCGGCTCCGTCTGGCACGAGCGGCGTTCTGGCTCCACCCCCTTCTACGTGTCATCGCGTAGCTCCGCCCCGTCACGTGTGCGATTCCAGCCAATCAGGAGGCTGGAATCGGCACACGTGATGGGCGCGGAGCCAGAACGCCGCTGCTGCCGGACAGAGCCGAAGGCAGAAGCCCCTTCTGCGCAAGCGCATCTAATCGGGCGATTAGACGCTGAAGTTAGGCGGAGCCATGGAGACGGGGACGCCAGCGCAGGGAAGTTAAGTGTAATATACATCGTGCATTAAATATGAGCCATACAGAAGTTATTCAAAGTGCATTAATATGGCCATACAGAAGTGCTTAACCCCACTTGCTTTCGCGAGACAACCCCTTTAAGTAGCTAATTAGCTACTTAGTTATGATGAGGCTTATCACTCCTTTCCAGATTGCTAGAAATGAGCGATGAACGAATGGTGCACTGCGGCAGCGCATTTAGACAGGATGATTATTGCTCAAAAGATGGCTTTTAAGCAATAATCGTTGTCTAAATGGGCCTTAAGAATAAGTCACACTTATAGAAACAGCCTGGCAAGCTTGCTGTTCTTTTGATAATGGGGTCTCAAAGGTAAAACATCTCAGTACATGAATGTAACTTTTTTTTTTTTTCCTCCTCCTTCCTGTAGTGGCAGAAACTATACTGTTCCCGACCCACCAGGGTTATTTGATGGTCATGTTTGGCCAATGTATTTGAAACACAGACAAGAGATGGAAGAAAGTGGTGTGAGTGTAGGTATGTATTTCATCACAACAACTGCATGTATATATAAGGTCCTCCTAAATGCCTCACTTTACCCCCCCCCCCCCCCCCCCTTCAAAAAAAAAACTTTAGCCTTCTGCTACACCAGCATCATTGGGCCTTTTTAGATAGTTTTATTGATGAAACAGCATTGCACTTGAGGGATCCAGAACCATTTTCCTGTGTGGGTCCCCCATAGGGCCTAGTCATAATAAAAAAGCTCAGACTATCACTTGCAAAGCTACTGTATGACACAATAGAGTGGCACATGCAGTGTCTATAAAATGGGAGACTTGTGTCTAAAGCTAAACTGGATTGGATCTAGCCACGTGAAGTTGGGAAAGGGTTTGCTAACAAGCTTTGAAGCAAGGAAAGCCTGCATACATCTGATCCCACTAGTACCAAATCTAGCTACTGCATTTGGCAATGATGCAACTGAACACCCAAATACACTTTAGCATCTCTGAATGGACTTTATTAAAGACAAGTGTCCCTACAAGCTTGCATGTACCACGAATTGACCAAATGCTACTGTCTAAGGATCCTCCCTTTTTGTTCCGGTTGTAGCCTCTATAGATGGTCTTCTATCAAAGGATGAAATCTTCACCAGAGTATATACGGATATCCAGAACCGATTCCTGAATGTTTCCTAGGTAAGTCTAGGGTAAACTAAGATTAAGACTCCTTTGCTGCTCATTGGTACTATAATGTATCTTGTCTCCTCTCTTGCAGGGCACAAAGGCCTCCTACTCCAACCTCCTCTATTGGCTTGTTCTACAACCCTGAAGACTATGTAGTGTGCAACAACTCAGGATCTTTGTATATAATTTTAAGTTATTCAGTTGTTGTAACCTTATTGTGAAGATTCTTTTTTTATAAGATCACTGTCCCATTTTTTTATTTACCATATGATTTTATATCTGTACAATTATATAATTGAATAACACAGACCGGTCCTTATTTGTGTAATACTGGATTATATACAAGCCCTTCCAGGTGCCATATAGCTTCAAAAAGCACGACTTGGGTGAGGCAGAATGCTAGTCAATTTTTTTTTGACTTGCTGTGTACTCTGCTGTAATACTAAATCCTACACTGATGGGTGCCTAGCACACTGTGTGGCTTTATCAACATCCCTTGCTGTCCAGTACGGGGACGTACTCTGCACTCTTTATATAGAATTTTGTCTCTATTGAATTGTAGATGCCATAAGCTCGTCTGAAGCAGATGCACACCGCTGTGTAATTGAAACAATTAAGGGCAAAGGTGTTTTTTTTTAATTAAAGTAATGTCCTATTAGGCAAATGCCACAATACAAGATCTAATGAAAACATGCCCAAATAGCAGCAAGTGGATCCAATCTTCCCTGCAAGACATGCACTGAAATCTCCAGAGTACAACTGCTTCTTCAGTCTAAGGCTGCATTCCCACAAACGTATATCTGCTCGGTTTTCACGCCGAGCCGATATACGTCGTCCTCGTGCAGGGGGAGGGAGAATGGAAGAGCCAGGAGCAGGAACTGAGCACCTGCCCCCTCTCTGCCTCCTCTCCGCCCCTCTGCACTATTTGCAATGAAAGGAGGTGGGGGTGGGGCTAAATTCTGCAAATTAGCCACACCTCTCCCCATTCCAAATAGTGGAGAGGGGGTGGGAGCTCAGTTCCTGCTCCTGGCTCTTCCTTCCTCCTCTCCACCCCCCCCTCCTCCTCCTCTCTGCACACGAGGACAGCGTATATCGGCTCGGCATGCAAACCAAGCCGATATACATTAGGAATAATTTTCCATTTGATTTCTATAACGGGGCAATCAATGAGAAGGGAAACCACACAACAAAGCATGAATGAAACCATTGGGAGTCATTGGTCTACCAATTCTGTGTTTTCACTTGTAGTGTGTGAAAAATCATGTGTTTGGGTTTTGTTTGTTTTTTTGTAAGTGTGAAGGCACTCTCATTGAAACACAGCAACTAGTCAGATGAGAAGGGACAATCTACCCAAGATACAGGGTTATTATCAGGACAGCTGTGGCCTAAATCTACCAACTTGTACATGTGTAACGTCCTGTATCCAGGTCTGTCTGGTGAGTCTATGAAAAGCAAGTATAGCAGCAGTCACTAGCATTCATATAATATCCTAATGACAAACCCTTCATGCTAGATGGGAGTGGCTGTTAGTATTCTACACATGTAGCCTGCTCCATATAGCATTATGTCTACTTTGTATGTAGCAGGGTTTTGGCTTGCACCTGCCCTTGGATCAGTACATATGGAGTGTTAGAATGACTAATTTCAATTGCAGACACTCCTTACAGAACTGGCCTTCTACAGTAGTCTGTAGCTTACGAGCTCATCGTTCAGTGTAAATAGCGGCCGTTCAGTACTGAACAGCCGCTGTATTTAGTAAATGAAGAGGGTCAGGGGGTGTAAGAGAGAAATCTCCTGCAGTGTCCTGCGGGCCGCTCCATGAGTGATCCAGAAATACTAGCTTCCGTGCAACAGCACAAGAGTGAGGACATCGTTTGCCTGACAGTCGTCCCGTGTAAATAAAGCAGCTGATTCTGCTGATGTAATCTGTACCACTGGCAACCTCGATTGTAGCACTGCCCAAAGCGTGGGTCCCATCTGATAGCAGTGATCAGTAGCCCCAAGGACATTATAGGAAAACCATCCTTAGGTGGTTTATAAAACCTCACAGCTGTCCACACCCACATCTACCAGTACTGCCATCTTCTGTGCCCACATTTGGTGTTAGGTGCTTTGAAACACATTCCTGTCATGCAGAATGTATCATCAGGAACAGCTAACAAAATAACTGATCCATGTAGAGCGGCCGTGCCTAAAGGTAAGGGGTGAAGATGCATTTAGGTGTCTGTTCTGGGCCTTCTAGCAATATCCTGTGTTAATGTACGTAGATTTGTCATTAGCTTATACATGCTGCTAGATTGGTTATCTCCCTAGAGGCTAAATACTTTGTATCAGGGCTCCTTCACACTGGTGAGAAAATCTCAGTGAAAACGCATGATTATGAATGCAATGATCTCCCATTATATAAGGCACTTGTCAGGCCTCACATGGACTACTGCGTACAGTTCTGGTCACCGGGGCTCAGGAAAGATGTTAGTGTTTGGGGGGGGTTCAAAGAAGGGCAACTAAACTAATACATGGAATGACGGGACTGGAATACCCAGAGAGGCACCAAAACTGGGATTATTCACCCCGGAAAAAAGACGGCTAAGGGGCGACCAAATAACTCTGTATAAATACATGAGGGGACAATACAAGGATCTCTGCCAGGATCTGCTTATACACAGGACTGCGACGGTAACAAGAGGGCATCCGCTACGTCTAGAAGAAAGCAGGTTTCATCACCAACACAGGAGGGGGATCTTTACTGTAAGAGCAGTGAGACTGTGGAACTCTCTGCCTGAGGACGTGGTGATGAGTTTAAGAGGGACTAGATGTCTCTCTATGATATTACAGGCTATAGACATTAGGTGACCAGCAGGTTGGTGATCTCGGATGTTGACCCAGGGATTACTCTGACTGCCATATGGAGTCAGGAAGGAATTTTCTTTCTCCAAATGAACTAATTGGCTCACTGGGGTTTTTGTTTTGCCTTCCTCTGGACCAAGAAAGGGGGAGTTGATACAGGCTGAACTAGATGGACATTGTCTTCATCCGGCCTAACACACTATGTTTTCACTCCTGTGATGCTGTGTGAAAAAAAATCACACCGCTCCTTTCTTTTTCTGATATCGCCCATTGCTTTCAGCGGGGCCGGCTGCAGCAGCGCTTGCCCCATTGAAAACTGGGAGAAGATCGTGATCCCTGTGACAGCTGCAGCGGGGGGTTCCTTCAGCCCCGCAGTGATGTGAGGCTGTCGCATCCAGGGGTTTCCACATGTTCTCAATGAGGCAGGTGACAGCAGCGTCGATGAAGCGAACCTCCACAGGGATGCATGACTGTCCATGTAAAAATGCATTGCATCCAGGGGCTTTCAGAACTGCGAGGCCGATATTGGGCCGTGAATCATGTAATATTGCCCTCGCCAGTATGCAGAAGCCCTTAACCCCTTAGTAGCGGCCCTATAGTGTTTTTAAGTCCTGCCATTGCAGGATGTGTATGTAGGGAGATAGCACCACTATCTCCCTCCATGCAGCACGGGCGTCAACTGTTAATAATCTGAGCGGGAGCTCAGTTCTCGCTCCTGCCTCTGCGGTCCACGGAGGAAGAGGATTCCAGCGGCCATCTTCACAGGTAAGTATAGAAGTCACCGGAGCGCGGGGATTAAGGTAAGCGCTCCGGTAAGCTTTCTGTACGTCCCTGCATCGGGGTTGTCTCGCGCCGAACGGGGGGGGGGGGGGGTTGAAAAAAAACAAAACCCGTTTCGGCGCGGGACAACCCCTTTAAAGTAATAAAAGTTTTTTTAAAAAAAGCTTTTGCCATATTTTCAATAAAATAATCTAAATAATAAAGCAAAAATACGTATTTGGTATGGCTGCGTCCGTAAAAGTCTGATCTATCAAAGTAACGCATTATTTACCGCGCACAGTGAACGTGGTCTGAAAAAAAAAAGAAAGAACGCCAGAAATGCGCTTTTTGGTCATCCTGTCTCCAAGAAAAAATGTAATAAAAAGCGATCAAAAGTTGTTTATATTCAAAAATGGTAACAAGGGAAACAACAGGACGTCCCGCACAAAACGAGCCTCACACAACAATATCGACGGAGAAATAAAAAGGTTATTGAGCGCAGAAAATGGAGACAAAGTAATTTTTAGAAATTAAATATCTTAAAAAAAAAAAAGTACTACAGCAAAAAAAACTACACAAGTTTGGTATCGTAGTGATCGCACCGACCCAAAGAATAAAGTTATCGGGTCATTGTTGTTGCAGTTTGTGCGCCGTAGAAACAAGACGCACTGAAATATGGCGGAATGTCGTTTTTTTGTTTTTTTTTTCTCTCCCCTTAGTATTTTTTTAAAGTTTTTCAGTACATTATATGATACATTAAATAGCACCATTGAAAAATACAACTCGTCCCGCAAAAAACAACGAACCCTCAGACAGCGACGGCGATGGATAAATAAAGGAGTTACGATTTTTAAAAGGAAGGAGGGAAAATCGAAAAAGGAAAAAAGCAAAAAAGCCCGGTCACTAAGGGGTTAAAGGGATATATTGGGGTGTTATATTGATAAACATTGTTACATTTAAAAAAACACAGTCTGTGGGTTTCGCTCCCCATTGCTTTGCACAGGTGAGTAATTAGGGACAGGGGGGGGGGGGGGTTACCCAATCAGGGTGTGACAAATTGCAGCTGTGGAACTTCTGATCCCATGTCTAATTCCAAAGGCTGCCAGCAGACGGTCGGGTCGGATCCCACTGTGAGAATTCTCGCAGAGGGATGCGGTCCCGTGCCCCTGCAGAGACCTGCGGCTTACCCGCTCCCGGCGTCTCCTCTCTGCGCTGTGTGCCAGCTGTCGGCCAGCCGGCGCATGCGCAGAGAGTAGCCGGCCTGTCACCACTGACATTTCTGTGCGGGCCTCCGTGAGTCCTGATCAGAAATAGAACATGCTGCGATTTGTTTTCCGCGTGTGATTTCACACGGAAAAATCGTGACTGTCTGCCTAGGATTGCGTTTTCTAATGCAATCCTAGAGCAGCGGCCACAGGCGCAAAGTCTGCAGGAAAGCAGGGGGCCATACAGAGGAGCAGAAGCCCTGCACATAAGAGCTATATAAAGTAAACATAAGTGAGTGTCCGTGCTGTATTCTTAAGGGCTTATTCAAATGTCCGTATATCAGCCGGGTTTTCACGCCCGGCCGATATACGCTGTTCCTCTCTGCAGGGGGAGGAGGCGGGCTGGGAGCAGTGCACTGAGCTCCTGCCCCCTCTCCAGCCCTAGCCACTGTTTGCAATGGGAGGGGCGGGATGGGGGCGAAGCTAAGTTCCGCCAAACTTTCCCCCCATGTCCTCGTCCTGCCCCCTCCAATTGCAAACAGCGGCGAGGAGGTGGGAGCTCAGTGTACTGCTCCCGGCCTGTCCCGCTCTCACCTTCGTGAAAACCCGGCCGATATACAGCCATCTGAATAAGCCCTAAGTGTGGTTTAGACACAACGACTTTACTGCTTAAGTTTGTCTAACTGCTGTGTCTTAAGTGTGTGTCTGGATTCGGGGACTTTGAAAGAGTAATTTATTTAATTACTGCTTATTTATTTGAAATTTTTGTATCTATTTTCATCTAATCTGTCTGTACGATCCTCATTTAGAATGAGCTCCATGGCTGACAATGCCGTCCAGGGTACATCTTGTGCCATGTATGCGGTCCTTGAACAGCCGGGTGCTGTATGAGATGTGCGTACGTTGCAGATTTGGAAGCCCAGATCCTGGATCTAAATAAGCAGATCGTAACACTGAGATCCACTGGCACCATGGACAGGAGCTGCTCACTAGGTAGATGCTCGCTGGGGTAGATGTGGGTGTGGATTGTAGTTTGGGAGGGCAGAATGAGCAAGCAGCTAGCTAAGTGACAGGAGGAGGGATAGAGGGAAGAGATCCAGGAGGGCTAGTCCTGAACTGGCACACCCCAACAAACTAGCAAAGGTGGTAGATGAGGGGAATGCCATTAGAGGATTAGCACCGCTGCAGCACAACATGCCGTCTGACCGCCGGGGAGGTGACTGCTCCAGCAAGAAGGGGAATAGGAGCGCAGGGCAGGTGAGACAGGCCCTGATAGTGGGGGACTCAATTAGCAGGGGGACAGTCAGGGGGTATTAGTGTACCTTGACACCACCAGTAGCTAGGGGTTTGACAGGGAAAACGCCCCTCTCACACCCCCAGCTCCTGATTGGTACAATAAGTACAGGTTCTGCAACCTACAGGAATGGCTGAAGCTGACCTCCCTCAGACTGTTAACCTTTGCACTCCTTTTACTCACCTCCGTGTGACTGTGTCGCTGCTGTAAGGTTACGTGACCCTGGGAGCTGCAGTGCATTACAGAGTGGGACGATGAGTTTGGGTCCCTTCTGTGCAGCAGTGCCGCTGTGGCCTGTGGAGTCAGTTCGGGCGGTGGAGTTAGTGTCTGTGGCGGTTGCCCTGTTGCCTCCCTGCAGCGGTGGCCATGTAAAAGTTACATCTGCTGGTGGTGGGGGAGTGAAGGGGTGTCCGCTTCTGCACGGGGGCCGGCGTCTGTTGCAGCAGTGTGCGGGGCGGGGGGGGGGGGGGGCACGGCGTTGGGCCATTATCAGCCGCTTCATACTCAGAGGGGTTGCGGCTTCAAGGTTCCTAGCAAGGAAGCCCCTTGGACATGCTGCATGGGGGGCCTGCTTTATGCACTTTACTAAAACTTTTGCTGGCCTTCCAGGACCTACACATCTGCCTCCTGTCCATCCAATCAGCTACAGGGGGGTGTCACCCCCTGTCACTCTTGACTCCACCAGGACTTCCTGGTGGCATCAAGGTATACTAATACCCAGTCAGGGCAATCTACCACTTCCAAGCTAGAGGCAGTACAACAGGGTACCAGTGCCTCCGTGCCTGCTCATATAACATCTTGTATCCAAGCTAGAGGCAGCACAACAGGGTTCTCGAGCCTCCATCCACGCTCGTATCACATCTTGTATCCAAGCTAGAGGTGGTGAAACAGGGTACTAGAGCATCTATGCCCCCGTATCACATCTTGTATCCAAGCTAGAGGCGGTACAACAGGGTACTAGAGCCTCCATGCCCACCTGTATCACATCTTGTATCCAAGCTAGAGGCGGTACAACAGGGTACTAGAGGCTCCATGCCCACCTGTATCACATCTTGTATCCAAGCTAGAGGCGGTATAACAGGTTACTACAGCCTCCATGCCCACCCATATCACATCTTGTATCCAAGCTAGAGGCGGTACAACAGGGTACTAGAGCCTCCATGCCTGCCTGTATCACATCTTGTATCCAAGCTAGAGGCGGTACAACAGGGTACTAGAGCCTTCATGCCTGCCCGTATCACATCTTGTATCCAAGCTAGAGGTGGTATAACAGGATACTACAGCCTCCATGCCCACCCGTATCACATCTTGTATCCAAGCTAGAGGCGGTACAACAGGGTACTAGAGCCTCCATGCCCACCTGTATCACATCTTGTATCCAAGGTAGAGGCGGTACAACAGGGTACTAGAGCCTTCATGCCTGTCTGTATCACATCTTGTATCCAAGCTAGAGGCGGTACAACAGGGTACTAGAGCCTCCATGCCCACCTGTATCACATCTTGTATCCAAGCTAGAGGTGGTACAACAGGGTACTAGAGCCTTCATGCCTGTCTGTATCACATGTTGTATCCAAGCTAGAGGTGGTACAACAGGGTACTAGAGCCTCCATGCCCACCTGTATCACATCTTGTATCCAAGCTAGAGGTGGTACAACAGGGTACTAGAGCCTTCATGCCTGCCTGTATCACATCTTGTATCCAAGCTAGAGGCGGTACAACAGGGTACTAGAGCCTCCCTATAGGGGTCGGTTCTCTTGATCCTTTTGCTCTGATATTGTACTCACTCACTTTTACCAATGTTACAGTCAAACAGAGAAAGTTTAATGTGACTCTGACAATTTCTTGTAGATGCTGGAGGTTTTTGTTTTTTTTAACCATACATTATATTGCACACTTAAAGCGGCGATACGATTTACATGTTGTGCATGTGAATTCCGCGCTGCATCTCAGTTTCCGTGCGGCTGGTCTGCAGCATGTGAACGAGATGTTTGCAGATCTCATCCACTTTGCTGCATAGTCTTAGGTTTAAAAACGCCTGCGGAAAGTCTGCACAGAAATTCCGTGGTAATTCCGCCCCGTGTGACCCCAGCCTGAGGGCTCATGCACATGCAGCGTGTATTCGGTCCATGTGCTGCCTGTGCACTACACGCACCTGTTTGCTTTTAATTATAGTGCAAAATTGCAGATAGAACAGTAAATATGTAAATGCTGCCATTCATTTCCAATGTAAACCATGTAAATACTAATTTGTGGTAAATCACGCTTGCACTTGACAAAATCCAACCAAATTCTAATATTTCCAATTAATTCTATTCAATCATCACTCTAATTTGTCTTGACTTGCAGACAGTCCCAATGAGGCTCCAGCAGCTGGATGTGTCCTGCCAAGTGTCATCACAAATGCCTTTAAGGTAGTGAAAATGTTTAACTGTTCAATATAGTAAATGTCTAATAAGTTGGTACTTCTCAAGTACTTTGTGAGAACCTTCAGTAAACTTTCTAGAGGGTCAGCCGAGGACACTGACCTTACAGGTACAACTCCTTCTACTCAGTTTGCTGCAGTAACTTCCAACTGATCAAGCGTCTCGCAGGTGACATCTGCCAATGTATTGCTGGTGGCTTCTATGGCTGGATGGTCAGATGGAACTGGTATAAGCGAGTGCAGCAGAGAGCGAGCTATATTTACTTGTCTGCATGCCGAGCGTGACACTAAATATGACACTCAGTAACGAGGGAGGAGGGAAGGCGTCAGAATTACATGTGAACTTCAGTCATCTGCATTATCAGCAGGCCAAGAAATGTAATTGCCCTGGGATACCAAAATACTTCTGAGTAACATTACCAATAATGTACGGTTTTATATTTGTGACTTTTGAGTTACTTCATACAAATGAATGTTATATAGTATGAGACCTCCTGACTAATGAGTTCTATTCACATAAGCAATATTACCGTGTGAGCTTTGTGTGATGCGATACACAGAAAACTCCCTCGGATATGAAATCCATTCTCTTGAATAGACTTATTCACAAGGGCAATATATTTTTTTTCCAGTAGAAGATCTCTCCCAACTAATTATACCCAAGACTGTGACAAGGGGGCGCTCTAATAACTATGTATAGATATATCAGGGGTCAGTACAGAGATCTCTCCCATCATCTATTATACCCAGGACTGTAACAAGGGGGCGCTCTAATAACTATGTATAGATATATCAGAGGTCAATACAGAGACCTCTACCATCATCTATTATACCCAGGACTGTAACAAAGGGGCGCTCTAATAACTATATATAGATATATCAGGGGTCAGTACAGAGATCTCTCCCATCATCTATTATACCCAGGACTGTAACAAGGGGGCGCTCTAATAACTATGTATAGATATATAAGGGGTCAGTACAGAGATCTCTCCCATCATCTATTATACCCAGGACAGTAACAAGGGGGCGCTCTAATAACTATGTAGAGATATATCAGGGGTCAGTACAGAGATCTCCCATCATCTATTATACCCAGGACTGTAACAAGGGCCGCTCTAATAACTATGTATAGATATATAAGGGGTCAGTACAGAGATCTCTCCCATCATCTATTATACCCAGGACTGTAACAAGGGGGCGCTCTAATAACTATGTATAGATATATCAGGGGTCAGTACAGAGATCTCTCCCATCATCTATTATACCCAGGACTGTAACAAGGGGGCGCTCTAATAACTATGTATAGATATATCAGAGGTCAATACAGAGACCTCTACCATCATCTATTATACCCAGGACTGTAACAAAGGGGCGCTCTAATAACTATGTATAGATATATCAGGGGTCAGTACAGAGATCTCTCCCATCATCTATTATACCCAGGACTGTAACAAGGGGGCGCTCTAATAACTATGTATAGATATATCAGGAGTCAGTACAGAGATCTCTCCCATCATCTACTATACCCAAGACTGTAACAAGGGCCGCTCTAATAATTATGTATAGATATATAAGGGGTCAGTACAGAGATCTCTCCCATCATCTATTATACCCAGGACTGTAACAAGGGGGCGCTCTAATAACTATGTATAGATATATCAGGGGTCAGTACAGAGATCTCTCCCATCATCTATTATACCCAGGACTGTAACAAGGGGGCGCTCTAATAACTATGTATAGATATATCAGAGGTCAATACAGAGACCTCTACCATCATCTATTATACCCAGGACTGTAACAAGGGGGCGCTCTAATAACTATGTATAGATATATCAGGGGTCAGTACAGAGATCTCTCCCATCATCTACTATACCAAAGACTGTAACAAGGGGGCACTCTAATAACTATGTATAGATATATCAGAGGTCAATACAGAGATCTCTACCATCATCTATTATACCCACAACTGTAACAAGGGGGCGCTCTAATAACTATGTATAGATATATCAGGAGTCAGTACAGAGAT
Source organism: Eleutherodactylus coqui (assembly GCF_035609145.1). Classification (NCBI taxonomy): domain Eukaryota; kingdom Metazoa; phylum Chordata; class Amphibia; order Anura; family Eleutherodactylidae; genus Eleutherodactylus; species Eleutherodactylus coqui. Next base: position 219,997,422 of record NC_089843.1, read on the forward strand.
CTCTCCCATCATCTACTATACCCAAGACTGTAACAAGGGGGCACTCTAATAACTATGTATAGATATATCAGAGGTCAATACAGAGATCTCTACCATCATCTATTATACCCAGGACTGTAACAAGGGGGCGCTCTAATAACTATGTATAGATATATCAGGGGTCAGTACAGAGATCTCTCCCATCATCTATTTATACTCAGGCCTGTAACAAGGGGGCGCTCTAATAACTATGGATAATATATCAGGGGTCAGTACAGAGATCTCTGCCATCATCTATTATACCCAGGACTGTAACAATGGGGCGCCCTAATAACTATGTATATCAGGGGTCAGTACAGAGATCTCTCCCATCATTTATTATACCCACAACTGTAACAAGGGGGCGCTCGAATAACTATGTAGAGATATATCAGGGGTCAGCACAGAGATCTCTCCCATCATTTATTATACCCACAACTGTAACAAGGGGGCGCTCTAATAACTATGTAGAGATATATCAGGGGTCAGCACAGAGATCTCTCCCATCATCTATTATACCTAGGACTGTAACAAGGGGGCGCTCTAATAACTATGTATAATATATCAGGGGTCAGTACAGAGATCTCTCCCATCATCTATTATACCCAGGACTGTAACAAGGGGGCGCTCTAATAACTATGTATAGATATATCACGGGTCAGTACAGAGATCTCTCCCATCATCTATTATACCCACAACTGTAACAAGGGGGCGCTCTAATAACTATGTATAATATATCAGGGGTCAGTACAGAGATCTTTCCCATCATCTGTTTATACCCAGGACTGTAAAAAGGGGGCGCTCTAATGACTATGTATTGATATATCAGGGGTCAGTGCAGAGATCTCTCCCATCATCTATTATACCCAGGACTGTAACAAGGGGGCCCTCTAATAACTATGTATAGATATATCAGGGGTCAGTACAGAGATCTCTCCCATCATCTATTATACCCAGGACTGTAACAAGGGGGCCCTCTAATAACTATGTATAGATATATCAGGGGTCAGTACAGAGATCTCTCCCATCATCTATTTATACCCATGACTGTAACAAGGGGGCGCTCTAATAACTATGTATAATATGACATGGGCCAGTACAAAGATCTCTCCCATCATCTATTATACCCACAACTGTAACAAGGGGGCGCTCTAATAACTATGTATAAATATATCAGGAGTCAGTACAGAGATCTCTCCCATCATCTACTATACCCAAGACTGTAACAAGGGGGCACTCTAATAACTATGTATAGATATATCAGAGGTCAATACAGAGATCTCTACCATCATCTATTATACCCAGGACTGTAACAAGGGGGCGCTCTAATAACTATGTATAGATATATCAGGGGTCAGTACAGAGATCTCTCCCATCATCTATTTATACTCAGGCCTGTAACAAGGGGGCGCTCTAATAACTATGGATAATATATCAGGGGTCAGTACAGAGATCTCTGCCATCATCTATTATACCCAGGACTGTAACAATGGGGCGCTCTAATAACTATGTATATCAGGGGTCAGTACAGAGATCTCTCCCATCATTTATTATACCCACAACTGTAACAAGGGGGCGCTCGAATAACTATGTAGAGATATATCAGGGGTCAGCACAGAGATCTCTCCCATCATTTATTATACCCACAACTGAAACAAGGGGGCGCTCTAATAACTATGTAGAGATATATCAGGGGTCAGCACAGAGATCTCTCCCATCATCTATTATACCTAGGACTGTAACAAGGGGGCGCTCTAATAACTATGTATAATATATCAGGGGTCAGTACAGAGATCTCTCCCATCATCTATTATACCCAGGACTGTAACAAGGGGGCGCTCTAATAACTATGTATAGATATATCACGGGTCAGTACAGAGATCTCTACCATCATCCATTATACCCAGGACTGTAACAGGGGGCGCTCTAATAACTATGTATAATATATCAGGGGTCAGTACAGAGATCTCTCCCATCATCTATTATACCCAGCACTGTAACAAGGGGGCGCTCTAATGACTATGTATTGATATATCAGGGGTCAGTGCAGAGATCTCTCCCATCATCTATTATACCCAGGACTGTAACAAGGGGGCCCTCTAATAACTATGTATAGATATATCAGGGGTCAGTACAGAGATCTCTCCCATCATCTATTATACCCAGGACTGTAACAAGGGGGCCCTCTAATAACTATGTATAGATATATCAGGGGTCAGTACAGAGATCTCTCCCATCATCTATTTATACCCATGACTGTAACAAGGGGGCGCTCTAATAACTATGTATAATATGACATGGGCCAGTACAAAGATCTCTCTCATCAACTATTATACCTAGTACTGTAGCAAGTGGGCGCTCTAATAGCTATGTATAATATATCCAGGGTCAGTACAGACATCTCTCCCATCATGTATTATACCTAGGACTGTAACAAGGGGGCGCTCTAATAACTATGTATAATATATCAGGGGTCAGTACAGAAATCTCTCCTATCATCTATTATACCCTGGACTGTAACAAGGGGGTGCTCTAATAACTATGTATAGATATATCAGAGGTCAATACAGAGATCTCTACCATCATCTATTATACCCAGGACTGTAACAAGGGGGCGCTCTAATAACGATCTATAGATATATCAGGGGTCAGTACAGAGATCTCTCCCATGATCTATTATACCCAGGACTGTAACAAGGGGGCGCTCTAATAACTATGTATAGATATATCAGGAGTCAGTACAGAGATCTCTCCCATCATCTACTATACCCAAGACTGTAACAAGGGGGCACTCTAATAACTATGTATAGCTATATCAGAGGTCAATACAGAGATCTCTACCATCATCTATTATACCCAGGACTGTAACAAGGGGGCGCTCTAATAACTATGTATAGATATATCAGGGGTCAGTACAGAGATCTCTCCCATCATCTATTATACCCAAGACTGTAACAAGGGGGCGCTCTAATAACTATGTATAGATACCCTGTTTCCCTGAAAATAAGACATAGCATGATTTTCCAGAATTTTTGAGGATGTAAAGTGATTTTTTCAGGCTTTTTAAAGGTTGCTTGAAATATAAGCCCTACTCCAAAATTAAGCCCTGCTAACAGTTAATTAAAAAGGTCAATTTAAATAGTGGCCAGGCAGCTAGACATATAAAAAAGTTAAACCTTTTTGAACAAAAATTAATATAAGACACTGTCTTATTTTCAGGGAAACACGGTATATCAGGGGTCAGTACAGAGATCTCTCCCATCATCTATTATACCCAGGACTGTAACAAGGGTTTGCTCTAATAACTATGTATAATATATCAGGGGTCAGTACAGAGATCTCGCCCATCATCTATTATACCTAGGACTGTAACAAGGGGGCGCTCTAATAACTATGTATAGATATATCAGGGGTCAGTACAGAGATCTCTACCATCATCTATTATACCCAGGACTGTAACAAGGGGGCGCTCTAATAACTATGTATAATATATCAGGGGTCAGTACAGAGATCTTTCCCATCATCTGTTTATACCCAGGACTGTAAAAAGGGGGCGCTCTAATGACTATGTATAGATATATCAGGGGTCAGTGCAGAGATCTCTCCCATCATCTATTATACCCAGGACTGTAACAGTAACAAGGGGGCGCTCTAATAACTATGTATAGATATATCATGGGTCAGTACAGGGCTCTCTCCCATCATCTATGTATACCCAGGACTGTAACAAGGGGGCCCTCTAATAACTATGTATAATTTATCAGGGGTTAATACAGAGATCTCTCTCATCATCTATTATACCCAGGACTGTAACAAGGGGGGCGCTCTAATAACTATGTAAAGATATATCAGGGGTCAGTACAGATATCTCTCCCATCATCTATTATACTCAGGACTGTAACAAGGGGGCGCTCTAATAACTATGTATAATATACCATGGGCCAGTACAGAGATCTCTCTTATCAACTATTATACCTAGTACCGTAGCAAGGGGGCGCTCTAATAGCTATGTATAATATATCCAGGGTCAGTACAGAGATCTCTCCCATCATGTATTATACCTAGGACTGTAACAAGGGGGCGCTCTAATAACTATGTATAATATATCAGGGGTCAATACAGAAATCTCTATGTATACCCAGGACTGTAAAAAGGAGGTGCTCTAATGACTATGTATAGATATATCAGGGGTCAGTGCAGAGATCTCTCCCATCATCTATTATACCCAGGACTGTAACAAGGGGGTGCTCTAATAACTATGTATAATATATCCGGGGCCAGTACAGAGATCTCTCTCATCAACTATTATACCTAGTACTGTAGCAAGGGGGCGCTCTAATAGCTATGTATAATATATCCAGGGTCAGTACAGAGATCTCTCCCATCATGTATTATACCTAGGACTGTAACAAGGGGGCGCTCTAATAACTATGTATAATATATCAGGGGTCAATACAGAGATCTCTATGTATACCCAGGACTGTAAAAAGGAGGTGCTCTAATGACTATGTATAGATATATCAGGGGTCAGTGCAGAGATCTCTCCCATCATCTATTATACCCAGGACTGTAACAGTAACAAGGGGGCGCTCTAATAACTATGTATAGATATATCATGGGTCAGTACAGGGCTCTCTCCCATCATCTATGTATACCCAGGACTGTAACAAGGGGGCCCTCTAATAACTATGTATAGATATATCAGGGGTCAGTACAGAGATCTCTCCCATCATCTATGTATACCCAGGATTGTAACAAGGGAGTGCTCTAATAACTATGTATAATATATCAGGGATCAGTACAGAGATCTCTCCCATCATCTATTATACCCAGGACTGTAACAAGGGGGCGCTCTAATAACTATGTATAGATACCCTGTTTCCCTGATAATAAGACATACCCTGAAAATAAGACATAGCATGATTTTCCAGAATTTTTGAGGATGTAAAGTGATTTTTCAGGCTTTTTTAAAGGTTGCTTGAAATATAAGCCCTACTCCAAAATTAAGCCCTGCTAACAGTTAATTAAAAAGGCCAATTTAAATAGTGTCCAGGCAGCTAGACATATAAAAAAGTTAAACCTTTTTGAACAAAAATTAATATAAGACACTGTCTTATTTTCGGGGAAACACGGTATATCAGGGGTCAGTACAGAGATCTCTCCCATCATCTATTATACCCAGGACTGTAACAAGGGGGTGCTCTAATAACTATGTATAGCTATATCAGGGGTCAGTACAGAGATCTCTCCCATCATCTATTATACCCAGGACTGTAACAAGGGGGTGCTCTAATAACTATGTATAATATATCCGGGGTCAGTACAGAGATCTCTCCCATCATCTATTATACCCAGGACTGTAACAAGGGGGCGCTCTAATAACTATGTATAAATATATCAGGGGTCAGTACAGAGATCTCTCCCATCATCTATTATACCCAGGAGTATAATAAGGGGGGGGCTCTAATAACTATGTATAGATATATCAGGGGTCAGTACAGAGATCTCTCCCATCATCTATTATACCCAGGAGTATAATAAGGGGGGGGCTCTAATAACTATGTATAGATATATCAGGGGTCAGTACAGAGATCTCTCCCATCATCTATTATACCTAGCACTGTAACAAGGGAGCGCTCTAATAACTATGTATAATATATCAGGGGTCAGTACAGAGATCTCTATGTATACCAAGGACTGTAACAAGGGGGTGCTCTAATAACTATGTATAATATATCAGGGGTCAGTACAGAGATCTCTCCCATCATCTATTATACCCAGGACTGTAACAAGGGGGCGCTCTAATAACTATGTATAAATATATCAGGGGTCAGTACAGAGATCTCTCCCATCATCTATTATACCCAGGAGTATAATAAGGGGGGGCTCTAATAACTATGTATAGATATATCAGGGGTCAGTACAGAGATCTCTCCCATCATCTATTATACCTAGCACTGTAACAAGGGAGCGCTCTAATAACTATGTATAATATATCAGGGGTCAGTACAGAGATCTCTATGTATACCAAGGACTGTAACAAGGGGGTGCTCTAATAACTATGTATAATATATCAGGGGTCAGTACAGAGATCTCTCCCATCATCTATTATACCCAGGACTGTAACAAGGGGGCGCTCTAATAACTATGTATAAATATATCAGGGGTCAGTACAGAGATCTCTCCCATCATCTATTATACCCAGGAGTATAATAAGGGGGGGCTCTAATAGCTACGTATAGATATATCAGGGGTCAGTACAGAGATCTCTCCCATCATCTATTATACCCAGGAGTATAATAAGGGGGGGCTCTAATAGCTACGTATAGATATATCAGGGGTCAGTACAGAGATCTCTCCCATCTATTTATACCCAAGACTGTAACTGTAACAAGGGGCGCTCTCTGCATCTAGAGGAAAGAAAGTTTCTACACCGACACAGAAGGAGCATCTTTACTGTAAGAGCTGTGAGACTATGGGACTCTCTGCCTGAGAATGTGGTGATGGGGAACTTGATAAAAGAGTATAAGAGGGGCCTAGATGTCTTTCTTGAGCCATACAATATTAGGGCTCCTTCACACAGGGTCCTACACGCATAAAAAAAATCATGGATATTAGAACCAATGGATTACTATGGAAATGTTCAGACAAAAGAATTTCAGGTGCGTAAAAAAAATTGCACCTAAAATAATTGGACATGCGCAACTGAAATTCCTTCCTGCGTGAAAAGATAGGATCTGAGTCTGACCTATTTTTGGTACGCAATGCGCAGGAGTTTCCATAGACTCCTATGAGAGCTGGATAACAAGGGAGGGAGATTAGCTAAACATTCCGATTGTTTAGTTTAAATTTCTAAACAATGGGAATGGGAGAGGAAGGGAGGTAAGGGGGGAGGGAGTGCAGCCGCCCTGCTAAACACAAAAGCAGATTTTAAACATCCTGCTGCAAGCTCCTGTTAGTCCCCACAGGCATGAGGGGACTCCTCTGAGGCTTTCCCTCTTCCCAGCAGGGACTAACAGGAGTTTACAACAGGACATTTTAAACTTGCTTTTCAGCTGTCCCCGAAATCTGAACAGCAGCAGCAGTGGAGAGAAGGAATTCCCCTGCTGGGGAGAACAAAGTAATCCTTGTAGCAAGGAGAGAGGGTGGTGGGGCTGCAGGGCTTCCCTGAGAGGACGGGGCTAGAGAGAAGCGCTTTCTACCCCTGCCCTCTCTCTTCTGGCTCTGGGGGAATCCCTGGGAGAACTCCTATAAAGCCACACTCCCTCTCTCTAGCCCCGCCCTCTCTCTTTTCTTGCTACAGGGAAATTCCCCCATAATGGGGAGAGAAAAAGTAAGGATTGCCCTCGGGGGAACCCCCTGCTCCGTGGGGCTTCCCTTCATCTCGGTGGAGCTGGAGGGATTTCCCCTGCAGCTGAGGAATCCCTTCTTTTCCCCTGCAGGCAAACCCTGATATCGCACTGCTGGGGATTTCTATCTTCTCCCCTGCAGGAGAACACTGGTCTTGTGGCTGCTGGGAATATCCCTCCAGCCCTGCTGAGATGAAGGGAAGTCCTGCAGAGAAGGAGGTTCCCCCAGAGCTTTCCTTCACCTCTCTGTCTCTCCTCCTGGAGCAGCAGTGCTTTTTTAAAGCAACATGCAGCTCCCAATAGTGCGAATGGGCAATTTCACTGCTATTAAAGGGGTTGTCCCGCGGCAGCAAGTGGGTCTATACACTTCTGTATGGCCATAATAATGCACTTTGTAATGTACATCGTGCATTAATTATGAGCCATACAGAAGTTATTCACTTACCTGCTCCGTTGCTGGCGTCCCCGTCTCCATGGTGCCGACTAATTTTCGGCCTCCGATGGCCAAATTAGCCGCGCTTGCGCAGTCCGGGTCTTCTGCTGTCTTCAATGGGGCCGCTCGTGCAGAATGCCGGCTCCGTGTAGCTCCGCCCCGTCACGTGCCGATTCCAGCCAATCAGGAGGCTGGAATCGGCAATGGACCGCACAGAAGAGCTGCGGTCCACGGAGGGAGCAGACCCCGGCGGCCATCTTCAGCAGGTGAGTATGAAGACACCGGACCGCCGGGATTCAGGTAAGCACTCTCCGGTTTGTTTTTTTAACCCCTGCATCGGGGTTGTCTCGCGCCGAACGGGGGGGGGGGGGGGGTTAAAAAAAAAAAAAACCCGTTTTGGCGCGGGACGACCCCTTTAAAACTTGTAGCTTGATCACAGGAAACCGCCAGTTCCCACTATTTTTTTGCGCAGCTAGCTGCCTATTTTTTTCTTGCACGGCTAACTTCTGCATGATAATTTAACGCTCATGTGAAAGAGGCCTTACATGTTATATCACTGAGTACTTCAGAAGGGTCGGTGATGCGGGGATTATTCTGATTTTGAGACTGGAGTCGGGAAGGAAAATTGGCTTCTACCTCATTGGGTTTTTTTTGCTTTCCTCTGGATCACCTTTTGGGGTTGCGGGGGGTAATCGCCTGGATGCGATCTCTGCCCATTCTGTACTCGGCATTTTTTTGAATTTGGAATCCTGTTTGCTCGTCAGCCAACAGACACACCGTGGGGATAAAGGAAATACTTTACCCAGCACTCTGGTAATAAGGTTCGTGATCTGTCTCCACGGGGACTGGGCTATAGGGCATCTCCACCAGGTATGCAACGTTGTTCCTAATGCTTTGCACCCTCTGAAGCACTCTGGGGATGCTCTTGGAGAGAATTTATGATAAATCCCAGGCATTAAATAGGCTCTGTGTAATATTATAAATGGGGATTCTGCTAGAGTGACCTGGTGGCGGCCCTTCGATATGAAGTCACAGCAGCGGAGCCATCGTTCTGAAGATGACGATCTGTTTAGATCCTCCTCCCAGCAGAGCATGAATGGGAGTTTAGCTCCTTCTGGTGGCTGGCTTAATATTGAATGAAGGAGGGAGATGGTGTCCAATTGTAGGGGGTTCCATAGACGCCTCCTCTCAAAAGCGGAGGGCTTGCAGCGGGATTGAGAATCTGATAATGGTGATCTATGAAGCCATATATTTGGTTCAGTTCAAGCAAAAGGTGACCGGGAACCAAGAGCTTTTCTATGAGTTGCTGTGGGGAAGGCAGTCTGTTCTGTATTAGGAAGCAATGAAGTGAAGTAACGCCTTTATTCTTCCACCAAACAAATCCCTCTTGTTGGGCACTTGGGGGGAGCATTGCCATTCAGGGATCTTGGCTTCACTAGGTCAGCTTCTATGTCTACCCAGAATTGCACTTTGGTAATCACGAAAACAGCTGGTAATTGGGCAGATGAAAGAGAAGAGAGGCCTTATGGGCCCCCAAGGCTCCTGGGCCCGGGTGCAACCGCATCCCCTGCATCCTCTATAGTTACGTCCCTGCCTTAACCCCTTCCCGCTCCATGACGTACCGGTACGTCATGGAGCGGGGCAACCTCTCTTCATACAGTGTGGGCATCAGCTGTTTATAACAGCTGACACCCGCGGGCAATAGCCACTAGCGGCCGTTCGGCTATTAACCATTTAAATGCCGCTGTCATTTCTGACAGTGGCATTTAAATCCCCCGAACGAAGTTCAGGGGTCCCGCAAGGCCCCTTTGCGGTGAGATCGGGGGAGTCATGCAGGTGTCATGGCAGCCGGGGGCCTAATGAAAGGCCCCAGGGCTGCCTCACCTGACTGCCTATCAAGCCATCCCCGTGGGGTGGCTTGATAGACTGCCTGTTAAATTGCAGTATGACGTAATGCTATAGCATTACGTCATACTGCAGGAGCGATCAAAGCATCGCATGTTAAAGTCCCCCAGGGGGACTTCAAAGTAAAGTAAAAAAAAAATCAATAAAGTTTTTTTAATTGTAAAAAAAAAATTAAAGTTATAAAAGTTTAAATCACCCCCCTTTTGCCATATCTATTATTAAAAAATCGAAATGATAAAATAAATATATGTATTTGGTATCGCCGCGTCCGTAAAAGTCCGATCTATCAAAGTAGTGCATTATTTTTCCCACACGGTGAACGTCGTCCGAAAAAAAAAAAAAAGAATGCCAGAAATGCACTTTTTTAGTTACCCTGTCTCCCAGAAAAAACGCAATAAAAAGCGATCAAAATATCGTATGTACTCCAAATTGATACTATCAGAAACTACAGAACATCCCGCAAAAAATGAGCCCTCGCTTAACTATGTCGACGGAAAAATAAAAAAGTTATTGTGCGCACAAAATGACCGCAGAAAATAATTGAAAAAAAATGTCTGAAAAAAAAAGAATAGTATAGTAAGAAAAAACCTATACAAGTTTGGTATCGCAGTAATCGTACCGACCCATAGAATAAAGTTATCATGTCGCTTTTGTTGCCGTTTGTGTGCCGTAGAAACAAGACGCACTAAAAGATGGCGAAATGTCGTTTTTTTTTTTCATTTTACTCCACTTAGAATTTTTTACAAGTTTTTCAGTACATTATATGATACATTAAATAGCACCATTGAAAAATACAACTCGTCCCGCAAAAAACAACAAGCCCTCATACAGCGGCGTAGATGGATAAATAAAGGAGTTACGAATTTTTTGAAGGGGGAAGGAAAAACGAAAATGGAAAAAGAAAAAGGGGCCGCGTCATTAAGGGGTTAAAACACAGTCCCCGTGGTCCCTGTACCTTGATATACCTGGTCTCTCACGTCTCTTATCGACGTAACGTATATAGGCCCAAAATTATCCAAAATGAAGGGGAACTTTAATTGAAACACCAAACAGAAACAAAGTAGGCCCATGACAGCTAATCTCACATGTTTAAACACTTTAACATGCCCGATAATTGGTGTGGAGGGTTTCCTTTTGTCTGTTGTTGGCTTGTTCATAAATATGCTTTTACAGCTCCATATCTGCCCCCGCGAGGGGACTCTTCGGTATATTGGCATATTCTTATTGTCTTATACAAATAAATAAGACATTTGAAGTAAGCAGAATGCATGCCGCGCGGTGTACGAGTATTGGGCTCCAGGAGTCTTCCAATATGGCATGCATTCCACAGTGAATGTTTTTGACCTGTTCGTGGGGTGCCGGATCTGCGGGTACTAAATTAAAATTATTGACTTCTAATAGTTCATAGTTCCACTGAGGTTTCTGTGGCTTTGATGGCAGTAATAGTGCTGCAAGTTGTGTTATTCTTGCCATCTAAAGTGATGGAACTGCCAATAGAAGCCCCCTCAGATCCACCCAACGGCGGAGCTTTAACCCCTTGAGTGGCGGGTTTCCTACCACCCTGTCGTGCCCACCAGGGCAGGTTTTTTAAAATGGTCTAATCATTGAATTTCAACTAATTTTGCAGTTGCGTCTCAAGAGCCATAACTTTTTCATTTTTCCATTGACATGGCCATATAAGGGCTTGTTTTTTGCGGGACAAGTTGTGATTTTTTTAAACGGGGGAGGAAAAAAAGAAATGGGGAAAAAAGAAAAAAAGGGGCCATGTCATTAAGGGGTTAAATAATGTATTAACTTCCTTCTCTGGGTCATTACGACGCATGGATACCACATGTGTGATTGTATTTTTGATTTTTTACAAAGTAAAGGGAGACAAGTGTTTTTATTTTTTTTTTAAATAATTTTTTACCTTTTTTTTTTTTTAATTTTAATTTTTTGTCCCTTTAGGGGACTTCCACAGGGACCCATCAGGACCCCTGATCACATTCCGGGGGTCCGATGGTGACAGCCCTTTACATGCTGCAGTGACAGCCCTTTACATGCTGCAGTCACATAGACTGCAGCATGTAAAGGGTTAACACAGCTGGGATCGGAGGTTTTCTCTGATCTCTGCTGTAAGAGCTGGTACCTAGCTGTCCTCTGACAGCCAAGCACCAAGCTCTCCCTGCCACAGAGACCATCGGCTTGCTTCTGACAAGCCAATGGTCTCTATGGCAACCTGTAAACAAACCAGTGCAGGAGGTTGCCATATCGGCAATATCTTCTGCTGGTTTTTCAAAGTCCTTGCTTTGTTCTGTGTGGGACTGTGCAGGCAGGGCACCCTGTCACAGCTTGTGGCATTGTGCTCTGCAGCTCCCATAGTGATACATAGCCCGGAAATCTTCCGGGCTATGTTGCTATGAGCAGTGGAGCTCGTCCCGGAAAATTTCCGGGCGTGCCACTCAAGGGGTTAAAGGTGAGTTGAGACCTGGCAGAACTTCTTCTGCTGTGGATTTTGCTGAAATGTATGGCACGGAGCATAGCACGTCACTGGCTCCACCAATGGCGAAGACCAAAGCTATGACTGGGACTGCTTTGTGTGCCTGTGGTTGTTCTTGTCGTGACGTAGTGGCTCTGAGGGCAGCAGTGTCAGACTAACTGGAGGGCGATGGTCATACACAATTTTCCTGTGAGACTGGAGTTGGGTCCACCAAGCATACAGCAATATCAGGCCCTGTGATCCTGTCCTCTAGGGCTGTGTACGGGAACCTTGTGTGAAGGTATAGCCTGGAGAGAGTCCTCTTCAGTAAGTGTTTCTGGTAAAGTGACTACATCACATGAGGCGAAAATCATAGAGATTACAAAGTATCTTTTGAGTTAATGTTAATGTCCACCTTAGACCTTCACCCTTCAGTGGAGCTCCACAAGTGGGTCAAGAACTACACTGTCCCTTTTATAATATCCATGAACTACTGTCACTGCATTTTTGTAGAGAGCTAAGCTATGCAATAGCCTCATCAGAAATTGGAAAAAGTGGCAGTGTGGTTCACAATCTTTAGCAGAAATTGAAAACAAAGGGTCCTTTTACACGGGCACTTCAGGCCTCAGAAGTCCTCCAGGCGATGAGCGCTCCTGTACTTTCACACAGCAGTGATCATCGCTCGGTGAATAGAGTCGGGTCAGGTTAGAACGATCTCCGGCCCGCCTGCCTCAATTCACAGTAAATAACCTGTTGATTATAGATGATGATTAGCCATTCAGTCGTTGCCGACTTTGGGTCACTCTATGGATGAACTCTCGCCATTTTCTTCTATCAAGTACAATTCTTTTGCCAGTGTCTGCCATGATTGTGTCTCACCAGCAAGTTCTTGGATGACTTCTTCTTCATGAACCACTGACACATCCCAGCATAATATCCTCTCCAGTCCATTTGCTCACATGATGTGTCTAAAATAAGATGGCTTTAGTTTGGAAATCTTCACCTCTGGGGACGTTTTTGGCTTCACATGATCTACAGCTTACACAAGCCAATCGTCATCTGATTTTTGTGCTTGCAGAAACTCAACGCCAAACTAATTTATTGTTCATCATTCAGGAGTTTCCTGCTATCTAGTGAGAATCCGAACGCTCATCCGGCCATATAAAAGGGCCCAAACACTTCCCTATTTTGTGTCATTCACGTTACTCTTCAATGTGAACCTAAATATATTTATAACTTTATCATGAGACTCGTAACCAAGATTTCTGCAGGAATTCCTGCCAAATCCTCAACATGTAAACCTGATCTTTTACAGGTCTGTGTCGGATGGACCCATAATACGGCTCCCATAGCCCGCTGTGAGCTGCTATTGGGCCTCTAAGTTTGTCACATGCCACATTACAGAGTCATCCTTGAGCTATTTTCACATGACGGTAATATGGACTGTTTGTGCTACCACAGAGGGCATACGGTTGTTTGATCCTACTGTATAAGGTCCCGTCCCCCCCCCCCATACACATTAGACGGAAGTTGAGAAAAATGGACAAATTAAACTGAAATGATCGTTTGTCAGGTGGACTATAGCAAAGATTGCTGAGTGAATGTTCCAGCTGGCCAATGCCATGGCACCGTTGTCTAGAAAGAAGTCGTCCACATTTGAAATTTTCATCTGATAGTTGAACGAAAGTCCTTCACTCGGACCATCTTTGGCAGATGGATGAAAAATATTTTTGAAAACATTCTTTCAGTGTCCTTGAATCAGTATGTTTGAAGGACTGTGATGGCCAATATAAAATGTGCATGGCTGTGCTTATGAAACGCTATTTCTTTCAACAGTTGCCCAACCATCACCCTACTTCTCTCGGATGTGTTTGGCCACCGGCAGTTGGATTCTCTTGTTTTGAAGAATTAAACACATTAAAACTTTTTTTTAGTTTGATTAAACTTTTCAGTTTATCCCCAAATGGTTGGACCCCAGTATTTTATGAGATGAGCTTTTCATTGGACAGCTACAATTAGAGTTTTAATGGATCCTAATGTGATGAACTCCTTAATATTATACAATCTGAAAGAGCAGCGTTAGACTTTACATCAAAGGAGAAGAACATCGCCATCAGCCAGATTAAAAAATGTTTTTTCGTCAACCTACCGCTTGAATGTATAATGTCAATGAGTAATTACATGGGATTCTGATTAATTAGTCAAAAGGCAACTGTAATAATAAATTCTCACATCTAGAAGAAAATGTTTTGTCTCTGAGAGTTTGATGGGAGTTCAAAGCCTCTCCGTAGAATGAGATAGGGATTGACTTTGGCCAATGTGATAGAACCTGTATGATGATAAAGCTCTTTGATGTTGAGTGATACCTTTTCAGGGTGCACCCACCACTCCGAAATGCTGTGGAAAAACCACCATGGAAATGTTTAATATTAAAGGGAATGGGATTAAAGGAAATTCTGCTCACATGTAGAGAAAAAAACCGGCAGATTGGCGGCTGTAACTGTACTGTAACTCTAACCTGCTCTGCTGCAACGTGTGAACGCACCCTCAAATTGGATTTGTGTGTGTTTTACGTTACCAGCCCTTTAAAACTGAAGTGCAACATTTTATTGTAGGGGTGTTATGTGTACAGAGAAGACAGGAGAGGAGGCCACATGAGTACATTAGAGAAGGAGGTGTTATTTGTAGAGGGAGGGGAAGGTGGGCTGGTGAGTTATGAGAGGTCTACATTCACAAGTGAAAAGACCGTATGATGTGCAAGAAGATAGAATCACTACACCAAACAGATATATCTGAGGATTGGTGAACGTATGACTCGCAATATCCTTCACAGGTACGGTGGGGAAATAATCATTATCTACAAAGGATCCTGAGAGGAAGTCCAAGTATCCAAATAATCAATAGATGACCAGAGTAGCTTCAAGGAGGCTTTACTTCTATCAAGAAAGTGAATCTGCTGCTTCTACTGTACTTTTTTGAGCTATGCCTCCTTTCTTATTTTTTCCATTGCTTCTACTGCTCTTCTCTCGTGGAGCACATCAGGATGGACCAAGAGGTTCCTGGCGTCGCAGGTTTCACTGGGAAACTAATGGGAGAGTTTTTAGCCTCCAGAGTTCAGGCTCTGACCACAGAGTTGGCTCCTTCTACATCTCTGAGATTCATAATCCTGCTCACCCAAGGAGGTATCCAGGACCACAGCGAGGGGGTTTAAGAAGTAGTAGCAGCAGACAAGGAATCATGAACCAACATAGAGCCATAACGCAAAAGAATGATGTTCTAGTGAGAACGTCTACAAGCGAGGAAATGCAGGAAGTTTCCACTACACAAAGAAGTTTAGTCCCTCAGATGAACACACTCCAGAGAAGTAATGTCACACAAGTCTATCCTACTTTACACAAAGGGGACCTGCAACCCTCTACTTACCAGGTTGTGCTCACTGAGGCAACCAGTACGCCGAGGAGTGAAGCCACACAAGGATTACCGATGCAAAGGAGTGATGTGACGGAGTTGGGCCAAGGAATGCTTACGACAAGGAATATTGTAACAAAGGGAAATCTAGTACAAACAAGCAAGGACACTCCATGGACTAGTACTCAGAGAAACGCAATAACTCCAGCTGAAGCTACTACAATTAGTGGCATACGTATTCCTCAAGTGAATGGAACTCTGCAGAGGAGTTCTCCGACTCATCGAACTGCTCCTCACAGGAATGCTATCACTCATACTGAGCTTATTCAAGGCACAGCTTCCAATCAAAGAGATGTATCCCCTGCAAACTCTAATGATGTTTCACATGAAGTACTGGCATCTATCCAGCATCTAGGGCCTCCACCAGCCATACAGAGAATTGTAGGTGGTGAATCTAGAAGCCCACAGAGGAGCGGGAATTCGGTACAGACCAATTCAGTCCCAAGAGGCCGGCGACCTGGAACAAGACGCTATCATTCCGGTAAGAGGAGGCATTCAACTGTGTATTGATATATAGAATGATTGACAAATATTATTGTGCAAGGCGGTCGCTCTAGGATGAACTCCGCGTCAATAGACCCAGATGCTGTAAATCGGAACAATAGCACTATACTTGGGTGATGTGGAAATATAACCCTACACCAAGATAACTGCACAGTAATATAATATACTATCCAGAGCTACCCACCTGACAAATGATCTACTGGTGGTGCCATCGTTGGACCTTATTGTATAGCAACCTAGATCCCACAGAGCACCCTCTGGCCATTTGATAGGTTGTGGAATCCTCCCAGCCCGAAAAGCAGGGCAGCACTTAGCAGGGGATGCACAGGAAGGACGTACAGAGCAGGGAATTGTGGTAAATGTAGTTTCAAGCTACATATCAGCAGGATTGCTGCCGCCATCTTGGAAGAAATCTAAGATGTGGGAAAATGTAAAAAATGGAGGGCAGGGTAAGAAGGTAATGGCTTCTGATTTCTACCCATAACCAGCTGTGCAGAAACATGTCGCAAACGTGGTTCACATCTGGAGTTTTTGAAAAAAATGTTCACACCTGGAATACCCCTCTAACCCGGCATTGTACGCACCGTGTATACAGGTAGCGCTGGCTTTACTCTTCTTTTCAGCTGTATTTATTGACATTCCTGTGTGTTCTTCTTGTTTCCCTTTTGTATTCCCAGGACTTCCTGATCTCGTCCCGGATGCGCTCTTCATCCAATCTGCCACGTATGTCCAGAGGGCTCCTTTATACAGTCTTCAGTGTGCAGCAGAAGAGCACTGCCTAGCCAGGTGAGAGGAGACGCCGTCACTATGTATATTATGGCTGCCATTGGGAACCAATAGGTCATGGGTTCTGGAAAGGTAGGAAGGCAGACAGCGGAATATTTAAGTGGCTTCTCACATTTATGTATCTTAACCTCAGAGATGCAAATTGGTTCTCGTAAGGAGGTTTTCATGTCTTCATTCGCTTCTATGTAAGTGGCCAGAGGTTTGATATCCGGATCAGTTAAACTAGACATTCAGTTTTGGAGGTTATCGTTTCCATCGGTGCAGATCTTCCGCAGTGCGGTCTCACACACCATCCGAAAGTAAACTTGTACTTTATGCATCCTATGAAGGGGAAGTTTTAGATTCCCACCAGCTCTTTGTATGGCAGCCCATCCACGTTATAATCGGGGCCCCAGAGCGAGACTCAAAATGGGCCCCGTTACTCAATTAGAGCTTCACTAACGCACATGGGGAAACTAACTATATATGAATTTATACAGCTAGTATTTAGCTCTATTCCCTCAGGGTCGGGACAAGGTGATTTGGTGCCCTTCAGGCCAATTGGGCCAATTGTATTTACCCCCACCCTGCAACCCCCCGTAATCATTTGAAAAACACCACCTCTCTACTGAAAAGTATAATACACTATGTTAGAAAAATATATGTCACCGCGCTGCAAGGTACTTAGTATTATATGAAGAACGCTTTTCCTTTAGCAGTAGGCTTAAAGGGAAGCGGTAGCATAAGAAAGACACTTACTGGGGAGGAGGGGGGTGTGTGGGAACAGAAACCCCCTCCTTGAAGTGTAGACTCCAATCACAGAAGATGGTACACGCCGGTGTACTAGATAAATCCAAGGTTCTTTATTGGTGATAAGGCAACGCGTTTCGGTGTCACAATGACACCTTTCTCAAGCCATAAAATCTTATGGCTAAACACGCGGATCGGGTACTCGCGGAACCCCAGTGGAGTACAATCTTCTGAAAAACCTTGTGGCGCATTTCTACCTTTTACACCTCTCTACTGAAAAAGACTTACAGACATTTTAAAAGGAAAAAGATAATGCAGAAAACATTTTTAAAGGGTCACTAAGATGAATTTTTTAGTTTTTTTTAAAGTAATGACCCCCCTCCTCCCCCCCAGAATATGTAAGTCGGTCCTTCTTTCAGGTGGATCATGTGATCTCATTTTGACCACCTGAGAATTACCATATATACTCGAGTATTAGCCAACCCAAGTATAAGCCGAGTCAATAAGTTTTATCACAAAAAATTGGTAAAACTTATTGACTTGTGTATATAGTAGGTAAAAAAAAAAAGCAATACTCACCTATCAGCCGGCGTCTGTGTCCCCGACGCGATGCTCTCCCCAGCGGTGCGGCCAGCTGCTGCTGCAGTCTTCTGTCTTCTTCCTGGCTTGCTTTTGAAATCCCCGCCGTCAGCGCTGTGATTGGATCGAGCGCCAGCCAATCACAGCCGGCGCTCGATAAACCAATCACAGCCATTCACAATGACATCACTGAATGGCTGTGATTGGTTTATCGAGCCAATCCTTAAAGTGGTTATTCCCATCATAGGCTCATCCATGGAATAAGCCATAAAAGGCTGATGGGTGTGGGTCCCACCAATCCCGGCCACCACTCCAGTCAATTACTGCCTGGATACAGCAGCCAGTGTCTGGCTCACCGGGGAACCCCAGCTCTAAAGATAGGTGCTGCCGATATGGCATGAATTAGCGAAATGTGAATAATCTTTTACATATTATTTTACTGCAATTCACTTCTTGTTTCATCATATTTGCACATAAGACATTTTATTCCTATTTTCTAGGTCCGCCTACTCATCGGGTATTTCAGAAATAAGTTCCAGAATTTTACTTCGTTTCCCTCAAAGAGTTAAAAACCGCGGCACGGGAGACTTCTTACCAGTGAAGCCGAGGCCTACATGGGAATGGCACAGCTGCCACCAGTGAGTACTGAGCATTGTAATATACCGTATTGCTCTTTTGTTATATTAATTTGGATCCTTGTCTTAATCCTTAAAGGCATTATCACAGTATGGACTCCTTCAGTCATTATGACCTCCTGGACTCGGCGACCCATCGAAAGGTGGCAGAAGGTCACAAGGCCAGCTTCTGCTTGGAGGATACCTCCTGTGATTTAGGAGTACGGAGGCGCTATGCCTGTACAGCCCACACCCAGGTGATGCGATGGGGACGTAGGTGTAGTTAGGGATAACCCCATGTATTATTGTATATCACATTATTAAGGTTGTGCATGCAATATGAAGGCCTTACTGGATAAAAACAACCTATATGAAACACTGTTATCATATATGGCCAAATATAATGTCACACACACGTACAGAGCCGGACATTGTAATAATAGTAATGCAGTATATCTGTGTTCAGGGACTGAGCCCGGGATGCTACGACACTTATCATGCCAACATTGATTGCCAATGGATTGACATCACAGATATTCCCCCAGGAAAATATATTCTCAAAGTGAGTATCGATGGCAATTACTGTGTTACCACTTTAACGAGCGCCTTTCATCTCCACTAATGTGTCTGTTTTAGCAAATACTTGGGTGAAACCCACCCAAGAGGGACAACAGAGGAATGGCACAATGTAAGGTTATAAGACAAGAAGGTGGGCGGCCAACGGAAACTGTTGTACCTCGTGGAAAGGCCAAGACAAACTCATCCTTCTATCCAATACATGCAAAAAGTCCTCCACGGCTGCAACAGCAGAGTTCAGATCACTCGGCAATCCCAGTAGAGATTACCCACCGTCCTCTTATAAGAGGCGTAAAGAGGTGTTCTAGTAACCCACTCAGTTGATGTCCGGTATCTTCCTCTCTTCTCCCGTATCGCTCACCCTCACCAAGTTGGTAGTTGCTTGCAGGTTTTAAAACCACTTTAGGCCGGCTGCACACGGATGGATTTGCATTGCGGAATCCCGAGCGGGCGTCCACCTCCAGATGCCCCAACAAATACCGCCCATTACATGCAATGGCAATACGTGATTTCATGTCCACAAGCAGAAAACGATTGCAATTTCCCGCTCATGGAGGAGAAATCGTAGCATGCTGCGATTGGTGTGCGGGCTCCGCACAGACTGTTTCCATTGAAGTTAATGGTCGCCGTCCGTCCTGTGGCCCTTCCACAATCATCATGCAGGATCTGCGTCATCGCCTAGCGATGGCGTGGCTTGTTCTGTACTGCGCTGGCACATCCCAAGTACAGAATAGACTGCGGACAGGTACGCAGGGGTCACCGGCCGGGCGCAGGGTTGGATTCCGCATGCAGAATCCGTCTCGCCCGTGTGCAGGCGGCCTTACGCTGTACTCCCATGTTGAATTCAGAACTTATCTATATTGGAGGGTTACAGTCATGGAGGACTTTTTGTAAGTTATGAGAAAAAAGCTCCAGAATTGTCTGCTTTTGTGGCATTTCTGTTCTAGAAAACACTTGCATTCTCCATAAAATAACAAGTCCTCTTTAACCTCCCCTAATAGTCACATTAAAATGGAAGAAACCTCTTGGAAATGTCAATTTTTACTGTAGATTCTGAACATATCTAGTATGTCACTGAATGTTACTGTCACCTTGGGTGCTATCTTATGAATAATGTATCGCTGAGCAGAGAAAAAAATATTTTATTTTATACACAGTTAAAATTGAAAGGACTTTGAAAACCTCATATTTCGAACAGATCGCTGCGCATCGAGCTGGTGACAAACAACAGCGCAGTAATAAACATCCTACACACCATATAATCTTCTCATGGGGCCATTCGAGGGGCGTCTGGTCACGATGACGCACTGGTTTTTAACTGGCCAACTGCCAGGCTGATTGGCAGGAGGGGAGGAGCCACTTCCTAAATCTGGCATCTCTCATGGCACTTCGTGGCTGTCATTAGAGCTTTAGTGTAAGATCGCTACTCATGTCTGCCGCCCTCATGCGGTTCTGGGCAGCTGTAGCATCTCTGCTCTCCCTGCCTGCTTTCATCCAGCACTGAGAGGGTTAACCAGCTCTCTGGCTCTCTGCTCACCTGTGGGGTTAAAGAGGCATTACTCCTCTATTTGAGGTGAGCTGTGGCACTTCTCTAGGCCTCAGAATTGGTATGTCTTAGGTTCTGACACTCTGCTTTCTTTGGTCACCTACTTCTGTTTTAGTTCTATCTGTTCCGTCTCAGTTCTGCTTTGCTCTCTGTGTTTGCAGTCTGAGTTCTGTCTCAATTGCTTAGTTTGTATCCAGATTCTGTTTATGCTGTCCAAGCTCTGCATCTGTTCGTACATTTGTTTTCTGTCAGTCCCCATTGCTGTGGGTGGTTTGTCCTTGCTCTGTGCTGCATCTGTGTGCTCCTCCATCTGCTGCCAGTTCCTATGTTTACTACACCATCAAGGATAGTCAGACCCGAGGTTCCAGCGCAGGGCCACCCTTATCGGGGCGATCGCCTTGCTTGTAGGTAAGAGTCTTCCATTCCCTCGGCAGCCTAGGGTCAATCTCCCTTTTTCAGGCAACAGTCCCACTATCTGAGGAGTCAGCTGCCAACAACTCCAGGACCGGTCTAGGCTTGGTTGGCTGGCTCAGTGGATCCACAATCCGTTATCCGTAAAACTTAGATTGCCACAAACCGACAAGCATAGTACGGTGATTTTCTAGAAAGAATGAGCATTACAAGAGCAAACAGATTGAATCTTGAAGTAGGATCAGAATGAGGCGTGCAAAACTACAACTAGTGCAAATAGGGTAAGAAACAAATAAGCAAAAGCCATAATATAAATTAGAAACGAATTAAGTATATTTAGACCCCATTGGGAGATTATAATTGAAACCTGTAGGGTCTTTAGCTACTGATGAACAGGTTTGCTGCGGCGCAGTGATCTGTTTAGGCATTTTAATATTGAAATAAGTTTGAAAACCTCCGTATCATTATATTATATCATTAGATTATATCATTCTATTTTAGGTCTTTTTCTCTGCTCAGTGACTCTTGTAAATATAGTTGGCACATAACTCATTTGCCTTAATGGGGTTTTCTGGACTTTGGGGATTTTTTTCTAAATCTCAGGATATGTCATCAAAAGAACTTTTAAATTACGTTTTATTCTTGTTTTCACGAAGTTAGAAGGGAGCAGATGAGCGAGCACTCAGCATCTTTTAACTTCTTTTCTTAATAAAACATAAACCCCACGTGTGACAATAGGAGAGCAAATGTTCTCTGATTGATTAGGGGGTGATAATATGAAAAAAAGGTCAACAGGAAAAGAATGTTACAGTTTTGGACTAACAGAACTCGGAGTAAACAGTAGGATGGCAGTTTCAAGATACAATTTCAGAATGTATGTTTCAGGTCTCTGTGAACCCAAATTTCCAAGTCCTGGAGTCGGATTTCTCTAATAATGCAGTGCAATGTGAACTAACCTACACAGGAAGACATGTAATAACTCGGAATTGCCACCTTTCCAGGTAATCTTGTTTCTTGCTTAGTAGCATATCTATAGTTTTTTTTTTTTCATACAAGGTTAAGCAAAGCATGTATGATTCTGTTAGCATAAGTATGTCTGAACTGAAGATGGGATGTTCCTTGATGAATATCAGATTATTTAGTCAAATCATGATGTATACTAATTCATAATATACCTGTGATTGGAGGTGAGCACGTATTTTAATTAAATATTCAGGGTTAGGAACATGCAGATCCAGAGGAGTAGCCTTAGGGGTTTCATAGGTATCAATTATGACGGAGTCCCTAAGCACGTGATGGCGAACCTATGACACGCGTGGCCATGTTTGCTGACACGTGGCCGCATACAGAGGATTATGCGGACGCACGCCCTAAGCTGTGGGGACCCAGAGGATCTACTTACCTCACTAAGAGTGACAGCACTGTAAGTTCTTTAATCTTGTCCTTCCTTCCAACACATGATATGTATCTTGAATTCATCCACCCTGTTTCCTCCTCTCTTGTGCTCTGAGGTGCTGGAGTGGAAGAGACAAGAGGAATATTCAAGATCTACATGCTGCCACATGCTACACAATGGAAGAGGGAGGGCATTAAAGAATTAACCTTGCTATGTACAATACTGGTGTCTTATGTGATAGAGGGGCGTTTGAGCCCCCTAAGGCTCCAGGACCTAGTAGCAACTACCTCTGCACCACCTATAGCTATGGCTTCGAACGGTAGTATACCTATCTGAAACCAGCTGAACACACACATAGCATGTGAGTGTAAAAGCTATTGTAATGGATCCTTCTTGTATTATTGTCTTCATATTTTTCTTCTACAGCATCTGAAGACAGCAGAATTACTCTGAGTTGACCGGAGTTGGGCAGAAGCGTTACATTAACTGCTAAATATAATCAGGAATGATGAAATGAGCTGGAGCAAAAAAACAAAAGAATGTATCCGTTTGATCCAGAAATGGTGGATGAAAACTCAGAAACTCAGAAAAGTTGAATTTCTCTACTTTAGTAATTGACATAAATTTGGGGGTCTTGAAGATAAAACAGGCGCTGACAATCATTGGCTGTTAAGTTATCAACAACTTTCTATTGACACGAGCCATACAATATGTGAATAAATAGATTCATAAAACCTTCTGTGCTGTCCTGACACTTGGGAAGTCCTGAATAGTAACAGATGAAACACAATCGATGCATCTACAGCATTCAGGAACCCAGAATAAGAAGTACTAGCAAGACGTTTTACAACACCAGATAAATGTACTATTTTTTTGTATTTACCTTTTCTACTACTTGCCAACACCCCTGGAATATCCGAGAGGCTCCAAGACAATGTGAGGGCAGGGAGGTCTCAGGGTGCCCATTGTCCTGATTATATACTTAGCTGTCCTCGGTACTACAAGCCTTTTCACTTCCGAGACCACCACCAACACCAACACCACCACAAACATACTGACACCAGTGCTTGCTTTAAGATGCTGTTGGTAGCTGCAACCAAGTGAAAAGGATTGTGGGAATGTGGAGAGGTATCTGCAGAGTCTGGTCTGGAGTTGGTATTTGTTTAAGGTATTGGGCTAGATTCGTGTTGCAGTGTGAAATTTGCAATGTGTGGTGGAACCGGGGTGCCGACTCTACAGAAGCCTAGTCCACATGGCTGCACCTTGGAGTACTGCTATTGGCCTCTTACCTGTTAATGCAGAAGATCCTTTGGGTGTTGTCTGTAGGAAATCCTTTTAGGTTTCCTGTCACTACAAAAGGTCCCTTTGGTGTAATGTGTTGGGAATTCCTCTATGGGGCTTCCTTTCTACTCTACTGTAACCTCTCCTATGGTGAATGGACCGATTGGCCAGCCAGGGGACACACCTTCATGTTGACCAATCAGCCATGGTGTGAGTGCATTTCATCCAGTCATGCCTATACCTGGGTGTTGGTCATTTTGTGTTGGTCTACTTGTTGGTATGAGGATGGATGTTGTGCAGATGTCTGTCTGGATCCAGTTTGGAACTTGGAGTATAACTGTGTGTGAGTTTTGCCTTTATACGGAGTCAGATGAGTGCAGCCTGTTTGTTGGTGTTTGAGTCTACACTCAGTGTTAAGTTTGTGTTTGTCTGGATCCAGTTTGGAACTGTCTATTCATGGAATGTTGGCTGACTGTTGCTATTTGTATGCAGTCAGTGGTGAAGCCTTGCTCCTTGTGGCTGTGTCTAGTCAGATGGGTGATGTCTGGCTGTTGGTGGGTGAGTCTAGTCCCTGTAGCCAGCCATAGCAGTATAGTAACATAGTATGTAAGGCTGAAGGGAGACAACGTCCATCTAGTTCAGCCTGTTTCCACCTCCCCTTGTTGATCCAGAGGAAGGCAAAAAATCCCCAATGAGGCAGAAGTCAATTTAGCCCATTATGGGGAAAAAATTCCTTCCTGACTCTATAAGGCCTGTCAGAATACTCCCTGGATCAACGTCTTGAAAGTTTCTACCTGACTCTAAGACCTGGATTAACAACCATGCTGTTATTTAATGTCTAGATCCTGTAATATCGTAGTGCTCTAGAAAAGCATCTAGTCCCTCTTAAACTGCTCTATGGATCCTGCCATCACCACGTCCTCAGGCAGAGAGTTCCACAGTCTCACTGCTCTTACAGTAAAGAACCCCCTTCTGTGTTGGTGATGAAACCTACTTTCTTCTAGACGTAGCGGATGCCCTCTTGTTACCGTCGCAGTCCTGGGTATAAACAGACCATGGGAGAGATCCTTGTATCGTCCCCTCATGGACTTATTCATAGTTATTTGGTTGCCCCTTAGTCGTCTTTTTTGATGCCTCTCTGGGTATTCTCCTTCTTTGACCCCCTCAAGCACTGCAATGACTTTCCTGAGCAGCAGAGTCCAGAACTGTACACAGTATATAGTAACATAGTATGTTAGACTGAAGGGAGACAATGTCCAATGGTAGACTACCGGTGTGTATGTTGATCTGTTCCTGAAGATGGTCTAGATACCTGTTTTCTCCCCCGCCCCCATCTGCATGGGCTGCAGGCCTCTGCTTCCTTACCCTTCTGTTGGGTGTGTTACCAGATGTCCGATTTGTTCCCTTTTCCCTCCATGTCATGTAATTTCAGATGTTTGTTCCTTTTCCCCCTCCATCCAATGAGGTATTGGGTACCCGAGTTTAGTTTGGTTGCGACACCCATGCGATGAGGGTTGAATGCTTGAGTCTTATTCCATCTGTTCACTCCGTCCGATGGTGGTTGAGACGTTTTAAGACATGTTGTTCTGCCTTGTGTGGTGTTTGGTGTGAATGCAGAATTCGATGTGTATGTGCTGATGGGGCTTATTCCCATCTGTCAAGTTCTGTCCCTTTCTTATTCTCCATCTAGGGACAGACTAGGTCCTTAAGAATGAGACACAGTGATGCCTTTATCAGGGTATTCGCCTTGCTTTTAGGCATAGTCTGCCATGCCAAAGTAACCTTGGCATAACATCCCTTTTCATGTTCCTATGTGGTGTTCATGTATGTCCGTGTGGTCCATCTTGGACATTATGTTGGTGTGACCAGTGCAGTGACCCATTTGGTAACATTTGTGGCGGTCAGGTAAATAAGCCCTCATAAACATAACACTCTGTATATATTTTGGGGTGTGGTGAATAGGATTTCGAGGGGCTACCTAGAAGAGACAAGAATCTTCTGCTAGCTGACGTTGGGGAATGTTGTATTCGGCTCCAGCAATTTTTGTTTTTAACAAGTTGTTCAGTTTTTCCCCTATTTTGTGATTATATTCATATGAACCACGTGCAGCTCTGAAATTTTGCTTACTTTGGGGGGAAAAAGCAACACATACAGCTGTTATGGCTGCTCCTCATAGGCTTATAAGCAGAAGTAAAACACAGGTTTAGGAATAGGCTCTCCTGTTTAGATGAAGTTGAAATGTCAATGATCATCCTCATTCCAGATGTCTTGTAGCAGACAGGTGAGTGGATCTTCCATCATGACAACGCACCTGCCCACACAGCACTGACTGTTCAAACAACTTTTGTCAAAAAATGGCATGAAACCCTTGCCGCACCCTCCAGGTTCACCAGATCTCACCCAATGCAACTTTTTTTTTATTTTCTTGGATTGAAAGCGATCCCAAAGGAAAATGTTTTGCTGATGAAGTTGAAAAAAAATTCACTGGAGCCAAACGTGACCTTCCCCCAAAATGTCGGGTGGCATACCACCTCAGAAGAGTTTTGCAGACAGTCACCTAGCAGCAGAAGCATGTTCTCGTATTGCCCACTAGCAGATGATTCCTCTTTTTTTTGGATACCCCCTCGTATATGCACAAGTGGTTTAGATGCATTAATTGGGGGTGTGCCCTCTATAAAAGCGCACAGCCTATGGTAAAATGTTTTTACACTTCTTCATAACTCCCATCTTGGAATTTCCTTGTTGCCTCTCTCAAAAGTTGGCAAGTATACCTCTCCCCAACAACTCTAAGATAGCATTGCACCCCACACAATTTATTTTTTAAAACTAAGTTTTAAACCTTGTTGCATAAGGGGTCTTCATTGCAGCAGAGAGTCCAGCATGTCCTGAACCTTACGGAAAGTAAACTATAGAATCGGAAGTGTACATAGGACATAATTTGGTCATATATAAGCTGGATTTATATGGGGTATCCTATCCTAAAAGCAAGCATATGCAGGTTCTCCCTGGCCTCCCTCAATTACTAGCACTTGTTTCATCTGGGTGTTGAATAAAGGTTGGCTCCACAGCTTTTTCGTGGAGGGTGTTCTCACGCTGCTTATTTTTCAGTTTCTTTTGCCAATGCGTCAAATTTCGGTACCACTACTATGGCGTCCCATACAGCAACATGACAGACCCTCTGTTAAATAATGTCCATACCAATATTATAAATTACTACTAAGGCCAATGTAGGGGACTATCACTACTGGGGGAAGGGGGGGGATACTATTACTACTGGGGCCACTATTACTACTGGGGCCACTGGGGGAAGGGGGGGATACTATTACTACTAGGGCCAATAACTGTGGACACTATTACTACGGAGGCCATTCTAGACCTGGCATCATACCTCAAACTGACTCAGAGTATGTTTACATGTGGCGGAAATGTTGCAAAATGTCCACAGCAGAAATTGCCGCTGCAAATTCCGCATCCAAAAAACAGTCAAAATCCATACCATTGGTGCAGGTTTTGACTGGAAATCAGCCACGTATTCGCAGCTGCTTTTATACTATGTGGCACTCCCCTCACCTCCTCTGAAGGCTTTCCGCTGTCCGTGCTCTCCGGCTTCTGGTTCTCAGCTGCCTGGTAAGGTGCGGCGCAGCTGGTCAAGTAAGGCCACTACAGGCTGTTGGGAACCAATAGCCGGGGAGTACTTTCACTACTTACTCAATAGAAAGTCTATGGGCCTGTCTTCAGCTAGCGAGCACATTAGTTGCTTTGTTATTGCAATCCAGGAGGGTCTCAGCACCTGGACCCCCACCAATCAAAACTTTAGACTTATCCAAGGTTTTTGGAAAGCAATTGCATTTAAAAGGTCTAAGGGTCATTGGTGCAATCCTGCATCTCTGAGCTGTTTGCAAGGGGTGTCGTCCGCACCTTGCACAAATCCAACTAATTTGGAGGTAGCCTCCTATTTCTGAAATTTTCTCTGATACTTACACTGATCAATGACGGTTGTGGGACTTCCGCTGTCATTTTGAATGTCTTGGATAGCAGCATCAGCAAATTCTTTGTCAGCTCTTCGGCATTTCGAATTTTTCCTTTTTGCGAACAAGTCTATCTGTGGTTGACCCCACTGGGATGTGAGGAGATGGAACACCACCATGTTGGGGGCCCAATCTCCAGAGTCCAGCGTTTCTCTGCTTAGAAGGTCCGCCACATTGTTTAAGGACCCTCTCAGATGTATGGCGGACAACGATGCTACGTTGTTTTCTGCCCAAGAGGTGGTTGTTCAACCTTCACAATTCTCGCTGTGCAATCCAAACAAATTGGCTTTTTTGCACCATCATCCAGCCTTTTCGTACACAAAGCGCATCATTTTATCAGTTTCTTATCCCCTTTTGCTTTTAATGCTTCCTCCTAAAATAGGAAATCACTGAGGCAGAGGGGACTTAAATAATTCTATAGCCCAATCACAGAAGAAGTACCCAAAAATAATTATAATTCTTTATTAGTATAATTAATAAAATCCCTGGGCTGTGGACTAACAAGACAGACTGAACACGAATGTATCCAGGTTTGTTGCACTTTAGGTTTTCA
The DNA here is from genome assembly GCF_035609145.1 of Eleutherodactylus coqui. NCBI lineage: Eukaryota > Metazoa > Chordata > Amphibia > Anura > Eleutherodactylidae > Eleutherodactylus > Eleutherodactylus coqui. The sequence goes on from NC_089843.1 coordinate 220,026,056, forward strand.
AAAATAGTTTTGGCAGAACCCTTTAAAGAAATACTGAGTATGAAGTGCTAGACTTTTGGATACTTAGACAGTATCACACTTGGAGACAACCAGGAAACCTCCGGTAATCTCTACAAGGTACCCACTCACAGTTCTCATCTAAATTGCCCCATGATATGGAGCGGAGCGTTCCCACCCAATTCTTTAATAACTGAGGTAGACCCTTGCTATGGCCGCCACTCCACCATCAGGGGCTTGTTTGTCTGTCTTGTTAGCCCACAGCCCAGAGATTTTAATGAATATACTAATAAAGAGTTTATTATTTTAGGGTACTTCTTCTGTGAATGGCCTCCTACAATAGGAGAAGCCATTATACCAACATACAAAAAGTCACCACTGTTGGATTTGTCCAAGTGGGCTACTTACAACTGCCACAATCTCCTTGTCACCATCCATGCTGTCCATGGCGTTCTGGAGGTGCTGAGGAGCCCAAATCCCACAAGGAAGCTCTAGGGATTGAATTTAGCGCCTTTTAGCAGGATGACGCCACCAGCAACGTGTGCCTGACCTCATCACACACGACACAGTGCCACATCATCACAGGGAGCCGTCCGCCGCTAGACACCAGGACCTAAGTGTGAGATGCAGAAGCACCCTCTGCGGGTCCCGCAACCGCCTGGCCGCTTCTGAATGGGCCGGATCCTGGAATCCTCTAGCGGTAAGTAGAATACTTTTGTCCATCCTCCGGCATGGAGAACTCCCTCTGTGTCTATTGGCACAGGACAAAACACTGGAGATAGATGGTGAGAGGTGGCCTTAAGAACTCTCCTCCTTCCTGTCACAACGACCTCAGATAAGAACTCTCCCAGCTACACTTCCAGTTTCTTTTTAACTTCTTGTGAACCATTTCTAATAGTGTCCACTAGGCACACACTCCTGTTTTTATATTCCACCCTGCTAAAGGGGTGCTCCAAGTTATTTTTTTATCCTTCTCAATCAACCTCTATGCTGCCAATAGAAAGTTTGTAAATACCTTTCCACATGTGCCCATTCCCAAGGATGGTCGTTTGCCACATGACCTGTGACATCAGCACTATATCCTTGCCCAGCGATGTCCTAGCCCCTGTTTATGGGAGGTCATTAATGGGGGTGTGTTATCCAGAAGTGGAGGATGTACATGCAAGGTTCTTGCTGTAATCTCCACAGTGAGGTGCTGCACACAGAACGAGCCATCTGTGCGAGAGTCCAGCAGGAAGAGAGTGAACAAGCAGGGGGTGCACACAGAACAGGGAAAGGAATCAGCTGATAACTGCAGGGTGAAGGAGAAGCATGTGCAGAAACCAAGGGAGGAAGAGCGGGTTAGAGGAGTGTAGTTATGTTGTATCAATGCAGAAAGGAGGGTGAACAGTCAGACAACAATATGCTTAGACATATGGGGGCAGGTTTGGCCATTTTTTTTTTGTTAAAATTGGAAAACTCCTTTAACTAATCTTTTTTTAAACTCACCCATATCCTTGAAATTGGTCTTTCTAAAATGTAATACTTTGGTTGCAGTAAAAGATTGCTGAAAGTCTGTTCTTATGTCAAACCATAAGCATTGGTGATCACCAACCCAATTTCTCTTCCCCCTTAGGGCTCATTCACACGACCATATACAGTATATGCCTCGTATTTATGCATGCTAATGTAATTCCTATGAATAAAACCCCTTGATTTGAATGGTGTTTAAACATAGTTGCATATTTTCACAGCATTTTTCAGTCATGTAAAAGAATATCATGGCCTGTCCTATCGAATGTGTATTTACGCACCAAAATACTGTATAAGTATATGCAGTGCGAAAATACGCTACACAAAAATGCAAGCCCTTTATTGGAATTTGAGTAATCTCATCAACCAACAGGTTAGGATTCTAATCATAGTTTCCTTTTTAGTTTGTACGCAAAAGTCCAGAGAGTTTCTACTGCAGCTCTTGGTGTGTATTTTAAATCACATTGATCTAAGACTGTCCTTAACATAAATGGCTACTCCACCGCCTCTTCTTTCTACTCTTTCCTGTACAACGTGTATCCAGGTACAGCTATTTCCCAGTTGAACTAGGTCTCTGTTATGGAAGCCAGGTCTAAATTATCCTTGGATATAATAGCCATTATTTCATAAAGCTTTTTGCCTGAGCTCCAGGCATTAGTACACATGGTGAGGAGAACACCACTTTATTTATTTATTCCTAGCACTTCTATTAAATTGCATCAGCAATATTATGCATCACATTTTTGAAGTTACCAACATACTGCTTCATCCTAACTGGCAGAGGCCAGAAATCGCCTCAAATGAAATTTCTGTCCCTTTCATCTAGTTGTCTCCTGTCAAAAAATTTCTAAATTCTTCAAACATTTCTTTACATTTATGTTAAGGGGGTCAAAACCGTCCATCTTGAACAACTTAGGCCACCAACCAGCCAACATGATGACTAACATATCCAAGGGTCAGGAAGGGTATCATCTCTCCTTGAGGAGAGCACCTAGAAGGTGTCTGAGGAGACACCTAGGAGATAAGCGAGGAGACTTAGAAGGCCATGCAAGCTCCACTGGGAAATATATGCAAATAAGGAAGATGGAACAATACCTCTGCAGCGCCACCTATTGGTTGGCAGTATTCCTGCAAAACAATGTCAGACCCTTTCTACAAGTCTTTATATTGTTATCAAGACCTGTATAAAGGGTCAGACACGGATTTGCAGGAATGCTGCCATCCAATAGGTGGCGCTGCAGAGGTATTGTTCCATCTTCCTTATTAACCCATCCAAAACACCTTCAGATTTACACCAGTGTCAGCCATGCATTAAACTCTGGGATACAAAGGGCTTTGTTCATCTGATTACACACAGTAAAAGTTTTAATGCTGCTGCTCAACTTCCAAACTAGGCTGCCCCCCGAATATTGTACCTAGAATAAGGAGCGTGTATCATCTGAAAGCCAAGATTCTGGGCGTTCCTGAAATCCCAATCTCTAGTTTTTATAATCTAAACAGCTGTCACTGTAGAAATTGCAGTAAAGCTCTGATGTACCGCATATGACCTCGGCAATGAAAGGGTTAACCCATTGCAATCCAATTTTGGATTCAGCATTTCCTAGGGGGCTTTCTCTTTCAGCCATTATACAATGGTGCCATCTGCTGGCTAGAGCCAGTACTGTGGTATGGGACATGCTGGAGAGGCCCCCGACAACAGAGCGGCCAGTAATATACAGTAAGAATACCCTGCGGACATCTTCCAACATCGGAGCTGTACAGCCTACAATCAGAATGTCTTCAGACGTCAGACAGTGGATTGGAAAGGGTTAAGGTACCTGTAGAGCATTATATATAATGCAAACCTGTGAAGCATATGCTGCTCATCTCTGATTGCAGCCGCTCTCGGGCACAAAGACTTTAATACATTCATGTGAAATGGAAAAAGAAAATCACCTCATCCATGTGTGAAAGCTCTGGTTGTTGTGAACACCCCCCCCCCCCCCCCCCCCCCCCCCCACACACACACACACACACACACACACACACACACACACACACCCACACCCACACCCCCCCCCTTCCAGGACTGGGCATGAAAACCCTTGGGATCTAAAGTTTTGGGATTTAGAAATAAAACATACAATATATCTGGAAGAGCCGGACAGGCACAACTCATCCTGCATCTGCAGATACAAATACCTAGGTGATAATGAGCTGTGGTGCAATACAAGTGGTGGAGAGCATACTCCATCAGGTCAGCTTAAAGGGGTTGTCAGATCAGCTAAATAATATTCTACAAAAACCCTGAAAATATGGAAGAAAGTAATATAATAAAACCTCAGATATTCGCATATAAAATAGAATTTTTTGTACTTAATATTTTTATAGGCTGAAAACAAACACAACAGTATGATACAATGTAGGGTTACTGCGGCTCTGATGATCCATCTCCTTATATAGCTCCCCGCTCTTACACGGCTCCTGGAATGTGGGATGGTGATGCTCTGATTCATTCTGGCCTTCTCGCTGTTGGCTTAGCACATCCAAGTCTGTGTCAGAGAACAGATATGTGCAGCTAATATGTATACATTAAGACGCCATGTCTAACTACATGCAAGTGAAGGGTTCTTGGTCCCTAGCATACACCGCGGACGTGGTCCACCCCAGGCCTCTCCATGACTTTCAGCAGCTCTTCGACAAAGCTCATCTCTGCGGTAACCTGTGCGGCTAAGGCTTCATATCGGTTTTCCAATCGGCCAAGCTTCCTCTTCAGACCATTTGTACTTAGCATGGTCGCCCGCAGGTCTTCTTGAACCTGCCGACGTTGGCCTTCTCCACGCTGTAGCTCTTGCTGAAGCCCCATCAGCTGGCGCGTCACACCTTCTTGCTCTTCCCGATACCAACTTTCCTTTTCTTCATAGATGGACCGGAGGGCGCAGAGATCTTCCCGCGACGTGGTCTGACTCTTCTGCAGTTCGCGGAGAGCGTCTTCAGCGGCTCCCAGTTCCTCCAACACATGGCTGAATCTCTCAAAGTTCACATATGTGTTATTAGGAGGCATGCTGGAGTGCGACTTGATTGTATACTCCTTCAGCCGTGTTGTCTTCAGCCTCCTGCGTTCCGGCCGCTTTCCACTGTCCTCATGGCGAACGTTGCGGCGCTTGATGGCCTATGTAGAGAGAAAGGTCATGTTAACCTCATTTTTGGCGGCACACAAATATTTTACATCAAGTTGTAATTTACAACCGCAGAGCCCCAATATATGAACATAACTGTACAATGTCCCACCTTAATCCATGAATGTTCCAAACTCTCATTGATCGTCATCCGTTTCCTAGGGAATTAAAATATATGATGTAATTACGGGTTATGTCACCCAAACTGCCTGAAAAAGGTTAATCCAGCCATACCCATCAGATAAACAATGGAGCCAAGAGGCGGAGGGGAGTAAACCCATCAAACAGCCGCATCTTAAATTGTTTTAAGGGTCCATACCCTGTTTCTCCCAAAATAAGACCTACCCCGAAAATAAGCCCTTGCCTGATTTTTCAGGATTTTTGTGAAAGCTTGAAATACAAATGCTACCCAGAAAGTAAGCCTTAGTTGCTTTCATAAGAAGTCGATCGGAATGCTATAGATGCGTGAAAAAGGCCGTAAAAACGCTTTTCTCGCAGGTCAGCCGAGTCACTTGCCCAACAGACTTGGTCCAGATCCTTCCTACTCTCCAGAACCCGGTGCGGTTCTCGCAGTCTGTGGCTCAGCCAATCAATGCAGCTCTCAAAGAACCACTCACAACCAATCACTTTGTGTAAGCGGGACTTATGACTCCTGTAACCATGAAGTGATCCTGTGTCGGCGGCCGAGGGCTCCGTCAGTGCTTCTACTGCTCAGAATACGTGGTAAAAACACCAACAAAGGTCTGAGCGACAAGACGGGTTGGGATTGCTGGGCTCTCACACACAGATCAGGTACTCCCGCTGTCATCAAAATAAGGCACTCACTGAAAATAAGCCCTAGTGTATCTTTTGGAGGAAAAAAAAAAAATATACGATCCTGCCTTATTTTTGGGGCAAGCGGGTATTATGTGACTATAGTAGGTTTACACGGTGGATTGGTCTCATAGAATCTGCGCTAATTTGATGTCAAATTCCATAGCCAAGTCACATCCCACAGTAACGCTCCCCGCAGTCTGTACGGTGCAATTTTTTTCTGCATGTGGAATTTTAAAAATGGCATGTCGCTTCTTGATGCGGATTCTGTGTGGTTTCCGCATCGGTAATTTCGCACGTGAATTTATCTATTGAAAAAAAAACTACTAAATTGCAGCCCTCCATCGGCAGGGCCACATGGGAACCACGGCTCGGCTGTAGATGGCCGCCATGGTCTTCAGAGGCACAATCCACACCGAGAAATCCGCGTCGGAATCCGCCATCCAAACATTCGTTTACAGACCACTGGGCGGGATGGCCAAGGACTTTCCGCCAGCAATCTTAAACCTGAGCCTAAGCAGCAAAGTGGATGAGAGCTGCAAAAATCTGGTCCACAAACTGCGGCCGATCCACGCAGAATTAAGAGCCGCGGGATGTCAATTTTATCACCATTTCCACTGCAGACCCTCTCCTCTCTCTGGAGAGCGATCCCCACAATGGAACACAAGCGGCGAAGCCACTTCAAACCTGTGCTGGACGGTATGGGTTTTGAAGCTGCCTTTCTGCCGCGGAAATCTCGCAGAATCTTCGTGCGGTCGTTCTGTGAGATTTCCGCCCTGTTGGACCGCAGCCTAACACAGCGATGGGACTATCTTTCTGGCTTGAGAGTCACAGGGTCATACTGAACCCCTCCGAAGGGCCACAATAATCCTTAAGTGGGATATTACCATCTGAGACATTTATGGCATATCAGAGTATATCCAATAAATACCTGATTAGCTCTGGAAGTGGAAACTGAATGGGGATCATCTTCTACATTGGCCAGCCAGAAGGGAGGCGACCATTTATACAAGAGGCGTTCTCCATTGTAGAATGGCATCAAAGGCTGAATGTGACCCCTAGACCGCAAGGTGTGCGCTCCGGCTATAAACACGCCCATACTACAAAGCCAGGGCGGTAATGCCAATATATAATAGAGGAGATAGGAACCGAGGATATACCAGGTCTGGATACATAGTCTGAGACAAGAGTATTAGAAGAAGTGCGCCTGTACAGGGAAAGATCATCGATCAGCTTCTCGCTGGTTCGTGCGAATCTGAACGACAATCGCTTAAATGCTGCCGGCGAACGACAATCGATAAATCATTTGCTTATAGCTTCTCGTTCAGTTTGTGCAGACATTAAAATCAGACGAGGAGCGTCCCGTTTACTACGAACGGAGGAGGAGGGGGACCGGAAACCATCTCCAACCGAGTGATCATCGCTACCGTGTGAAAGCAGAGGAGTAAAGGAGAACCATGGGCGGCCGTTGGGCACTTAATCAGACAATCAGCCCGTCCAAAAGGGCCCTTAGTCACTAAAAATATGTAAATAAGGGCGAGGAACAAGGGTGGGAGAGAAGAGTCCCCCGGTAACAGGCAAGCATAACCACTGGCTCAGGGAACCCAAAGGTCTGCGTATATGGTACGAATAATCCTTCAGGGAGAAACGTAATAACTCACTTCGGATCTTTGACCAGTAGTCTTCGTATGAAATCCTTCGCAAGTTCACTTGTATTACTAAAATATTCTTCATCAAAGTCATAATTAACACCTGAAATATTGGTCAAGGTTTCCTGCTTGGTCTCTCCCAAGAAGGGCGACGCTCCACTTAGCCTGAGGAAGAGGAAAAAAGAAATATACCATCAACTATTTTTCATTCTTGCTGGAATGGCCATTAAAGAATACTAGGCTTCAGGCCGGTGCCCACCAGTCGCAAGGACGTAAAAACACACAAGAAGTGCGCTTTAGAGACTTCTGATAATAGCTGTCCCATGTAAAGCCACCCTTACCCCCTTTCCTGGACAAGGGGACAGACAGAAGAATCATGATGGCTCTTTGCCGCCTGCTCATCGCTACTACCCTCCCCCTCTGCCCCAGTCTGAATGACAAATAGAAGTGCTGCATTCCCAACCCCACTTCAAACGGTTGTAGCTTTGGTCCAATCAGTGCTACAGACTAGCCCTCCCAGCCTGTGATAGGTGACCCGACCTACTAATCAGAGAACCAAGAATGTTGGCTTTAAAGGGACGCCAAAAATCATGTCAGTAGCCCTAAAGGAACCCGAACCATGCAGCCGTTAGAAGCAGAAAGAGCTCTGTTCGCCCAGAAGTAGAAGGTCCTTTTTCTGTAGAACAAACAGAGCTCCGGTTAAAAGGCAAAGAATCTTGGATTTATCACGAGGCTGGGATCAGAGGAGACCAAGATTCCCCGGCCGCAGCAGGTTCATTTTTTTTCCCATTGCAGCTGCGCTCTCCTCTATGGAAGCGCTGGCCGCAACAGAAAAGCGTGCGGCCAAGCCGCTCCAAAACCTATGGCTAAGTGCCGCGGGTTTTAAAGCAGCGCTTTCCTGGTGGAAATCTCGCATTTTTTCGCTGTGGCCAAGCCGCAAGATTTCCGCCAGGATTCCAGCGTGTGAGAACCCAGCCTAAATGGTCACAAAGTTACGTTGATGTTGCTGTCAAAACCCGGCAAGACAGCTGCGATCAGCGGCTTGTCTGCCTTCAGGGAACATATATGTTTTAGAGGCGCACTAATGATAATACTACTACTTGTATACATCTGCATGCCCAGCGCTGCAGCCTGCTGCTCTATGGCTTGGCATGGTACCCTGTTGACACTAGTGTTGACCTCATGGTGGACACCAACGTAGGACACCCCAGCGAGGCGACATAGTAGTACAGGCGTGTATGAGGCTACACATAGAGGACCCGACACGGGCAGGATTATACAGTGGTGCCTTGACATATGAGTTTAATCCGTTCCAAGACGGGGCTCGTAAGGCAAAAAACTCGTATGTCAAAGCACTTTTCCCCCATTGAAATACCATTAATGTGTTCCAATGGGGAAACTAACTACAAGCAGAAAAAAAAAATCAATACTCACCTCCCACGGCGTTGTGCGATGATCTGTCACTCCCTCCTCCACGCCGACAGAGCATTGCTTTCTGGATGCGGGGCTTGAATGCCCCTCCTCCAGCAAGCTAATGCTCTGATTGGTTAACTCAGCCAATGGAAGCCGGCGCTGCGTTAACCAGTCACAGCCATTAGATGAGGTCACGCGTGACCCGAGGTACCACTGTACATGTAAAGTGATATTCCAGCAGTACCATCAAGGGACTACTTTGGTCTAGATGTACAGAATTATGGGTTTCAGCATTTTAAGGAGCTCAGTAAATCAAAGTTTGTCATATTTTTAATACTGATTTCATAATATTTGAATTAAATGCATCAGAATGCCAGGCGGGTCTCCACTCATACTCACAGGATGTAGGTGATCACTCCGATGCTCCTGCATGGACAGACACAAAGGGAGGGAGTCAGTATTCGCCATCACACACATCGATACTGTAACTCTGCAGTAGTGTCTCGTTATAATCAAATATCCATCGATCAGCCACAACATTTAAACCCGCTTAATGAGGCGTTAGTCGTTAAGACTGTCGGCGACACTACGGGCGAGCTCCCTCCATGTTTTTCGGGTTTGCACTGCTTCTTTCAGTTGTGTGTAGGTCCTGCTAATGCTCCGACCCATCCGGGCTTGTACTCCGCCACATAACAAGATACCGGTGAGATCGGGCGCCAGATGAGGTTTGTATGCCCAGGTCTCTGTGGCTTGTTTATTGGGCGTCCGCTCCTGGGCTGCTTGTGGTGGCTACTAACTATTGCAGAGCGAGGGCACGCCTGCTGGCAGCCGCTCTGATCCACTCGTCTAAGCTGCTTGGATCCCTACAAATGCGCATTCTTCTTGCTTCAAACACATCAACTTCAAAAACTGATTGTTCACTCGCTGCTAAAGTACTGTATTTTTATGACTAGAAGAGAGATTTCAGCAAGATAAAATCCTATAGTGCAGAGGGCAGGGGGGTCTGATAGATCCAGATACCCCTGACCATTGCCTTAATGACCTGGCAGTGCGCTGATCGATCATGGAGAGCACTCCTAAGTCGTACATAACGCGGCTGCACAGTCCTCCCTCTCCCTGCCTTATCGGTGCAGCAGATAACACTGGAGATCACTCACATATCCCCATCTGTACACACAGGGACAGACAATAGTAGCAGCAGGACCGCAGTGGTCTTAACCATGTGACCAGGAAGCCGCTAGAGGGGCTCATGTATTACTACACTTGTACGTGGTAATACATTGTGTCTAACATGCCAGCTGCAGATGTGCATCCGTGCTGTGTAACGTGAACCTATTCGTTTGCGCCATTGTTTGAATGGACACTAGGTTTAAAAGGAGCTTAACCCCCTTTTCTATACAAGAACACTACAGTTAATGACGGGAGCCAGAGAGGTTCAAGTTAGTATGAAATATTTTCTCCAGCTGTCTAAACCCATGGTGCATCTTATAGTGCGAAAGATACGGTAGCTCGCCGATTTACGCGCCATTGTCAGCGTTACTCATTTTTAATGTTATGACCGGTCGGTGGATATGATAAATTCTTACAGTCAAGCTGACAAACATCCTGTGACATCACAACATGTAACGCAGTAACGATGGTAACGATGCGGTCACACATACAACTTAGATGGCGGTTTTTTTAAATAACTTTTAGGCCGCCTGGATTTGCATTGCAGACTCTGCAGCGGGCGTCCACCTCCGGACTCCGCAGCAAATACCACCCATAGCATGCTATGGCCAAAGTGATTCTTCATGCACACAAGAGGAAAACAATTGCGATTTCCGCTTGTGTAGGAAAAAAAAATTGTAGCATACTTCATTTTTGCGCAGACGGCTTCCATTGAAGTCAATGGAAGCCGTTCAATCCGCATGCGGAATCCAACCCGGCCGTGCGTGTGAGCCAAAGCAAGAGGTGAATGGAGAAGAGAAGGGAATTATAGTGGAAAGATTCCGGTTCTCCCCTTATTAGTCCATTCCTAGGCATTGGCTTTAAAAACTGCATCAAAATGGCGCATATGAAAGTAAGCGAAGGGTGTGATCACACGGCATGGATAAGTGAGAATACATTTGGTGTGGATTGTGATGCAATGAATGAAATGGTGAACATCTGCAATATTTGCCCAACAGAGCGGCTGCGGATCTGAGAACCCACAAGATGAGCCTCTTCTGCAGCGCGGGGATGAGGTTTATTACACTTACAGCGCAGCAACGCCACCGTGTGCGAGGTCCTTCTACGGCCTCATGTCCACGGGCAAAATAGGATTTAGAATCCGCAGCGGATCACCCGCATGCGGATCCGGATCCCATAGGGATGCATTGACCACCCGCAGGTAGATAAATACCCGCGGATGGTCAATAAAAGTGATTTTTTTAAAAATGGAGCATGAAAAAATCCGGACATGCTCCATTTTCGTGCGGGTCTCCTGCGGGGACGGCTCCCGCGGGCTTCTATTGAAGCCTATGGAAGCCGTCCGGATCCGCGGGAGACAAAAATCAGCATATACTCACCTGCTCCGGATATTCCCTTCGTCGCGGCTTCATCTTCTCTTCGTCGTGGCCGGATCTTTTTTCTTCGGGCCTGCGCATGCGCACGGCACGCAACCGACGTGCCGTGCACATCTGCCAGGCCGAAGAAAGAAGATCCGGCCACGACGGAGAGAAGATGAAGCCACGACGAAGGGAAGATCCGGAGCGGGCGAGAGGTGAGTTAATTCTTCTTTTCAGCGCTCACGTCCGCGGGGCAGGAGGGACCCGCTGCGGATTATCCATGGAGAATCCGGAGCGGGCCTGATTTTCCCTGTGGACATGAGGCCTAAGGGTCACAAACACAACTAAAACATCTCCAATCTATCTACAAAAGGTCATCATCTTCTGGGACACCTTAAAGGGGGTCTCCGGGTACAAAATGGAAATTCTAAAAAATGCTGAAATCTAGGAGGTCCGGAGAAGAAGCCGCAACCTACAGATGTCATGAGACATTTCAGGATCCCAGCCATGGAGCCCCGGGGACCAGACATGTATCAGCTATTGTGTGGGGCTTACACGTCAGGGCAGCCTGGCAGCGCCCACACACATTACTGCTGAGGGATGCCAAACAATATATGACACATATGGAGAAGGTGTAAGGAGTACCGCCACCTCTGGGGTCACCACTGCTTATCTAGTTTTCACGTTTACCCAGAACTCCTTTTGCACTTCATGATTTTTCAAACTTCCAACAAATGATTGTTAGTTTGAAAGTCCCTGCAAAGAGGATGTGAGGGCCCCTCCTATTAGGGCTGACAGTCAATGTTAGAACCACGCCTCACCACATATCGGCCTCCAACCCAAGAGGTTCGTAGTTGACGATCTCCGGAGCTGTGAAACAAGAAAGCCAGAAGTCAAACCCTTCACAGACAAAAAGAATAAGCATTAGATGAAACAAAGTAAGACATGGCTTATCTCCCTACGATGGAAGCCGTACGACTCCAGACGTCCCGGCCGACGGCTCCTCACCTCTCGATCATGTTTAAAAGTTGGGTCCTTAACAATCCCGCACTTCTTTAAACTCCACAAGTAGGTTCTCACTGCCAAGAATCTTTAGATGCCAACATCTCAAGGATCTCGCCACCAGACAACATTTACACCAGACTGGTTTACGGCACGCAGATGGGTTGGCATGCAGCCCAGTGCCGAGCGAAGGCTCCCAGGGATGACATGCATGGGTGTCTATTAAAAAGGGGTTTCCAACTAAAAAAATGTAATACATTTTTTTTTAAACTGTGTGACCGTGCCCCAAAATAATAAGAGTGACCACAGGCTGGTCTCCCCTCACGGCAGCTCCAGTGCCGCTTCTCCATCCCCCTGACGCCACAGGCTGCTGCAGCCAATCACAGACATCAGAATAGGGGTTTCTTTGGTCGGCCAGTCCCCCCCCAGGAATTAATAGGAAGTGATCAAATAACTGTATTTACTCCAAAATGGTACTAACCCAAATGACATCTAATCCTGCAAATATAAGGGTTCTGGCAGCAGAATCAGCCACATCGTTAGTTTTAAAAAGTGTTATTGCTCTCAGAGTACGAGAACAGAAAGAAAGTTTTGGTAAAATAATAATGTTTAAAAAGTAGTAAAAACAAAAACTATGGAAATTTGGTTTTGCTGCATCATACTGCCCCCAGAACAAAGCGAACATTTAGCGTTCAATTAAAGGTGTGCCTATATGACCAACCCGGGCCGCGGCCGGTGGGGGGGGCTGCTCCGTACACCCTGAGCGGATTGCTGGGGGTCCAGCAGTCAATAACTGATGACCCATGCCGAGGCTCGATCAGCGATCCTGCAGTCCAGCACAAGGCTCTTTAACCCCTTCATGACACGGCCTATTTTGGGCTTAAGGACGCAACAATTTTTGGCTACTGCTCTGCCATGCCTTATAGCTTGTACAGCGATCATAGGCACAGGCAATACAGGACGCCAGTGTCTGGCGTCCTGTTGCCATGGTGACAGGCCGGGCTCTCGCGATGACATCGCGAGTTCCGGCCGGAGACACAGAGGGAGCCGCACTCCCTCTGTGAACTCTTTCCCTGCCGTGATCTACTTAGATCGCGGCAGGGAAGGGGTTAACAGCGGGGACGCATCTCCAATGCCCCCCCCCCGTTGCAGCGGGACGCCGGCTGTGATTGACAGCCGGCTCCCGCTACGAGAGAGCGCTGGATCTTATGTGATCCCGCGCTGGATCTTATGTGATCCCGCGCTGGATCTTATGTGATCCCGCGCTGGATCTTATGTGATCCCGCGCTGGATCTTATGTGATCCCGCGCTGGATCCAGGATGTAAGTTTACGCCCTGTTGCGGGAAGGGGTTAAGGAGTTTACCATGGAAAAACCATCACGAAAATGGCGTATTGTAGATATTGAATTGTTATATAGACTTACCGCCTCATCAACTTACCGACAAACTCAGGCGTGCCAAATATATTCTTGAACTCGTTCCCAGCTTGTATTTTGTGGGCAATTCCAAAATCTATCAGTTTTATTCGAGGGTTCGGGCTACTTTGATCCAACAACATGATATTTTCGGGCTGCAGAATCAAGAAAAATGGAAAAAGCCATCAGATACAATTAAAGTCCCTGCGCCTCTCCAGCGAGACGTCTGGTTTGAACAGCAATAACTGGAGTACGATTAGTAGCGGCGAGAGATTTCGGTCAGACAATGCCGGCCCTCGTCCCCGTGTATCCTCGCTGCGGTGCTGCTACACAGGAGCGAGTATCATGGCTGGCAGCGGGGCGGCTGGAACGTTCTCTCCCCGCTCCTCTCCATTCACTGTAAGCAGCGGCGGTCAGTACTGAACGGCTGCTGTTTACACTGACCAATCACCATTCTGATTTTAGGCTGCTTAGTACTGAACGGCTGGACGATTCCTGTTCAGTTTCAGCATGATGTTACACGGGAGGATTATCGTTCAAAGCCCCGCGGGAGCCGGTAAAGCCAGAGCGATAATCGCCCCGTGTAAAAGGGCCTTTACTTGGTTGTCCTGTTGGTGCCATCCCCATTCATATGCGCTGAGCACAACCCATCCGCAGATTAGAATCCCCCCTATCAGCCGCGCAGACCGCTCCTCCGGCCGCTGCGTACGTCATGCTTAAGGCAAAAAATGTGGAACGTAAATGTTTACAAGTTAACTAAACAAGTTCCCGTGGGCCCGGCCTGACAACTACACACCGCCAGACTGACGCATAACCCCGCCGAAAATGGGAGGACTTCAGAGAGCGAACGCGAAACGAGGGAGCAGGAAGAAGACGTTCTTAACCCCTTAGTGTGCCACTGAACAGACTCCCATTACACACAGTGTCCATGTTAAAGTCCACGGTTGGCACACAGATTTAGGGGCCCTTACTTTCTGAAATTGACCAGAAACCCCTCCGATATCTAATGGGCGCTCTAGAAGAGTTTAAAGGGGTTGTCCCGCGATGACAAGTTAAGTTCAGCACTTCTGTATGGCCATATTAATGCACTTTGTAATGTACATCGTGCATTAAATATGAGCCATACAGAGGTTATATACTCACCTTCCCTGCGCTGGCGTCCCCGTCTCCATGGTGCCATCTAATTTCAACGTCTAATCGCCCGATTAGACGCGCTTGCGCAGAAGGGTCTTCTCCCTTCTGGTCGGTCCGGGCACGAGCGGCATTCTGGCTCCGCCCCCTTCTACAAGTCATCGTGTAGCTCCGCCCTGTCACATGTGCCGATTCCAGCCAATCAGGAGGCTGGAATCGGCAATGGACCGCACAGAGCCCACAGTGCACCATGGGAGAAGACCCGCGGTGCATCATGGGTGAAGATCCCTGGCGGCCATCTTGGAGGAAAAGAAGGAAGAAGTTGCAGAGAGGGGATTCGGGTAAGTAAAATTTTTTTTAATTTCAACACATCCCTTGGGTTTGTCCTGCGCTGAACGGGGGGCCTATGCAAAAAAAAAAAAATGTTTCGGCGCGGGACAACCCCTTTAAGCATCCAACTATAAAATAATGTATTTTACAAGGAAAAAAAGTAGCCTATAAAAAGATCCTCAGTGTTCCGATTTGCCACGTGATCCCGAGGGCCACTTACATCGGCCATTTTCAGATCCATGACTTAAGGCCCTTTTAAATGGCACAATTAGTCTAACTTCACACGGGTGAGTGCGAATCACGGCCTGTTATCACACTCACCGATATGCGCTTTCCGCACGGATGTGAGACGTTTTTGTGTTAACCCTTTCCAACCCAATTTGTATCCTGGTTTTCCTAGGGGGCTTACTCTTTTTCTGCCGTTATACAACGGCGCTATCTGCTGGCTAAAGCCAGTACTGCATGAGGTGACACGTTGGATAGGCTCCAACAGCAGAAAGGCTGGCAATATACAGTAAGAGAACCCCGACGGACGTCTTCCAACATCGGAGCTGTACAGCCTTAAATCATAATGTCTTTAGACGTCAGACAGTGGATTGGAAAGGGTTAAAACCACTCGGAGATAAATTGTTAAATTATTGCTGTTTGGAAACTTTATGGAGACTCAAGTCATGTGTCTGCTGTTACAACAGGCAGTGGTTCATCTATGATCTGCCTGTTTACTGTGAATGGAGGCGGGCGGGCGGAGTGATCTCCGGGGCTCCACCTCCATTCACGGAGCGATCATCGCTCCTGTGTGAAAACAGTCTACAGAGCCATTCTGGATGTCAAAAAAACTGCAACCCAAATAGAATAGTCTGCGGATCCATCATAGCGGTTGTGGCCATGATGAACAGAGCCTTAGTAAGACAATGTAGCAGTGACTGGCTGGACACAAATATCCGTAAGATCGCATACCTTGAGGTCAAAATGCGCAATGCTCTTGTGGTGCAGGTAGTGGACCCCGTCCAGAATCTGTTTCAGGAACATGGTGGCCTCTTCTTCGGTCAAGCTTTCCTTTTGTGCCAAGAAGTCAAATAATTCCCCCCCGGACACGAGTTCCAGGATGAGCACCACGTCCGTGCGGTTCTCAAACACGTCATGAAGGGTGATTATATTCGGGTGCTGAATCTCTCTTAAGATGTCCACTTCTCTCTCGATCTCCTCCCGGCTTACCCCGCGGCGACTGGAGGACAAGCGGCGCTTCTTGATGAATTTAGCAGCGTACTCCAATCCCGTTCGACGCTCCCGGCACTTCCTGACAATTGCGAACTGGCCGCTGCGAGAAACGAAGAATGACATCATACAAGAACGTAACAAGGAGAGAGAAAAGTTTGAAACTAAGTTTTACTTTGTGTCAAGAACAGTCAGCAGACGAGGGGTTAATTACATGGAAGTTACAAGCTGCAGAAAAGATCCTCCAAGACAGAAGTGAAGACATCTGAGGTCATCGGACGAACATTTCAGGACCTTGTATGCCGTGCCGGCCTCGGGCACGCTGGCACATTTAGGTCCGTCTGCTGCCCGTGTCATTCACAGACGGCACACAACCCGTTACAGCCTGCGGGGCTAGAGACACCGATGGTCAGCGGGAACATCTCAACACATTCTTTCCCGGCTCCCGGTCCCTCTCCCAGGCTCCCCACTGCTGCTGTACCGCCCCACCTCCACTCCTTGTAGCTGCCCCGCTGTTGGTGGTCCGGCTCGTCATACAAGCTAGCACAGACAGCCGGCGGTCGGCACATGTCTGCACTCCTAGCGTCCGTGCGGCTCCTGAAACAGTCTGGGAGAAGGCAGTCGAGAGACCCGCCGGTCCCACATCTGAGCGCCGGTGGGGTGCGCACACCGCTCAGAGCCACAGCATGGGGGAGGACAGTATTGGGAGCGGCGGGGTGTATGGCTGGCTATTATTGTATCTTGACACGCAACTTCCAGGACCTTGCGGAATGGACCCAATCAGGAGCTGGGGGTGTGACGGGCATTCCTGCATCGAAGCCCTGTCAAACCCCGAGCTTCCTGGTGGAGTCAAGATACAATAATACCCTCTGTGTCCCCCTCTGCGCATCGCCGTGGGGACGCTTCAATGGGGCTGATGAAAATACCTGAAAGTAAATAGGGAGCCAGTGAACTTGTGAGAAGAGCGGGGGTGCGGTAACCCTGCAGGGAGGGCGACAGGGGGCACAGAATCTCTATTCTTGAGTTCAGCAGGGGTCTTAGTGGTAAGACCCCTGCCCGTTAGCATTATCCTCCATTCACAGGATAGGGCATATCTTGTAGTCTTGGTACAACACCTTTAGATGGACTCCAGGTATGTGCTGCCTGAACCACGAGCCCTGGACAGGTCTAGCATTGGCCCAGCCCTACACTTCCCCGACCCGAGGCCAAACCCCCCCCCCCCCCCGGGCCCCGCTTCTCCCCGACCAGAGAGCGCCCCGCCTCTCCCCGGCCCCAGCGCGCCCTCCGGGCCTCGCCTCTCCCCGGCCCCAGCGCGCCCTCCGGGCCTCGCCTCTCCCCGGCCCCAGCGCGCCCTCCGGGCCTCGCCTCTCCCCGGCCCCAGCGCCCCCCGGGCCCCGCCTCTCTGACCCAAGAGCGCCCCCCGGGCCCCGCCTCTCTGACCCAAGAGCGCCCCCCGGGCCCCGCCTCTCTGACCCAAGAGCGCCACCCGGGCCCCGCCTCTCTGACCCAAGAGCGCCACCCGGGCCCCGCCTCTCTGACCCAAGAGCTTTGTAAACTACAAATACTGCAGCATTCCAGAGCCTGTCTACAGGGGGCGCTGCGCAGGCCTGCCCGGGCTCATGCGGCTCTTGGTTCGCACCTACCTGCTGACAGACTCCAATTAGATCTGCCTTCAACATACTAGTGTGAATGGGGCCCCAAGAGCCCGCGGGGGCAGGCGCTGCCATGGAGGCTACGGTTTGCGCTCGGAGGGCCATAGAGGGCACAGCGCCCGCCGCCAGGCTGCCAACAGCTTCAGACTGCCGGAAAATGGGCAAAATATTGTTTATGGGACTTTCTTCAGCCCTAAAGTGGAAAACTGGGGAAGCAGCTTATAGGGGGCGACAGGGAGGCGACACGACTGGGGGAGCGCGACTGCACGGGGGATCGCGACAGCACCTCTCACCTGCCCAGCTCCTCGCCCATCTCGTAGAAGTCCTCCACATTCTGCTGCCGGAACCCGCTCATGGCGCCGCCGGCTCGGTGCTGCTGTGAGGCTGCCGGCTCTCCGGTCCCTCCTAGACAGTATTTCCGGACTGCTAATGCTCGGGATGCCAGGAGGATGACGTCGCTGGGAGCTGAGGCTCCGCCCCTACTGCCTTTGGGCTGAGGTGATTGGTGGAGCCATCGTGCCTCAGACTGCAGAGCTGATGTGAGCTGAGGCCCCGCCCCCCAATGCCGTTAGGCTAAGGTGATTGGTGGAGCCGTCGTGGCTCAGACTGCAGAGCTAATGTGAGCCTCAGGCCCCGCCCCACTGCCTTTCGGCTGAGGTGATTGGTGGAGCCGTCGTGACAGAAACTGTAAAGCTGCTGTGGGCTGAGGCCCGCCCCCACTGCCTTTGGGCTGTGGTGATTGGTGGAGCCGTCGTGACAGAGACTGTAGAGCTGCTGTGGGCGGGACACGTTGCTTTCCCGCCCGCTGTGTAGGTGAGCGCCGGCGGGGCCGCCTGTCTGCCCGTGTAGTCCGGGCCGGGGACGCGCCTCCGCCAACGAGGCTACAGTGATACTCCGGCCACCCGTCCAGCTGTGTGGTAACCGCTTGTCCTCTCCCCCCGCCGGTCCGTTCTTGGCGCGGTTACCTCAGGGTCTCTGTGACGGTCCGTGTGGACACAGGGTCCTGCTAGGGATTGTGGGACGTGTAACGCGGTGTTTGGCGCCACCTTCAGGTAAACGGAGCGATATCGTTCAAACAAGCGGAAGTGACCGATAATCGTGGGTCTAATCGCGGCCGACGTCCCGATAACCGAGGCTCCCTGTGCTGTGCGTTGTGTGCAGCCGGGAGGCTCCTCACTGACCAGCTGACCGTCCTGGGGGGTGCAGTGCAGCAGGACGTAAAGTGACATCCTGCAGATGGCGCTAGATCAAACGTGAGTCCGCGCCGCCCCACAGTGGGGATCAGTGAGGATGGCGATCCCCGCTGTTAACCCCCTGTGTGCGCCCGCTGTGATGTCATCATGGAGGGCCGTGGGCAGCCTGGTGTCCTGCTAGTGTAAGCAATGAGGTGTGATGGTTCAAGTCCCCCGCAGGACATAAAAGCCCTAAGGCCGCCTGCAGACGAGCGGGTCGGATCCGGCGCCAAGGATTCTCTGCGCGGGATCCGACCCGAGCCCCTGCAGGGACGAGCGCGTACTCACCGGCGGCCCCGGCTCTTGTGCCGGCGCCGACCGGCGCCGGGTGAGGGACGTTTCTGTGCGCGGCTCTGTGAGCCCCGCACAGAAATAGGACATGGCGCGACCAAACCGCGGCTGTCTGCATAGGAGTGCGTTTGTTAACGCACTCCTATGCAGGCTTTGAGCGGCGGAAATCCCAAATCCCACATATTTGGTATCCATAACGACCTGGGACATAAATCCAACACGGTCCTGCGCTACAAAAAATGTTTAAAAAAAAAACATTAAAAAAATTGAGGTGAAAAGCTTATTTTCTTCATTTTGCCTCCTGAAAAATGCAATAAAAGTGATGAAAGAAGCCGTGCGTCCCCGAAGTGTTATAAGACATACAGACCGTGGCAAAACCGAGCGCTCGCAGAGCTCCGTCCGTGGACTAATAAAGTTTTGGGAGTTTGAATGCAACACTGTAAAAAAAAAATTATAATTAAAAAAAAAACTTATTGCGCCAAAATGGAAAAACGTAAAAAAAAACAAACAAAAAACCTTTGGCATCCTAATCGGACCGACCGCCCCCAAAAATGTGTTGTGGCGTATAAGCTGCGTGAGTAACGCTGTAGGAAGAGGAAGAAACCATCAGAATTTGTGATTTCTCTCCCCGATCTCCAAAAACATGTAATAAGTTTTATAATCCTTCATGTGCGCCGAGGACAGCGCCCCCCACTGGCCGGACAGCAGGAAGAGGAAGGTATGGCTTGTGGAGAGTCAATGTCGTGGGCAACGTAATAACTGGTGTATTGTGCGAGATGCGCCATCATGCGCAGTACAATTCTGCCGCCATATGCAGCAGTATGACGAGCCGCCGCCGGCTCCAGAGCTGTAAAACGCTGTGCTACAGTTGCGGACGCGTGAGCCCGGCCTAAGGGGTTAATCAGCGCTTGTCCAGTCGTTCTCATTCATTTAGGCCATTTTCACACAAGCTAGGAAATTGCGCAGGATTTTTGTGTTGAGACGCACAAATATGAACCCCCTTCTGTTAGTATAGGGTTACCACTGGCGGTCGCGCTCTGCTCCTCCTGGTGCCGCGAGTGTCAGTGCAGGTGGCTCTGGCCGAGGTTTGGTTAAACTTTGTTCCACTAGCACCTGCATTTACTGGTTTCGTCTGCTCTTTCTGACCCATCTTTGACTCCGCTCCTGTCGTGCTCCTTTTTTACTGCGTACGTGACTCCCTGGTTTTTCCTGACAACTCTCTCTTACCCTCTGCTGTTTCGCTCTCAGTAGGTTTTGACCCGGCTTGTTTGACCATCCGTCTCCTGTCCCTCTCCCTTGGGGTCCCTGTCACTAGGTCAGAGCAGGGACGGCCGCCAAGTTGTCGGATACGGGAGTGGGCTGATTGTAGGGACCCCCTCTGGTCATTTGTCCCCTACCAGCTGTAACAGAAACACTGGCCCAAACGATCTCAGGTTTTTCTCTCCGACCTGCCCTGTTGAATCCAGATATGGAGGCTGTATCTGCTCTGGTGAACCAGGTGCAAGCCTTAACTGGTTTGGGGCAGGATCTGTCAGCTCAACGGCAGCAGGAGCAAACTGCTACCAGAGCCCCAATCAGATCCTAAATCAGATTGTGGGGGCCAAGTGGTGACCTCAGGGGAGCCTACAATCTGATTTGCGTCAGAGAGGGAGACGAGTGGAAGACTGCCTTTAATACACCGCTAGGACATTTCGAATGTTTAGTCATGCCGTTCGGGTTATGTAATATTCCGGCAGTTTTCCAGGGCTTTATGAACACCATTTTTCATGATTTGTTGGGCAGGTTCATAGTCATATCTCTCAACGACATTTTGGTCTTTTCTCCTGACTGGGAGTCCCATGTCGAGCATTTGCGTACTGTCCTGTCGCTTCTCCGGGAACATCACTTGTTTGCTAAGCTGGAGAAATGTCTGTTTGGGGTACAGGAGACCTCATTTTTAGGTTGTCATTTCTCCTTCGGCCATACGTATGGATTTGGACAAGTTTGGGGCCATTACCGAAGGGGTGCAACCCATCAATTTAAAGGCTTTGCAACGACTTTTGGGCTTTGTTAATTTTTATTGAAAATTTATTAAGAATTTTTCGATAGTGGCCAAACTCTTGACCGACCTTACTAAGAAGGGAGCGGAGGTTGAATCCTGGTCTCCGGAGGCTGTAGAGTTTTTCATACTTCTCAAAAGGCCCTTCTCTACAGCGCCGATTCTCGTTCAGCCTGATCTGAACCGCCTGTTCATCATTGAGGTCGATGTCTCGGAACACGAAGTTTGGGCGATTCTCTCCCAGGAATCCTCAGGTCGGGCCGGTCTCCAAACTTGTGCCTTTTTCTCTAAGAAATTTAACCCGACCGAATGCAATTACGATATTGTAATAGGGAATTGTTAGCTATAAAATGGGTCTTCGAAGAATGGAGGCACCTCCTGGAGGGGGCCCGGCACCCTATTACGGTCCTTACGGACCATAAGAACCTGGTTTATTCGAAGTCCGCTAAGTGCCTTAACGCCCAGCAGGCACGCTGGGCTCTGTTTTTCACACGTTTCAATTTAGTTGTTGCTTATGTGCCTGGATCTAAGAATGTGAAGGCAGATGTCTTGTCGCCCAGTTTTGGGGTCCCTGAGGTGGACGATTCCCAGACGGGGAGTATTTTTCCCCCGAGTGTTGGGGTTGCAGCTCTGACATCTGACTTCTCCACTCAACTCCTGGTGGCCCAAGAGGCGGTTTCCGAGGATCTCCCAGAAGAGAGGTTGTTCGTTCCTAGTGCACTGCGTCTCCTTGTGCTGGAGGAGCTCCATTCGCCTGTCCTGGCCGGTCATCCAGGGGTCCGAGGGACATTGAAACTGTGTGCCCGATTGTATTAGTGGCTGCAGATGTCCCAGGATGTCAAGGAGTTTGTTAGGTCATGCTCCACTTGCGCCCAGTGGAAGAGTGTACGTAGACGGCCTGAGGGGCCGCTTCTCCCTCTTGCTGTTCCAGATAGACCGTGGTCCCATCTGTCGATGGACTTTATTACGGATTTACCCGTGTCTCAAGGCTGTTTAGGTATTCTGGTGGTGGTTGACAGGTTCTCAAGATGGGTCATTTTATACAGTTGAAAAAGCTTCCCTCAGAGTTAGCCGTCATATTTATCAAGGAGATTATGTCAAATCGGAACACCATGAAGACACACAGTTTCTGACCGAGGAGTGCAATCCGTTGCCTGGTTCTTTCAGGCCTTCTGTAGGTGCTTGGGAATTGGGTTGCCTTACTCCTCTGCCTTTCACCCCGAAAATAATGGGCAGACCGAACGTATGAACCAGGAGCTGGTGCAATATCTCAGAATGTATGTAAGTTAACAGCAGAATCTTTGGGCTGACTATTTGACGCTGACAGTTTGCCATAAACAATCGCACTAGTTCTGCGTTGGGTGTTTCTCCTTTCTTCTGCAATTATGGGCGCCACCCCTCGTTCTCCTCTTCCAACAATCCGTCAGCAGACACGCTCGTGCAGAACTTGCAGGAGGTGTGGGGCAAGGTGCGTAGTAACCTGGAGCATTCGCGGGTGGTGATGCAGGGAAGGAGCATGAACCGACGTACAGTTTCAGAACCATTTGCCGTGGGCCAGTTGGTGAATCTGTCTTCTAAGCATTTGAAATTAAAGGAACCCTAAGTAAAGCTAGCTCCTCTGTTCGTGGGGCCGGTTTCAGTCACCAGAGTCATTAACCCCAGGGCATATGAGTTGGCCCTGCCGGACTCGTGGAAGGTCCATAGGGTTTTTCACAAGTCGCTTCTTAAGAGATACGTCCCTCCAGTGGTAGGGTCATACACAGGAGTGACTCCCACACCGCAGTGTGGGATAAATTGTTGGCATGTCCTTTCTTTGGGCGTTCCCTCGCATCACCCATTGTTTACAATGGCGTCAGCACATCATTGCACGGAATGCGATGCAAGGTTTACCCACTAAAAACAATGGGAAACACTAGAGTACCGATACTTCCCCGATGTGAGGTGGTTTTAATGCTTAAAGTGCCTCACATACGCGGTGACATTGCACATTGGCAAGGGCGATATCAGTCTGAGTTTTACTGCCCCATAGCGCACTTGCCCACATTATATTAGCCTTATGCAGCGAATGTGAAAGACTGTACGAGCCAACGATGTATCTGCCTGTCTAAACAGGCTGCACGCGAGATGCGGAGACATCACTCACTCATTCCAACAATAACCGGCTTGTCTTAAAGGACCCTAAAACACTGAGTAAAACCGCCACTTAACCCCTTAACAACCACCTATACGCATTTTGACGATGGCCGTTAAGGGGCTTTATTCTGATTCGCTGTCTTTTGATGACTGCTGCAGCAGAAGCTCTGGCATGGCTCTCCTGTGCCAGGGAGAGCAGGTGCTCAGTTGTTGGCACCTGTTCAAACTGAGACCGCGGCATGTTACACACAGACAGAGTGAGGGGGCTCCCTCTTTCACCTATTGGACCCCCACAATGTGATCACGAGGTCCCAATGGGTTGCTATAGCACCCATAGGCTTGAACATAGCCTCCGGGCTCGCCAGCTACAGTGGCCTGTGAGGCTCAGTGTCTGGCTGACTTAGTCAGCTACTGACTGAAGTATAGTAGTGTATTAGAAGCATGATTAAATATGGTGATCAAGTCCCCTAGTGGGACAAAAATAAAAAGTATAAAAATGTCAACACCCCACTTTACTATGTAAAAACAATAAAAAATAAAGTTAGAATATTATTTGACCCATACAGTGCATGTCATGAAAAAAGGCAAAAATAGCTAGAACAGCTGGAAAAGCATTGTCTCGCCTGGCCTGGACAAGAGCTGTACTTGTTGGGTGGTATTAGGATGAGGATACAGACCATGCATGTGTTAATTAAGTTTTAGAAAAAGCATTCTTCTGTTAGGGGGCTAGACCCTAACTCTTCCATCTGGGGCCGAAAGAATGCATATTGGGGAAATTTTTAATAAGAATATTTAGTCGTGTGAAGGTCTCAGCCTGATATGAATTAGATTTTCAAAATCGGGTGTCTCAGCCGGACAAAACGTATTTTAACAACGAACTATAATACTCCGAAGATTGCATTAATAATTCACAAATCCGGTCCAATGCCTATGAACATTGGTGGTGGCAACTGTGTATGGGCATTGTAGGGCACTGGAGTGCGTTACAACGGATCAGGTGGTGATTTGAGCTTTCGCTTCGCATGCGTTCAGAAGCCCCGAGGAAGCTGGGTGCAAATCAGCCTGTAGTCTAATGACCTCACGCTTACAATACTTGAGTGATCGAGGACTGAGGCGGGATCGATAGGTATCCCCCCCTCTCCCTGTCCTGTGTCCGGTATGTGACAGCTCAAATATTTGCTAGCCCCACCCCCTTTCTTGGCCAGAGATTGAATCACTTAGAATCCCTTTAGCCCCACCCCCTCACCTCTGGGAAAGCCCTATAGCCATGCACCCTATCTCTCCAAATATGGGGAGATATGTAAGAAATCCCCTGTTGTTACCAAATTCGCCCCCCCCCCCTCCCCCACGCCTCTCCTCGCTAGGGGGAATTCCAAGGCTGTTGTGCGATCTTCTCCCATTGAAAACAATAGGCGATATTGCAGCTGTTTTGTATCGCAGCGAGGCTCGAGTGAACACATTGCAGATGAGACTGAAACCATTCAAAATCGTTGGTTTCATACTCATGCGTTTTCACTCTCGCATGACTCGAAAACCTATCACCAGTGGATAAGAGCCCCAAGGAAGCTTAAAGGGCCAGTGCTCTCAGTGCAAATACTTTTACTATTTATACGAGGGGCTGCTAAGTCTTTGGCTTTGTGTTCTTTTTTGTTTCTATGGTAGCGAATGTTACATCACATGAAAGCCTTATGTGTCTAATATATGTTTTCCAAATTTTGTGTTTGTAGCTTATGGCCACAGTGATCTCGGCACGCGGGAAAACAAAATGGCGGAGCCTAAGATGATATTCACAGCCAATGAGAGCAGAGGAGTGATAAAATTCTTGTTTCTGCAAGGAAAGTCCGCCAAGGATATTCATGGTGAGATGTGGCAGACATTGGGGGATCAATGCCCTTCATATTCTACAGTTAAGAACTGGGTTGCCAAATTTAAAGCGGGCCACTTCAGCACCAATGATGAGGAACGTTCTGGACGACCGAGAAAGGTTGTTGTTCCGGAGATCGTCGATGCTGTGCACAACCTCATACTGGAGAATCGGCAAATTTCGGCTAAAGGAATAGCAGATATCATGGGGATTTCTCGTGAACGTGTTTGTGTCATTATCCATGAACATTTGAACATGAAGAAGCTATCTACAAAGTGGGTCCCCAAATAAATATAATTAAAAAATAGTTTAGGGTTATTTTTGCTCTCTTTGGCGATCCGTCTCTCTGCCACCTCCTTGGCAGTTTTGATCTTTTTCTTACATATTTGTTTTTTTTCCCTTTGTTTTTAGCTCTTCTTCACTGCCTTCTTGTTTTAATAACTTAAAAGCTTTCTTTTTATATATTTAACTTTGACAACTAAAAATTTTCAGTTTAGGCGCCAACAGTAATATTTTTTGATTACAGCCCTCTAATGAATATGATATAAAAAAGTGATAAATTAACTATGCCCTAGAAACAGAACTGCTATACTCATTGAGCCTAAATGCCCATTTGCACACCGGCTTTATCAATCTCCTGCCAGAGAGCACACAACCATGACAAGGGCCACTATAGCTGCTTGGAAAATAACCCGTAAAGCCTACAGTCTATCATTTAAAATATCTAAACACAGGGATCTGTGGAGATACCCAGAGTTCAAAGAGGGATGGGACAACAAAATGTTTGAACTGTGACGCAGTAAAGGAATTGTAAGGGTCCAACATAGTCTGCACCAAGATGAACCCTGATAAAGGACATTCAAAGAAATGTGTGATGTATGTATATACAAGTATGCAACTTCCTACACGCTAGACTCGTGGATGTCTCTAAAGAAGCAGTAATTAATCCCATTGACATTCTTATGAGATATCTTTCACAAAAACAATCAATTTCTGTCTTATACTCTAGATTTAGGGAGGGGTGGTTAGCAATGGATAGCTCCTTATTGTTCCAGAAATGGGCGTGAGAACTTAAAGACCCGGAGATAACCCAAGAGATAGTTAAAGGGTGGACTTCCGTGAGGAGAGCCATATCAAATGAAAGGTGGCGGGAGACTAATTTTAAAGATATACATGGAGCAATTTACAGTTTTGACATCCCCAAAATCCTCGGGGGCCGGCTAGGTTACAGGAATGCCCTAGATGCTCCTTACCAAAATCCGATTTCTTACATGGCATCTGCCACTGCCCTAAGATTGACAGGTACTGGGCTGAGACGCAAATGTTGGTGCGTGATATGGGACAGCTCCTACAGCTGAGACCACAAATATACATACTTCACTCTCTCCCCGATCAAACAAGAAATGTCAACATGATACGCACTATTCTACTGATACACAAAAGGTGCTGGCCGAATAACTGGTTCCAAGCAAAACCCCCGGCAGTGTCAGACATCCTGCAACAGCTAAAATGGAGAGAGTGGAGATCGGAGGGGATGCAGAATCTCAAGCCCTTAAATTTTTTAAAAAGTGGAGAGTTTTTATCGAAAAATATTTAAATCAAAATGAGATGATAAAATGTATGAGACCGTTCACCAACACAACCCGCTACTACACTCAGGATGATGCCAACTTAAAAATTACGTAGCCCAAAAGGTTTTAAGAGAAGGCGATCCCAGCAAGTAGCTAGAATCCTGATCTCCGATATATAACAGTCCCAAAACACAACTAATGAGGAAGCAAAAGATGGCGGAGGGTCACCAGGAGTTTTCACAACATCATTTATTTTATTTTATTCTATTTTATAGGGGGTGGAAGAGGGATTGAGGAAATTGCACCAAATGTAATACCAGGGGCCAATTATGTGTCCTCCTCATGTTTGTATATTTTGAAAAATGTCAATAAAAGCGAGTTAAAAAAAAAGTGATAAATTATGAAACCTAAGAAGTATAAATCACCACACATAGGATACGTGAATGAAACCATCTAGACTTTGGCGAACATTTTAGAGACTGAGTGCCCAAACTGCAACCCAGAACCCGCTTCTGTATCACAAAGTGCCAACATGTCAGGGAGCGGGGCTTATCATGACGTACGATTTTGACTCCGTCGTTATAAAAAGGAAAGGGACGTTTCAAAGTAGACAGGGAGGAACGCCGTGTGCTTGTTTCTAAGCCAGAGCCCTGCACTACTATTGGTGCAGATTTTGACTGGAAATGAGCCATTAACCTGCAGCTGATGTCATACTATGCGGCGCTCCCCCTTCTGGTTCGCAGAGGCCTGTGGTGGCTTTACCTGACCAGGCTGCTGGGAACCAAAAGCCATGGAGCGCTGATAGCAGAAAGCCTTCAAAAGAGGTGAGAGGAGCGCCACATAGTATGAAATCAGCACCAATTTTGTGGATTTTGACAGTTTTATGATAGGCGTCGTTTATTTTTTTCACTCCATACCACATGAGTGAAAACATCACAAATGGGAATTAAACCTATTGAAAATCATTGTTTTCATAATTCTGCATTTTTATTCACTCTCGCATTGCTCAAAAATCATGCAATTTTCTGGCAAGTGCTAAGGCACCCTAAGGCATATAATGCCAAGATGGCATCCGTGTCCTGACGAGCGTTACACCCTCGCTTCTTCCAGGGGTAAAGACAAAAGGATAAAGAGTACCCATATACACCAACCTGCCAATAGTAATAGCAGAATGTAAATTAATGAAGTGGCGTTGCCTCAGGTGATGCTGGGGATGCCCGCACCTGTATGAGTTGTGAGGTGTTATCGTGTGGGTGAGGTTGAACACCGGCCAGCGTGTTCATGACAAAGAAACATAAATAACACTATGTAACACACTTTTTGTCCTTGGAAAGTTAGTTTATTTCCTGCTTTCTTATGGCTAAAAAGTTTAGAAAATGGCCATTATACCTTCCAAAGTTTGCTCAAGAGAATGAGTTTTATATTTTGCATATCCCCATATACGTAAATGGGTAACACATTTTTATAAACAGACAACAAAGATCAAAAGTAATGTTTATTTATACTTCAAAACAAAGACAATATTTTAAAAGGTGTGGTTTTTCTAGATTTACGGTGGTACTGCACACCACATTCCCGAATTAGTCCCCATATGTCGTCCCCCATCATGCTCTCATTGTACTGTCCTTGGTATCGACGTTCAAAGGCCATAATATCTTGGTGGAAGTGTTCGCTGCGCTCCTCTAAATAGTCTCCCATGTTCCGCTTGAAGTGATCCAAGTGAGCATCAAGGATATGGAGTTTTAGAGACATCCATGTTGCCATAGTTCTTAACCAGAGTTTCAACCAGCTTCACATAGTTGTGGGCTTTGTGATTCCCAAGGAAACCTTTAACTACTGCCACAAAGCTGTTCCAAGCTGCATTTTGCTTTTTGGTCAGCTTCTTTGGGAATTCAGTGCACTTGATGAGCTTCTTTACCTGTGGTGCAATGAAAACACCGGCCTTGATTTTGGCCTCAGATCTTTGGAAAGAGGTCTTCCAGGTTTTTGAAGGCTGCTGAGTCAGTGTCGAGAGCTTTGACAAACTGTTTCATAAGCCCCAATTTGATGTGTTGCGGCAGCAGCACCTTTGTAGTGTCCACCAGTGGCTCTCACTTTGTTTTTCTGTCCAACTAAAAACTCCATTCGCAGTGGCCAGTCCCGCTTATGGTCGTGTGAATCAGTGTCCCTACTGTCCCAAAGGCAAAGATAGCAGGGGAACTTTGTAAAACCACCTTGGAGACCCATCAGAAATGCCACCATTTTAACATCTCCTATGACCGCCCCCGCTGCTCATCATACCTCAGTCGGTGCAGTAAAATCTTCCCGTTTTCATAGTCCTCTTTGACATGCACTGAGTGTGTCAGGGGAAGCGAAGGTAACATGTTCCCATTATGAAGCACGACAGACTTGAGGCTCTTGCACCAACTGGCAATGAAAATGTGCCACTCATTCTCACTGTAGGTGATGCTGATTGCATCAAAAAGACCTCTCACATCGTGGTGGACACATATCCATCTTGACTGGTAAAGAACCTTGTAAAAACATGGTGGCGCTTCCTCCGGTCTGTTACATGGATACTGTTGACCAAAAGGTTCCACTGCTTGAGCCTGGGGGGGCAGCAGCTCAGCATTAGATTTTGTGAGTCCAAGATCTCTAATCAAATCATTCAGGTCATGTTGGCACTTTGTCCGCAGTAGTGTCGGTAAAATCAGCATCTTCATCTCCTTCGCTGTCTGATTCGCTACTTTCATAGGATCTTAACTGTTTTTTTTGCTGCTGGTGGAGTGGGCACTGGGAACTCTGAGCTGTGTGGCACTTGGGTGATTGATGAAGGAATGTCTGGATACACCACTGCTTGTGCATTTTTACCAGATCAATGTTTTGAAGGGTCCACCATGCAGAAGTAACAGTTGCCCGTGTGGTCAGTAGGTTCCCTCCAAATTTGTGGAACTGCAAACCTCATGGCCCTTTTCTCTCCTGTGGCCCTTTTCTTCTGTTCTTCTGTACTTTCTAGACATGGGGAAACAGGAAAACACAATTAATGCCCAAGGACAGAAAAAAAGTTAAAATGTGTTACATAGTGTAATTGGAGTTTGAAGGAGGTGTGGTAGCGAGTGCAAGAAAGATGGGATATTTCATTTCTGATGTTGTGCGGGCATTTAACATTTGTTGATCCACAGTGTTACCAGCAATACTTCATAGAAGGCATTGCCATATACATTGGCCGCCTATGCATATTTAATCATAATCGGCGGCATCTGGCTAGAAATCGCATCCACATTCAATGCATGAAGCCCCTCATTCATGTCCCGCAGGTTAGCTCAGTGTTCTTTAGGTTCTACGGGATCTGGGAGCAGAAGATCCACTAGAGCTGCTCTATTAACACCACAACACCGGGCACAGCGCCTCACCTGGGCTTGTGAGGTTACTAAATGGACCCTAGAGGACTGGCAACATGTGGCATGGTCCAATGAGTCTTAGTAACAATTGTTTTGGGCTAATGGTAGGGATTGTGTGCAGCACAGTCCCCCATGAAGCCATGGACCCCAGTTGTTTACAAGACATTGTACAGGCTGGTGGTGGTTCCATACTGGTATGCAATGTGTTCTCATTGCATGGGCTGGGTCCAATGGTCCACCTAAGAGCATCATTGACTGATTCCCTCTATATTTCACTCCTTTGTGACCATTTGTAGCCCTTCACGTACCCCCACAACAATGGGATATTCCCACCCATGCCATTGGGCACAAGTTGTCCAGAATTGGTTTAGTGAGCATTCTGAAGAGTTCCTACAAATGGTGCGGCCGGCACATTCACCCAACATGAGTCCATTTAAACAGCCATTCACACCTGATATCCTACACTTAGAAATACCATGGAGCTGTGGGTGGTTATTCAGATGGTATAGCTCAACATCCCTCCGGCCATCTTCCATCCACTTGTGGAATTGATGCCAAACTGAGTTGCAACATTTTGCTGAGCTATAGGAGGTCCTACATGATATTAGTTCCTGTCCCATGATTTCTGGCATCTCACTGTATACAACAGACCAATAAATCTTGGGAAACTACTTGACGATTAAAAGGGTTTTATCATAACTATAAAAACTTTTCCAGCAACTTAACCCGCTCACTGCCTTGGCTTTCAGGTAAATGCCTGGGTGGAAGCTTATAGCTGCTGTGCACCGTCGGCGCTCCTGGCATCAGCGCTCATATCCTGGGAGCCATGATGCCAGGAGTTTAAGGATGTGAAGCTGCGGTCACGTGCTTCTCCCTGACAGTCTACCCAGAAGCCAGCGCTGCTTCAGGAATCCGAGGAGAGGCGAGTATAATCTATTTTTTATAGTGAGTCCAGCTGCTAGAAAAGTTTTTATGGTAATGATAAAACCCCTTTAATCAAGCCGACATATTGGTCGTTGTACGAATAAGGATCAAAGAACATGAGCACATAAACAGGCGAAGGGGCCATTTATTTTTATGTAAATCTTCTAATAAAGGTATTTGTTTTATAAATTGGTGTGGTTTATTCTGAAGCCTGGTTTAAACACAACGATTATCGCTCAAAAAATCTTTGAGCGATCACCTTGCGCTCCAAGCGGGGGATGCAGAAGACAAGCAGGGCCGCTAGTCTTCTGTAGCCAGCTGTTCCCCTGACGGAGCGCCTGGCTGTTATACAGCTGAACGGGGTATGGAGAACACAGCTGGACTGCTGTGTTCTTTATACCCCGCCTGTCTTCAGGGAGCAGGATACAGCTGAAACAATAGTATCAGCTGTATCCCGCGGTGAATTCCTGATAACCAATCACTGAATGGCTGTGATTGGCTGCTGACGCTCGATGAGCCAATCACAGCGCTCCCTTTGTTGGAGGCGGGGTATTCAAAGCCTCGTCACTAGCAGAAGCTCAGCTTTGAGATGAGGACGCAGTTTATCGCAGCGCTGCCGGAGCCCATCGGGGCGCCGCGGATCAGGTGAGTATTGCTTTTTTTGGGAAGGGGGCACTTTCGCTAGATTCTATTTTGGGGGGAGACCTTATATTTCAAGCCTCCTCCGAAAACCCGATAGGTCTTACTATTGGGGTAGGACCTATTTTCGGAGAAACACGGTACTAGAGACCGGTATCAACTGACAATAGGCAGTAGACAGCATATTAGAAGGAAGGGAGACCCCTAGTGGATGGCACTTTGGAGTGATTCTTCAGGCAGAAAATGTCAGTTTTGGTAAATAAAATGAATTGAAATTTTCCTAGTGAGCTATTCATTTGATGAAATGACAGTGACCATTTAAGTTATTAGCCAAGACCCTATCCACCCTGCCTGTACTTGAATACAAGATGTGATACAGCTGGGCTTGTAGAGGAGGCTCTAATACCCTGTTGTACCGCCTCTAGCCTGGAGATAAGTTGTGATATGGGCAGGTTTGGAAGCTCTAGCACCCTGTTGTACCACCTCTAGCTTAGATACAGGATGTTATACGGGGGGGGGACATGGAGGCTCTAGTACCCTGTTGTACCGCCTCTGGCTTGGATACAAGATGTGATATGGGGGCATGGACGCTCTAGTACCCTGTTGTACCACCTGGATACAAGATGCGATACAGGGGGGCATGGAGGCTTTCGGACCCTGTTGTACCACCCATACCTTGCGTACAAGATGTGATTCAGACAGGATACAATGGTTCTGCAAGCAGCACACAGGCATCTTTCTTGTTTAAAACTTACATCCTTGGATGCTTCTTTATTATGTCCATTTAAAAAGCGATGTTTCGGCCCACCGCAGGCCTTCTTCAAGCTTGAATAAGGCCTGCGGTGGACCAAAACGTCTTTTTAAATGGACATAATAAAGAAGCATTCAAGGATGTAAGTTTTAAACAAGAAAGATGCCTGTGTGCTGCTTGCAGAACCATTGTATGCTGTACATTCACTTAAAATCCTTGTGGAGTCAGGATTCGGACGGCAAGCAGGCACTCTAGGAGCTTCCCCGTATGGTACGGTACATTAGTAGTGCTGCTGGAGACTTTTTTTCATGTGATACAGGCAGACATGGAGGCTCTAGTACCGTGTTGTACCGGTTCTAGCCTGGATACAAGATGTGTTACGGCAGGCATGGAAGCCCTAGTATCTGGTTGTACCGCCTGTAGCTTGGATACAGGATTTGATATGTGCAGGCATGGAGGCTCTAGTAACCTGTTGTACCGCCTCTAGCTTGGATACAAGATGTGATACAGGTGAGCATGGAGGCTCTAGTATTCTGTTGGGCCACCTCTAGTTTGGATACGATGTATGATACAGGTGTGCATGGAGGCTATGGTACCCATTCTATTCAATATATTTATTAATGACCTGATAGAGGGACTGCACAGTAAAATATAGAATGGTAGAGTTGGAAGGGACCTCCGGGGTCATCGGGTCCGGCCCCCTGCTCAATACAGGATTTACTAAATCAACCCAGACAGATATTTGTCCAGCCTTTGTTTGAAGACTTCCATTGAAGGAGAACTCACCACCTCCCATGGCAACCTGTTCCACTCATTGATCCCCCTCACTGTCTAATATCTAACCTGTGTCTCCTCCCTTTCAGTTTCATCCCATTGCTTCTAGTCTTTCATTGTACAGATGAGAATAGGGCTGATCCCTCTGCACTGTGACAGCCCTTTAGATATTTGTAGACAGCTATTAAGTCTCCTCTCAGCCTTCTCTTCTGCAAGCTAAACATTCCCAGATCCTTTAACCGTTCCTCATAGGACATGATTTGCAGACCGCTCACCATCTTGGTAACTCTTCTCTGAACTTGCTCCAGTTTGTCTATGTCTTTTTAAAGTGGGATGCACAGAACTGGACCCAGGATTCCAGATGAGGTCTGACTAAGGAAGAGTAGAGGGTGATAATGACCTCACGTGGTCTAGACTCTATGCTTCTCTTAATACATCCCAGAATTGTGTTTGCCTTTTTGGCTGCTGCATCACATTGTTGACTCATGTTCAGTCTATGCTTTATTAGTATACCCAAGTCTTTTTCACATGTGCTGCTTAGCTCAATTCCTCCCATTCTGTATGTAACATAGTATGTAGGGCCGAATGAAGACAATGTCCATCTAGTTCAGCCTGTCTATCCTCCTGTGTTGATCCAGAGGAAGGCAAAAACCCCAAGAGGCAAGAGCCAATTAGCCCATTTGGGGGAAAATTCCTTCCCAACTCCCCAATGGCAATCAGACTAATCCCTGGATCAACCCCTAATAGTTCCTACCTGCCTGCATACCCAGATTAACAATTGACCTTTCTTCCTTTTTCTTGCCCAGATGTGGGACTTTGCACTTCTCCTTGTTAAATACCATTCTGTTAGTCACCGCCCACTGTTCAAGCTTTTCTAGATCTTTCTGAATCCTCTCCCTCATTTCCCTAGTGTTAGCTATCCCTCCTAGCTTTGTGTCGTTGAAAAATTTGATCAGTTTCCCACAATTCCCTCCTCCAGATCATTTATAACAATGTTGGCCACCACTGGGCCCAGGACAGACCCTTGTGGTCCCCACTTGATACATTCTTCCACTTGGATGTGCAGCCATTTATGACCACTCTTTGAGTACGATCACTCAGCCAGTTGTGAATCCACCTAACAGTTGCCTTGTCAATCGCAGATTTGGTCATTTCATCAATAAGTCTGGTATGAGATACTTTGTCAAATGCTTTACTAAAGTCAAGATATACTATATCCACCGCATCTCCCTGATCAACCCAGTCGGTGATTCTGTCATAGAAGGAAATTAGATTAGTTTGGCCTGACTTGTTTGTTACAAACCTATGCTGGCTAATAGGAAATCAGAGCTGCCACCATTCCTTGTTATGACAGTAGGAGGCAGCAGAACACCAGAAGGGGGCAAGATTCACCTGTAGAAATATAACAGTCCACTGATTTCTAGATGTCCAGGACACAAGTAACATTGGAGACCCGGCCAGCACCTTTCTCCTGCTGCAGTAGGGGATGGCCCCCCTCTCTAGCTTCAAGAGCCTCCTGGACAGCACTCCCAATGAAGGCCCTCAGTCCAGATGAAGCTCCCTGTCTCTTCAGCCCCTCTCTCTGTTTGTGGCAGCCTTGACCCTCGCAGTGCCTGCAGGCAAATCCAGGGTTCTCTCACCTCCCCTCTGGCGCTGTCACCTCTTCAGCTGGCCCTCTCCCTCTAGCAGCTGTGCCTCTTCTTCAGTCGTCTCCCGGTAGGAGCTCACTGCAGTCGGCGGCAGGATCTGGCCACAGGCGGGCTGCTACCCTCACTTCCGGTCGGTTGTGCTCCCAACTCTAGCCTGGGGTTGCGCCCGGCGAGGTAAGCCTCCATTCTGCAGCTCCGGCTAGAGACTTGTGGAAGGTCTGGTTTTGCAGCTCTTGCTCCGGTGGTGTCAGTGGTGCGGTCCTCAGCTCCAGGGGTGCTCTCAGGATGGCGAAACGGCCTCATAAAGTCTCCTCCACCCTGGAGCACCTGAGATGGCATCCGTTCCCGCTGCTGGCTAAAGACAGCATTCTCGTGTAAGTGTATTTATGTGAGCATTTCAGCAATGAGATTTCCTTTTTTGCACGTGTCTATGTATTTTACTGTATTTTTGAGCATGCATGTCCTACATATTTGCTTACTAAAAGGCTAATTTAGTTTAATATGGACTAATTCGTGTGTATGTGGTATCAAAGCTCAAATGATCGCAAGTTCAAGTCCCCTTTAGAGACAAAAAAAAATAAGTGCAAACAATTTATTGTAAACAATAATAGAAAAAATCTTTTCCTGTATTTATAATAAAAAAATCAAAACAGATAGAACAAGAAACATGATTGGTATTGCTGCATCCAAATGTCCAATTCACCAAAGTAACTGTCAGGGATCAAACCTGGGACCTCCTGCACTACAGTCAGTAGCTCTCCCTGCTGAGCCATCCAGCCTTTGGACAGTTTCTCTGCATGACTCTTTGCCTTGTTCCTAGATCCTGCAAACCCAGCCCCCATCCTGACCCCACTTCTGTTCCTAATTAGGCTCATTATAAAAGTCTGGCCCTGACCCTCCTTCAGTACGTTATTATTGTGCTGCACAACCTCAGTCAAACTTCTTTCCTGCCTGCTCCTCTGCAAATCTAAACTGAGACCTACAAATACTGGCCTCTGGCTTTCCTCCTGACTATGACACCCGTCTCCTCCTTTGTACCGCAAACGGAGACCTACCGATACTGACCTCTAGCTCTTTTCTGACATCTCTCTAGACCTGCAGGGCTACTATATCCGCAGTTCCAAACCCAATGCCAGAAATGCTACCGTAGCATTTATCATGCATGGTGAACGTCATCAAAAAAACTCAACACCAGAATTGCACTTTTTGTCACCCGTCTCTAAGGAAAAAATGTAAAAAAAAGTGGCCAAAAATTTTATTACACTTCAATGCAAAAAAACAAGCCCTCTGTCACATCCATGCGGCACACAAGCACCATGCTCAGCACAGACGCAAGGTGACGTTCACAACCGCTGTAGTTGATAATGCTGTAAACTGTAGAACAGTGTGCACCACAACAGGAGTACGAAAACCAGTATGTGAAGCTCATGTGACACAAGAGTACTACGCTCAGCACGGCGAAAGAGAACGTATACACTGCTGGAGACGCCCACCACGCTATTCTGAACAGTTTTACCACTCCAGGGAGAAGGAAGCCTGGCCCTAACCTAGCAGGGGGGTGAAGGGTCCCTGCCTAGAAGTGGAGTAATTGCCTCGATAGAGGCGGCCCCACAGTCTTCTGCCTGGACCCTGATTGTCCCTATAGAGGCCCCTGGAGCGATGAACCGAACAGCAAAGCAATACAGAAATGAAAACAGAAAATACAACTGAAAAGTAAACTGCAGCAACTTATCTGGAAGTAGCAGTACACCCAGCAAAGAGGAGCTCCACTCTCCACTACTCATCTATGGAGCTGAATAAGCAGCACTGAGCCAAAGGAGGGGTGAGAATATAAACCTACTCCACACCTGAGGACTAGCACAACAATTAGAGAAGTATACCTCCAATCTTCTCCCAGACATGACCAATCTAGCACGCATCATGCAGCAAAGAGAGACAGCGCCCAGCAGTCTCTGCACATGGAGCATTAACCCTTGTCCTGCATAACAAGGTGACAGGTCTTGGCCTGTGTCGAGGCCACCATACCACGATGCTGTTGTGACCAACAAGCCGCGACACTCTCACACAGTTATATTGATGGAAAAATATAAAGGTTATGGTGGTCAGAAGATGGCAGCAGAGAATAAAATACCTTTGGAAAAAAATATATATTTTAAAACTAATACAGTAAAAAAAAACTATATGAATTTGGTATCGTCGTAATCAAACTCACCCACAGAATAAAGTTATCCTGTCATTTTTGCCACAGTGTATATGCCATAAAAACAAGAACCCCAAATGATGACAGAATTTTTTATTTTCCATTTCACCCCATTTAGAAACTGTTAAAAGTTTTTCAGTAATTATATGGTACACTAAATAGCACTATTCAAAAATACAATTCATTCTGCAAAACACAAGCTCTCAGACAGCGACGTCGACAGACAGAGTTGTGATTTTTTGAAAGTGGGAAGCAAAAAAACAAAAATAGCAACACTGGCCAGTCGGAGCAGCATGTAGTGTCTTAGACTACTGATGCAGACTAATTGCCGCAGAAAGAAATCCAGTTGATAAAAAAAACACTCTTCAAGAAGTGACAATTAAAAGGTCAGACTTGTTTCCAATTCAAGTTCACTTTTTTATTAACAGAAACAAAAAAGAACAAATCGAAGGAAAAGACTACGCATTTAGAACCTGAGGAAGAGCCCTTTCCGGAGTTTGAAATGTGTCGTTTTATTTAGTTTTTTGTTTCTTTTTTTTTTTCAAATCAATTTTTATTCAAAGATTTTTGTCATACAGAAAGAAAAAAGAAGGGGGAACAGGGGAAATCACATACGGCTATGCTCTGTCAAGGCTAGATGGTGCATTCAGTTTTACTGTCTACTGTAAATACAGAGATTGACGTCGCAGTGTGGCACAACAGGGACAAACAACGGGCTTGGCGCCAGGTCTTACCAGCCCTAAGCGGTTCAGGAGAAAGTGTTAATGGGGGAGAAAAAAAGGGGGGGGGGGTTAGGGAAGAAATGAGAGGAGCAGTGGAGGAGAGAAGAGAAGTGGGGAGAGTCTCTTACTGCTGCAGAACGTCCAGGAGTCTCAGGTCACGCCAGGGATACCAAATTTTTATAAATTTATCGTAGGAGTTGTTTTGCCAGCTCGCTAGTTCCTCTAGATTGTAGATCATATCTACTTTCTTCTTCCATTGAGATAAGGAAGGGGGTACCTCGCTTCGCCAGTGCAGGGGGATTAGGGCCTTAGCGGCGTCCGTCAGGCAGGCTATCAGCTTATCTCTTTGCGGATGAAACCCAGGAGACATTTTCCATAGAAACACTATTTCGGGCGTTAGCGTGAGGTTTTGTTTGATTTTCCCCAGCACTTCGCCCACTCCTTTCCAAAAGGGCATCAGTCTCTTGCAGGACCACCAAATGTGGAAGTAGGAGCCTTCTTCGGCGTTGCATCTCCAGCATTTGTTGTGAGGTGCCAACTTGTATGCATAGAGACACTGCGGGGTCCTATACCACCTTATCAAGAGTTTGTAGTGGGATTCCTGGGATAGAACGCATGGGGAGAGGCCAAAGGAATTGTCTCCCTGTGACAAGGATATTCCCAGTTTCTTTTCCCAGGTGGTCATAAAGGTTGGTTTGGATGAGGGGTGGGGTATGATGAATTGTTGACGCAAGTTAGAGATTTTTCTTGTTCTAGAGTTTGATTCCACCAATGAGCGCTCAAAAGGGGTTCGGGGTCTGGTTGAGTTATGGATCCTAAGAAACTCTCTTATAATTCTTTCAACTGTGGCTCGGAGGAGAAAGGAGGGTGTCCAAGCCGGAAGCAGGGAACTTATTATCTCCTGTGCTGGTAGGTGGGCCAAGACCTGCAGGCCTCCAACTGTAATATCTTTAAATTTTCCCCATACCGAAGTGGAGACTGAGTCTAGTGGTAGATCTATTAGTCTACAGATCAAGCTCAATGGAGCGGATGGAGAGGGTTTAGGAGCTAGATTTTCTTTCAGGCTGTCCCACACCTCGCAGGGGCCTCTCAGAAGGGGGTTAAAGTCCTTCGCTCTGTATCTATTCTTTTCTGGATACCACAGGTCCTCCATAGAACCGCTATAGTCATGGGTTGTGGCCAGTTTAGACAGGAGAGGGTCTCTTTTCGATTGGACCAAGTCCATCCAGTAGCCCAGCTGTGAGGCCCGGTAGTAATGTAATACATTCGGGATGTCCATGCCTCCTTCAAACCTCCTTTTTGTCATTAGGCTGTAGGCCAGCCTTGGTCTCTTGTACCTCCATACATAGCCTGTGAATGCCGAGCGCAGGGTTTTAAAGAAGCTTGGGGGGAGATAAATTGGTAGCATCCTTATCCTATAAAGGATTGTTGGTAGGATGTAGGATTTCAGAATATTCCTTCTGCCAAACCAGGATATCAGGGGTATGTCGTAGTTTGCTAACAGTTTTTTAACCTGGTCTAGCAGGGGGATAAAATTGGCTGCGAATATGTCTTTTATCTTCTTAGGTATCTTGATCCCTAAGTATTCCATAGATGTTTCTGACCATTTAAATGGGGAGTTATTACTGCACCCCCTGCACCTTGCCTGAGGAATGGAGATGTTTAATGCTATAGATTTATCAAAATTAATTTTGAAATTAGAGAGTTTACCGAACTCATTCAGCAAGTCTACCAACCTGGGGAGGCCTATTTCGGGGTTTGGAATCAGGAAGACGATGTCATCCGCGAAGGCCGCGGTGGAGAGGAGATCGTTTCCGATAGACAGTCCTGTTATGTCTGGATCTTGTCTAACTTGTAGCAGAAGGGGCTCCAGGGCCAAGATGAATAGGGAAGGGGAGAGGGGGCAGCCCTGCCGTGTACCATTTTTAATTTCAAAGGATGGGGATAATTTGTCATTCACTTTAAGTCTAGCGTATGGGCAAGCGTACAGGGAAAAGATCGCCGTTACGAACTCCGGAGGTATATTATAGTGTAGTAGCGCAGACTTCATATAACACCAGTTAACTCGGTCAAACGCTTTTTCGGCGTCCGTTCCAATAAGTGCTAGGGGAATATTATGGAGTTGGGCGTATCGTGAAGCGTGTAACACTCTACGACTATTGTCCTTGCCCTCCCTCCCTTTTACAAATCCTGCTTGGTCTACGTTGATGAGCCTTGGGATGAAATTGCCAAGCCTCTGTGCTAAAAGTTTCGCCCATAGCTTGACGTCGAGGTTGATGAGGGATATAGGCCTGTAGCTACTACAGAGCCCCGGGTCCTTGTTTTCCTTGTGGATTAGCGTTATGTGGGCCTCTTGTGCTTGTCTAGGGATGGAGGCTCCCGTCAAGAGGTTGTTAAACAATGTGGTTAGTTTGGGGATTAGTATTGATTGGAAGGTTTTATAGTAGGGCAGGGATAGACCGTCTGGTCCATGGCTTTTGTTGGGAGGGCAAGTTTTTAACCTCTTCTTGGGACACAGGTATCAATAGGGAGTCCACTTTCTCGTCGGTTAGCTTCGGTAAAGGTAGTTGTTGTAGAAAGGTGTCTATTATTTTTTTTGAGTTGGGAATGTCTTCGGGGGGGTGTCGGGTTTGGAGGTTGTATAGGTCCGAATAGTAGAGCTGAAACTCTTTTGCAATTTCTGTGGTTGAAGTAACCACTTTCCCCGATTAGTTTTTTATTTTTGCGATTGTATTTTTTGCTCTAGCTTTTTTAATTAGGGAAGAAGTAAGCTTGCTCCCCTTGTTGCCTTGGGCGTAGACAGTGTGTTTCCAATACAGGTGTTTTTTGTTAAATTTAGAATTGAGGCAAAACTGAAGGTCTTTTCTTAGATCAGATAGTTGTCCTAGTAGGGACTGGGTTTGGGAAAGCTTGACTTTTTGTTCCAATTGGGCTATTAGTGTGTTTATCGTCTATTTCTTTTTGATTTTTCCTCTTGACCCTGGAGCCCAAAGCTATCAATAAGCCTCTGACATAGGCTTTGTGGGCCTCCCATACCATGGGGGTACTCACTTCACCTTCTGAGTTGATTTGAAAATACTCCTCGATTAGTGTGGATAGGGAGGAAGTGTCCTCCCTAGAATCCAATAAGGAGGGGTTTAACCTCCATCTCCACTCCCTAGGCTGCCGTCGCAGAGAGCAAAGATTTACATGGATTGGTGCATGGTCAGAAACCGTTGCTGAATCTATCTTAGCTCCCTTTAGTGAGGTGAGGAGTCCAGGTGATACTAGGAGGTAGTCTAGTCTTTGGTAGGTACGATGTACCTGCGAGAAAAAGGAGTAGTCTCTGTTTGTTGGGTATAGTAAGAGCCAGGCGTCTACCAAACCTAGCTCTTGCATGTATTTACTTAATTTCCTT
Organism: Eleutherodactylus coqui; assembly: GCF_035609145.1. Classification (NCBI taxonomy): domain Eukaryota; kingdom Metazoa; phylum Chordata; class Amphibia; order Anura; family Eleutherodactylidae; genus Eleutherodactylus; species Eleutherodactylus coqui. The sequence goes on from NC_089843.1 coordinate 220,067,436, forward strand.
AGTTTGGGCTGTGATATCTGAGATCGACCCGTGGAAGAATCTATTAGGGGATTAAGGGTCAGGTTCAGGTCTCCTCCAAGGATGATCTGACCCACTGCAAAGTTTTTTAGGACCTCTAATTGGGCTATCAACCAAGGGACCTGGTCAGTGTTCGGTGCATACAAGTTGGCTATTGTGATCTGCATGTTATTAATAGATCCCTTTTAGTAGAGGACTCTGCCTTCTCCGTCTGTATACCGCGAATCGCAGTTAAAATTGACGGTTTTGTGGAAGAGGGTCAATACCCCCTTGGATGAAGATGTGGGGTGAGAACTGTGGAAGTGCTGGGGAAACTGCTTACCTTGCAGCTCGAAGCACTTGTCCCCCTTGAAGTGCACCTCCTGCAGGAGCACTATCTTGGAGCCGTATCTCTTGAGGAGGAGAGCGATGTTGTGGCGTTTCGCTGGTGCGTTGAGGCCCCGGACGTTGTACGAAGTACATCTGAGATCATCCATATTTGGTCCCTTAAGACGATAGCAAGAAAGACCGTTATTCTGTGCTCGAGCCTCTCTCCTAAGTCGGTGGAAGGGGGGGCGGGCGGCAAGGAAGAGTAAGGTATAGAGGGGATGGGAGACACGAGAGGAAAGGGGTTACTGGAGGGAAAGGGGACAATATGTGGAGCTGAAATGAATCAGCAGCTCGTTACGTAGGAGAGCTGCTTCAGTTAAACTATAACAGCTAAGGTTAGGTGTCACAGAGGTGTCCCCGCTTTCAGCAGGGGCAACAGTTACAATCAGACCCTTAGCGGAGAGACCCTTAAACTTGCAGGGTCTCTATTAAGTAACTGGGGTAACAATAATCGTGCCTACTCAGTTAGGCACCACAATCGGGTGGATCTTGTTATGCTAAGTAAGGGTTGAGACAAACGTGTTTGTCAGAGGAGAATAACTGTTAGTAGTGGAACAGGCATCAAGAAAGGCATGTATAAACGAAAAACAGACAATCAACCAATCAGACAGTCAATCAATCGATTAATAGAGCCACTTATCGTGGAAACCTTATTCTGGGGTAACCATAGCTATATTCAGGTGTCGTCTTGTGTAGGATCTTCTTTGTTTTTCTTCTTTTTTCCTTTAGGCAATTTGGAGTGGCCCATGGACTGCCAGCTTTCAACAGGAGTCAGCTGTGGGAGTATGGGCAGTTCTGGGATTGGCAACCAGCAGGGAAGGTCTATAGGTTCTATGTCCAGTTGGCGCCAGCTTTTGTTTAAGTCCTCTGGAGTGCGGATGTTGAGTCGTTTGCCTTTAATGAATATTCCTATGCCAAATGGAAAGAGCCATGTGTATCTAATGTCTTTTGCTCTTAGGGCTTCTAGTAGCGGTCTCAACATCCGGCGTTTGGCCAGGGTTGTGGGAGCTAGATCCTGAAAAAGTTGAATGTGCACGCCACCATATTGCAAGTCCTTTTTGCTTCTAGCAGCCTCTAAAATTGCTCTTGCGTCCGGGAAAGCTAGAAGTTTACAGACCACGTCCCTCGGTGGATCCGAGGGAGATGGAGGTGGTCTTAGAGCCCTGTAGATGCGTTCGATTGTAATAGTAGTAGCTCGTTCGGCACCCAGGAGGGAAGCAAATATTTCCGTGGCGCCCTTGGGGAGTGCTTCTGTTGCCCAGGTTTCTGGAAGTCCCTTGAGTCTAATGTTACTACGACGGTTTCTATTCTCAAGGTCTTCTTGCATAATTAACGTATGATTTAATTGGGAGTGATGTTCTTTTATTACTTCTGCTAATACTGTTGAGTGGGTAATCATGTCAGCAGAAGTCGACTCGAGGTCTTCCACTCTTCTCCCCATATGTTTGAGTTCCTCCTTAATTTCAGAGAGGTCTGAGATAACTGGATGTAAGGCTCTTGTGATCAGATCTCTCATAAAAGCCTTGGAGATATGCTCGCTCTCTTCGCCTCCTGATGATGCGTCTTCTTCTCTCTCTAGGCTCTGATGGGATGTAGATGTCATGTTTAGCGCTTTTTTGCTAGATGGGTAGGGTGATCTGGAGTTACGTTCCTTTAAAAAGCGTTGCATGTCTGTTTGTCCTTTATGCGGACGGGGAGTGCTTATTGTTTCGCTGCTTTTGTCTCGGCTTGTCTTCCCCATGGTGACGCTGCTTTTTTATGTATATGGGAACCCGCCGTGGTGCCTTAACTGACTCACGTAGGCGCTTCAGCCGTGGGCCATGGTGATTTAACGATTAATTATGTGACTAAGGGGTCTCTGCGTCACTCTTGTTTAGAAGTCGCTGTTTACTTAGTGCTGTCCTGCGCTGTTGCAGAGTTCTACTGTGGGGGCTCCTGGAAAAATTCAGGCTATGCCTGTGTTAGAGAGAATACCCTCTGCGTCTCTCTTTCTCTAGATAGTCCTCAACTGTTAGGTTAAGCGTCCATCCGTGAGGGACAATATTGTTGGGAGAAGGGCATGATGCAATGATGGAGTGAAGATGCAAGGAGGGGAACGTGGGTCTTGCTGTTTACTCCAGTCAGGGGGTCTGCGTTTGCGTTTTGCAGCTGCTTCCCTTCGGGGGGGGGGGACAGTAACGCTGTGGTGCACTGTGTAGTGTGGTTCCAGCTGTGCCCTTCTGGGCAGCACAGTGTCTCTGTTATCACACAGTTTCCCCTCTTCTATCTCCTACTTCAGGGCTCAGGTGTGGGGTGGGGGTGGGGGGGCGCCGCGGGTCCCGGCGCTGTCTTCACCTTCCCCCCTGCTTCTAACCCCGCTCCTCTTTCCTCTACAGGCCTCTCCCCTTCGCCTGGGGCTCCGGGTGCAGCTGCTGCTTACTGTGCTGCCGGCACGGTGGTGTAATCCCGCTCGTCCCCGCTTCCGGTGCGCTCTGGCTCCGAAATCTAGGCCCCGGCTTCACCTGTTGCGCTAGGCCTCAAATTCCCTTCGCGGCCGATCGGGACCTGCGACCCCTCTTTTTGTTCCTTGGACTGTGGAGCAGCTGTTGGTGTAGAAGAGCGGAGCATAGTTGACAAGGGAGTCTCCGAAAACTGCCGCAATCTGTTCCAGTTGCAGGAGCACTGAGATTCAGCTACCGCTCGCTCCACACACATAATAGGTTTTTGTTTCTGTTAATAAAAAAGTGAACTTAAAGGGGTTGTCCTGCGAAAGCAAGTGGGGGTATACACTTCTGTATGGCCATATTAATGCACTTTGTAATGTACATTGTGCATTAATTATGAGCCATACAGAAGTTATTCACTTACCTGTTCCGTTGCTGGCGTCCCCGTCTCCATGGTGCCGTCTAATCTTCAGCGTCTAATCGCCCGATTAGACGCGCTTGCGCAGTCCGGTCTTCTTTCTTCTGAATGGGGCCGCTCGTGCCGGAGAGCGGCTCCTCGTAGCTCCGCCCCGTCACGTGTGCCGATTCCAGCCAATCAGGAGGCTGGAATTGGCAATGGACCGCACAGAAGACCTGCGGTCCACCGAGGGTGAAGATCCCGGCGGCCATCTTAGCAAGGTAAGTACGAAGTCGCAGCAGCGCCGGGATTCGGGTAAGTACCGGACGTTTTTTTTTTTTACCCCTGCATCGGGTTTGTCTCGCGCCGAACGGGGGGGCTATTGAAAAAAAAAAAAAAAACGTTTCGGCGCGGGACAACCCCTTTAAATTGGTAACAAGTCTGACCTTTTAATTGTCAGTTCTTGAGGAGAGGCTCCTTTATCAGCTGGATTTCATTCTCATTCTGCTACAATATGATACCCAATTTGAGCTCTTGGAAAGACCCTCCTCTGGAGTATTTGAGGCTTGCCACTCCCCTTTCTGTTGGGCCCATCACTTTTGTGGCTTTGGCATGTTTTTATGTTGTGCACATTCTGGCACCACTTTACCAGGTAAGAGCATTGACTATTACACTTCACATCAATTTTATTGAACTCATAACACCAGATAGCACCCCCTTGCTCCCCCATTTCCTTGACTTTTGTGCTTTTTCCCAAGTTCCTTTGATACATACTAATGCAGGTAGTCAGAGAAGCACTGCAGCCATCTTTATCCAGGACTGGAGGTTCGTTTTGAGTCAGCAGTTGTAGAGGCATGGTCCTAGTGCTTTATGGTACTTACATCCTCTACAGAGAGATCCTGACTAATTTAAAATTCTGCATGTTCAATACACCGTTACTTTTGGAGTGCTGTCCTCGCTTTAAAAGAAACATCTCAAAGACAGGAGGATCTTGATCCAGCCTCCCTGGATCCTGTGGATTACAGATGCATCTGAGGTAGGTTGAGAGTACACCAAGGGGAGTATTCAGCAAGGGTCTGAAGGAGTCCCATCTGAATTCCAGGTCCTAAGTTTAAAGGAACGTAGAGCCAAAATGTGTTTGTTCTCAGTAAGAGAAACCCAGTAATTTTGTAGATATGATAGCTTTTAATGGCTAACAAAAATACATGATGTTTTAGCGGGATTTCGATCCTACTCAGGGTTCTTCCTCAGGCATAATGAAATAGATCCGAAGAGGCTTATATATACACATACATATGACAAGGCACAAAAGTGTGATTATCTGCACTTAAAAATACAGAACAGGATGAGTGGAGAAATAAATAAATACTTAAATAGTCCACTGATAAATATCTGAAAGTTTTATGGTCTCTGAATTAGTGTTAGGGGGTCACCAAGCTAGAGTGTTATCTCTGTGAGAGCCAAAAAGCATGTTTTCCGCAGATCCTGGGGAAAGCAGTCAATATTAGGTTTGGTAACACAACAATCAGGATGGCACTTGATCAGAACCCCTTCTTAGACAGGTGTGACAGAGTTTAATCTAACCCATCTGCCTGTAGCGCAAATTCAAGGCTTCTCAATGTTGTTGCTGACCAAATTGAGCTCTAGCAGTCTGGGTAAATGGTCTCACAGATTTTCAAGCAGCTCACGAGGATGTGGGGATTGCCAGAGATCGATCTCACTGTAATAAGGAAACCTTTCCATTTATTAGGGGGGGATCTTAGCAGTTTATATCCTATCCAACTCTTGGAAGTTCAGGCTGGCCTGCTTTTAGCCTCCAGTTTACTTGATATCTAGGATATTGATGAAAACCAGGCAAGATCAGGCAATGGTAGTAACCATAATACCATTCCACCTGAGGAGGTCATGGTTTTTGTAACTCATTCAGGTGAATCATGGGTGTTACTGGAGACTTCCCCTAGTACAAGAGTAATGTCTCAGAGTACTTAACTCTGTTTACACTGAACAGATTCATTCTGACAGCTTGAAGGTTAATCAGCTGGAGGGCTTACTAACACAGTCATGAAAACCTCGTTGTAGCCCAGTTTCAGATCTTAGGCTTATGCAAGGGTCAAACAAATCTTTTCAGTTTGGTGTTCCATTCAAGTAGTTCCAATCTGGAGATTAAGAGCATCCTAGCTTAACCGGCAGGAGGGATTTGCAAAAGGCCTATCCATCCACCTTCAAGGTCCAAACTTTAGCTATGTCCGACTTTATTTTGGTAGATTCTTGCCACAAAAGCTCTTGCTGAAAAGGCTTCAGAAAGGGTCTGATAGAATGAGGTCTAGTATCTTCAGGCCTGTTGAAAAATGAGCCTTAGTCTTAAAAGATGTATGTTTATCACTCTTTGAAACTCTTGTAGTCTTGACATAAATATCTGTCCTTACTGGTTATTTCTCTGGGCCATAACATCCTTCAAAAGAACAGGAAAGCCTTATCATCAGTGGATATGTACATCAGTGTGCTTACTGACAGTTTGGCAGTAGGCTTTCAAAGGCTACTGCCAAACTGTTCTACTGTAATCAGGTAATTCCTTCCAGTGTTCTGAGCTTTCCTTACATGAGGAAATGTATTCTCCATTCTTAGATCTGCCCTGTTGTCATATCTACTTAGCTGAAGGTAAAGAAATCAAGAAATGTATTTATTTTGTGTTCTGGGAGAATCAAATGTTTGAAAGCTGCCATACCTACCCAAGATAGATTAGTTAAAGACACCATTACTCTAGCTCACATTATTCAGACCTCCAATAGACAAGAGGGCCTTCCTCATAGGGATATTTGTTGCTAAATCCCCATTATTGTGCTGCTGCTTGGGAAGCAAGGGAAGCGTTGATTTCTAATGCTAATCTGCTTTCCCTTAGTCCTAGCAGCAGAAGCTCCCCATCCTATTAAGTGTACTTCTTTATAATAAACACATGGTGGGAGATGCTGGACATCCTTCTTACAAGATCAGAGGGCTCTAGTTAGTGTTTAATTTGCTTCATTGAAAATTCCACCTGTTTTACAATTACACAGGGGCAGAAATACCCCCAGTATTTGCTGCTGTTAGGACTAAGATCTCCTCCACATGGGCAAAAAAGTTGCGCTATTTTGTCGCGTTGCTACAAATCGCATGTATGTGAAGCCCATGCTTTCCTATGGGTTCCTTCACACATACGATGTTTTGTAGCCTGTGACAACCCTACACAAAAGCCTCGCAGGTCCGGCGATATGCCTGAGACTCATTGGGTTTTGTAGTCCATGTTTCCCTATGGAGCCTTCCTCCCTGTTGCATCGCACAAAAACGATCAAAGCCAAATCTAAGCCCTAGCTGCAGGAAAGAATTAAGAAAAAAAACATACATCCCATTAGAAGCGCTCTCCCACGTCGCCGCAGCTTCTCCCCGGGTCCCGACACTGTTTCTCTTCTTCATCTTCTGGCCTGGGAGTGAAAAATCCAAGCCTCCTGGAAGCGATGGCTGTGATTGGCTGACGCTGAGCCAATCACAGCCAGTGAGCAATGAATGGCTGTGATTGAATGTCCCCAATAGTTGGGAAAACTTTCAGAGCTTTGAAATAACTAGCTTTACTGAACAGTGTTACCATTACAGGTTGCTACCAGTAGAGGGCAACATAAACTTAGTTGGAAGCACAGGAAACATCCTTGGTGCTGGTCTGAAGGCCAGGCAAGTGGCCACTACAATACTCGGTGGAGGGGGGACTGCAGGCACTAAATGCATTATTTGTCAGGGTGAACTATGGCCCTCCCTAGGTGCTGCTGCCATAATTTGGAACAGTATTGTACTGCATTATCATGTGCAAGATGTGGTATTCACTGGACATCAGTAGCACTTTGTATTTGGGCAATGAATGGCACTTATCAGGCACTGTGGAGAAAAAGTTAACTTGTGCAATTGTTTTCCATAAGGCCTCTGGTAAAAAGGGCATCTGACTCTGATTGACTCCAATGGGAATCACCTCCTTTTACTGGCAAGAATTGTGATAAATCTTCCCTGCAGGCAATGAAGCGCAGCGCTGTCTGGGAAATGTGTCTACTCTTTATAAAGGTATCCCCCTAGTTTTTTCACACAGCCCAGTACTTTCGTAACATGTATAAAAAGACTGCCTTTGTACATATTTAGTTGCCCTTTCTCTCATTTGTGCAGCCTTTCTCATAGAGTGGACTGGGTGGTCATGCTCCTAATATCATGAGACCACAGATATTGATGTAGTGCAGAGAGAAAGCAGAAGTGTTAGCCTGGGTTCACACGGGGCGGATTCCCGTCGGAAATCTCGCGGTTTGGCCGCAGCAAAAACCGCAAGATTTCCGCCGGGAGAACCTCCGCGGAAAAAGCCGCGGCGGCTTTGAAGCAGCCCGGCCGCTCGCTCTTTCGCTGCGGCCGGCGCTCCCATAGAGGAGAGCGCGGCCGCAGTGGAATGAAAAAAAGAATGGACATGCTGCATATTCTGAAACCAGCCAGACTTACCGCAGCGGATTGGCTGTCCCGTGTGGACGAGATTTCTGAGAAAAACCCCAGAAGACATCAGAATTAGACGGATCCATGGCGACGGGGACGCCAGCAATGGAGCAGGTAAGTGAATAACTTCTGTGTGGCTCATATTTAATGCACGATGTACATTACAAAGTGCATTAATATGGCCATACAGAAGTGTATAGACCCACTTGCTGCCACGAGACAACCCCTTTAAGTCTGTGAGAGTAAAATAATCAGATTGGTCTCAGCTTATATACTGGATCGGTTTCCCCCAAAAGGAGATTTTGGCTTGTTGCATCTTTTTCTAGAAGCCGTCTTACCTTTTGTTCATAGGCACAAGCATGAGCATATATTGCATCTAGGACTCATAACTTTGGTATACATCACTTGGCTCTTCACCTTGAGCACAGTGATTCACCTTTGCCAATTATACAACTTATTTAGTACTATCACTCCTGATGATCCACATTTACGAAGTGGTGAAACGCGTCGAGATTATAGTACGATGCAATACTCCGAGACCAAAAGTGTGATGCAATAAACCTAAGACTAGTGTACCTAATGAGAAAGTTCTGCAGTTCTTGCACTAAGACGCGCAAGTCCTTACTAAGTATTTTGTTGCGTTAGCTACATATGGAGACGTGACCGTGACACCATCCTCAGTTTCTGTCTGACTGAACTATCTGAGCACAGAGTGTATGATCATCCTATCCTCTGGTTGAGGATTCATCATCCCCATACAGTGACACCATCCATAGTTCTAGTCCCAATAAGTATCTCTCTAACAAGAGTATTTTTGTAGCGGACGACGTCTTGTCCTAGGTTGGTCGGAGGCGCTGCCACCTGGTGGCTTGACCACCCTTGAGTGGCTGCAACATCCTTCCCAACTCTTTGTTTTGTGTTGTGCCCTGAGTCTACTGTCTCTTTTTTAATTATTCTAATAAAGATTATTATTTTAGCACAAGTCTTTCCTGTGAATAGGGCTGCATTTTCTAGTTAGACTTTTACTGCCCCCCCCCCCCCCCCTGTGAATAATCAATTTTATAAACTACACCCCTTAATGTATTCACTGAGGGGGGCAGGAGGATTTTGATTCCACAGTTTTTTTGTATGAGTTAAAGGGGTTGTCCCGCGCCGAAACGGGTTTTTTTTTTTTTTTTTTAATAGCCCCCCGTTCGGCGCGAGACAAACCCGATGCAGGGATAAAAAAAAAAAAAACGGGTAGTACTTACCCGAATCCCCGCGCTCCGGTGACTTCTTACTTACTTTGTGAAGATGGCCGCCGGGATCTTCACCCTCGGTGGACTGCAGGTCTTCTGTGCGGTCCATTGCAGATTCCAGCCTCCTGATTGGCTGGAATCGGCACACGTGACGGGGCGGAGCTACGAAGAGCAGCTCTCCGGCACGAGCGGCCCCATTCAGAAGGGAGAAGACCGGACTGCGCAAGCGCGTCTAATCGGGCGATTAGACGCTGAAGATTAGACGGCACCATGGAGACGAGGACGCCAGCAACGGAACAGGTAAGTGAATAACTTCTGTATGGCTCATAATTAATGCACAATGTACATTACAAAGTGCATTAATATGGCCATACAGAAGTGTATAGACCCACTTTGTTTCGCGGGACAACCCCTTTAATGCAATTTAGAGGAGAAAAAGTAATATTTCATATTTTTGCAAATATGTCATTTTAAACACATACTTTTTTCTATGCACAACGGGGCCTAAAATGAAAGGAGCAGCCGGTGGCTTTCAGAACAGACATTTGGCTTGAAGGAGATTTAGACCCCATAGCCCACTTGTAGAGCCCGTGAGCGGCCAAAACGAAAAAGAACCCCCACAAATGACCCCATTTTGAAAACTAGACTCCCTAACGAACTCATCTAGGGGTGTACTGCGTATTGTGACCCAGCAGTTTTTGAATGACTTTAAGCGAAGCAGATGGAAAAAATAACAGCGCAGATGTTCTGGGCACTGTCTTACTGAAGGAGAGGCTGTCTGACTGGTTGATTAGCCCTTGCAGTGATTTACTTATCCAACGCATCTCTCGAATATCACATTTTTGAACTCAGAGTTCCATGAAAATCCTGGTAAGGTGGTTTCAACATGTAAGTATAGAAAACCAATAGCATAAAATATAATTCTCAAAGCTATGTGAGACAGTGACCGGCAAAGTGCTGGAGGGCAGATATATTTCGCCCAGGATGCTCTCCTATGAGGCCTTAGGGAGCACTTGGGCAGATACGTGCCACCGAGCATCCTGGTGGAGGAAGCCGTCAGTTTTGTGTCAGTAACATTAAGTTACTGACACGTTGTAGTTGTGTAAGGGGCTCAAAGCCGCATAGTCCGGGCCAGCTTTTCCTGGAGTGGTCAAAGTGAAGGGTGGGATGGCCACTTCCACGTACCAGGTGAGGCTGGTAACAGGCCTCATAAAAACCTGGGCCTGCAGGTCTTGACAGAGAGTGTCTGGCTGAGAGACAGAGAGACGGCTCAGTGGAGCTAGGAGCCCGGCTAGCCCAGTGGGTGGCTGAGAAGGCCTGAGGTTTACAGGGAGATGCTCCTAACCTCCACACCTAGGAGAGGTGTGTGCTGAGACCTCCGCAGGTGTGAGGATCGGACTGACTGTGTGCCGCAAACATTTGTTTTCCAGTGAGTAATTAGGGCTGGACTCTGTTTAGTGAGCGCTCAGACAAGCAGGTGTTCATTTATGTTGGCCTGAAGTTAAGGCCTGTTTTGTTTATGCTGCAATAAATCCAGGTAAAGCCTGGACTAAAGAACTTTGTTGCACGGTGTCACTGTCTCTGGCCGTGGATGCCCACGCTGCTACCTATCCTAACACTAATCCCTCACAGCTAGTAGTAACCATTGTCATCACATAATCTAGTTAATATCGGTAGGAGAATATTTCTGGGTATGGAGAAATTGCAGCCACGATCAGTTGTCCGTGAGAGAAGCATGGTTGTTCCACATTTACACCAGCAATTTTCAGGGACTGGCTGTTACTTTTATCCACAGGTCTTATTCACCTTGCTTGAATGAACGTACATAACCCCTAACTGAACAGAAATGATCTGGACATAAATGGACACCACTCGGATATACAAAACGTGTATAATTATTTTATTAGACAAAACAAGTATACAATACAAATACATTGTCATACCAACAACAGGAAAACATCTGACCCTGGTCTACACCAAGAGGGGGAAACCTGCCTATAAGCAGAGTAATTGTCCCGATAAGGACGGCCTCATGTCAGGAACCAAGGACCAAACTCACTCTCTCTAAACAGCTAGCAGGAAGAAGTCATACAGATGACACGTAATATAAACTCCAGCAACATAAACAACAAACATAAGCAAACCTCAAAGCAAGGGAACAGATCAGATAAGACATAGTTCAGACACAAGCATCTGCACAGTTAGAGACGGAGGAGCATTCGGGTGTCCGCACATATACAGGCGTCTGCACAGCTACGGACAGAGTGGAATTCTGGTGTCCTCAAACCAAAGGATGGAGGGAATTCAATCAAACCAAACAGGACCAGGCATCTGCATCCCAGGTGATTGGCTGGCTGGAGCAATCCACACAAACAGCCAGCCAAATCAACTCACACCTGCAGAGATGAGCTTCTAAAAAGGCTTAGTACTACAAGACCTAGAAGCGCAAATTATCATTACACGACGCAGGCCTTGTTAATTGTCATTGCCAAAAAAACTCGGACAGGAAACTGCAGTCTTTTAGAGTGAAATGGTGAATGTTTGTCATTGTGGATTAGAGGGATCCGAGGAATAAAAACCTCATCATTCTGAGAACAACCAGTCAGTATTGTAGCCTCAAGCATGAAGCATGCATTGTTTGACACAAAATCAGGTTCCATTGCAAACCCGGTCTAAAACCTTCGGAAGTGCCCGATTTCCCTAGGTGCTGATTGGTCCATTCGTTTGGTTGTGCATAAACAGACAGCAAAACGCATTTATATATAAAAATAAAAAGTTTCATCAACTGCAGCACTGAGCCATCACATGCACTGTTTGTGATATATGTTATGTTGGAAGAACAATCACAGAAAACGGCCATATACTTACTCACTAAGGAGTGCATATAGCTGCATCCTCTCACCATGCAGGTAGCAGACTACCAAATGAGGGAGCTAATTACACCTGTGAGGGACACCGATGACACAGCCACTCACACAGCCTCTTAATATAGAGGGGGTGGCTGCTCACAGGTGTAATTAGCTCCCTCATAATTTGGCGGGTTGCCCTGCACTTCCAACAGTGAACCACATTGGTACTGCCACCCTGGGCTCCCCCTGGAGTCTTAAAGCCACACTGCATGTGAATGATAGATAATGAAGGCAAGGCATTAGTTGGATTTTGGCCAAGATACATCAGCCCACTAACCGCATCAAGGTTCCTTGCCTGTAGTGGGTCCCTACACTAATATAATTGCATCATAGAAGGGGAAATATAGAAACATAAAAACAATCACAGAAAACGACCATATACTTACTGACTAAGAAATGCATATAGATGCATCCTCTCACCATGCAGGTAGCTCCCTCATTTGGTAGTCTGCTACCTGCATAGTGAGAGGAGGATGCATCTATATGCACTCCTTAGTGAGTAAGTAATGGCCGCTTTCTGTGATTGTTTTTATGTTTCTATATTTCCCCTTCTGTTATGTTGGAAGAACGACTCACAAAATCAAGACAAGAATATTGGAGTATCTCAATGATGTGTCTAATTTGAAAAGGGTTTCATCAGGCTTATAAAGCGTCTAGACATTTTATCTCTGCATGTGATGGTGACTGTAGCAAGCGGGGTGCACTTGCCTGCGGATCGCCAACTCTCAGACCGGAATGGGCACCGACCACGTAGAAGTACTCTCTGGAGACACGGATTTCCTTTAAATATGGCTCCTGCCAGTCTTTATTTCACAGTACAACCAACGTAAACAGAGCCCATATAACGTTCTTCAACAAAAACATAAAAGTCCACATAGACACCAAATCTAGGTGTTAAGTTCAGGGTGGTCACCCCTGTCAGATTCTGGCCTGTCCTAGGCCGCTGGCCTGCAACAGCTTAGCTCTGCTACACAGGTCCGCTCTGGCTTTCTCAGCCAACATCTCCCTGGGTGTAGCAGGAATGTACCCTTATATCCAGCTTCCTGACCACACCTATGGGCGTTTTACCTTTTCTCAGGCACCAGAATGCCTGTCTGTTGCCCCCTACAGGCCATTCTCTGTAGTGCACCTCTACATACCCCCCCCCCCCCCCCTCTTTGATAAAGGCCGTAGGCCGTGTCACAATTTTCCCTTTTGGCCCTCCAGGGTGAAAACTCGGCCTCGGTGGTCTCTTTCTAGTTTTGCTTGTCTGAAAAGTTCTCTCTTCTTGTCTTCACTTGGCTCATCACATCCTTGCAGATCTTACTCAGACTGTGCCCTCCCAGCTTGCAGGTTGACTTCCAAGTGCAACTTTGTATCCTCTGTGGCTTGTAACTCATCTTCAAGTTCCTCTAACTGAATCATGCTTTCTTCTACTTCTTTAGACTTTTGTAGTTCATGTTCACCCTTTTCACCATCATCCTTGGAGTAAACTAAGTCCTCCATTTCAGTGCACAACGGCTTGTTAAGACTTTCAAACTGAGCCTCCATTTTGAAGGTTCCTTCTAGCTTAAGAACCTTGTCTGTTACCATGCAGGGCGGCATGGGGTCCTGCGGTCGGCGCGCGTCGCTACGGCGGCCTGGAGCTCTGTGTCGGGGGTCTCCCAGCGGCTTGGGGCGGCCGGTGGGCGGCCACGTGGGTGTGTCTGCCCGTAGGGTGGCCGCCTGCACTCCTCCGCTCTTCCTATACAGCAGTGGGTGGAGTTGCCTCCTCCCACTCTCCGCCCCTGGGCGGAGCCTTGTGGTTAAAAGACTGGCAGTGAATTGAGCTCACTGCCAGTTATTGGTTCTGCTTGCATCTAGCCAGTCTGTCTGCAGTTACCCTCAGCCAGTCCCTAGTTGCCGGTCAGCTCCTTCTAGTTACCTATTGCTCAGTCTTGTTCTTGTTGGTTCTGTTAGCCTCTAGTTATGTCTGTCTCAGTCTGCTCTAGTTGCTAGTCAGTGTCCTTTCAGTTTGCCTGTGAGCTCCATCTCCAGCCTTACTCTGCCTTGTAAGCTCTGTTGGTCTGTTCCACCTGCCTCTTCTGTCGGCACTCTGTCCCCCGTTAGTAGTTCCATCTAGGTAGTCGCCAGGTCCCTAGCCAGAGCAGGGACCGCCGCCCAGTTGTCCACCTGGGGTTAGCCAGGGCCGAGGCAAGTAGGCAGGGACAGTGGGGTGCGGGAAGTTCAGGGCACCCCACCTGGCGCTCGGGGGGCAGAGTGCCGTAACATAATAACTGGCCCTTAAATACTGTTTTCCTTTCCATGGCGGCGATCAGCACCCTCGCAAACCAGCTGCAAGACCTGGTGCTGGTGATCCGGGATTTATCAGCTCGCATGGTGGCCCAGGAGCAGTGGGCGTTGTCGCAGGGGCGGGACGCCTCAACCAGTCTCGAACCCAAGTGCCCTCTTCCCGAGGTGTTCTCTGGGAGAGGAACAAGTTTTTCGTTTTTCAACAGGCGTGTTTTTACGGATGCGTCCCCGTTCTTCCGGCTCGGAGGCCCAGAGGGTCGGGCTTATAATGTCCCTGCTGCGGGGCTCTGCCCAGACCTGGGCCTTTTCCATTCCCGAGGGTTCCCCCTCCCTGCAGTCGGTGGACTCCTTTTTTCAGGAACTCGGGGGTATCTTCGATGAACCGGACCAAGTGGGGTTGGCGGTTTCGCGGTTGCTGGCGCTGCATCAGGGGTCGCTTTGTGTGGAGGATTATTGCTCCAATTTCAGACGCCATGCGGGTGATACTGCACGATAGCGCCCTGAAAGACGTTTTTCTGCAGGGCCTCTCGGACGCGGTTAAAGAACTGTTGATCACCCATCCTGTTTCCGGGTCCTTAAAGGAGGCTATGGAGCTAGCGGTGAAGGCAGATAGGAGGCTCAGGGCTGGGAAGCAAGATAGACCGACCCGTAGAGTCAGGGAGGTCGTTTGTCCTGTTCCCTCCTCTTCCGTACCAGTGTCTGTTCCCGAGCCTATGGAACTGGACCCGCTGGACCCCAAGGAGTGACGCCAGATTCGTTTATTGCATCATCTCTGCCTCTACTGCGGGAAAGCTGGACATCGGGTGATAACCTGCCCCCTGAGGCCTCAGCGTCCAGTCTGAATCGGCAGAAAGACTCCAAGTCCTAGGCGATTGCAGGGAGGATCGCCTAGGACTACAGGTACGTCCTAGACTTCTGGTACCCTGCCAGGTTAGATTCCGGAACTTCTCCCGCCCAGGGCAGGCGTTTATTGATTCCGGAGCAGCCGCTAACCTGATAAACATGTGTCTCGTTGAGCCCCTGATGGCTGAATTTGTGGCGCTGAAGACGCCAATTCGTTTTGCTAGCATTGATGCTACCCCTCTTGCTTCGGGCTTGGTACGATGGAGGACCCCAGTGTTACAGCTCACGGTGGGGGGTCACCACTCAGAAGATCTATCATTCCTGGTGATGGAGAAAATGTCGGTAGACATGGTACTAGGAATGCCGTGGCTGGCGTTGCACAACCCCCAATTCGATTGGGCCACTGGGGAGCTGACCCAGTGGGGACCGTCCTGCCATAGCCATCTTGCTCCCCTTCCTCTCTGCTCAGTTGATACCGCACTCAGTCCCCGAGGTCTGACTTCCCTTCCCACCCCGTCGGCCTGTCCTGCTGCTGATGTCGCCACCAATGTACTGCAGGGGGGGTGGAAGGAAGTGCAAAAGAGGCTAGAAGTGGTGGGGTCTCGTATGCAGTTGCGTAGTGGGAAGAGTCTGTCTGTATCTGAGCCGTACAGGGTGGGACAGAAGGGGTACCGGTCCTCTGGAAATCGCAAAAGGAGGGCTCACAGGGGGTGCCATAAGTCGTTATCGAAACCTGTTGTCCCTTCGGGAATCCTCCACAAGCCCTTCTTCTCTTTTACTTGCTGTCTGAACTGGCTCCTAGACCACACTAGTCTCTGAACCCTCTTTTCAGCAACATTACACTGTGCTGCCCAGCGTTTCATCTTCATGCTTGAATTCTTGGCGAACTTTTGGAACAACCCTTTTCTCTGACATCATTTTCTGGGTGCGTGTCAAAGTTAACCCTTCAGTCTTTTCCATACAGACCCTTTCTTCAGCACGCTCACATTTAGTGACATATCTTGCAGACCTGATTTTCTCCTCTGTAAGCTGCTGTTCACATATTTTCTGCGTCTTTCTTCGTTTGGACACCTTTTGGAGACCAAGGTCCACAGAAACATCTTCTATCTCTTGCTGAAGATGTACTTTAACCTTCTCAAGCTTATCACAGGCAGCAGTCTTCTCTTTATACTGCTGCCTTGTAGCTTCTAACTCCTCTTGTATTTCTCTTTTCTGCTCTTCCACAGAAACCAAGCACACAGCACTCTTCTCCAGTCTATATTCTAGGTCAGACACCTCAGCCTGAAGTGTTGCAATCTGCTCTGACGGGTTTCTCTTAGCTTCTGCATATTCCTCTACCTGCTTGAGGAACACATCTCTCTCATCTGGCATTGTCTTCAAGTGTGCACTGAGACCAATCCTCTGCTGCGTCTCTTCCTGTAGCAACTTCTGGGACTCTTCACTCTGAGCTTCCAGCTCTACCTGCAGTCTGCTCTAGTTGCTAGTCAGTGTCCTTTCAGTTTGCCTGTGAGCTCCATCTCCAGCCTTACTCTGCCTTGTAAGTTCTGTTGGTCTGTTCCACCTGCCTCTTCTGTCGGCACTCTGTCCCCCGTTAGTAGTTCCATCTAGGTAGTCGCCAGGTCCCTAGCCAGAGCAGGGACCGCCACCCAGTTGTCCGCCTGGGGTTAGCCAGGGCCGAGGCAAGTAGGCAGGGACAGTGGGGTGCGGGAAGTTCAGGGCACCCCACCTGGCGCTCGGGGGGCAGAGTGCCGTAACATTGTCTCTGTATTCTTCCAGTTCCCTTTGTACCTCATGCTCCCACATGGCCTTGCTATGGATTACAGTCTCTAATTCATATTTCAATCTATTCAGCTTTATAATTATCTTTTCCTCACTTTATAGCAATTCTCTTTCTTCTCTTAGTACAGTGTTATCGGTTAGACCCATTAGCATTCTTCGAAGTTCCTTTACCTCTGAATCTAACTTTTGCTTGGTAGTATTCAGTTCACTGATGAGTTGGTCCTTGGAGCCAGCATCCTTGTGATAGGCTTCTACCACCTGAACAACCTGTTTCTTCACTTTCTGGGTTTGCTTTTTGAGGTCATTATACTCTTGCTGCAGTTCTTCCAAGATTTTTTGCCGCCACTTCTGAGACCGTCTCAGCTACAATAGCCTCACTTTCTGCCTTCTCCTTGGCCTCTTGTACTTCAGAGGTCTGTTCAGTCTGCATCTTTTGCTCAGCTCTCACCTAATGACTTTTCTTTTGTTTACAGAAGTGATTTCTTTCCTCCAGACTGTCCCAGTCTTTACAAACTGTTCACCTGGAGTGCCCAGGTCACCTTCATCTAGTTTGGTTTGCTTCACCACTTGTGTCTTATTTTTACAATTGTTCATTCCTGCCACGGGTTGTGGGACCACGCCCTTGCATTTTCTTCGTACCAGAGTTCGCTTTCCAGCATCATTATCGGGAATCCTCCACAAGCCCTTCTTCTCTTTTACTTGCTGTCTGAACTGGCTCCTAGACCGCACTAGTCTCTGAACCCTCTTTTTAGCAACATGACACTGTGCTGCCCTGCATTTCATCTTCATGCTTGAATTCTTGGCAAACTTTTGGAACAGCCCTTTTCTCTGACATCATTTTCTGGGTGCGTGTCAAAGTTAACCCTTCAGTCTTTTCCATACAGACCCTTTCTTCAGCACGCTCACATTTAGTGACATATCTTGCAGACCTGATTTTCTCCTCTGTAAGCTGCTGTTCACATATTTTCTGCGTCTTTCTTCGTTTGGACACCTTTTGGAGACCAAGGTCCACAGAAACATCTTCTATCTCTTGCTGAAGATGTACTTTAACCTTCTCAAGCTTATCACAGGCAGCGGTCTTCTCTTCATACTGCTGCCTTGTAGCTTCTAACTCCTCTTGTATTTCTCTTTTCTGCTCTTCCACAGAAACCAAGCACACAGCACTCTTCTCCAGTCTATATTCTAGGTCAGACACCTCAGCCTGAAGTGTTGCAATCTGCTCTGACAGGTTTCTCTTAGCTTCTGCATATTCCTCTACCTGCTTGAGGAACACATCTCTCTCATCTGGCATTGTCTTCAAGTGTGCACTGAGACCAATCCTCTGCTGCGTCTCTTCCTGTAGCAACTTCTGGGACTCTTCACTCTGAGCTTCCAGCTCTACCTGCAGTCTGCTCACCTGCTCAGACAACGCTGTCTACACACTGTCACCTTCAGTTATTTTTATTTGTAGCTCTTGAAGCTGTATCTCTACTGTATTTCTCTTGCATTCAGACTCCTGTTTAGCCTGCAATAGGACTGTCAGTTTATGGGTAAGCTCAGTACACTTGCTTTCCACAGCCTGTTTGACCTCTTTTAAGGTTTCATTCATCTTTTCAGCTTGCTCTAACTGTTGGGGCAGTTCCTTCATAGCTAGCGCATGGGTCTGATTAAGGTCCTGGATCTGGGCTTCATATTCTTCAGCTTCCTCATCCAGGCTCATCTGTAGCTGGGATAACAGTCTCTCATGCAATGCCTCCTGGTTTTCCTTGTAACCCAGTAAGTCTTTCAAGATCTCTGCTTGTTTCTCTGCCTGACTGCAAGCAGCTTTCTCTAGTTCCAGCTCTTCCTTGAGCTGCCTTATTTGGCACTCCAAGTCACCATTTTTCTTTGCTAACTGCATTTTCAACTCTGCAACCTGATTCTGCATACCTGTAGTTTGATTACGTGCATCTGTAGAAGCTCTTTCTAACTTGCAACACGTCATCTCCAACTCTTGGGTTTTCATTTGCAGTTTTTTACAGTCCTGTTCATACTGCACAGATTGTGCCTCCAGACATACTCTGCGATCAGCCTCACCTCTGGCTACATCTCTTGCTGTCTCACCCTGGACCTCAGGATCTGCACTGACAACCTCACTTGTCTCACTAGCAGCAGCCTTTTTCTTCTTTTTTGCAGATTTAGTACAATCTATCCTTTCTCTCTCTAAACGCATAGTACTACTAACTCCAGTATTTCTAGTCTTACAACCTCTATCTTCATTATTACTTCCCTCTTTCACTAGAGGTATACTTGCACTGGCTCTCACATGGGCGTTGGCTGTACTCCTCATTGCATGCTGTTCACATCCTGACTTCATTTGCGAAACATATCTACATATATTAGGTACAAAATACATTCCATCATCCCCCACACATGACATTTCAGGGTTAATGGTCTTTTCTTGCACCACTCGGTCAGCAACACAGTTCTCAGACAAATCTTTCTTAAATGTCCATGTGCACTGTGCAGCTTTCATGGTATCATCGTGCACAGAAAACATATCATGCAACACATTATGTACCGTACGGTTTTTGAACATTTTTGCACCCAATGCAGACACTGCAGTTTTCTCAGTACTCTCCTGCAAGGAAAACATTCTGTTAGGCAGCATTTTAACCACATGGGCATCAATTTTTCCACTCTCAAGTCCATACTGCCCAGAACACACAGTCTTTTTAGTAGTCTCACCACTCCATGGAATGTTATCACAGTCCTTTGGCGGGGACACCTCCTATTGTGCCCTCAAAGCGCTGTAGTCAGCCTCCAACACTGACCAGTGGGGTTTTACTGGCCACTTTGCCACTGGACACCCGTACATACATAAGTCCATTTGTAGACAAACCCAGCATGGCTCTTTCTGGTTGCCTCCTGCACCACCCACCATCTTGACTGCACAGTCCATAATACACAAACAAGTTCACAAACTTGCCTCGCAGACTTCCTCTGCCTGTTCCTCTGTTGCTCCCTTAGCAACCGCAACTTCGGCCTTCTGGCCCTTTAACCACAGCTTCGGCCTCCTGGCCCTTTAAACTCTGCATACAGCAGCAATCTCACACTCTGTCTCTGGGCCTTTAACCGCAGCACTGCTCCCAGCAGACATCCACGTGTTGCTCCTGCAGCTTTGTGCGCCACTCCAGATCACGCCCGCATCCTCCACCATATGTAGCAAGCGGGGTGCACTTGCCTACGGATCGCCAACTCTCAGACCGGAATGGGCACCGACCACGTAGAATTACTCTCTTGAGACGCGGATTTCCTTTAAACCTAGCTCCTGCCAGTCTTTATTCACAGTATAACCAACGTAAACAGAGTCCATATAACGTTCTTCAACAAAAATATAAAAGTCCACATACACACGCCACCTGGGTGCTAAGGTCAGGGTGGTCACCCTTGTCAGACTCTGGCCTGTCCTAGGCCACCGACCTGCAGCAGCTTAGCTCTGCTGCACAGGTCCGCTCTTGCTCTCTCAGCCAACATCTCCCTGGGTGTAGCAGGAATGTACCCTTATATCCAGCTTCCTGACCACACCTATGGGCGTTTTCCCTTTTCTCAGGCACCAGAATGCCTGTCTGTTGCCCTCTACAGGCCATTCTCTGTTGTGCACCTCTACATGACATAACCCCTTCCAGAGCTAATGCACTCTGCAAGGTTTTTCAAGCGCTGTCCTTATATTCTTTTCCCCTTGTTTTCAGACATCCCAGGGCCTGGTTTACCTCTTGTGGAACGGCCCAGTGAGCTCTGAAGCATGCACATTTTAATCTGGTCCCCAAGGAATTGATCATGTTCTGGTACTTTTACAGGAGGGGGAGGTGATTGCTATCTTCCAGTGAAGGTGTTCTCCTGAACAGGTTTTAGCAAAGCTATATCGAAGACAGGATGGATTCTGAGATTTTTCCAGGAGTTTTAAACGGAAGGCCACCTGGCTAATCCTCGCTGTAATTCAGAAGGGACTGATGAATCTTGGTCTCAGTTTGGGAGAGGGTACACGAGTCTTTAGGTTTTTGGTGGATAACCATACCTTCTCTCCAACCCGGAAAGGAGAAGCCGCTTGGCGGTGTCGGTCTGCCACTTCTTCCAATAGAGCCTCCTTTAATTCCCTCTGAATATCCGCCAACACTGCCAGTTTGTGATTGTCCATTGGGACAGGAGTATTGGTAAGAAGGCCAGGAATGAAGACTGGTTGCGTCCCGTAGTTGGCATAGAATGGGCTCTGGGCGGTTGAACTGTGCTTGGCATTATTGTAAGTGAACTCCGCCGTTAGTAGAAAGTCTACTAACGGCAGAGTTCCAAGTGTCCCAAGTGTCCTGGAGATGAGAAATGAAGCAGCAAAGATACTGCTCAAGGGTCCGGTTCATCCTCTCGGTGTGGCCATTAGATTGGGAATGGAAGGCAGTGTCGCGTCTTACCGATGCTGGATTGGAAACACAGGTGTAGTAGCTGAGCTGGTCACTAGAGAGTAGTCAGAATAACCTGGAGTCGTTCTCGGGAAGTCACGGTATGCGGTATAAATGGATGAGATGGAAACGTGGACAAAGGAAGCCAAAGATCAGCAGCAGGAGGTATCGATATGCAGTACAAATGGATGAGACGGAAGCGCAGTCAATGGAAGCCAAAGGTCAGCAGCAGTAGGTATTGGTATGCTTGTAAAGGAGCCTGAGGAAGTGGAGCTTGATCAAGGTGGTGAAACACAATAATCATGCACTGAAAGAGTGGCGGGGTTAGGCTTGTATAGGAAGTGCTAAGTAGTAGCAGGGCGGAGCTAGAACAAGGAGACAGGAAGTGGATTTAGCAGGAGCAAGGAAGCATAGAACAAGGCTGGGTTTCAACAAGGAACTGTCCTAATGGAGAGCTGCCGACTGGAACAGAAGAAGTTGTGGGTTCGAGCCCTGACAGGCAGGTTTACGGTGGTTCTCAGGGCTGTACAAAGGTGTTTCCAGAATTTTGACTGTAAACTGAACCCCCTTGAATCATCAGGAATTCAATGCAATCTGAAAAAATCCTGGATCATCAACTTTATGGTGTGCTTGGTGGTAGGAATTCCTTTGATGGGGGTGAACTGTGTCAGATCCAAAATGAAGTCCATAGACCCCAAAGAGCCTGGCTGTGACTTAAAGAGGTTGTAGGAAACCCAGAGGATGAGCCCGTAGTGTCTTGTTTCGAGCACATTCATTCCTTCTGGTGACAGAAGTGACAGAAGGAACGAAGCAGGAGTTTCAAAGTGTTTGTTAACCCAAAGTGACCAGTAAGCTTGGAATCATGGTTAAGTTTGAGGACTTTTAGTCGACCAGCCTCGGGAACATATAGTTTGTGTTCTCACCTCCATCTTTGAAAGAAAGCTTCACATCTTTAGAAGGACAACTCAGAAAAGGATCATTTTCATAGCCCCTCTTAAGCTTGTTAGGAGGTCCTCAAAATAAAAGATTTTTTGGCGACAGAATTTTGTGGTCTGTATTTGACTTCTCTTCAGGCTTCGAAAATACCCTAGACAATGCATCTGCCTTGCCATTTCAGGAATCGGGGATGTAGGACACAGTGAAATTAAACCTGGAGAACAGGGCCCATCGTAATTGTCTCACAGATAATCTCTTGACAGTACGGAGAAATTCTAAATTATGGTCAGTAAGAACCATTACTGGATGATGGGCTCCTTCCAAGAGTTGCCTCCATTCGGTAAAAGCAGCTTTGATGGCCAGAAGTTCCTTGTTCTGGACATCATAGTTTTTTCCGTGGGTGATAGGGTGTAGGACAGAAATGCACAAGGATGTAGTTGCATCTTATCTCTGACTGTTTGTGATATGATAGCTCCCATAGCGAAGTCGAAGGCATCCACCTCCATGACAAAAGGTAATTCTGGTCTTGGTTGGATCAGTACTGGTGCTGAAGTAAACAGAGTCCTTAGTTTCTCTAAAGCGACTTGTGCATCCTGAGACAAGGAAAACATGTGTGCTTTCTTTGTGAGGGAGGTGATGGTAGAGATGACTTTTGAGAAGTCCTTGATAAATCTTCTATAGAAGTTTGCAAAACCGATCAGGCACTGTACTTTCTTCAAACATGACTGGGGAGATAATGTATCCCAGGAATTGCATTTGGGTCTCTTCAAACTAACACTTGTCTAGCTTGATGTAGAGGTTATTTTTTTGGAGTCGCTCCAAGACCACCAAAACGTGCCTCAATGTTTCTCCAGATTGACAGAGAAGATGAGGATGTTGTTGAGCTATGTCACTACGAATTGATCTAACAGGTCTCGAAATACGTCATTGATAAAGTGCTGGAAGGTAGCGGGAGTCTCGGTTTGCAGTACAAAGGATGAGGCGGGTAACGTACTCAGGAGGAAATCGAGGCGTTGGTAATGGGAAGTCTAGCAGGCAGAATAGAAGCTAGATCAAATGCTGTAGAGAAGAATAATCTCACACTGAGGGAGTGGCAGGGCCAGGCTTATATAGGAAGCGCAGTCAAAGACAGGCGGGGGCAGGACCAGGAGGCAGGAGCTGAGAACTGGGATCAGCAAACAAGGCTGAGAGTCATGCTGGGGAACTGTCCACAGGCTGGATAGCTCAATAAGGGCTACTGACAGCCAGCTTCACTCCCATTAAAATCAATGGAACTCCTTGTTTCTCTTATTGGATGTCTGGTCCTGACCATAGGAGCAGGAAGGGAAATAGAAGGGTGGTACTCCCATTGACTTCAACTGGCATAAAGCCGAGACTTTCACTTCCTGCCCTGACCACTGATGATAATGTTCAACTTACTGCACTGATCATTATCACTGCAGCGGGCCAGATGATCAGCTGAAGGACTGGGATACTGAGCAGCAGACATCCTTTTATTTAATCCTGATGACATTTCCAGACAATGGGTCATCAGTTGTAAAAGGCCTGAATAAACCTTTAAATACAGGTTCATGATAGGGGGAGGGGACTCATACTTGAGGTGGTAAGAAGATACAAAGAGGACTGATGCTGGGTGGTAAGCAGATACTATTTCAGGAGAGGATAGTGAAGTGAGAATAAGACTACGGGCAAGGTAGATGATACTTGTTTTAACTTGTGGGTGGTGGTACTGTATGTTCTTCAGCAGGCAGTAGGACATTTCTCAGATATTTCAGATCACATTGAGGCAAAAGATGCTGAAAACAATTACTGGAGTGTTTAGTAAAAGATTAATACTGAAAATGTTGTCATTTTAATAAATAATGTACGGAAAATTGTAGAAGGTGACGAGGAGAAAGCAAATATTTTTATTCTCCAGTGTATTCAGAGGGAAATGAAATGTCTGTGTTCAATGCTGTGATCAGCGCTATAATCTACCATGTGATCTGCTAGTGATCCACCATGTGATCTGGCTGTGTTCAATACTGTGATCAACATGGTGATTCATTATGTGATCTGGATGTGATCAGTGCTGTGATCTACCGTATGAGCTGCCTGTGTTAAATACAGTGACCAGCACTCTGATCCATGCTATGATCCCACAATGTGATCTGGTTGTGTTCAATGCTGTGAACAGTGCTATGATCCACCATTTGATCTCACTGTGATCCATGCTATGATCCACAATGTGATCTGGCTGTGTTCAATGTAGTGATTAAGTCTATGATCCACAATGTGATCTGTTTGTGTTCATAGCTGTAATCAGCACTATGATCCACCATGTGATTACGCTGTGGTCCATGCTATGATCCACAATGTGATCTGACTGTGTTCAGTGCTGTGAAAAGCGCTATGATGCACCATGTGATCTGCCTGTGATCCATGATATGATCCACAATGTGATCTGGCTATGTTCAATGCTTTAATCAGCACTTTGATTCGCCATGTGATCTGCCTGTGCTCCATGCTATGATCCACAATATGATCTGGCTGTGTTTAATGCTTTGAGCAGCGTTATAATCTATTATGTGATCTGCCTGTGATCGATTCTATGATCCACTATATGATCTGGCTGTCTTCAATGCTTTTGATCAGCATGGTAATCTATTATGTGATCTGTATGTGATCATTGCTATGAACCCACAATGTGATCCACCATGTGATCTGACTGTTTTCAATGCTTTGATCAGCACTTTGATTTACCATGTAATCACACTGTGATCCATAATGTGATCTGTGTTCATTGCTGTGAATGGCACTACGATCCACCATGTGATCTGGCTATGTTCAATGCTGTGATCAGCAAAGTGATCCACTATGTGATCAGGCTATGATCCACAATGTGATCTGGCTGTGTTCAATGCTATGATCCACCATGTGATTGCACTGTGATCCATGTTATGATCCACCATGTGATCTGTCTGTATTCAATGCTGTAAACAGCACTATGATCCACGGTGTGATTTGGCTATGTTCAATGCTGTGATGAGCACAGTTATCCACTATAGGATCAGTGCTGTGATCCACTATGTGATTTGGCTGTGTTCAATGCTGTGATCCACAAAGTGATCTAGCTGTGATCAGCACTATGATCCACCATATGATGTGGCTATGTTCAGCGCTATGATCCCCCATGTGATCTGGCTGTGTTTAATGCTGTAATCAGCGCTATAATCCATGATCTGCTTATGCTCAAAGCTATGATCAACCTGTGATCCATGCTATGATCTGCCTGTGATACATGCTATGATCCACCATAAGATCTAGCTGTCTTCAATCCTGTAATCAGCAGTATGATCCACCATATGATCTGGCTATGTTCAATGCTGTGATTAGCACGGTGATCAACTATGTGATTAGTGCTGTGATCCACCATGTGATCTGCCTGTGTTCAATACAGTTATCAGCACTGTGATCCATGCTAGGATGTCACAATGTGATCTGGCTGTGTTCAATGCTGTGAACAGTGCTATGATCCACCATGTTATCAGCCTGTAATCCATACTATGAGCCACAATGTGATCTGTGTTCAATGAAGTGCTTAGCTATATGATCCACCATGTGATCAGCCTGTGATCCATGCTATAATCCACAATGTGATATTCCTGTGCTCAATGTAGTGCTTAGCTATATGATCACCAATGTGATCTGGCTGTGTTTATTGCTGTGATCAGCGCTATGATCAACCATGTGATCTAGCTATGTTCAATGCTGTGATGAGCACGGTGATCTGTTTTCTGATCAGTGCTGTGATCCACCATGTGATTTGGCTGTAATCAGCGCCATGATCCACCATGTGATCTGGCTATGTTCAATGCTGTGATCAGCATGTGATCCACCATGTGATTTGGTTGTGTTTAATGCTGTGATCCAAAGTGATCTGGTTGTGATCAGCACTATGATCCACTATGTGATCTGGCTGTGTTCAATGCTGGGATCCATCATGTGATCTGGCTGTTTTCAATGATTTGATCAGCACTATGATCCAACATATGATCGGGCTGTGATCCATGATGTGATCTGGCTGTGTTCAATGCTGTGAACAGCACTACGATTCACCATGTGATCTGGCTATGCTCAATGCTGTGATGAGCACAGTGATCCACTATGTGATCAAGCTGTGATCCACCATATAAACTTGCTATGTTCAATGATGTGATCAGCATGATGACCCACCATGTGATTTGGCTGTGTTCAGTGCTGTGATCCGCCATATGATCTGTCTGTGTTCAATACTGTAATCAGCGCTATGATCCATCTTGTGATCCACTATGTGATCTGTGCTGTGATCTACCGAGTGATCTGGCTGTATTCTGCCTGTGATCCATGACGTGATCTGACTGTATTCTGGCTGTGATCCTACATGTGATCTGCCTGTATTCCGGCTGTGATCCCCATGTGATTTGGCTGCAATCAGCACTGTGAACCACCATGTGATCTGGCTGTAATTAGCGCTCTGATTCCACAAATGATCTGGCTGTGATCCCCCATGTCATCTGGCGGTATTCCACATGTGATCCTCCATGTGATCTGGTTGTATTCTGGCTGTCATCCCCCAAGTGATGTGGCTGCATTCCCTCTGTGCTCCCCAAGTAATCTGCCTGTATTCAGCACTCTGAGCCCCCAAGTGATCCCCCTATGTGATCTGGCTGTAATCCGCACTGTAAACCCCCATGTGATTTGGCTGTATTCCGCCTGTGATCCTCCATCTGATCAGGCTGTATTCCGCCTGTGATCCACAACAGGATATGGCTGTAGTCCGGATATAATACCCCATGTGATCTGGCTATAATCAGCACTGTGATCCCCCATGTGATCTGGCTGTACTCCACATGTGATCCCCCATGTGATCTGGCTGTACTCCACCTGTGATCCCCCATGTGATCTGGCTGTACTCCACCTGTGATCCCCCATGTGATCTGGCTGTACTCCACCTGTGATCCCCCATGTGATCTGGCTGTACTCCACTTGTGATCCCCCATGTGATCTGGCTGTATTCCGCCTGCGATCAGTGCTATGATCCCCCATGTGATCTGGCTGTACTCCACCTGTGATCCCCCATGTGATCTGGCTGTACTCTACTTGTGATCCCCCATGTGATCTGGCTGTGATGCCCCATGTGATCTGGCTGTATTCCGCCTGCGATCTGGCTGTACTCCACTTGTGATCTGGCTGTACTCCACTTGTGATCCCCCATGTGATCTGGCTGTACTCCACTTGTGATCCCCCATGTGATCTGGCTGTACTCCACTTGTGATCCCCCATGTGATCTGGCTGTACTCCACCTGTGATCCCCCATGTGATCTGGCTGTATTCCGCCTGCGATCAGTGCTATGATCCCCCATGTGATCTGGCTGTACTCCACCTGTGATCCCCCATGTGATCTGGCTGTATTCCACCTGCGATCAGTGCTATGATCCCCCATGTGATCTGGCTGTACTCCACTTGTGATCCCCCATGTGATCTGGCTGTACTCCACTTGTGATCCCCCATGTGATCTGGCTGTACTCCACTTGTGATCCCCCATGTGATCTGGCTGTATTCCGCCTGCGATCAGTGCTATGATCCCCCATGTGATCTGGCTGTACTCCACTTGTGATCTGGCTATGATCCCCCATGTGATCAGGCTGTATTCCGCCTGCGATCAGTGCTATGATCCCCCCATGTGATCTGGCTGTACTCCACCTGTGATCCCCCACGTGATCTGGCTGTATTCCGCCTGCGATCAGTGCTATGATCCCCCATGTGATCTGGCTGTATTCCGCCTGCGATCAGTGCTATGATCCCCCATGTGATCTGGCTGTATTCCGCCTGTGATCCCCCATGTGATCTGGCTGTATTCCGCCTGCGATCAGTGCTATGATCCCCCATGTGATCTGGCTGTACTCCACTTGTGATCCCCCATGTGATCTGGCTGTACTCCACCTGTGATCCCCCATGTGATCTGGCTGTACTCCACCTGTGATCCCCCATGTGATCTGGCTGTACTCCACTTGTGATCCCCCATGTGATCTGGCTGTATTCCGCCTGCGATCAGTGCTATGATCCCCCATGTGATCTGGCTGTACTCCACCTGTGATCCCCCATGTGATCTGGCTGTACTCTACTTGTGATCCCCCATGTGATCTGGCTGTGATGCCCCATGTGATCTGGCTGTATTCCGCCTGCGATCTGGCTGTACTCCACTTGTGATCTGGCTGTACTCCACTTGTGATCCCCCATGTGATCTGGCTGTACTCCACTTGTGATCCCCCATGTGATCTGGCTGTACTCCACTTGTGATCCCCCATGTGATCTGGCTGTACTCCACCTGTGATCCCCCATGTGATCTGGCTGTATTCCGCCTGCGATCAGTGCTATGATCCCCCATGTGATCTGGCTGTACTCCACCTGTGATCCCCCATGTGATCTGGCTGTATTCCACCTGCGATCAGTGCTATGATCCCCCATGTGATCTGGCTGTACTCCACTTGTGATCCCCCATGTGATCTGGCTGTACTCCACTTGTGATCCCCCATGTGATCTGGCTGTACTCCACTTGTGATCCCCCATGTGATCTGGCTGTATTCCGCCTGCGATCAGTGCTATGATCCCCCATGTGATCTGGCTGTACTCCACTTGTGATCTGGCTATGATCCCCCATGTGATCTGGCTGTATTCCGCCTGCGATCAGTGCTATGATCCCCCCATGTGATCTGGCTGTACTCCACCTGTGATCCCCCACGTGATCTGGCTGTATTCCGCCTGCGATCAGTGCTATGATCCCCCATGTGATCTGGCTGTATTCCGCCTGCGATCAGTGCTATGATCCCCCATGTGATCTGGCTGTATTCCGCCTGTGATCCCCCATGTGATCTGGCTGTATTCCGCCTGCGATCAGTGCTATGATCCCCCATGTGATCTGGCTGTATTCCGCCTGTGATCCACTATGTGATCCGCCAGTGACAGCAGCTCTCAGCTGGCAGCATGTGCTTCTCCTTTAAGAGAAGGGAGTACCCCGGCGCGTCCTCACAGAAACCAGGAAGGGAGCAGCCGAGCGGTGGAGCTCCACGCACAGCGCCGCACACATCTACCTCCCAGCAGCAGGTAGGCGCGCCGCCCACAGCTCGGGACCGGGCCGCTCTCGGGTGGTGGCAGCAGCCGCTGTGGGAGGTGACGAGGCAGGAACCCGCCGCCGCAGCCCTACTTCCGCCCGCCGTCCTGCCGCTGACACAACTCGAGCGCACATGACTTCAGCGCTCGGCCGAGGCGATGGCGCAGGCAGAGAGATAGTGAGCCCGTCGTTAGTGCGCGAGAAGGCCAATACGCGTCCGAGCCGGCCACTGTAGGGACGGCTGCTGAATCTCTGGGACTTGTAGTCCCCGCAGTGATGCAGCGCTGCCGATGGCAGGGCCCTGCTGGACTGCATATCCCAAGGTGCAGCGCAAGTGACAGCCGACCAATGGCAGGCGTGGTAGACGACGGGTGGGCGGGCAGGGGGCGGAGCTCCAGGACACTTCCTGTTTCTTATGCGTTAACCCTTCCTCCCCCGGCAGACACCTGCTAATGTGCAGTCAGCGGCCGCTCATGGGGAGAGTGTGAGGCTGGTGGCGGCACCGTCCGCCTCTAACTGCCGCCTGGCTGTGAGGCCACACCCCCCGCTGGCGGCAGCGGCATGCGTTGCAGAGCTGACAGGCCCCACCCCAGGGAACAGGAGGGAGGGGGGTGGCGGGGCGCCAGGCGGACGGTGCCGTGTGTCCGAGAGCCGCTGTACAGGGAGCCGGGACTGACAGGTGGGAGGCTGAGGGCAGCGGGGGCCACAGGGGGCGCCAGGCACTTGCTGAAAGTAAAAAAAGCGATAAAACTCCGGCTGCCCCTCCAGGTAGAGGAACCGGGGGAGGGGCGGCCGCTAGAGGGAGAGCTGGCAGCCAGGTAGAGAGGAATGCCCACCTGTATAACCGCCCATGATAGCCACATGTTTAACCACCTACGATGCCCACCTGAATCACGCATGATGCCCATGTGTTTAAGCACCCATGGTGCCTGCCTGTACAACCGTCCATGATGCCCACTTGTATAACCGCACACGATGCCCACCTGCATGATTCTCGTGTTTATAACCAACCATGATGCCCATTTGTATAACCACCCATGATGCCCACCTGTATAAACACGCATGATGCCCACGTGTTTAACCACAAATGATGCCCACCTGTATAACCACCCACGATGCCCACCTGTATAACCACCCACGATGCCCACCTGTATAACCGCCCATAATGCCCACCTGTATAACCCCCTACAATGTCCACCTGTATAACCACCCACGATGCCCATATGTATAACGGCACGATTCTCACGTGTATTACAAACCACCTGTATAACCACTCACGATGCCCACCTGTATAACCACCCACGATGCCCGTCTGTATAACCACCCATGATACCCACGTGTATAACTACCTATGATGCCCACCTGTATAAACACGCATGATGCCCATGTGTTTAACCACAATTGATGCCATCTGTATAACCACCCACGATACCCACCTGTTTAACCACCCATAATGCCCACCCGTATAACTGTCCACGATGCCCACCTGTATATTTACCCATCATACCCACTTGTATAAGTCTACACGATGCCCACCTGTATAGCCACCCATGATGTCCATCTGTATAACTGCCTATGATGCCTAACTGTATAACGGTCCACGATGGCCACCTGTATAACCACCCATTATGCCTACCTGTGTAAGTGTACACGATGCCTACCTGTATAACCACCCATGATGCCCACCTGTATAACCACCCACGATGCCCATGTGTATAACCGCAGGATTCTCACATGTGTAACCACCCACAATGCCTACCTCTATAACCGCCCGCGATGCCCACCTGTATACCCACCAACAATACCCACCTGTAAACCCACCCATGATGCCTATGTGTATAACTGCCCATAATGCCTACGTGTATAACTGCCCATAATGCCTACGTGTATAACTGCCCATAATGCCTACGTGTATAACTGCCCATAATGCCTACGTGTATAACTGCCCATGATGCCTACGTGTATAACTGCCCATGATGCCCACCTGTATAACTGCCCATGATGCCCACCTGTATAACCACCCATGATGTCCGCCTGTATAACTGCCTATGATGCCTTACTGTATATTGGTCCACGATGCCCACCTGTATAACCACCCATTATGCCTACCTGTATAATCACCCATCATGCCCACCTGTATAAGTGTACACGATGCCCATCTGTATAGCCACCCACGATGCCCATGTGTATAACCGCATGGTGCCCACATGTATAACCACCCATGATGCCCATCTTTATAACTGTCCACGATGCCCACCTGTGTAACCATCCACGATGCCCACCTGTATAATCACCCATCATGCCCACCTGTATAAATCTACATGATGCCCACCTTTATAACCACCCATGATGCCCATATGTATAACTGAACGATTCTCACGTGTATAACCACCCATGATGCCCATGTATATAACCACCCATGATGCCTACCTGTATAACTGCCTGTGATGCCCACCTGTATAACTGTCAACGATGCTCACTTGTATAACCATCCATGATGCCCACCTTTGTAATAACCTAGGATGCCCTCCTGTGTAAGTCTACACAACGCCCAACTGTATACCCACCCATGTTAATAATAATAATAATCCTTATTTGTATAGCGCCAACATATCCCGCAGCGCTTACACAGACAGGGGATACAGACAGACAAAAAGTATAAACATTACAGAACCACGGTTACATAGTAATCAGCTGATGGAGACAATAGGGGTGCGGGTCCTGCTCCAACGAGCTTACATACTACAAGTAATGGGGGGATACAGAAGGTAAAGGGCTGGAGATGTGCACGGTATGGCGGGGTGGAGATGTGCACGGTATGGCGGGGTGGAGATGGGCACAGTATGGCGGGGTGGAGATGGGCACAGTATGGCGGGATGGAGATGTGCACGGTATGGCGAGGTGGAGATGTGCACGGTATGGCGAGGTGGAGATGTGCACGGTATGGCGGGGTGGAGATGTGCACGGTATGGCGGGGTGGAGATGTGCACGGTATGGCGGGGTGGAGATGTGCACGGTATGGCGGGGTGGAGATGTGCACGGTATGGCGGGGTGGAGATGTGCACGGTATGGCGAGGTGGAGAGTGAGCGATGTTATACACATAGACAATGGTCAGACATTTAGCCGTGTGACGGCAGAATTGGTATGACTGCAGGGGTGGTTTATGATGGCTAGCAGGGATTGCAGTCAGTAGGTCAGGGAGCATGTTATCAGGGGGGTACAGAGGGGTTTGTTTAGGGAATGCGGTATGCCTCCCTGAAGAGGTGCGTTTTTAGAGCACGCCTGAAATTTTGTGAGTCCTGGATTGCCCGGATAGCTTTGGTAGTGCGTTCCAGAGGACCGGTGCAGCTCTGGAGAAGTCCTGGAGGTGGGAATGAGAGGTTCGAATTAAAGGGGCGCTCAGTATGATTTTGTTAGCGGACCAAAGAGCCCGGGCTGGTTGATGGATTGAGATGAGGGATACAATATAGGGGGGCGCTGCACTGTGGATGAGGGATACAAAGTAGGGCGGCGCTGTGGATGAGGGATACAAAGTAGGGCGGCGCTGTGCTGTGGATGAGAGATACAATGTAGGGCGGCGCTGTGGATGAGGGATACAAAGTAGGGCGGCGCTGTGGATGAGGGATACAATGTAGGGCGGCGCTGTGGATGACGTATACAATGTAGGGCGGCGCTGTGGATAAGGCATACAATGTAGGGCGGCGCTGTGGATGAGGGATACAATGTAGGGCGGCGCTGTGGATGAGGGATACAATGTAGGGCGGCGCTGTGGATGAGGGATACAATGTAGGGCGGCGCTGTGGATGAGGGATACAATGTAGGGCGGCGCTGTGGATGAGGGATACAATGAGGGCGGTGCTGTGGATAAGGGATACAATGTAGGGTGCGCTGTGGATAAGGGATAAAATGTAGGGCCGCGCTGTGGATGAGGGATACAATGTAGGGCAACGCGGCGCTGTGGATGAGGGATACAATGTAGGGCGGTGTGGTGCTGTGGATAAGGGATACAATGTAGGACGGCGCAGCTCTGTGGATGAGGGATACAATGTAGGGCGGTGTGGTGCTGTGGATAAGGGATACAATGTAGGGCGGCGCTGTGGATGAGGTATACAATGTAGGGTGGCGCTGTGGATGAGGGATACAATGTAGGGCGGCGCTGTGGATAAGGGATACAATGTAGGGCGGTGCTGTGGATAAGGGATACAATGTAGGGCGGTGCTGTGGATAAGGGATACAATGTAGGGCGGTGCTGTGGATAAGGCATACAATGTAGGGCGGCCCTGTGGATGACGTATACAATGTAGGGCGGCGCTGTGGATGAGGGATACAATGTAGCGCAGTGCTGTGGATGAGGGATACAATGTAGGGCGGCGCTGTGGATGAGGGATACAATGTAGGGTGCGCTGTGGATAAGGGATACAATGTAGGGTGCGCTGTGGATAAGGGATAAAATGTAGGGCGGCGCTGTGGATGAGGGATACAATGTAGGGCAACGCGGCGCTGTGGATGAGGGATACAATGTAGTGCGGTGTGGTGCTGTGGATAAGGGATACAATGTAGGACGGCGCAGCTCTGTGGATGAGGGATACAATGTAGGGCGGTGTGGTGCTGTGGATAAGGGATACAATGTAGGGCGGCGCTGTGGATGAGGGATACAATGTAGGGCGGCGCTGTGGATGAGGGATACAATGTAGGGCGGCGCTGTGGATAAGGGATACAATGTAGGGCGGCGCTGTGGATAAGGGATACAATGTAGGGCGGTGCTGTGGATAAGGGATACAATGTAGGGCGGTGCTGTGGATAAGGGATACAATGTAGGGCGGCGTGGTGTTGTGGATGAGGCATACAATGTAGGGTGCGCTGTGGATAAGGCATACAATGTAGGGTGCGCTGTGGATAAGGCATACAATGTAGGGTGCGCTGTGGATAAGGGATACAATGTAGGGCGGCGCTGTGGATGACGTATACAATGTAGGGCGGCGCTGTGGATGACGTATACAATGTAGGGCGGCGCTGTGGATGAGGGATACAATGTAGGGCGGCGCTGTGGATGAGGGATACAATGTAGGGCGGTGCTGTGGATGAGGGATGCAATGTAGGGCGGCGCTGTGAATGAGGGATACAATGTAGGGCGGCGCTGTGGATAAGGGAAACAATGTAGGGCGGCACTGTGGATGAGGGATACAATGTAGGGCGGTGCTGTGGATAAGGGATACAATGTAGGGCGGCGCTGCGCTGTGGATAAGCGATACAATGTAGGGTGACGCGGCGCTGTGGATGAGGGATACAATGTAGGGCGGCGCTGTGGATGAGGGATACAATGTAGGGCGGCGCTGTGAATGAGGGATACAATGTAGGGCGGCGCTGTGGATGAGGGATACAATGTAGGGCGGCGCTGTGGATGAGGGATACAATGTAGGGTGGCGCGGTGCTGTGAATGAGGGATACAATGTAGGGCGGCGCTGTGAATGAGGGATACAATGTAGGGCGGCGCTGTGAATGAGGGATACAATGTAGGGCGGCGCTGTGGATGAGGGATACAATGTAGGGCGGCGCTGTGGATGAGGGATACAATGTAGGGCGGCGCTGTGGATGAGGGATACAATGTAGGGCGGTGCAGCTGACATGTTCGGGCCAGAGATTGGATGTAGGTGGTAAAGGGGAGATCGGCACCGAATATGACCCCAAGGCAGCGGGCGTGCTGTCTGGTAGTTATGGTGGCGCCACACACTGAGATGGAGATGTCAGGAGGAGGTCGGTTAGTGGAGGGCAGACGCAGCAGTAGGTCAGTTTTTGAGAGGTTTAGTTTTAGGTAGAGAGAGGACCTGGTGTTAGAGACAGCGGACAGACAGCTGGTGATGCTTTGGAGGAAAGGTGCAGAGATGTCACGGGTGATGCCCACCTGTATAACCACCCATGATGCCCATGTGTATAACCGCATGGTGCCAATGTGTATAACCGCATGATGCCCACTTGTATAACCACTGACTATGCCTCCCTGTATAATCACCCATGATGCCCACCTGTTTAACCACCCATGATACCCACCTGTATAACCACCCATGATGCCCATTTGTATAACCGCACGATGGCCACCTGTATAACCACCCATTATGCCTACCTGTATAATCACCCATCATGCCCACCTGTATAACCACCAATGATGCCCATGTGTATAACCCCACGATGCCCACCTGTATAACCACCCATTATACCTACCTGTATAATTACGCATCATGCCCACCTGTATAAGTGTACACAAAGCCCATCTGTATAGCCACACACGATGCCCATGTGTATAACCGCACGGTGTCCACCTGTATAACCACCCATGATGCCCATGTGTGTAACTGCACAATGCTCACCTGTATAAACAGCGATGATGCCCATGTATATAACCGCACGATGCCCAGCTGTTTACCTGCACTTGATGCCCACTTGTATAACCATCCATTATGCTCACCTATATAAGTGTACACGATGCCCACCTGTATAACCACCCACGTTGCCCATGTGTATAACCGCACGGTGCCCAAATGTATAAACACCCATTATGTCTGTGTATAACCACAGGATGCCCACCTGTATAACCACCCATGATGCCCACCTGTATAACCGTCCACAATACCCACCTGTATAACCACCCATTATGCCTACCTGAATAATCACCCATCATGCCTACCTGTATAAGTGTACACGATGCCCATGTGTATAACCGCACAGTGCCACTATGAAAAAACCACCTACGATGCCCACTTGTATAACCATCCATGATTCCTATGTATATAACTGCACAATGCCCACCTGTATAACCACTCATTGTGCCTACCTGTGTAACCACTCATTATACCCACCTGTATAAGTGTACACGATGCCCACCTGTATAACCACTCATTGTGCCTACCTGTGAAACCACTCATTATACCCACCCCACCTGTATAAGTGTACACCATGTGTATTACTGCACGGTGCTCACCTGTATAACCACCCATGATGCCCACCTGTATAACCATCCATAATGCCCACGTGTATAACTGTACAATGCCCACGTGTATAACCGCACAATGCCCACCTGTGTAACATCCCATGATGCCCACCTGTGTAACATCCCATGATGCCCACCTGTGTAACTGCCCATGATGCCACATACAAAATCGTATATGCTGCTCATGAATATAACCGCATACGATGCCCACTCACTTTTCAGGTATCTTCTCACACCCCTTCTGGGAGAGATGATGCCCCCCTAACCGACTCAGCCCCTAGGTGTCTCCACACACTTATTGGGTGATCCCCTTGAGGAGAGACGACACCCCTCTTGACTCACATCACAGGCCTCTCACCAGCCGAGCCAGAAACCTACTGCACACTGATGAGGGGCAAACACCTCGAAACAGCTGTCTGTGTATGGCTTCTGGCTTGGCTTCCTATTCCCAATCATTGCTCTACAGACTTGTTAAAAAGTCGAACATTGATTTTCAGGTATAGGGGGCGCTGCAGAGGCATTGTGCGATCTTCCTTATTTGCATATTTTGATGAGAAGGAGAAATGTTCCTACAACACTTTCCTATTGCAACCATTTCGCATGTTTTGGGGATTTCCACTTTGCTACTGAGACAAATGTCAGAATAAGACCAGCCTTATTGGAAGTACCATGTCCTTTGAGGAAAGGCTAAGGCCGCCCGCACACAGGCGGGTCGGATTCCGGAGGTGGAATACCACAGCGGAATCTGGCAGCAGTGGCGTCCCAGGGTACCTGCTTTCATTTTCTTCTTTCTACATTGCAAATATATATATATATTAAACTCCTGCGTTTCCTGTGGAATCCGTGTCTCGTCCGCAAGTCAGACGGCTTCTATTGACTTCAATGGAAGCCGTCCATGCGGAATCTGCAGGAAAATGGAGCGAGCTGCGAGTGGAAACCGCAAATGAAGAATCACTTTGGCATTGTATGTTATGGGCGGTGTTTGCTGCAGAATCCGGAGACAGACGCCCGTTCCAGATTCCGCAATTCAAATCCGCCCGTGTGCACTTACCCTAAAGGATCTGGGAATGTTTAGCAGAAGAGAAGGCTGAGAAGAGACTTAATAGCTGTCTACAAATATCTGAAGGGCTGTCACAGTGCAGAGGGATCAGCCCTATTCTCATCTGCACAAGGAAAGACTAGAAGCAATGGGATGAAACTGACAGGGAGGAGACACAGATTAGATATTAGACAGTGAGGGGGATCAATGAGTGGAACAGGTTACCACAGGAGGTGGGGAGTTCTCCTTCAATGGAAGTCTTCAGAGGCTGGACGGACATCTATCTGGGATGATTTAGTGATCCTGCACTGACCAGGGGGTCGGACCCGATGACCCTGGAGGTCCCTTCCAACTCTTCTATGAAGTAGATGAAACACATTAGGAAGTAATAAATGCACAGTGTAGGACATGGGGGTAACATCTCTCCTGCCATTCTACCAAATCCTGGGATTAAAAAATATGCTTCCAATCATCCCATGAACCTATGTGGATGCCCGCCATCTCTGGCTTTTACATGAAGGGAGCTGCACCACCTGACCCCCTGCACTAGAGTGGGTGGCACCACCAGATCTCTGCACAACCATGTAGACTCGTGTGGCGCAGAGTGTTAAGGCAGCAGTATGAAGTCCTAAGCTCTCGCTTACGACCTGAAGGTTGCAGGTTTAATCCCTGCATTGGTTCAGGTAGCCGGCTCAAGGTTGACTCAGCCTTCATCCTTCCGAGGTCGGTGAAATAAAGTGGGGGTAATAAATAAAATTCTAGTGGAATGAGTTGGCGCTATACAAATACCAAGTGCCCGTCTTTCAATAATTACACAAGCTTCTGGTTGGAGCGGTATTACTGTCAGAGAAGAGTAAACAGAAGGAAGCGAAGCAGGGCCAACAATGGTATTGGGTACTTAAAGGCTCTGTCCACCTTCTAAACACTTTTATTGTCCTCCTACATCTACAAGCTGTGCCGCCGGTCTGAACACTTTCCCATTGAACCATTTCTTGTTTCAGAGCTCTAGCATCTTTAAAGGGGTTGTCCCGCGGCAGCAAGTGGGTCTATACACTTCTGTATGGCCATATTAATGCACTTTGTAATGTACATCGTGCATTAATTATGAGCCATACAGAAGTTATAAGAAGTTTTTCACTTACCTGTTCCGTTGCTGGCGTCCTCGTCTCCATGGTTGCCGTCTAATTTTCGCCGTCTAATGGCTAAATTAGACGCGCTTGCGCAGTCCGGGTCTTCTCCTTTTCTCAATGGGGCTCCGTGTAGCTCCGCCCCGTCACGTGCCGATTCCAGCCAATCAGGAGGCTGGAATCGGCAATGGACCGCACAGAAGCCCTGCGGTCCACCGAGGGAGAAGATGCCGGCGGCCATCTTCAGCAGGTAAGTAAGAAGTCACCGGAGCGCGGGGATTCAGGTAAGCGCTGTCTGGTGTTCTTTTTTTAACCCCTGCATCGGGATCGGGGTTGTCTCGCACCGAACGGGGGGGGAGGGGGGTTGAAAAGAAAAAAAAAACCCGTTTAGGCGCGGGACAACCCCTTTAATTTTTCCGCTGCCGTTGCTGTCTGAAGCTTTTCTTGCAGGACGTTCTCCTATTAGAGGTATCATTTAATCACCAAATCATGTAGTGTGAACTTTGTAAGAGGTTTTTGGGGAAAGGAATGCGGAAAAAAAGCCATGCTGTTTTTATGACATTCACGGTGCAGTAAGAATGACCTCCTCACCTTATTTGTGGGTCGCTGTGATTAGACCGATTTACCAGATGTATCTCTTTTTTTTGTTTCTTTGTTTTATGACTTTTAAAAATAAACTTTTTGAAAAAATGAAAAAAAATTGCTTTGCGTGAATATATTCTGAGCCCCGTAACGGTTTTCTGATGCTATTGTGAGGGTTTGGTTTTTGCAAGGCAAGCTGTAGTCGTTTTTAGAGTTACCATACATAAGACTTTTTGATAATTTTTTTAATTCATTTTTTTAGGGAAGCACTGTGACCAAAAAATAGCATTCCTGGCATTGGATTTTGTTTCGCAGCCTTCACTCTGTAGGATAAGTTATGGGATGTTCTATAGGGGTTTACTAGGCAGTTTTGGGGATAGTTGTCAATATCTGATCAGCTGGGTTCTGCTGTTTAGGACCCTGACCCACCGATCAGATGCTCATCCACCCGCTGTCACCAGCAAAAAAAACCCTAGGTGTGGAGCGGAAGCGGATTGCTCCGACTCTTGGTAGTGGTCGATGTTGGTGATCAGCCTCCGCTCCATACCCCGTGTCTTGTGGCACTGACAGCAGGCATCCCGGGTCCTGAGCAGCAGAACCCAGCCAATTCGCTATTGATGATCTTTCCTGAGGATAGGTAATCAATAAAAATTGCCTGGAAACCTCATTTTAATAGTCCAGACTATAATGGATGTAGCGTTACCAGTTATGGTTATTTTTATTATTTATATTTTTATGGCAAAGGGGCTTTTTAAAATTTTTATTATTTTACTGTATGTTTTTTTTTACTTTTTTTTTTAGTCTGACAAGGGGAGTTAACCATGCGATGACTTGTAAAATACACTGTAATACTTCAGTATTGCAGTGTGTTGTGCCTGCAGCAGGTCTTAAAGAAAATCTGTCATGTCCTCTGATCAACAGGGCCGGTTGCATAGCTTTGTAGCCGCAGGCTCCTCTACTTTCCCACTGCACCGACTTCTGCTGGTTACACCTTCCTGCTTGTAAATCAGTCACGTGCGCCGTCTCCTCCACTGATTGTCAACGGATAACATCAGGCTTCCTCTGCCCACTGGTGTCACCCATTGACGATGAGTGGAGGATGTCAGGAGGCCGTTAGATAGAAAGGTCCTATCTTGTTTCTACAACTTTCATGCAGACTTTGCTTCTGTATAGTAACTGACAGCATGAAGATCCGGCAGAGTAATGCACATACTACTGCCTTGTGTTCTCTGCATTGTGCTGGCATACATCTGGTAGGAAGTAGATAGAAGAACACATGGCTGTAGGACCAGACTACACAGAGTTTGCTGTCTGTTACCATGGAGAAGC
The DNA here is from genome assembly GCF_035609145.1 of Eleutherodactylus coqui. Classification (NCBI taxonomy): domain Eukaryota; kingdom Metazoa; phylum Chordata; class Amphibia; order Anura; family Eleutherodactylidae; genus Eleutherodactylus; species Eleutherodactylus coqui. The sequence continues at coordinate 220,107,720 of NC_089843.1, forward strand.
ATAATCTGCACAGGAGCTGTAGAAACAAAACGGTAATTAACACTTATTGCAAAGTTAGTAAAGAGAATTAAATAATGTGGTTGTGAAGGTGGATGTATCCACTAATAAATTAGTATATTGTTTCACTGTTTTTGTCTGATATATTCTCTTCTGCTTTTAGAGATTAGTTCAAGACGGCGGTAGATAATTAATTCAATTAATCGTCGTTTTGTGAGGCACAATTCTAACTTTTGACAAAATAGTGAAATTGAGATTAGCCCCGCCCCCTGTGGGTGCGACTCACAGAAAAGGAAGCCAAATACGCATCCCCTGATACGTTGCAGGACAGGCTCGATCACCATGTCCCCTTATACGTTGCAGGACAGGCTCGATCACCATGTCCCCTTATACATTACAGGACAGGCTCGATCACCATGTCCCCTTATACGTTGCAGGACAGGCTCGATCACCATGTCCCCTGATACGTTGCAGGACGGGCTCAATCACCATGTCCCCTGATACGTTGCAGGACAGGCTCAATCACCATGTCCCCTTATACGTTGCAGGACAGGCTCGATCACCATGTCCCCTTATACGTTGCAGGACAGGCTCGATCACCATGTCCCCTTATACGTTGCAGGACAGGCTCGATCACCATGTCCCCTGATACGTTGCAGGACAGGCTCAATCACCATGTCCCCTGATACGTTGCAGGACAGGCTCGATCACCATGTTCCCTTATACGTTGCAGGACAGGCTCGATCACCATGTTCCCTGATACGTTGCAGGACAGGCTCGATCACCATGTTCCCTGATACGTTGCAGGACAGGCTCGATCACCATGTTCCCTTATACGTTGCAGGACAGGCTCGATCACCATGTCCCCTGATACGTTGCAGGACAGGCTCAATCACCATGTCCCCTGATACGTTGCAGGACAGGCTCGATCACCATGTTCCCTTATACGTTGCAGGACAGGCTCGATCACCATGTTCCCTGATACGTTGCAGGACAGGCTCGATCACCATGTTCCCTTATACGTTGCAGGACAGGCTCGATCACCATGTCCCCTGATACGTTGCAGGACAGGCTCAATCACCATGTTCCCTTATACGTTGCAGGACAGGCTCAATCACCATGTCCCCTGATACGTTGCAGGACAGGCTCGATCACCATGTCCCCTGATACATTACAGGACAGGCTCCATCACCATGTCCCCTTATACGCTGCAGGACAGGCTCCATCACCATGTCCCCTGATACATTACAGGACAGGCTTAATCACCATGTCCCCTGATACGTTACAGGACAGGCTCGATCACCATGTCCCCTGATACGTTGCAGGACAGGCTCCATCACCATGTCCCCTGATACGTTGCAGGACGGGCTCCATCACCATGTCCCCTGATACATTACAGGACAGGCTCGATCACCATGTCCCCTGATACATTACAGGACAGGCTCGATCACCATGTCCCCTGATACATTACAGGACAGGCTCGATCACCATGTCCCCTGATACGTTGCAGGACGGGCTCCATCACCATGTCCCCTGATACATTGCAGGACGGGCTCCATCACCATGTCCCCTGATACGTTGCAGGACGGGCTCCATCACCATGTCCCCTGATACATTGCAGGACGGGCTCCATCACCATGTCCCCTGATACGTTGCAGGACGGGCTCCATCACCATGTCCCCTGATACATTGCAGGACGGGCTCCATCACCATGTCCCCTGATACATTGCAGGACGGGCTCCATCACCATGTCCCCTGATACGTTGCAGGACGGGCTCCATCACCATGTCCCCTGATACATTGCAGGACGGGCTCCATCACCATGTCCCCTGATACATTGCAGGACAGGCTCCATCACCATGTCCCCTGATACATTACAGGACGGGCTCCATCACCATGTCCCCTGATACATTACAGGACAGGCTCCATCACCATGTCCCCTGATACATTACAGGACGGGCTCAATCACCATGTCCCCTAATACATTACAGGACAGGCTCAATCACCATGTCCCCTGATACATTACAGGACAGGCTCGATCACCATGTCCCCTGATACATTACAGGACAGGCTCGATCACCATGTCCCCTGATACGTTGCAGGACAGGCTCGATCACCATGTCCCCTGATACATTGCAGGACAGGCTCCATCACCATATCCCCTGATACATTACAGGACAGGCTCAATCACCATGTCCCCTGATACATTACAGGACAGGCTCGATCACCATGTCCCCTGATTTTCAGTGCAGACTAAATAGCAGCCACAATTTAGGCGTCTTTTTTTGTGAGTTATGTCTTTGTACATTTTTTTCTCTCATCCCTGTGATTTTGCCCCCTGTGGATGGCACTAATAGTCAGCTGGGAGGAAATGGGAGCCGGTCTGTGATAACTGGGAGGAGGGCAGTATATAGACAGTGTGATGAGGAGGGGAGAAGACAGTGTATGGAGGCTGAGATATGGTATGCATGTAGTACATAGGGACAGTGATGACTGGGGGTGTGCGTAGTACATGAGGGGCTCGGATGACTGGGGGTGTGCGTATTACATGAGGGGCTCAGATGATTGGGGGTGTGCGTAGTACATGAGGGGCTCAGATGACTGGGGGTGTGTGCGTAGTACATAGGGACAGTGATGACTGGGGGTGTGCGTAGTACATGAGGGGCTCAGATGACTGGGGGTGTGCGTAGTACATGAGGGGCTCAGATGACTGGGGTTGTGCGTAGTACATGAGGGGCTCAGATGACTGGGGGGGTGTGCATAGTACATGAGGGGCTCGGATGACTGGGGGTGTGCGTAGTACATGAGGGGCTCAGATGACTGGGGGGTGTGCGTAGTACATGAGGGGCTCAGATGACTGGGGGGTGTGCGTAGTACATGAGGGGCTCGGATGACTGGGGGTGTGCGTATTACATGAGGGGCTCAGATGATTGGGGGTGTGCGTAGTACATGATGGGCTCGGATGACTGGGGGGGGTGTGCGTAGTACACAGAGACAGTGATGACTGTGGGGTGTGCGTAGTACATAGGGACAGTGATTACTGGGGGGGTGTGCGTAGTACACAGGGACAGTGATGACTGTGGGGTGTGCATAGTACATAGGGACAGTGATTACTGGGGGGGGTGTAGTACATGAGGTGCTCTGATGACTGGGGGGTGTGGAACCCCATCCTTTGTTTTGATAAAGTTCATATCCCATTTTTTACATAAGGGAATAGCATACATCGCAAGTACTATCAGAATTGAAGAGCAGGGTGAAACGACTCGTATTAAGGATGTGATCCCGATAGCCAGAATAGTTTTTAGTAGAATAGTTAGTAGGGTGCTGCCAGCCCAATTACCGTAACCATAAGTCCTCTAACCGGGTACTGGAGTCTACGGATAATCCAACAGCAGACCCGCCAGTTCTTTGTTGTTGTCACTGTGATATTTTATTTTTAATTCAATTACTATATTAGAAATCTTTTTATAATCATCGATCGTATTTCATGACTGTCTTGTATCGGTGTGCGTTATATATTATATCATTGCTCCTAATTATTGGTTTTATTTTTGGCTCCTCCTTTCTTAATTTCCTTTTCTTCCTTCCTTCTACGATCCATTCGTTTTATTGGTACTCTTTCCAGCTATTTCTGAAGAAGGGATTTCCCTGAAACGCGTTGTTTGTGTTGGCCATTAATAAGGAAGAATTTGGGTTGATCCCTTTTGCGTTTATGCCTTTACCAGGGTTGCGCCCGCGGTCCATCATTTTCTCCTCTTTACAATTAGGCAGGATTATGAGAATTGTCCCATTGAATTCTGATAATCCGTATATATTAATTATGGGATTCCCTTATGTACTGTTGTCTTGGTATTTTTAGCTCGGTTAGCAACAAAAAAGAATCGAGATTAAAATCAAAAATTGAGAAGAGATTGAACAAAATCGCTCAGCCTTAGCCCAAATAATGTCTTCTAGTTTCTGGAGTTTTGCTACACATGTTAACATTGTGTATTTCCTCTCTTCATTCCTTTCCAGGGTTGAAGCAGTATGGCATCGTCTACTGTCGATGGCCCAATTGGAATTCCTTTCCCCGACCACGGCAGTGATGTTCTGTGCGCTCTCAATGGGCAACGTCAGCGGGGGGAGTTATGTGACGTACTTCTCCTTTGCCAAGGTCGGGATTTCCCTGCTCATCGCTCGGTCCTTGCCGCCTGCAGCCTCTACTTTCGCCAGCTATTTACCTCAGGTCCAGCCGCCGAAAGACTAACCGTTTATCAGCTGGACTTTGTGACTGCTGAATCCCTTTCTGCTCTTCTGGACTTTGCCTATACAGCCACCTTAACACTGAGTGCAGGGAACGTGGGCGAGATTCTGGATGCCTCGCGATTGTTGGACATTGGTACAGTCCGGAACGTGTGCGCCGACCTCCTAGATGGCCCTTTTTTAGGACAGAAAGAATCAGAACATTTAGGTGACCCACAAAATTTGGCACGAGCACAAGAATATCTGGAGTACTTCCAGAGTAAGGGACAGGAAGGGAGTCCTTGGAACAGTACGTGTCCGTCGGGACAAGACACGGCGCCATCATCTAAATTGGGAGAGGGATATCACCAATCAGTACACAAGAATGGATCAGAAGGGCAGCTTGTAGATGACTGGCAAGGTAAGGATGAGGACCAAATGTATGTCCCTTCACAGAATGGACATTACAGGCTAATGACTGAGGACAATAATCGTGATGAGGGGCCTGAAGCACCGGATGTGGAAGGCTCGCCACTTCTTGGGGGTCTGGCTGGGGGGCCATGTTTAGATGAAATGGACAGTCTGACGGCAAGTGCCCTGTTACAGCACATGATGAGCACATCTCAGAGGGAGGGCGTCGGACAGGAAGATGAGAGCGAAGAAGGAATTATGGATTATTACTTGAAATACTTCCGTAGTGGTCCTCATGAGGAGGAGGAGGAAGAGGATGGTGAAGAAGGGACAGGTGGCTATCCTGGTTGGAGTCAAAAGGTGGAGAAGAAAATGAGGGCTAAAGCCTTTCAGAAATGTCCCATCTGTGAGAAAGTTATTCAGGGAGCAGGAAAGCTGCCTCGGCACATCCGCACTCACACTGGAGAGAAGCCGTACGAGTGCATTATCTGCAAGGTCCGGTTCACCAGGTAATGATCTCTACGCCCCTCGGCATGAAACGTTACTCAGAAGCATGTCTGTGTTTCCTTTGTAACTTATTCTATTACAGTAAGATTATGGACTTCTGGGTGTAAAACGATTGGACACAAATTAGGGAGCAATGTGTTGGTTCAACTGGCCTTCCAAAATGCAGAGCGTTGTATAGCCCTCGCGGCCGCGGCCTACCAAATGGTGCTTTTATGGGGAGGAGCTTGTTTCCAAGAATTTGGAAACCCATTTGGAAGGTAGGGTTCACCTTTACCATTTCATGTCCGTGATAACATCTATAGATGCGCCGTCCGTTCTTTCATGTCACCGATCCCTCCACTGTTTTTGAGGCCGCAGTAAATATTGCAGCACCTAGGTGTTACGTTATCATGAACTGTCCGCTTATTGCAGGTAGCTTTGGGACTTGAACCTGCTGCACGTCTGACGTACTTTGTTGTTGCTCTGTGTGGAAACTGCATGTAAAAACCACAGTCTTTTTTTTTTTTTTTAAAGGGATTCTAGATAAATGTCCTAAAATTGCTTCTTTTAGTAAATTGATAATCATGCATTTACTACACCAGTTCCAAAAAAGTTGGGAATCGCTGTGTAAACGTAAATACATGTAAAGAAAGGAAGAATGTCCTGATTTGGAGATCTCATCTAACCATATTTCATTCACAGCAGATCATATCAGGGGAGGGGAGGCATGCTTCATTCCATAAAAAAAATAACTTCTTTAGAAATTGATGGCAGCAACACATCTCACAAAAGTTGGGACAGGGTAACAAAAGACTGGAAAAGTAAGTGGTATTAATGAAAAATAGCTGGGGAGGGGCCAGTTTTCTATGTCACATGACTGTGCATAAAAGAGCATGTTAGAGAGGCCGAGTCTCTCAGTAGCAAAAATGATCAGAGGTCACCAGTCTGAAAAATTGTGTCTAAAAATTGTGGAACAATTTCAGTAAAATGTTACTCAACGTAAAATAGCAAAGCCCTTCAATATCCTCCCATCTACAGTACATAGGTAGAGGGTTCACACATTGGTGAACCTCCGGCCATCTTTGCTTCTGACAGACTCTGCCTCTACATGCTCTTTCTATACACAGTCATGTGACTGTAGCTACTTACGTTTCCAGTAGATGAGCGAGCTCCCAAATGCTCGGGTCGGCGTTATTCGAGTAACGAGCACCATCGAGTACGCTAATACTCGAATGAGCATCAAGCTCGGCAGAGTATGTGCGCTCAACTCTAGTTTCCAGTCTTTTGTGAGATGTGTTGCTGCCATTAAATCCTAAATTGTACATATTTTACAATGAAATGGAAAAATTACTTGCTTTGAACTTCAGATTTGAGTTCTGTGTTCCAATATGAATAACGTGGTTATTTGAGATCTCCAAATTATTGCATTTTTATTTATTTTTTACATTTTACGCAACATCCCAACTTTTTTTGCATGAACATACCATTGGCTCTTAGCTTAGAGATTTGCTTATCTCCTATGCTGCTGAACGTGCAGAGATCAAAACCTCTAGATCTCCGTGTATTAACCATTGGCAGGAGTGGGAGCTCCTGAGTCACCACCAAGATTCCTCTTAGGGCGCCTGCACACTGGCGTTTTTCTTGCACGTTTTTTTATGCGAAAGTCAGTAGAACTTTCGATGCGTTCTAAACATTAAAAAGTCCTATTGACATTCGTGTTAAAAAAACACTTGAGAAAAACGCCAGTGTGAAGGCGCCCTTAATCTAAACTAACCTCAGTACAAAATAAAAGTTCCTTTTTAACACCGATCTGCCCGTTGAATCTGCTCCTCTTGTTGGTGCAGCATGTTAGAAGTTCAGATCTGTTGTGTTGAATGGTATAAAATATTAATCCTCGTATTAGAGGGGTTCTCCAGAGAGAAAACTATTGGTGAGGTATCCTCAGGATAGGTCATCAATGGTTCATCCTCAGGGGTCTGTCGCTTGGGACCCGACCGATCAGCTGATTGTGCGCCCACTGACAGCGCCGTAAATACATAGGGGGCGGAGCAGAAGTCTCTCCTAAGACCTCTGTGAAGTGGCCAGTGCCTGTAACTGCAAGTGCAGCTCTGGTATCACTGCATCCGTAAAAGTCCGATCGATCAAAGTAACGCATTATTAACCTTACACGGTGAACATCATAAAAAAAAACCAAAACACTTTTTTGGTCACCCTGTCTCCAAGAAAAAATGTTATAAAAAGCGATCAAAAAGTCGTATATATTCCAAAATGGTACCAATAGAAACTACAGGACGTCCCACAACAAATGAGGCCCACACAACTAAGCCGATGGAAAAATTAAAAAGTTATGATAGTCAGAAGATGGCGGCAGAAAATGTATTTAAAAAATTAAATATCTTTAGAAAAAAATAAAAGTACTGCAGCAAAAAAAAAAAATATCAATTTGGAATCGTAGTGATCTTACTGACCCGTAGAATAAAGCTATCAGGTCATTTTTGTTGCAGTTTCAGCGCCGCAGAAACAAGACGCTCCCCTCCCATCCTCAAAGATTACAGAATTCATTAATTTTTTTCCATTTTGCTCCACTTAGAATTATTTTAAAAGTTTTTCAGTACATTATATAGTATCATTGAAAAATACAACTCGTCCCGCAAAAAGCAATCCGCAGACGGCGACGGATAAATAAAAGAGTTAGGATTTTTTAAAAGGGAGGAGTAAAAGCAAAAAATGGGGAAAAAAAGGCCGCGTCCTTAAGGGGTTAAAGGCTGTGGACACCTTTATGCACTTCTGTAGGGAAAAATGCATTTTTACACAAAAGCAATTCTTGTAATTAGTTAAACCTGTGTAACCATCCCTGCCCCGCAGTGTGTAGCTGTGCGCTGCGGCTGTAGCAGGGATTTCCTGCACAATCCATCAGTTAGCCTGATTGACAGGTTCTGCCTGGTGGGGGGGGAGTTCACTGTCCACTGAGGGGCAGGGGAGGAGACGTCCAGGAGGGGCTGCAGATGTCCAGGCAGCCTTTACTATGATCTGAATGATTTGTTATTATGCAGGCGGTCAGCGCTGCCGCCGGCAGGGGCCTGGCTGCTGTCAGTGATGTGAGCCGGATATCCTCCAAGGGAATCATTGATTTTTCCCTCATTGTTCTCTGCCCATAGTCCCCATTCACAGGAAAGACTTATGCTAAAATAATAATCTTTAGTAGAATAATTTAAAAAGAGACAGTAGACTCGGGGCACAACACTAAACAAAGAGTTGGGAAGGATGTTGCAGCCACTCAAGGGTGGTCAAGCCACCAGGTGGCAGCGCCTCCGACCAACCTAGGACAAGACGTCGTTAGCTACAAAAATACTCTTGTTAGATATACTTATTGGAACTAGAACTATGGATGGTGTCACTGTATGGGGATGATGAATCCTCAACCAGAGGATAGGATGATCATACACTCTGTGTTCAGATATTTCAGTCAGACCAAAACTGATGATGGTGTCACGGTCACGTCTCCAGATGTAGCTAACGCAACAAAATACTTAGTAAGGACTTGCGTGTCTTAGTGCAGGAACTACAGAACTTTCTCATTAGGTACACTAGTCTTAGGTTTATTGCATCACACTTTTGGTCTCGGAGTATTGCATCGTACTATAATCTCGACGCGTTTCACCACTTCGTAAATGTGGATCATCAGGAGTGATAGTACTAGATAAGTCGTATAGTTTGCAAAGGTGAATCACTGTGCTCAAGGTGAAGAGCCAAGTGATGTATACCAAAGTTATGAGTCCTAGATGCAATATATGCTCATGCTTGTGCCTATGAACAAAAGGTAAGACGGCTTCTAGAAAAAGATGCAACAAGCCAAAGTCTCCTTTTGGGGGAAACCGATCCAGTATATAAGCTGAGACCAATCTGATTATTTTACTCTCACAGACTTAAGCATTCCATTTATGCCATTGTCAAAAAATAGCTTGGAAGTCTGGAAATCAATGTTAACACTCGTTGGCTAGCACCGAAGGCTATATACGCCTAGAGTCAATCCTCCTAAAGTGCCAAACTGCCCAGTTAGAATCTGTAGGTAAAAGCTGGTCTCTTTAAAGGCCCAATCACCCCAGTCAAAAGGTCTAGAGGAGCGAGGTGTACAGCATAGATCGTTTCCCTAAGCATAATAGCAGGCTTTAGTATGTCAAAATAACAAAGAGAGGTCCCATCGCCTTGATGGTAGGCAAGGGAGACGTGAACGTGACACTATCATCAGTTTCGGTCTGACTGAACTACCTGAGCACAGAGTGTATGATCATCTTATCCTCTGGTTGAGGATTCATCATCCCCATACAGTGACACCATCCATAGTTCTAGTCCCAATAAGTATATCTAACAAGAGTATTTTTGTAGCTAACGACGTCTTGTCCTAGGTTGGTCGGAGGCGCTGCCACCTGGTGGCTTGACCACCCTTGAGTGGCTGCAACATCCTTCCCAACTCTTTGTTTTGTGTTGTGCCCTGAGTCTACTGTCTCTAATAAAGATTATTATTTTAGCATAAGTCTTTCCTGTGAATAGGGCTGAATTTTCTAGTTAGACTTTTACTGCCCCCCCCTGTGAAAAATTGTTCTGCCCATAGTCCCCATTCACCTTCCCCCTTCGCCACCAGACCTCTGGCAGTAGAGAGCAGTGTTTAAAGAAAATCTATAATGGTCCTGGCCGGGACCCGACCGCCATCATAATCACCTAAACGGCAGATTTACCATTGCGCCAATAAACTATCTACGTTTCTGATGTTTTTGACACTTTCAGACACTTTTTTCCGTGTAAATTCTTTATTTATGCACCTCATGTACGCAGTGGACCAGGGTAGGCGGTGAAGAGGACTTCCAGTAAGCCGGAATGTAGGAGTCAGCCGCATTAATCAGATGTTTGACTATTGACTTGCGCTGCGCACGTAGAGGGAGTTCAGAAAAGTGTAGGCACTGGCGTACCGCTAGGGGTTGCAACTGCGACCCGGACCCTAAGTAAGAGGGGGCCTACGGGCCCCTGCCATGTGTTGCTTCACCACTGCGGGCCGGCTCTGAGTGCCGCTCAGTTATGGGAGGGCCGTTATCCAGGGCAGTTGACAGACTCCCCCCGACTCGCGGTTCTTCCTAACACAGAGACTGCAGTTGTGATTAGTCACTGCTGCCGTTTACCAGTGCACTTATACCAGCTGTACATATATAATTATATACAGGAGATCCCCAGCTTATATCAGCATACTCCATATCACTATATACAGGAGATGGATAACTTATACCAGCTGTACATATATAATTATATACAGGAGATCCCCAGGTTATAGCAGCATGCTCCATATCACTATATACAGGATGTATAACTGATACCAGCTGTACATATATAATTATATACAGGAGATACCCAGGTTATACCAGCAGGGTCCATATCACTATATACAGGAGATGTATAACTTATACCAGCTGTACATATATAATTAAATACAGGAGATACCCAGGTTATACCAGCATGCTCCATATCACTATATACAGGATGCATAACTTATACCAGCTGTACATATATAATTATATACAGGAGATCCCCAGGTTATACCAGCATGCTCCATATCACTATATACGGGAGATGTATAACTTATACCAGCTGTACATATATAATTATATACAGAAGATACCCAGGTTATACCAGCACGATCCATATCACTATATACAGGAGATGTATAACTTATACCAGCTGTACATATATAATTATATACAGGAGATCCCCGGGTTATACCAGCATGCTCCATATCACTATATACAGGAGATGTATAACGTATACCAGCTGTACATATATAATTATATGCAGGAAATACCCAGGTTATACCAGCATGCTCCATATCACTATATACAGGAGATGTATAACCTATACCAGCTGTACATATATAATTATATGCAGGAAATACCCAGGTTATACCAGCATGCTCCATATCACTATATACAGGAGATGTATAACTTATACCAGCTGTACATATATAATTATATGCAGGAAATTCCCAGGTTATACCAGCATGCTCCATATCACTATAAACAGGGGATGTATAACTTATACCAGCTATACATATATAATTATATAGTGGAGATCCCCGGGTTGTACCAGCATGCTCCATATCACTATATACAGGAGATGTATAACGTATACCAGCTGTACATATATAATTATATACAGAAGATACCCAGGTTATACCAGCATGCTCCATATCGCTATATACAGGAGATGTATAACTTATACCAGCTGTACATATATCATTATATACAGGAGATACCTAGGCTATACCAGCATGCTCCATATCACTATATATAGGTAGATGTATAACTTATACCAGCTGTACATATAACCTGGGTATCTCCTGTATATAATTATATATGTACAGCTGGTATAAGTTATACATCCTGTATATAGTGATATGGAGCATGCTGGTATAACCTGGGTATCTCCTGTATATAATTATATATGTACAGTTGGTATAAGTTATACATTTCCTATATATAGTGATATGGAGCATGCTGGTATAACCTGGGTATCTCCTGTATATAATTATATATGTACAGCTGGTATAAGTTATACATCTCCTGTATATAGTGATATAGAGTATGCTGATATAACCTGGGTATCTCCTGTATATAATTATATATGTACAGCTGGTATAAGTTATACATCTCCTGTATATAGTGATATGGAGCATGCTGGTATAACCTGGGCATCTCCTGTATATAATTATATATGTACAGCTGGTATAAGTTATACATCCTGTATATAGTGATATGGAGCATGCTGATATAACCTGGGTATCGCCTGTATATAATTATATATGTACAGCTGGTATAAGTTATACATCCCCTGTATATAGTGATATGGAGCATGCTGGTATAACCTGGGTATCTCCTGTATATAATTATATATGTACAGCTGGTATAAGTTATACATCTCCTGTATATAGTGATATGGAGCATGCTGATATAACCTGGGCATCTCCTGTATATAATTATATACGTACAGCTGGTATAAGTTATACATCCTGTATATAGTGATATGGAGCATGCTGATATAACCTGGGTATCTCCTGTATATAATTATATATCAGCATGCTCCATATCACTATATACAGGATGTATAACTTATACCAGCTGTACGTATATAATTATATACAGGAGATGCCCAGGTTATATCAGCATGCTCCATATCACTATATACAGGGGATGTATAACTTATACCAGCTGTACATATATAATTATATACAGGAGATACCCAGGTTATATCAGCATGCTCCATATCACTATATACAGGATGTATAACTTATACCAGCTGTACATATATAATTATATACAGGAGATGCCCAGGTTATACCAGCATGCTCCATATCACTATATACAGGAGATGTATAACTTATACCAGCTGTACATATATAATTATATACAGGAGATACCCAGGTTATATCAGCATACTTCATATCACTATATACAGGAGATGTATAACTTATACCAGCTGTACATATATAATTATATACAGGAGATCCCCAGCTTATATCAGCATACTTCATATCACTATATACAGGAGATGTATAACTTATACCAGCTATAGATATATAATTATATACAGGAGATACCCAGGTTATACCAGCATGCTCCATATCACTATATACAGGATGTATAACTTATACCAGCTGTACATATATAATTATATACAGGAGATCCCCAGGTTATACCAGCATGCTCCATATCACTATATACGGGAGATGTATAACTTATACCAGCTGTACATATATAATTATATACAGAAGATAGCCAGGTTATACCAGCATGCTCCATATCACTATATACAGGTAGATGTATAACTTATACCAGCTGTACATATATAATTATATACAGAAGATACCCAGGTTATACCAGCACGATCCATATCACTATATACAGGAGATGTATAACTTATACCAGCTGTACATATATAATTATATGCAGGAAATACCCAGGTTATACCAGCATGCTCCATATCACTATATACAGGAGATGTATAACCTATACCAGCTGTACATATATAATTATATGCAGGAAATACCCAGGTTATACCAGCATGCTCCATATCACTATATACAGGAGATGTATAACTTATACCAGCTGTACATATATAATTATATGCAGGAAATACCCAGGTTATACCAGCATGCTCCATATCACTATAAACAGGGGATGTATAACTTATACCAGCTATACATATATAATTATATAGTGGAGATCCCCGGGTTGTACCAGCATGCTCCATATCACTATATACAGGAGATGTATAACGTATACCAGCTGTACATATATAATTATATACAGAAGATACCCAGGTTATACCAGCATGCTCCATATCACTATATACAGGAGATGTATAAGCTATACCAGCTGTACATGTATAATTATATACAGGAGATACCCAGGTTATACCAGCATGCTCCATATCGCTATATACAGGAAATGTATAACTTATACCAGCTGTACATATATAATTATATACAGGAAATACCCAGATTATACCAGCATGCTCCATATCACTATATACAGGAAATGTATACCTTATACCAGCTGTACATATATAATTATATACAGGAGATACCCAGGTTATATCAGCATGCTCCATATGACTATATAGAGGATGTATAACTTATACCAGCTGTACATATATTATTATACACAGGAGATACCCAGGCTATACCAGCATGCTCCATGTCACTATATACAGGATGTATAACTTATACCAGCTGTACATATATTATTATATACAGGAGATACCCAGGTTATACCAGCATGATCCATATCACTATATACAGGAGATGTATAACTTATACGAGATGTACATATATAATTATATACAGGAGATACCCAGGTTATATCAGCATGCTCCATATCACTATATACAGGAGATCTATATCCTCTACCAGCTGTACATATATAATTATATACTGGGGATACACAGGTTATACCAGCATGCTCCATATCACTATATACAGGAGATGTATAACCTATACCAGCTGTACATATATAATTATATACAGGAGATACCCAGGTTATACCAGCATGCTCCATATCACTATATACAGGAGATATATAAGCTATACCAGCTGTACATGTATAATTATATACAGGAGATACCCAGGTTATACCAGCATGCTCCATATCACTATATACAGGATGTATAACTTATACCAGCTGTACATATATAATTATATACAGGAGATCCCCAGGTTATACCGGCATGCTCCATATCACTATATACAGGAGATGTATAACTTATACCAGCTGTACTTGTATAATTATATACAGGAGATACCCAGGTTATACCAGCATAATCCATATCACTATATACAGGATGTATAACCTATACCAGCTGTGCATGTATAATTATATACAGGACATACCCAGGTTATACCAGCATGCTCCATATCACTATATACAGGAGATGTATAACTTATACCAGCTGTACATATATAATTATATACAGGAGACACCCAGGTTATACCAGCATGCTCCATATCACTATATACAGGAGATGTATAACTTATACCAGCTGTACATATATAATTATATGCAGGAAATACCATATCACTATATACAGGAGATGTATAACTTATACCAGCTGTACTTGTATAATTATATACAGGAGATACCCAGGTTATACCAGCATAATCCATATCACTATATACAGGATGTATAACCTATACCAGCTGTGCATGTATAATTATATACAGGACATACCCAGGTTATACCAGCATGCTCCATATCACTATATACAGGAGATGTATAACTTATACCAGCTGTACATATATAATTATATACAGGAGACACCCAGGTTATACCAGCATGCTCCATATCACTATATACAGGAGATGTATAACTTATACCAGCTGTACATATATAATTATATGCAGGAAATACCCAGGTTATACCAGCATGCTCCATATCACTATATACAGGAGATATACTAGCCCTGACCCTAGTCCTGTCAGCACTGCATCTAGCTCCTGCTCACTGTCTGTACTCAGACCAGCGACAGAGGAAGAAGTCTCCAAATTGCTCTTCTCTGCTCGCCCCACCACCTGCGCTAGCGACCCTCTCCCCTCACACCTCCTCCGTTCCTTCTCCCCAGTGGTCATCTCCCATCTCACCACTATATTCAACCTCTCTCTGACCTCTGGCATCTTTCCCTCTTCTTTCAAACACGCCATCATATCCCCACTGCTAAAGAAACCGACTCTGGATGCAACTGATGCTGCCAACTACAGACCCATCTCAAACCTCCCCTTCATCTCCAAACTACTAGAACGCCTAGTTTACTCCCGCCTTGTAAGCTATTTATCAGAGAACTCTCTCCTAGACCCCCTACAGTCTGGCTTCCGACCTCAACACTCGACAGAAACTGCCCTTACTAGGGTATCCAATGACCTACTGACAGCCAAATCGAGGGGCGATTACTCCCTACTGATCCTCCTCGACCTTTCTGCAGCGTTTGACACTGTTGACCACAAACTCCTCCTCAGTATGCTACGCTCCATTGGCCTAAAGGACACTGCCCTCTCCTGGTTCTCCTCTTACCTATCTGACCGCTCTTTCAGTGTCTCCTTTGCTGGCTCTACCTCCCCTCCTCTTCCCCTTGCTGTTGGGGTCCCCCAGGGCTCGGTCCTTGGCCCCCTTCTCTTCTCTATCTACACAGCCCCTATTGGACAAACCATCAGGAGTTTTGGCCTCAAATACCACCTGTACGCTGATGACACCCAGCTATACACCTCTGCCTGTGACATCTCTGCACCCTTCCTCCAAAACATCACTAACTGTCTGTCCGCTGTCTCTAACACCATGTCCTCTCTCTACCTAAAACTAAACCTCTCTAAAACTGACTTACTGGTATTTCCACCCTCCACTAACCGACCTCATCCTGACATCTCCATCTCAGTGTGTGGCGCCACCATAACTCCTAGACAACACGCCCGCTGCCTTGGGGTCATATTTGACTCTGATCTCTCTTTTGCCCCCTACATCCAATCTCTTGCCCGAACATGTCAGCTGCACCTCAAGAACATCGCAAGAATCCGCTCTTTTCTCACTGTGGAGACGTTAAAAACGCTTATTGTCGCCCTCATCCACTCCCGGCTCGATTATTGCAACTCGTTGCTGATCGGCCTCCCCTGCACCAGACTCTACCCTCTCCAGTCCATCCTGAATGCGGCAGCCAGGCTCATCTTCCTGTCCAGCCGCTACTCGGACGCCTCTGTCCTGTGCCGGTCACTGCACTGGCTGCCCGTTAAATACAGAATTCAATTCAAACTCGCTACCTTCATCCACAAAGCCCTCCACAGTACAGCGCCCCCCTATATCGCCTCCCTCATCTCAATCCATCAACCAGCCCGGGCTCTCCGCTCTGCTAATGAAACCAGACTGAGCGCCCCTTTAATTCGAACTTCTCATTCCCGCCTCCAAGACTTCTCCAGAGCAGCACCGGTCCTCTGGAACGCACTACCAAAGGCTACCCGAGCAATCCAGGACTCGCAGAACTTCAGGCGTGCTCTAAAAACGCACCTCTTCAGGGAGGCATACCGCATTCCCTAAACAAACCTCTCTGTACTCCGCCTGATAACATGCTCCCTTACCTACTGACTGCAATCCCTGCTAGCCATCATAAACCGCTCCTGCAGTCACACCGTTTCTGCCGTCACACGGCTAAATGTCTGACCATTGTCTATGTGTATAGCATCGCTCACTCTCCACCTCGCCATACTGTGCACATCTCCGGCCCCTCTACCTTCTGTATCACCCCATTACTTGTAGTATGTAAGCTCGTTGGAGCAGGACCCTCACCCCTATTGTTTCCATCAACTGATTACTATATGTAACCGCGGTTCTGTAATGTTTGTATTTTGTCTTTCTGTATTCCCCCCTGTCTATGTAAGCGCTGCGGAATATGTTGGCGCTATACAAATAAAGATTATTATTATTATGTATAACTTATACCAGCTGTACATATATAATTATATACAGGAGACACCCAGGTTATACCAGCATGCTCCTTATTACTATATACATCTCCCTGTATATATCACTGGTATAAGTTACACATCTCCAGGGTTTCAGTTTCGGATATATGGGCTGCTATCTCATGGGCTCTTTCTTTTTTTAAGCTGAGTCCCATGCTTCATGACCGAACCCTGAACGACACATTTGTGGGCAGCCCACACCTTGAGGGGAGAGGTATCCTCCGGGAGTTCTCCTCAAAGTAATGGATTAGGTCTGTATGAATGGCCTGGCTGATAACCACATCATGTATTAGGTTCTCATTCAGACGCCAGTGCCGGGGTCTAGATAAGGTCAGAGGGGATGTCAGTGAAGCATGCAATATCGCGTGATCAGCAAAAGTGATGGAGTCTATTGTGGAGGAGCGGATTAGGGGAAGCTCAGCGTGTCTAATGAAAAATAATCTGCAAATAAATATTGTGGACTGGGGAATAGTATGTGTAATCCCCTCGGGGTGGGCTGTGCACCAGACATCCATCATCTGATGTGACTGAAGTAGACCTTTAACTCATCGGAGGTAAGGGAATGCTATACGGGATGTCCCTCGGGAAACACCAGCTGAAGGATCAAAGGCGAGAATGGGGAAAAGATCCATCTGGAAAGGTAGAGTCCAGGTAGGAGTGAGAGGGGCTGGGAGAGAAGGTAAGAGATCTCTGTCCGCCCTCCACTCCAGGGGCAAGCTCCCAAGTCCCTGTGTCAACTGATTGATGATGTTGAGAGCAGGGATGCAACGCAGACCTGTCCTCCATCTCAGGCAGAGCCGGTCATTCCTCCACAAGTGGTGAGAGAAGGGAACTGCCGTCACCGCCTCTCATGGATGGCTCCTGTAGCCCCTTGTTGAGTGCATCTAGTCAGCAGGAGGAGAGCTGCCTGAGGGTGGTAATGTCAGGGACTACCAAGAGTCTGAAGAGGCACTCCCTCCATTCTGGCTTCCGAAGGAGCGGTGGATGCAGAACCCCTGACCTCAGGACATGAAGACATAGGAGCCAGTGCGTGCTGCAGTGGGGCAATGTTGGTCTCATGGGCCTGAGACCAAATGTTAATGTGACAAAATTAGCTACACCAACTAGGGTTACTGTACACGGGACAAACGATGGGCACAATAGCACCCAAAAGTCATCCCAACAACTCTCGCTCTTGTGCTTTCACACAGGAGCGATAGTTCAGTGAATGGAGGCAGAGCCATCTGCCTTCATTCACTGTGAACAGGTGGTCATTCAAAGATGATTAACTGACTGCCTGTTCACACCGGGCGAGAGTTTTTCAGTAGTTGTTTTGTTAACGTGAGCTTAAAGGAAGCAATTCCTCGCTCAGTACCCCTTCGGATCCTTCGCTTATATGAGACAACTATTGCTCAGGATCGCCCCTTTGACTGATTTTTTTTTTGACTGATAGTTGCCCTATATAAAGCCACCCTTCGACTAGACAGTCTTAAAATTTGACAGATTTATTTTTCAGGACAACCACTGTGACAACTCTTGCACATTTATAGACTGCCTAGTCTAAGTCTGAACTGTCTAGCTATTAGACAGTATTAGTGCCATTATGTTATATCTGTCTGGTGATTTACCTAGACTTGTGTCCCCCACGCATTTGGTGGACAAAAGAATGCCATGGTCCACCTAGTTGACAGCACCTGCACCACTTATTCTCTATAACCCTCCTCAAAGCCTTTGGGCCATAGGTTTACACCTAAGACTCAGGTTTTTGATAACTTTTGGGTTGTGCTCCACCATTTTCTTTAATCTTCAGCTATTCCAAATGGAGGCATGGCAATTTTGGACTTAATATTAACCAACAAACCTGACAGAATAACGAGGGTGCAAGTAGAGCTGCACCTGGGAAATAGTGACCATAATATAGTACATTTCCACTTTTCTTTCAAGAGAGAGTTTTATCTAGGAGCTACAAAAATACTAAACTTTAGGAAAGCAAAGTTTGATCAGCTCAGAGATTCCTGGATTTGGACAATGTCCTCAGAAATAGGAGTACAGACAATAAATGGGAAATTTTAAAAAACATTTTAAATACTTACTGTGAGAGGTTCATACCTTACAGGAATAATAGGGTTAGGAGTAGAAGTATACCAATGTGGCTCAATAAATTACTATGTTAATAAAGATGTAAAGGGAGCAATAAACAACAAAAAGAAAGCATTTAAACTATAAGGAAAAAAATAAATTATGTGAAAAGCAGTAAAGGTGGAGACAGAGAGGTGCATTCCCAAACTAACCTTGAACTGCTTTTCAATTATATAAATGGTAAAAAGATTGATACTGAAAGTGTTGGCCCTTTAATAAATATTGTATGGAAAAGTATAAAGGGTGATGAGGAGAAAGCAAATCTGTTAAACAGTTTTTTCTCCAGTGTATTCACAAAGAAAAATGAAATGTCAGCTGAAATGCAAATTGATAAATTAAACTCTCCACTAAATCCCCAAAGTTTAACCCAGGAAGAAGTGCAGATCCGCCTTAAAAAGATTAAAATAGGGGGGGGGGGGGGCGTGGCCTGGCGAGCTGCGGGAAAGCCGCAGCAGAGAGAGCTCCGCTATAGTCCCTCTCTCTTTGGCCCATACCTGCCGGAGAAGTCACCGGAGAAGCCCGAGAGGTGGACGACGAACATCCCTGAGACCGGAGGAGCATTTTGAGCCGTTCCACGGCCGTGTCGGTTCCGGCGCGCGATGAGGCCTACCTGCCCCAAGTAAGCTGCGGGCTGAAGTGTCGGGTGCCGTCAGCCGGAAGTGGGTCCCGGGCCGTCCGGAAGCAGGAGCGAACGGAGACCCTCGCCGCAGCAGAGAGTGACTCTCTGGGCGCAGAGGTACGGAGGAGAAGTAGCGGCCGGCGGTACGCGAGTGGCTGGAGGTAGGACACCGCACAGAAGAGGGAGGTCAGGCCCCAGGCAGCGGCGGCAGATCAGGAGTAGCGGTGGGGACCCGCGACAACAGGGTGAAGCTCCAGAAAGACCCGGACACCCTCGCTCCCCCCCCAAACAAAACAGGGACCCTCTAAACAGCTATATAGGCCTGAGAGCCATAAAAAGGATGCTGAGACCCCACGATATTGTGGCCCTGCATAGGCCAAGAAACCCTTAGATAAGAGGGACCTGAAGAAAGGGGCCCTAGAGAACCCCCCCCCCCACACCCCTGCAAGAGGGACATAAGAAAGGGGAGCGCAGGAAAAAACCTCCTTAGCGCCTTAAAGCGGACAAGGCACCCTCAATTACAGGGACAGAGTCTTCCTGCATCACTTGAAAGTGAACTCTTTTCAAGTCCCAGCACAGCCACACCGCCATCTAGAACCTACCCGGCACACTACAAGTTTTGGCTCTGCACCAAAACTTTTATTGGCGCATATCCCCTTCTATACAATATAAAAGTCTCCAAACCGAGGAGAGTCCCCCATTAAATCGTTACATCGACTATTTCACCCTCTGGGAGGAAACCCAGAAATACCACACTTAACTAATCTCCTTAAACATCACAGGAGAGCTGCTCCCCTGCACACATGATGGAATAGCATGGCCGAATAACGTAGCCCCATCCGCAACATGTGGCTCCAAAACAGCTCATAACCAGACCATTCAGCACCAATGAAACCTTAAAAAGCTCCAAACATCCTGACTACGTCTTCCAACGTTCTCCACAAACAACGCTCCTTCTGGCGGACTCTTTTATACATAAACAGCAACTAATCCAACGAGCATATCCAGGCATTGTCTATACACAATAGTTAAGCGCCGTATCAAAACGACGGTCCCAAGGAGACTCTCAGAGTTCCTGTCCCGCAGAGCAACAGAAACAAACCTGCTACTCCTCACCCAAAGAACCTTGAAACCGAAGATGCATCTAATACACAAAGTACCGCCGCTTCGTCGCAGAGCTCCACCCCAGGCTCTCTCTCCCTTACTCTGGGCAGCCTCAATACCCCTTCCAGAGGTGGCGGTAAAAGGAATGCCCAAGAACCCCCTCCAACCTCCCCCTCCTCAAAGGGCCCCGTAGCAAAGAAAAGTCAAAACAACAAATCACAAGAAACTCCTCCGCAGACAGATTCTATTAACAATCTCCAAGCCTACCCAGACTCTGAGAGCCCCTTAACTATAAATACTTTGAAGAACCTGTTGATATCACTACAAAAAGACATTTCCAAGAATATACAGAACCTCTCAGGACAATTACAATCTAACATCGATCATCTGGCTACCTGAACTGATCACATCGAACAAAAACTAGGGGAATTTACTAAAGCCCACAATGAGCTGGTAGACGCTCACGGTAACCTAAAAGAAGAAGTAGCCCGTCTGCGAGAAAAGGTTACAGACCTAGAAGACCGATCCAGGAGGAACAATCTCAAATTCAAATTCAGGGGAATCCCGGAGGCTGTGTCCCCCTCTGACATTCCACAATATATACTTAAAATGCTCCAAACGCTCCTCCCGGATCTCCCTGAAATGGAATATGCTATCAACAGAGCTCATAAGATCACGAAAGCTCGTTCCGTCCCTGAATCCGCACCAAGAGATATCCTGGCAAGGATCCATTTCTATAAAATCAAAGAAGAAATTCTATCTGTTGGAAGACGTAGAGGCACACTACCGGTACACAATTTGCAGAACTCACATCAGCTCTACAAGAGGCCCACATCAAATATAGATGAGGATTCCCTACCTAGCTACTGATCTCCAGAAATGGAACTCTCCACGTTGCAACTTCGGTGGAGGAAGGCATTATTCTTCTGAAACTATGGGAAGTCTCTTTCCCCCGGAAATCCCCGAGGACGGCAGGGAGATCCCCTCCTAGAGTTGAACAAGACTGGTTGACGGCAGATAAGCACGGCAGACATGCGTAACCCGGTGCTTTAAAAGGTCCCGGTCCCTTTTTGCTTTCCTCCGTCATGAAGCCTAAAGCGGATGGTTCAGAATGCTATCCCCCCCTAATGTTCATTCACCCAGTGCGCATTGGCGCTGGATGAACAATATTTTGATACTGTTAAACGTTGATGTTTACTTTTATGTTAAATATAGTTATAAAAGTTTCTTTAGGAGGTCTTTTCCCCAACTCACCACTATACTTAATATGACAAGACGACACGACAGCCAGCTCATAAACCACCCGCCAGTCATGCCTATTAATATTACATCCCTAAATGTAAAAGGTCTGAATAGCCCCTATAAACGTAACATGCTTTGGAGACAGGCCCTTAAATCCCACTCGGATGTCTTTTTTTGCTCAAGAGACTCACTTTCTGAGAGCCACCCCCCCCCCCCCTTGTACCCATCCTAAATTCCCAAACCTCTTCTTGGCATCAAATGTGGAGAAAAAGAAAAGAGGCGTAATGACAGCCATAAGTCAAAAAGTAACATTCTCCCAAAGAAATCTATATGCAGACTCAGTAGGGCGCTTCCTAATATTAGTTTGTGAGATTAACGCCACTATTTACACCTTTGTAAATGTCCATTTCCCCCCCCCCCACCCCCAAACGACAGGCTACATTTTTTAGACATGTCCTATCAGAAGTGGCCATAATCCAAGAAGGCAACTTGGTAACTGGAGGGGACCTAAACTCTGTGCTTGACCCCGCGTTGGACTCCCCCGTGAGCAGCAGGGGCGTGTCACCTATTGTTCCAATTATTCACTCAGAGGAATTATATGATGTTTGGAGATGCCTACACGGATCTGAGAAAGACTATACATTCCTCTCTGCACCACACTCATCCTATTCCAGAATTGATATGTTTCTGCTGCCGCGGAGGGGCCTAGCGGGGGTCTTGCGGGCTGAAATCGGAACGATTACATGGTCTGACCATGCCCCCATATCCTTGTCCCTCCAAGAGAAATTAAATTATTATCCATCATTCCCATGGAGACTGAACGAATACGTTCTAAACCACCCCAAACATGAACTACCACTTAAGGAGGAATTAGAGGGATTTTTCGCGAACAATGTAGGTTCGGTTCCGAACATGTTCACTGTGTGGAATGCACATAAAGCCTTCATGAGGGGCATGTTCATAAAATTCAGAGCAAGAGCCAAGAGAAAGAGCGGAGGAATTTAATCGTCTAATGGACCAAATTAAATCTGTAGACTCACTAAACAAAAAAGAACCATCTTCACAAAGAACAGCAGACCTTTTTAATCTTCGGACGAAGCTCCAAAACCTGTTAGTTATTAAACACGATATCACATTCCAGAAGCTCAAAATGCAATTTTATGTACACGATAACAGAACAGGGGCCCTATTGGCAAAACAACTTAAAGACCTTAGAGCTAAAGAAAGAATCAGATATCTTCTTGACTCCCAAGGCAGGAAAATCTTCCACCCTCAAAGATTGCAAATGCATTTGCCACATATTACTCCTCCCTATATAATTTAAAAGACAATTCAAATCTTCACCACCCCCAAAATGAAGAAATACAGAATTTTCTGCAAAGCATGAATCTCCCTCGTCTTTCCCCTGAGAAAATAGACAGTCTCTCTACACCAATTTTCACACAGGAAGTGTTGGACACAATTAAATTACTAAAGCCCCACAAGACCCCTGGTCCAAACGGCTTTTCAAACGGCTACTATAAAAAATTCGCCCTACTCCTGGCCCCTCGTTTGGCGTCTGTGTTCAACGGGGCGATGGAAAGTGGCTCCTTCCCATCCGAGATGTTAGAGGTCTTGATTGTTACAATCCCCAAACCAGGAAAGGAGAACACATCCCCGGCTAACTTCCGACCCATCTCCCTGTTGAACACGGACATTAAAATGTACGCGAAACTTCTTAGTGTAAGACTGTTCACGATCCTCCTGTTGGTAGCAATAGATCAAGTGGGATTCGTCCCCCAAAGACAGGCCCCTGACGGCACCCGACGATTCTTGAACCTTGTCAGGGTGGCGGAAAAGAATGGAACACCTGCAATGCTCTTGGCATTAGATGCTGAGAAAGCATTTGATCGAATACATTGGGGATTCCTGGAAGCCACCCTGGGAAAGTTTGGTTTCTCAGGGCCCATCAAAACAGCAATTATGTCCTTGTATTCGGCACCTTCCGCAAGAGTCTTCTCCTCGGAATGCCTGTCCTTTCCATTTGTTATCTCTAATGGCACAAGACAGGGATGCCCCCTTTCGCCCCTAATATTTGCCCTGGTAATGAGACCACTGGCGGAAAAGTTCAGAAATAACCAGAACATCCAAGGGATCAAAATAGCATCACAGGAACATAAGATTGGACTATACGCAGATGACGTTATACTAGCTATCACTAACCCTACTACCTCCCTGACACACGCCCAATCCACCTTAGCTCAATTCGGTGATGTCTCATACTATAAGATTAACACAAAATCTCAAATGTTAAATTTAGGCATGGATGCCAAGACAACTCAAACTATAACTGAATCCTTCACCTGGTGTAACAGTTCTATTCCATATCTAGGCATCAATATAGCGTACCCCAGCTCCCTTACTTTCTCCAAAAACTACTTGCCACTCCTTAACCGGATCCCAAGTATTCCACATGTGGTGGTTATGTCCAGTTATACGGTCCTTTTGGAATAAAGTATTTAACTTCATATACTCAGTTACACACCAATATGTGCCCCCTGTCTTGACTCTGGCCCTTTTGCTTCTTAAATACGGGTAAACTATCCCCTTTCTACTCGGCTCTCACCTCACACATCATCCTTGCGTCGCGTTTGGCTATTGCCAAACACTGGAAATCAAAAGAGGCCCCCTCTATATTGGAAGTAAGGAATTCAGTGAACCACACCTTCCACCTGGAGGAGGCCTACTCACGTAGGATTTGTCACCAAGTCCCCACGGACGTCTTTCTGGGAAACCTGTCTAGACTATACGACTAGCAACCCCTTATGAGAGGTGTGTGGGAGATGTGTGAAGGGGGATACACAAACAGACGAGACAGTCAAGACTACAGTATAGTAGAGTCATCCCCCTCCTCTATTAAGCCCAACCAGACTCGAATACACAGACCTCCTCCATCAGACATAAATCCTTCACACCCAGTATGTTGGCTTATACTGTAATGAATGATAAGTAAAGAGACTCAGACAACTTTTCACCTAAAATTAAAACTGTACCTCCCTTGTTTTGCTTTCTTTACTGTTTTACTATTATGTTTTCTTCAACACTTTATTTTTCTGTATGTAATGGAAAAATATCACTAAAAATACAATTATTTAAAAAAAAAGATTAAAATGGACAAATCACCAGGGTCTGATAGCATACACCCCTGGGTACTAAGGGAATTAAGTAATGTTATAGACAGACCATTGTTTCTTATATTTAGGGACTCTACAGTGACAGGTTCTGTTCTACTAGGAGTGAAAAAGTGAGCCCGGAAAGTACAAGCTAGTAAGTCTTCTATTTTTAGCAGAACGAAAGACCAAGCAACAATCGGGCCGTGCAAACAGGAGCTACTCCATGTTTGAGCAAATCCTGTTTTCTGTGAATGGAGGCGGGTGGGCTGGAACGATAGCGGCTGGCTCACTCCATTCATTTGAATGACTATTGCTCCTATGTAAAGCACACAAGTGAAAGGCGGTAGTCCGTGGGACGGCTGTCGGAAGCTTATGCGCTCGAAAGTGGACCTGTGTAAAGGGACCTTAGGTCAACTAGAATCATAGAGTTGAAAGGGACCTCCGGGGTCATCGGGGCCAAACTAGAGAAAGGATTTTACCTACAGAATTACCAGTAGATTGGAAACAGTCCAATCGGTTGTATAAAGAAATTTAAAGTGGAACTTCAGCAAAAGTTTCATAACTAATAAAATGGCTGTACTCGGGCCATGTAACACACAAGAGCCACTTATTCACTCTAGTCCTGCAAATACAAGTTGCCACGGTATCTAATGCCCTACAGGTCATTGACAACGCAAGAAATAAAATGGTCGCATGTTGCTGGGCTGTCTGGAAGTGGTCACAATATCTCCTCAGCCATTGATTGAAGTTTTACCTCGCAGATTTGCTGCTCTGCTCAACCCCTACATTTACTCTTCACATAATACCTATCCATGTTATGCTCTGCCTCCCGCATGTCAACGCCAAATACACCTAGGAGCTCTCTGCATTGCCTCCAGATCCTGTAAACTCGTAGGCTGTGGAAGTTGGCGTCCCAGATGGTCCCATACATGTTCTATTGGTGATAAATCTGGTGACCGGGCAGCCACAGAAGTGTGACAATGTTGTGGGGGCTCCTGTGACCCCCTTGTGTGTGCGGCCGAGCATTATCCTGCTGCCTCTTGGAGGAACACATGTGGCTGCAGAATGCCCTGAACATATCACTGAGCTGTCGTTGTTCCTCGTACCACCACTAGGGGGAACCGACTGTTGTATGCGATGGCACTCAGATCATCACACCAGCAGGGGGCAGTGTGCAACTCCACAGCAAAGGCAGGATTGGAGCGCTCACCCCGAGGTCTCCAAACACAAACATGGCCATCTTCAGCGCCCAAACTAAACCTTGATTCATTGCTAAAAGCAACCCGGTTTCACTCCGTAGCATCCAGTTTCATCGTTCATGACATCACTGCAAACTGAGGTGATGTTGGTTGACAAAGGCCGTACATGTAATGGGGGCCGCCAGACCAAATGTCCTTCAGCCAAGTGTCTAGAAATGGTTGTGACTGACACCAGGGCCTGTATGTAGTCCAGAGTAGTACCAAGAGAAGCTACAGCTTGCCCCACACAAAAACAAGTCCTAACAAAGCTCAAGCAATGCAAAAATGAAGCCATTGGTTGCGGTCGTGATCACTCAGCCAGCTACCGGCTTCGGTGACTGGCCGCTCAACTAGGGGAGTATGTATTTTTTCTTTATTTAAGCTAGCAATTTTATTGTAAGGTCCCGGAGAAGCCCTTTAATAAATGGAGTGAATGGGGTCATCAGATTGGACACAAGTTCTCCCAGAGGTAGCAGCTGCACCTATCACACACTTGTATCCTGTGCATATGCTAGAATTGCTGAGAGATGCCAACACCCCCTTTAATGATACAATGCATAGTTTTTCTTAATTGTAATAGCTATGCAGTAGGTACAGATCTTCCTGTTCTGCAGCCAGCGGTATATGATAAGTGACTAGCATACAATACATGGGAGGTCTGCCGCTGCATAAGTCTGTGCTGCAGTTCGGAGGCAGAATGCGCTAATCGAGTTCATTAGTTCTTTTGTTTCACTATTCATTGAGGTACACTTTAAGAGGTCGGTCACATAGAAAACCATGTACACAATATAACATAGAGGCTACTAACGCTACTGGATAAGGCCAGTGTGTGCACGGACAGGGATACACATCCGTGACGCCAGGAGCTTAGAAGTAGAGGAAAAAAAGCTGACATCGTATATAGAGCCAGAGGCTTTAAAGCCACTTCCTTCACCCCTTTGTGACACACATATAGCTCTACTTGCCCTAACTGCACGTACGCCATGCTGTCCACTACATATGCTGTGTATAGAGCGGGCTTCAGAGCTAAATCCGCCCTATACATGGCGGGTGACAGTTGTTTCTGATTGCAGCTGTTAACTCTTCAAATGTTGCTGTCAGGTCTTATAACAGAAATTAGATGTCCTAAACGGCCCCGCCACCGGGAAGGAGGAGGAAGGGGGGGTGCTGTCAGGGTGTAATGGCAGTCTGGGGACTTTTGAAAGTCTCCATGGCTGCCACAATAGTTTGCATATTAAAGATGTGCCTATGGCCTGTAGTGTGTCTTTAATAGGAAGCCTGTTAAACTATAGTATAATGCAGTACCATAGTATTGCACTATACTATATAAGGGATCAAACAATCATAAGTTCAAGTCCCCTATGGGTTCTAATTAAAAGAAAAAAAGTTACAGATAAAATATTTTTATTAATTAGAATAAAAACACAAAATATTAAGAGTTAAAAAACTTTCATTGCATCTGAAAGATAAAGGTCCATTAAAAAAAAATCACATCATTTATCCTGCATAATGAACTGCATCAGAAAAAATGAAAGAAATACACAATAGGAGAAATGTGCTTTTTTGGTCATTTCATCTCCAAAAAAAATTGAATAAAAAGCTATCAAAAAGTCGTATATTCCCCAAAATGTTACTAATACAAATTACAGGACTCCCTGCAAAAAAACAGGTGACTCTTCTCTGAACTTGCTCCAGTTTGTCTGTGTTTTTAAAGTTGGGTGCCCAGAACTGGACCCAGTATTCCAGATGAGGTCTGACTAAGAAAGAGTAGAGGGGATAATGACCTCACGTGATCTAGACTCTATGCTCCTCATATGTGTGATTGTTCTCAGTGAGAGAAACCCAAGTAATCTTGTAGATAATACATTTTAATGGCTAACAAAAATACATGATGTAATAGCGAGCTTTCCGATCGTCTATCGATCCTTCCTCAGGATAAAATGGAACTGGTTTGGATGGGGCACATATATAAGAGCTTGCTGTAACATCATGTATTTCTGTTGGCCATTAAAAGGTATAATATCTACAAGATCACTTGGTTTCTTTCACTGAAAACAATCACACTTTGCTTCACTGGCTAACACCGTAGCAAACTTTTTTTTATGTTTTTCATAATACATCCCAGAATTGTGTTTACCGTTATTGCTGCTGCATCACATTGTTGACTCATGTTCAGTCTATGATCTATTAGTATACCCAAGTCTTTTTCACATGTGCTGCTGCTTAGCTCAATTCCTCCGATTCTGTATGTGCTTTTTTCATTTTTCTTGCCCAGATGTAGGACTTTGCTTTTCTCTCTGTTAAAAACTATTCTGTTAGTTGATGACAACTGTTCAAGCTTGTTCAGATCTTTTTTGAATCCTCTCTCTTCTAGTTTTATATTGCTGGCAAATTTGATTAGTTTTCCCTCAATTCTCTCCTCCAGATTATTTATAAAAGTGTCGAAGAATCCTGGGCCTAGGACAGAGCCTTGTGGTCCCCCATTTGATACATTCTTCCACTTGGATGTGTATGATCACTCAGTCAGTTGTGATTACACCTAACAGTTGCCTTGTCAATCCAATATTTGTTGTTTGTTTTTTTTTAATAAGGATGGTATGAGATACTTTGTCAAAAGCTTTACATAAATCAAGATATACTATATCCACCCCATTTCCCTGATCAACCCAGTCAGTGATTCTGTCATAGAAGGAAATTAGACTTGTCTTGCATGACTTGTTTGTTACAAACCCATGCTCGCTCTGGTTGATTACTCTATTCTTATCCAAGTACTTGCATACATGCTGTTTAATAATGTGCTAGAAGATCTTTCCTGGTATAGAAGTCAGGCTCGCAGGCCTGTAGTTTCCTGGATCCACCTTTTTTTTGAAGATAGGAACTACAATTGACCTTCTTCAAACTTCTGGGACTACTGTTCCCCACGCATTTTCGGATTCCAGCGAGGGGTTCAGCAATTACCTCCGCTGCTTCCTTTAGTATCCTAGGATGTAATTCATCTGGACCTGGAGACTTGGATTCATTTAAGTTAGCTAAGTGTTCTCTCACCATCTCTCTGCTTACAGATAGCCTACATTCTTTTATTCCCCCAATAGCACAGGGAAGATCAGCTGATGTTCCATCTATTTCCCGAGAGAAAACACATACAAAATAGAATTTAAAAGTTTGACATTATTTTTAACCAATTCACTATTTTCATCCTGTAAGCATCCAATAGCATCTTTGATTTTTCTTCTGCTTTTGACATACCACGAAAATATTCTTCTTTAGATATTCCCCCTTTTTTACATTTGATAATCATATTTTTCTTCCTTGTTAGCGTGTATTTAAGTTCTGTGTTTATCCATCCTGGTCTCTTTAAATACTTCCCATTCTTCCTTCTTTTAGGGATTGTTAACGAATATGCTGTGAGAATCTCATTTCGCAATATTTCCCAACCTTCTTGGACATTTCTGTCCCTAAGAACATCCAGCCATTGGATTCTTCCTATCCTCTTTCTGAGTTCATTAAAATCTGCCTTTCTGAAATCCGCCCTTGAGGTCTGAGTCTTCTTAGGTCTTCCTCCCCTTGTTACCCAACATCCAAGGATAGCATGATCACTGCCTCTTAAGGTCCCAGCCACCCTTACTTCCTCAACCATTCCCTCTCTGTTGGTCAGAATTAAGTCCAAGATAGCAGATGCCCTTGTTTTCTCTTCTACCTTCTGGAAGATAAAGTTGTCAGCAAGAGCAGATAAGAATCTGTTGGATCCATTACTTTTGCCTGAGAGATTCCCAACAAATGTCTGGATGGGTAAAATCTCCCATGATCACTATGTTGGGCTTCTTTGAGAGCTTGGCCATCTGATGTAGAAAGAGTTCCCCCATATCTTCTGCTTGTCCAGGCGGCCTATAGTAAATGCCTACAATGGGGTCCTTTCTGTTGTTCTCTCCTTGTATTCTTACCCAAACAGTTTCTACAGAACTCCCAGCTCTGAAGATTGAATCTCTGTGGGGATGAATGTTCTCCTAACATACAACACAACACCTCCTCCCCTTTTATTAGGTCTGTTTCTTATAAATACATTGTATCTTTCAAGCCTTGTATCCAATCATGTGTATTATTCCACCAAGTTTCTGTGATGCCTATGACATCATATTTCTCTTCCTGTGTTTGGAGCTCCAATTCCCCTTGTTTGTTTCCCAGGCTCTGGGCATTTGTGTAGAAACATGTTAGTTTGTGATCGGGGTCTCTTGTTCCTCTACTTCCTTCTGAATTTTTTGCCTTTGTTCTTTCTTTCCACTTCTAATAGTGAGGTTCTCAAATGTATTAATTAGCTGTATATTTTTGCCTTCCACTTCCCTTCCCATATTGTTCTAGTGTAAAGCTCTCCTAATGAGTGAAGCAAGGCGCCCAGCAAATATATGCTTACCTGTCTTTGTAAGGTGCAACCTGTCTCTAGCACGCAGTCCATCATATAGGTAATTCACTCCAAGGTCTAGAAATCCAAACCCATGCTGACAGCTCCATTGGCAATGGTGACCGTTGGTCTTGAAAGGGTTAAGAAGTTTGTAGTTTTGGATACCGCACAACTATGCACCGTCACAGTATATCTGTATGGCCTTGGCTCCACTGCAAAATTGCATGCATTAGATAGCTCTCAATTTATATGATGTAGCAATTAAAAAGTGTAGGGGTGGAAAGGTGACTTTTAAAACAAAATGATGAAATCTCGCTCTTTCCCACTAGATGGCAGCAGAACAGGCAGCAAACCGCTCCCTTCTTACAACCAGACTATCACATGGCAGATGTATTTACCCAACGCAGCGTCAGATTATAATGTGCTTTACTCCTTTTTTTTTTTTTTTTTTTAATACACAATTGAAAATTGTAGTAAAGGACTTTTCAAATAAAGAGGACCGAACAAACAAAATCTTATATTGTCCTTTTTTTTTCTTCACAGTGGATGTCAACATTTCCTACAGTTGCATACGTTGGGGCTATAAATTCGGGGTTCACATTGGGATCTACTGGCGGGAGAAATAGAAATTAAACAGAACCTAAATATTCTAGATAATCCATACACACACTGGGAATAGGAAATGGAGCAGTACATTAGTAGTGTGTGTACCTAACACCGTATAGGTAGGTATGAAAGGGCTTGCCCCACAAAAAAAAATATGTATATTTAAAAACAGCCCATAATTATAAATATTTAATATATTTCCATTTATTAAAAAAAGTTTCTATACCCAGAGATTCCGGGGTAATGTTAGAATAGCGCTACCTGCTGGTTCTTTTGCATGGCTTCTCTGTGTCCACCTGCGCGAATGTGCTGCGGTGGACGTGCTGGGGATGTGGAGGGCTCCCTGGTGTGATAGGTTGGATGTACTTCTTGTCAGAGGAGATGCTGAGCAAGTGATAACAGAGAGACAGAGTCACTGCAAACACTATGAGGGTATCCGTGCTGTACAGATTTATTAGTCATTTCAGATAATCTTAGTCCTCAATTAGACGGCCATACGTGAGCTGCAAGAAGGGACAGTGGACGTAACATGTCCTATTCTCATTGTGATACAGATGAGAATGGAACATGCAGGGATTTTTTTTTTCACATGGATCATGGTTCTGGTTGAAAAAACACTTGTTTGTATCGCGTCATAGGCTTATAATGGATCTGTGCACTGTCCATGAAATGCATGGACAGAAAATATGGTTGTCTGAATAAGGCTTCACTGTGCGTTTTATGTAGCTTCGTACTAGCACTGGGAGGCAGCCATGGGTGTAGTATAGTAGCCGTGCGGAACCGAAGAGTAGTCAGGAGGAAGCCGGAGGTCATCAGTAGGTAGTCACGTTTGCAGTACAAATGGATGAGGCGGAAAGCGTAGTCAGATGGAAAGCCAGGAGTCCTATTGGGAAGTCTCAGTTGCAGTACAAATGGATGAAGCAGAAAACGTAGTCAGGAGGAGAGCCAGGAGTCATCAGCAGGTAGTCACAGTACACAAGAGAGCAGCAGGTTGGGAGCTGCAGCTTGAAGGCAATAGAGCACAATAATCACGCACTGGTACAGTGCCAGGGTCATGCTTTTATAATGAACCTAATAAGGACCTGCAGGCAGGAACTAGATAACTGGGATCAGGGTGTTGTCCATAGGGTTGATGGCTCATTAAGAAGGGCTACTGCTTGGAGTACAGGAGGTTCCCGGTTCAAAGTCCTGACAGTTGATCTGTTCTACCCATTTACACTGAACAGGGAAGAGAATTCTGTGTGAAATATGGATGACTGCTATTAACAACCTGACGAACAGACCGGTTTTCTCCTACTTACATCCATTTATGCACTATATATCCCATATGAATATATCTGAATATGGGAATTGGAGTAGCTCCATGTAGTAATTTAAATAGTGGAAGTATTGGTCCTGTGCTTCTACACTAGTGAAACGGAGTCGGCTGGGGATCGTTCTGGCCTGCCTTCATTCACAGTCATTCATAGGTGATACTGCCTGTTTACACAGACCGATGCATTGTTCGGTTTGCTGCATGCTCGTCATTCAGTCAAAATAAGAGAGATGAAACAATACCTCCACAGTGCCACCTACTGGAAGGCTGCAATCCCTAAAGTCAATGTTAGACTCTTTATACAAACCTTGTAACAATGACCAAGAATTGAAAACCAAGTCAGAGCCCATGCACAGACAGCTATTAGGGTTTTATCCCTTCTTCACTGTGCAGTAGGATTCTGACTTTGCTAGAGAGAGGCCTATGACATGGCTCCGAAACGCTATCTTTTCTCCTTAGGGAGAGCACCTGGACAGTGAGTGAGGAGAATTAAAAGGCCATTCACGCTCCTCTGGGTGATATGCAAATAAGGGAGATAGAATAAAACCTCTACAGTGCCACCTATTGAAAAGCAGCAATCCCTAAAGTGAATGTAAGACTCTTTATACAAGCCTTGTAACAATGAGTCATTCAGTCGGCGCACACATTTATACTGTACTAGCTTACCCGTCTCGCGTTGCTGCGAAGACAGACATACATACATTCGTTTTTATATATCTATATAACAACCAATCACAGCGCAGCTTTTTTATGTTACCTCAGTGCTATAATATATAACAACCAATCACAGCGCAGCTTAAATGTTACCTCAGCTTTATAATATATAACACCCAATCACAGCGCAGCTTTCATGTTACCTCAGTATGATATATAACACCCAATCACAGCGCAGCTTTCATGTTACCTCAGTATGATATATAACAACCAATCACAGCACAGCTTTCATGTTACCTCAGTATAATACATAACAACCAATCACAGCGCAGCTTTCATGTTACCTCAGCAGTAAGAGAAATAACAACCAATCACAGCGCAACTTTTATTCTGCCTCAGCAATATAAAAAATAGCAACCAATCACAGCACAGCTTTCATTTTACCTTAGTGGTATAATATATAACAACCAATCACAGCGCAGCTTTCATGTTGCCTCAGCAGTATAAGAAATAGCAACCAATCACAGCACAGCTTTCATTTTACCTTAGTGGTATAATATATAACAACCAATCACAGCGCAGCTTTCATGTTGCCTCAGCATTCTCAATATGCAGCAATTGTCTTGCGAAACGTTCGGCGGATGCATCATTTTCTGGTTGAACACGCCTCCCGTTGGTCGTAATGCCTTTTGCTTTCGTGCTTGAGATGGAAATCAAACGATCTTTGTCTGGGGGGCATAACTGTCGATGACGCTCGCACGCGCGCCACCTATCGTAGGATAGATGTACTATGCCAGTAATCTTCCCAGGAGTGTACTCAACAACTTCCCAAAGTCTCATGGCAATTGGATGAATGGTGTAGTAATGCATAAAGGACAGACAGACAGACAGGAAGGTGAGAGAATTAGATTCCGTACATAAAATTTGGATGCTAATTCTTTGGCGCTTAGAATTGAATAATCGAGTTGAGACCCATTCGCTTTTCCTATTTATGACATAATTAATGCTTTTGCCAAATTTCATGTTTCTACGACATCGGGAAGTGAGAAAATTAGTGGCAATGATGGAAATCGAACGATCTACATGGGTGGGGGGGGGGTTAATTGTCGACGACGACGCACGCATGCGCGTCATTTATCATAGCATAAATGTACTATGCCAGTAATCTTCCCAGGAGTGTACTCAACAACTTCCCAAAGTTTCATGGCGATCGGATGAGTGGTGTAGTAGCGCATAAAGGACAAACAGACAGACAGACAGACACGCATACAGACAGACACGCATACATTCAATTTTATATATATAGACTAGCTTACCCGTCGCGCGTTGCTGCGAAGACAGACAGACATACATACATTCGATTTTATATATCTAGATAACAACCAATCACAGCGCAGCTTTCATGTTACCTCAGCGGTATAACATAGAACAACCAATCGCAGCGCAGCTTACATGTTACTTCAGCTTTATAATATATAACACCCAATCACAGCGCAGCTTTCATGTTACGTCAGCAGTAAGAGAAATCACAACCAATCACAGCGCAACTTTTATTCTGCCTCAGCAGTATAAAAAATAGCAACGAATCACAGCGCAGCATTCATTTTACCTCAGCGGTATAATATATAGCACCCAATCACAGCACAGCTTTCATGTTACCTCAGCAGTATAATATATAGCAACCAATCACAGCACAGCTTTCATTTTACCTCAGCATTCTCAATATCCAGCAATTGTCTTGCGAAACGTTCGGCGGATGCATCATGTTGTAGTTGAACACGCCTCCCGTTGCTCGTAATGCCTTTTGCTTTCGTGCTTGAGATGGAAATCAAACAATCTTTGTCTGGGGGGCATAACTGTCGACGATGCTCGCACGTGCGCCACCTATCGTAGGATACATGTACTATGCCAGTAATCTTCCCAGGAGTGTACTCAACAACTTCCCAAAGTCTCCTGGCAATTGGATGAATGGTGTAGTAATGCATAAAGGACAGACAGACAGACATACATTCATTTATATATATCAGGAAGTGAGAGAATTACATTCCGTATGTAAAATGTGGACGCTAATTCTTTGGCTCTTAGAATTGAATAATCGAGTTGGGACCCATTAGTTATTCCTATTTATGACATAATCAATGCTCGTGCTAAATTTCATGTTTCTACAACATCAGGAAGTGAGAGAATTAGTGGCAATGATGGAAATCGAACGATCTACCTGGGGGGGGGGGGCGTAACTGTCGACGATGCTCGCACGCACGCACGCCACCTATCATAGAATATTTGTACTATGCCTATAATCTTCCCAGGAGTGTACTCAACAACTTCCCAAAGTTTCATGGCGATCGGATGAATGGTGTAGTAGCGCATAAAGGACAAACAGACAGACAGACACACACGCAGACACACACGCATACATTCAATTTTATATATATAGATTATAATCATTAAGATGTTCGCTGGATCATGGGAATCTGAACGATTATTGGCCCCCCCAATGTTGATCCAGAGGAAGGCAAAAACCTCAATGAAGTAGAAGCCAATTTTCCTCATTTGAGGGGAAAATAATGACTTCCCGACTCCAATCTGGTAATTGGTATAATCCCCTGATCACCGACCCTTCTGAAGTAATCAGTTTATATAACATGCAATATTATATGGCTCAAGAAAGCCGTCCAGGCCCCTGCTATACTCTTTTATTGAATTCTCCATCACCACGTCCTCAGGTAGAGAGTTCCATAGTCTCACTGCTCTTACAGTAAAGATGCTCCTTCTGTGTCGTGTGGAAACCTTCTTTCCTCTAGATGTAGAGAGCACCTCCTTGTTACCGTCACAGTGCTGGGTATAATAGATGATGGGAGAGATCTCTGTACTGACCCCTGATATATCTATACATAGTTATTAGAGCGCCCCCTTGTTACAGTCCTGGGTATAATAGATGATCGGAGGGATCTCTGTACTGACCCTGATATATTATACATAGTTATTAGAGCGCCCCCTTGTTACAGTCCTGGGTATAGTAGATGATGGGAGAGATCTCTGTACTGACTCCTGATATATCTATACATAGTTATTAGAGCGCCCTCTTGTTACAGTCCTGGGTATAATAGATGATGGGAGAGATCTCTGTACTGACCCCTTATATATCTATACATGGTTATTAGAGCGCCCCCTTGTTACAGTCCTGGGTATAATAGATGATGGGAGAGATCTCTGTACTGACCCCTGATATATTATACATAGTTATTAGAGCGCCTCCTTGTTACAGTCCTGAGTATAATAGATGATGGGAGAGATCTCTGTACTGACCCCTGATATATCTGTACATAGTTATTAGAGCGCCCCCTTGTTACAGTCCTGAGTATAATAGATGATGGGAGAGATCTCTGTACTGATCCCTGATATATTATACATAGTTATTAGAGCGCCCCTCAGCTGTATTTTTTTTCCAACCACAATTTGGAACAACCCTTACATTTATTACTTGGATGCCCAATATGCACCATGGTTTTATGGTATTGTATTGGGGAGTACAAGGTTTTAGCTCTTTTTTCAAGTTGCACTGTGTGGAAGGAAGCTTAGACTGTTGTGCTACGACACTTCCTTACTGCCTGCAAAAGGTTCCTATACTTAAAACATTGCATCATGGGTTTATAAATCAGCTCTTGTTTGCTTTATAATAAATTGCTTTCAGTCTTTTTTGAAGTTTTATTATTTCCCTGCAAAAATCAAAATAATACATAAGTTGTGGTATATTTGGTATATAAGAAAACCTGCTCATATGGAGCATCTGGCAGCAAAGCATACAGCATTTGGGTATAACAGATGATGGGGGAGATCTCTGTGTGATCCCTGATATATCTATACATAGTTATTAGAGCGCCCCCTTGTTATAGTCCTGGGTATAATAGATGATGGGAGAGATCTCTGTGTGATCCCTGATATATCTATACATAGTTATTAGAGCGCCCCCTTGTTATAGTCCTGGGTATAATAGATGATGGGAGAGATCTCTGTGTGATCCCTGATATATCTATACATAGTTATTAGAGCGCCCCCTTGTTATAGTCCTGGGTATAATAGATGATGGGGGAGATCTCTGTGTGATCCCTGATATATCTATACATAGTTATTAGAGCGCCCCCTTGTTATAGTCCTGGGTATAATAGATGATGGGGGAGATCTCTGTGTGATCCCTGATATATCTATACATAGTTATTAGAGCGCCCCCTTGTTATAGTCCTGGGTATAATAGATGATGGGGGAGATCTCTGTGTGATCCCTGATATATCTATACATAGTTATTAGAGCGCCCCCTTGTTACAGTCCTGGGTATAATAGATGATCGGAGGGATCTCTGTACTGACCCTGATATATTATACATAGTTATTAGAGCGCCCCCTTGTTACAGTCCTGGGTATAGTAGATGATGGGAGAGATCTCTGTACTGACTCCTGATATATCTATACATAGTTATTAGAGCGCCCTCTTGTTACAGTCCTGGGTATAATAGATGATGGGAGAGATCTCTGTACTGACCCCTTATATATCTATACATGGTTATTAGAGCGCCCCCTTGTTACAGTCCTGGGTATAATAGATGATGGGAGAGATCTCTGTACTGACCCCTGATATATTATACATAGTTATTAGAGCGCCTCCTTGTTACAGTCCTGAGTATAATAGATGATGGGAGAGATCTCTGTACTGACCCCTGATATATCTGTACATAGTTATTAGAGCGCCCCCTTGTTACAGTCCTGAGTATAATAGATGATGGGAGAGATCTCTGTACTGATCCCTGATATATTATACATAGTTATTAGAGCGCCCTCTTGTTACAGTCCTGGGTATAATAGATGATGGGAGAGATCTCTGTACTGACCCCTTATATATCTATACATGGTTATTAGAGCGCCCCCTTGTTACAGTCCTGAGTATAATAGATGATGGGAGAGATCTCTGTACTGACCCCTGATATATAATACATAGTTATTGGAGTGCCCCCTTGTTACTGTCTTGGGTATAGTAGATGATGGGAGAGATCTCTGTACTGACCCCTGATATATTATACATAGTTATTAGAGCGCCCCTTGTTACAGTCCTGGGTGTAATAGATGATGGGAGAGATCTCTGTACTGACCCCTGATATATCTATACATAGTTATTAGAGCGCCCCCTTGTTACAGTCCTGGGTATAATAGATGATGGTAGAGATCTCTGTACTGACCCCTGATATATCTGTACATAGTTATTAGAGCGCCCCCTTGTTACAGTCCTGAGTATAATAGATGATGGGAGAGATCTCTGTACTGATCCCTGATATATTATACATAGTTATTAGAGCGCCCCTCAGCTGTATTTTTTTTCCAACCACAATTTGGAACAACCCTTACATTTATTACTTGGATGCCCAATATGCACCATGGTT
This sequence comes from Eleutherodactylus coqui, assembly GCF_035609145.1. Lineage (NCBI taxonomy): Eukaryota > Metazoa > Chordata > Amphibia > Anura > Eleutherodactylidae > Eleutherodactylus > Eleutherodactylus coqui. The sequence continues at coordinate 220,146,750 of NC_089843.1, forward strand.
TTATGGTATTGTATTGGGGAGTACAAGGTTTTAGCTCTTTTTTCAAGTTGCACTGTGTGGAAGGAAGCTTAGACTGTTGTGCTACGACACTTCCTTACTGCCTGCAAAAGGTTCCTATACTTAAAACATTGCATCATGGGTTTATAAATCAGCTCTTGTTTGCTTTATAATAAATTGCTTTCAGTCTTTTTTGAAGTTTTATTATTTCCCTGCAAAAATCAAAATAATACATAAGTTGTGGTATATTTGGTATATAAGAAAACCTGCTCATATGGAGCATCTGGCAGCAAAGCATACAGCATTTGGGTATAACAGATGATGGGGGAGATCTCTGTGTGATCCCTGATATATCTATACATAGTTATTAGAGCGCCCCCTTGTTATAGTCCTGGGTATAATAGATGATGGGAGAGATCTCTGTGTGATCCCTGATATATCTATACATAGTTATTAGAGCGCCCCCTTGTTATAGTCCTGGGTATAATAGATGATGGGAGAGATCTCTGTGTGATCCCTGATATATCTATACATAGTTATTAGAGCGCCCCCTTGTTATAGTCCTGGGTATAATAGATGATGGGGGAGATCTCTGTGTGATCCCTGATATATCTATACATAGTTATTAGAGCGCCCCCTTGTTATAGTCCTGGGTATAATAGATGATGGGGGAGATCTCTGTGTGATCCCTGATATATCTATACATAGTTATTAGAGCGCCCCCTTGTTATAGTCCTGGGTATAATAGATGATGGGGGAGATCTCTGTGTGATCCCTGATATATCTATACATAGTTATTAGAGCGCCCCCCTGTTACAGTCCTGGGTATAATGGATGATGGTAGAGATCTCTGTACTGACCCCTGATATATCTATACATAGTTATTAGAACGCCCCCTTGTTACAATCCTGGGTATAATAGATGATGGGAGAGATCTCTGTACTGACCCCTGATATATTATACATAGTTATTAGAGCGCCCCCTTGTTATAGTCCTGGGTATAATAGATGACAGCATTACATCCATACTGCGATCGATAAGGCATTCTGCCATGACAGCCCTGTGGCCTTTCAGAAGGCCCCCAGCTGCCATGACACCTCCACAGCTCCCTGCGATCTCAGCATGGGACCATCGGCCAGGGGATTTAAATACTGCTGTCAATATTGACAGCGGCAATTAAAGGGTTGACAGCTCCGATGAGCCACAGGGCTTAGTGGAGCTGTTGCGGGCAGATGTCAGCGTTGTATGGAAGAAAATCACTGAGTGAGCTCCCTTCATACATACTCTGACGCTGTAGGATGTAACCTTACGTCCATGGACGTTAAGGAGTTAAACAGGCAAACTTCAATGTATCTTTATTCTGAAACATCACAGCATTTAAGAATAACACACAGTACATATCTGTCCCGGGTTCATGCTGCTCTTGGTTCGGGCAGGTTCCCTTTAACTTTTAATAAATATATACATTAAAATAGACATACATTAGATCCAATGAGAATCTCTCACATCAAATTAATGTGCTATACTCATAGATTTGGAAGGGTCATCGGGTCCAGCTCCCTGCTCAGTGCAGGATCACTAAATCATCCCAGACCGATGTCTGTCCAGCCTCTGTTTGAACACTTCCATTGAAGGAGAACTCACCCCTCCCATGGCAACCTGTTCCACTCATTGATCCCCCTCACTGTCTAATATCTAATCTGTGTCTCCAGCCTTCCCTTCTGCAAGCTAAACATTTCCAGATCCTTTAACCGTCCCTCATAGGACATGATTTGTAGACCGCTCACCATCTTGGTAACTCTTCTCTGAACTTACTCAAGTTTGTCAATGTCTTTATTTAAAGTGGGGTGCCCAGAACTGGACACAGTATTCCAGATGAGGTCTGACTAAGGAAGAGTAGAGGGGATAATGACCTCACGTGATCTAGACTCTATGCTTCTCTTAATATATCCCAGAATTGTGTTTGCCTTTTTGCTGCTGCATCACATTGTTGACTCATGTTCAGTTTGTGATCTCTTAGTATACTAAAGTCTTTTTCACATGTGCTGCCGCTTAGCCCAATTCCTTTCATTCTGCATCTTTTTCCTTTTTGTTGCCCAGATACAGGACTTTGCATTTCTATTTGTTAATTACCATTCTGTTAGTCACCGTCCACTGTTCAAGCTTGTCTAGATCTTGTTGAACTCTCTCTCTTCTCCAGTGTTAACCATCCCTTCTAGCTTTGTGTCGTCGACAGATTTGATCAGTTTCCCATCAATTACCTCCTGTTTAAAAACACTGTGTCCGGGATAGAGCCTTGTGGTTTCCACTTGACACATTCTTCCAATTGGATGTGCAGCCATTTATGACCACTCTTTGAGTAGATCACTCAGCCAGTTGTGAATCCACCTAACCGTTGCCTTGTCAATCCCATATTTGATCATTTTTTTCAATAAGGATAGCATGAGATACTTTGTCAATTGCTTTAGTAAAGTCAAGATCTACCACATCCACCACATTTTCCTGATCAACCCAGTCGGTGATTTTGTCACACAAGAAAATTTAGATTCGTCTGGCTTGACTTGTTTGTTACAAACCCATGCCGGCTCTGGTTAATTACTCCATTCTCATCCAAGTACTTTCATACATGCTGCTTAATAATCTGTTCAAAGATCTTTCCTGGTATAGAAGTCAGGCTCACAGTCCTGTAGTTTCCTGGATCCACCTTCTTCCCTTTTTTGAAGACAGGGACAACATTTGCCCTTTTCCAATCTTCTGGGACTTCTCCTGTTCTCCAGAAATTTTCAAAGATTATGGCGAGTGGTTCAGCAATTACCTCCGCTGCTTCCTTTAGTATCCTAGGATGTAATTCATCTGGATCTGGAAACCTAAGTTCCTTTTAAGTTAGCTAAGTGTTCCCTCACCATCTCTCTGCTTACAGATAGCCTACATTCTTTTATTCCTCCATTAGCACAGGGAAGATCAGTTGATGTTACATCTACTTTCTGAGAGAAAACAGATACAAAATTGGAATTTAAAATTTCGGCCTTCTCAACATGATTCTTAACCAATTCACCATTTTCATCTTGTTCTGTTGCTTTTGACATACCCCCAAAATCCTTTTTATTGCTTTTGATCTCTCTTGCAAGCCTCAAGTTATTATTGTCCTCACCAAATAGAAAGCATTTTTTGTGCTTTATGGAAAATGTTACTATGAGGGACAAACAAAAAAATATTTTATAATAAGCTGTACTGAGCTCTAATCCCACACAAGAAAACTTTGTTGCAAATCCTCCTCTTGCTGAACTATGATTAAGGGCACGGCGATTAGCGCTGAAGCACAGGCAGCGGACATGGTCCCTCTTATATTGTTACCCTGTAATTATGTGTAAAGTGAATGCCTGATTCTCAGGGTGTATTAGGGACATATTTGATTGGTGTCACTTCAAACGAGAACATATAGTCGCCAAAACTGGGAAGAATGTTCTTCATTACAGCTTAAAGGGGTTGTCTCGCGGCAAACCTCAAAATTTTACCTTACCCCATTCCCCCTGTCACCTCCCTGGCATAAAATAGCAAATTAAAGCGGTTTTTAAACCGCTTGCTACTCACCGATCCGATGAAATAAGGACTTTAAAAAATCTTCTCCCAAAGATGGCCGCCGGTCCTTTCCCAGGGATGCACTGCGGTTTTCTCCCATGGTGCACCGCGGGTCTTCTCCCATGGTGCACCATGGGCTCTGTGCGTTCCATTGCCGATTCCAGCCTCCTGATTGGCTGGAATCGGCACACGTGACGGGGCGGGGCTACGATGACGACGTGGTGACCAGCTCTCCGGCACGAGCGGCCCCATTCACCAGGCAGAAGACCGCACAGCGCAAGCGCGTCTAAAAAAGCAAGAAGACATCAGAATTGGACAGATCCATGGCGACGCTAGCAACGGAGCAGGTAAGTGAATAACTTCTGTATGGCTCATATTTAATGCCCGATGTACATTACAAAGTGCATTAATATGGCCATACAGAAGTGCATACCCCCACTTGCTGCTGCGAGACAACCCCTTTAATAATTCATTCCATATTACTATAAAACTATTTTGGTTTGTCCCTCGAAGTGACAATTTTGCCTACCGAGTTGGACTTCTGCAACTACACCCTGGCAAAGGAAACATTCCAAGCTATACCATGGGGTTTAAATCTTTTGTGAAGGATTCATACTGCAGCAGGGTAGTGACCAAAAACCACACCTGAAAGCACGAATTACTGGAAGACCGAAGGAGAGCAAGAAGTGCCGGCTGTCATGTGAACTCAACAGATCAAATATTTATGGGGGCGCTTGAAGGGCAAGAAAGACGAGCATTCATTATCATCACAGGATACTCTTTGGAACACTTTCAAATGATGCTGAGATAACATGGGTCATCCAGTTTGCACATCGGTACACTAAAGCAGGAAGAAGACATACAAAATACTGAGAAACTCTGAAATTCATATAAAATATCTCAAATTATAATCATTAGAAAAAAGTTTGGCTTTAATTAGAAAAAAAAACACAAAATAAAAGCATTCTCACCAGGGTTCTCAGACTTTAAGACGCCACTCTTTATGTTGTCTGCAGGCCAGGGGCCTCACTCACTGCCCAACATTCGGACGCAACCAACGACTAGAAGAGTTATATCTTTTAACCCATTAGTGACCACGTCCTGGGTGTCTGGGCTTTAATCTACAGGGCCGTAAAATCACGCCGACCCTGTACACTTAAGACGCGGGGTCTATATGTGTGACAGCTCCCTGCTATTGGCTGCCAGGGGTAGCCTGTACCTGTCATGGGGGCCACAGTGAGCGAGCCCGTCTGTCATGTGATCGCCGTTATCCAATGAATAACGGCAATTGCATAAAAGTTAAAGTTTCAAACTCTCCTCACGGATCGGAACCGTGATGGTAGCTGAAATGACTCACCTCCGACGTCCAGCAGCGAAATTTAAAAACTCCCTGCTCCCAACTGTCAAACATAGTCGAGAGCAGAGAGATGTAACCGAGGGCCATTTTCTACACCGCCGCACCTCAACAACCTTACGAAACCTCACAGAGCGCCACTTTCTACACCTCATCCCTGCCGCTGAGGTCAAGAAATCCCTCCACCCCTCTGCCCCACACACACCAAAAAAAAAAAGTTGGGTTTGCAGCAAGCGTGGGAGAAGGCATAACAGCGAACATGTAAAGTTAAAAAAAAAGTTTTAAAAAAGTTAGTTTCATCTCCCCTCATGGAAGTTAGTTACATAAAGCCCCCGGGTTTTCCGCTCGATTGAATCGTCGTCCGCGGACCTTTCCCCAGCTTCTGCACATGCACCCGTTAGCAAATTGTTAGTGGTTCAGAGATAGAAAGCAGAGGGTGGTAATAAATGGTTCGTACTCTGATTAGGCCCCCGTCGCTAGTGGGGGCCACAGGGTTCAGTATTAGGCCCCATTCTCTTCAATATATTTATCACTGACCTGATAGAGGGGCTGCACAGCAAAATATCAATATTTGCAGATGACACAAAATTATACAATATAATCAATGCAACGGAGGACAATGTGCGGCTACAAACGGACCGAGATAAGCCGGGGGCTTGGGGGGGGGGGGGGGGGGATGGAGGTCAATGTGGATAAATGTAAGGTTCTGCACATGGGCAGGAGAAACGGATGTCACCAATATACACTAAATGGGGTACTGCTAGGGAAAAGTGAGATGGAAAAAAAAAGACCTGGGGGTACTAGTGGGCTGTAGACTAAACTGGAGCAACCAATGCCAGTCAGCTGCTGTAAAGGCAAATAAAGTCTTGGGATGCATTAAAAGAGGTATAGGGGCGAAGGATGAGAACATTATCCTTCCACTATATAAGGCACTTGTCAGGCCTCACATGGAATACTGCGTACAGTTCTGGTCACCGGCGCTCAGGAAAGATGTTACAGTGCTGGAGGGGTACAAAGAAGGGCAACTAAACTAATACATGGAATGAAGGTACTGGAATACCCAGAGAGGCACCAAAACTGGGATTATTCACCCCGGAAAAAGATGGCTAAGGGGCGACCAAATAACTATGTATAAATACATGAGGGGACAATACAAGGATCTCTGCCATGATCTGTTTATACCCAGGACTGCGGCAGTAACGAGAGGGCATCCGCTACGTCTAGAAGAAAGCAGGTTTCATCACCAACACAGGAGGGGGATCTTTACTGTAAGAGCAGTGAGACTATGGAACTCTCTGCCTGAGGACGTGGTGATGGCAGAATCCATAGAGGAGTTTAAAAGGGGACTTGGATGTCTTGTTAGAGCGCTATGATATTACAGGATATAGACGTTTCGTGACTAGTGGGGTTGCTGATCTCAAATGTTGATCCAGGGATTACTCTCGCGGCCATTATTGAGTCCCTTGGGGAGTTTTTTTCCTCCAAATGGGCTAGATGGCTGCTTGTTTTTTTTTTTGTTTTTTTTTTGCCTTCCTCTGGATCGGCAAGACCCTACAGGATGTGATGCGGGCGGGCATGGAGGCTCTAGTACCCTGTTGTACTGCCTGTAGCTTGGATATAAGATGTGATACGGGTGGATATGGAGGCATACAGGTTTTGTACGGTATCCTGCGGCATATCGTTCTACATTTGCTGTAACTGAGCCTCCAGATCATGAAAACTTGTAGGCTGACATATCTTGCATACTGGCTTGTCCTATACAGGTTTTATTGGCGATAAATCAAGTTACCGGGCAGCCACAGAAGTGTGACAATGTTGTGGGGGCTCCTGGGACCCCCTTGTGTGTGCGGCCGAGCATTATCCTGCTGGAAGCCGTCATGCGAGGAACACAGGATGTCATGAACATATCGCTGAGCTGTCATTGTCCCTCATACCACCAGTAGGGGGACCGACTGTCATATGCAATGGCCCCCCAGACCATCACATCAGCAGGGGGCAGGATTGAGGTGATCACCCTGAAATCTCCAGATATGAAGGAGTCTCAGAGTGTGATAGACATGATGATTAGTTAGTATAAAATGTCTATCGATTTGTACTAAACTAGACGTATTATGTGTGTTTTGTGACTTCAGCCTAATGTGGAACTCTGCTGCATAAGGAAAGAGTTAAATCACAGTGTTATTGCTTGTATTCAATACTGAGTGTTTTCCCAGTCCTCCCCATCCCCCACACAGAATAAAGAGATATCTACTTTCAGTTTCAGATTTGAGCACATGTTTGTAAGACAAAGACTTGCTTATACATTGGAGTTGAGAGAAGGTGGGCAGGAAGGAGGGGGGATTCTATATGATCTGACAAATGAGAATTCTATATGTTACTGATGTAATCTGTTGCACGCCCATTAAAGGGCAGGTGTTATGCTTTACAATAAAAGGGGCCGTCTGGGTGTTTCTGCCCAGAGAGCCATTTTGGATATGAGATTGATAGCTTGTGTCTGATCTGCTCGATGATGTGTGCACACTATACAATTTGGAAGCTACAAAATACCCCGAAACCTGCTGGAGAAAACTATATCCAGTTCAAGAGAGCCTCTTATAGGCCAAGGGGGGAAACACTTTTAGGGCCTCCGATGACAAGACCGTTCATCTAATCACCACAACTCATCATTTACAGATCTGCCTGAGATGCCGGGGGTACTAGAGCCTCCACAACTCCTTCTAGGGGCGGGATTGTTTTTGACAAAGTGTGTATATTATATATATATTCCATTTTATCATTTATGTAAATTTGCCCACAATTATTACTTTTTGTAATACATTTGTACAGCATTTAGTAAAAGTCCACATGAATAATACCGAATGTTCAATAACCTTGTTTGTGTTTTAGATCTCATTATCTTTATTACTGTGATATATCCGAATTGTTCTAAAAGTTTAGTTGCCCTTCAGGAGTTTGCTGAAATACAAGCAAAATCTTGGATGTGTTAGCACAGATTCTGCATGGGACCAGGGTCTCCGCTGTCCCATCCGGGGGTCTCCGCTGTCCCATCCGGGGGTCTCCGCTGTCCCATCCGGGGGGCTCCGCTGTCCCAACCGGGGGTCTCCGCTGTCCCATCCGGGGGTCTCCGCTGTCCCAACCGGGGGTCTCCGCTGTCCCATCCGGGGGTCTCCGCTGTCCCATCTGGGGGTCTCCGCTGTCCCATTCACACACAGCAGAGAATTTCTGCATAGATTTTTGTTGCGCCACGGGGATAAGTTGCGTGCCATTTCTCCCCACATATTACACACGGGAACGCTGGCGGCTTAACCACACCCAGATCTGAGGCCTCATGCTGCACACGCCGTAGTCCATACATGTCAGCTTTTTAATATACAAAGCCAACGCATGAATAACCCCCGACTGTCCAATCGCGGTCCGTTATGTGTTTCTAGAGCCCTGATGACAGAGGGGCCGGATTTGTAACTTGACCGGTAGAGAAGTGTCCACAGAACTGGACTCGAGCGTTTCGGCATAGCGTGGAATACGCTGTGCGTATTTGCTAAATGGCGTGTGCATGTCTCGTGCGGGTGGCACGCTGCGGGATACGATCATGTGAGCCCGGCCGTAATACTCCATGTCAAAAGAATTTCGAGTTGTGTTGACTGTTTTGTATTCTGTACATTACCGACTCGTAAACCATTTGTGTTTCTTGCAGGCAGGACAAGCTGAAGGTCCACATGCGGAAGCACACAGGAGAGAAGCCTTACCTTTGCCAGCAGTGCGGTGCAGCTTTTGCCCACAACTACGACCTGAAGAATCACACGCGAGTGCACACCGGGCTGCGACCTTACCAATGCCAGGCGTGCCACAAAACCTTTGTGCGTTCTGACCATCTCCACAGACACCTAAAGAAGGATGGCTGCAACGGGATCCCCTCTCGTAGAGGACGGAAACCCCGCATTCGAGAAGGAATTGTTCCTCTTCCTCCACCTCCAGGGAACGGCAATGGTCCTGGAGAAATTCAGGCTGGGTGCCCAAGTGTGGGGGCTGGAAGCACTTCCTAAAGAAACCAAAAACAAACTAGAATTTTTCTCTAAATCATTATAAATATATATATATATATATAAATCTATAATTATATCAAAGTATATTTGGGGTTGCCTAATTATCACTATCCTCGTGGGAGGGACTTGAGAGTCTAGACTCAGCACAGGGGACCAGGGAGGGGAACCGTGTTCTCCTGGGATTGTGGGAGGTGGGGGGTGCTTGGAACGAATGAATGGTTGGGAGTAAAGCAGAAGCGCTTGAGGTGTATCGGGGCAGGTTGCACTATTTCTATACCTGCTGTAGAGAGCAGCTACACTGAAAACGTACTTAGCGTCTACTCTAAAGGTTCATGCTGCGCGAGGCTACTCTTATCTTTACGTGTAATGTGTGATTGTGTGTGCAGAACGGCTGCCAGTGCTGCAGGATAAGTGATTCTGGCATCATTTAGGGTGTTCAATCTAATAGAAGTCCATGTAAATCAGGCTGTACTTTTCTAAAGGAAACGTTCCGCTTCTTGAGATGTTGAGCGGTGGAACCGCGGGAGAAAAGCCTTTAACTTATACAGTTAGTGCAATTACTATCCAGCATTTCCTTTCTGGTTCTTTTGATTGTGTAGCGACGTAACAGATGCCGTAGCTGTGTATTAGAGGTGAACGGGCTTCTGATAGTAGACTAGATAACCATTAGACTGTTACAGCACAACTACTACTTCCAGTTTAATACTAGATGTGCCAAAAGGGATACATAGTCATCTCCTTCACTCCCGGGTGACACTACCTACAGTAGTCTACATAGACTGGATGGCCACAATTTGACAATCAATTTGAAAGAACTTCAAGTTTTTCTTTGGTTTGACTAACTAGAAAACCATCTAAAGGTTTAGCGAAGGGGCAAATGGCCAGACATATGCTACTCTGCCTTGACTGGGGACTATTTAGTTACAGGGCTAGAGCCAATCTTTGCCCTTGATGAAAGAAAGGACTAGTTAAAAGCATCTTAGATTTCTAATGTTGCAGGAAAGATACTGCGGCATCATCCTCCAAGTAGCCCAAGCTTAAAGGGGACCTGTCATGTCTTATGATTCTCCCACTGAGGACAGCATACAGTAGTGACAGGCATGCTGCTGTCACTTGTGGCCAGTGGTTTTTAAGAACTTACAGGTGGTTTCTGCAGCTCCTGGCAAGCAATGAGACCAGTTTATGGATAAGGTCCTGCTAGCCCTGCCCACCCTCTGTGATTGGCAGTTTTCTCAATATGCAGAGTAATAGGATGGATGGGCGGGGCTAGCAGCACCTCATGAATAAGTTGGACTCATTTCTTGCCAGGAGCTGCAGAAACCACCTGTAAGTTCTTAAAGAGCCCTGGACATAAGTGACATCAGCATGCCTGTCACTACTGTATGCTGCCCTCAGTGACGGCAGCATGAAGTACATTACAGGTTCCACTAATTGCTTAATCTCCAATGCACTTTTAAAGCTTTATAGGCATTGTAGCTCCAAAATGTCAGAGACCAAAATGTTATTTTTCACAAAGATGTGTTCATTCTTTATTTTATTCTTTTCCTTCGGATCTGCTGTTTGCCGTGTCATTTTTACTGCAGTACACGGTTACTGCGTGTTGGTGCACAACATGTCCTTCATGGGCACATTGTGGGGTGCGGCACAATGCAAAGTGTCTAGTACTTCTCCCAGTGGGGTCTTATTATCTCTCCTTGTAGCGTGCCTCCCTGCTGACCACGTAGAGCTGTAGTTATAGTACTCTCTGAAAAAGTAGCCGTTTTCTCTTGTAGGCGGGGTTATACATTATTACACACACCCCTAGCAGGAAGAAATGAGAGAGGCCAGGTGTTAAAGGGGTATTGTGGTGATGAGACATTGTCTTCAGTTTTCATCTATCCACTACACTACACAAATGGGACAATGGTGGGGGGGGGGGGGGGGCATCCCCCATTCTCCGGATCAGTGGGGCTTCCAGTGGTCAGACCCCCACCGATGTATCAGTTATCACCTATCCAGTGGATGGGATGAGTACTGAAAGAAAGGCCTCATCTCCAGAATACCCCTTTAAGAATAGAAAGCAGGGATGATACCAGTGGACCTTTTAGAGCTGGTATGTAAATACTAAATGTATAGCTGCAGTCTTGTCCATTAAAGTTAGCTGGGTCCATCCGCACGTGTAACAGCCGCTGTGGCTCTTTTATAAAGGGACCCATGATGCTAGTGTGAACAGAGCCTTAGGAGGCCGGTGGGCGGAGTGCCACGTGTTGTGCCCAAACTACTGGTCGGGGAGCACTGGGTTACACAGTGCACATTACTCCGCAAGCATCGTTTAGGAACAATTCAGACATTTCTAATATTTTGGGTTCGTTCCCACGGAGCGGAAAATATTGCTGAACGTCTGTAAAGGACATTGCGCACCATAGCCACAACACAGAAGCAGTCCAAACTTGCAGCATAGGTACGCCTAGGGCACAAATTTTGACACATTTTTCGTTGTGGTGCGGAATATCCATTGTGGACATTTCATAACATTTTCCCCTACGCAGGAACGTCCCCATAGAGTATATAAGCAGTAATTGAGGATAATAATGCCATTTATTGGAAGCCATGAAATCCCATTCTCTGCAGTCATTATTTATAAAAAAATTCTTTAGCAGAATAACTTAGTTTGAGATCAATAGAAAAAAAACTTTTAAAACTCCGGGCAGTTTAGTTTCTTTTTGTTTGTTTTTTGCCTGCACAATGAGTGCAAGAAAGCAGTTTTAAATACATCTTAAAAATAGTTAATCTTGTGACATCTCCAACCCACCAACACCCCCCAAAGCAAAAAAGAGATGTCCAGGAGTAAAGCTTTGCGTTAATATAGTCTATAAAGGTCATATTCAGTGACTTCTAGAAATCCTCTTCATCAGTCACCTTGGAATGAAATGTAAAACCTACTATTCTAGGGGTAATATTGTCGGTGTCCTCCAGATTTAAGCACTTTATGTAGTGAGGACTTGCTGGGGTCTCACTTCTAAGTTACATTTGCACAAGAAAGTATCTTTTTTATGTTGTCACTTAGCTTACATTTTCCTATCTTCAGCTCTGATCACAGCTAGAGGCGCCTCACTAGTCTTGTTATTTGGGTTCTTGTTTTGTCTTAAAAATTCTCACTTTAGATTTGTGAATTCATTTTCTATTTGCCAAAAGTCGTCGGACAACTAAACCCATTCTAAATACAACGTATGTCCACGCTTTGATAACATTTGTCTTTGCTGTAACATGAGATTATTATGGCTCAGCTCGGACCGATGCTTTGGTTTAGTAGCCGTAGTCATTTCTGTCCTTTCTTTTGGATCACAGATGCATTTCTGTTATTTATTTGCAAATGTTCTAAAATGAATACAGCCATTGAATTTAACCTTACGCTGCGCACCTAATAAATGATTGTACAAATGGGAGCGACAAAAGACTTTCTAAAATATTGTGCAATATATCCTTGAAATTCAAAAACAAATTAGTTTGGAGCGGTTTTTCCCATCTTCAGTCTTCAAGACCCCCCAACAGGTCGTGGTTTAAGGAAGGTACCTGTAACTGAGGCACAGACAATAATTACATCACCTGTGTCATACATTGGAAAACCTGACCTGTTTGAGGGGTCTTGAAGACTGGAGTTGAGAAACCCTGATGTAGACAAGTATATAAATAAAGGATATGGCATCACTTTATGACCGATGGGGGTCCAATGCCTGCAGCCTCTACACAGTCTTTTCCTTAAGAGCTGCTCCCAGGCAATAGCAGCACAGCTCTGTACAAGAGAATGGGGCGCTTGCAGTGTACTACACAGCTACGTTCCTGGCAGCCACACAGCTGTGTAGCAAAGGGGCTGGAAGGCTGATTCTTTCTCATGATTGATAGTGGTCCTAGAGATTGGACCTTCACCAATCATAAAGTAATGGTATACCCTAGCGAGGTATGAGATGGGCTTATCTCTTTAAGGGTCAGTAACCCAGTATGCTGTATTCAAGGGTTTCTTGAACTGAACAGCTGTTTCATCCAATGCACATAACTTATCCATAGAACTAGTGGTAAGGACGTATCTGTGTAGCAGGAAATATAAATTAAAAATCAAGGTTATTACATAGTTTCTGCTATTTCAGAGTTTGATCACTAGTTACTAAAATCATAGAACCCCAATAATAGCGGTCATAAGCCCCGCCCATAAATGGTTTACCGGGATTTTGCAATTACTTTTTCAGCAAGTAAGAATACGTCCTTACAGAATACAGGCAGATTCTTCAAAGATCTGATTCTTCTATCCCTGGAGTTAGTGCATATATATAAGGTAGAAGCATCCCGCTGGTGGGGTCCGGGGTCTAATGTCAGGGTGGGGATTCTGGTGCAGCGATGGCACGTAGTTTCATCACAAATGCTTGTCAATGCTGCCAAAAAAGAAAAAGGCCGCCGCGTGGGTCGGGGAACCAGATCAGATCACTGGACTGAATCGGCTCTTTTCATACACAGACTTGGGCCGGGTTCAAATGTGCGTAATTTAATTACGTCAATTACCTGCGCAATGTGTGTGGGCATAATACGTGGTGAATGAGCCAATGGGGTGATTTTCATGGATCCATTCACACTTGAGTATATTCCTTGTGTATAATACGCACTTAAACAAGAACGCAGTATGTCCTATTTTACCGCGTATTACGCACGATAGGGACCTATTGTTCTCTATGGGTGCATAAGAAAGCGCTGCGCAAACACAACTTCATTGCATATGTACAGCGTTTTACCATACGGTCGTGTGAGCGCCGCCTTATGAAGAGTGCGATGCTTGCAGGAATGTTTGCTGCATCCAGAGTCATAAATAAAATGTGCGCGGCTCGTTATGTGCGGACACAAGCCGTAGAAGCGGGGGTCAGTGTCCCGCGAGCTGTCGTACAACTCTGGCGCAAACAGTTGTATCCCTGCAATTTTGTACTGAACCGATATTATGCAAGGAGAGAATAAATGACCTTTCATGGAATTACGCCAAATCTACAGCTGCGGAATTTCACGCCAATGTCCACGGGCCTAATTGCGGATTTTGATGCAGAATTGCAAGAGTTTAAAGCCATTTTCAATTCTGCGTCGAAACCCGAAAACAGCTTGTAGATTTTGGTGCAGCATTTGGCGCGGCTCGCGGTGCGTCCTGTCCGGTGGGAAGGTCCCTGTGCAGCAGAAGGTAGCGATACGTAATAAGGCACTTGGTACTACTATTTAGAGCCGCAGAAGCACCTTACTAATCCCTGTAATGTTTACATGGTCAGGAGGGTCTGGGAGGCGATGAGGATAGTGCTAACTAGGCGCTCGCACCCCTGAGCCCTCACAGCTGATTGCACTTGTAAAGGAAGCTTGAATTTCAGACAGGAATATATGTTTGTATTTTTTTACCCTAATTTTGGTGTGTTCGCAGCATCTTTGGGGACGACGCGAGGCGCTGTACACTGCAACCACCCTCTATCTGCAGAAACTATAGTCATTTCCAGATCCATCTCCATGGTGACGTTTCCATTACCGCTTCTTGTGGCATGACCGCTCCAATTTGAACTGGTAGGGTGTGATTACACGAACGCTAGTGGCCGCCACAAGCACGCACAATTTAACGCTAATTGCTGGGCTAGACGGGCAATTGTAGGTTCAACTTGGCAGTTTTCGGGAAAACGCGGGTGTGAGCAGCAGCTGCCGACGCTTGTGTAACCGCGGAATTCACTGCAGAGTTTTCCACTTGATTTCCGCCTTTAAAAACCACCGTAAAATCCGCCTACGGAATCGCAACACGTTTCCGCTCAAGAAATGTCACTAATTGATGCAGAAATGGGTTTTTCTGCATCTGAATTCCTCATGCAGAGTTTGCCCATCGACCGGGCTCAATCCGTATGCGGTGGAATTAACCCTTGCACAACAGCCGCTGCCGCTCGCACTCACATTTTCCCAACTGTCAGGTTTGCTGTGGTCATTAGAGGCGGAAGTCAGGCAGTAAATTCAGTGGTGACTTCCGCCATGTGGACCATAGCAACATACCATAAAGGCTGCAGGTCTCCCGCAGTACCAGCCATGTGGACCACAGCAACATACCATATAGGCTGCAGGTCTCCCGCAGTACCAGCCATGTGAACCATAGCAACATACCATAAAGGCTGCAGGTCTCCCGCAGTACCAGCCATGTGGACCATAGCAACATACCATAAAGGCTGCAGGCCTCCCGCAGTACCAGCCATGTGGACCACAGCAACATACCATATAGGCTGCAGGTCTCCCGCAGTACCAGCCATGCGGATGGGATTTACCAAACCTCGTTCACACGGTGCAGAAAAAATCTCTACAAAATCTGTTGCAGCATTGACTTGCGGTGCAGATTTTCCATTTACAGCATGTCGGTTTACGGCGCGTATTTTCAGGGTTGATTCCTTCTATTTACATGAGGGGTGAAGTCCAGTTGCTGCAGATTTTGCACTGTGAATATAAACCCGCCCCGTGTGAACGGGCCCTTACAGCTGCGGCTTCCAGGGATACATGAAGATGCATCAACTCGCGGCGCTCAGCAGATTTACACTGCAGATATAATAGTCCGAAAAATTTGGATTGCAAAAAAATGACATTTATTTCTTGAAAAAACTGTTCTGGAAGTTGTAATCAGAGCCGCCACTTTAAGAGAAGTCTGTAGGCCCAGAAGAGGTTAATACCCTATAGTTATGCTAAAGCAGAATCCTCATTCAAGCTAAAGGCCCATTTAGACACAATGATTCTCGCTTAAATTTCACTCAAAGCCGTCTTTTGAGCGTTAACCGTTGGTCTAAATGCTCGGACATGGTGCAGTTTTCGTGCACGAGTCATTCCTCATTCAATTCTAGTTTTCTTGAATTGAGCGATGAACTCTTATCAGCGGTGCAGGCTTTTATCACAGTCGGCAGCGCTGATAAGATTCTTACAGCCAGTGTCCCACCAGCTGTAATCATGGAGAACAATACAGCTGTTTGCTTATTCAGAATAGCTGTATTGTTCGCCGAGTGATAGCGGCTGTGTCCCGCTCTGCCCGCATAGCTCTTTACTAGCTACTATAGACTATGCGAAGATGATCGCTCAAAACTGTCACTCAAACTATCGTTTGAGCGATCATCTATCAGTGTAAATGGGATCTAAGCCGTCACCCGGACAAGATTTCACATGTATCACTCCAATATACACTGAGCTAGTAGGCACAATGAGCAAATGGCCACATGTTCCAAATACGGACGTTGTACAGATGACATTGTTCATCGTGATTGTTTGATCCGTATTTATCTCTGTATTTGCAGTCATTCCTTTTATTTTCTGTATTCACCCAATAGAAATAATACCAATTTATGCAAAAATGGACAAAAGTAAGTTGCTTTTGTAAAACATGGATTTGAAAAGTGTGGCCATGCAAATCTATAGCTTTACATTGGCTCTACTTTACAGTCTGCAAAGCACGGACCAAATACTGAGTAAGCACACACTTGTCTGAAAGTGGCCTTAAAGTGAGAACCTCGGGGTCAGATTCCATCATTAGTAAACTAGTAACCTATCAGGGTTATTTAACATACCAGGACTGTTGTTATTTTCAGTCTGATCCATTTTATGTACAGTCCAATGGGTGGTCTTATTACTTATTGGCAGCCTTCCTTGGATGTACAGCCATACACAGATAGCTGTCAATCACTAATAGCTCCGCCCACTGGACTCTTCAACTCAGAATCTGCAGAGATATAAATGTATAAAATACAAGTTATACCGAATCTTCCCCATAAAACTATATATCCGTGCGGCTCTACAACATGATGGCTGCAGTGTGGACAACACGTTCCAGCTGACAGACTCCCTTTAAGCAGCCTACTAAAGTGCTGATCAGACGATTGGAAAAAGCTTACCATATAATTCCCCTTCTTTCTAAGGCCGATCTCACATCACTGGGTTTGAATTGCGGAATCCACAATCGTCACCCGCACAGACGATTCGCGGCACTCCGCACACATTCAACAATAGAACATTCGCATGTCCGCTCACATAGTTCTATTTTAGTGCAGATTCTGCACGCATGGCTCCCATTGAAGTCAATGGAAGCCGTCCGACCTGCGGCCCATCCGCAACTAACATTGCAGAAAGGTCGCGGCTGCCCACATCATCACCTAACGACGGCGTGGTGAAAAAAAAAAGATTCTTTTAAAAATTTGTACTGCACATGTCTGATGGCGGCTTGCTGTGGCCATCCACAATACAGGATATACCAGGTACCCATGGTCGCCAGCAGGGACAGGGACGGATTCTGCGGCGGGCTCCGCACCCGTCCTGTCTGGGTGAGACTAGCCTAAGTATTTCAGGAGAGCCAAGATGTCTAATGACACTTGTCTTTACCCTGACTCCTAACAAAGAGGTTCTGTCCATATTTGCTAGTATACAAGGGTCTCACTTCTGGCCCATTGATTGGTGGGTACAATTGTACCAACTTGTTCATAGGGCATGTAGAGACTGGCCTGTGATGGAACGCCTTTTACCTCTTTGTACACAAAAGCTTCTTACATTCTGGGATTCACAAAAAGAGGTCCAAAGAAAACCCTGTTTGGTAAAGATTAAATGTTGCCCAACAAGTCCATGGCCCCTCTGGCCGGCCTCCACTATATCAGTTGTTTCTCAACCTTCTTGAAGGGTCTGTTGGAATATTGTCAATGGAAGACTACTGGCAGCGCTGGGTAGGGGAGCATGGGCAATCGTACCTCTGGGTACAAAGTGCCATAGGGGCTTCTCACTGAAGTTGCCTCTGCACTGCCTATTGAGCAGCTCCACTACTGGGATTGACAGTTGTAGTAGTCTCCGGATTGGACACTAGAGCTGTCAATCAGAGCTGTAGAGCAGCTTAATGGGCAGAGTGATGGACATGTTAAAGAGAAAGCCCCTCCTCTTGGCATTTGCGGCAGTACAACAGCGATTAAAATTTCATTTTGTTGGTGCTGCTATTAAAAGCCCCAAATCATGCCCAAAGGTATGATCACACCCTCCTCCCCATCCCTTCCTAGCGCTGTCAGCAGTTTTGCCCTGGTGTCAGTCTCCTTTTAACCCCTTAAGGACCAAGTACTGTAAATATACGGCATTTGGTCCTGGGTTTTAATCCCCACCGATAGCAAAGATATATGGCGCAAGATTAAAGCCTCTGCTCCTGCAATCAAGCCGGAACAGGTCGGGTCCTCAGCTGTAAGTCAGAGCTAAGACCCCGGAAGAGAATGGAGAAGGTTTTTAACCCCTTTCCCGAGTACATAACGCTCTTCCACTATGTGACCTGGCGATCACGTGACTGCCAGCATCTCCCCGTTACAGCAGAGCTGCAGGATCATGGCAGACCCGGATCAGCTCCGTCAGTGACTATTGTCACTACAGGGGGATGTTTTCCCTGTAACTGGGGCTCCAACGGATTCCCCAACTACAGTGGAAAAGTATGAAATAAAAAAAAGACAATATGATAGAACCGCAGATGTCTTATATGATGTCATGGGGGTCATAAATGGTTACAAAAATAAGTAAAAAAATAAATAACTGAATAAAATAAAAATATATATTCATAAAAAAGAAAAGAACCCAAAAACGTATGAGCCCTGTAGTCCAAACCTACACATATTATGTATCAAAATGTCCAAAACAAAATGAGGAACCCGTTCCCATACTTTTTTAGCATAAATATATTAATTTAAAAAAATATATATAATTGTTACATTTTTTTGTTTTAGCTTTTTACCCCCTACCCCCACCCCGGAATCCCATAAACTTATAAAAAACGTGGGGGGGAAATGCAGCAAAACTAATTTTGGAAGTTGAATAAAAAAAATCTAGGGTAGTAAACCACCCCATGGCTGAAATCCTCAAAAAGTGTCTGGTCATTTTAGGTACAAAACAGCCTGGTCCTTAAGGGGTTAAGCAAGAACCTTTAAAGCAGGACCTTCGTTTCTGGTACACAGTGCTGTCTATACTATCCAGTGGTTCTCCTCTATGAGCAGTTCTCATCTGGTACATGTGCAGACTTTGTATGTCCTACCTTCTATAATGCACTGGGCAGTGTAAGGGTTCGTCCACACAGGATGTGTCCACTTGGCAATATCTGTCGCCAGCACAGCAAAATACACACATGCTGCAGATTTCTCTCCGCTCGGTGAAAGTAGTGAAATCTGCAATGAAAATTCGTAGCATAAACTGGCATGCTGCAGATTTAATACACTGCAATTTTTTAATGCGGTGTATGAATGAGATTTGGTAAATTTTGATGCATTTTGCTGCTACTGTTTAACACACCCTGAAGGTGGCAGTGAGCCGCGCAGTGGTTTCACAGAGGTTTGGTCTTCTTTTGATTTAATAGGGGCCCAATTATTACATTATTGATTTATTCAGATTACCTGTCTATAACGAGGAAACAAGTTGGAAATACGCGGTCATGCAGACAAGACTGCGAGTAGCAATGGATAGCCAGTACTTACACTAAGTTACTTTGTTCCCATCTATGCAGTATCAGTTCTATTATGGAATCATACAGATGTATCCCTACTTCATTTAGCAAAACCAAAATGAAATATATATATATACACCTAATATATGACTCGCCAGATGCTATCCGTCAGACATCTTTCGCCATCCATCCACTATAGGCTTCTATGTTATGGCACTAAATTGGATTCAACTGGTATCATAACAAATTCAAAAAAGTTAGAGGTTTTCCCAGAAGCAAAACTATTGGTGGCCGGTCCTGAGGCTTGGGATCCCTGCCAATCAGCTGATTACATGCTACTATAGATGGATGAAACTCTCAAAGTGCCATCCGTAGTGCTTGTCATTGCAGCTCTCTCCCATTAAACTCGAGAGAGAGCTGCAATACCAACCTGGACCACTGCAGACCGGACAGTGTTGTGAATGGCTGGGGTGCGGAGCAGCGCACCCGCCAATCCACTATTGATGGTCCTTTCTCAGGATAGTTCACCAATAGTTTTGCTCTGGGATAACCCTAATAAGGCTGGACACATCTGTAAGGAATCGTTGGTCAAGTCATGTGCAGTTCTAATCACATCCTGGTACTTGCAAGAGTAAGCTAAAATTGCAGCTTATAAAGGGTCGTCCCACAAAAACACATTATCAGCTATCCACAGGAGAAGGGATAACTTGCTGATATTTGTGGGTCTGACCACTCGGACCCCCACTGATCTTCCAAAATGTAAGCAGCCACGGTTACACATGTGATCGGTCACTCCATTCATTCCAATGGGACCGCTGGAGATGGTGAGTTCAAGCATTCAGCGATTTTTGGCAATCCCATTGAAATGAATGGAGTGGCAGTGTACATGTCTATCCGCTGCTGTCACATTGCAAGATGCTCTGGATCCTCATTCTTGGCATTGCTGGGGGTCCCAGAGATTGCACCCCCATAGATCAGCTATTATTCCCCTATCCTGTGAATTGGAGATAACTAGTTTTCATGTAACGACCCCTTTACTATACAAATTTTCATTTTACTAACAGTATGCAGTTACAATGTGTATCTTCCATGTATTGCACAGCTCATGTGACCCTGCTTGTCCGCTGCATGGTCATCTAGGCTAGTTCTTCTCCAGTGTATATAGCTCAGCAAGTCCAAAGTCCTACAAAGCACATGCACTAACAGGGGTTAGTTACTATGGCTGGTAGAGGCAAACAGAATATCACCAGACAACTCCCAGTGATGGGGTCTGGATTCTGAGAACAGGTACTGCGGGGTATTGCGGTCCATTCGCCAAGTGCTTTCCATGATTTTCCTGACTTATTTAATTCAATATAGCAAAGTCCCGCAGGCTGAAAAGGTCCAGGAAATTCACATCTGCAACATTGTTTCTAAATGTATTCCATTCAGCAGCAGAGCAGGTCCACATCTTATATTGTTCTCACCTCTGAGAATGTATTGAAGCACTTTCCGAGACTCTTGTGTGACCTGTTGTCTGTAGCCGTATAATGCAGCGACATTTACATAAAGAGAAATAATCCGGCTAGCCAGAAATATATGGCACAACCATTTCCCAGGCAGATAAAGGTCAAGTGGGTGAGCCAACTCCAGTAGAACTATTGCAACGACTACATCTATCTTATACATCACATATAGATTGTACACAGCGGGGCAGTTTACTGATCTAATAGTTAAACCTTGTATACTAAGACCAGGCAGTCTAAAAATGCAGCAATGTATCATAGTGGCTCGTGCTAGATGGTAAATTTGGTGTATATTTAGATACTTTTGTCTAACTTCATATTATCTGTTAGCTTGGCTTAGTTTGTGCCACAACTTTGGCGCATGTTGTCACATTTAGGCCATGCCCCCTTACCACTAAATAACACCCCCTTGTCAAGCAGCCAGCTAAAAGGTACTAAAGCCAGCTAAAGTCACGGGATGACTGTCGGGCACTTTAGGGCGCTAAAACCAAGCAACTCTGACAAGTATCGCGATTTCTTGCTCAGATCTTGAGGCAGATTTTCCATGGAATGGCTGCAGATTATGCCCTTTGCATTACAAAGAGTGGAATCCGCAGCATTTCCACGCCATTGCCGCATGTAAGAAATCAGGATTTTGTGGGAGTTTGCTTGTGGTGAATTTTTGCGTCATGTGGAATCCACCCAAAGGAGATGGAAATGATTGGGCCAAGCTGGGTTTCCACGGGGAAACCTTGTAACACCTCCAGTTAATTCAACCAAAAGTTCTATTTCTGTACGATGTAGAATAACTTCCTGACTTTATGTTGTTGGCCAAGAAATGTTGATAACCAATACTTGAGTCCTAACACCAGCCTGTCGGGCTGCACATTCCACAGACATTAATCTAAAGAGATCTGGGGATGTTATGTCTATGTTAACTGCTTCTCAATATTACACTATAAAGCTTAAGGAACCAGTTTCACTCCTTTTTTGTAACATTGGTTAATTCTTTGCAGTGTATGACCTTCTGTCCTCATGCATTCCACAGGTCTTCAGGTTGAGTGCAGTTCGGACAACTCTCCCTGTATTCCTACCTGCACTGTCAGGTTAAATCATATGCAAAATATCATGTTCTCCTGTAAATAAAACATGTCTTTAAAAAAATGAGATGTCTTGTGTTTTACTGGTTTAATAGGAGCAACAAAGTTACAAGTTGGACCTCCAAATTCTACCTATGGACTTCCATAACTTATGGTCCTTGTAGACGGGATGATTATCATTCGGGCTCCCACGGGAATCTGAGCGATAGTCGTCCCGGGTAAACGCACGCAGCGACTGAACGAGAATTGTTCAGGTATTCAGTTTCTGCATGCAGACAACTCAATGACGGTCCCTGCTGAACGATTATCTGCTTACTGTGAATGGAGGCGGGCGGGGGAAGAATGCTCCCTGGCCCGCTCCAACTCCATGCCGGCAGCGCTGTGAGCAATGCCAGCAATATTCCTGTGTAACCGGACAGGCTGAGCATCACTGGGATGAGTGGTATGATAAACTTGGTGGGATGATACACATGATTGGATACAAGGCTTGTAGGATACAATGTATTTATAAGAAACAGATCTAATAAAAGGGGAGGAGGCGTTGTGTTGTATGTTAGGAGAACATTCATCCCCACAGAGATTCAAGCTTCAGAGCTGGGAGTTCTGTAGAAACTGTTTGGGTAAGAATACAAGGAGAGAACAACAGAAAGGACACCATTGTAGGCATTTACTATAGGCCGCCGGGACAAGCAGAAGATATGGAGGAACTCTTTCTACATCCGATGGCCAAGCTCTCAAAGAAGCCCAACATGGTGATCATGGGAGATTTTACCGATCCAGACATTTGTTGGGAATCTCTCAGGTAAAAGTAATGGATCCAACAGATTCTTATCCGCTCTTGGTGACAACTTTATCTTCCGGAAGGTAGAAGAGAAAACAAGGGGATCTGCTATCTTGGACCTAATTCTTACCAACAGGGGATGTCACTATTACTGGGGGCCGCTGTGGGGTGTCACTATTACTGCGAGCCGCTGTGGGGTGTCACTATTACTGGGGGCCGCTGTGGGTAGTCACTATTACTGGGGGCCGCTGTGGGTAGTCACTATTACTGGGGGCCGCTGTGGGGTATCGCTATTACTGGGGGCCGCTGTGGGATGTCACTATTACTGGGGCCACTATGGGATTTCACTATTACTACTAGGGGCCGCTGTGGGATGTCACTATTACTACTGGGGGCCGCTGTGGGATGTCACTATTACTGCGGGCCGCTGTTGGGTGTTACTATTACTGCGGGCCGCTGTTGGGTGTCACTTACTGCGGGCCGCTATGGGGTGTCACTATTACTACTGGGGGCCGCTGTGGGATGTCACTATTACTGGGGGCTGCTGTGGGATGTCACTATTACTGTGGGGTGTCACTATTACTGTGGGCCGCTGTGGGGTGTCACTATTACTACTGGGGGCCGCTGTGGGATGTCATTATTACTACTGGGGGCCACTGTGCAATGTCACTGTTACTGCGGGCCGCTGTGCGGTGTTATTATTACTGGGGGTCATTGTGGGGTGTTACTCTTACTGGGGGCTGCTGTGGGGTGTCACTATTACTACTGGGGGCTGCTGTGGGGTGTCACTATTACTACTGGGGGCTGCTGTGGGGTGTCATAATTACTACTGGGGGCTTCTGTGGGGTGTCATAATTACTGCTGGGGGCTGCTGTGGGGTGTCACTATTACTGCTGGGGGCTGCTGTGGGGTGTCACTATTATACTGTGGGCTGCTGTGGGATGTCACTATTATACTGGGGGCCGCTGTGGGATGTCACTATTACTGCGGACCACTGTGGGGTGTCACTATTACTACTGGGGGCCGCTGTGGGATGTCACTATTATACTGAGGCCGCTGTGGGGTGTCACTATTACTGGGGGCTGCTGTGGGATGTCACTATTATTCTGGGGGCCGCTGTGGGATGTCACTATTACACTGGGGGCCGCTGTGGGATGTCACTATTATACTGAGGCCGCTGTGGGGTGTCACTATTACTGCGGGCTGCTGTGGGATGTCACTATTACTTCGGGCCGCAATGAGATGTCACTTACTGCGGGCCGCTGTGGGGTGTCACTATTTATGGGGGCTGCTGTGGGATGTCACTATTACTGGGGGCTGCTGTGGAGTGTCAATATTACTTCGAGCCGCTATGGGATGTCACTGTTACTGCGGGCCGCTGTGGGGTGTCACTATTACTGGGGGCTGCTGTGGGATGTCACTATTATACTGGAGCTGCTGTGGGGTGTCTCTATTACTGTGGGCCGCTGTGGGGTGTCACTATTACTGTGGGTCGCTATGGGATGTCACTGTTACTGCGGGCCGCTGTGGGGTGTCACTATTACTGGGGGTCATTGTGGGGTTTTTATTCTTACTGGGGGCTGCTGTGGAATGTCACTATTACTGGGGGCCACTGTGGGATGTTGCTATTACTGCAGGCCACTATGGGATGTCACTATTACTACTGGGGGCCGCTGTGGGATATCACTATTACTGGGGGCTGCTGTGGGGTGTCACTATTACTACTGGGGACTGCTGTGGGGTGTCACTATTACTGGGGGCCGCTGTGGGATGTCACTATTACTGTGGGCCTCTATGGGGTGTCACTATTACTACTGGGGGCTGCTGTGGGATGTCACTATTATACTGGGGCCACTGTGGGATGTCACTATTACTGGGGGCTGCTGTGGGGTGTCACTATTGCTGGGGGCCGCTGTGGGATGGCAGGGCTGTTTCAAAATAGACAACGTGCAGATTTTGACTGCTGCAGAAATTCCTGCTGAGGACATTCTCCAGTATTTCCGCATCTAAAAAACTGTCAAAATCTGCACGCTGTCTAATTTAAAGCGGCCCTGTCCTTTTTAGAACGATGGGCGTAAAATCGTACATCGTGATAAGCCCCGCCCCCTGACATGTTGGCACTTTGCGATAAATAAGTGGGTTTTGGGTTGCAGTTTGGGCACTCGGTCTCTAAAAGGTTCAACATCACTGCTATAGGATGTTTACTGGATGAAAATAGTGAATTGGTTAAAAAAAGCTGTTGAGAAGGCTGAACTTTTAAATTCCTATTTTATATATCAGAAAGTAGATGAACATCAGCTGATCTTCCCTGCGCTATTGGGGAAATAAAAGAAAGCAGGCTATCTATAAGCAGAGAGATGGTGAGGGAACTTACATGAATTCAAGTCTCCAGGTCCAGATGAATTACATCCTAGGATACTAAAGGAAGCAGTGGAGGTAATTGCTGAACCACTTGCCATAATCTTTGAAAATTCCTGGAGAACAGGAGAAGTCCCAGAAGATTGGAGAAGGGCAAATGTCCCTATCTTCAAAAAGGGAAAGAAGATGGACTCCGGCACCTACAGGCCTGTGAGCCTGACATCTTTACTGGGAAAGAACCTTGAACAAATTATTAAACAGCATGTATGCAAGTACTTGGATGGGAATGAAGTAATTAACTGGAGCCAGCATGGCTCAAACTATGACAGAATCACTGATTGGGTTGATGAGTAAAATACTGTAGATATAGTATGTCTTGACTTGAAAAAGTATCTCATATCATACTTGTTGAAAAGAATTACCAAAAATGAGATTGACAAGGCAACTGTTAGGTGGATTCACAACTGGCTGAGTGATCATACTCAAAAAGTGATCATAAATTGCTGCTCATCCAATTAGAAGAATGTATCAAGTGGGGACCACAAGGCTCTGTCCTAGGCCCAGTATTGGTCAACATTTTTGTACAGTACAGTAGTCTAGAGGAATCTAGCCGGAGTCTGGTACACGGGATGACAATCTATTCAGCAAGGAAGGCAGTAGAAGGAGAGGTAGCTAAGTTAGAGGCACAAGGCACAATAAAAACACGAATGTCAGGGCCAGGCTTTTATAATGAGTCTAATCAAGAACTGGGCGAAGCTAGGGCATGGGTTGGGTTAGTATTATCTGGGAATAGGAGAAGAGTCATGCATGGGAAGTGTCCAAAAGGCTTGACAGCGCAATAGGAAGGGCTACCTCTCTGTGTGCAGGAGGTTGCGGGTTCAAATCCTGACAAGAAGAGAGAGGATTCAAAAGTTTTAACAGTGGGACGTGACGAAACTATTGGTATTTAACATGGAAAAATGGAAGGTCCTACATTTTGGGCAAGAAAAATGAATTGAGCACATACAGAATGGGAGTTAAGTAGCAGCACATGTAAAATAGACTTGGGTATACTAATAGATCAGAGTTGGAATAAGAGTCAACAATGTGATGCAGCAGCAAAAACGGCAAACATTTCTGGGATGTATTAAGAGAAGCATAGAGTCTAGATCACGTGAGGTCATTATCCCTCTCTACTCTTCCTTAGTCAGACCTCATCTGGATACTGTGTCCAATTCTACACTGTGACAGCCCTTCAGATATTTGTAGACAGCTATTAAGTCTCCTCTCAGCCTTCTCTTCTGCAAGCTAAACATTCCCAGATCCTTTAACCGTTCCTCATAGGACATGATTTGCAGACCGCTCACCATCTTGGTAACTCTTCTCTGAACTTGCTTCAGTTTGTCTGTCTTTTTTATTGGGGTGCCCAGAACTGGACACAATATTCCAGATGAGGTCTGATCAAGAAAGAGTAGATGGGAATTATTACATCATGTGATCTAGACTCTGTGCTTAATACATCCCAGAATTGTGGTTGCTAAATGTCCAATGCTTTATTAAAGTCAAGATGTATTATACCTACTGCATTTCCATGATCAACCCAGTCGGTGATTCTGTCATAGAAGAAAGTTAGACTAGTCTGGCATGACTTGTTTGCTACAAACCCATGCTGGCTCCAGTTAATTACTTTATTCTCATCCAAGTACTTGCATACATGCTGTTTAATAATTTGTTCAAAGACCTTCCCGTTATAGAAGTCAGGCTCACAGGCCTGTAGTTTCCTGGATCCACCTTCTTCCCGTTTTTGAAGACAGGGACAACATTTGCCCTTCCCCAATCTTCTGGGACTTCTCCTGTTCTCCAAGAATTTTCACAGATTCTGGCGAGTGGTTCAGCAATTACTTCCGCTGCTTCTTTCAGTATCCTAGGATGTAATTCATCTAGACCTGGAGACTTGAATTAATTTAAGTCAGCAAAGTGTTCCCTCACCATCTCTCTGCTTATAGGTAGCCTGCATTTTATTCCTCTAATAGCACAGGGAAGATCAGTTGATGTTACAGCTACTTTCTGAGAGAAAACAGATACAAAATAGGAATTTAAGAGTTCAGCCTTCTCAACAGCTTTTTGAACAATTCACCACTTTCCTCCTGTAAGAATCCACTAGCATCTTTTCTTTTGCTTTTGACATGTTCCCAAAATCCTTTTTTATTGCTTTTGGCCTCTATTGGAAGCTTCAAATCATCATCAGGTTAACTTTTGTGACACTTGCCCTACAGTTTCTGCAGACGTCATTATATTCTTCATTCGATATGCCCCTCTCTGTCCATTACTATGCTCTGAGAGAGATTCCCAACAAATGTCTGGATATGATACTTTTGGCCATCTGATGTAGAAAGAGTTCCTCCATGTCTTCTGCTTGTCCAGACGGCCTATAGTAAATGCCTACAGTGGTGTCCTTTCTGTTGTTCTCTCCTTGTATTCTTACCCAAACAGTTTCTACAGAACTTCCATTCTTCGAAGCTTGAACCTCTGTGGAGATGATGCTTTCCTAACAGTCCAGACAGTGGCAAGGAAAACAAATCTTCCACCACCATACAAGACCCAAAGGGACAAATGAGGGCAGACAAGAACACCTATTAAATAGTGCTCATATGGTCCAAAATAAAATGAACCAAAATAGGAAGATGAGGGAGGATGTGAGAAAGGTATATAACAGGTAATAAAAATGAATGGAAACGCAAATACTCATTCGCCCCCCTCGGTGCCACAGAATCCAACTGAAACATCCACTTAGCCTTTCTCTGTGAGATAAGTCTCTCCCGTTCCCTCCCCTCCCATGAGTCTTCACCAGCTCAATGCCCATAAAGTTGATCATTTTAATATTCCCATCGTGTTGAGTATTAATATGTCTTGCAATATGAGCTTCAAATTTGTGGGAAATATCCCCTAGATCTATCACAGAAAGCTGACTTATCAATTCAGACATCACTGCCAGCGGCCATACCCATTAATATACTGATAGAAAGCACATGGGCAGGTAAAGAACCACATCCCTCAGCATGTAGCCCAACTGCTATATGAAGGAGCGTTACACAGGTTCAAAATACTGAAAGAATATTCTCATACAGCCACCACATATGGTGGGAGACGCTTCGTATTATACTTGCACATAGATAAGTCATATCTCTTAGACCAACTCATATGTGTAGTGCATGACGCAGGCTTACAACCTATTAATGATGTCTGGTACATACCTTATCTATGTGCAAGTATAATACAGGTGGTCCCCGACTTGCGAACAGGTTCCGTTCCAGGAGCCTGTTCGCAAGTCGAACAAATGGTTGTATGGAGGGGATCGTGGGTGGATCCCGCTCCATACAACGTCGGTTGCCGGCTGTTCTTACAGCGGGCACCCGGCGGCAGCAGTTCCAACGAGCCGCGCCGCTTGTCAGAACTTTTAACACTTTAAATACCGCTCTGACAGCAGTATTTAGAGTGTTAACAGTTCTGACAAGCGGCGCGGCTCGTCGGAACTGCTGCCACCGGGTGCCCCCGCTGTAAGAAACAGCCTGCACCCGACCTTCAGGGGGCCCGTACAGCGTCCCACGATGAGATCGCGGGACGCTGTGTGGTTGCTAGGCAGCCGGGGAACTCCTGAAAGGCCCCAGGGCTGTCTATGCAGAGTGCCCATCAAGCACGGCTTGATAGGCGCTCTGCATAGACAGCCCTAGGGCCTTTCAGGAGGTCCCCGGCAGCCCAGCAACCGCCATGTGACCGGACAGGCTTCTATCAGGCTTGATAGAAGCCTGCCCGCTCCCTGCACAGTATGATGTAATGCCATAGCATGACATCATACTGTGCAGGACAGATAGTTCGTATCTAGCGAAATTCGTAAGTCGAATGTTCGCAAGTCGGGGACTATCTGTACTTAGCAGCCCCCCAACATGTGACAGGCAACAGCTGGGGAAACATAGGCCAACCGCAACCGCAGGAAACAAACTCTCAACACAATGAAGGGAAGGGGGGGACTTGCTATTTGTATAGTGCCAACTTATTCTGCAGCGCTTTCAGGTAATTTGTAGCCAAGTGTTGGTAAATGTACGTGCCAAGACACATGACTGGACCAAGACTGAGTACATCGTGTTTTTTTAAACAAGCAGATAAGGGGGTGTAACTGCTT
The DNA here is from genome assembly GCF_035609145.1 of Eleutherodactylus coqui. Lineage (NCBI taxonomy): Eukaryota > Metazoa > Chordata > Amphibia > Anura > Eleutherodactylidae > Eleutherodactylus > Eleutherodactylus coqui. The sequence goes on from NC_089843.1 coordinate 220,176,061, forward strand.
CTACCAAACCACGAGAACCAATGTTGGGGTTGTTTCCCTCACCCTATCTGAGGGCAGGCAGCTGGGGACCGCCTAAATAGCGGATATCCCAGGGCCTAGCTCCATTTATAATCCAGCACTGGTCTAAATAAGATTAAATAGCTTCCCAATGGCTTAAGATAAGATAACTGGTCACAGAAATATTTTCACAACCAAGTTAAACTTTGCTACCTCTGTAGGATTTCAACACAATATCAGAACAGTGCATATCCCAAAACATGAAGCCTGGAGGTATAAGAAGCCTTACACTTCTAGGACACTGAAGTTTCCAAGGGATGATATGCTTGTCTTAAGCTGACTATTTTTCGAAGCTCAGCAGATTCCGACTGATTAAACCTTCAGATTAACACTAACACAGCGAGGACTAAATCCGACTAAAGAACAATTACAGGCTTAAAGCTGAAGATCCTGTTAAGAGCCTCATAAGCAATTAGCCAGAAATTAGGGCACTGTTTTGAAGTATGAGGTGTGATAGGTCAACGCATGAATAGTAGAAGCTTAGGCGACACGCTGACATTTTTGTAAACATTTCATGATGGATCCAGAGATGGAAAATCTGTTCAGCCAAAAGATACGAAACCAGAAGATAACATAAATGGGAAGAAAAATCAGCAAATGCACAAATGTAATATGTAGGATTTTTCTTGTCATTTCCATGGAATTGTTAATACGGAATCCATCACCATTTTCTTCCTCGTTTTAATAAAGGCAATAATACGTATATATCACGCCAACGTGTCCTTTAGTGCTGCACACATCATTCATTACATATTATAGGATTTTCAGCTTAAAGTGTTACAATGTTTGTGGTTTCATCAGTGTTCGTTTCCCTTGTGGACAATCAGTTCCAGAATTTTGGGGGGTTTTAATTAGAGATGAGCGAACATATTCGCTAAGGACAATTACTTGAGCGAGCATTGCCCTTAGCAAGTACCTGCCCGCTCGGGAGCAAAGATTCGGCGGGTGGGGAGCGGCAGGGGAGAGTGGGGAGGAACGGAGGGGAGATCTCTCTCTCCCTCTCTCTCTCCCCGCTCTCCCCTGCTGACTGCCGCAACTCACCTGTCACCCACGCCGGCAGCCGAACCTTTTCTTCCGAGCGGGCAGGTACTCGCTAAGGACAATGCTCGATCGAGTAATTGTCCTTAGCGAGTATGCTCGCTTATCTCTAGTTTTAATGTTTCTTTCTACCTTTTTTCTCTAGCTTACACATTTTGAAGTGAATGAGCCTAAAGAGTTGACTTGTTTTTGAATCTAAAGCCTCATTTACACGCAAAGATGATCACTCAAAATGTGTAAGAAACTGACAGTTTTGAATGATCATTTTGCATTACCTACTAATGGGCTAATCATCCCATTAGCAGCTAACTAGCTTCATTTGCATGTATTTAGAGAACTGCAGGTGGTCTCTTCTCTAAATACATCTGCTTTGTTCTTACAATGCCAGTTGCTTACAATGCTATCAGCGCTGCCCATGGAGAACACAGCATGCTGTCCTCCTGAGAATTTATGCTGATTTTATTAGCTCCACCCCCTCACATTGCAAACGCCGGAGTGGAGGAGAGAGGCAAAGAGTCAGTGAGTGGGGAGGAAGGGGGGACTTCTCAGATGGAAGCGTATATTAGCCGGACGTGAAAACGCCGGCCGATATACGCTCGTGTAAATAACACCTTAATTATATATAACACAGTCGTTCACTTTCAATCTTAACATACATATCGACTGATTGGCCAGTTGTCTACATCGTGGTATCATATTAAAATAGTTTTCTCATATCGTCCTGTAGGTATAAAAATCCATACAAGACACCTTTTTGTTCGTCAGGGAAAGGCCTGTTACAGCGTTTATTTGCAGTATTTCAAAATGATACCCTTTCTGCCCCTTTCTAAAAATGAGCTGATATTGTAATGCGTCATAATATTTACAGTGAAGGATATAAGTATTTGATCCCTTGCTGATTCCGTAAGTTTGCCTGCTGTCAGACATGAACAGTCTATCATTTTTAGGGTCGAATAGATAGAATATCCATAAAAAATCCAGAAAATCACATTGTCTAAATTATATATATTTATTTGCATTTTGCACAGGGAAATAAGTATTTGCTCCCCTACCAACCATTAAGAGTTCAGGCTCCTCCAGACCAGTTAGATGCTCCTAATCAACTTGTTACCTGCATTAAAGACAGCTGGCTTAAATGGTCACCTGTATAAAAGACTCCTGTCCACAGACCCAACTAATCAGTCAGACTCTAACCTCTACAACAAGATCATAGACCTGCACAAGGCTGGAATGGGCTACAAAACCAGAAGTAAGACGCTGGGTGAGAAGGAGACAACTGTTGGTGCAATAGGAAGAAAATGACTGTCAATCGGCATCGATCTGGGGCTCCATGCAAAATCTCACCTCGTGGGGTATCCTGGACCATGAGGAAGGTGAGAGATCAGCCTAAAACTACACGGGGGAAACTTGTTAATGATCCCAAAGCAGCTGGGACCACAGTCACAAAGAAGATCCATTGGTAACCCAATAATGGATTAAAATCCTTCACATGTGCAGCCCGTCTGAAGGTTGGATGATTCTGAGAGTGATTGGGAGAAGGTGCCGTGATCAGATGAGACAAAAATTGAGCTCTTTGGCATTAACTCAACTCGCTGTGTTTGGAGGAAGAGAAATGCTGTCTATGACCCAAAGAACACCGTCCCCACTGTCAAGCATGGAGGTGGAAGCATTATATTTTGGGGGTGTTTCTCTGCTAGGGGCACAGGACTACTTCACCGCATTAGTGGGAGAATGGATGGAGTGACAACCTCCTTCCCTCCACCAGGACATTAAAACGGGTCGTGGCTGGGTTTTCCAACACAACAATAACCCAAAACATACAGCCAAGACAACAAAGGAGTGGCTCAAAAAGAAGCACATTAAGGTCCTGGAGTGGCCTAACCAGTCTCTAGACCTCAATTCCATAGAAAACTTATGGAGGGAGCTGAAGATCAGAGATGCCAAGTGACAACCTCGAAATCTTAATGATTTAGAGATGATCTGCAAAGAGGAGCGGACCTCCTTCTGACATGTGTGCAAACCTCATCATCAACTATAAAGAACGTCTGACTGCTGTGCTCGGCAACAAGGGTTTGCCACCAAGTATTAAGTTTTGTTTGCCAGAGGGATCAAATACTTATTTCCCTGTGCAAAATGCAAATAAATACCGTATTTTCCAGCATATAAGACGACCTTTTAACCCCAAAAAATCTGCTCTGCAGTCGGGGGTCGTCTTATACACTGGGTATACAGTGTCCGAAAAAAAAAATGAATACTCACCACCTGCAGTGCTGCTGCAGGCTGTCTCTCCACCGTGCACGCCGGCAGAGCATTGCTTTCTGCAAGCGAGGCTTGAATGCCCCGCCTCCAGAAAGCTAATACTCTGATTGGCTATCTTAGTCTGGTGTTAGCCAATCACAGCCATTCATGACATCATTATCTGTAGGAAGCAACGAGCCAATTCTATGGTAAGTGTGACCTCGAATTGTGAAAGTAGGTGAAAAACCGGGTATTATGACTTCCCTATCTGCACCAAATGACCTCATCTGATCTGGAAGCACGAATTGTATTTCCTAATTCTATTTAAAAAACGCTGTGATTCGTTGCAGTTCCTCTGGCTCGCCTCGCGAGGGGAGTGAGATTTTCCCACCAAAACTACAGATACCAACAGTTTCCTCCTTCAATTTTCGCGTTTCGCAATGCCTACATTTTGATTCATTCTCCTTATGATTACTAATTGATGCTTAACATAGTCAATCAATGGGTCATAATGAAATGTGGCATCATTAAAAGGCTCCACCTGCTGCGGACAAACGCACGTCTCCTTTTTTAATGTCATTCAGCAAAGAAAACACGCCATCTTTGTGAGTCTTCAAGCGTCACCGCAGCGGTCAGAGACACGTAACGCTCAGCATCTAAAATCTGACGGGTCTGGGTTTAGTCTAGGGTCTCAGCAGCTCTAAGGGATGTGTGACGCTCAGCATGTAAGGTCCCGCGGCCCTGAGATTGCTCCAATGTCTGTGTAGGATCAGCATCTGGAGTTCGGCGGACCGGAGATTACTGCAACGTCTCTGTAGCTCTAAGAGACACGTGACGCTCATGATCTAAAGTCCGACGGGTCTGAGATGCTCCGGGGTCTCCACTGCTCTAAGAGCAGCTTGTCTTCCAGTTTGTCGATGTCTTCTTGCCTAAGTGCCTTCATCAGATTCTAGGTTTCAGTAATTTTGCAGCTCGTACTCTGCTGGAGCCAGGCACTACATCTGACTTGTGCGGCATATTAAAAAAAGACCGTAAATGGATAGGAAATCCGATTATCAAAAGGAAATCATTTCTTGCACAGCTGAGGTAAAATAAAAGCTGCGCTGTGATTGGTTGGTATGTGTTATACTGCTGAGGTAATAAAGCTGCGCTATGATTGGTTGGCATTTCTTATACTGCTGAGCTAAAATGAAAGATACGCTGTGATTGGTTTCTAGGGGCATCACAGATTTTCTTTAAAATCTCCATCCATGTTAATGTGTCTTTTGTTCAAGTTTTAATCCCAGGCAACTCCAGGTATCCCTGCTAGCTTAACCCTTTCCAATCCAATTTGTATCCTGGTTTTCCTAGGGGGCTTACTCTTTTTCTGCCGTTATACAACGGCGCTATCTGCTGGCTAAAGCCAGTACTGCATGAGGTGACACGTTGGATAGGCTCCGACAGCAGAGAGGCTGGCAGTAAACAGTAAGAGAACCCTGACGGACGTCTTCCAACATCAGAGCTGTACAGCCTTAAATCATAATGTCTTCTGAGGTCAGACAGTGCATTGGAAAGGGTTAATAATTGCATATGTGCGGCAACGATGCCTAGCTAATGATGTTCATTCCCTTCCCCTTCATCTCGCCGCTCAGCGCGGTGCCGGAGCTGAGGTGCGCCTGCTCATCACCAAATAAATCTGTCTTGTTGCACTTCTTAGAGAACTCTAAATTTTCAGGATAAAACGTAGCCGATGTCCTTCCTCAAGATGCAAACCATCTGTCTGCCAAATCTCATCATAATCGCTTCAACGGCACAGCCGTAAAAAAGAAACAGAGTGACTTTTGCCTTTGTAATATTAGTATGGACGTATAAATATGTTCACACGGGGCAGGGATGCTGCAGAATTAACTGGTGTAAATTGACCTGCACTGCGGATTTTAATTCCACAGTGTGTAAAGGCCCATTTAGACAAAACGATTATCACTCAAAAGATGTCTTTTGAGCGATAATCGTTGTGTGCCTTACAGCGCAAGGTGATCGCTCAAATGTGGAGCGATGACTTTGTGCTCCAAGTGGGGGATGCAGAAGACAAGCGGGGCCGCTTGTCTTCTGCATCCAGCTGTTCTCTGCTTGAAGCGCTGGACTGCTGTGTTCTTCATACCCCGCCTGTGTTCAGGGAGTCGGATACAGCTGAAACAATAGTATCAGCTGTATCCCGCTGTGAACTCCTGATAACTCCTTTCAGCATGCTGAAAGATCAACGATCAGCGCTGGCTTAACGAAAACTGCACGATGTCAGTGTAGTTACACACAACGATTACCGCTGAAAAGATGGCTTTAGAGCGAAGTTTGAGCGATAATCGTTGTGTCTAAATGGGCCTTTAATTTATGCTGCACAGTGTAAACAAATCCTGGAGGTGGAAAGTACAGACTTGGTTCTGAATCATCAGGTTCAGTATGCGAAATCGTATTATCAACCAATTAACTGCTAAATCCTTTATTCTATGATGGTTGGACAAGGGCAGATCCCCCAAGAAGCAATGATCAGTAAGAGTACCTTTAAATCTGAGCCAGGGATTTCACTTAGATGCTCTGGGGAGCAGGAAAGAGGAATCCACACGGCCGAATGGTTCTGTTTCTGGATGGAACCAAACACCGCTGAACAGACCCCATTAACCACAATGGAATCTGCCTGCTGTCCACTTAGCTGCCTGGCTTTTGAATGGAAGAAAAGTGCTGCATGCAGCACATATTATTTTTGGTATTTTCGCTGGATCTCGACAGAGCCTCCGGCTGGGGGTTTTGACGCAGCTCTAAAACCAGCGTAAATCCATTTTATTAAGATACATAGATAAAAATCAAAACAGCTACAGTGTAAGGTCGCTGTCACATGGGTATAAGCGCATTTACAAGCACATTTGTGCCACGTAATCGGCCTGTGCATGTTTTACTGTACTTTTTGCAAACACAAAAAAATTATGCAGCCATGCTCCCATTTATTGAAATAGGCAATTAAGTTAATTAGTTCAATATGTGCTATTTTTATGTGCAAATGCGCAAATAAAGAATGCTGTGTATTTTTTTGCGTGAACAAAATGCGTGTGCAAAATACTGTTATGTGAACTCACTGAATTCAATGGGTTCTATTCACTTTGTATTGCGTGCAAATTATGCGCACAGAAAACACTGCACAAATACATTCGGGTGTCAGAGGCCCCAGATACAGGAAAAAAAAAATTCAAAAAAATCAGCCAAGGTGACCGGCTAGGAAAGGGTGATCGGGAGAAGGGGGTCAGTGGCTGCCAGACATAGAGCCCCTGCAGGTCTAACACCTAAATGGCAGATTCTCCTTTCCTCCAGCAGGTATCTTTACTGCAGAAATGACACTACAATATAGAGGATCCTACTGTGTGCCACTGTATTGTAGAAAAGTTATTAAACTTTGATTTACCATAAAAGTTATTAAAAAGCAGTTATCCCACTATAAATTGTATTTGAAGATGCAGCGAAGCCACATTATCTAGTGTCCTGACAGCCAAATACAAAGACATCTACATACACTCTTAGTCACTAGAGATGAGTGAACGTACTCGGTAAGGGCGATTTTGCAATCGAGCACCGCGATTTTCGAGTACTTCACTACTCGGGTGAAAAGTACTCGGGTGCGCTGTGGGTCAGCGGGGGGCTGCAGCGGGGAGTGGGGGGGAGAGGGAGAGAGAGAGGGCTCCCCCCTGTTCCCCGCTGCTACCCCCCACTCCCCTCTGCAACCCCCCGCCCCACAGCGCACCCGAGTACTTTTCACCCGAGTAGTGAAGTACTCGAAAATCACGGTGCTCGATTGCGAAATCGCCCTTACCGAGTACGTTCGCTCATCTCTATTAGTCACCCAGCGAATTAAAACCATGCTCTTAAAGAGGGAAATAAAGCATCTGGTATTGATTCATGCATATTTTCCAAAAGGTAATTATAAACCCCATCAGTATAAGGGATTCTGTCATTAATATGAAAAGAGGCAAAAAAAAGTGTAAAATATATTTATTTGGTGAGAAGCCAAACCAAGCAAATAATGCAACTTACAAGATATGTATGATGGGTTTCCCACATTGCATAGATTTCAGACACTGTCCAAATTCATTCTAAGTTACTAATTGAATGATATGTACGGCTGGCTCCAGGGCAGTAGATGTGGTATGGCAAGAGAACGGCGCAACCGTTGGTGAGGATTTTCCATGAGAGGACAGATTCGAGTTGGACTGGAGTGAGTATAAAGAGGGGAGCAGCAGATGCAGAGTCTTTGGTGAAAACAAGGCAGATTGTAGAGAGGAAATTGATTTGGGTTTCCAAGAACAGATGACACCCTGTTAAAAGAAGGAAAGTGAGAATAGTAGTACATGAAGAATAAAGAGGCGAGGGCTACAGAGATGTAATATTAGTCCAAACATTTGCCTTTTTGACAATACAGTTCCCCATGCACTAAGAAGCATCACATAGTCATGGCAGTAAATGGCCAATGGAGCCAAGGATCACCTTTAAATATACATGGTAACATAGTATGTTAGGCTGAAAAGCCCATTAACCCCAATGTTGATCCAGAGGAAGGAAAAAAGCCCAATGAGGTAAAAGCTAATTTCCCAATTTAGGGAAAAAAATTCCTTCCTTACTCCAATCTGGCAATCAGAATAATCCTCGGATCACCGACCCTCCTGAGTAATCAGTAATATAACAGGTAATATTGTATCACTCAAGAAAGGCATCCAGGCCCTCCTGTACTCTATATTGTATCGCCATCACCACATCCTCAGGCAGAGAGTTCCACAGTATCACTGCTCTTACAGTAAAGAACCCCCTTCTATGTCAGTGTAGAAATCTTCTTTCCTCTAGATGTAGAGAGTGTCCCTTTGTTACAGTCCTGGGTATATATAAATGATGGGAGAGATCTCTGTACTGACCCCTGATATATCTATACATAGTTATTAGAGCGCCCCCTTGTTACAGTCTTGTGTATAATAGATGATGGGAGAGATCTCTGTACTGACCCCTGATATATCTATACATAGTTATTAGAGCGCCCCTTGTTACACTCCTGGATATAATAGATGATGGAGAGAGATCTCTGTACTGACCCCTGATATATTATACATAGTTATTAGAGCGTCCCCTTGTTACAGTCCTGGGTATAATAGATGATGGGAGAGATCTCTGTACTGACCCCTTATATATTATCCATAGTTATTAGAGCACCCCCTTGTTACAGTCCTGGGTATAAATGATGGTAGAGATCTCTGTATTGTCTCCTGATATATCTATACATAGTTATTAGAGCGCCCCCTTGTTACAGTCCTGGGTATAATAGATGATGGGAGAGATCTCTGTACTGCCCCCTGATGTTTTATACATAGTTATTAGAGTGCACCCTTGTTACAGTCCTGGGTATAATAGATGATGGGAGAGATCTCTGTACTGATCCCTGATATATCTATACATAGTTATTAGAGTGCCCCCTTGTTACAGTCCTGGGTATAATAGATGATAGGAGAGCTCTCTGTACTGACCCCTGATATATCTATACATAGTTATTAGAGCGCCCCCTTGTTACAGTCCTGGGTATAATAGATGATGGAAGAGATCTCTGTACTGACCCCTGATATATGTATACATAGTTATTAGAGCGCCCCCTTGTTACAGTCCTGGGTATAATAGATGATGTGAGAGATCTCTGTACTGACCCCTGATATATTATACATAGTTATTAGAGCTCCCGCTTTTTACAGTCCTGGGTATAATAGATGATGGGAGAGATCTCTGTACTGACCCCTGATGTTTTATACATAGTTATTAGAGCACCCCCTTGTTACACTCCAGGGTATAACAGATCCCCGATGATTTTCTTTATATAGTTATTAGGTCGGCCTTTAGCTGTCTTTTTTCTAATAACCCCAATTTTGATAACCTCTCTGGATATTGTAGTCTGCCCATTCCATTTACATTATGGTAGTTGCCCACATCAATGGAAACAGAGACTCAAAAAGTTTCATTTAACAAAACTGTCAAACAGTAAGACTATCCTTATTGCCCCTAGTAACCAATCGCAGCACAGTTTTTATATCTCAAGCCTTTGATTGGTAGCTAGGGGCAACAAGATTGGTCTTACTGCTTGACAGTCTCATTAAACGAGACCCAGAAAGCCTTATTCTGCCATAGTTGTATGCATATATATACGGGTGCAGCAGGTACTGATGTAGTTCAGGAAGAGTATCCCATAGATGTAGATGTTCTATATTGTATTATTTGTATGCCAGTAACGGGTAATGATAATTAGTGATGCATAAGAAAAAAATATTACTTTCTGTAAAACACAAGAGAAGCGTCTGGATCCGGAGCTGATAACAGCCTGAGTCTACCGCCTTGTGGACTGAAAGCAACAGGTCATAATACTATATTAGGGGAAGTAAGTCTGCTGCTCTTTCTGCCAAGGACCCTTTTATGCCTTTTAGGAGGCTTACAGATCCTTGGCACTTTTGTTTCTGACACCGTCATCCGGGTGGTTTGTGGTCAGTAATCAGTATTTGTAAGGTCAAACTAGAAGTGGAAGAAAACCCGTGAACAAGTATAATGGAAAGTTTTGTACCTCTTCTGTATTTTGGAACAATCCATGCTGGGATTACCAATAACGATGCAAAATATGCAAACGTCAACAAGATTTTATGACGGGAATCTATAGAACGCCTGTGCTTATCACAGCCTTTACCTAAAGGTCCCTGCCACTCATGAAAACAATGGATGTGACCCTCTCCCGTCCATACGAATGAAGATGGCGGTGGTCATCTTCAGCGCCACAAAGAAGTTGATTGAGCCGGGCAAAAGAGAGGAAAACAGTCATGTGGTTGGATCACATAGCTGCTATAATCTTCATTCGTATGGCCAGGAGAGCGCGGCATGCATTGTCTTCATGGGCAGCAGGAGGCCTTTGGGGAAAGACTTTGGTAAGAAGTTCTATACTTTCCATTGCAACAAAACAGTCATTTTTGGCAGATTACAAATTTTCCCAAAAAGTGGACAACCCCTTTAAGTCTGTAATTATTCTAGATAAATGCCTATCCTGGTCATTTGATTTCCCCTACATAATGATCTGCATGGCCTCAGCTGGCGCACCCATTCTTCTTAGCAAGTTTCATAAGCAACTGTAAAGTATTTGTAAGGCCCCTTTACACAGAATGATATCATTCAGCTTATCGCTGAATCGTGAGAATGTGAATGATAATCGTTGAGTGTAAACGCTGCCAGCGACGGAATGCCGAACAATAATTCATTAACTTATCGTTCAGTTTGTGCAGGCATAACAATCAAACGATTATTGGCCAGTGTAAACAGGCAGCCGTTCATCTGCCTGTTCACTGTCAATGGAGGCGGGCAGAAGCTATCTCCGCCTCCATTCACTGAGCGATCATCGCTCCTTTGTGAAAGCACAGGAGTGAGAACTGCTGGAACAACAATTGTTCCGGACCCTAAAACGCAACCTTTATCCTAATGAATCGCATTTACAACCCCGGTCCGTTACATGTCTAAAATTAATAGATGACTCATATACCTGCGAATTCGTCTTCTGGCCCGGCGGCGCTGATAATCTCCACGAGAGAATGCATCTAGGTTAGCAGGATGCACAGCCCAGTAATGTCCTTTCCCATTATCGCTCCGTCCAGCCTTAATGAAGCACTCGTTAAGAGAGAGGTTATGGCGTACGCTGTTCCTCCAGCTCTTGTCCTGCCACACATATAATGGTTATTAGATGCGGTCATCGTCATCCTGCTTCATATAGAAGTTACCGTTACTACTGATAGGATTGATTATTAGACGACTGAGCAGAAATGTATTTCAGGAGAAAAAATTACCAACAAAAAGAAAGCATATAAAAGGCACAAAAAATAAAATAGATGAACATTGAGCGCTGCATGTAGTGCAAAGACGAATCCAGCCATGATAGCAACATTAAGGCTTAGTCTTAGCAGTTCAGTGTCTGATGATAGCACTAAAGTGATCAGGTCCAACCGGTAGCCCCCTGCTAGATCAGCATTCTGGAGCCGCTTTTTGGGTAAGCAACATTTTGGGAATTTACGTCAGACTGGGGAAAAATGTTCATGGATCAACAAGGTGGGAGGGGGGGGGGGGGGATAGGCTGAACTAGATGGACATTGTCTCCCTTCAGCCTCACATACTATGTTACTATGTTTGTCCCGACTTCATAATTTATTTGTGTGGTTCTACTATTTCATATCCGAGCTGTGGGATAAATAGCAGATGAGACACCTATAGTAAAAGGGCTTTGTAATAATGCCCGTTCCACAATATCAGTGACACTTTACCTATTACACGGTTACCTTCGCATACATTTCAATGAGAACATGCAGAAACCTCTAAGACCCCAACATGTCAAGGCTTAAAATCTAAACCCTGTTGTCCTTTGCTGTATCTATCATGTTCCATGTCCTTAATTACCCTTGCAATAAAGTTCATTTCTAAGGCTCTAGTTACATTTTTGCAAGCCGAGTTACCTGATTGTGGTAGTAGGGGTAGGTGTCCATGATCCATTGGTAGATGTCACTTAGTTGCAGTCTCTTCTCAGGGGTGGACAAGATTGCTCTTGAAATCAAGGCTATGTATGATTGATTTGGCTTCTCGAGGAGACCGTTCCTGTCTTCCTGCTGATTTCTTTCCTTCATCTGACCGCTCTTTGTCTCTAGTTTGCCTTTTGTCGTTCTGTCCATTGTTTCCAGTTTTATCTCCTCGGCGTTATCACTAGGGATGATCTTGGACATTATCATGAGGTTTTCTTGACTTCTTATAGAGAGGTCCATTTTATGTCTCACTTGGCTCTCCTCGGTGACCCGGTTTTTCTCTTGTGCTTCATGATTTGTAAGTGACTTCGCCAACAACTCTGCGGGGAAGTGAAGCCGTTCTTCTGCTTTGCTTTGCATGTTTTCTGCCGAGCTTCCTTTTTCATTCATGTTTCTCTCGTTGTGCGCCGAGGTCCACCCCATTAAGGAATCTATTAGGAAGGAGGCTCCCCGGCTGTGGACTGCAGTAGACATTCTGTGTCCCTTCAAATTAAAAAAAAGCCTATTTTTTTGCTCAAATGTCGTCCGACTCCCTTAATTTATTTGTATTGATTTCTAATAGCTTCTCTCTTCCGCCCGGATTCCTGACACTTCACTCTCTCTCACTGGGTGGCTGTGCGATCTGCAATAGGCGCATATTACCAGTTCCCTAATTGTGTCTGTTTATCCTTAGAAGCTTTGTTATCTGTGAGGATTTACACCTTAATCCGGCAAATAACATGATTAATGCACACGCCAAACACAAAGCTACACATCAAACATGCCGTGCTGGAAACACACCATGCTTACGCCAAAACCCAAGCAGTTTAGGTTCAGTCCATATCATATCTGTGATGTATATTCAGTGTGTATACTAGGAATTCTAACATATACGCCAATTGTGTTCATAGGGTTAGGGCGGCGTTACACAAGCTTATGCGCAAAAACACCTGCCGCAGTGTAGTTACATATGAACGAGGTTTGAAGAGGAACATAATCTGCGTGGTGCACGAGGCTGTGCATATTACTGTAATTTTTGCGCACGCAAGGCCAGTTCAAACGCATCTGACACTCCCTTTCCATGGATTTCGGGGCTAATTAAAGGTCTAGATGTGTTCTTTTTACTGCATTTTCGCGCAGTGTTACATCCTTGCTCTTGTGTATTTTCACACTTCCCATAGGCTTCTTTGGCACTTTGCTGCGCACAAAATGCTTCCTGAGAACAAACCCATTTAAATCAATCGGTTCTGTTCTCGGAGTTCAGATACACAAATACCTGCGCAAACACGGTGGTGTGACAGAACCCTTATAGTCGCCCAATGAAGGCCAAAATAGTATTAAATGAAGGCCATAAACATGATGTGAATGGGACCTGAGTGCAATCAAACATCACAGAAAATTTAAAGGGGTTGTCCTGCGCCGAAACAGGTTTTTTTTTTATTCAATAGGCCCCCCGTTCGGCGCGAGACAAACCCAATGCATGTGTTAAAAAAAAAAACGTTTAGTACTTACCCGAATCCCCGCGCTGCGGCGACTTTTTACTTACCTTACTAAGATGGCCGCCGGGATCTTCACCCACGATGCACCCCGGGTCCTTTCCCATGGTGCACCGTGGGCTCTGTGCGGTCCATTGCCGATTCCAGCCTCCCGATTGGCTGGAATCGGCACACGTGACGGGGCGGAGCTACGAGGACCAGCTCTCCGGCACGAGCGGCCCCATTCACCAGGGAGAAGACCGGACTGCGCAAGCGCGTTTAATCGGGCGATTAGACGCTGAAATTAGACGGCACCATGGAGACGGGGACGCCAGCAACGGAACAGGTAAGTGAATAACTTCTGTATGGCTCATATTTAATGCACGATGTACATTACAAAGTGCATTAATATGGCCATACAGAAGTGCTGAACCCCACTTGCTGCCGCGGGACAACCCCTTTAATTTCAACTAAATTCCTTTTGCAGCTCATCTAGGAGGACTGTTACATATTATTTAGTCATCAGAAAGGTACATGTCATAAATTACTGATGGTGGGGGTTCAACCATTTGGGCATCCCTCCAATACTGACAACTACTAGACCATATGGGCAGTGAAAGGCAGTTGGCACGTTCTCTGGCTCTCCTGGCCAGGACCTAAATGGTCTTTGAATTCACTCATAATGCAAAGGTTCAAATCCAGAGTCACATCTGGGGCAAAATCCATCGCAAATACACCAAAGATTTTCATGTCTTATCCTCAGTAGAAAACCTTTGAGAATTTTCATACCAGGTTTGTTGATCTCTGACAGTATAGGGGTTAATGGGCGCATTGCTGGGGATCTATGTACAGAAGAGGTTAGCACATTGGTGGTGGTCTAGACAGTAAAACGGGGTGACCAATAAGGTCCAACCAAGAAAAAGAAACTGAACCTTTTGGAATTTTCATACCAGGTTTGTTGATCTGATAGTATAGGGGTTAATGGGCACATCGCTGGGGATCTATGTACAGAAGAGGTTAGCACTAGAGATGAGCGAGCATACTCACTAAGGCAAACTACTCAAGTGAGTAGTGCCTTATTCGAGTACCTGCCCGCTCATCTCTAAATATTCAGCTGCCGGCGGGGGGCGGGGAGCGGTGGGGGAGAGCGGGGAGGAATGGAGGGAAGATCTCTCCCTCACTCTCTCCCCCCCGCAACTCACCTGTCACCCACAACGGCAGCCGAATCTTTAGAGAAGAGCGGGCAAGTACTCGAATAAGGCACTACTCGCTCATCTCTAGTTAGCACATTGGTGGTGGTCTAGACAGTAAAATGGGATGACCAATAAGGTCATATACATTTACAAGAAAAAGAAACTGAACCTTTTGGAATTTTCTGTATTTCTGCATTGATTAATAAAATGTGGTCTGACTGCTTCCAATTCTGGACAAACACAATCTGATTTAAGGCCATTGACAGACTTACGTATTCCAAATACATTTATGCATCTGCAATGCAGACGTGTGTCCCAGCCTTACCGCAGGTATTGCGGTGATGCTCAGAGTTTGGGTCAGGAGACCCAGGGTCAGGCCGGGACACTCCTCCGTATTATGGACACATAGATGCAGTCAGAATGCGCTCGACTATCACAGGCCTAAAGGGGTCTTCCGGAAAAAAAAGTATTGCTGACCTATCCTCAATATCCCATCAATAGGGGCTGCCGCATTGGTCCCCGGACGATCACCTGTCTTGGTGCAACTGGTTTTGTATTATTTGTCAGTTCAGTTAGACTGTATTTCTCTATAAAGGTCCATACATATACGGATTTTTCCCATCTGTGTTGTTGTTCGTGTATTTCATGGGCTGCACACAGACCCATTATTGCCAATTAAGCTGCTCACCAATGGTCTGTGTGAAAACAACTGCTGCATTTGCTATTCTGGTGCGTACCGTGGACAAGAGTAGGTCATGCAATGTCCACTATTCCCCCACTCAGACATCACATGGACACTCACATGGCCACATTTGGATGCAAGTCGTCCTGCTGGGTACTCATTTTACCAACCTCAGAAGGATAGAAGGCTGCCGAGTCGACCTTGAACTTCAGGCCGTGAGTGAGAGCTTAGAACTCCATTCTGCTGCCTTAACACTCTGCGCCACATAATGCCCACAAATAGAGTAAAACGCACAAGAATATATACCAACAAATCATCTTTATTGAATACATATGTATTAAAATCAATTAAAAAATAGAAGCATATACATACCAAATGCAGAGATACATATAACACCAAGAGCATATTAGAATTCTCAAAGCAGAAACCAAAAAGTGGTAACAGCACGCAAAATACATTAACTATCAGAAGTGTACATGCTTATAATAAAGACTCTGCATTAAATAATGCAAGGTTCTTGGTATAAAATGTGATCAAATCATATTGGCCCATCTACCAACGTCCGAGTGACCCGCTCTTAGATGGGTCCTAACGCTAATACCAGGTGGTTTAATCTTAACCTGGGAAAAATGGGTACCTACATCTAAGAATGTATCTCTCTTTGGACTAAGCCTACAAATAAAACCAGGGAAGGTAGGATACCATTTATATGGTCCAATAGGAGGGACAGAAGGTAAATAGGCAGCGGGCGGCACAACCAGGTGGAGGCAGCGACAACCTCCACTATATTTGTACAAATAAAGGATAAAATAGGTCAGCACTTCCCAATAGAAATAGGTTCCCGGTAAACCATGGCTGCAACATACAATAGAAGCAGAAACCAAAAATTTACCTTCTGTCCCTCCTATTGCCGAGAAAATGAAGCTCAGGACTTGATCACAGCTTTTCTTCATTCATGGATTTTCGGTTGTGATGTGGCCACTGTGAAGGAGGCCTAAGATAGAGAGATGGCACACTGATCCACCTGCTTAAAGGGGTTGTCCCGCGGCAGCAAGTGGGGTTATACACTTCTGTATGGCCATAATAATGCACTTTGTAATGTACATTGTGCATTAATTATGAGCCATACAGAAGTTATTCACTTACCTGCTCCGTTGCTGGCGTCCTCGTCTCCATGGTTGCCGTCTAATTTTCGCCGTCTAATGGCCAAATTAGACGCGCTTGCGCAGTCCGGGTCTTCTTATCTTCTCAATGGGGCTCCGTGTAGCTCCGCCCCGTCACGTGCCGATTCCAGCCAATCAGGAGGCTGGAATCGGCAATGGACCGCACAGAAGAGCTGCGGTCCACGGAGGAAGAAGATCCCGGCGGCCATCTTCAACCGGTAAGTATAGAAGTCACCGGAGCGCGGGGATTCAGGTAAGCACTGTGCTGTTTTTTTTTTAAGTCCCTGCATCGGGGTTGTCTCGCGCCGAACGAGGGGGGGGGGGGTTGAAAAAAAAAAAACCCCCGTTTCGGCGCGGGACAACCTCTTTAAACAGAGGGAAATGGTCAACAAATTTGCCTTCTCTAGTGAGACCAGCCGCTCTACTGAAATCTGTTGGCTATCTGGTTACCATAAGTACCAAAGACCTCAGAGTGGCTGTGCAGAGAGCGGCCATCTGTCAAGGAAAATTAATGTCAATATTATTATATACAGGTCTAATTAACCATTTGATTTTATAACTGGAAACCTTCATAAATTAGGAATTACTGCACTCGATGTGGACGGGTTCCTCATTGGTGTACGACTGAAGGGGCGAGCTGCACTCGGTGTGGATGGGGTCCTCTTCGATGTATGTCTGACTGTGCAGATTGCATTCGGTGTAAACTGTCCTCTTCAGTGTGTGTTTTGTTGACCAATCATGGATGCAGCTCCGTCGGTTGCACAAGCAAGTACATTGGTTAATGGGATGTTTTTTCTTAGAAACAACAGTTCCTCCACTACCTCTTCATTCTGATTAATGAAACGAACGTAAGCTAGTATCAGTGGTTCATTGTCTCTAACCGTTGACTGGTCAATTTGCATTACAAATTTTGTGTTCTTTCCCATGTCTGAAAGCGTTTCTCCCACATCAGCAGCCATCTCGTCAATTCTTGAAACAATGTCATTACTCAAAGGAATCAATTTCACCATGGCACGCAGGTCAGGCCCCAGCATGGTACTGACAATCTCTCTAAGTGCGGTCAGCACAAGTGTTTCCCCAATAGTATGTGATTTGCCACATTGCGCTATTAATAAAGAGACTTTATAGGAAGCAAGGAGGCCTTTGTCAGCAATGAGAGCAGATTTTCCAAATGGCTTGCCTACAATGCTGCGGGTCTCAAACTTAGACTTTAAACCTTGGAAAAATGAAATAGGCTTACCCGCTTTGTCTGAATGCAGTTAATCACTCAATCTCAAAGGCTTCATAGCGTCATTTGATAATGCCTTTTCACAAACGAGGCACAAGGGAAGCTGTCCGTTTGTAGGAGAAGGGATGAATCTTTGTTTCAAGTGTTCATTAGAATATTGACGCCATTTCTTCTTCTCGGCCATTTTTATAAAGTATGCTTCAAGAACGCACTGCTTATGTCGCTCTATCATATAACGATGTATGACCTTTATAGCTCCACGACTCCGCTACAGATCAATCACACTGGATAATCCAAAGAACAACCTAACCCACTGTATTCCATAATGCCACTGATTGGCTGTGGCATTCAATTGTGTGGGTCTTGGGGAGTTGTAGTTTATATCAGTGCTCTGAGAAGACACTTGGCATCCACTATGGACTACAACTCCCAGAGACCCACACAAGTGAAAGTTTGAAGCGGTTCCAGTCAATCAGCGGCATTATGGAATACAGCGGGTTAGGTTGTGCTGTAGGTTATCCAGTGTTATGTAGTGTGATTGATCTGCAGAGGAGTCAGGGAGATATAAAAGTCATACTGTATGTGTATTTGTAGGAAAGTGCAGAAGGTGCCCTCGCTGACTATGTCAGACAGGACACTCACCCCATGAAGTCTCCAGAATGCAGACTCAGTGAAGCATCGCAGGTGTGGATTGTTCCACAGCGGAGTATGCGGGGACCACGTAACTTTCTCTACAGGCACCAGCTGCAAGGCCCTGTGCCACACCTTGACTGTTACCAGCATGAGAGTGGGTAGAGGGACAGTAGAAGACAAGGGGCCACACATCAGCAAAGCTCTCAGACTCTGATCAGGACCCACCACCTTACGCTCCAGGCCCACCACCGGGTTATAATCTGATGAGGACAGCCACCACCCAGCATATACCAATTGACTGGCCAGATAATAGTAGTAGAAGTGGGGTAAGGCTAGACCTCCCCAGCTCACCAGGAGGCACAGGGTCTCTAGTTTAATCCTGGGGGATGAAGCTTTTTCTCAGAATGCATAGTACAATCCCATGGAGCATGAAAAAAGCCATTTGGAACAAGGATAGGGGAGTTATGCAAGACATACAGAATCTTCGGCAACAGTTTCATTTTAATCAAATTAATTCTGCTTACCAGGGTAAGCGGGAGAGAGGCCTTAAAAGCATCCCATACAATTAGCTCTGAGGCCGTCCCCTCGTTAACCCCCCAGTACATTTCTATCTCTTACTCAGCATATACCTGCACTTCTCTCTGCGCTAGCCATAGTGGACTAAGTCTCCACAAAGGGCAGTCGCCACCCGCCACCCTCAAGGGCACCCTCCACTCCGAGGTCAAGGACCAATTGGAGCGGGGAATGATCTGATATGCCTCTGGGCAGGTAGGATACATCATGCACCATGGGGGGACATTCCAGGGAGCCAAAGCTTGAATCAATGCGGGAAAAGGTGTTATATGTTAAAGAGTGACAAGAGTAGGCGGTGTCATACAGGTGTCGCAGGTGCCATATTTTCTGCAGCAAGTAGGATTGAGCCCATACAGGTAGCCAGGGCGATCCCCAGGCGGCTGTAGTAAAGTGGTCCTGAACTGGATTCAAAATAAGGTTAATGTCCCCTGCAAATATTATTAGGGTAGGCTTAAGCAAAACCACCTGTGCCATCACTTTGTGGAGGACTTTGGTATCAGCAGAGGGTGGCAAATAAACATTAACCATCGTGAGAAGCCGCCCCTGAAAGGTGCCTTGAAGGATCAAAAAATATCCCCCAGCATCAATATGGATCTGTTGGAAAGCAAACTGGGCTTAGTCACCAGGATACTGACTCTTATATAGCATAACTGGAGTAGATGGCGTGGTACGCAGAGCCTATAGGGGCCCCTTTAAATGCAAGGATATAACATTGTGTAATTAAGTTACTTGGAGCACAATAATTTCTTTGCCTCCATAAGCTTTTGTCGCCTCTGCAGCACCTCCAGGGAAAAATCCGGGAAAATGCAAAGTGTTTGCCCCTCCACTCTCAGCGGCTCCTTCACACGATTGAGTTCCAGGATTTTATCTCTGTCCCTGTGGTTGAGTAACCTGGCTATAAAGGTGCGATGGGGCCTCCAGGCGGTGGGGCTCTACATGGGATGCGATGCGCCCTTTCAACACAGAGTAGAGGCGACAGAGAATCTGAGCCGTACGTCTGTTTGGGAAGCGATTCCAAGAACTCACAAGGGTTTTTGCCCTCTGCTCCCTCCGGCAGTCCTATAAATCTGTGATTACAGCGGCGCAGCCGATTCTCCATATCATCTATCTTCCTTTGCTGCGCTGTGAAGCTGGAACTAAGTGTTTGCACCCGATCCGAGAGCGGTGTAGTGGTGTCCTCCAGGTTGGAGACACAGGTCTCAATATCGGTCATGCGTTCCCGCAGCGTTTGACCGTCTGCTCTCAGTAGGATAAATTCCGACTGTAGGGAGTCACTGAGCGGGACTCTGTGATTGCTTTGAGAACGTCAGCAATGGTTGGGCCAGATGCAGGAGGTGAAACGGACGTGGTCTCCTTAGAGGGTGCGCCTTGTGGGCTGCGGGGTTCATTCGATCAGGAGTCCATTGGGGCACTGGGCCGGGTGTATTGTTGCAGCTTGTTCACAAGTTTAGCTTGTTTAGTGGGTGCCATTACACCGGAGGGATACAGTAGGAGATATCTGCAGGCTCGTGCTTATAATACAGTGCAGGGCAGATTCACAAGTGGGTTAATACTTAAAGGGGTTGTCCCGCGCCGAAACGGGTTTGTTTTTTTTCAAACCCCCCCCCCCGTTCGGCGCGAGACAACCCCGATGCAGGGGTTAAAAAAGAACACCGGAGAGTGCTTACCTGAATCCCCGCGCTCCGGTGACTTCTTACTCACCTGCTGAAGATGGCCGCCGGGATCTTCTCCCTCGGTGGACCGCAGGGCTTCTGTGCGGTCCATTGCCGATTCCAGCCTCCTGATTGGCTGGAATCGGCACGTGACGGGGCGGAGCTACACGGAGCCGGCATCCTGCACGAGCGGCCCCATTGAGAAAAGAAGAAGACCCGGACTGCGCAAGCGCGGCTAATTTGGCCATTAGACGCCGAAAATTAGTCGGCTCCATGGGAACGAGTGCGCCAGCAACGGAGCAGGTAAGTGAAAAACTTCTTATAACTTCTGTATGGCTCATAATTAATGCACAATGTACATTACAAAGTGCATTAATATGGCCATACAGAAGTGTATAGACCCACTTGCTGCCGCGGGACAACCCCTTTAATGCATGGCTGCTGAGGCATGTTCATAGTGTAGCAATGCCAGTGAGACCACATCACCACTAGATGGCAGCAGAGAGCAGGTCAGAAGTCAGTGGACAGGAGTGTATGGAGGTCTGTGCAGGCTGGGAAGCAGAACGTCTGCAGGTGTTCTCACTCTCTGGCCCACAGCTTCAATTCTAACAGGCAAGTGATGATCAGCGCAGAGGGGGGAGGCAGCTTTACCCTTATATGCTGGGGCACTGTCACAGTGTATTTATGATCTTCCTCCCTTTCCCCTCTGCAGCTGTTAAGGCTCAGTGAAGAGAGCCTCAGGATCTGCAGCAAGTGTCCCTAATGTCCAGCAGGTGTTATGTGTGCGGGCTCACTGCTGGCTGACGGCCAGACACACAGGATGGCTTCTCCACTTCCTGCCTGGGTCACTTGGGACCTCTATGCCGGTACTGTCAGGCCTGCGCTTTCACTGTCCCCCCTCTGCTCTCTGGGGGTTCCCCCTGCTGCGCTCTCACAGTCCCCTCTGCTCTCTGGGGGTCCCCTCTGACTGGGATCAGGGGCGCCCATCTCTCAGCACTCTCTTGCTGATTAATCGTCCCAGCTCCACTGCCTCCTCACCTTGATTCAGGGGCTATGTGCAAGTGTGTGTCCCTGCTGCACTGGCCTTGGATTGTTTTTGGATTATCTTGTGCCCGCTTCTTGGAAGTTTTCTGTTAACTTGTCAGTCTGGCCCCTGAGTACTGCTGTTACTGTATCCTAGTAGAGGCTAAAATTATCCCTATGGTCTCTTATTGTCTAGATCAAAGTCTATCACTATCCTCCTAAAGTTTCCACAAAATTATCATAATTGACCAAAGCGGTAAGAAACGCCGCAACAAAGTCTGAACTTTTTGCTTGTGCAAATAGATAGAGATGGCAGAGGGATCAGATATTCCCAAATCAGTCTCCATAACTGTTGAGGATAGTAAATTGCTTACTACCAAGTAATCAGTATGAGACGAGGCTTAGAAGGCGTGAATTCCCTGACCCACATGCTGCAGACTAAGAGCAACCAAACTTGGCACAGTTATAAGTCCTTCTGTACATAGGTGCCACCAGGGGGACACACTTCTCCCATCTTTTTAAGCAAACTGTAAACACTTCGCTTGTAGAAGTCGACAGGTCACTCCATCAGCCACGTTGTGTCTTCGGAAATCAGAGCCATCATCTGGAAACCACTGGTCCTTCAAAATGACTTCATTGTTGGAAAGAGGTGGCCGTCCGATGGTGCGAGGTCGGGTGAATAAGGGGGATGCAGTAGAATTTCAAACCTGCAGCTGCATGCTAACATGTGAGTTGTGAACTGCGGCATTGTCTTGCAGAAGGTGGATACATTTGGCGAGCATGCAGCGTCTCCTGCAGGATAGTATGCCCCAGTAATCGTGGTAGCCTTTGCTAGGTAATCCATCAAGACTACTCCGTGCTGGTCCCAAAAGACTGAGCCGCGGGTTGGTCTTCTTTGGAGGCGGTAAGTCCACATGCTTCCATTGCATCGATTGGACTTTAGTCTTCGGATCATAGTGATGGACCAGCTTTCATCCTCTGTGATCAGTCTGTTGAAAAAGTTATCCTGGTTTCCATGGTAGATCGTCAAAGAGCCGAGGAGCATTTGACTAGTTCCTGCTTCTGGAAAGGTATTAGCAGCCGGGAAACCCAGAAAGCGCATACCTTATGCATATGAAGATGGTCTTGGATGATTTTTTTCCATGGACCCCACACTAATCTTGACATTTTGGGCTAGATTGCGAATGGTTATGTGGCGATTTTCCAAAATGGTGGCCTCCACTTGCTGGATGGTGTGTTCATCAATCGCAGAGTAGGGTCGCCTTGGAATTAGAGCTGTTGGCACCGAAGTCCAACCACATTTGAATTGACAATGCCAGTTCTTGATGACATCATATGATGGGGTATCCTCCCCATAAACCTCCTGCAGTGATACTGTTACCAAACCAGGAGTGGGTCCAAAATACAGAAGGGGTACAAATCTTCCGATTATGCTTCTTTTTCCTCTGTAGGTTTCATTCTTCGTTTCAGTTTAGAAATACAGAAGTAACATACTGCCGCTTGTGGCCACACACTTCTCCTTTCCCTTGTTTACAACACATCAACTTCAAGAACGGTTTGTTCATTTGCTACCTCATATGTGCCATCACTTGAAAGATGCCATTGACATTATATAACTGTTAACTTTATCTGTCCAGGGTTACATTATGGTTGCATATGAAAGAAATATTTTGATCTGGTCAGACCTGTCTAATGATTAGACATTACGGAGGAGAAAAAAAAAAACTAAAAAAAAAAAAAAGCCCATTCACCCCCTGTCAGCTGCAAAATGCACTCAAGACAGTGACACTTGTTTGACAGTGTCTCAATGCCTCCATTTAGCTCCGAGCGACTGTTTTCCTGCTGGCTGCTACACACCAGACATTTCTGGTTCTCTTCTGGCAGGGGTGCACTTAGCCTTTCTGGTACCTGCAAAAAGTAAAATATTGCATGCACCTGAACATGGAGAAAACAAGTGAATCCAAATCACATGAGTAAAATCTGCAGTGTAAATTACAAACCTATCTGCGGACACTCACTACCTAAGCTGCCCTTATAGAACTACATGCATGTCACATTCAGCATTAGACGTGTGCACAATCCAATAGTGTGCATCCGAAGAGCTGTGAAAAGTTTTTTGTTTGAACCAAATTTTTCTTGTAATTATGTTACCAGAACAAAGCTCAGAGGATACTGATACTGTAACAGAATCAAGCTCATTACATACGAAACCGAGGAGTGTAACATACACAAGAACAAAAGCTCATTACAAGAAATATGGTACCAGAACCAAGCCAATTACATACTGTACTAGACTATACACAGTAAATACTGTATCAAAATAAGCCACATGCTGAAAATAGTGTCTAATGGTAACATCACAATATAAATTTGACATAATTCATATAAAACACAACCATAGGATGGCAAGCATGAAGACAAAGCTATTGTCCCAGGTCCCTGTGGTCTGCAATTGGCTGCAGCAGCCTATAACCAGAGTGCTGGCAGAGAGATCAAAGGTGTGGAGACCTGGGATGGGTGAGGATGGACTGTTTTATTGGTTTGGGGCATGGGTAGCTAGATTTAAAATAAAACAAAAACAAAAACACAGCTGCCTTAAGGGGGCGATCCGGAGATTTATAAATAAAAGATTCAATCAGCCCCTGGAGTGTTTGCTTGCTCATTTGGCACAACTGTGAGCCTATTCCCATGGGCCAATCTAAACCTTACACAAGATTGATTTATCAACTAGCCACAGGATAGATAAGTTTGATGGGCGGAGGGGTCTCAGTGTTGTGAATCCAAGAGTAGTCCTGTGTCCCCTTCCTTCCATGCTTCACTGCGCCCCCTGCAATCAGCTAGAATTGAGTGGTGGTCAAACCTGCCCAGTGCAACTCCACTTATCATCAATGTGACTCCTGGAGATAGAAATGGAAGAGTACAAGCACACAGCTATCAGCCCTATTGAAATGAAGTGGCATTGTGCATGCTTCGTCACTGCTCTACGCAAGCTCTACATCACTGCAATGGTGAACTGAGCCCATGGGGAGGAGAGGTAGGCACAGGACCATTGTTGTCCCAATCTTCAACACTTAGATAAGTTAATGAATTCAAGTCAACAGGTGATAAATGATCTGGAGGAGGAAATTGATGGGAAACGGATCAAATTTGCAGACGGCACAAAGCTAGGAGGGATAGCTAACACTAGAGAAGAGAGAGAATTCAAAAAGATCTAGAAAAGCTTGTACAGTGGGCGGCGACTAACAGAATGGTATTTAACAAGGAGAAATGCAAAGTCCTACAACTGGGCAAGAAAAATGAAGAAAGCACATACAGAATGGCAGGAATTGGGCTAAACAGCAGCACATGTGAGAAGGACTTGGGTATACTAATAGATCATAGACTGAACATGAGTCAACAATGTGATGCAGCAGCAAAAAAGGCAAACACAATTCTGGGTTGTATTAATAGAAGCATAGAGTCTAGATCACATGAGGTCATTCTCCCCCTCTACTCTTCCTTAGTCAGACCTCATCTGGAATACTGTGTCCAGTTCTGGGCACCCCACTTTAAAAAAGACAGACAAACTGGAGCAAGTTCAGAGAAGAGTTACCAAGATGGTGAGCGGTCTGCAAATCATGTCCTATGAAGAATGGTTAAAGGATCTGGGAATGTTTAGCAGAAGAGAAGGCTGAGAGGAGACTTAATAGTTGTCTACAAGTATCTGAAGGGCTGGCACAGTGCAGAGGGATCAGCCCTATTCTCATCTGCACAAGGAAAGAATAGAAGCAATGGAATGAAACTGAAAGGGAGGAGACACAGATTAGATATTAGACAGTGAGGGTGATCAATGAGTGGAACAGCTTGCCACGGGAGGTGGTGAGTTCTCCTTCAATGGAAGTGGTCAAAGGCTGGACAGACATCTGTCTGGGATGATTTAGTGATCCTGCAATGAGCAGAGGCTCGGACCCGATGACCCTGGAGGTCCCTTCCAACTCTACCATTCCATGGTTCTTGGGATCAGTGGGGGTTTAGCAGCAAGATGAGACTTATCACCTATTCAGTGGATAGGTGATAAGTCAATCTGGGGAATAGCCCTTTAAGCTGTGTTGTGTGTCTACATTCTCTAATGACTGAGGGGCATATACAACACTCAAAAATACACAATAGCATCACACTTGTACTTTGCCATACCACTCTAGTTTAAGTTTTCTGTAGATGTATTGTGCTTTAATTTTGAATGTATACACTTATTTTTGTTATTAAGGGTAGCACCTGTATAAAATATTCATGCATTAATGGTATCACGTTTGTTTCTTAACTTGTCAAGCAAATTACCTTCTAAAACAAAGTTTAACTACTTACATTGGATCCAGTGTATACACTTAAAAAAAAGTCAAAACGCACGAGTTATCAGAATTGAATAAAACTTGTGTGTGATTGTAACAGTCCTGTTGTGCTGCCATGGAGGCTCTAGTCCTCTGTTGATCCGCCTCTAGCTTGCATACAAGATGTGATATGGGCATACAGGTTCTGTGTGGTATACGGTGCCACATAGTTCCACATTAGTTATAACTGAGCCTCTGGATCTTGCAAGCTCGTATGATGTCGAAGTTGGCGTCGCAGATGGTTCCATATATGTTCTATCAGGGATGAATCTGGCAAAGAGGCAGGCCACGGAAGTGTGGCAATGTTTTGGGGACAATCCTGTGACCTTCTTCTGTGTGCGGCAGAGAATTACGCTGCTGAAAAATGCCTCTTGGAAACCCTGCCAGCAGAGGAACACACGTGGCTGCAGGATGTCCTGAACATGCCGCGGAGCTGTCATTTTCCCTCATACCACTACTAGGGGGGACCGACTGTCATATGCAATAGTCGGCATCAAAAGTGGAGGTAGTGTATCACTCCACAGCAAAGGCACAATTAAGGCATTCACACCTAAGGTCTCCAACCATGAACACAGACTTCCTCGGTGCCCAAGCTAAACCTGGATTTGTTACGGAGGACAACCCGGTTCCACTCCGTAGCACCAGTGTCATCGTTCACAACACCACTGCAAACGGAGATGACAGTTGGTTTCAAAGGTATTACATCCACTGGTCCCAACCCCTCCTAACAGTCTGGTCAGAACAGCCCAGGTGACGGTCGATTCTTCGATATGACCGTCCCGCTTCTTGCATTCAAATAAAGCACTTCTTAAAACTAAGCAAAATCTCTTTTCTGCATCGTAGAGGCGTCTAGTGGTCAACAAGCTCTACACAAGCAGAAGCAGAGGTCACTACACAAGGAGCCTCTGAGAGCCTCTTGATAGGCCAATGGAGAGAACCACTTATTAAGGTCTCAGGTCGCAAGGCCGTTCATCTAATCACACAACTCTAATCATATGCATATTTGCCTGAGAAATAACTGCATGCCATGTTTTGCAGCAAGACGGCAACTCCCGCTAGGGGGCCGGATTTTTTTTAAATTTTTTGACGAGCTATATACAGATGTGAACTGGCAATAACTTGATCACTGAAAGTTCAGATGCATAGTTGAACGGTCTTCATCTAGATATGGCGCTTCTGGGAAAACGGCCAAGTACACGCGGCCTTCGTGTCTGGTTATTCCTTGCTGTACATTTTGTCTTCGCCTGGCAAGGCCTTTGGAATATCTGGTATAAGGCGAAGTATTAAGTTTTTTCATAGAGTTAGTACATATGAGAATAAAGTTAGTTATACATATAAAAAGAAAGGCACATAACTATATCTATATATTCCAGTGTTTTCTTTTCTACCTACAAGGATATATATATTTCCTTCTCACTGTAATAAGGCATGCATCAGAATAACGTCATGTGGTGACTACCATAAAACATATTGCGGTCACTATCAAGTTAAAATGGCTTATTAAAATTTTGTAAAATTATTAAAACAAATCTATATACATTTGGGATAGCTGTAATTCTACTGACTTACAGAATAAACTTAACATTTCATTTTTACTGCACTATGAATGGTGTAAAAAGGTGGATTATACCTACCCGATAATCGGGTTTTCAGGAGTCTCCACGACAGCACCACCTAAGATCGCCTCCTTCTGATAGGACAGGAACACACAGAGGTTTAAAAGCTCCCCCCTCTCCCACCTTCCTCCGTGATTTCTAACGAACTGCCAGGGGCAGGAGCTTTAACTAAATTACCTATACTGGTATATTTTAATGAAAAATTATATTTCTTTGGGAGAAAATGTACGGGTGCTGGCATAGAGACTCCTGAAAACCTGATCATCAGGTACGTATAAACCACCTTTTCCTAGTTGTCTCCACGACAGCAGCACGAGACATACCAACTAAATCGTCAGGGTGGAACTACAGCCGAAAGGACCCTGTGACCAAAGGCCAGGTCCTCATCCGTCTGAATGTCCACCCTATAACGTCTTATAAACGTATGGGGTCTTTCCATGCTGCAGCCTTGCATATCAGTTCTACCACTGCCGAGGCATATTCAGCCCAGGAAGTGGAGACCACGCTTGTAGAGCGGGCCTTGAGTCTAGCAGCGGCCTCTTTAGTTATTGCTTTATATGCTTCTGTAATAGCCAGGCTCTTGCAAAGTATCAATACCTTGCCGTGGTGCTGGAGCACCTCAATGACACCATGAGCGAAACCGTGAAGGTACACTCAAGACAGGAAGGTCATGATGGAGAGGTCAGACTAAATACAATCCCTGGGGAAGGTAATGGCAACCCACCCCAGTATTCTTGCCATAAAAACTAAATGGATCAGTACAACCAGAGATATGTCAGTATACCATCGGAAGATGGGACTCACAGGTCAGAAGATCGTCAAAATGCTACTGGGGAGGAACAGAGGATAAGTTCAACTAGCCCCAGTTGTGATGGCGCAGCTAGCTCAAAGCCCAAATGATGGCTAACGTTTGACGGTGCTGGTGGTAAACGACGAATCCGATGTTCTAAAAATCAACGCACTATAGGAACCTGGAATGTAAGATCAATGAACCAGGGCAAATTGGACGTGGTCACTGGTGAGATGTCAAGATTAAATATAGACATTCTGGGTGTTATTGAACTGAAGTGGACTGAAATAGGCCACTTCACAACAGATGACCACCAGATCTACTACTGTGAAAGAGGACGACAGAAGAAATAGTCTGGGACAACATAATGAAGCGGGGCATAGACTAATAAAATTTTGCTAGGACAACTCACTGTGCATAACAAACACTCTTTCAACAACCTAAAAGACGACTTTATACATGGACTTCACCAGATGGTCAACATCAAAATCAGATTGACTACATCCTTTGCAGCCAAAGGTAGCGAACATCCATTCAGTCTGTGAAAACAAGACCCGGAGCTGACTGTAGTTCAGATCACGAACTTGTTGCACAGTTTTGAATCAGACTAACTGTAAGGAAGACACACAGATCAATTAGATATGATCTCACTAATATTCCTAATGAATATGCAGTGGAAGTGAGGTATAGATTTAGGGGACTAGATTTAACAGAGGGTCCCAGAAGAACTTTGGCCAGAAGTTCACAATATTGTTCAGGAGGTGGGAACAAAAAATGTCCCAAAGTGAAAGAAAACCATAAAAGGCAAGATGGTTGTCTGCGGAGACACTAGAAGTCGCCCAAGAAAGAAGGAAAGCAAAAGGAAACAGTAATAGGCAGAGATATGCCCAATTAAATGCACAATTCTAGAGTTTAGAGATAAGGAATCAATGCATGGAAGTGGAAGATAACAATAGAATAGGAAGGACAAAAGACCTCTTCCAGAAAATTAGAAAAATAGGAGGTAAATTTCAGGCGATAAAAGGGCTTGATCAAAAACAAAGATGGCAAAGATCTAACAGAAGTGGAAGAGATAGAGAGAAGATAGCAAGAATATACAGAAGATCTGTATAGGAAAGATAATAATATCGGGGATAGTTTTGACGGTGTGGTGAGTGAATCAGAACCGGACATTCTGAGGAGTGAGGTTGAATGGGCTTTAAGAAGCATTGCTAATAACAAGGTAGCAGGAGACGACGGTATACCAGTTGAACTGTTTAAAATCTTGAAAGATGATGCTGTCAAGGTAATGCATGCCATATGCCAGCAAATATGGAAAACACAAGAATGGCCATCAGATTAGAAAAACATCAACTTATATCCCAATGCCAAAAAAGGGAAACACTAAAGAATGCTCTATCACACAGTGGCCCTCATGTCACGTGCCAGTGAAGTAATGCTCAAGATCCTGCAAGGTAGACTCCAGCAATTCATGGAGCGAGAGTTGTCAGATGTACAAGCCGGGTTCAGAAAAGGCAGAG
Source organism: Eleutherodactylus coqui (assembly GCF_035609145.1). NCBI lineage: Eukaryota > Metazoa > Chordata > Amphibia > Anura > Eleutherodactylidae > Eleutherodactylus > Eleutherodactylus coqui. The sequence goes on from NC_089843.1 coordinate 220,205,879, forward strand.
GAACTAGAGACCAAATGGCCAATATCTGCTGGCTAATGGAGGCAGCCAGGGAATTACAGAAAATCATCTATTTATGTTTTATTGATTATTCAAAAGCCTTTGACTGTGGATCATAATAAACTGTGACGAGTTCTTGGTGGTATGGGGATACCAAGTCAACTTGTACTCCTCCTGAGCAATCTGTATAATGACCAAGTAGCAACAGTAAAAACAGACCATGGAACAGATTGGTTTAAGATTGGGAAAGGAGTACGGCAGGGGTGTATACGCTCACCCTACCTATTCAACTTGTATGCAGAACACATCATGCAACGAGTGGGGCTTGAGGATTCCAAGGCTGGAGGTAAAAATCACTGGAAGAATCATTAACAATCTTAGGTATGCAGATGATACAACTTTCATGGCTGAAAGCGTGGGGGAGCTGAGGAGCCTCATTACCAAGATGAAAGAAGAAAGTGCAAAAGGTGGGTTGCAGTTAAACATAAAGAAAACAAGATTATTGCAACCAGATTGATTGACAAGTGGCAAATAGAGGGAGAAAACATGGAGGCAGCGACATATTTCTAGACGCAAAGACTACTGCAGAAGCGGACTGCAGCCAGGAAATCAGAAGACGGTTACTTCTTGGGAGGAGAGCAACGACCAATCTCAATAACATAGTCAGGAGCAAAGACATAACACTGACAACGGAGGTTTGCATAGTTAAAGCAATGGTATTCCCCATGGAAACCTATGGATGTGAGAGCTGGACCATAAGGAAAGCTGAGCGAAGGAAATTAGACGCTTTTAAACTGTGGTGTTGGAGGAATATGCTGAGTGCGCCTTGGACCGCAAAAGGATCAAACCAGTCCAGACTCCAGGAAATAAAGGCAGACTGCTCACAGGAGGGAATGATATTAAAAAGGCAAAAAAAGAAGTACATTGGGCATATAATGAGAAGACAGGATACCTTGGAAAAGATGCTGATGTTGGGGAAAGTGGAAGGTAAAAAGAGGGGCCAACCAAGGGCAAGATGGATATCCTTCAGGTGATAGACTGGACCTTGGAGGAGTTGAGGGTGGCGACAGCCCACAGGAAGCACTGGCGTGGGCTGGTCCACGAGCTCACGAAGAGTCGGAAGCTACTGAACGAACAATTGAATAAATACGCTATCGTCCTGTCTCCACTAGCTCATGGCTCTGATATATTGCAGGACTGCTCTCCTGACATCCAGCCAATTAAATTTCCATTCTTGATCATTTTTAGGTTTGGCAAAAAACGAGGGGATTAATAAATATTGTGCTCTATGGAATGGTGACACTATTTTAGTCATAAAGCATGGGTCTAATTTGATTATTTTAGTTCCAGTATTCCGGAAAAAAGGCTGACGAGTAGATAAGGCCTGTAGTTTACTAACCCCTCTGGCCAAAGTAATTGCCACTAGAAAAAACATTTTTAATGTCAGAACTCTAAGATGGAGTGATTGCATTGGTTCAAAAGGTTCTGAAGACAGAGCCTTGAGGACCCAATTTAGGTTCCAAACTGGGACTAGATTTATAATTTTTGGTTTTAAACTGTCCGCTGCCTTCATAAACCTATCTATCCACCTGAGCTCAGAGAGTTTAGTGTCAAAAGGCCAATAGCTGGACCCTTAGTATATATTCGGGGGGAGGCCCTTATCCAGACCCTCCTGCAGAAAATCAAGAATTGTAGGGATGTCAGGGAAAAAGGGAGCTTCTTTTGCTAACGCCACGAGATATATATTTTCAAAATTGTTAGATGAATCTTATTGGTCATTTTCCTACTTGGCAATAAGGTCTGCGTCACCATCTCGGAGAAGCCTCTTCCCAGCAGCATGGATTTATCAATATCCAAGCTGCAAAGCAAGGGCCTGCTATATCCGGATGCCTTAGGGGACCCTGTGTCAGAAAGTCCGGCTGTGCAGGCAGGCAGGCCTCGGTCTTGTATGCTTAAGTTCTTTAGAAGCCAGAACCAGCTCCTTTTTGGCCAGAATGGAGCTACTAAAATAAGAAAGCATTTCTGGGAGTGGAATCTCTGGAGGCCCATTGGCATTAGCGGAATTGGGGTAATGCATAGGCCAACCCTCCGACCCAATCCTGAGCCAACGCATCTACTGCTACTGGGTGGTCCCTCGGGCTGAGGGAGAACTTCACCTTGTGGTTTGCTTTTGATGCAAATAGGTCCAGATGTGAAATTCTCCATTTGTTTGTTAGACTTGGAGGAGTGGTCCCTTTCACAGGACGCCTTCCAACGCCTATGAGTATCTGGCTGAAATAGTCTGTTTTTTTGTTTAACCCCTTAAGGACCGGGCCATAGTGTTTTTACGTCCTGCAGCTGCAGGACGTGTATGGAGGGAGGTAGCGGCGCTATCTCCCTCCATACAGCGCGGGCGTCAGCTGTTTATTACAGCTGACACCCGCGGGCAATAGCCGCGCTCGGCCGTTCGCGGCTATTAACCCTTTAAATGCCCCGAACGCTGTTTGGGGGTCCCGCATGGCCCCCTGGCGGTGAGATCGGGGGAGCCGTGCAGGTGTCATGGCAGCCGAGGGCCTAATGAATGGCCCCAGGGCTGCCTTAGCAGACTGCCTATCAAGCCATCCACACAGGGTGGCTTCATAGACTGCCTGTAAAAAAAGCAGTATGACGTAATGCTATAGCATTACGTCATACTGCAGGAGCGATCAAAGCATCGCATGTTAAAGTCCCCCAGGGGGACTTCAAAGTAAAGTAAAAAAAAAAGATCAATAAAGTTTTTTAAATTGTAAAAAAAAAAAAAAAAAAAAGTTATAAAAGTTTAAATCACCCCCCTTTTGCCATATCTATTGTTAAAAAATCTAAATCATAAAATAAAAATATGTATTTGATATCACCGCGTCCGTAAAAATCCTATCAAAGTACTGCATTATTTTTTCTGCACGGTGAACATCGTCCGAAAAAAAAAAATAAAGAACGCCAGAAATGCATTTTTTTAGTTACCCTGTCTCCTAGAAAAAACGCAATAAAAAGCGATCAAAAAGTCGTATGTATTCCAAATTGATACTATCGGAAACTACGGGACACCCCGCAAAAATTGAGCCCTTGCTCAACTACGTCGATGAAAAAAAAAAAAGTTATCGCGCGCACAAAATGACCGCAGAAAATTGAAAAAAATTTAATATCTTAAAAAAAAAAAATACAAGTACTACAGCAAAAACAATACTATATAAGTTTGGTATCTTAGTAATCGTACTGACCCATAGAATAAAAATATCAGGTCGTTTTTGTTGCAGTTTGTGCGTCGTAGAAACAGGACGCACCGAAAGATGGCGGAATGTCGTTTTTTTTTCCATTTCTCTCCGCTAAGAATTTTTAAAAAGTTTTTCAGTACATTATATGGTACAATAAATAGTGCCATTGAAAAATACAACTCATCCCGCAAAAAACAACAAGCCCTCATACAGCGACTTCGATGGATAAATAAAGGAGCTACGATTTTTTAAAAGGGAGTAGGAAAAAACAAAAATGGAAAAAAGCAAAAAAGCCTGGTCACTAAGGGGTTAAGGTTCCCCTTAGGTGGATTGCCGATATCAATAGGACTCCTGCCTCTGCCCAACAAATTTTTTTTTGTGAGACGCCTTGCAAGGATGGGAATTTTGTTCCCCCCTGATGCCGAATGTGAGCAGTGGTATTGTCAGTCAAGATCTTCAGATGCTGATTACGCATAGAATCCCCCAATTTCTGAAGGGCTTCCCACATTGCTCAGAGTTATTTGTAATTGGAAGACCGGTTTCTGCTTTGCGGGGGCTGGTTTCCATGAAGAAAGAAGTCCCTGACATGAGCACCCCAGCCTGGGGCACTTGCGTTTTTGAAGCCAGTAAACCCCCCTTGATAGGTTCGGGGTTGTGAGCCACCAGCGCAAGGAGGTCCTTACTGAGGTCTCTATGTACATCCTTTTTTAGAGTGACTGACTTCTGCCTAAGGCCCCCAGAATTGTGCTCTGTGGGACCCTGGTGTGCAGATAAGCCCATGCAACTCTGGGGATGCATGAGGTTAGCTTCCCTAGTAATGACATTACTTCCCTCATCGAGGAGGTTTTGTTTTTCAGAAATGCGCTGATTTTGAGCTGAAGCCCCGGTAGCTTTGAATCAGGGAGAAATGAGCGCTGATTTTTGGAGTCGAGCATGATGCCGAGAAGCAGCTTCTCTTGGCTGGGAATTAGGTCTGACTTTTCCCAGTTTATTATCCACGCTAAGTACTGGAGAAGGTGAACGGTCGTCGCCAGGTGTTCTATGAGGAGCTCCCTGGTTTCCACTATGACCAGGATATCGTCCAAGTAAGGCACTATCGGGATTGATTTTTGTTTCAGTTATGCCCCAAATTTTTCCATGATCTTGGTAAAAATGTGAGGGGCCGATGATATCCCAAAGGGGAGACAGGAGATTTGGAAATGCTTCATTTTTTCCCCCCATGCGAAGCGCAAACCTGAGAAATTTCTGAGAGTCCATATGGATCGGTACATGAAAAGTATGAATTTTTTTTTTTAACTCTATGGATGCCATGAATGCACCACCTTTTATTAGTCTCACCGCTAAGTTTACAGACTCCTTTTTGAATCTTTGATACTTTATATAAGCATATAGTGGCTTTAGATTAATGATCATACGGGATTTTCTGTACATTGTTTTGATCGAAAATAGCCAGGAGTAAGGTCTTGTTAATTTTTCTATTTTAGGGACCGGAGTTACTGCTTTCAGTAGTTCCCGGACCCCTGTTGAAGATGTAATTGGTGACCTGAGCCTCCTGTAGTCAAGAATTCTTGTCGGGGGTCAAGATCCAAATTCTATTTGGTACCCATGGTGTAGGATTTGGGGAATCCAGGTGATTTCGCAGAATGCGGCTCATCTCTCTACGAAGGCCTGTAATCTCGCCCCAACCGGGATGGCGTCACAGTTTTGGTTTGGGGAAATCCCGCTGATGAGGGTTAAAAAGGAATCCCATAACTTTTTTTCCCTTATGCTCTGATTGTTGCATAAGGCCCCAAAAAGGTAGTCTTTGTTGTTTCTCTTCAGTTTTTCGATCTGATTTGGTCAAAGTTTGGGCCAATTAGAATTGCTTGTGAAAAGGGAGCGAATATGAATTATTTTTGGAAGCTACATTGCCTGACCAGGATTTCAGCCACAGCACCCTTCTAGTGGAGTTAGGTAATGCTTCAGCGCGTGCTAACAGTTTGACGGACGATACATCAGCCAAGTAGTTTGTGGCCATCTTCAATACCGGGAGGGAATTCAGAATTTGCTCCCTCGATGTCTTATTGGATATGTGAAGTTCTAACTGCTCTAGCCACACACTTAAGGTTCTGGCCACACAGGTGGCCGCGAAGCTGGGTTTGAGTAGACTGGCTGCGGCCTCCCAAATGTTTTTTTCAAGAGACCCCTCTGCCTTGCTGTTCATGGGGTCCCTCAGCTGCGTAGCGTCTTCGACCGGTAGTCTCGTTTGCTTGGCCATTTTAGCTACGAGAACATTCACCCAGAAGGCTTCCTCCCAATCTGCACATAAAGTCTTCCAAAAATGGGTAGCACCTTTTAATCCCTTTAGTCGTGAAGGATCCTGTATCGGGTTTACCCCACTTCTTTATCATCTTTTGAATATTTTTACGGACTAGAAAAGTGTACCTACTTCTTTCTCCCAGCCTCCTGAAAACCTCATCCTGAATGGCATGAGGGTATCTGGGTTCTTCCATTTTGAGGGTAGCCCTGACCGACTTTATAAGTTTGGAAAGGTCTTCCTGGTTAAATAAAAATTTCTTGTAATCGTCCTCATCCAAGCACTTCTCAAGGACTGGCTGTTCCTCCACATCTTAAAATATGGTACTTCTTTCAGAGCTTGAGTAGTCGCCTGAGCTACCAGGCCTCCTAGAGTGTTTTGACACGGACGCCGTAGTTGGCTGTACAATTTGGGATGTCAGGGCTGAGCATACTTCCTCCCTGATCAGCTGTTTAATGTCCTCCATAAACGCACTTGATTCTTCTTTTATAACCTTGGCTATATGTAATTTGCACAGTGGTTTGGCATATGCGAAGGGTAATTTTTGCGCACTTTACACATTTTTTTGGTCTTGGTGGGCCGTTTATTTTCTCGTCCCCCTAACAAACAACATAGAGAAGCAAGTAAAATGCATAGATATTTCATTTAACATAACATTCAATCAAGCGTCTTTTTACCAAATGGGCTACTTACAACCCCGGTTCGGGAATGTCCAATGCTGGAGTTCTCATTCTTGCTAGTACTGCAGTCACCGATGAACAGAAAAGCCTGCAATGCAGAGCTTTACTGCAGCAGTTTTATCTTCTCTTGGACTCTTTTTTTCCTTCTTCAAATTTGGTGCCTCCGCTGCCTGGCCACACCCCCTGCTCCACCCCCAACACCACTGCATCATCGTGTCGGTCATGAGCGTCTCCTAGGTGAGATTCTGAGTGCCAGGCCCGCGGCTCCTGTGGACTGGTAGCACCAGGGAGAAGGCAGACCACAGACCCCACGCAAAACCCCCGATGAGTTTCAGTGGGAGGAATCTGGCTCAGGTAAACTGCCCGATGCAGCGTCTCGGAAGACGTTTCTAGGAAATGGAGGACCAACTTCCTGACCTCCGATCCATGTGAGTATTCAAGCTGGGATCTCCCCACAGCACCTCCCTGCGATCCTGCCTCAAGGCAGGACAGGATTACACCGAGGAAGGTAGGAGAGAGGGGAGCTTTTAAACCTCTGTGTGTTCCTGTCCTATCAGGAGGCGGCGATCTCAGGTGGTGCCGTCGTTGAGAAAAATTTGAAAATTTTAAATAAAATTAAAGAATGACAGACTTGTTTTTCCCCATTTCATCCTACAAAAATGTATGTAAAATGGTGCCATTAAGAAAATACAACTCCTTTCACAATAGACAAGCCCTAACAGAAAAAACAAACATATTACTCTTATTAAAGGCGAGGGTGGGAAAACAAGAGAAAAACAGTGCATCCTTAAGGGGTTAAAGGCTATTAACTTTGCATTTAGGAAGCAAATTGGGAACATTTTAATTCAGAGTTAAATTTAAGATAGGCAACTGTATGAAGGAGTTACAGACTTCACAACCAGTAAAACGGTAGGAATGAAGGCTATTATGCAGTTCCAAAATGCGGATCCAACAGCGCACGGGTGCTCCTTGGTGTGCTGCTCCCTCCCGTCTCTCGGCGTTGAGAGCGCAGCAGGGTGGGATGTGAAGAGGGAGGAAAGCATCAAAGGCTTCAGCCAGCGAAGGTAATAGAATGTTCTGCACCAAAGTGTAAATAGGGAGTAAAACACATACAAGGAGAGATATCACACACGCCATGGATGAGTTTAGAGAGAAAGGAAAGCACCCACAGCAGAGAGATGGGGTAAAACTTAAAAAGCCTATTACCATGTTGGAGTAAATCTGAGTGCCACCAGGTGGACATGTATGCTCTGACAAAAGAATGATCTAACATGCCCAATAATTGCATCTAATCTCATTATATATATATATAAAAATCTTTCAGGAACTAGATAATTGCAAATAGTTTTATTGTAACAAACACTATCTTTTTGTGTTTTCCTGTTAAATTGGGGAACAAAAAGAAAAAAAAAACCAAAAACCTAAAAGTATTTATGCAAAGCATGTAAAAAAAAAAAGAATAAAATAAAAACACATCCATAAAAGAAAATAAACATTGTTTACAGACACTAGAGACTGATTAGGAAGATTTAAAAACACTTAAATTAGAAGAAAATAACACAAAAATGCCATCTCATTGTGGCCAATTCTGAACCAGTTTCTTTATGTCTTGTCTCTCTCTGCAGGGGTAAGGGGATTAACAAGTACAACCGTGTCTTCGGGGAAGTAGAGCATCCGCCGGCTCCGCACGGCTCACTTCAAGTACCACCCAAATAGTAAAATGGTTTCACACATGAAAATTATTGGCACAGTAGCTACGTTCCATGAAATGTAGTGCCGTGTTCTAAATATTTCACACCTTCCATTTGCATCACACTTACTTTCGGGGTTGCAGTTCAGGTTACCCTACATGCCACAGTACTTTAGTAAATTCTAGCACAATTGAATATTTGCAGAAAATTGAAAATGAGAAAATTCTGCAATAAATTAGATTGGGAATTTCAATTGCAGAATTCTAAAGCATTCTTGGGTAACACTGGGCAGCAATGCAACATGGAAGTTCGAATAGTGACTACATAGGACAGCACATCTGAGTAAAATATGCACAACATGACTTTGAAAAAAGTTGGGAAAAAACAAGGGAATCCTCTCAGGCTACCGCTAGCTTTCTTCCTCAGACCTCCAGTAAGTGCAGTTTGAAAAACAAAAATTGAAGCGGAGGATCAGGAGGAAAAATGAGCAGATTTAGAAAAAAAAACTAAAAAAAAAAAAAAATGAAATGATGCAATTTCTAGGCCAAAAAAGAAAAAAAAAAAAAAGTCAACATAGAACTTTTTGTTACACACAAAGTTTCATTTTTCTTAACACAACAATGGCTCACTTAAGTTTCACTAGAATTGCTGCATGCAGGAAGCACCCATAGTCACATGTGAATGCCAACTGCTCGCATACATGCAGACCCAGCTCTGTCACAGATGTATCTCTATGCATGATTTGCAACCAATTTAAAAGATTTAATGCAAATAACCAGAATATCAATTTTGAGAACTGCTGCGGTTTCACAGTAACTGTGGCAAGCTGTATTGTTTTAAGCAGACTACGTGGTGATGGTCCGGTTAAGAGCATGAACACAAAGCCACCCAAAAAGGTCATCTGCTGTTAACCATTTAGAACATACCGAAAGTTAGTATACTAATAAAACCTGGTTACCTAACCATATAGAGTAAAGATAATGAACACAAGAAAATAGTTTCTATATTAAGACGTTGGAAAGGCTCCTAAAGACGGGAGAGTCCAGGAACAACTTGAAAATATGAGGTTTGCCCTCTATATGAAGTATGCCGAGACTCTGCAAGACATTCTCCTACAGCAGGAAGATTACATGGGCTTCTTCTTAACGACTTAGCAAGTCCAGTGCAGATGGTATGGGTTTGCATTTACTTGAGGGGAAGTGTTTGGGGTGACAGGGTTTTTTAATCTGACTTTTGAAACATTAACACGCAAAAAAAGAAAAAAACTGGAGTAGTTTTCAATGGTATGAGAAGAGATTGTGTATGGAGTGAGCGGGGCAGCAGAGTGAAGTAATCAGGAGGATTATCGTGGGGAGGAGAAGGAAAGTCTAGAGCAGCAATACCCCCTCCCCTAAATAGCACAAACAAAAACCTGAATAGCAGAGAGGTAGTTCGATTGAAAGCGTTGTGTTAACCCCTCTCCCACCCCTCAAATGTTGCTTACAAAAATCTAAACACACCCCGCTTTTTGCATATTACTAAATAGTACAATGAATAAAACCACCACCCACAAGTCTGCAGGGAGTAGTATATTGAGCTGGCCATTTTTTCCAATCCCACAATGGCTCTCATCATCCAGGTTCATCTCTAAGTATTTACAATATTTTGTCTTTAATTATCCCCCAAAACATTCACATCCCTTCAATGACAATTGAGTTGCTCCAAATATTTAGCTTTACTACTGTGCCCCCTCTCACTGCTCATACATGACAGCAAAAGTGGGAAGAGTCAAACTTGTTTCTGAAGGCAAGGAGAGTGGTTGATAAGGAGGCGTGGAATGGTTTTTTCCCCTCTTAGTCTCCTGGACCCACTTTGAATATACATTTAATTACAACAGGGGAAAAAAAAACAAAAAAAAGAGAAAAAAGTAAAAAGGGGAATGAAGACAGAGTATTAACCCACTGCAGGTCAAGATGATGTTCTATGCCTTTTAAACTGTACAAGTAGAAGGGACATTGCAAAAGTTGCGATGCATACAGGTCTTGGTAGGAAGAGGAGACAGCAGCAACCAGCTGTGTCCATTTGCAATTTCAAGGTTTAAGTCCACAGTAAGAAAGCAGGAAAGGGTCAGCAAGCCGATAAAAGCCCTTTTTCAAAGCAGCGTCTCTTATGGGGTGGGCGGTCCTCCTCCTCCTCTTCCTCGTCTTCTTCAGAGGAGGACGATGAAGACGAAGAGCTGTCCAGCGTCAGATCCACCACATCTGGCCCGGGCTTTCCATTCTCAGTTGACACAGCGTTGCTTGGAGGGGGAACCTTTGCTGTCATTTCTGGAGAACCTGATAAAATAGAAAAGGACAACAAGCAGAACAGTTTTTGAAAAAGCAAAGCCAAACCAAATCAGACAAAGGAACAAAGATAAATGGAGAGAGACTTGTGACAGTACAAAGTAAGGAACGCAAGAGAAAAAGTTAGAGGCAAATACCCAAGTCGAGAATAGGACAGACTGGACTGCTGCTCCTCTCTTTTTCAGCTTTTATTGGACGCCAAGACCCATCAACAAGAAATTCAATTTCGTCTGCATCCTTACACTCACTAAGGATCTTTGACAATAGTCTGAAAAAGACGACATTTTGTTCAGACATCAACCGGTTTACATGTAGCAGCATTATTATAATGATCCAGAATCCATTTACCCCAAAGCACTGCATGCTGGGTGCAAAGAGCTGTAAAGTCTGTGATGCAAAAAGTAAGACAGCGATGAAGTTCCTCTATTAAATTTGGTAAATATGTAGTATGTTGCCAACATACAAATTACATTAAGGATTATGTAAAATCTTAATTCTTTTGCTTCCCTGTGATTAAGCTGGAGCAATCATTGGTCTCCATCCCTACTGGAAGAACAAGCACAATCAGCTAAGCTGGTAGGGCAACTTTATGGGGAGATTATGACTGAATGCCGCCTCGCCCGACTGCTCTAGGACGTCCGACCTGATGAAGCACTATGGATATTCCCAGCAACATCCAATAAAGAGTTTTGGTAAGGTCAGTTGGCAACTACTTTGAAACCAATTTTGACCCTCAGATAATAGGTCTTAGAGCTTCCATGCATCTCTAGTACTTACTTTACTTTCCCCGAAAATACTGTCTTATATTAATTTTTGCTCCAGAAAGGGCAGAGTGACTTACTTTCAGGAATGCTGGGGGGTGGGGGGTGGGTGTTATACTCACCTGGTCTGCGGCGTCCCTATGGTCTTTGGCGGCTGCACTGTGGTAAATTTCGTCCTCCTCGTCTCACAGCTGAGGTTCTGCTAGTGACAGGGCTTTGAATACCCCGCCTCCAGCAAAGTGCACCCTGTGATTGGCTAATCTCAGCGCCATCTGCCAATCATAACCAGCGCTCGATGAGCCAATCACAGCCAGCAAATGACATCACTGAATGGCTGTGATTGGCTCATCGAGCGCCGGCTGTGATTGGCTGCTGGCTCTCGATGAGCCAATCATAGCGCTCACTTTGCTGGAGGCTGGGTATTCAAAGCCCCCTCACCAGTAGAAGCTCAGCTGTGAGATGAGGAGAATGAAGTTTACCAAAGTGCCGCCGAAGACCATCGGGACAGCGCGGACCAGGCGAGTTGATTTTTTTTCGGGATTGCTTTAGCTAGGTCTTATATTTCAAGCCTCCCCCAAAAACCCCGATAGGTCTTGCTATCGGGGTAGGACCTATTTTTGGGGAAACACGGCAGCACCAATTTTCTTACTGGCAGTTAGTTGCTTTTATAAGAACACTGTCAGAAGAAAAGAAAAAAACAGACGTCTCACCCATCAATTATAAGCTGATCGTATTGAGCCGGTTTGTCACACACGGGACATGTCCATGTTGGTTTCTTTTCATTCATTTGTAAGTAGAAGACTGCATCAAAGCACTGCAGATGAGCGCACGTTTCTGCTCGACATGGTACAGTTAGGCGCATCTTTACAAGCTGCAGAAGAGAAATTCAAGTATTATGTATAGTGTGAGGTGAAGAAATACATAAGGGGCATTCTGTTAACACAGCAAAGTTTCACAAATTCCACAAAGTATGTAATCCTAATAATGTCCGAGACTTAGATGCTGGATAAAACTCCAGAAGCACCTTTAGATCCTTATATTGAAGTACCGCTGCCCCCTGCTCCCATGCTAGCAGAGCAGAAGCAAAGCAGCCAAAAACGACAATACCTACAAACGCAATCTGTCATGTGTCTGAGCGTGTTCACAATCTCCTTAGGCAAATCTGAGCCGTGTGCCTATAGTTTTCTGTAGCAGTACTGGTTTTGGTATGTGAGCCATGATTTGTGACACGTCACCTCTAGGAGGGCGCCGCCTGCAGGTCCAAACATTGTACATCCTACTGATGGCCTCAGTCATATAACCCCTGCAGGAGGACTGGTGCAGCCCTGTTGGTTCCTGCAGTGTGCTGTACCGAACCTGAGGCAGAGTACACTGCACAAACCAGCAGGGCTGCACTAATCCTCCTGCAAGGGTTATATGACTGAGGCCATCAGTAGGATGTACAATGCTTGGACCTGCAGGCGGCGCCCTTCTAGAGGTGAAGTGCCACAAATCACTGCTTGCATATCCAAACCACTACTGCTACATAAAACTATAGGCACACGGTTTGGATTTGCACAAGGAGGATTGTAAACCATGAATTTTCAGAGAAGCTCACGTTCTGATTTCCATGCTGTGATTGGTCAGAAGTTCATGCAAACTTATCTATCCTGTTGGCAGGAGTAGTAGCCTACTGCACCTGCACCTTCCTCAAGTATCCCAAGATGTAATTCATCTGGACCTTGAGACTTGAATTCATGAAAGGTTGCAGCTTTCTGGCTGAAAGTCACACATTCCAATACAGGTCCATGTTGGGAATAAGTGAGGTATGTGATAAGTCAACATTAAACAAATGCGTTGTTACCAGAACACCCCCCTTAAATCTAGCACCACAATGTGACAGGTTTTCTTAAGTGTTTATTTGCATGTGACTTCCATGAGAAAGCTCACAATCTGGAAGCACTTGCTACTTTGGATCTTTCATCCCTCGGTCATTGGCTGCTACTCTTGAGGCTGTCCAGACATTCGGGATACTTTGTACCTCTGTGCAATATCCCGCATCTCTGGCTACTAAGCAGATTCTCCCTCACTGTAGCTCCGTTCCTCGGGCTGTGGTCCTAACTAGCTCCAGGGTTTCCAGTTGATCAACAGACTAATATCTAGTAATCTGTTAACTGGTGCACTACAAAACTACTTAAAGGGGCAGTGTCACTTCCTTACAAGACTGAGAATCCCATACATGCTAGACTGTAATGTTAGGGCTGCAGAACAAACAAAATAGCTCCTGTTTTCAGTGGGATAGATGGAAATACCACATAAAGATCTGTAAACTCTTTGCCTTAAGCCTGGGCTCCCACACAGCTGAATACCGGCAGAAATCTCGCGGTTTGGCCGCAGCGAAAAACCGCGAGATTTCCGTCCGGAGAAGCGCTGCTTCAAAACCCACGGCACTTAGCCGCGGGTTTTGAAGCGGCCCGGCCGCTCGCTCTTCCGCTGCGGCCGGCGCTCCGATAGAGGAGAGCACGGCCGCAGCGGAGGAAGAAAAAGAATAAGCATGTTGCGGCCGGCTAATCCGCGCCGCAGTGCCGGCTTTGCCGCGGCGGATTTGCCATCCCGTGTGGACGAGATTTCTGAGAAATCTCATCCACATGGCTGGCTAATACCGGGATTAGCGGCCGCAGGCGGATTTGTCGTGGCGAAATTCCAGACGGAATTTCCGCGGCAAATCCGCCCCATGTGAACCCAGCCTAAGACTGATGCCTATAGGAACACTAATGTGGTAACAATATGTTAAGGTTTTTGTTTGTTTATAGAGAAACAGCAGCATTCATGTCCATGGACCGCAGTGTCTGGCACTGCAAATCAACCCCATTCAAGTAAGAACAGTACCAGGCCATTGGATAAAGTAAAGACGTTTCTGGAAGATATCCTTTCTAATCACCAACAATACCTTTATTAATAAAGTATCATAAGTTTAAAAAAAACGTCAAGAATGACCGCCACAGCTGCCGATATCAAAGATAAACCCATGTTTAACAGCTGCCACGTTGATATCTTACCGGACAAATAAGGGACACTCGGACACCAGTGGTAGCGATCTCACTGTCTGGATCCAAACGCAGTTTCTCCCTTACTGCATCGAGGGAAAAAGGAAAAACTGTATTAGGATCCTTCAATAGAAAGTTACAGAAATATTTCCATTTTCTAGCACCGATCACTCAAAAGAGGGGTGCGATTGGAAAAAATAAAAAAGTTGCTCGACTTTTTTTTAGTACTCCGAGCAAAGGCTACAGTGTTCGTAAAGTGGCATACAGTATTGCCTAGCATTACATCTTATTGCGCATACTAACGTTTTGGAGAATGCTTCCAATCTAGATCTTACCAAGGGTCTTGCACAATTCTGGATGTTTCACTCCGATGGTTTTTAAGCGTTGTAGAAGTTCAGACGAGGTTCGCTGTCTCACCAAATACAAGCCCACAGAATAACTCTGTTCAAGAAAGCAAAACATGTGCAAGTGGTTACTGAAAACAAGGAGTTAATGAGAAGTTAGCAAAATAAAGGCAAGACAATACTTCCATACAGCACATCAACACAAGACATTTACCGTAAGGACAGCCTAGCCAAGACTAGCACATAATTGTGACAGCAAAGATTCAGAAGGCGCCAAGGTACAACTGTTTAAAAGAGTATCTCTAAACCAGAAATAAGACAGTCCATATTAGTCAACCAGAAGCTGGAGATGAAGCAGAATGATTCCTGCTATCAGTTTGTGACTGAAAGAGAAGTGAAGCCGTTAATGCTGGATAATGTACACTGACAGATGTGTGAAGATGCTGATGAGATGAGGCCACGATCACACGGACGGCAGGATTTATACGAGGCCCGATGGATGCTGAATATCGTGCATGCCATGCTATTCTGGGCAAAGAGCAAATGAACCCCCATGGAAAACAACAAGTCCAGATTTGAGCAGAGACTTAACCTGCTAAGGACCAAACACTGTAAATATACAGCGCTTGGTCCTTGGCTTTAATCTCGGCCAATAGAATAATAAATCACGGGATTACAGATCCTGCAATCTAGGAGGAGCAGGTCAGGTGCCCGACCCGGAGGAGAAGACATAAGTGATATATAAGTGCTTCGGCACTCTCTTGCAGGCTATATACCGTAGTAGTCAGCATAGTGTTCACTGTTGCCTTTATGGGGCCGTGCGATCAAGTCTTAGACTACCAGCTCAGCCCAACTCTGCAGTGACTACAGCTGAAAACTGAAAATATATCTAAATGAACCCCCAAGACATCTTAGGGTACCAATGTTAAAAAATCCACTCCCTGTCCATAAAAAAAAAAAATCCACTGTCTGACGTCTGAAGACATTATGATTTAAGGCTGTACAGCTCCGATGTTGGAAGACGTCCATCGGGGTTCTCTTACTGTATATTGCCAGCCTCTGTGCTGTCGGAGCCTATCCAACGTGTCACCTCATGCAGTACTGGCTTTAGCCAGCAGATAGCGCCGTTGTATAACGGCAGAAAAAGAGTAAGCCCCCTAGGAAAACCAGGATACAAATTGGATTGGAAAGGGTTAAATTACTATAATATGAACAATTAAGCCTATGAAAAAAAAAATACGATGCAAAAAGCAAATAAAGAGCAGCAAAGGTGGAGACAGACAGAGACTTACTGCCAAAGAGAGTATACCGAACACTAAACTGTTCTTCAACTATATAAAGATAACTGAAAGTGTTGGCCCTTTAAAAAAAGAATTGAGGGACTGTAGAGGGACGTGACAAAACACAAATCTATATTAGGTTTGCCACTGTATTCACAGAGAAAAATGAAAGATCAGGTAAAACACAAAGCAAGTGTCCAAACCACCCCACCAAAAAACCAAAGAAAGACCACAAAACAGACGCCCTTCCAGTGCACATGGCTTGAGGCTTAGCAGCATGGAAGAGGACTTTGATTTTGGTTAGCTGTAAACTTAAATAGGGCAACTAGTGTCAGGAAGCTGCAGCCAAGGCAAGTAGGATCATGGGGGGAAGATCAAAAGAGGTGTAGGGTCCAAGTCACTGGTCAGACCACACATGGAATATTGTGGACATTTATGAAGGCTTTATGCCAGCTTTCTGGCCTAAAAAAGTCACAAAATTTTGCACAAGGACAGCTTGCGAAAATATTTTGCGACTTTTCAGCATTCATCTATTCAATGACCCATGTACTGGGGAAATCTTACTAAGCCCAGCACAAGAAATACTGGTCTTAGTAAATTTCCCTCATTGTGCACAGTTTTGGGCACCGGTACCCAAGACATATGGGACCATGAGCGGATTCAAACGGTTCGCAACTAAATAAAAGGAATGGGAGGACAACACCCAAAGAGCCCAAAATTGGGTTTATTTAGAGAAACGACAGCTGAGCGGCAACCTAATAAATATGAATATTATATCAGGGGTCAGTACAGAGATCTCTTTCATCATCTATTATACCCAGGACTGTAACAAGGGGGCGCTCTAATAACTATGTATAATATATCAGGGGTCAGTACAGAGATCTCTCCCATCATCTATTATACCCAGGACTGTAACAAGGGGGCGCTCTAATAACTATGTATAGATATATCAGGGATCAGTACAGAGATCTCTCCCATCATCTATTATACCCAGGACTGTAACAAGGGGGCGCTCTAATAACTATGTATAGATATATAAGGGGTCAGTACAGAGATCTCTCCCATCATCTATTATACCGAGGACTGTAACAAGGGGGTGCTCTAATAACTATATATATCAGGGGTCAGTACAGAGATCTCTCCCATCTATTATACTCAGGACTGTAACAAGGGGGCGCTCTAATAACTATGTATAGATATATCAGGGTCAATACAGAGATCCCTCCCATCATCTATTATACCGAGGACTGTAACAAGGGAGGTGCTCTAATAACTATGTATAGATATATCAGGGGTCAGTACAGAGATCTCTCCCATCATCCATTATACCCAGGACTGTAACAAGAGGCTGCTCTAATAACTATGTATGGATATATCAGGGGTCAGTACAGAGATCTCTCCCATCATCTATTATACCCAGGACTGTAACAAGGGGGTGCTCTAATAACTATGTATAATATATCAGGGGTCAGTACAGAGATCTCTTCCATCATTTATATATACCTAGGACTGTAACAAGGGGGCGCTCTAATAACTATCAGGGGACAGTACATCTATGGGAGATGGTTCTGGGTGCCTTTCTTGAGTGTTACAATATTACATGTTATATCACTGATTACTTAGAAGGGTCAGTGATCCGGGATTATTTTGATTGCCAGATTGGAGTCTGTAAGGAATTGTTTTTCCCCTAAAATTGGCTTCTACTTCATTGTTTTTTTTTTTTTGCTTTCCTCTGGATCAACGTTGCAGGATAATGGGTTGAACTGGATGGACATTTGTGTTTTTCAACCTTACACACGGTTGTTATGACCCATTTTAATGACTTTCCAGTCTTGTTAATCAGGGGTGTCTTGAGTGGGAGACAACAGTTTACCTGAAACAATGCATGCAAGCACAGCACCTAGCTGTCTGTGCCACAGACTGTGGAGCGCAGGATACATGTTCAAGTGTGGATCCACTCTAACTCCTACAAGCTGCGGATGTGCAGTTAGGAGGGAGGTGACCCTGACTTACTGGCTAGGTGATCGAGAGGTATTACAAGCAAATGCATTTAACATAAGAGTACAGTATCACGTTACAGATCGATCTGCAGAAGTTGGAGGCTTGGACAGAGAAGTGGTAAGTGGTATTTGTCAGCCACTTTGGGCACTAAGCTATACTTATGGGCTCAAAGCAGCTGACACACCGAGTCCGGGGATACAAGTCTTATACTTACCTTCTCCAACGTTACCTAAGTGTCGGCTGTCAAACCCGCTGCTGAACATTTCCAGCAGATTACACAGGCATGTAAAGTGAGAGGTCTCTGTATTCAGCAGCGAGTTTCAGAGCTGACAAAACATTGGAGAAGGGGTATAAAAATTAAAAAAAAAAATTACATTCTGAGACTCTCAGCTACTTAAAGCCCATAGGCAGAGCTCATAGGGCCCAAAAGGAGCCAACAGTCTCTAAAACACAGATAAAGCTAAAGAAAGGTAATGTGCTTGGACAGAAAAACCAAAGTGTCACCATGATCTGAAATAGAAAAAGAAAACCACACGGGTAAAAACAGATGGAAACACTCAGAGGTATCGGTGGATGGCAAAAGGGAAATTTAGCTGCTGCAGAAGTAAATATTGTAATAAAATCACCGATCTAACCACTCATGACACATTCTGCACAGGACTGGACTTTAGTGTAGAGAGCAATCAACCATAAGAAATGGAATAGGTGGACTTATCAGTATGAGATTAACCACCTCAATGCCAAGAGAGTTGGGACGCTGTATAAAAAGAATGCAATGATAGCTATGTTTATACACAGTAGAGCATAGAACACGTCAGAAGGGGGCAGTAACACAGAGGGCCGTGTCATCTTTAAAATGTTACTCAATTAGAAATTGTGGGCAACAAGACATCTCACAAAACTTGTGGCGGGACCGTGTCTACCACTGTGTAGCAGCGCCTCTTTCTACTAGTGTCTGTAAATGTCTGGGAAGTGGAGACCAATTGCTGGAGTTTTGGGAGAGGAACGCTGCCCCATTCCTGACTGTTGTAGGATTCTGGCTGCTCAGTCCTCCTCGGTTATCTTTGCTGGATTTCTATTGGTGAACAGTCTGGACTGCAGGCAGTCTGTTCACCCCAGATTACTCCTCTGCGAAGCCATGCTGTTGTGATGGATGCAGTATATGGTGGAAGGTCCGGACTGCAGGCGGCCGGTTCACCGTGGACTCTTCTCCTGTGAAGCCATGCTGTTGTGATGGATGCAGTATATGGTGGAAGGTCCGGACTGCAGGCGGCCGGTTCACCCCAGATTACTCCTATGCGAAGCCATGCTGTTGTGATGGATGTAGTATATGGTGGAAGGTCTGGACTGCAGGCGGCCGGTTCACCCCGGACTCTTCTCCTGTGAAGCCATGCTGTTGTGATGGATGTAGTATATGGTGGAAGTTCTGGACTGCAGGCGGCCGGTTCACCCCGGACTCCTCCTGTGAAGCCATGCTGTTGTGATGGATGTAGTATATGGTGGAAGTTCTGGACTGCAGGCGGCCGGTTCACCCCAGACTCTTCTCCTGTGAAGCTGTTGTGATGGATGCAGTATATAGTGGAAGGTCTGGACTGCAGGCGGCCGGTTCACCCCAGATTACTCCTCTGCGAAGCCATGCTCTTGTGATGGATGCAGTATATGGTGGAAGGTCTGGACTGCAGGCGGCCGGTTCATCCCGGATCACTCCTATGCGTAGCCATGCTGTTGTGATGGATTCAGTATGTGGTTTAGCGCTGTCCTGCTGAAATATGCAAGACCTTCCCTGATAGAGATGTTCTCTGGATGGGTCATATATTGTGCTACAACCTCAACACTGCTAGTGCCTTTCAAGATGTGTAACCTGCTCCTGCCATAGGCACTAATGCAACCCCATACCATCAGAGAGGCAGGCTATTGAACTGTGTGCCGATAAGCTGAATGGCTGCTTTTCTCTTTAGTCTATGTTTTAAAGAAAAAAAACCAAACACATATTTTGATGCTTTTGACCACAGAACAGTGTTTCACTTTGCCTCAGTCCTTATTTAAATGAGCTTTGGCCCAGAGAAGACGCCGGCGATCCTGGATTGTGCAGATATATGGCGGCTTCTTTGAATGATACAACTTTAACTCGCATTTGTGTATTGCACAACGGACTGTGTTCACAGACAATGACGCCTGGAAGTATTCCTGAGCCCATGCAGTGATTCACATTACAGAATAATGCCTGTTTATAATGCAGCGCCGTCTGAGGGGCCGCAGATTTTGAGAATCCAAGATCGGTCTTGTCCCTTGTGTACATGAATTTCTCCAGATTCTCGGATTCTTTTGATATTATGTACTGGATGGTGAAATAGTTAAAGTCTTAACTATTCTACAAGAGGAATATTATTCTGAAGTTGTTCCACACTTTTTAGGTGCAGCTTTTCACAGATTGGTGACCTCTGACCATCTTTGCTTCTAAGAGACTCGGACTCTCTAACATGCTCTTTTTATACAGTCATGTGACTTAAAAAATTGACCCCCCCTCCAGCTGCTTTTCATTCACATCACTTTTCCAGTCTTGTTAGCCCTGTCCCAACTTTTGTGAGGTGTTGCTGCCATTAACTTCTTACATTTATTTTTTTAAAAACTGAAAATAGAGAAATGTCCCCCTTTCAGCTTCTGAGGTGTTATATGATGAATATGGTTATATGAGATTTCCAAATCATTGTTGTTTTTACATTTATTTACATTTTACACGGTGTCGCAACTTTTTTGGAATGGGGTTTGCAAGATCAAAACCAGTGTTTGTAAAAAAAAGGCTGCCTAGATATGACCAATTCACTATGTATAAATACATCAAATCTGTGATCTTTTAATTCTTAGGGTTGTAATCACGACATGCGATTATCCAAGACATCTAAGGCAAGGGGTGCATTACTACTTATGATCTGTGGGCCACATTGCCATACTGTACCACTTCCAAGGGCTGCAAGGGTATTCCCATCTGAGACATTTATACCCAAAGTATATGGCATAATAAATTGAAGTTCCATTTCCAGGACTCAGACCTATTGGGAGAATGGGTGTCACCTTTCTCCACGAATCAGCACTCCAGAGGAGGAGGAGACCATGCACGTAGCTCTCTCCAATGTAGATGGATATTGAGATAATGGTCTGGCATTTCATAAGTCCTATAAACTACAATGACGAGGGCTGCGTGCATATAGGATATCCCCCAACTCATGTGTTCATTTCTGGAGTGCCAAATAGGTGAAGAGACTTTCTTCTCCTAATATATGGGAGACCTAGACATGTCTACACAGGGCACCCTTAAAGGGGTTCCGACATGGCTCGTCGGAGGAAAAAGACAGCCTGCTGGGAGATGACCCCGCTGCACAACACCACAACAAAAAGGTAAGTATTAGGTTTTTATGCTTTAGCAGCCATTAATTGTGGGTTCCCTGTGTCCATTAGGCAGACCAGGGAACAATGGCTGCTGAAGCGTAAAAACCTTATTTGTGTCAGAACCCCTTTTTACTCACCTTGCCTGGCCAGGACCGATCACCAGACATGTCCCCTCCGTCTGGCATCTTCTTCTGTGGCTTGTAGAAGCAGAGCAGGAGCGGTCAAAATGACCGCTTCCTGCTCTGCTCCGTCCGTCAGCCACTTCTGAGGTGAACGGACGGGCCGCCCACAGCAAGCACGTCACAAGCAGTGTGTCGGCGGCCCGCCCGTCCTGACTTAACTCCGAGATTCTTCGCATGCGCAGTGGAGACACGGCCCGTCCTGACTCCTGTCAGAGGGCACCTCTCCACTGCGCATGCGCGCGATCCCGGAGCGGCCCCGGCTCGTGGAGGAAGAAGCAGAAGAACAGTGCCTGCCGGGAGATGACCCCCCCGATGTCAACAACAACAGGAGACAAGGTAAGTATCATGTTTTTATGCTTTAACAGCCATTAAATCGTGGGTTCCCTGTGTCCATTAGGCAGACCAGGGAACAATGGCTGGTAAAGCATAAAAACATTATTCATGTCAGAACCCCTTTAATACTTGTCCTAATATATGGGAGACCAGACATGTCTACACAGGGCACCCTTAGTACTTGTTCGTTCCTGTTGCCCCAATATGTGCCATTCTTCACCCTGACATGGAAACTACATGTGAGCAGCCATGCACAAATAGATCTGTATCCAAATGGCATGGTGAGCCACATGTTTTGCACCCCTGATCTAGAGGAAAGAAGGCTTCATGATTAGCATAGATCGTTTTCTATTAATGCAAGAGCAGTGAGACTATCAAACTGCCACAGGAGGCCGAGACGACCAACTTATGGAAAGGTTTTAGAGATCATGAATCCGGTTTTGAAAGCTCACCAAATATATACATGCTGGTACCTACAAGAGGAAATGCATTACATAGCGCAATTGTGAGAAATCAGCTGGAAGCACTCCATCTAAATGTGTCTGGCCGACAGTAAAAGGGTGAGGGGGTGTTTGAATGGAAGATGCCGCGGCCCTCCGCCCTCCCTGCCCATTACCCTCTAAGCAACTAAAAAAAAAAAAAAAAAAAAAAAAAGAGGTTGGCTGCAGTCAATGGAGAACCTTTTAGTTCTAGCAATTACTGTGGGTCTCAGCACCCAAACCCTAAAAAACATGAAGGCTTCACTTCTAAATATAGGAATTCTACCGAAAGAATTGCATGCAATTGGCCTAAAATAAAAACGACTACAAGTGCATTTATACTTTGCCATAGTTTCCCCAGGTGACGGTCACTCTGTTGCTAGCTGAAGACAGATACATGAGATTGGTAAGATTTATTGGGCGGCACGGTCTCTTGGGTTCAACGCCAGGTTTATTGGAGGGGTAGTAGCCCTAAGGGAACAAGACAAAGGTTTAAAGTGAAGAACAATGCTACAGAAGAATCTAAAGCATAGGTGAGATCAAGCAAGTAGGCATTTAACTTACTGGCACCGAGCAATAGTTGTGGTTGACCTTTACAGCGATGTTCGGAGGGTACTGATCCTCTTGGGGACAGCTGGTGTCAGTGTAACAAATCCTGAAAGAAAGGACACCGATGTAGCAGACACACCGAGCCGCACAGCACATAATAGCTGGGTACTGGAAACTACTTACCTCAAGACAACTTGAACAGATTTGGTGCCAGGGTGTAAATCCCTAGGAAGGGAGTGAAAAGGGTTACAAAGAACACCAAAACTCAGACATACCAAGTGGTTATAACTAAATATTGTAAGTAGGTGTGTTTTCTCTTTTGGTGGGGGAGCTTGGAATACATAATATCACAATGTCATGGACTTTGCTGTGAAGAATCGAGTTATGCAGTCTGCCCCCTGCAGGCAGTTTACACAACCAGCACTCCGACTACGCTCTGACTACGCTCCGTCAAGCAGTTACTGGGCAGAATCATGGCAACTTGTCTTTCATCCCCATAGCAAAAACTCACAGCTTTCATTCGGCTTTAGAATAATGAAAGCTGCTCTGCGATTGGTTGCCAGCAGTCTCTCTTTTAGATAGATGTCAGAAAATCTGCCCCTAAGCTGCAGGACACAGAGCGTTGTCAGAGTGCTGGTCATGTGACCTGGAAGCCAGAAGAGAAACGTACAATACACAGTCTGAAGCTACAGAACCGGATTCAACAGAGGGAGTGCTCCTTTAAATAAACAAGAGTGTATTAAGTCAGATTTTCATATCTTAGGGATAATGCCCACGGATGGATTTCCGTCACGCCCCCCCCCCCTCCCCCCAAGACCCCCTACTCGCCTCCGGATCCACTGCGTAGCTCCCGCATGACACTGCTGGCGCGCATGCGCAGTACTGCGGCGTTTCACTGCAGCTATTAGGTTTTATTGAACCTGATAGCTCAATGTACACGCTGAGGAATGCCACAGCGTGAAATTACCCACAGCATGTCCTATTTGCTGCGGGAATACGCGTGGACGGCTTCCATTGTAGTCAATGGAAGCCGCTCGTCACGCTATACTTCTGCTGTAGCACAGTGGAAGAATAGCATGAATACACGCCCCAACCACCGTGTCATGTGACACTGCCGGCACGTCATGCGCTGTTCTGCGCATGCGCGCCGGCAGTGTCATGCGGGAGCTACGCAGCGGATCAGGAGGAGAGTATGGGGTCTTTGTGGGAGGAGGAGGGGCTATTCCACTTACAGAGCCCGCCACGGCCGTGGGCATGAGCCCTAAACCCCTTAGTGACCACCAATATGCCTTTTTGAAGCAGTCACCGTCGGGCTTTAAATCTGCACACATCAAAGTGCTAACGACCACATATCTGTGTGTCTGTGTGTATGTGAGAGTCTTCACATGCTCTGCCCCCTGATCACATGACGGTGACATCACAGGTTCTAAAGCATATATAAAACAGGGCCTGACAGCAGCTGTGTGCTGACAGGACCTGTGATGTCACGGTCAGGTGATCAGTCACATGGTCTCTGAGCTCCGCTCCTGATCACATGACTCATCATTGCAGGTCCTAAATCAACAGAGCCTGATCACATTATGGTGAAGTCATCACAGGTGCTTCATCCTTGTGTACTGAATGAGGGATTATGGGCGGACTACAACCCTAACAAACCCCTGCGGCCTCAGTTGCTATAGATACACCAGTATTCAATCTGGCAGTTTGTAGCTGGTTGGGAGACAGCTGCACACCTGTGTGGAGACTCCAGTAAATTACACCTCACAGATGTCCACATACATAGCTGACGGTGCATACTGACTAACATTGAAGCATCGTCCGTCACCACTATCTTCACATCTCCTGAACATATCATCAGGTCATCTCAAGTGTGAATGCCACCAACACCGGTCCAGCCTTCATCTAATCGTCACCCGTTGTCCAGTGGTGAAACAAACAGTCTCTGTCGTGCAAACATGTCATCACAGAGGGTTCAATGCCGCCGTGAAGCTAATTCAGCTTACATGACACAGCGACAAGCCACGATGTCACCTCAGAGAGCAGCTCAAGTTTGCAAATCACGTGCAGCTGATATGCAAAAGCTATGAGCCACGAGCCAACATGTCTCCTTAGCTGCTGAAGTTCGTAAGTCACTGTTTGGAATGTTCTGGAAATTTGTAAATAATGCCAACAGTTTACTATTTGCACATAAATATTTGTACCAACTCCAATTCCTCACAGTGTATACTTGTACGTGGCACACTGTGCCACCAGAAACACTGGTTGTATCCCTTCTTCAGAATAATCACAGGTTTAAAACGTTGCAGTATCGGTATTGTTATTTTGTACATTTAATATTTTCTTATTCATAGGTGTTTGCACTGTTCAGCAAAATTGCAAATAATGGCAAAAGCTAACCATTTGCACAGAAATATTTTGACCAACTCCAGTCCCTTTCCCTATAATACATTAGTAAGTAGCGCACGGCACCATCAGAAACGCTGGTACTATAAATACTAATAACCGGTCATTTTAAGGTGGTGGTTAAGCCGATTACTGATAGCCAGGCTCCAGCTCTAACACACAGGAACAGAAAAACCTCAGATCCTGGCTGTTTAACCCCTTAGATGCCACAATCAGTAGCAACTGCAGCATGTAAGCAGATGACAGGGGGAGGGGCTCTTTGCCACCCATCAGTCTGCAGTGTGGTCACAAGGTAGCAAAGGGATTCCATAGCAGTCAGAAGCCTGACAAAGGCCTTTAAATCTGCCATGCTACTGAGCCTATTAGGCACTGTCTCCCCCGAAATCTAATGGCCTGCTGTCATGGTCTTAGTAGAACTCACTACATAAGTAATGCAGTGTACTAGGCTAGTGATCCAAAAATCACATTTTGAAGTTCCTTTCAGGGACTAAAAATAGCATCAAGCTTTTTAAAGAATTTTTGTTTGTTTGTTTTTTTTTTTATTTAAAGGGAAAAAAATTGATAAAATACCCACGGACATTCAGAGAAAACAAAAATTTTTCTACAGCACAGATCTCCTCTGTGCCAACCGGATCTTTTTCCTTCAGCACGGCGGATGCGTCCAGACATGGATGCATGCACAGTGCAATTTTTTTTATTATTTTTTTTAAATCTCCTGCTTTCCCGCAGATCCGTGGCACAGTCACAGTGACAGCTTTGGCTGTGCCGCGGATAGGACGGCTTCCATTGACTTCCAGAGATCCGCAGACAAAATGAAGCATGCTGTGATTTTGTTCCCGCACATGCGATCCGCACGCCCGGGAAAAAAAAAACCCCATAAAATAATCACATCCTCATGCTTTAAATTGCCCTGCGGATGCTAACGCATGCCTATGGGCGGCTAGAGCTGCGGATCTCCAGCCCGTGGCCCGTGGGCCTAACAGTCACATGTACCTCAAAATGGTACCAATAAAAGCTATAACTTCCCGCAAAAAACAAGACCTCAGAACTCGGAAAACCAATACGAAGACGCAGATTCAATGGTTTTTCTTTTGAAAAGGTGTTTCAATAGTTGTAAAGTAGACAAAAATTCATTAAACTTTGTATCAATAGTAATCGAGCCGATCCAGATAAGAAATTTATGATACTTTAAAACAGCGAATGCTGTAAACACAAAAACCCAAACACAAGGGCGTCGTTTCTGGATGTTTTTTCCATCTTTTCTACGAGTCTTAAAACACTCAGCAATCGTCTGCTGTAGGATTCGTGTATGATTTCCATGCGAGTGCCATGCAGATTTCTATGCGCATCGCATGAAAAAGAAGCAGCACAAAGAAAAACAGGAACTGCAGAGCAAAACGGGGAAAATAAAAGAAAAAAACATGCGAATGACCCCTAAAGAGTATATTCATTCTCTGGGGGCCATTCGCATTTGGGTTTTTTGTCTCATTTCATTTTTTGCACTGTAGCTGAGTCATCCATAGGAGCCCTATGTACAATGGAAAACACTCCCCTGTAGTGACAATAGTCACTCGCAGAGCTGATCTGGGTCTGCTAGGACCCTGCAGTTCTCCTGTGACAGGGGACACCCAGCGGTCACATGATTGCCGGGTCACATAGCGGAACTAACACTTCCGCTTTTTAGTAGCACTATGCAGCCTGGAAAAAAGACAAGCTGTTGAAAACGGCTTCCACCTTCTCCTCCAGGTCCTCGGCTGTGTCTGACAGCTGAAGACCCGACCTGCTCCTGCATATTTTTTTGCTATCGGCCGGAATTAAAACCCAGAAGCAAGCACTGTAAATTTATGGTGCTTGGTTCTTAAGGGGTTAAAATGCTATCCGACTTTTATTATGATAAACTAGTCAAGCTGCATCCTACATTCTAAATCCTGGTTATCAGTGTTTTTGATAAATAGGAACTTCTAGTTAGGCCGCCTGCAGGCAACCGGGACGGATCTGGCTGCGAGAATTCTCGCAGCGGGACCCGACCCAAGCCCCGCACAGAATTAGAGCATGCCGTGGTTTGCTTGCTGCGCGTGATTTCACACAGACAAACCGCGGCTGTCTCCATACGATTGCGTGCTGTAATGCAATCCTATGCAGGCGTCCAGGTGCGGAAATTCTGCGGGGAATCCCGCCGCGGAATTTCCGCCCGTCTGCAGGCGGCCTTATTCAAAGCAGAATTTGTTCTATTTAATAAGTCTTTGTATTTCTGTTTTTAAATATAAGCTTAAATACATTTCGATCAATTCCACCAAAATGGGACCGACTCCACAGCCCTGCAGACCACTGGGCCCAAAAAGCTCCAACACAGCAGGTCTTCTGGGTTTTTTCCCTAGGTGCGCAGTGGTCAGTACCTACCAAAAGAGGCTCAAGGACATCCAGCCAGTAAACCCTATGACAGGGTCACTGAAAGCTCAATGATGTGCGTGGAAAGCAGAGTCTTGTTTGCTTCATCCAATCCCTACTGCAGCAAAAATGGCTGAAAAACTACCATTCTGGCTATGATAGAAATGTGCCAGAACACACAGTGCATAGTAGCCTGCCGAGCCTGCTGCTGCAGAGACAGACTGGTTAGAGCAATGTTCCCCACCTCCAGTCCTCAGGGACCCCTGCAGGTCATGTCAGGATGTCCTCAGTGTTGCACAGGTGATGTAATTATGGTCGGTGCCTCAGACATTGCCACAGGGGTTCTTACTATAGGATATCCTGAAGACATGAACTGTTGGGGTCCCCGAGGACTGGAGTTGGGGACCCCTGGGTTAGAGTACCCATGCCAACTCCTCTCCGCTGCCAAAAGGTGCCTAAACATTTCACGTAAAGCAACACAAAAATGATGGCCTGTAGAAGCCAGAATACTGCAAACTCCTTTCTCACCAAGTCATCAACATTTAAAAGGGGTTTTTCCAAAAACTTTAAAATTACCTCACAACTCCTCTTGTCCTTCCTGGTTGTTCCTGACCAGGTAATATGACTGCTGCAGCCAATCACTGGACACAGCAGTGACCTTCTTTAGCCAGTGATTGGCTGCAGCAGTCACATGACCTGGTCAGGAACAACCAGGAAGGACAAGAGGAGTTGTGAAATCATTTTAAGTTGTGGAAAAACCAATTTACAACCCAACTGACACGGACCACAGTGCAGCATCAGGGTCAATATTTTATGCTGCCCTCGGTAAGGTACATTAGAGCATCACACTCCGTGTCAGCTATGGATGTAGCCTGGGTCTGCTGTACACCCATTGTCAGGGCTACACAGCAGACTCGGGTATTTACCCAGGTTTGCCTGGTGCAGACACCAGCTCTGCCTTTGATACTCTGAGGTTTGTTCATCTTTAAACTGCCAGTCTGGTGGTGATTGTTCCTTAATTCATCATGTAACGAGCCCCTGGTAGCCGCTAGTATTATATCATTTAGTTATTCCTTTCTACTAAACTTCCAGAAGTCCTTCTGCTCAGGTGGTCATGTGATCTCACCCCCCCCCTCCCCCGCACACTTTATTTTGATTTATGTCCCCCTCAGTCACTTTTCAGTCTGTATAATCCCTGTGCGATGGACCCGACCACACCAGCTCTTCAGAGGGGGGACACAATTCACACATCTGTTAGGGCTGCGAGTTATGATTCAGGCTCAGTTTTGTTTTTAGGGCACAGAAATTTTAGTTTCCCCCCCAAATGATTTCAACTGGTGTAAAAGAAAAAAAAGAAAAGAAAACAAAAAAAAAGTCCGAATGGACTGAAAGCTTTCAGGTTGTTTTTGGTTTAAACTTTATACCGCAGTTCGGCACTAATCCAAGATCTACACAGAGAAGCTGAATTACAACCAACAGCCCTAAGGGAAGCGAGAATGTAGTTTTACTGCTGATGAGGAGAGGCTCGTGTCACACGGGGTGCGCAGTCACAGATTTACTGCAGATCTACACCTAAATCCGCAACAAAACTGAAAGCCAATAAAGGTGAGAACGCACTTCTAACAGGGATGATTGTTCAGCCTGCGGACTAAATACTTAAGGTTTAAGCTTATTTAGGTGAAAATATAAAAGATGGTAATGGCAGTGTCCTCCCTGCAGGCAGAGAAGGTACAGTCTCTTGCAGTTATTGTGATGGTGCATCATGGGCCTGATAACACAGAATATTGAAATAGAAATCAGATGTAACTCTACATAAAGATGGATCATGATAATCACCAGACAGGATGCTGCGCTGCATGGAAGAGATTGCAGGGACTACATAGGAGTCCGACAGGAAATCGAGTAAGAGGAGAGGGGCAGTGATAGAAAAACGTGTTTCCACCAACAGTAGCCCTTAAACAATTTGCGCAGTTCCATATTATATAATTCTTAGAGTAATAGAGCATTATCAGCGCATATCTACCATGCAGAAACAGTACCTTGAATTCTTTATTAGGTCCACTTGTCTTGGAGACAGGACAAACACACAAGGACTATCTTGGAGTTTTTCACTGTTCTGTGCAACTGAAAGAAAAAAGAAACATTTCGTATTAGATTAATTTAATTAGAATACTTGTTCTCCAGTCAAAAACTAGCTTCTGGGTTGTTGTATACACATTTTCCCCTAAATGATGAAAATTGGCTTCTACCCCTTTGCTTCCTTCGTCTGGATCAACATGGGGATTGGGGGGAGGGGGGGGGGGGGGGGGGGAAATAGGCTGAACGTCTTTCTTCAGGCCATGTTACTATTCTACATTAGATCCACAAGTGTCATGGCTTACAGACATCGGTATGCCATAATCCCACTGCAAGCAGAACCACAATAGGTGTTCACACAGGAAAAACGCTGGGGCTTTTGCCCCAGTAATTACCCCAGAAATATAAGCCCTACCCTGAAAATATGCCCTAGCTACACTACGTTAAAAAAAAGCAATAATCACCTACCCACCGGCATCTGTGTCCCTTATGCTGGTCTCCAGCGCTGTGGCAGGCTGCAGTCCTGAGCGCTGACAGGAGTGTCTTCTGGTGACGGGGCTTTGAATACCCCGCCTCTGGTAAGAGCACTGTGTTTGGATCAAGCGCTAATCAAAGCCGACGCTCGATCATTCACAGCCACTCAGTGAATGATATCACTGAATGGCTGTGAATGGTTCATTGAGCAGCAGTTCTGATTGGCTGGTGCTCCATCCAATCACAGCGCTTAGCAGAGGGCGGGGTATTCAAAGCCCTGTCACCAGAAGACAATCCTGTCAGTGCTGAGGATTACACTGCAGCCTTCCACAGCGCCGGAGACCATGGCAAGGGACAGACGCCGGCGACTGGGTGAGCTTTTTTTCTTACACCTTATTGCTTATACTAACCTAGCCACCGGCGTCTGTGTCCCTCCTGCTGGTCCCCACGCTGAGGCAGCACTGACAGGATTCTCTTCTCCTGGTAACGGGTACCCCACCTCCGGTAAGCGCTGTGATTAAACTGAGCGCCAGCCAATCAGAGCCGATGCTAGATGAACCAATCACAGCAGTTACTGGAGGTGGGGTATTCAAAGCTTCATTACCAGGAGAAGAGAATCCTGTCAGGGCTGAGAACTGCAGCAGCATGGGGACCAGCATCAGGGACACAGACGCCGGAGGCTGGGTAAGTATAAGACATACCTAAAAAATAAGACACTGCCTCTTTTGGAGGTAAAACATAATGTAAGACAGGGTCTTTTTTCAGGGAAACATTGTATTTACACTGCACTGTCATAATGAAACTCCTCATGCATGCTGCAGAAACGATAAGCAATGAGTTTAACTATGACAGTGCAGCGTAAATAGCAGCTGCTCAGTATTGAGCAGCTGCCATGTTAACTGAATAGAGAGAAGAGGGGGTGGGGACCGACCGAAATCTGCTCCTGTCGCCCCGCTGTGAGCCAACGATACTAGCTCCCGCCCATGCAGCAGCACCGCAGCCAGTATGTGC
This sequence comes from Eleutherodactylus coqui, assembly GCF_035609145.1. NCBI lineage: Eukaryota > Metazoa > Chordata > Amphibia > Anura > Eleutherodactylidae > Eleutherodactylus > Eleutherodactylus coqui. The sequence continues at coordinate 220,236,791 of NC_089843.1, forward strand.
GGGGGCGAGTGTCGGGCATCGTTTACCCAACCCTAGTCCTGGCTAAATAGGGCTTAAGAGATGAAGTGACCCTGTGCTAAAGATATGGTGCAACCTATATGCCCTAGTCATTAATTGTTATCACAGAGGAGGGTCCCTCACCAGATTTTATAACACAAAGCACATCAATTATGGAACAGATCTTTTAGACCTGATGAGGCTTCCAGAATCCACATTAGAACAGCCGCATAACGCTTTAAGGTTTTCATGAGCAGAGATCATTGATGCGCCGGCGCACTTTCAAAAACAATCATAACTTTTGCGGGAAGAGTTCTGATTTTTAAGGGTCCTATTTAGCGTAAATTATTGGAAGGCTTAAAAATTACTAAGTGAATAAAAAAATAAAATAAAAAACTCAAAACACAGAATTCCAACATTTTTGGGGAACATTTTTACAGCATTCATGGCGCACTAGAAAGGTCGTTGTCCTTATCCTGCGGGCAGGTACCATCACCAAATAACATATAGCTTTAGGATATTTAAAATAAAACCTTTTTAAAAAAAGAATTGCTCTAACCCCTGTATTTTGACCCCCATAACATTTTTTTATGACGGCTTGTTTTTTGCAGTGTGACCCGTAGTTTGTATTGGTAACAATTTGTTGAACATTTGGCTTTTTGATGACATTTTTTTCCGTATTTTCTTGGAGACAGAGAGGCCAAAACACTGCGATGTCGCCGCCGCGGCATATATTTTTTCTGATGGAGATTAATAATGTGATGTTCTAATAACACTAATTACAGATGTAGAAATAGCAAGTTTTAGATTTTTTTTTATTTTTTATAATGACTTGGAATTAACTTTTGTTTTGTTTTTTTTTATAATTAAAATTTATTTTTTCAGGAGTCGCCATAGGGAAGCATGACAGAACTATGCAATCACTTTATTGTTCACACTGTATAATGCAAAAGCAAAAAAAAGGTTTCAAAAAAAAAAAAAAAAAAAAAAAACCTAAAATGTTTGAACAATTTCCCCCCCCATATTAAAGTTTGAACAAATTACCTCCTTCGTGCGGCACGCGATTGTCAGAAAAAAGGTTATAAAAAGCAACCTAAAAGTCACATGAACTCCAAAATGGTACCAATGAAAACTATATAACGTCCCACAAAAACCAGCCCTCACACAACAGGCTCGGCAGAAACAAAAAAAGTTTTGTCTATCAGAAGATCGAGGCAAAATTTATAGTATAGCAAAGTAAAAGTATATAAAATTTTTACCGTCATAATCCCACTCTCCCACGGAATAATGTCATTTTTTGCCGCAATACGTACGCCGTGCATCCACCCCCTACACGTCAAAGATGGCAGAATTGCATTTTTTTCCCCGTTTCAATTAAACAAAACATTAAAAAAAAAAAAAGTTTCTCAGTGCATTAAATACCTGAAAGTACAACAAGCCGTCAGACAGCTACGGCAATAGAAAAGAGTTAGGATTTTTTTTTTTTTTTTTTTTAAGTTAGGCTAACCTCACAGGAGAAAGCGCCATATTGCATCACGGCCTAATTTCGAGCTCGACCACATTTATTTTCCCTGTGGACCTGAGGCGGTTTTCTCTCAAAATCGCCTTGCATCACCTCGGGGAGGTCGAGATCCTCCGCTCACATCTTAAATGGCAGACCGAGCATCATGCGACCAACCATGTGGCGCGATGCTGCCGCCGGCCCCAATGAGAGCGACGGGAGATGCAATCCGAGAGCACTCAGAGAGATAGGACAAGCTGCGATTTGTTTCACATCGTGGTGCAATGCGGGGGGAAAAAAATATATATATCGCTCGTGTGTGTAACCTGATTCTAAAGAATGGGGTTCATATTCATGCGGGATGCACAAATCTCACGGGATTTTCTCAGCTGTGTAAAACCGGCCTTAGGAGGAAAAATCGTAGATTGAAAAAGAAAAAAAACAAAAGCCTGCGTCCCTATGGGGTTAAGGACACGTCTATAGCAAAACAACCATGGCCGCCCGGGGCCTTCCAGCAAGCTGCAGGCAGCCGTGAGATCAGAGGGGAGGATTCATGTCATTTACACCCGCCCGCACTAAGCTGTGGCGCCGTTACGGGACGTGACCGGTAGTCCGCGGTGATTTATATTGTCCTAATACATTTACCCGCTCTTACAACTCAGCGCTGTCACTTGGTGAAGATCACATGGCGACAGAGCTCCATCGCAGCAACCGAGAATAGGACTACTTCGCTTTTCCTTAATTTTTTTTTCTTGGAGACGGGGTGACCAATAAAAGTACAATTCTGGCCTTGTGTGTTTTTTTTCTGATGGCGTTCACTGTGCAGGTTAAATAATGCATTAATTTTACAGACACGGTGATACCAAAAGGTTATTTTTTAAATTGTAAATAGGGGAAAAGGTTTTTTTCCTAATTTTTAATATCCCTTATTTTTTACAATAAAGAAGTTTTGAAACTTCTTTGGACTTGAACGTGTAAGTGTTTGATCGCTTCTACTAGAATACTTTAGTATTGTAACATATGGCATTTCTGAGGGCACATCTTAACAGGCAGAAATGCATGGTAACCCTGGGGGCCTTCAGAAGGTGCCAACTGCCACGAAACCCAGATGGCACCTCCTCCCCCCCCCCCCCAATCACCACAGGGGGCGTTCAGGATCTTCGATCAGGCCACTTAAGCGTTTGTAAATAGACAGCGGCCTTTTATCGGCGAACAGCGTCAGCCGTGTATGGAATGGGTTTGGATTCCGAGGCTGCCACATTAACCCCGAGTATGTACAGAGAATGCCCATCCTATAATGTGAAGGAGTGACAATGCTGCGCAGTTTGGACATCCCCGTATATGGAGGGCTGCAGACGGCTTTCAGTAGGAGATCCACCAGTAAAGCTGGTCTGACGGCTTTAGATTCTTCCAGCTGACTTCTCACCACAAGGCAGCTACTATATGTATATTTTTAGGTTTGGGTCTCCACATTCTGACACCCATAACTTGTTTTTCCATTGCTTGATTTTTGGGAGGGAGCTGTACATTTTATTGCTAAGGTTTTGGGGTTTGTACAAGACTTTGATCACTTATTACAAGCAATAACACATATGATTAATTTGTTTTTCTTACATGATAAATGGGGAAATACCTTTAAAAAAACGTTTTACCTTTTTGTGACTTCCACATGCAATCACTTGCACAATACACTGCAATACCAGCATGCAATACTATTGCTGAACTGTTTTCTTAATCAGAACATCTGTACCCCTGCTGCCCTCACCCTCCTGTCTAAACAAAGGGTAAACTAAAGCCCTGTTTACACGCAACCATTAATGCTCAAAATTCGCTCAAACGATGTATTTTGAACGATAATTGTTGCGTGTAAACGCTACCATTGTTTGCTTTTCGTCCGAAGGATGATTTTTAGTTGCGTTTAAAATCCATCATTAGGCCAGAGAGATGACAGGAGGGACCACAGGCTGCGATTCTCCATGGGAGCGCTGACAACATTGTATTCAGCTGCAGTCTCGCAGCAGAACAAAAGGGCTGTATGCAGATAACAGACCACCGCTCTGCATACAGCAAAAGGAGCCTCATTTACATGCAAAATTATCGCCCAAACTATCAATCATCCTATCCTTTCAATGAATTTTGAGCGATCATCTTTGCGTGTAAATGGGGCTTAAGGGTGGCCATACAAATTAAAGGTCTATTGGTTCGACTTGCCAATTTTAGCTGGTCCTGACGATTATCTACTGCAGATGAGGGCCTCTGATTCTCTGCGCCGACAGATTCGGGAAGAATTGGGCACTTTGTTCTCAGAATGGTAAGCTGGTGCCAGTGTCTTGCAATGGTTGTCTCCGCTCTCATCATTCAGAACACATGCATGTCTGTCTAAGCCGAACGTGCATGTGTAGGAGGGTGACTGTCTAGAAAGCCGTCACCCCAACACTTGCACAGGCAGCAGCTTATCTAATGTGCATGGCCACTCAAAGTCCAACAACCCTTAAGGGGCAGGACCCACCAGCCTGCCAAGAATGGAACGGTTCTGAAGAAAACAAACAAGGGTGTTTGAGGTTTGCTTGTTTAATTCTTGGGGCAAGTTTGAAATTCTAGAAATTTAGAAGCCCCCCAGTAACCGCACGGTCAAAAAACAAAGCAAATTGACTTGTCAAAAGGTTTGATCAATGGGGACTCCCTTCAGGTGTTAAGACAGAGGAAGGAGTGGAAGAACCAGCTGAGTGGGGTCCTTTCTGCATTATTGTTTTGTTAAGCTATTGTATCAGGCTGGGTTCTCACAGGGCGGAATCCCCACAGAAACCTTGCAGTTTTCCTGCAGCGAGTGAAAAAACGTGAGATTTCCGGTGGGAAAGCGCTGCGAGTTTTGGAGCGGCTTGGTCGCGTGCTTTGCCGTTGCGGCCAGCGCTCCCATAGAGAGCAGCACGGCCACAACGGGAAAAAATTTTTTTTTAAAAAAGGCAGGCTGCAGTCGGGGAATCCGCACCGCTGCGCCGCGATGGATTAGTCATCCCGTGTGGACGAGATTTTTGACAAATCTCGACCACATGGCTGCCCAATCCCGGGATTAGCAACCGCCGGTGGGTTTGCCGTGAAATTCTGGACTGAATTTTCGCGGCAAATCCGCCCTGTGTGAACCCAGCCTAATGGTACTCAGCTTTCCCTTAATCTTCTAACGAGCCTATCTCCAGATAACAAGAGGTGGTAGGAGCAGTTCACAGGAGCTTGGCTAAATGCTTCTATCTCTTCATTTAATCAATTAAAGGTACCAGAATTTAAAGGGGTTGTCCCGCGCCGAAACGGGTTTTTTTTTTTTTCAACCCCCCCCCCGTTCGGCGCGAGACAACCCCGATGCAGGGAGGTAAAGAAAGCTCACCGGAGCGCTTACCTGAATCCCCGCGCTCCGGTGACTTCTCTACTCACCGCTGAAGATGGCCTCTTCCTCCGTGGACCGCAGCTCTTCTGTGCGGTCCACTGCCGATTCCAGCCTCCTGATTGGCTGGAATCGGCACGTGACGGGGCGGAGCTACACGGAGCTACACGGAGCCCCATAGAAGACTGCAGAAGACCCGGACTGCGCAAGCGCGGCTAATTTGGCCATCGGAGGGCGAAAATTAGTCGGCACCATGGAGACGAGGACGCCAGCAACGGAACAGGTAAGTATAAAACTTTTTATAACTTCTGCATGGCTCATAATTAATGCACAATGTACATTACAAAGTGCATTATTATGGCCATGCAGAAGTGTATAGACCCACTTGCTGCCTCGGGACAACCCCTTTAAAGTTATTCCCTATCCACAAGGCTGATTGGGGGTCTGCCGACACTCCCTGAACTCAAGAGCAGGGAACCCATGTCCCGTCGTCCTCACTGCAGCGTTACTGCAGTGAGAAAGAAGCTGAAGGACGAGCGGGACACACAAGCGCACCAGTGCTGCATTCACTTTCAGTGGACTGCCAAGACACCCGCTTGGGTATTTCCATCAACCCCACTGAAATGAATGGATTACTAACCGCACACGTGCAGACAGCGCTCCATTCAGAGTGACATCTCTGCGTGGCGATCGGTAAGTGGGACACGGTAGTCCCGTTCTCAGTGGCGAGCCCCCCCACCCCACCATCACCACCAATCAGCAAGCTGTCGCCTATCCTGTGGATGCCCTTAAACCTGCCATCAATGTTTGATTCAAAAAGTGTAAACTTTAGAACTTTTGACATTTCAGAGCCATTGATCGATGGGGTCCGAGTGCTGAGCACCCCAACGACCACTAACACAAACAGGCGGCGTGCTCAGGTGAACGTAGTGTATGTGCGACATGCTCAGCAAGCGGCGTTTGTCTTTTCGTTTTCGTCTGCTGCATCTTTGTTCCAGTCAAAACTGAAGCAAAAACAAAAGTGGAGTCGACTGAAAGCCTACAGTTTTTATTTTTGAAAACCCATTGGGATCAATGGAAAAATGATAGGTTCATTTTAGTTTCAGATCCCCCAAATACGGAGCAGAGACGGAAACCCTGAACTGACTCCACGCAGGTGATAATTCACCCTTATTTCCTGGTGGGATTTATGCCCCACAAGAGGTACTGGGGCCAACATAACCACTGTGGGGCCAGTATAACTACTGAGGCCCCTGGGGGCCACTATTACCACTGGTATCACTACGGGTCACCATTGCTGCTCGGACCATTTTATTTGGGCCACTGAGAGGGGTCAGGATTACTATAGGGACACTGAGAAGGCCGCTTTACTTTTGGGGCTTCTGTAGCTATCCACGTTCACTTGAAGCTCAACACTTCCCTCGCTCAGCCCACCAGGGAAGTTTTATCTAGTAGGTTCAGTCACAGATCCAGCTGAAAAGACCGGAAGAACAAGCGCTGCCTACAATGCTTTTTCTTTCGTCCAACAGCTGGGCTGACCCCATGAGAGGTCAATGGTGTACACCCGGCGCTGTCCAGTTTCGTCTAGAGATGGAACCATTTGGCCACGGGGATTTGCCTATCCTGCTCCCTAAACCAAGCAGGAAAGCGGAATCCCCAGTGCTGGTGTGAAACCCCCCTAAGACTGGACTCACGCGACCGTATGCGCAAAACCCTAAGCGAGTCATGCAGCGTTTTACTGCTGTGGAGTCGGTGGCGAGCCAGCCCATCGCCATGTATGGCAGCGAACTTGGACGCACGACAGCGTAGCTCACACACGCGGTAATATACGAATATAAATGCCGCCCATAGACAAAGTATTTCGTATGAACTGCGTTGTTTCCGCGCCCATAGAGGACAATAGGCTCTCGCATGCGTAATACGCAGCAAAGTGGAACATGCTGCGAATGACACAAATGTGAATAATTGAAAATCAATGTACTTTTAGATTACAATTTGCCACAAGAATCCCCCAACTTTACATGAACCTTCGTACAGGAACACTCTATAACACCAACTCACCGAGCTCCGTGGGCTTTAAAAGTTCATCCACTACATCGTAAAAGGGCAGCTTCACAAGTCGGACCTCAGGTTTGGTCATTATTTTGGGAGGTAAACGAGAAAGGCCATTAACATGTTTGCCGTAGAGGGCTGGGTAGTCCATGTTAGTTGGAGAAAGAGAAGTCCTTGGGCCAGGCGCTCCATGATCATAAGACGGATGGACAGCCAAAGAGTCTGGTGAGCGGTGTGGTGGTGGCACGGTGACAGCAGGAACAACAACATCCGTGGCCTTCTTTGAATACCTAGTCTCATAAAGCTCCTTTATTTTCTTGAAGACTTCAGGGCTGCAATCAAACTGCACCAGCTGCAATGCTCGGGTCACAAGCTCATGCTTCAAACCACTTTTACTGCGTCCAACGTATCCCAGAAGCATTTGAAGATCTGATACTCGAAAACTCATTACCATGTTCTTCAAAATAGAAAAAAAAGGCATGTTAAGTGTCAGATTTGTGCTCAATAGTAACACTATAAATTTATACTACTATGACGATCAGCTGCTGACAACCCGGACCGATAAGAATGGCGGCAGGGTTAACAGACAGCACCAAGATGCTCTACAAGGTGGACAGGAACAGCATGCAGTACGCTGGTGGGCTGCGGAGCAATGAAGAAAGGGAACCATCTGGTTGGGCAAACCTCGGCCAACCAGTGCTAGGCTTGTATACTGCACTGATTGCTGGCCAATCACCGCACAGCGGAGCCGCTGCCTCGCCCACCGCTCTGTGAGAGCAGTATCCTCTCCAATCCTCTGTCTTAGGGCTTATTCAGACGTATGTATATCGGCCAGGTTTTCACGCCCGGCTGATATACGCTGTCCCTCCCACTCACTGGCTCCCCCCTCCAAGCGGTTTGCAATGGGAGTGGGCGTGATAGGGTGGAGCTAAGCTCCCTCCCCTTGTCCATAGCCAGCAATGGGAGTGGGTGGGACAGAGCAGAGCTTAGCTCCACCCCCTCCCATTGCAAACACAGGAGTAGAGGAGAGAGGCAGAGAGCCGGGGAGGGGGGACTGCTTCGATGGAAGCGTATGCCGCCCGGGCGTGAAAACATCGTTCAATATACGCTGGTGGGAATCAGCCCTTAAGCTGCTGCTCCAAATGGCTACAGAAGGGAATAGGGGAGCAGAATATTTATTTTTATTATGTTTTGGGGGGATGAGGGGGAGGGGTGGACAGAGGAATAGTGATATCTAGAAGATAGGGGGCTCTGATGCCTGGGAGAGGGCAATGACTAGAGGAGTAGTACATTGGGGGGCCTCTAATGAACATGGGTTCCTCTCCTCCTCCTCCTCGTCACAACCTCCCCATATTTCATGCTTATAATTTCGAACCCCGTTCTTTTACATGGTTGTCGCCACGCACAGCAATTTCTTAATCCGCGCATCATAAATTCTGCACAATTATGATAATCCATATACATCACCGATTTGCAGTGCATACAATTCTAGTATGTGGAGGGGGAAAAAGAGAACCATTTTTAAAGTGGGTGTTTGGAGAAACATTAACTCAACATTCATCGATAGTTTAGCCCTAAAGCCGGCTTCACACGGGTGATAAAATCGCGCAAAATCTGTGTGTTGTGAGGTGTGACTGTTCTCAGGGAGAGAACCCAAGTCATCCTGTAGATATGAGACCTTCTAATGGCCAACACAAATACATGATGTTACAGCGAGCTTTCAGGATATCGCCCCCTTCGTCAGGCTAATGAATGAAACTAGTTAGGATGGCACATAATTACATACAGATGCGGAGGGGAGCGGGGGGGGGGGGGGGGGGGGCAAATACCTCTTCATCTAAATAAGTGAGTGTTGCGAGGCGCACCGATATGTACCCTGTTCTTTTGAATGGGGTCATACACACGAGTGATGTTTTCCCGCAGGGCACCGCGATGCAGGAAACACATCGGGCACGCTATATCTTTGCGCATGCTCTTGCCTTGCAGCGCCTATTGTTCACAATGGGGCCGGCGGCGGCGTCACACTGCGTGAATATATGCAAATATTTACCTAGCAGCCCCTGAGGACACCACTAGCCCGCCCGTCAGCATATTACATAGACGTACCCGAACGACTACGAGATGGAAACAGACGTCTAGGTTTGGCTCATGTAAGAGTTTTTGGATGCACTCGTCATGTCAAGGATTATAGTTGGTAGAAGTTAGTCAGCCAATAACTACAAATTCTGTCCTACATTATTGTATTTTTCACCCAGAGTTAACAGATTTCATACAGCCACTTGAGAACAATTAACCAGGACTCATTTCTATCAATGATCCAGTTGCACCTCACTGTAAAGCCCGGTTCAGACGATTATCGCTCAAAAGAGGTCTTTGGAGTGATAGTCGTGTGCCTTTAAGTGCAAGGTGATCGCTCAAATGTTGAGCAATCACTTTGTGCTCCGAGTGGGGGATGCAGAAGATAAGCGAGGCCTCTTGTCTTCTGCATCCAGCTGTTCTCTGCTCGGAGCACCCAGTTAGGCCGCCTGCAGACGGGCGGAAATTCTGCGGTGGGATTTCAAGCGGAATTTCCGCCCTTGGAAGCTGCCATAGGATTGCATTAGCAAACGCAATCCTAGGCAGATGGCTGCGGTTTGTCCGTGTGAAATCTCGCGCGGCAAACAAACTGCAGCATGTTCTATTTCTGTGCGGCGCTCGCAGAGCCCCACACAGAAGCATCACTCACCGGCCACCGGCTCCAATCTACGCATGCACATGAAAGATCCGGAGCTGCGGGGAGCGGGTGAGTACGCGCTGCTCTCTGCAGGAGCTCGGGTCGGGTCCCGCGGCGAGAATTCTCGCTGCCGGATCAGACCTGGCTGTCTGCAGGCGGCCTTAATTAGTTTTTTTTTCTGGCTTTTTCACAGAAGCTTTTCTATAGGACATTAAAAACTGCAGAAAAAAAGCATGCTAAAGGGGGGTTATGGCTTCCCAGAGGAGCGACAAGACGTGCGGAGAGCTCCGAGTGATCCCCGTATTTCAACCGCTGGTTTTTGAGTCTTGGGGTGTAAGAGTGCTCTGCTCACCTGGGCAGAAACCCCTGTGCTGCAGAGCATTCTGAGCGCCGCCACATGCCGTTTGGCTAGACTGGACCAGTGGCATCCCTGGGCTCTCCTGGCAGCCGGACCTGGCATTGCCATCAATTGGGTCACCCACCTTGTTGCCTTGGTGGGGGGGGGGGGCTTCTGCTCTTCCTGACCTACGGGCAGAACGCGTCAGAGCCTAGGGTACCCGGTCGGCTCCTGCCAGAGGTTCCTCGACAGTCCCAGAGGCAGTTCCAGTATAGACACACGGAGGGGCTGCAGATAGGGCATCCTAGGGCCAGCTACACTTCACTCCAAGCCTTCAGACCTCCCTCAGGTGACACAATGTAATTTATAGATTGCCACTACTATAAAAGTTTTGGGACACTAATTTTATCACCCTTGGAAACAAGAGACTATCAATTTACTCTTAATTACATATAACATACAGATCTCATTCTACCGTCTTGCACAATTATTTGAATTTCTTAACCACTTTACACCATCTGAAGAAAACAGGCAAGGATCAACAACAACAACAACATCTTACTTCACAAAGCAGTAAAACAAATAGCGCTTTGCATTCATTTGGGCATTAAAAAAAGGAATTGGAGAACTTGTATTCCTGCTGACATCTAGTGGTTACTTTGGAAATTGCAAGTTCATTTTTGACTCGACTCTACATATATACAATGGAGGAATCCGGTTGAAGCACATTCCCTATGCTACTTATAAAATTATTGTCGAATTGGTCATGCAAATATTTAGCTTTGATGCAAGTTTACCACTTTTCTTGTTTTCCGAGTACAATTCTATTTCAAACAGACAGCTGATTGGTTGGGGTCCAGAGTAACGGACCCGGCCAATCATCTATTGATGGCCTATCTTGTGGATAGGCCATCAGCAGTAATCTCCCTGGATAAACCCCTTAAGGACACGGCCCCTTTTTTTCCCCCCTTCATTTTCAGTTTTTTCTCCCCTTTTTAAAAAAATCATAACTCTTATTTATCCATCGCCATCTGCGGATTATTTTTTGCAGGACGAGTTGTATTTTTTAATGGAACTATTTGATATATCATAGAATTAATCCAAAGTTTTTCAATACATTATAAATGGAGTGAAATAAGAAAAAAAAACAAACAACATTTTGCCATCTTTCGGTGCGTCTTGTTTCTGCGGCGAACAAACTGCAACAAAAAATAAAAGAAGGACCTGATAACGTTACTCTCGGGGTCAGTGCGATTACTACCAGACCAAGTTTATATGTTTTTTTTTTTTGCTGTACTACATTTTTAAAGAAAAGATGAAAAATGTTTTAAATTATTTTCTGTTCCCATTTTCTGAACGCTAACACTTTTTTATTTTATCGCTGACAGCGCGGACGAGGCGTCCTGTAGTTTCCGTTGGTACCTTTCTGCAGTTCATACGACATTGATTGTTTTTCTTGGAGACAGGATGCCCAAAAAGCACAATTCTGGCGTTCTCCTTATTTTTTGGACAATGTTCTCCTTGCGGGGTAAATAACGCATTACTTTGACAGATTAGACTTTTACGGACGCAGCGATGCCAAATATGTATTTACTTTATCCTTTTATTATAAATATGGCAAAAGGTTTTTGGTTTTTTTTAAACTTATTTTTTTTAATCCCCTTCAAAATCCATAGATTAGAAACCGATCCAGCAGGCCGACGCATGTTTCTAAAGGGCACAGCTGTTTTAATGTACACATTTGCAAATGTTTGTGCCCTAAATGTCCATCAAGGCTCCTTATTTGCTAACCTTTCTGACCAATTACAGAAATGTACCGAGTGATAACTTTAGGAGGCGACTGATGGCCCATTTACACGCAACGATTATTGCTCAAAATTTGAGTGATAATCGTTCAGTGTAAATGCGGGGGGAAAAAAACCCCTAACTGTTCGCAGTTGTTTATTGCTGACTTTCTGTCAGTGAAAAAACTATTGCTGGCTTCTTGTGTGTCAACGCTCCCCGCTCAGCGCTCCACATAGAAGGTGAAGCGCTGAGCAAGAAGCTCGCGAGGTCTTTCAGTGTAAACACTCTAAACGAGCACTGATGACCTTAGCGGCGATATCAGCACTCATGCAGCCGTTTAAAGCAGTGTTCCCCACCTCCAGTCCTCACGGACCCCCAACAAGTCATGTTTTCAGGATGTCCCCAGTATCGCACAGGTGATGTAATTATTGTCGGGGCCTCAGACATTGCCACAGGGGTTCTTACTATAGGATATCCTGAAGACATGACCTGTTGGTGGTCCCTGAGGACTGGAGTTGGGGACCCCTGGTTTAAAGGACTGTCGGCCCATGTCGAAGAGCCATATCATCCCCCTCCAACCTTCACACAATCGAATGGTTCATCCATTGTTTCCTGAACAAAGATGAAAACCTGCTAATAAATTTTAGATTTTTTTCCATTTGGTAGATCCTTGGAGAGAATATACAGGAAACAGGCGAGAATTGATTATATTTATATCTCTCACTTCTTAATTGGCATAGTAATCCAGACGTTTTAGGACTCGCTTCTCTTCTTACCATGCTTTCTTTTCCCAAATATCACTACTTCACCAACATAAAAAAAAAGTCAACTGTGATTTATAAAATTAAATGTAAAATCAAACTACAATCACAAAGCGCAGGAAGTAGCAGAAATATTTCATTCATATTGTACGGATTTATACAATACTAATGGCGCCGCAGATGAAAACTCACATGGAGCCCATAAGATCCAAAAAGTTTTAGATTGTCCCAAATTTCTGGCACTCAAAAGTATTTTTACGTGAACACAAAACTTTTGCAAAATGTTAACAATTAGCCTCTCCCCAAGCCCAACATTTATTTGAAGATGAAATTCTCAAAACTATTTTCTGAACCAGGGAGGTCTGTCTGGTTATAAGAGATGCAGCTGATGTACTAAGTGGATATATTAGCTACAAACCGTGAGCAGCTTCTTCATAAGTCAGTATGGAAAAAAGTTACTATACGAGAAGGTAGAATTGCTAAAATTTACAAACTGCCTTACACAGCAATGAGGTTCCTTCCTATAGCAAGTACTGAGATCGGGACTGGAATACCATCTTCAAGGCAAATGAGATCACATTTTATTGAACTCCCACATTTTCAATATTAACATTCTGTCAGGACCTACACTTCTAATAGCTGGGTGGTACCATATAAAACTCCAGAATTATTACTCAAAATAGACTAAAAGCTCTCCCCATATGGTGGCATTGTGCAAAGGGCAGAGGTACTCCACATATCTGGTTTTTCTGCCCCCTTATACAATCATTGCATATGGCAACGGTTTTGATTGGCGTCAGGTGACCTTTTTTATTTTATTCAGCAATTTTTTCTTAGATGGTAAAAAAAAAAAAAAAAAATGTTACAAAAATAACTATGTCCCCCACGACATCATATAGGACCTGTGGGGGGTCATTCGCTTTTTTTTTTTATTATTATTTCACGCTTTTTCATTGTAGCTGGGGCATCAACAGGAGCCCGAGTTACAGGGGACACATCCCCCTGTAGAAACTATAGTCACTGGCAGAGCTGATCAGGGTGTGCTAGGACCCTGCAGCTCCGCTGTATCAGGGGGATCCCAGCAGTCACGAGATCACCGAGCCACGTAGCAGAAGAAACACTTCCACTCTTTAGTACATATCACTGTGTAGCCTGGGAAAGGAGAAGTGTTTAGTTCCGCTCTGTATTTCTGCTATCGGGCGGGATTAAAGCCCAGGATCAAGTGCTGTATACAGTGGTGCATTGAGTTAAAGGGGTTGTCCCGCGGCAGCAAGTGGGTCTATACACTTCTGTATGGCCATAATAATGCACTTTGTAATGTACATTGTGCATTAATTATGAGCCATACAGAAGTTATAAAAAGTTTTTTACTTACCTGCTCCGTTGCTGGCGTCCTCGTCTCCATGGTGCCGACTAATTTTCGCCCTCCGATGGCCAAATTAGCCGCGCTTGCGCAGTCCGGGTCTTCTGCTCTCTTCAATGGAGCCGCTCGTGCAGAATGCAGGCTCCGTGTAGCTCCGCCCCGTCACGTGCCGATTAAAGCCAATCAGGAGGCTGGAATCGGCAATGGACCGCACAGAAGAGCTGCGGTCCACGGAGGAAGAGGATTCCGGCGGCCATCTTCACAGGTAAGTATAGAAGTCACCGGAGCGCGGGGATTAAGGTAAGCGCTCCGGTAAGCTTTCTGTACGTCCCTGCATCGGGGTTGTCTCGCGCCGAACGGGGGGAGGGGGGGGGGGGGGGTGTTGAAAAAAAAAAAACCCGTTTCGGCGCGGGACAACCCCTTTAAGAGTTTAATTCGCTCAGTGACGGAGCTCTTAACCCAAAACACTCGTAAGTCAAATCAATTTTTCCCACTGAAATGAGTGGAAAAGCCATTAATCTGTTCTGGATCGAGAAGCTCTCCCACTGATTTCAATAGGGATGGCGTTGCACCATTGAAAGCAATAGGACGCTGACACCCCTGCAGTGATTTTCGGGGAAGGGGTTTAACCCCTTAGTGATGGCGCTATCGTAAAACTACGTCCTGCAGTTGCAGGACGTGTATGGAGGGAGGTAGCGCCGCTATCTCCCTCCATACAGCGCGGGCATCAGCTGTTTATCACAGCTGACACCCGCGGGCAATAGCCGCGCTCGGCCGATCGCGGTTATTAACTCTTTAAATGCCCCGAACGCTGTTTGGGGGTCCCGCACGACCCCCCCGCGGTGAGATCGGGGGAGCCGTGCAGGTGTCATGGCAGCCGAGGGCCTAATGAATGGCCCCAGGGCTGCCTTAGCAGACTGCCTATCAAGCCATCCACACAGGGTGGCTTGATAGACTGCCTGTAAAAAAAGCAGTATGACGTAATGCTATAGCATTACGTCATACTGCAGGAGCGATCAAAGCATCGCATGTTAAAGTCCCCCAGGGGGACGTCAAAGTAAAGTAAGAAAAAAAGATCAATAAAGTTTTTTAAAGTGTAAAAAAAAAGTTATAAAAGTTTAAATCACCCCCCTTTTGCCATATCCATTATTAAAAAATCTAAATCATAAAATAAAAGTATGTATTTGGTATCGCCGCGTCCGTAAAAGTCCGATCTATCAAAGTAGTGCATTATTTTTCCTGCACGGTGAACGCCGTCCGGAAGAAAAAAAAATAAAGAATGCCAGAAATACACTTTTTTAGTTACCCTGTCTTCCAGAAAAAATGCAATAAAAAGTGATCAAAAAGTCATATGTATTCCAAATTGATACTATCGGAAACTACAGGACATCCCGCAAAAAATGAGCCCTCGCACAACTACGTCGACGGAAAAATAAAAAAGTTATTGCGCGCACAAAATGATCGCAGAAAATAATTGAAAAAAATTAAATATCTTAAAAAAAAAATACAAGTACTACAGCAAAAACAATACTATATAAGTTTGGTATCGTAGTAATCGTACTGACCCATAGAATAAAAATATCAGGTCGTTTTTAGTGCAATTTGTGCGCCGTAGAAACAGGACGCACCGAAAGATGGTAGAATGTCGTTTTTTTCCCCATTTCTCTCCGCTAAGAATTTTTACAAAGTTTTTCAGTACATTATATGGCACAATAAATAGTGCCATTGAAAAATACAACTCATCCCGCAAAAAACAACAAGCCCTCATACAGCGACGTCGATGGATAAATAAAGGAGCTACGATTTTTTTAAAGGGAGGAGGAAAAAACAAAAATGGAAAAAAGCAAAAAAGCTCCATTATATTCCCTGAAAATCATCCCTAGATGTAGAAAAAAATGTATATATATACGCTCACCTGTCTGCCGGGGCTCAGGCGCGTCTAGCCGCCGCTTGTTCTCCCTGCACTGCTCTGAAGCTTTTCGGCAGCCGCAGTTTAAAAATGCAGGGAGAACAAGCGGCAACTAGACACGCCTGAGCCCCGGCAGCGGCGGACAGGTGAGTATATATATTTTACTACAGCTAGGGATGATTTTCAGGGAAGGGCTTATAATTAAAGCCCTTCCCCGAAAATCACTGCAGGGCTTGCCGGCAGACCACTGCGTTCAATGGGGCCACCGGCAGCAGCCCTATTGAGAGCGAGGCTTGTAACCCAAGTTTTTGCTCTTAAATTAGAGCAAAAATCCGGGAGAGAGTCTGCTCTCAAGTCAAAAAGCTTGCAAGCTGAGGCACTCTTAACCCAAGGTATCCCTGTATTTTCCACACTTGGTCCTTGACCCCTTAAGGACCAGACACATTTTAGGGATTTTACCCATGTGGCGGTTTTACTACCCTATTTTTTCCCTTTACCTATCAAAATTGTTTTAGCTGTGCTTACTTTTTTTTGCTGCAGGGGAGTTGAACTTACACCGGCCCAAAGCTCCTAGGAGCATGGATAATTACTTATGGCTGGGATGGAGGGTTAGGGGTCATTTCAGAGTTAGGGTTACATTATTAGCTATAAATACTTCCATGTCAGAGCGGGGTCACTGTGACATGGAAGGATTTACAGCTCATAATTTAGCCCTAACACTGAAACGACCCCTAACCCTCCATCCCAGGCTTAAGCAAATCCCCACGATGCTAGGACCTTGCTGAACGCAGCCAATCAGCAGTGTCTAGGCATACAGTGGGCGGATACAGCCCATCACTAGGTCTCCACCCATTCTACTGGTGGTGATAAGATACAATAGTACGGTCAGGGTCTGCTGGGACCCTGCAGCTCTGCTGTAGCAGGGAATCCGTGTGGTCATGTGACCCCCTGGCTCCTGTAGCGGAAGTTACACTTCCACTTTCTAGTACACAGCACTCATTGAGCGCTGTGTACTCGGGGGAGGAGAAGGCAGAAAGGGTTAAAACCCCTCCTGCCTCCTTCTCCAGGTTATCAACTGTGACTAACAGCTGACAACCCGTCCTGCTTCTGACTGATTACAGGAGCCTTTAATCCCCGCCGTAATTTTACATACGGCTGGGCTTAAAGCCCAGGACCAATTACCGTATATTTAAAGTGCCTGGTCCTAAATGGGTTAAGGGGTTAATGCATGACAATGGGTTCTGGCATTTACAGTCTTCATTTGTATATGGTGGGAAGAGATGAAAAATATAACCCTCAATTCAAACTGTATGCAAAATTTGGTTAGCATCCTCCTACAGTTTTGGCTTTTCTTTAACACCATGACCTGTGAACATAGACATGTTTGGTACTTTTTGAACTCTTCACATCTAAGTGGTCATTTACATGGGCTTTTGTGGCCCACGTAATATGCAGTACACAGCAAATACGTAGGTTACATTCGCATTTACTGTTCATGTTATATATCTTATATCTCCATAGCCTATAATATGCACCACATGGTTTATTTCACGAGCGAGGAAAAGAAAAAACACAATAGTGAGTAACTAAACAGAATGTTTAGCATCATATGTTACGTATATGAAAAATATGCAGTCCATACATGACCCATGCAGGTAATCCCTTAGTCTTTGCAGAGTACATCGTGTTCACATAAGGGGTCTGCTAGAGGACGCATTTTAGTTGCAACCTTTTTCATGAAAGGTTTGCTTAGATTCCCTGCTCCATGTACGGCTGCCTGAGGGGGGGGGGGGGGGGGGCATGTATAAGTTACGGTAAGCTGTATTTTTAGTAAACAGTATGCTGCACGCTAATCGCCCCATAGCTGTTTGTTGCTTAAAGTAGGCATTTTTTGGTTTCACTTTTTGACATTTTATGCAAACACATTGAATCCGCATTAAGCAGCGGCAGTAATCAACCCTCGCAGGGTAGTAGTGGTAGCTCAGATGAAGAGGAACCTATAAAATAGATGTCCTGTAGAGCTTTAGAAACAGTCCAGAGATACCACTGTGCAAATTATACATTACATTAAAATAAAAACTCAACAGAACACAAAAACTACCATCAATATCCAACCGACTTATGTAGTTATGGAAAAGATATGCAAAGCAGCTGGAGGCGGCATAGGGGGCAGTCCAAGGAAGCCGTAAGCCATCAATGGCATCTCGTGTCCGTACATGTGGGGCATCTTCTAAAAAAGCATAAAGTTTAAAACTTGTAAGTGGCCAGCTTGGTAGCAGAGTGGTCAGAACTGGGGTCCAAGGTTGAAACCCAACCAAGGGCAACCTCTGTATGTTCTCATGGATTCCCTCCAAAATGCCAAAAACATACTGATAGAATACAGATTGTAAGCCTCAACGGGGACAGAGAGCAATGGAATGTAAACGTGTGTACAGCGTGGCAGGATATCTATCTTTACCCGTTTATTCGGTGCCGACTATCGGACACTTTATGGGTCCGCCCCCTCCGCGCGGTTCTGTTTAGTACGGCTTCTTTCAAAGTGAATCCAATAAGTATTTGGGTGGCATATGGTGGGGTAGGTCACCACGTCTTTCTCCTTGGGAATGGCACACAGCTGAGTTATGAACGCCGTGTTTAGTGGATAACCGAACCGTGCAGCTGAGCTATATGCACTATACAACATTGGTAAAATAAGCTTTTTCCATCTCCAATAGGCAGCCTTCCATTTGAAAACCATAGCTATGAATCTGATGAGTGGGGTGTGCCGTGTTTGTTATAAGCGGTATGCCTACTAGGTTCTGGTAGCCCAATAGTTTGTGGTGTGCGATGTATATTCTTAACACTTGGGAATGATAAACTCCTGTGTGACGGCGGGTCAGTTGTTGAGCGCCCCTGCTGATGCGGGTTGTGGTATACATAAGCTTTGCTCACCATGATCTATTCTTAAATTGCGTGTGTACACCTGGCTGACCGGGAGCTTTAGGCCTCATGTCCACGGGGAAAATCAGGCCCGCTACGGATTCGCCATGGAGAATCCGTAGCGGGTCCCTCCTGCCCCGCGGACATCAGCGCTGAAAATAAGAATTAACTCACCTCTCGCACGCTCCGGATCTTCCCTTCATCGCAGCTTCATCTTCTCTTTGTCGCGGCCAGATCTTCTTTCTTCGGCGCGTCGGATGTGCACGGCGGTTGCATGCCGCGCGCATGAGCCGGCCCGAAGAAAAAAGATCCGGCCGCGACGGAGAGAAGATGAAGCCGCGAAGAAGGGAGGATCCGGAGCAGGTGAGTATATTCCGATTTTGGTCTCCCGCGGATCCGGACGGCTTCCATAGGCTTCAATAGAAGCCTGCGGGAGCCGTCCCCGTGGGAGACCCGTACGAAAATGGAGCATGGTCCATTTTTTTTCATGCTCCATTTTTTTTTTTTTAAATCACTTTTATTGACCATCCGCGGGTATTTATCTATCCGCGGGTGGTCAATGCATCCCTATGGGATGCAGATCCGCATGTGGGTGATCCGCTGCGGATCCTAATTCATAATTTGCCCGTGGACATGAGGCTTTAGGGCTCATTTACATGGGCGTGAGCGCATTTTGGCCGTGAATACGCTACATATTCACCTGACCGAAAAACACCCATATCCTGTGTATGTCGGCCCTTCTGCAGGTGCCTTGCACGTTTAAATAAGCAGCATACCCATGTGCGCAAAAAATTACGAAGGAGGGGGGCCATTGTTGTGTTTATATTCACTGCGTATTTACACGAGCCCATTCGCTTCTATGTCCTTTCTGGGCGTAGTATGAACGAAAACAGGACATGCTGGGAATTTTTTCACAAGACCTGAAATCAGTGTGGTCTATTCACTGATTACGTGGTTTATTTACGCCCATGTGAATGTGCCCCGAGTTACAAATGAATGGATTAATGAATTTTTTTCTCGCTAGGTCACAACAATGTTAAGTGAAGGTGGAAATATAGTCATGGGAAAAACTAAGTACAACCTCTTTGAATTTTACGGTTTTATGCATCAGGACATAGGAAAAAAATTCGGTCCATAGGTGGTCTTAAAATTAGGTAAATAGAACCTCAGCCACCACAACGAATTACACAATTACTAAAAACCAGGCGCAAATGCAGAAGCAGTGTGTGAAAAATGAAATCCTCTCCATGAATCAACTTGCAGAATCACATTTAGCAGCAATAATACTCCCATTGGCAAGTGCTGCCCAGGTCTGCAGCATGTCGAGTCTTCAACTACTAAGCCCTCCTGCAAAATGCAATCCTAGGCAGACGGCCGCGATTTGTCCGCATGAAAATACATGCGGAAAACAAATCGCGGCATGTTCTATTTCTGTACGGGTCTCGCAGAGAAAGGTCTCCCCCGGCTACACTCTGCGCATGCACCGGCTGGCCGGCAGCTGGCACATCAAGGAGCCGCGGGAGAGGTGAGCGCCGCACTGGTCCCTGCAGGGGCTCGGGTTGTGATCCCGCTGTGAGAATCCGACCCAGCCGTCTGCAGGCGGCTTAACAGTGCATCAGGTAGTTAGAGAAGCGGTGCGGCCATCATTGTTCGTCTGCGACCAGGCTGTGCTTACATTTTTCACACACTTAAGCCCCTGCACACAGGCGGAAATTCCGCGGGGGGATTTCTCGGTGAATTTCCACCCATGGAAGCTGCCATAGGATTGCGTTAGAAAACGCAATCCTAGGCAGACGGACGCGATTTGTCCGTGCGAAATCACACACAGAAAACAAATCGCGGCATGCTCTATTTCTGTGCGGGGCTTGTACAGCCTCGCACAGAAATGTCACTCCCCGGCCGCCGGCTCCGCTCTGCGCATGCGCCAGCTGGCCGGCAGATCAAGGAGCTGGAGCCGCGGGAGAGGGGAGTGCTGCGCCGGTCACTGCAGGGGCTCGGGTTGGATCCTGCTGTGAGAATTCTGGCAGCGGGATCCGACCCGGCCGTCTGCAGGCGGTCTTTCTGCATTTTTGTTTTGTTTAGTTATTGTTAAAGGGTTTCTTTGATTAAAAAAATAAATAAAATTAAAAAATTCCATACTTCCCTATTCCTCCCCAGACAGTCTTCTTACCGCATCTTCTCTCCCTCCTCACCCCCCCCCCCCCCTCCTCCTCCTCCTCCTCCTCCTCTCCTCCCCTGGGTAGCCTCACAAGCCGGCTGAATCTTCTTCCATTGATGCAGCGTCCATTCGCTGCATTTCATTTCTTGCAGGGCAATGTACGCCATGTCACTAGTGACGGAGCGTTCACTACCTAGCAGGAAATGCTGAATCCTTGGCAGCCTGGTTTAGCGCGTAGGAGTTCAGCATTTCCTGTCATTAGTGATGTAACGTACATTGCCCTGCAGGAAGCAGAATGCCAAGAATATACGCTACATCACCGGAAGAAGAATCAGCTGGCTAGAGCCAAGGTGACCCGGGGACTAGAGAAGGCGGGAGAAGATACAGTAAGACTGCCTGGGGAGGAATAGGTAAGCATTGAATTTTTTCAGATCATGCCAGAACCCTTTACATAATGCATGGAGTGATGGGTCAGGTGTTCATCTGAGGTCGGATTTACTTCATGTTAAGACCTTCCTAAAAGGACCGGAATTTTGTTGCTGGCAACAGCTCATCAAGATAAGAGGGCACACCAAGGCCTCCCACACAGACATTTACAGCGTTTAGCACTAAAGGTTGGACAACGCTCCTGCTTCAGAGGGAGGACATATGCGCACAATACGCAGCGGATATTTAAGCACCAAGGGTCCCATAGAAGTCCATGGGAGGCGCACAGATACACAATTCAGTGGGGGGGAAAAAACACACACATTTGGACCACATTAGGCTAAATAAATCATGGTGGGGGGGGGGGGTCACGTGAACAGGCCCTGTGTATGCAAGAAGTACAGCGCTATGCGACAATATGCATGCAAATGTTCGTTGCGCAGAGGCGAGCGTTTTAGCGCATACACTCGTCTGAAGACGCCCTTAAAACCAGATTTCTGGCCTTACAAGTTCTGATGATTTTATGAAGATACATATGCATGTAAACAGACCTAAGACTACCTACACAAGGGTGAGCGCGATATTGGCCCGATATCACGCTCGCCAACATGCGTTTTCATGCTAATGCGAGGCGTTTTTTTCCTATTAGTAGCGCCTCTTATCACTTCAGTACGGTAGCGATCCTCCGGCGCCGCAAGTGTTTCCCATTGTTTTCACATGCCATGCGAAGTGTTTTACTGTCTTACTGAAGACAACAATGGGGGAACTCGAAAAGATAGAACATACGGCGATTTTCTCTGTCTCGCAAATGCACAAATCTCACGCAAGATTCTCGGCTGTATGAAAGTGGCCCAAGTGGCATTTATGATCTCGACACACAACTTAATAGGGAATGGCTTCCATTGAAGTCAATGTAATCTGCCCGGTCCACAGCACGCCCACAGCTGACACTGCAAACGTGCCACGGATCCGCAGGAGATTTAAAAAGGAAAAAAAAGGCATGGTGCATGTGCGCAGCACGCCGAGCGCATCCGCCATGCAGATTAAAGAAGTTCCGGACGTGACGGAGAAGACGGCACCATGTCCGGACAGGTGAGTAACTGTTTTTTTGCCTCATGTCTGCGGGCATGGCAGGAATCCGCCGCGGGATTCCCCACTCAGAATCCAGGCGTGCCCGCGGACATGAGGCCTAAAGGCTGGTTTAGACAACAATTATCGCTAAAAAAAAAAATCTTTTGAGCGATAACCGTTGTGTTCTTTTTACAGCGCAGGGCGATCGCTCAAATGTTGATCGATCACCTTGCGTTCTGAGCGGAGGATGTGGAAGACAAGCGGGGAGTCCAAGCCATTTTTGAGCCAAAATCGTTGTCTAAAAGGGCCTTTAGGGTATAGGGCTTGATTAGGATTTACTTAGTAAATTAGGTTTCATTTGTACATGTAAAAAGTGTGAAAATTGTTCTGGCTTCCATAGATGCAAAATGTCCAAAAGCTCAGAGCAACAGAAGGGTTAAAGGGGTTGTCCCGCGAAAGCAAGTGGGTCTATACACTTCTGTATGGCCATATTAATGCACTTTGTAATGTACATTGTGCATTAATTATGAGCCATACAGAAGTTATTCACTTACCTGCTCCGTTGCTAGCGTCCCCGTCTCCATGGTGCCGTCTAATCTTCAGCGTCTAATCGCCCGATTAGACGCGCTTGCACAGTCCGGTCTTCTCCCTTCTGAATGGGGCCGCTCGTGCCAGAGAGCGGCTCCTCGTAGCTCCGCCCCATCACATGTGCCGATTCCAGCCAATCAGGAGGCTGGAATCGGCAATGGACCGCACAGAAGACCTGCGGTCCACCGAGGGTGAAGATCCCGGCGGCCATCTTCACCAGGTAAGTAAGAAGTCACCGGAGCACGGGGATTCAGGTAAGCACTATCCGGTTTTCTTTTTTAACCCCTGCATCGGGTTTGTCTCGCGCCGAACGGGGGGGCTATTGAACAAAAAAAAACCCGTTTCGGCGCGGGACAACCCCTTTAATCACGAACCAAGGCCTCTTTAGACAGTAGGACCGTTTTCTAAAGGATTCCAAATTGACTGGACGATTACATGAGGTGCTGCGATCTTCGTATTCAGCCATCATCAACAGGGCGAACAGCTTTGCCATGCAGAATGTAGCATTAGGGTGCTATTACATGAGCCTCACTAACGCCCGTGTAATATTGCCAATTGCTGGCCTGCAGCCTGGCAGCTGCTGACGGCGAGCGTGTAATAACCCGGCTAGTTTCACACGAGCGTATTACGGACACATTCATAGACCTGCGTTCAGACCTGGACGAACGTACATATTTGTCAATGGGGTCCGGCCGGCGCTGTTCGGTTCCATCCAGAGATGGAGCAGTTCAGCCACAGGAGTTCACCGCTTCCCGCTCCCTGAAAGGAGAAAGAAAGCAGAATCCTCGCCACAGGTTCTTCCTTGTCATATACAGGATATCGGACTAGATGTTCAGATTTTTTTGTAGTAGTGACCATACTGCAAATCGGGTGTAGATGTTGCGGTGCCACGTCTGCAGACATTATTTTGCTGGATTTGTTTGATCAGTCTTGAGCTTGAATTGTTCTGGACACGGCAGAGGACCGTGAAGGCTGAACCATAAGGCTGGGTTCACACAGGGCGGATTTGCCGCGGTTTTGCCGCAGCAGATCCGCCCGCGGCCGCTAATCTCAGGATTAGCCAGCCATGTGGATGAGATTTTTCAGAAATCTCGTCCACACGGGACGGCTAATCCGCTGCGGTAAATCCGGTTGAAACCGCGTCTGTTTACCTTCCCTTGTTTATTTACGTCGCGGCCGCGCTCTCCTCTATGGGAGAGCCGGCCGCAACGGAAAAGCATGTGGCCGGGCCACTTCAAAGCCGCCGCGGTTTAAGCCGGTTCTCCCAGCGGAAATCTCGCGGTTTTTGCTGCGGCCAAACCGCGAGATTTCCGACGGGAATCCGCCCTGTGTGAACCCACCCTAAATGGGATTTACAGCTTTGTTTTTTTTTTTGCTGATCTCTCCTTAAAGAGGGTTGTCTGGGTTTTGGACATTTCCCCTACCACCAAAGATACTAAAATAAATCCCGCTGTACTTCCCCGCTCTGTGCCGCTGTTGTCCCAGTGTTTGATGCTGAAGATAACGTCACTGGATACCACGTGAACTCTGCAGAGACCCCAGCGTCACCATTCTGAACTCCTGGCATCATGGTGCCCAAAATGTGAGTGCTGATGCCAAGAGAGAGGGTGCCGACGGTGCAGAAGCCTCTGATTGGCTGCAAGCGTCACGCAATATCCAGTGATGGCATCTTCTGAGGGGCTGCAGTGCTGGACGGCGTGGCAGAGAGATATTAAAGGAGATGTCCCGCGCCGAAACGGGGTTTTTTTTTTTTTTAAACCCCCCCCCCCCCCGTTCGGCGCGAGACAACCCCGATGCAGGGGTTAAAAAACCCACCCGCACAGCGCTTACCTGAATCCCGGCGGTCCGGCGTCTTCATACTCACCTGCTGAAGATGGCCGCCGGGATCCTCTGTCTTCATGGACCGCAGGGCTTCTGTGCGGTCCATTGCCGATTCCAGCCTCCTGATTGGCTGGAATCGGCACGTGACGGGGCGGAGCTACACGGAGCCCCATAGAGAAGAGGAGAAGACCCGGACTGCGCAAGCGCGGCTAATTTGGCCATCGGAGGGCGAAAATTAGTCGGCACCATGGAGACGAGGACGCCAGCAACGGAGCAGGTAAGTATAAAACTTTTTATAACTTCTGTATGGCTCATAATTAATGCACAATGTATATTACAAAGTGCATTATTATGGCCATGCAGAAGTGTATAGACCCACTTGCTGCCTCGGGACAACCCCTTTAAGTATAGCCGGTGTTATAAGGGGAATCGTGTCATCAATATTAAATGGGCAGATTCCAACTTTCAGTATCACACCGATGAGCTGTTTGCACGGCCGCTCTCACAGGCGTTTGTAAAAACACTACGTTTTTCTGAGCATTTGCCTACGCTTTTACTGAATATTTTGTGTATTAATAACACAGACAGAGCAAACTGATGACGTCACCATTTTTTCCCCTCCCGGTGGCATAGTAAGTAGACTTAAATACTGTAAGACGCGTTTTGAACACACCCCATTCATTTCAATGGGTGATGCAGGGCGTCAAAAACGTGCTGCAAAGCTGAAAATAGAATAAGCAGCATTGAAATGAATGGAGGCGCAGTGCAGGCTTTAGGCAAGGGTCACACAGGGCGGATTTGCCGCGGTTCTGCCGCAGCAGATCCGCCGGCGGCAAAACCGCCCGCGGCCGCTAATCTCGGGATTAGCCAGCCATGTGGACGAGGTTTCCCCGAAACCTCGTCCACACGGGACGGCTAATCTGCTGCGGTAAATCCGGTTGAAACCGCGGCTGCGGCCGCCGCGGTTTCAAAAGAAGCAGCATGTCTGTTTACAGTCGGTTTTTTGTTTATGTTACGGCCGCGCTCTCCTCTATGGGAGAGCCGGCCGCAACGGAAAAGCATGCGGCCGGACCGCTTCAAAGCCGCCGCGGCTTAAACCGCGGCGGTTCTCCCGGTGGAAATCTCGCGGTTTTTGCTGCGGCCAAACCGCGAGATTTCCGACGAAAATCCGCCCTGTGTGAACCCAGCCTTATAGTGGGAGCTGAAAATGCTGTAAAGCGCACCTGTGTGTCACCGCTTACACCGCTCTGAACTTCTGTATTACAGCTCAGGCATGCTCAGAGAGGCTAAGCCAGAGTAATACCAGGCCCAAACAGCAACACTTACTGCCCCATTTACCTAAAAGATGGCTGCACTATCGGACAGAGCAGGCACCTGTACCTCTTGCATCTCCCCTACTCCCTCATAGATTGTAAGCTCTTGCGGCCAGGACTAACTCCTTTGATTTAACTAGTTTTTGCTCTAATATTGTATGTAAGGTCTTATGTCTATACGCGTTTCCTCTGATTTGTAAAGCGCTGTGGAATATGTTGGCGCTATATAAAGATTATTATTAAGTGCATGGAGAATGATGGGACGAGCGCCACCGCAAACTGACAGGCAGCACGTATTCCGTCTCGGCCCCCTATGGATTAGCGAGTCTGCTCTAAATATAGGGCATCAATTAGAATCCCCTATAAAAACCGCAGCAATCCTCTGCATCTAGGGGCTTATTCAGACGACGCAGCACAACATTTGCGCATGGATGAGATACATTTGCGCACGTGTCCGCGCATCAGGGCCAGTTCAAACGTTTGCACCAAACACCCTTTCCGTGGATTAAAAGGCTATTAGCCTAATGAGGTCCAGAGATGTTCTACTTTTCATGGTTTTGCGCAGTGTTTCACGCATCCCCTTGTGTATTTGCGCACCTCCCACAGACTTCTATGGGAGCCTTTGCTGCACAAAACGCAGGACCTACTTTTTTGGGAAGACCTGGTCATAAAAACGAACCCACTGAAAGGCTGGCTGGGTAGTAGTGTACCTTGACGCCACCAGAAGCTAGGGGTTTGACAGGAGGAACCCCCCTCTCACACCCCCAGCTCCTGATAGGCACAAAGCCTAGCAGCACAGTTTGGGTTGATTTGTCCCATCACTGCAGCCTTAGCCCGAGGCTTACAATACTCCGTAGCCTTACATTAGCCGTAAATGCTCCCATGTTACCACTGTAACATGGCAGCATTTACATGTCAGAATGTCATGGGCAAAGAACGATAGTAACCCTCACAGCCTCTGTGCTCCGTGCCGGCCGTCATTTCTTGCATGGTCGCCACGCGGCTGCCGGCTCACGTGTCCTTTACGTCAGCCGCCCTCTCCCTTACGGCAGGCAGCTGCGAGGTCTGTCCCGGCGGAGGCATTTTGTGCAGTGTGAGCGGCTCACCTCTCCTTTTCCTCCGCCGCCTCCTTCCCGGCGGCTGTCAGGTCCCTTCCGGCGGCTGCTTCAATGCTGTGTGACGGGCGCTGGCGGTGAAGATGCTTGTCTTTCTTTTGCCAACGCCGATCACCGTCTCCACTCGGATGGGCTGCCGACTCATGGGCTACCGGCGCCTCAGGATAAGGCACTTGCTCCGTGGGGTTTGCGGCTGCAGCACCGGCAGTCGCTGTATGCTTTTTTTGCCTCTCTCTCTGTAGTGGACTTGCAGGATCTGCAGGCCAACCGCATGTTCAGCCAATCCGGTAGAGGGGGCGTCACCCTCCTGTCAATCTTGACTCCACCAGGAATTCCTGGTGGCGTCAAGATACACTAATACCGGCTGGCTGTACACAGGACAACCATCGGCAAAATAATAAAACTTCGTTCAAACAAGTAATTTTCAGTAAGGCTTGTCGAATGTAGAAGCGCGACCCAACGGAGTGCTGAATGAGAAATTACTCAGTGGTTTCAGCTCACTGAAGCGAAGCGACTAGTCAGCGCGTTCTTGCACAGCGCTAACAGCCAGCAAATGAAGGAAATCTCTGGTGCGCTTCGCTTCCAATCACTGTGAAAACACACGAGCGCCAAGTCTGAGGACAATAAGCGCCCAGTCGCCCCGCGTAGTCACCCTACGTTGTCAACTGAATCTGCAGAGGACAATAAACATCCGGGGTCCCGTACAGAGCCTCCTCTGTCAGTTACTGGAGTAAAAAAGTTGCAGATTTTTGCATAAGCAGGGAGTTGTGCAAAAGTCTGCAACGTTGTCTTTTCTCGGCAGCCTCGTTACTAGAAAAAGTGGGCGGGGCCAACCCAGACCAACAGATTTATGTTGAATTCACCCCAAAAACCTGTCAAATATTTCACGGCGATGCCTCATGTATTGGGTCCATGGTGAGCTAACGTTGAGTGCAGCGTTAGTAAGCTTCCCCCATTGTACCTATCCACGGTGTATAGACTGACTGGGATATCATACATGCAGGAGCGGTTCAGCTCCGGGGGGCCGGGGTCGGCCATCGGTAAGATAACTGCTCGAAAGGAGAACCTCAAGCGACACTTGTGTCCAGACGGCCACCAACAGCCTGATGAGCACTAAGTCGTTAGCGGCCTCATTTCAGCTCAACAGACAAAAAAGGAAGCCGCCTGATTGAAGGCGCCCGCCGTCAGTCTGAACGACTTGTGAATGGATTTGCACTGGAGACCCCCTAAGAGCGATCTCAGCAGGTGGGCAACCATCACTGTGTAGAAGCCAACAACTGTCCTTCCTACGCGGCAACGACTTCTCTGACCGCATGCTGCTCCATGTGGAAGGAACCTTACGGCCCTCTTACAGGACGATTCTCTGATTGGCTGTCTGCTGACAGTGAAAGGAGGCGGCCGGAGAAGAACGCTGGCTGCTGCTCCGCCTCCACGCCGGCCGGGCTCTGAGCGATGCCAGTGTTACTCCTGAGTGACAGCACAGGCCGACCATCACTGGGACGAGCGTCGGCATCGTTTGCCCCACGGCTCGCCCGTCTTGAAGCTTCCTTGAGGCCGCTCTCACGCAAGTTTGTAAAATGCAATATTTTCAACGTGGTGTTTTTACCGCATATTGTGCGCAACTCCGCGGCGAGCCGATGACATCACCACTTATCACGGCTCCTTGTGGCGTAATGAGCGCCGATCTACAGAGTTTTTAATGAACCCTATTTATTTCAATGGGCAATGCAGGGTGTCAAAAACACCAAAAATAGAACACCGCGTTCGTTTTAGCGCATTTCTAAAATGCTCGTCTGAGAAGCTCCGCTGAAGTGGACGGCGGCTTAGTGCAACGTTTTCTAAAAACACACCCGGTAGACGCTGTGAAAAATAAAAAGCCTGCGTGCGAGCGGCCCTGGGGCCGGTGTCCACGGGCGGATCGGGTTCTACAGGCGGGAGCCCGCGGCCGAGGAGCCTGCTTATCCGAGTCTTCTATTTCCGTCCCTGCGGATGTGTGGAGGCGCCGGCCGGTGTGCCGCTGCACGGGCGCAGTGGGGGGTTTGGTTTTTTTTAATCCCATTGCGGACGGGCCGCGGATCGGACGGCTTCCACTCACTTCTGCGCCGGATCGCACTGACATGGAGCATGCTGGGATTGGCTTTCTGGACAAAAAGGTCAGCAGAACAAGTGCGCATTAATCCACGCGGGCGCCAACGCTTCCCTACGGGCGGCTTGGCTCGGGGGTCACCCGCGTGGATTACGCAATCAGATCCGCCCGTGGACATTGGGCCTTACTCAGCAAAAATAGCGGGAGGCCTGCAGAAACGGCGGGAGAACAGCAGGAAGCAGCGGCGCCGCAGAAGAGATGCGAGCGCGCCGCCGGAATACGCCGGGAATCACCCCGAATTACGTTATCAACACGTGTTTGCTAAAAAAGTTCACTTTTCCACCTATTTTGTGTCGCTGGCCGCGCGTTCCACGTAACCGACTCCCACTACCTCCGGTCCCCCCTCACGCCCGCTGGCCCCGGTCCCCCCGGACGTCCGCTCCCGCTACCCCCGGTCCCCCCTCACGCCCGCTGGCCCCGGTCCCCCCGGACGTCCGCTCCCGCTACCCCCGATCCCCCCTCACGCCCGCTGGCCCCGGTCCCCCCGGACGTCCGCTCCCGCTACCCCCGATCCCCCCTCACGCCCGCTGGCCCCGGTCCCCCCGGACGTCCGCCCCGCTAGCCCCGGTCACCCCTCACGCCCGCTAGCCCCGGTCACCATGGACGTCCGCTCCCGCTACCTCAGGTCACCCTCACGCCCACTAGCCCCGGTCCCCCCAGGACGCCCGCTCCGGCTAGCCCCGAACGCCCGCTCCCACTACCCCCGGTCACCCCTCACGCTCGCTGGCCCCGGTCCCCCCGGTCCCCCGCTCCCGCTACCCCCGGTCACCCCTCACCCGCTACCCCCGGTCACCCCTCACCCCCGCCGGCCCCGGACCCCCTGCATTCACCCTCCCAGCTGCAGATGCAAGTTCTCCGTCCCGGAGGAGTGATGGGCAGCGGCGGAGCGGCAGCTGGGGTCCCCGGATGTGCTTTGTTATCTCCCCACTAGAGCTGACGCTGACGGGCGGCTGACGGACCCGCCAGAGAAGCGCTAAGAATAGGCGCATAACGGGCGGCAAAGGCCGAGCGCGGGGGGCGGCAAATAACTTACAAACCCCCCCAAATGCCGCCCTGAACAGTCGGGATGCCGCCGCACGGGGCAGCGGTAACAATAGCGCCTCGTCCTCGGGACCTCCCCCATCTTTCCCGGTCTCACCTTCGCTTCCACTAGCTCCGCCGCCATCTTGGACTCCAGCGACCTCCGCGCCGGCCGACGACGCCCCACGTGACACAAATCCGTTGTGTCAGACCTATCCCCACCCGCTCCACGCCGGGCCCGGCCGAGAGCTCTACGCGCCTGCGCACGACGCTGCATGAGAGTCCGCCAATCACAGGCGGGCGGGGCTGTGAAGCGTGTGAGGAGAAGCGGCGGGCTCTGTGCTGTGAGGGCGGCCGGCCGGGCGGGGGTCCTGGGGCTTAAATGGGGGTCCGCCTCAGAGCTCTGTCATTCAGGCGCCATGGTTTGTGGCAGATGTGTGAAGGCAGGGGCAGGTGGAGAGCGGCGGGGCGACACCATCTGTATGCCTAGAACATTCTGCAGGCCGTTAACCCTTCAGTGACCGGGCCGGCTCGCGCCTCAATGACCAACGCGCTTTTAATTGTATTTTTCATCGCCGCGTTCCGCCATAACGTTTTGATTTTTCCCGGTGATGCAGCCGCACGAGGGCCGGTTTTTATGGGATAAGTTGTTTTTTTTTCTAATCGCCATGGACAAAAACTAGAAATGTGATCTTAACATACGTATTATGGAATTACACGGAGATTGGATATAGAAACGCATATATTCAGAAGCGCGGTATACAGTATATACTGCAGCTGTGTTATATGGTGGTTTATTACACACCGGCTGGTAGCGGTCAGTCTGTGGATATACGTATATTTAGGTCCAAAGTCCGCGGGCGGATCTTATTCATTGAGTCCGCAGCTCTGTCCGCCCGTAGAGCCCCTCTGGTCGCCCGTAGAGCAGCTCTGGCCGCCCGTAGAGCCCCTCTGGCCGCCCGTAGAGCAGCCCTGGCCGCCCGTAGAGCCCCTCTGGCCGCCCGTAGAGCCCCTCTGGCCGCCCGTAGAGCAGCTCTGGCCGCCCGTAGAGCCCCTCTGGCCGCCCGTAGAGCAGCTCTGGCCGCCCGTAGAGCCCCTCTGGCCGCCCGTAGAGCCCCTCTGGCCGCCCGTAGAGCAGCTCTGGCCGCCCGTAGAGCCCCTCTGGCCGCCCGTAGAGCCCCTCTGGCCGCCCGTAGAGCCCCTCTGGCCACCCGTAGAGCCCCTCTGGCCGCCCGTAGAGCCCCTCTGGCCGCCCGTAGAGCCCCTCTGGCCGCCCGTAGAGCAGCTCTGGCCGCCCGTAGAGCCCCTCTGGCCGCCCGTAGAGCCCCTCTGGCCGCCCGTAGAGCAGCTCTGGCCGCCCGTAGAGCCCCTCTGGTGCACTGTCCTACAATGGCCTGCAGTTCTCCCATACCCAGAAACTGGAAGACAGGCGAGGGGGAGGAGTAGGTGCTCTTCTCTCCCTGCAACGCACCTTTTAGGTCTTTCCCGATACCCTCACTCACTTTCTCATCACTTGAGGAACATGCCCTACGGCTTTTCCGCCCACTGTCCATGCGAGCCCCCCAGGTGCTCCTCGCCTGTTTCTGGACCACGTTGCCGCCTGGCTTCCTGACTTCCTCTCCTGCGAAATCCAAATCCTCATCCTAGGAGACTTCAACATCCCCACCAAAGACCCCATCTGCCTCTCAGCTTTTATCGCTCACCTCCTCCTTTGGTCTCTCACAGCCTCTCTCACAGGGATGGCAATACTCTTGATCTAGACTTCCGTCTGTTCTGCTTCCAACTTCACTAACTCCCCTCTCCCGCTCTCAAACCATAACCTCCTCTCTTTCTTTATCAAGCTTCCTAGTATCTCACCAGCCTCTCCTACCTCCCGTATGTACAAGAACTTTCAGGCCATTCACACCAAAAATTTTGCCGAGTCTCTACAGTCTTCTCTGTCCCCTATCTCCTCTCCTGCCCCAACTTAGCTGCTGCACATTACAACACCACTCTTAAACATGCCCTGGATGAAGCGGTACCCCCCGTAACCCAAGCCATCCAATATACACCGTGGCAACCCTGGCTCACGCCTCAAATGCGCTTCATCTGTCTGTGCTCTAGGCTTGCTGAACAGCTGTGGAGAAAGTCTCAAAAGTCTGCAGAGTTTCTTGACTTTAAATTCATACTGAGAACATACAACTTCACCCTCCACCATACCAAACAAATATACTTCACCTCTCTCATCTCCTCACTATTCCATCACCCTAAAAGACTCTGACACTTTCCACTCTTTTCTCAGCCCAGAACTGCAGTCCCCAGTGACAGATCTCAGTGCTGAAGAGCTGGCTGCTTACTTCAAAACGAAAATTGATGACATCCAGCAGACTAGCCATGAGTCTGGTCTTGTCAGTACTGCATCTAGTTCCTGTTCACTCTCTTTACTTAGACTAACAACAGTGGAAGAAGTCTCCAGACTGTTTTCCTCTGCTCACCCCACCACCTGCACTAGCGATCCTCTTCCCTCACACCTCCTCCAGTCCCTCTCCCCAATGATAATCACCCACCTCACCACTATATGTAATCTTTCTCTGACCTCTGGCATTTTTGCCTCCTCATTCAAATATGCTATCATATTCCTGCTGCTGAAGAAACTGACTCTTGACTCGACCAATGCTGCCAACTATCATCCCATCTCCAACCTCCCCTTCATCTCCAAACTACTAGAACGCCTGGTTTACTCTCGCCTTATAGGCTATCTCTTAGAACACTCTTTTCTTGACCCTCTACAGTCCGGCTTTTGCCCCCTACACTTGGCAGAAACCGCCCTGAATAAAGTGTCAAACGACCTCCTGATGGCCAAATTGAGGGGTGACTACTCCCTGCTGATCCTCCTCCATCTCTCTGCAGCATTTGACTCTGTTAACTACAAACTCCACAGTATGCTTTGCTCCATTGGATTAAAAGACACTGCCCTCTCCTGGTTCTCCTACCTATCCGACCGCTCTTTCAGTGTCTACCTTGCTGGCTCTACCTCCTCTCTTCTTCCCATTGCTGTTGGGGTTCCCCAGGGCTCGGTCCTTGGCCCCCTACTCTTCTCCATCTACACAGCCCACATTGGAAGGACCATCAGATTTGGCTTTCAGCACCATCTCTATGCTGACAATACCCAGCTATACACCTCCTTCTGTGACATGACAGCAACATCCCTCCAGAACGCCACCTACTGTCTGTCCGCTGTCTCTAACATTATGTCCTCTCTACCTAAAACTGAACCTCTCAAAAACTGACCATCTCCTGTTTCAGCCCTCTACTAACCGACCTCATCCTAACATCTCCATCTCAGTGTGTGGCACCACCATAACTCCCAGACAGCACGCCCGCTGCTTTGGGGTTATATTCGACTCTGATCCTTCCTTCACAGCCTACATCCAATCTCTTGCCTGAACATGTCAGTTGCACCTCAAAAACATCACAAGAAAATGCCCTTTTCTCACTGTGGACACGCTAAAAACACTCACTGTTGCCCTCATCCACTCTCGGCTCGATTATTGCAACTCGCTGTTGATAGGCCTCCTCTGCTCCAGACTCTACCCCCCTCTAATCCATCATGAATGCGGCAGCCAGGCTCATCTTCCTGTCCAGCCACTACACGGACGCCTCTGCCCTGTGTCGGTCACTGCACTGGCTGCCTGTCAAATACAGAATACAATTTAAACTCACTACCCTCATCCACAAAGCTTTCCAAAGCACCACCCCTCATTGCTTTCCTCATCTCAATTCACCACGCAGCCTGCGCCCTCCGCTCTGCTAACGAAATTAGACTAAGTGCCCTCTTTAATTCGAACCTCTCATTCCCACCTCCAAGACTTCTCCAGAGCAGCACCAGTCCTCTGGAATGCGCTACCAAAAAATATCCGGGCAATCACAGACACACTAAACTTCACGCATGCGCTAAAAACGCACCTCTTCAAGGAGGTATACCATATCCCCTAAACCAAAACCCTCTGTGCTGTGCCTGATAACATGCTCCCTGTCCTACCGACTACAGTTCCTGCTAACCGTAATCAACCGGCACCTGCAGTCATACTGATTCCGCCACTATACGGGCTGACCATTGTCTGTGTGTATAGCATCCCTCACTCGCCACCCCGCCATGTGTTATTGACATGTGTTATTGACTGCGTTTTCAGCAAAAATATGCCACTCTTACACATGCGCTTTTTACTGCAGCGTTTTGAACACCGCAGCAAACACAATATAACTCTTCCATTGATTTCAATGTGCACTCAGTCCTGGCGTTTTGTAATGACGCAATTTTCAAGTGCTATCTGCTCTGTTTTACCATGTTTAGGGCACCTCATCACCCATCACAATGATGCAGTGCGCTATAACCTGCTGTCTGAAACCGAAAGTAAAATCGCAGCAAAATGCCACGATCGGAATCGCATTTAGAGACGCCTAACTGTTTGGGGGTTTTTTCGCCAACAGTTCTGTGTGAGGGGTTGTTTTGCAGGATGAGTTGTACTTTTTAATGGGACTATTTGTTGATCCATGCCATGAATTGATTACTTTCTATTTAGCTTTTTGTAACGTGAGATAGCAAAATTAGCTAATTTTGCCTATGCTTTTTGTACTCTTTGTAATGATGGCGAGCCATCCGGACCATCTGCAATGCAGATGAAAACAAAAGAACACAGGTACACATGGCCGCTGGCGGAATCTGGCTCTGCCTTGTGCAAGCGGCCCAACTTTATTTCTCTGGATCATTACGAATGCACCGAAACCACGTGTGGTTTTATTTTTTTTTTTCAACATAGTAAAGGGGGGAAGGTGGGTTTTGGACAGTTTTATTTATTCTTTATACTTTTTAACTAGTCCCACTAGAGGACTTGAATATCACCATATTTTATCATATTTCTATTATACTGCTATACTGAAGTATAGTAGTGTATTACAAAGCCAATGAAGATGAGCCTCATAGGCAACCATAACTAACAGACATGGATGCTATATTCAAGCTTCCAGGTGCCATAGAAATCGGAACTCCATGATGATATTGGGGGGTTTGATGGGTGAGAGTGCTCCCTCCCATTGTCAGCATTTTACATGCCACAGTTGCACCATGGCATGTAAAGTGTTAGATAATGGGGATCCGTGGTTTCTTCGGGTCTCCACTGTTAGAGTAGGTGCCAGGCTGTCATCTGACAGCTGAAAACCTGCTCTCCCTGGCACGGCAGACCCACACCAGGCTTCTGATGTAAAAAAAAAAAAAAAAAAAGGCACATCAGAATAAGGCCTTGTTCACACGGGTGACAAAGTCACGCAATTTTGTCACGTTGCTACAATGCTACAAATCACATGTATGCAAAGCCCATGTTTACCTATGGGTTACTTCACACGTGCGATATTTTGTAGCATGCAACTATCCGACAAAAACCTCACATGTCCCTCGATATGCACACGATTCATGAGGTTTTGTAGCCCATGTTTCCCTCATGGAGCCGCCTTCTCTGTTGCATCGCATGAAAACGCGGTTTTCGTGCGGTGCGATGCAACTTTGACAGTAGGAAATCCCTGGCTGCAGGGGAAAAAAAATACACATACATTACCTTGGAAGCGCTTTCAGATCGTCTGCATCTTCTCCCTGGGTCCACGGCACTGATCTTTTAATTGCCTCTGCGTTTCTTCTAACACCATCAGTCTATGGTTAAGCATTGGGACTGGAGTGTTGATGGGGAGACCAGGACTAAAGATGGGATGTGTACAGTAGTTGGAATAGAATGGGCTCTGGACCAGGACTAAAGATGGGATGTGTACGGTAGTTGGAATAGAATGGGCTCTGGATGGTAGAATTGTGTTGAGCATTGTTGTAGGTGAACTCTGCTGTTGACAAATAATCCACCCAATCATCATGTAGATGGGAGATAAAGCACAGGAGATATTGGTTCAAAGTCTGATTTGTTCTTTCTGTCTGGCCGTTAAACTGCGGATGAAAGGCAGAGGAGAGATTTGTGGTAATACCCAGCGCTGTGTAGAAATGTCTCCAGTACCTCCAGCTAAACTGGACCCCTCTCCTGGAGACCACATCATCTGGAATTCCGTGTAATCGGAAAACTTCCCGGATCATTAACTCTGCGGTGGCAATCTTTTCTATGGGGATGAAGTGGGCCATCTTCGTAAGTCGATCCATGACCACAAGGACAGCAGGCATCCCTTTTAAGGGGGGCAGATCCACTAAAAAAGGAACGAAGTAGATGTTTTTAAGCCTTTGTGGCCCCCTAGGTGATCAGCCAGCTTGAGATCGTGGACTAGTTTAAAGACTTCAAGTCGAGCAGCTTCGGGAACATACAGTTAGTGTTCTCGCCTCCAAAGCCCTTATGTAAAGGAAAGCTTTACATCCTGACAACTCAAGAACAAGTCCTTTTTGTATTCTCCCTTAAGCTTTGTTAGGAGGTCTTCAGAGCGTAATTTGCTCAAAAAAGAATTGTGTTGTCTGTATTTGCCCTCTCTTCAGACTCTGTACTTATCCTGCACAATGCATCTGCCTTGCCATTTCGGGCACCGAGGCGGTAGGACAAAATGAAATTAAACTTGGAGTAGAACAAGGCCCATTGTGCTGGTCTCGCAGATAACCTCTTGGCAGTACAAAGGAATTTTTATGGTCAGTAGGAACTGTCACTGGATGATGGGCTCCTTTCAAGAGGTGTCTCCACTCGATGAAAGCAGCTTTGGTGGCCAGAAGCTCCTTGTTCCCCACATCATAGTTTTTCTCAGTGGATGATAATGTGTAGGATAGAAATACGCAGGTGTATTTGCATCTTATCTCTTATTCACTGGGACAAAATGGCTCCCACCACAGAGTTGGAGGCGTGCGGCTCCACGACAAAAGGCAACTCTGGCTTTTGGTGGATCAGTATTGGTGCTGAGGTAAATAGAGTCTTTAGTTTTTCAAAAGCGGTTTGAGCCTCTGGGAACTAGGAAAATGGCGTGTGCTTTCTTTGTGAAGGAGGAGATGGGAAACATGACTTTTGAGAAGGATCCACACCAGATTGTATGCTCCTCTGAGGTCCAGTTTCGTAAAAAACCTTGGCTACCCAAAGCCTCTCCAGCAGTTCTGGGATTAATGGGAGAGGATAGCTATTCTTAATGGTGATCTTGTTTAGCTCCTAGTAGTGGCTGCACAGCCAAAGAGTCAAATCTTTCTTCTTAAAAAAGAAAATGGGTGCGCCTGCTGGAGAGGAAGAAGAATGGATGAAACCCTTTCTTAGATTCCCATCCAGATGTTCCCGAAGGGCCTCTAACTCAGGTTCGGCAAAGTTGAAGATATGCCCAAATGGAATAGAAGATCCCGGGAGCAACTCAATAGGACAGTCATGCGACCGGTGAGGTGGCAGCTGGTCAGCCTTCTTCTTACTGAAAACATCCTTGAACATCTGGTAGTGTACTATTAATTTCTCTAAATCTTGTTGCTCATCCTTGATGTCCTGTACTGGTTTAGGGGTGGATGGTGCCATCTGGCAGTTTTCCTTACAGTATTCTGGCAATGGTCCTGGCTTCCCAGTTGATGGAAGGATTATGGGAGGAAACTAGGGGATCCTGCCAATCGCTGGAAATTTGGGGGATGAGATGAGCTGGAAGCTGATTGTCTTGTGGTGGTCTGAGTTGATGTGGAGCTCTCCAATTCAATTGTCTTCTGTGTGATGGGGCTATTGGTATGGACCTGAGTCTGGTTGTAATGTCTTTGCTTTGTCATGAGCGAATGTTAAGTCCATGAAGTGTCATCACCCCCCCTCCCCCCGGCTCCTGAGTCCAACATCGCTGAGCACTGTGTCTTCTGATCGCCTGTTACAATGTCAATTGGGAGGACAAAGTGATGGAGTGGGGGAAGGGTTTCCACATTGTCCTGAATTGCTGGTACAAAGGTGTGTTGGGTGGTATCTCCTTGTTTTATGATGGCTGGATTGGCCATTGGCTTGGCATGGACCAAGTCGAGAGTCCTTTGGGGCTTGCTTGGACTGTTTAGGGCATAATGTCCCTAGCTCCCACAGTAGAGGCACAAATTTTCAGCCCGGCGCCTTTCTTTTTATGTAATAGAGAGAGGTCCGCGGATGACGTCTACCTACATAGGTTCGCGGGCGGCTTCAGTCCTTATGTGGGCATTAAATGTGGGTTGACTAAAAGAGTATGGGGTGCTGGTGCCTGAACCCTGCAATCTCTCCTTTTGCCGCTTGGAAAGTCTCTGGTCAATCCGGATGCATAACTGGATGAAGTCCTCCAGGTTATTGGGAGTCTCCACTCTGGCAAGTTAGTTTTTTACCCACTCAGATGTTCTGCGGTGTTATTGGCTCTGTTGTGCAGCAG
The DNA here is from genome assembly GCF_035609145.1 of Eleutherodactylus coqui. NCBI lineage: Eukaryota > Metazoa > Chordata > Amphibia > Anura > Eleutherodactylidae > Eleutherodactylus > Eleutherodactylus coqui. The sequence goes on from NC_089843.1 coordinate 220,275,505, forward strand.
GATTCCACGTGGTATCATTGGCCCAATGACAAAATTCTGCTGTATATTCTTCAACAGAACGTCCCCCTTGTCGTAGGCTATGCAACCTCCCTTCAGCCGTGGCACAGTGACTGGGAGGGGGGAAGGGAAGGAGGTTCAATATAGCTTAACCTATAGCAATGAGTATATACCATGTATGCTATATCTTATATGCCCATAAAGGCCAGGTATTATGTGTTTAGATAAAGAGTTTCATGCATAATAAACAGCAGAGCTCTCGAGACTTCAGACTGAACTGAACTCAGTGTGGATTCTTTTTGGGTGCACATAAATCAGAGTTTATAATCAGGAGGCTACAAAATACTCCAAACCCTGCTGGAGAAATTTTGATCCAGAACAGTTGGCGTCCCTGGGTGGGCGAGTGGGCTACGACCACCGGCCGGCCGGACACGAGAGAGAGATTGGAGGAGCAGACAGTGAACTGGACGCAGTGGGCCCCGCTTACAGGACACAGTAAGATGGCTTTGAGTTGTCTACCTGTGTAACTGATTCCGTGACTGTCTGTCTTCCTGTCCCTGGTCCGACCACTGGTGGTCATCAAAGACAGGTAATTTAGTTCTGCCTACTCCAAAGATCCTCTGTGCAACCTGTTGGTAAGGGGTATTTTGTATACCGTAATTAATGTCTTGAGGCGGTTATTGAGGGAACGCTGAGGACCAAGAGACAATTTGGGAGGGTTAATTTGGAATAGGCGTATTCATGTGTATAATAGAGCATGTTATGTTCTTATACACTTAGAGGACGATGCTGGGCTAAATTGAAATAGGCGTACTCATTTGTATAATAGAGCAGGTTACGTTCTTATATATTTAGAGGGCGACGCCGGGATTATATCCGCGGTGCTGACAGCTGGTTACTCCGAATATTGTTGCGATCCTGGTCAGTACCGATATAACCGTCAGTCCTTGTGTATAGTCAAATGTCATCTCCGAAGTGTGTTCAGGGTTTGCTTTTTGGGATTACTAATAGAGGGTGGGCTGTTGCAAATATCAGTGAGACGTATACTTTAAGCCACTGTGGGTATTCTCCAGTAAATCAATCTGTCCCTTTTGTTTTGTGTTATAGAGTTAATGTGCATTGTGACTTGCGGCCGAAGGAGGGATCCTATTGGGAGGACTTGAGGAAGGTGGAATATGTTAAAGGAGTACTACTGTGCCAAGCAATTCAGGACCAGATAGCATTAGCAGGAAGGATATAGTTGAGGAGACTGGGCATTGATCCCAAGATTCCAATGTCCAGAAGCAGCACCGATGGTGTATGGTAATTACAAACTCACCACTTCTTCTTAATCATGAGTAACTTTTATTTTCCTTCCATGGTCATAATATACAGCAACAGCTGTTTCCACCCGCAGCATGGGTCTTTTTCAAGTATTCAGCTTGAAAAAGACCCATGCAGCGGGTCAAAACAGCTGTTGCTGTATATTATGACCATGGAAGGAAAAAAAAAGTTACTCATGATTAAGAAGTGGCGAGTTTGTAATTGCCATACACCATCGGTACTGCTCCTGGACATTGGAATCTGAGAATTTATGGTGGGATTGGGATCTCATCCCACCGGAGCGTGCATCTAAATTCCACTCCATCCATGATTGGAAGATTGGTGAGTGCGACTGACAACTTCGTTTATTTGTGTGGGCATTGATCCCGGTTATCCGAGTTACCAGATAATGGGGAACAAAGCTAGTAAAGATAAGCGGCATAGAGCATGGGTTGCAGGGTGGAGAAGAATGGAGGGGGGTAGGTGGCAGACAGAAGAATGGAGAAAAGTTTTACGAGATAATAAGTGGGCTTTGGCAGACAGGGAGGTGCTTTCGGCTGCTGAGGGGTGGTATAGAGTAGCTAAAGGGATCCACAAGCAGAATTTGGTAGAGGAGGAGGTGCAAAAGGGGGGGATGTGTATCACCTGTATCGTGAACCCTGTAATGTATTTGTATTGTCCCCTGCGCCTCCTCCTTATGATGGTGGTCGCCCCCTGCTGGACTTGCCAGGTCTGTAGTGTCGAAAACCCCGCATGGCGTGACGTCTGCAGCAATTGTGGGGTGCCACTCCCCCACTCTGAAATCACTTCCTCCCATGTGCCCACTTCCGGTGTCCGTGACATCACCTCCAGCCCCTTCCCATCCGAAAGGCCTGCAGGACAAGCCCAGCCCCTTCATCCTCCGGCGGCCATCTTGCTACACCCGGAAGGCCTAATCCCCTGATGCCACTGTATTTAGTGCTAACATCACCATTTTCTGAAGTAAGGTCTTGTTTGACCAGACTTTATTACACCCTAAATGTGGCCACTTTGGATGTATGATAACTTCAGGGAAAGAAACTTTTGCAAAGATGCACTCTTAGGACATAGTAGATGACTAAGCTATTGTATAGTGTATAAAAGATTGGCGTTGATGCATGGAGGACAGAAGCAGTGGACCCATGAGTAGGGGACGCTCACTCATGGTGTAGTTTCCCAGGGACTCTGTTTTCCGCTGCCCGCTTCTTCAGTGGATGTCCAGACAGATGATGATAAGGAAGGCTCCTACAGATGGAATAATATCTCTACAGTCACTCAGCAAACTTTTTCACACAATTTGCCAAAGTAGTCTTAATATTTATGTGATAAAGAGACTTCACCGCTCAGAGTAGGATGTCAATTTCAGCTGCATTTTTTTTTTTTTTTTTTTTTCCCTATGTCTTTGTATATTTTAGTGTCAGTCTTCACTGAAACTATAATTTTATTCAGCCAGAATAATCAGTGATACAGTGCCATCCCTGAAATTCCACAGACTGGATGGCTGGCAATGGCCCCCTCCCCCCCAGCATATTACGCAACACGCCTCCACTCTGTTGCTTGTGTTGTGCCCTCTTGTGTTAGAAATGCTAGCTGAAGGAGAAAAAAAGGTTTTCACTCAGATTTTGCTTTTATCTACAGTGCACCTGCTCATGCTACTCAACGTGCCAGCGTTGCAACGCCTCCAGTCCAGCTACCTTGCTACCTCTGGAGAAAGGGGGGAAGTGGGAATAATCACCTGATAGTTTTTCCTTTTAGCTTGATACACATGATTATGCACTAGCTAATAGCCCAGGAGACTTGGGATTCAGTCATGTGGATCAGTCATTAGACGACCCTGATTTTGCACGTTTGTGAATGGATCAAGGCATGGTCAAAAAGGCAGGTTCTATACGGGTTATGTTGGGCTCTCCTTACATGATGTAGTCAAAGCTGAACCTCATGCTCATGAGAACGTGCCTAACGTCTACACAGACTCCCGCTATGCCTATGGCACTGCGCATGACTACAGACCCATCTGGAGAGGGAGGTCATTCTTGAAAACAAATGAAAAAAAAAGCAATTGAAAAACAGAAAAGGTGTACCAGCACTAATGGAAGCCCTCTTGCTGCTTGAGAGAGTGGCCTGAAAAGGCAACAAAAGGCCACTCCAAGGATGGCACAAAAAAGAGGCAACCATAAATCACCCAGATGATCAGGCTGTGAAGACAGCCACACAGAAGCCTAAACTTGATTCTCCAGGAGTTGGGGCAGTACAGGTACCTCCTAAGACGTCACCCCTGGTGGATTATGACCCGTTGATTCAGTTACGAAGGCAGACAACAAAAGGGGGAGGGAAGGAACAATGGGAACAAGCAGGAGGGGCAGAGAGACACCTGGAGATAAATGGATGGTATCCAACAAGCCTTGTCTCCCGCAGGCCCCTATCCTGTCACAGTCCCCCCCCCCCCCCCCCCCACCTCCCCCCGGAAATACACACCTGTCAAAAACAGCTATAACAGATGTGGTTGCTAGTCACTGGTCTGCACCAGGATTTAGTGTCACGGCAACCAAACGCACACAGGGCTGCCTGACTTGTGCACAGAACAAAGTGGGTAGGTCTGTATAGGCTCCCATGCAGTGCACCCCTCGTCCTGACTACCCGTTCCAGCGTATTCAAGTAGTGCCAAGGGTGGGCAGGTACGTGTTCGTTCTGGTCTGCCTAGACCCATTTTCAGGGTAGCCAGTCTGGCATACCTGCTCACAAACTCCACCACCAAAAACTGTTTTCTGAGGTGGTATACAGGTACAGAGTATTAGAGATAACTGAGAGTGAGTGAGGTACTCCCACCATGGGAGAAGTGATGCAGAAAGTGTTGGGAGTAGAGCTCGCCTTTTATGCTCCGTACCATCCACAAAGCAGTGGTAGAGCAGAAAGTTTAAATGGTACCTTAGAAACCACAATCCAGAAGGCTATGGCGGAGCTCAATAGACCATTGACCGAGTGCCTCCCCCTGGTACTCTTCTCCTGACAGAATAGGCATCAGCCTATATGAGGTACTTTTTGGGTCGGCCCCAAGGTTAGGATTGTATTTACTGCGATATCTCTAGATGCAGCACGGTAGCTTGACAAACTGTGTTATTGCTCTCACAAAACACTTAACTAATGTATATTCTCGAGTGTTTATTTCCCTTCTAGATGCAGAGAATGACGCAGGGACCCATGATCTGCTTCCCGGAGATTGGATGTATGTGAAGAAATTTGTTAGAAAACACTCCCTTGAGCCTCAATTTAAGGCCCTTTCCGGGTGCTCCTGACTACTGCCACAGCTGTGAAGCTGGACGGAAAACCTACTTGGATCCACGCTTCACATTGTAAGAAAGCCTTACCTCCAGAGGAGCAGGCCTAGTTATGCTGTGGGCGTTTCTCCTGTTGGGACTGGTTAGGAGCGGAGGGGAGCATTACCATCTACCCCAGGAATTACACTTGCTATGCAAACAGACAGGGTGGAGGGAGACTTTGGGGGAACTTCACCGACAGATATTGCTCCTCCTACAGTACACTAGGAGGGGAACAGACACAGAACCAGGTCCAGTCTTTAGGAGATGTTTATTGGCTTTGCGGGGACATGAGGTCGAGAACCCGACTGGAAGGTAATTGGACAGGGGAGTGTGCCTTAGCCAAAGCCCATATACCCCTCGACATCCTGTCAGACAACGTGGGGAATAACGAGGTTACATCCAATGGGTACCATAGAGCAAGAAGAGAGGTCCCGGGCGGTAGTTTTGACCCGTACATGTATATAGACGCCATAGGACAGCTAAGGGGGGTACCTGATGGGTTTAAAGCTAGAGACCAGGTTAAGGCCAGGTCCATTTTCCCAATTATTACGGTAAATAAAAATCTTGACTGAAGTAATTATATCCATTATAATCAGCAGCAGTTTATAAATTATACTAGAGAAGCCCTACAGGGACTAGCCGATCAATTAGGGCCCGCCTTGACTATGACTTTTCAAAATAGAATGGCCCTAGATATGATATTAGTGGAAAAGGGGGTTGTCTGTAAGATGATAGGGAAGACTTGTTGTACCTACATCCCAGACAACACGGGACCCATAGGTAAAGTCACAGTTGCCATTAAGAAGCTGACTGCACTATCGGAAGAACTAAAAAGGAACTCAGGAACTTGCGACCAGTACTTTTCATGGATGAGAGGGTGGCAAAGGATTGTGGCCCAAATAGGCATTGCTGTCTTGTGTGTATTGATCATTTTTGCCGTCATAATCTGCTGTGTCATACTATGTATAAAGAAAATGTGCGAGAAGACAATCGCTGGTGCAGTGCCGACCATGCTCCTTCTGGAACACGAAAACACAGACATCGAGAAACCTTATGCTCCACTGCAGTCCCTCCCTTTCCCCCCAGATACAACAAGATTCAGCCTTAGGGAAAGCACCTGATCATCTGATATGCCAAACCTGTGACTCGGGGATTCCATGGATATGTTGTGGTTTGTCAAAAGGGCCGCAGAAGTGTTTGAGAAAGGCATATCAGGGCAGGTGGATAGGTCTTCAGGGTTAAGGACAGTAAAATAGACATTTCAAGGGGGGATTGTGGTGAAGACGAGCATCGCCCAGCGTAAAATGTCTTTTTGTTGTACAACTATATGTATTTCACTATAGTGATTTGACTTACAGAAACACTTAACAACATCTTTCATGATAATTGCTGCTGGACAGCAATATGACATCAGATGTGTGCTGCATTGGCTGCTGAAGATGGGTTCAGTAGTTCGGATGATGAGGAGGTAGTCCTTCCAGTATCAAACTACCCCAACATTCAGCTAACTTGAATCACACACACACTGACTTCATCCTCCCTGCCCATCCCCCTTTCCAGCATTGAGCTAAGGACAAAGGAGAAGTTTGTATATGGCATTATAGAGACTGGAAGGGGGGAAGGGAAGGAGGTTCTATGTAGCCTAACCTATAACAATGAGCATATACCATGTATGTTATACCCTATATGCCCATAAAGGACAGCTATTATGTGTTTAGATAAAAGGAGTTTCATGCACAATAAACAGCAGAGCTCTCGAGACTTCAGACTGAACTGAACTCAGTGTGGATTTTGTGTGCACATAAACCAGAGTTTACAATCAGGAGGCTACAAAATACCCCAAACCCTGCTGGAGAAATTTTGATCCAGAACAATAGGAAGTGCAATCAGGAACAAAGTCGGGGTCAGGACCAGGAGGCAGGAACTAGGTAACTGGACAACACAGAACAAGGCTAGATTTTAGCAGTGGAACTGTCCAAGTCCTGATAGGCTAGCGAAGAGAGCTCTCAACTAGCATGCAAGAGGTTGGGGGTTTGAGCCCTGACATTTAGCGTGATCAGTCGTCATGTTTGTTTAGTCAGTGTATTTAGTGTAGTGTCCTATCAGTGTAAAAAACCTGCTCCTGCTGTGTGCACCTTTTTTAGTCACCCATCCCATCATTAGTCACTGTAGCATCAGCGTATCCCTCCGTCTAAAAAAAAAAAAAAGTTCCTTTTGTATTCCCATTCCATAGTCCCCAATCCTGTCATTAGTCAGTGTAGCGCAGGGTTAGTCAATGTAGCATCAGCGTATCCTTCAGTGTAAAAAAACAACAAAAAAATTCCTGTTCTATTCTCATTTCATAGTCACCCATCCCACCATTAGCCAGTGTAGCGTGTGGTTAGTCAATGTAGTGTCCGTGTATCCCTTTAGTGTAAAAAAAAAAAAGGTTTCTGCTGTGTTTCTGACCCCGTCCCCTGGTCACCCCATCCCAGTGATTCCGCAGTGTCTTGTGGTCACCCACCCAAAGTTCCTGTTGTGTTCACATTTCGTGATCACCTATCCCGTCTTTAGTCAGTGCAGTGTGTTCTTAGTGTAGCATCAGCGAATCCGTCAGTGTAAAGTAACAAAAGTATCTGCTGTGTTTCTGACCCCACCCCAGTGATCCCACAGTGTCCTGTGGTCACCCACCCAATAAACGTTTTTTTTTTTGAGTGCAGAATAAAGTTTTATAGTATGCCCCACAGAAAGTTTTTTGCAGAGGAGGCATACGCAGTTATTATATCCGAGTCAGACTCATATAGTGGGGATGACCCCACTTTTCTGGCATTATACTCATCATCAAGCAAGTTTTAACTCCCTGTACCTCAGAGAAGGCATCCAAGGACTGCTTCTTCTGAGAACCCCAACTTATCTGTTGCTCACTAGAGTACCCCTGAAAATTTCAGACTACAGATCTCTGACTTTATTGGCAACTCAGGGATACAATTTAATACCAAAGGGCTCAGAGGGGGAACATTTTTTAAGGTTTTTTTTCCAGATAACTTTATTACCCAATAACTTTATTCAAACCAATTTATATGTCCAGTATTTTATCCAAGAAAATCCCAACTCCAGTTATGCAAGACCCTACAAATGGACCCCTGTACATGCAACAGAGATCAAAAAATGTTGGGGTCTTGTATTAAGTATGGGGCTAGTAAAGAACTCAACCATCAGGGCCTACTAGAGCATAGATATTTTGTAGCACACCCCAATGTTCCGCATGGCAATGTCAAGGACGCGTTTTGAAACTATTCTAACTATTCCTGCAATATAATGATAATACGCAGTGCCCCCCCCAATGATCACCCCAATAATGCTCGCTTATATAAAAATCCTAAAAGCACTGGGCCTTTAGACAGACAAAAGAAAAAATATATATAGAAAAAGATGAAATGACAGATACACTCATGATAAGAAGGTTCTATATGGGATTCTACAAATTAGTCTCAGGTATCCAACTCAATTTATATTTTTAATACTTAAATGAACATCCCATAGAAGAGAGTCATCAACTTCCAGTAGTATCTAAGCTCAGTCCCAGTTATAGGAAAATGGTAATACTGGGACCGACTGTAGGTGAAAAGTCTTATGAGCTGATTAACTGGACAGAATACTTATATATTTAGCCTAGATATGAAAAACATATCCTGATGTTTGGAAGTGTAAGTACAATTTAGTGGGAAGCCTCCTAAAGGGGAGGATCCACTGAGCTGTGTATGACGATTCAAATGTAATTCATATGATTAAGATGTAGTTCATATGATTTTCATATGGTTCAATGCATTTTAGTTGGACCTGCAACTCATCAGGAACCAGGTGGTCAAGGATATAAAAAAAAATTATTACTGAATAGGAGCCTGAATCGCTCCCCTTGGTTTCAGACAGAGATTTTGATGCCTGGATATGATAGTAGTAACTTCCAGTGAAGGTACACTATCAAGCATCCGAATAAATGCTTGATTGATATAAATTCAAAAATAGGTCTAGGTAAGGGGCAGGGCCAATAAAAATTGATTTTAGGGATCGTCTGTAATTAGGGCTTTAATTATTAAGTTCCCTCTGCCTCAGTGAATTTCTGCTTATATAAAATCAGGCCAGTAATAGAGTATTTTAATTCCATGTGTGCCCAGGTGTACACCCCTGAGAAAAATATTTCTGTAGATGAGTCCCTGGTACACTTCAAAGGGAGGCTTAAATTCCTCCAGTACCTGCCCAGTGAGAGGGCACGGTATGGCGTGAAAATGTACAAGCTGTGTGAGAGCACATAAGGGTACACCCATAAGTTCTGCATTTATGAAGGGAAGGACACTAAAATTGAGCCCCCAGAATGCGCCCCCTCCCTCTTCCCTCCGTGCTGGCAATAACAGGGGAAATTGTATGGGAACTGGTGCACCCACTGCTGGACGAGGGTTGCCATCTGTACCTGGATTATTTTAGAAACTTGCTTTCAGAAGAAATGTCGCACTGTTAAGGAAAATCAGAAAAGCCTTCCTAAGATGCTGTGTGGGCAAATGCTCAGAAAAGGTGAGAGTCGGGTACTATGCAACGACAATGTATTGTGTGTCAAGTATAAGGAAAAGAGGGATCTCTTTATATTGAGCACAAAACACAGCCATAGCAGTACCCCCTGCCCAGTACAAGGTACCAGTACAAAGACGCTCAGGCCAGACTACATCCTTTATTACAATAGGTACATGGGAGGGGTTGACCTGTCAGATCAAGTAGTTGAGCCATACAATGCCATTCGGAAAAAAAAGGGTGTGGTATAAAAAACTGACCGTGTACATCGTACAGACGGCTCTGTATAATGTCCACATGCTATATCGATGTGCCGGCCATATGGGCACCTTCCTTGAATTTCAGGAAGAAGTCATCAAGGCCCTAATATTTGGGGACCAGAAAGTGGGGAACCCAGTACTTATGGAAGCAAGGCCACACGTATTGTACCAGGGCAACACTTTCCTAGTGAAAATCCCTCCACTGGGAAGGACCCAAAAAAAGTGCAGAGTCTGCTACAGACGAGGAATAAGGAAGGATACCATATATCATTGTTAAACGTGCCCCACACAACCCGGCCTGTGCATAAAAGATTGTTTCAAGATCTACCACACGTCCCTGATTTTTTTATTTTATTATTGCTTTTAACCGTTGTTATGTTTTACCGTGATGTACTCCGAACAGCTTGTACATTAAGCCAAATACCGCTCCTTCTCTTCTGAGCCCTGCCATGTGCCCAAACAATAGTTTATGTCCACATATGGGGCATTTCCGTGCTCAGGAGCAATTGGGTAACACATCATGGGGTACTTTTGCCTTTGGTAAAAAATACAAATCTGGGGCTAAACCTAAATATTACTGTAAAAAATTGGAATCTTTCATTTTCATCTCAAATTGTTAAAAAAGTTCCCAAAACACCAGAGGGTTCAAAATGCTCTCTACAACCCTTGATAAATTCCCTGAGGGGTCTAGTTTTCAAAATGGGGTCAGTTTTGGGGGGGTTTCAAATGTACTAGGACCTCAGGGGCACTGCAAACACTACATGGAGTCTAAAGGCCCTTCTAGACACAACAATTTTCACTCGAAAAGCGAACATAGCCATCTTTTTTTTTTTTATTAAATCAAGTTTTATTGAGATTTTAGTAATTATCACATATAAAACAACAGTTGAGTAAACTGAATGGAGGCAAACAAGTAATGCAATGTAAATCAAAATGGTACAGCCGCAAAGATATATTATTTGAATAACCAGTGACGGGTCTCCCCTTGAGGAGCATCTGAACGGCGTCAGCCGGGCAAGTTAACAGGATCTATAAGATCTGGGACCCTCTAGAAAGAGCTGTACTCCAAACAATGTTAACCGCACATGGAGACAGACACGACGAACAAGAAACATGAGGGAAGGTAAGCGCTGCTTCGGGACGCTGGTGATATCCCGGGTGGAGGCTGGAAGTATGTGAGAATGGGGGGGTGGAAAGGTGGATAGGGGAGGAAAAGGAAAAGGAGGGGCCGGAGTGGGTAGGGGTTGTGGGGGTGGGGGGGGAGAGGTTGGGCCTGGGGGCCTATCCCTCCAGTCCGAGCTCTATGGGGTCACCCTATGGGTGATCGTATATCCCCAACAGGCGAAAATTGCCTTGCCTTTATAGTCAGGGGCTCAGTAGTAATTCCCACTCACAAAGAGGGCCTGGGAGGTCTCCTCTCCGAGAGTGACTTGATCCGAGAGGGGTCGCTTTGCAGAGGGGGGGGGGGGTGGAGAGGTACTCATTTTGACCAGTTGTATGAAAATCTTTACCAGAGTTAAAGCTTACTAGGAGGCACTCAGGTTTGGGGGTTGCCTCAACTCTCTCCAAGGCCCCCATATGTGGAAGTACTCCTCCCTAGTGCCTCTGGACCAGCTGGAGAGCTCTTCTACATTGCAGATATCGTCTACTCTTACCATCCATTGAGTCACTGATGGCACGGTTTTTAGGAGCCACAGGATAGGTATTAGGGCTTTGGCAGCATCTATCAAGAAGGCCAAGAGTTTATTCTTCCTTGGATGAAACGCGGGAGACGGCCTCCATAAGAAGATCGTCTCAGGAGACAGATAGAAGGCCGGAGCGATTTTCTTCATGACCTCCTCCACTTCCCTCCAAAAGGGTGCCAACACCGAACATTCCCACCATATATGGAGGTATGATCCCGAATCTCTGTCACATCTCCAGCACCTCCCGTGTGGAGCCAATTTGTACGCATAAAGCCACTGTGGTGTTTTATACCACCTAACGAGGAGTTTGTAATGGCTCTCTTGAGCCAGAACGCACTGAGAGAGGCCGAAGGAGGTGTTCAGGATTGAATGTATGTCACTTGAGGAAAGAGTGATATCCAACTCCTTTTCCCAAGATAGTAGGAAAGATGGTTTGGATGGGTATGTGTTTATAATAAACTGTTTTCGGACTGACGTTAATTTCCTCCGTTTTGGGTTGTGTTCCTTCAGAGTTTTTTCAAAGTGCGTCAGGGGCCTGGTGGAGGGGAATCTTTTGAAGAAATCCCCAAAAATTTTTTCGACTGAAGCCTGTTGCAGGAAGGAGAAGTTATGTTGTGGTAATAAACTATTAAGTACTTCGGCAGGGTTTTTGTGCGCTAATACTTGGAGGTCTCCTATGTTGGACGAACCAAATCTTTTCCACGCTGACCTAGAGGCAGGATCGGGTGATATATTTAGGAGTTTCGGAACTAAACTAAGTGGGGCCAGTGGGGGTGGATCAGGGATCAAGTCTCCCTTCAGACCGGCCCAAGTTTCGCAAGGGCCCTTAATCAGGGGGTTGTAGCTTTTGGATCTGCATTTGATTTTTGAGGGAAACCAAAGATCCTCCATAAATGAGTCGTCTCCAGCGTTTTCCGCCAGCGAGGCGAAGAGCCGGTCTTTTATTGGAAGGACCAGGTCCATCCAATAGCCCACGAGAGAAGCCCGGTATAGATCCTGAATGTTTGGCAGATCGATGCCACCCTCCAACCTCCTTCTCGTCATCAAGCTATAGGCTAACCTCGGTCTCCTCTGCCTCCAGACGTACCCGGTAAACGCCCCGCGGAGGGCTTTAAAGAAGCTCACCGGGAGGTGGATAGGGAGCATCCTTATTTTATAGGTAATTATGGGTAGGATGTAGGTTTTTAGGATATTCTTTCTCCCAAACCAAGAAATACGGGGGATATCGTATAGTTTCAGGAGATTTTTAATCTGGTCTAATAGGGGCGGAAAGTTAGCGGCGTAAAGATTATGAAGGTCCCTAGTAATTTTGACTCCCAGAAAATCTAGCGAAGAGTTCGCCCATGTGAAGGGTGAGTTCCCTTCTAATTGTCTAGTCTGATTCCTCGGGGTAGACACGTTGAGGACCGTGGACTTCCCATAGTTAATCTTAAAGTTAGAGATTAAGCCGAAGCTGTTGAGCAGTTCAATCAACCTGGGAAGGCCCTTCTCGGGATTTGACACCAAGAAGACTATATCGTCTGCAAAGGCAGTAGTATTGAGGGTATGGTGTTCCCATGAGAGTCCTGTGATTACTGGGTCGTGTCTAACTAGCTGGAGGAGAGGTTCCAGGGCTAGAACAAATAATGTAGGTGACAGGGGGCATCCTTGGCGGGTCCCGTTCTTAATGTTAAAGGGGGCAGAGAGAATTTCATTGATTTTGATCCTAGCATATGGGGCTGCATACAGGGAGAAGATAGCAGAGACAAAGGCCGGAGGAAAATTAAAGTGGTCCAGGACCTCCTTCATGTAGGCCCAATCGACACGATCGAACGCCTTTTCGGCGTCTGTACCCACCAGAACTAATGGGATGTGGCGCTTTTGGGCTAGACGTATTGCGTGGAGTAGCCTACGACAATTGTCCCTGCCCTCCCTCCCCCGCACGAAACCCGCCTGCTCCTCATTCACTAGAAGGGGAATAAGACTCTCCATTCTTTTTGCAAGGAGTTTGGCCCATAATTTAATATCAAAGTTAATAAGGGAGATTGGGCGATAATTGCCGCATATCTCCGGGTCCTTATCCTGTTTGTGAATTAAGGTTATGTGTGCTTCAACTGCTTGTTTGGGCAGGGTGGCTCCTTTTAACAATGCATTGAAGAGTTCAGTAAGTCTGGGAGTCAAAATAGAACTAAAGGCTTTATAGTATGGGAGATTTAGGCCGTCTGGGCCTGGACTCTTGTTCTGGGGGCTAGAGGCTAGGAGTTGTTCTACTTCTGGTTGCGTTATAGGGGTCAGTAGTGAGGCAACTTGAGTGTCATTTAATTTCGGGAGATGCGCACTGCGCAGGGCGGTCTCGGTCAGCCTTTTTATATCTAAGCCCTCTGGGTGGGGGGTGTCTTGTTTGATGTTGTACAGGCGGGAATAGTAACTCTGAAAGGCGTTAGCTATTTCAGCTGAGGAGGTCGCCAGAGATCCTGTATGAGTCTTTATAGATTTAATGAAGCTTTTTGCGCGTGCTTTCTTTATTAAAGCGGTCATAAGTTTACTCCCTTTATTGCCATGGGCATACACAGCATGTTTGAAGTAAAGATGTTTTCTATTGAATCTTGACTCCAAGATTTGTTTAAGATCCCTCCTCAGAACGGTTAAGTTATCCATAATGATCTTAGTTTGGGACAATTTCGCCTGTAGTTCCAGTTCCGAGATTCTATTTAATTTGTCGTCTATGGCTTTTTGTTGGAGTTTTTTGGTTTTGGAGCCTAAAGCAATCAAAAGACCTCTTGTGAAGGCCTTGTGGGCCTCCCAGATTACCGGGATTTCCGGCCCGTCCTCCCCGTTCAGGAGAAAGTACTCTTCGATAAGTTTAGAGAGGCGCTCTCTTTCCTCAATTGGGTCTAATAGTGAGGCGTTGAGGCGCCATCTCCACTCCTTAGGTTTAGGGTGTGCTAGGCGTAAATCAAGGTGGGTCGGGGCGTGGTCAGAGATAGTGATTATATCAATTTTGGCTCCTACTAAGTACGTCAGGAGGTCAGAGGAGACGAAGAGGTAATCCAGCCTTTGATATGATTTGTGGACTTGGGAATAGAAAGTATAATCCTTCGTAGAGGGGTTCAGGAGGCGCCACGCGTCCACCAGATTAAGACCCTGGAGCACACGCGATAGCCCCCTGAGTTTTAGCTGAGAGATATGTGAACGACCCGTTGAGGAGTCGATCAGTGGGTGAAGGGCTATATTCATGTCTCCACCTAGGATCAGGTGGCCTTCCATGAAGTGACTCAGGGTTGTCAGTTGCTTGATCAACCAAGGAATTTGATCCACGTTCGGGGCATAAAGATTTGCTATGGTCATTTTTGTATTATTGACTAACCTTTAGGAAGAGGACTCTGCCCTCTCCGTCTCTATATTCGGAGGTGCAGGAGAAGCTAAGGGACCTGTGGAAGTAGGTTGACACCCCCTTGGAGGACGAAGACGGGTGGGCGCAATGGAAGCTCTGTTCAAAATGTCTGCCCGGAAGTGAGAGACACTTCGTTTTTTTTAAAGTGCGTTTCCTGCAAAAGAAGAATTTTCGTGCCATACCTCTTGGCCAACAGAGAGATGTCATGCCTCTTCCTCGGGGAATTAAGGCCCTTCACATTGAAGGATGTGATTCGTAGGTCATCCATCATACGGTAGGCGGTTGGGCTTCACCGGGGAGAGAATCTCAGTCGGAACCTTCTGCTAGGATATAAGAGTATAGTTACGATTAACCGATACTGGAGTACAGGCCCACAGTGATGTTTTGCGCCTTAATTTAGTTGTTCGGAGGAGGGAGGGGTGTGGAGTGGGAGGATGGAGATTGGAAAAAAAAAAAACACCAGGAGTGGAGGGTAAGGGAACTCGGGTTCAGACGTGAGGGTAGGGGTACAGAAATGAGTTCTCTAAAAGAGCCGAAGATAATAATAAACAAAAAGTTGGAGTGAATTTCCTGAGATCGATAAAGATCAGACGGGCTCTCTCCAACAAAGTTTATGAGCGAGGGAAAGTAAACGCCGCACTGAGACAGTTAGCAGTAAGGCTTAACGTAGACCGACTCGGCGGACTACCCCTCGGGACCTACGAAGTGGGGTATATAGGCATTATGAACAAAGAAGCGTGGGGACAGTTAAAGATAGGACAATTAGGTAGCTTATTACAGGTAACTGGAAATACTAAACGTATAACAGGCGACAAAACATCCCCAAAAAAAAGACGCTGTCGCGTAGAAGGCACAGATATTAGCTCTGTGAAGGACCATATGGGAGTGATAGATAATCAATCCATCCGCTCCTTTCAGCTGTATGCTCGCTGAATGACTAAGGTGGTACAATATGGTCAGATCACAGAGCTCCTTAAACTTAAGTGGACAATTGTCCATCAGGTGTGTATACTTGAAACCAGGTGAACGGAGTCCTGATTCAGGTGCAATCTCCTGTAGATTCCTCTCGAACCTTTTTCTTTTTCCCCCTTGGAGATTTCGTGTTCGCCACCGGTAGCCACTTATCCGGGGGGTCTAGACGAGGCAAACTAGGGAAGTCGGGAATCGGCATCCAACAAGGTAGATCTATCGGCTCCATTTCTAAGATCTGCCAGCAGCTCTGTAGTTCCTCCGGAGAGCGGATGTTCAACTTACGCCCTTTGTGTGTGATACTAATGCCGAATGGAAAGAGCCACGCGTATTTGAGGTTATTTGCCCTTAAAGCGTCCAGCAGGGGGCGTAGTAGGCGGCGTTTTGCGAGCGTGGATGGTGCCAAGTCCTGATATAGTTGAACTGGGGAGTCTGCATAGGAAAGATCTTTGTGGTTTCTTGCTGCTCTCAGGATCGCTACTGCGTCAGGGAAGTTCAACAATTTACACACAATGTCTCTTGGAGGATCAGATGCTGAGGGCGGGGGCCTCAGGGCTCTATGGATGCGTTCTATAGAGATACCATCTGCTCTATCCGCACCCAGGAGGAGGGCGAAAATTTCTTTAGCGATTTTAGGAAGCACCTCCGCGGCCCAGGACTCTGGGAGGCCCTTTATGCGTATGTTGTTGCGTCTATTCCTATTTTCGATATCCTCTTGCATAATAAGGGCTTTGTTGAGGTGGGCATGATGCTCGATTAGCACTTTCTCCATGTCGAGTGCATGAGCTGAGATGGAGGCAGAGGAGGACTCCAAGTCTTCCACCCTTCTGCCTAGGTGCTTCATTTCTTCCTTGATTTCCCCTAACTCCGTAAGGACTGGTTTTATAGTAGAGGTCATGAGGTCCCTCATAAAGGTCTTAGAGATGCTCTCGCCCTCCTCTCCTTCCGAATCCCCCCCATCCTCTCTGTCAGAGCCGACTGCTCTGCTGGGGTCTTGAGTGGGAGTCATCTTGGCAGAATCGTGCAGAGATCTGGTGCTGCGCTCCTTCAAGTAGCGCTGCATGTCTACTTGCCCCTTGTTTGGACGGGGGGTGCCTTGGGGGTCGCTGCTTCTCTCTTTAACTGTCTTCCCCATTTATTTATTTATTTATCTTTTTTATTTTTTATATATATTTTTTTCATCCGAGTTGTTGTTAGAGGTCCCGATAGGTGCCGCCGCAACGGTCCTTTCCTTTAACCCATCATTTCTCCGGTGGGAGGCTCCTCCCCTTGAATTGACTGGAAGAAACAGAGGTTGTTTCTAGGTGGGAGGATGTGTTCAGCTACTTGTTCATGAAGGTAAGATTAGGGTGCTGCAGAGTGCACTTGTGAGAGTATGTGGGTGCACTGGCACGAGTTAGGTCTCTGTGTAGTATTCGTGTGGTAAATCACTGCTGGAACACTCCTCCAGAGCACTTATAAGCTCTCCTGATGCTGCAGCCCAAAGTTGTGGGGGGGGAGGGGGAGGTATATCCACGGTAAGGGACGTTGCGCTATATCCTCTGGCCCGTTATTCCCGGGTAAAGTACTTTGTCTCCCTACCCCCGGTCTAATGCTAGATGTAATTTATGTTCTGGAGGAGGGGGGAGGAGGGAGTCTTCCACCTAGAAGGTGCCGGTGTGCTGCACTTCCGGTCCGGTACCAGTTATTATATATGCAGAGCTTCTAGACTCAATTTAGCTCGGGGGGGCAGCAGTGCTGAAGGAGGAGGGAGAGGGGGGGATCAGCCTCCCCAGTAGTGCCGGGATGCTGAACCTCCAGGCCCGTTCTGGTTACTCTGTGTACGATGCCCGCAGGCACCACACTTGGAGGATCGATGCTGGAGGAGATAGGGGGGGAGGGGGGGGGGAGGGGGCCGCTGCGGTGCGGGATGTAGCGTGATGTTACTGCAGCCGGTCCAAACCCTCCGGGTGATGCGCCGCGCTCCCCCTCCTGTTGAGTTGACCTCCACGAGCCACAAGGCTTGTATGATCTGGGGAAGCTTTTTCGTAGGGGGCGCCGGGATGCCGCACTTCCGGTCCGCTCCTGTCTGAGAAGCGCGCGCTGTCTCACTGTCCGGAGCGCTCCGATGCCGGGCTGTTAAGCTAAAGTCCCACCCGGACTTCTCCTCCCCGTCTGACCTTGTTCAAGCGCTGTGATGTTGCGAGGGGCCGGCAAGGTCTTGTGGGCGAGGATGGTGGGGGCGCTCCACTTCCGGTCCGCGCTGATGCACAACTCCAGGGCCCGGCTTCACTGCTGAAGGTAGGCCCCGTACTGCAACTCGGCCGAATCGGTCCCGGGATGTCTCCTTATGAGCCTCAGCTTGCGAGGCAGCGTATGCTGATGTTGAGTGGGAAAAATGTGACCCAGAAGAGCCCGCAGGGGAGATAAATCGTCCTTCACTGCAGGAGCACTGAAGCCATGCAACCACTCGCTCGGCAAGCTAGGCTCCGCCCCCTGAACATAGCCATCTTTTGAATGATAATTATTGTGTCTAACTACACTGACATCGTGCAGTTTTCGTTGAGCCGTCGCTCATCATTGTCTTTCAGCATGCTGAAAGATTAGCGATCAGTTATCAGGAATTCACAGCGGGATACAGCTGATACTATTGTTTCAGCTGTATCCCGCTCCCTGATGACAGGCGGGGTAGGAAGAACAGAGCGGTCCAGCTGTGTTCTCCATATCCTGGTCAGAGCACTTGGCTGTATGACAGCCAGGCGATGTGAGCGGGGAACAGCTGGATGCAGAAGACAAGCGGGGACACCTCGTTTGTCTTCTGCATCTTCCACTCAGAGCGCAAGGAGATCACTCAATGTTTGAGCGATCACCTTGCGCTTAGAACACAATTATCGCTCAAAAGATTTTTTGAGCGATAATCATTGTGTTTAAACCAGCCTTAAAAAATTGTTCCAGCAAAATCTGCATTCGAAAAGCCAAATAGCACTCCTTCCCTTCATAGCTCTGCCATGTGCCCAAACAACAGTTTACGTCCACATATGGGGCATTTCTAAAAACTGCAGAATCCAGGTAATACATTCTGAGTTTTGTTTCTCTGCTAACTCCTGCTGTTTTATAGAAAAAAATAATTGTAATTTGAAAATCTGCAAAAAAAATTGAATTGTTCTAATTTCTGATGCACTTTTCTTTAATTCCTGTAAAACATCTAAAGGGTTAATAAACTTCCTAAATGCCATTTTGAATACTTTAAAGGGTGCAGTTTTTAAAATGTGGCAATTCATGAAGGTTTTCTGATATACAGGCTCTTAAAATCCACATCTGAACTGAATAGGTCCTTAAAAAATTCAGATTTTGAAAAATTACTACTAAATTTATATACTTTGTGGAGTCCTAAAAAAATAAAATAACACTTAAAAAATTATTGCAGTATAAAGTAGGCCTATGTGAAATGTCAATTATTAACTATTTTGTGGTGTTTGACGATCTGTCTTAGGGTGCATTCCCACGAACGTATATCGGCTCGGTTTTCACGCCGAGCCGATATACGTTGTCCTCGTGTGCAGGGGGGGAGGATGGAAGAGCCAGGAGCAGGAACTGAGCTCCCGCCCCCTCTCTGCCTCCTCTCCGCCCCTCTGCACTATTTGCAATGGGGAAAGGCAGGCCAGGGGCGGGGCTAAGTTCCGAGAATTACTCCCCCCCGGCCCGCCGCTCCCGATTGCAAATAGTGCAGAGGGGCGGAGAGGAGGCAGAGAGGAGGCGGGAGCTCAGTTCCTGCTCCTGGCTCTTCCATCCTCCCCTCTGCACACGAGGACAACGTATATCAGCTCAGTGTGAAAACCAAGCCGATATACGTTCGTCTGAATGCAGCCCACAGCAAGAGAAAAACTCAAAGTTTGAAAGTTGTGAATTTTTCCAAATTTTCAGTAAATTTGAATTTTTTTTCTTAATTTATTGATGCAATTTTTCCACTAACATAAAGTACAATATGTCACGAAAAAACAATATCAGAATCACATCAATAAGTAAAAGCATTCAAAAGTTATTACCACATAAAGTGACAGATGTCAAATTTGAAAAATTAAGGCTCGGTCCTTAGCACCTTAATGTCCTGCCTAACTGGGCTTTAATCCTGGAGAACGTAAAAACATGCATCCTCTGGGGATTAAAGCCCTGCAGGCTGTGAACGTGATATCCTGGAGCTGTCATCCCGGGCCTCGGGACTCTTCTCATGGTCACGCGATCGCCAGTATCCACCGGATACCGTCCATCACAATAAAGACCATGTAAATTTTAAAAAAGTTAGAGTTTCAGCTCCCCTCATGGATTGGATCTGTAAGAGGAGCTGAGGATACTCGACCCCATCCTTCACGATTTCCGGCGGCATTCTCATCCTCCCTGGACCTGACACTGGCGTCTGCGCATGAGCGCCAGACAGCATTCCATCATGTGCAGAGGGCCAGTAAGCCCGGGAAATTGAAAAACTCCCTGCTCCTGGCTAGTATGAGTAGCCGAGAGCAGGGAGCTGTCACCAGGAGCTGCTGTTTGTGGCTCCCATTCACATGATCCCTGTTATCCAATGGATAACAAAGTTTGTTTCATCTACCCTCATGAATTATATCCATGAGGGGAGATGAATTTATGTCCCTAAGGCCCCCAGATTTATCTGGGGACCTTACCCTAGCTTCTGTGCACACGCCTGTCGCCAAAATGGCGGACACATGCAAAAGCAGCAGATTGCCAGGATAATATAAAAACTCCCTGCTCTTAGCTACCCAACATAGCCGAGAGCCTGAAGATCTCACGGGGGGTTGCAGTACACGGTTCTTGGTCACGTTAACGTAAAAAGTAAAAAAAACGCTAATTGCACCTCTCCTCATGGATCGGATCCATGACAAGAGGTAAACCTTTCTTACCTAAGGCCTCCGGCGATGTCCCCCAACGGGATCTTTATCCATGGACCTTTACCCATCTTCAGCACATGCACCCATTGCCAAAATGGCAGAAGCAAACACAGAAGCTGCGGAGGTCCCGAGAAATTTAAAATCTCTTTGCTCCTGGCTACAAAAGGTAGCCGAGAGCCTGGAGCAGTGACCGTGGGCTGCGGTGAGCGGTCCCCAGTCACCTGATCGACGTTATCCAATGGATAATGGCGATCATGTAAAATTTTTAAAGACAGTTGAAGTTTGATGCTCCTTTCGGTTAGGCCCCATTGTGCATATGGACATAATATTAGGGCCACAATCGGTATGTTTCTGATCACAGGACAAAAAGGGCTATCCTTTTTGTGGTAAAAGTCTAATTTTTTATGTGTGCTGTACAAAAAAACCAGTTTTTAAAATGACACAATTGCCAAAAAACGAAAATCTGAATTTTTTCCTTCTGCTTTGCTTAAATTCATTCAAAAACTGTGGGGTCAAAATACTCAGCACACCCCTAGATGAATTTGTTAAGGGGTTTAGTTTTCAAAATGTGGTCAGTTGTTGGAGTTCTCTGTCGTTTTGGCTGCTCAAGGGTTCTACAATTGGGCAATGGAGCCTAAAACACCTTCAAGCAAAATGTCTGTTCTGAAAGCCACTGACTATTCCTTTCGGTTTGGGCCCTGTTGTGCATACAGCCATAATATTAGGGCCACAATGTGTATGTTTCTGAACATGGGGCAAACAGGGGGATCCATTTTAGGGTGCAAGTGTTCATTAATTTGTGTGTTGTACAGAAAAAAATGTTTTTTAAAATGACTCATCTGCCAAAAAAATGAAAATCGTAATTTTTTTCCTTTTGCTTTGCTTAGCTTAACTGTGTGGTCAAAATACGCAGCACACCCCTAGATGAATGGGTCTAGTTTGCAAAATGTTTGTTCTGAAAGCAACCAGCTGCCCCTTTCGTTTTGGGTCCCGTTGTGCATATGAGCATAGGACTAGGGCCTCAATGCGTATGTTTCTGAACACAGGACAAACGGGTATCCATTTTGGGGTGCAAATTCCCATTTTAATGTGCAATATAGAAAAAAATATGTATTTAAAATTACATTTTCAAAAATATGAAATTTTATTTTTTCTCCTTTAAATTGCATGAACTTCTAAAAAGAAACTATGGGATCAAAATCCTCCTGACCCCCTCAGTGAATACATTAAGGGGTGTCGTTTTTATAATGGCATCATTTGTCGGGGTATCTATCATTCTGACACCTATGAGCCTTTACAATCTTGGCTTGGTGTAGGAAAATAAAGTGTTCCTCAAAATGCGGAAAAGTAATGTTAAATTTGTACGTCTCCTAAATCATTAAAAAAAAACTAAAGTTTTTCAGATATGCCTCCAGAATAAAGTAAACAGATGGAAATATATAACATATCGAAAATTTGTACAGCATGTTTGCACATATTTGAGATATTGCAATTGAAAAAATATTTAATAAATGTACAGAAATTCTATCGGTCTATTTCTACCACCTTAGGGCGCCCACCCACTGGCGTTTTTTTTCCCTGCGAAATTCGCAGCATTTTTTTCTCTGCAGGGGTCTATGGGACTTGTAATGTTAAAATTGCGATCACGCAAATTCACGATTTCGCGGTAAATTGCAATTTTGCGCGATCGCGATTTTAACATTACAAGTCCTATAGACCCTTGCAGAGAAAAAAATGCTGCGAATTTCGCAGGGAAAAAAAACGCCAGTGGGTGGGCGTCCTTAGTGAAGTACAATATGTGGCGAAAA
Source organism: Eleutherodactylus coqui (assembly GCF_035609145.1). NCBI lineage: Eukaryota > Metazoa > Chordata > Amphibia > Anura > Eleutherodactylidae > Eleutherodactylus > Eleutherodactylus coqui. The sequence goes on from NC_089843.1 coordinate 220,297,656, forward strand.
AACAATGTGAGAATCAGTTGGATGTGCAAAACCTCAACTGAGTTATTCCATGTTAAAGTGACATGTTAGATTTCCAAAATTTGGCCTGGTCGTTAAGGCGGAAACAGGCTTGGTCACTAGGGGGTTAAAGCCAAAATAGGCCATGTCCTTAAGGGGTTAAAGGAGATGTCTCGAGGAAGCAGTGATTTTTTTTTTTTGCCCAGTCCCCCTAATTAAACATACATTACTAATTACCCCTGTAAATGACTTTCCTAGCTGGTTTGTACTTACCGTTCCAGCGTTTCAGCAACTTATAAAAGTTTCCCCAAGATGGCAGCCGGCTCTTTCCCCGTCGCTCGCTGCAGCCCGACGTGCGCGCTCCCGAGACGCTGCCAGCTGTGTCTCCATGGCAACCGGACGCCCTGCAGCCGCCGACCAGACGCCCCGCAGCCGCCGACCAGACGCCCCGCAGCCGCCAGGCAGCAGGTAACCGGCGCTAGCCCCCGGATCCCCAGCGCTACGCTCCCGGCTCCCCAGCGCTAGACCCTCAGCCCAGGTAAAGGCCCCGGAGCCCAGCGCTGGGCTCCGGGGCCTTCACCTGTCAGTGAACATCACCCCCGACCCATCACTTACCCCCCTGGCCCAGCGCTAGTTCCCCCGGCCTAGCGACAGCCCCCCCATCGCAGCGACAGCCCCCCCCCCCGGCCTAGCGACAGCCCCCCCATCGCAGCGACAGCCCCCCCCGGCCTAGCGACAGCCCCCCCATCGCAGCGACAGCGACGACAGCCCCCCCCCCATCGCAGCGACAGCGACGACAGCCCCCCCCCCCGGCGCAGCGGCAGCCCCCCCGGCCCATCACTTACCTGGACGGCAGGACAGCTGGGCGGCTTCTCCGGACAGCTGGGCGGCTCTGCACCTTCCTCTAACAGAGGAAGGTACAGAATGGCCGCTCCAGCGCGCTCCCGAGCAGTGACAGCTCATCTGCGCATGCGCAGAAGAGCTGTAGCGGGGAGCACACTGAAGCGGCTCGTGCTGAAAGGAGAAGACCGGACTGCGCAAGCGCGTCTAAAACAAGCTGCCAGCGAATTTAGACGGAACCATGGCGACGGGGACGCTAGCAACGGAGCAGGTAAGTGAATAACGTCTGTATGGCTCATATTTAATGCACGATGTATATTACAAAGTGCATTAATATGGCCATACGGAAGTGTATACCCCCACTTGGTTTCGCGAGACCACCCCTTTAATGCTGCCTTCACACTTAGTGTTTTTTGTTTTCAACTGTAATTAAAAACATCAAAAAATTGCATGCCTTTTTAAAAAACTGCATATATTGTTGAAAAACAGCATGCAATTTCTAAAACGCCTTGTGGTTTTTAGCAATACATTCAGTTTTTTTAAAACCTCCTTTTATTGGCATTTAGGTATAACATACTAATATTTGGAGGTACGGTATCTTTTAAGCCACGTGAGTTTATTTTCGCTAATTTGCTTCCATTGATACAAACGTTTGAAGAAAAGGTGAAGGTTTGGAATCGCCTCCCCTCGATTGTTGGCAGAGGAAATCTTATTAAAATGGTTTTGATGCCACAGCAGCTTTATATACATTTCCAAACTACAGGATGTCCTGCAAAAAATGAGCCTTTGAACAACTATGAATGGTGTGGGGACACATGGATTTCCTATTGCTATGTAACTCGTGGCACCTTGGGTCACACAAGATGGAGGCTGGGACCAAGCCTGACCCTAGGCCCGCTCACATACTTCCCACACAGACTATTGCGGGTCCTACCTCGGTCATAGTTTCTTGGCCTTGTTATGCCAACTCCTCCTCCTCTTTGGGGTCAGGGGATCAGCACTGGGCAACATGTATTTTCTCTCGTGTTACCACAGTTATCTGAGACACTGGTTTGGGCCAAACAAAAGGAGCATTACTGCATTAATGAGATGTTCACAGCTGCACTAGCATCTGAGTCCACTTTATGCCCACGATTACTGAGGGTGTGAGCCGAGGTTGAGGTCCTTGGCAGGGTGAAACTGCCTTGCTTTAGTGCTCTGATTTCTTTATGTGTAATACTTTCTTTGGGTTCCAGGGGCTCGTCTATGCTGTGGGTGCACAAAGACTTCCTATTGTGTTGTTTTACCTGTCTGGCACAAACACACAGACTGACAATTGCAGAAATGTGGGCCGAGGCCAAGGTCCTTAGCAGGGTGAAACTCTGCCATGTTTGGGCGCTCTGATTTCCTCATGTGTAATACTATGCTTCAGTTCCTTGGGCTCGCCTACGCTGTGGGTGCACAAAGACTTCATAGAAGTGTTTTACCTGTCTGGCACAAACACACTGACTGACTAGGGCAGAAATGTAGGTCGAGGCCCTTAGCAGGGTGAAACTCTGCCATGTTTGGGTGCTCTGATTTCTTCTTGTGTAATACCATCTTTGTGCACCGACAGCATATGCAAGCCCAAAGAACTTAAAGACTTTCCATTGCGGTGTTGAGCTATCTAACACCTACACAGAATGAATTGTGTGGGGACACATGGATTTCCCATTGCTATGTAACTCGCGACACCTTGGGTTACACAAGGTGGAGGCTGGGACCGAGCCTGACCCTGGGCGGGCCCGCTCACGTGCTTCCCACACAGAGTATTGCTGTATTGTGGAGATGTGTAGAAGTGCTGGCACCTGAGTCCACTTTATGCCCACGTTTGCGGCTCATGACAATTTTGTGACGGAGGTGGCACGAGATTGAAATGATGATCGTACGTCAATCTATCATCAATTCTCAACAGCATTGTGGGCTATCGCCCACACTTTCAAAGAGGGTTGCTGCCTGGCCATGCCAACCCTCTGCAGTGTGTGCCTCCGGTTCCTCCTCATCGCAGACGCACTTATAAATAGACATGAGGGTGGTGTAGCTATGAAGCGAGCGTGTGGCATGAGGGCAGCTGAACGCTGCGCAGGGAAACTTTTGTGTGCGCTGTGAATGCAGAGTCGTGCGGGGGGTTGGACAGCAATGCCAGCATGTAACCCAGTAGAAGAGGCAGCGGTGTCAACCGCAGGCAGTGATTGTCCCTGGTTGCAGATTGTGTGGTGCTTAGCTAAGGTGTGCCTTGCTAATGAGGGTTTGTCCGAAGTAAATTGTTTGGGGGGGGTGACGCCAGACTCTTGCCCCCATTGTGGCTTAATAGTGGGACCTGAGAGCCTCAGATGCAGCCATGCATGCTGCCACTGCCCTTCCCTATCCGTTTTTGTGGTGTTTGGTGTTTGACAAGTCATCAGCTATGCAGAGCATCGGTCCCATACGAAAATGCTTGAGTCGCCCATTGACTTCAATGCGGTTCGTTACTCGAAACGAGCTCTCGAGTATTACGGAAAGTTCAACTCGAGCAACGAGCACCCGGGCATTTTGGTGCTCGCTCATCGCTAATAAATATGTATTGGAGCTTGATTTATGTTATCAGTCAGTCTCTAATACCCTTCTGATTTATTCAAAGGAATACAATCGCTTTTACGGACAAACGTTACATCACAAACTAGGAGTATACAGAGAGTCATTGTGCTCATACAGGACTGGTTAATACATCAATATGGTAATTCACATGTTAGTCAAGTATCAAAAGTGAAAGAATTTGGAGAGAGGTATAATCTTATCTGTAAGGGAACAGCTAATCCCATCAGAATGCACAACTGCTCTGTGAGAATCATGTGTAGGAGGCATACACATTATTCTAAGGGCTGGTTTACACGGGCAGATGATCTTTCAAAGATCGCTCAAACGACAGCTTTGAGCGATCATTTTGCATAAAAATTAATTGGTATTTAAATAACTATTCAGCTACTTAAATACCAATTAGGTGTGCAAATGAAGCCTTCTCTGAAGGCAGCTAATAGCCTGAGGCTATTATCTGCGCTCAGATCCTTTGTTCTCCACTGGGGAAACAATGCTCCCCCATTGAGAACTACTGATAAAAGTGAGCGCCGACTTTTATGTTGGACTGAAATTAGCGATCAGACGATGGGCGCACATTTACACGCACTGATTATCGCTAAACTGATCGCCGATTAGCGATTTTTTTAGCGATAATTGGCTGGTGTAAATTGGCCTTAACACATTCTGATGTTTTACATCATGTTTAACCGATTAACTGCTAGCTATTTTCTATTAAGGTGGATATAACAGTGTGTGTATATATATATATATATATATATATATATATATATATACACACATATACACACACACGTGTTTACCTAGGCTGATTTAAGAAACACATTTATTATTACTACAACAGTGATGTGTCTGTAGAGTCCAAAGACCTATTATTCACTGTGAACACCATAAGTATTACTCCAAACATTGATTACACCTTTCTGTTTGACCATTAGGCTGCATTCCCCGCCCTCTCTCTGCTTCCTCTCCACCCCTCTGCACTATTTGCAATGGGGAGAGGCGGAACGGGGCGTGGCTAATTCTCGGCACTTAGCCCCGCCCACATCCCCCCTCTCCCCATTGCAAATAGTGCAGAGGGGGCGGGAGCTCAGTTCCTGCTCCTGGCCCTTCCATCCTCCCCCCCTGCAGATGAGGACGACGTATATCGGCTCGGCGTAAAAACTGAGCCGATATACGTTCGTGGGAATGCAGCCTTAGTCTGAGGATAATATGCAGAGGAAAAGGAGAGTTGAATTCCCAATCGGGTACACATAAATTGTCAGAATTTAGAAACAAATTGCACTCCCCAGTTGGAGAGGATGTTAACCGGTAACCCATGCAATTTCACCACATGAGAAATAAATGATCTCGTCAAAGTCTTAGTATTAGGGAGACTGGGCAGTGCCACAAAATGGCGCATTTTACTAAATCAATCGACCACAACCCAAATGACTGTATTCTCCTTGGAAGGTGCAAATCCATATGAAAATCTATAGACAAATGAGTCCAAGGTTTCTTAGGGATCGGCAAAGGTAACATCCTTCCGGTAGTTACGTGAAAACAAAACTAAAATCATCCTTACTTAACCCCTTAACGACCAGCCCATAGTGTTTTTACGTCCTCCCGAAGTGGGCTTTATTCTCTGAGGACGTAAAAACATGCTTCCTGCAGAGAATAATGCCCCTCGGGCTCTGGGCGTGACAGCTCCATGCTGTCGTTGTCCGCAGGTAGCTGACAGCATGGAGCTGTCATCCCGGGCTGTTCGGAGCCCACCCCCCCCGGCATTGCGATCGGCGCTATGCAATGGATAGCGCCGATTGCAAAAAAGTAAATAAAAGTGCAATAAAAGTTAAAGATTCAGCTGCTCTGATGGATCGGATCCATCGGAGCAGCTGAAATTACTCACCGATGTCCACCGCACGACTCCCAGCTGTCCCGATGCTCCGGGCGCCGTAGCCGTCCTTCTGCGCATGCGCGCCAGGCGGCATTACGTCAGCCGCATGCGCAGAAGGCCCGGCGGCGCGGGAGACTTAAAATCTCCTGGCTCCCGGCTCCTGTAGGTAGCCGGGAGGCAGGAGATGTCAGCGGTACTGCGATCGCCATTATACAACGGATAACGACGATCGCGGAAAAGTGAAAAAAAGTGTAAAAAAAGAAAAGTTTCACCTCCCCTCATGGATCGGATCCATGAGGGGAGGTGAAAATACTCACCTCAGGTCCGCCGATGTCCTCCGGCCGGTGTCGGGACCCACCGCTGGCTTCTGCGATGTGCCGATGAGGCGCGCATGCGCAGAAGCCGGCGAGCCCGGCAAATTCAAAATCTCCCTGCACCCGGCTGTCACAGATAGCCGAGTGCAGGGAGATATGACTGGGGACCGCTGTATGCAGTTTCCAGTCATATGATCACCGTTATCCATCAGATAACGGTGATCATATAAAGTTAAAAAGTAAAAAAAAAAAAAAAAAAGTTAAAAGTAAAAAAAAGTTTAAAAAGTTAAAGTTTCATCTCCCCTTATGGATCGTATCCGTAAGGGGGGATGAAATTACGTACCCAAGGTCCCAGATTTGTTCCCTGGTGGGATGTTGATCCGCGGATCTTACCCCAGCTTCGGCGCATGCGCCCGTCAGCATGATGGCGGACGCATGCGCAAAAGTGAAAGATTGCCCAAGAAATATAAAATCTCCCTGCTGCTGGCTACAAAAGGTAGCCAAGAGCCTGGAGATGTCACGGGGAGCCGCGTTATGCGGTTACTGGTCACGTGATCGCCGTTATCCAATGCATAATGGGGATCACGTAAAAGTTCTTTAAAAAGTGGCAGTTTCATTTCCCCTCACCGATGCGATCGGTCGGGGGAGATGAAACATCTTCTCGGAGGCTTCCGCATTTGAATCCAGATGCGATTATCCTCCATGGACCCTTCCGGCTGCTGCGCATGCGCCCGCCGGCAAAATGCCGGACACATTCGCAGGAGCCGGGAAGCCCAGGAAATTTTAAATCTACTTGCTCCCAGCGACCAACGATTGCTGAGTGCTTGGAGCAGTGACCGGTGGCCTCGCTGAGCGGTCCCCGGTCACATGATAAAGTAGCGAACTAACATTAGGCCGGTCACACATGACCGGAGAGGAATTACGGGTTCTGCATGCGCTTGATCAACGGTAATCCACGGATCAATCGCATGCATTGGATTACACAATTCCCCCCAATTAGCGGGTCGGAATTACGTAATCCACTCGCAGAAACAGAACACGGCATGCTATATTTTACCACGAATATCCGCGACCTAGAGCCCATTGTGCTCTATGACCGCGGATATACTCGCACCCCATATGCAAACACATTGTGTACGGGCTGCGGGTACCCGAGTCATCTCTAAGCGACGGCGCGGGAAATGTAAACAAAAAACCGCCTGTGTGAGTAGGCAGTTATGCGCAGTACATTACGCAACCGTACGCAGGGTCACAGCAGGGCTCACAGCTGGAATCCGCTGCAGGCCTCGGCAAGCGGATTCCGCCTACGGCTACGTGAGCACGGCGTTATTCAGACCGCTACCTGTAATCCGTAATTTACAAGAAGCCCCGGGAACGTTCGTCTTCCTGCAGTTCCAGGAGCAGCTTGTTGAGCGCCTTGTCCGTGAGACCGCTGCACCGCAGCAAGATTACAAAGCCTCACAGCGCCACTTTCTACACCCCATCCCCGCCGCTGAGGTTACGAAATACCCCCCAAAATACATGAGAGGAGGGGGGGATACCCGGTTTTCTTGCCCCATGTGCCCAGCCCAACCAGCCTCCGTAATTACCCCTGTCTTCGGACATAAAACGCAGTTTATATTATTACCTTTATCTAATATTTAAAAAATGGGGATGGCGGGGGGGGGGGGGGTGTTTAGGAAGTCAAATTTTTTTCCGTATAAGTGGGCAATGGGGCCTGGAATTTATTCAGTTCTGCCCTGAAATCCAGCGGGCATTCCCTCCATTATAGGCCTAGCCATGTGTCCTGTAAGTAGATTAGGGCCACAATGGGTATGTTTCTGAACACGGGACAAACGGGGGTATCCATTTTGGGGTGAACGTCTTCATTCCTATGTACACTGTACAAAAAAAACAGTTTTTAAATTGACAAAATTGACAAACAATTAAAAACTCGTAATTTTTTCCTTTTGCTTTGCTTAGATTCATTCAAATACTTTGGGGTCAAAATATGCAGTACACCCCTAGATGAATTTGTTAAGGGGTCTAGTTTTTAAAATGGGGTCATTTGTTGGGGTTCTCTATCGTTTTTGACGCTCAATGGCTCTACATGTGGGCAATGGGGACTGGAATTTATTCCGCTGTACCCTGAAATCCAACCTGTGCTCCTTCCATTATAGGCCTAGCTATGTTTCCTTTAAGTAGATAAGGGCCACAATGGGTATGTTTCTGAACACGGGACAAATGGGGGTATCCATTTTGGGGAGAAAGTCTTCATTCCTATGTACACTTTCCAAAAAAAACCAGTTTTTAAATTGACACAATTGCCAAAAAAATGAAAATTGTAATTTTTTCCTTCTGCTTGGCTTAGATTCATTCAAAAACTGTGAAGTCAAAAAAGTCATCATACCCCTAGATAAATTCGTTAGGGGGTCTACTTTTCAAAATGGGGTCACTTGTGGGGGTTCTCCATTGTTTTGGTCACTCAATGGCTCTACAAGTGGGCAATGGGGACTAAATCTCCTTCAAGCAAAATTTCTGTTCCGAAAGCCACCGGTTGCTCCTTTCATTTTGGGCCCCATTGTGTATATAGACGTAATACTAGGGCCACAATGGGTATGTTTCTGAGCACAGGACAAACAGGGGTATCCATTTTGGGGTGCAAGTCTTCATTCATATATGTGCGGTACAAAAAAAACTGCTTTTGAAATGACAGAATTACCAAAAAAATGAAAATCGTATTTTTTTTCCTTCGGCTTGGCTTAGATTCATTCAAAAACTGTGAAGTCAAAAAAGTAATCGTACCCCTAGATAAATTCGTTAAGGGGTCTACTTTTCAAAATGGGGTAACTTGTGGGGGATCTCCATTGTTTTGGTCACTCAAGGGCTCTACAAGTGGGCAATGGGGACTAAATCTCCTTCAAGCAAAATTTCTGTTCCGAAAGCCACCGGTTGCTCCTTTCATTTTGGGCCCCATTGTGCATCCAGACATATGATTAGGGCCACAATGGGTATGTTTCTGAGCACCGGAGAAACAGGGGTATCCATTTTGGGGTGCAAGTCTTCATTCATATATGTGCTGTACAAAAAAACTGCTTTTAAAATGACAGAATTACCAAAAAAATGAAAATCGTAATTTATTTCTTTCAGCTTGGCTTAGATTCATTCAAAAACTGTGAAGTCAAAAAAGTCATCGTACCCCTAGATAAATTCATTAAGGGGTCTACTTTTCAAAATGGGGTCACTTGTGGGGGTTCTCCATAGTTTTGGTCACTCAATGGCTCTACAAGTGGGCAATGGGGCCTAAATCTCCTTCAAGCAAAATTTCTGTTCCGAAAGCCACCGATTGCTCCTTTCATTTTGGGCCCCATTGTGCATCCAAACGTAAGATTAGGGCCACAATGGGTATGTTTCTGAGCACGGGACAAACAGGGGTATCCATTCTGGGGTGCAAATCCTAATTTTTATGTGTACTATAGAAAAAAGTCCTGTCTTTAAAATGACATATTTGCAAAAATATGAAATTTTTGTTTTTCTCTTCTAAATTGCATTGACTCCTGAAAAAAAACTGTGGGGTTAAAATACTCATGACACCCCTCAGTGAATACGTTAAAGGGTGTAGTTTTTAAAATGGGGTCACTTGTGGGGGTATCTATCATTTTGACTCCTATGAGCCTTTCCAATCTTGGATTGGTGTAGGAAAACAAAGTGTTCCTCAAAATGCTGAAAAGTAATGTTACATTTGTACGTCTCCTAAATGGTTAAAAAAAAAACGAAAGTTTTTCCAATGTGCGCCCAAAATAAAGTAAACGGATGGAAATATAAATCTTAGCAAAAATTTCTATATTATGTTTGCACATATTTGAGATATTGCAGTTGGAAATGTAAAAAAATGACGATTTTTTCAAAATTTTCCCAATTTTGGCGCTTTTAATAAATAAACACAAATTCTATCGGTCTTTTTTTCCCACCTAAATGAAGTACAACATGTGGCAATAAAACAATGTCAGAATCGCTTGGATATGCAAAACCTTTCTGGTCTTTTTCCATGCTAAAGTGACACGTGTCAGATTTGCAAAATTTGGCCTGGTCATTAAGGCGTAAACAGGCTTGGTCACTAAGGGGTTAAACCCTACCACCAAAAAATTCTAGTTAGTAGTTTCTTAGTATTATTGATTCCAGGGTCACCTGCTAGAACCGAACTATGTACCTCAGACAGAATTTGCAAATGCAAATGTACCAGCACAAAAAGCTTCCCCTCTGGAAGACCCAACAGAGCTAACTTCGGCAAATGACGAATTTATTCCTCTAAATCCAGTGACACCACTGACACTACTACACCTTCAGGGAGAATATGCACAGGAGAGCCGTCTAGAACTTCTGGAAGCATGCTCCTGGAAAAATCATCTGCTTTTACATGTTTGTACTGCTGGGACAGTACGTGACCACAAAGTCGAAACGTAAAAAAAACAATGACCACTACTCCTGCCTCAGCTTAAGCCTTTTAGCTAACTCGAAGTCGATAAAGTTTTTCTGGTTAATGAACACCGTTACTTTGTGTTGTGGGCCTTCGAGAAGATGATGCCACTCTTCAAAGGCCAACATGATGGCTAAGAGTTCTCTGTCCCCTATATCATAATTTTGTTCTGCTGCAGAGAACTTTTGCTAGAAAAAGGCACAGGGATGAAGGTTTCAGCAGTGTGTTAGTATCCTGAACAAGAACAGCCCCGACCCCAATTTCTGGGGTGTCCACCTGTACCACAAAAGGCCTGGACAATTCCGGCTGCACCAAAACCCAGATGTCACATCTCCTTCTTTACGTGACCTACTGAGCTGCAAACGGGACTCACGGAAAGACATAAAACATGACCGACAAACACTCAAAGCATGAACCAAGCATACCTTCAAGCATAGCCAGATTAAATAACTATAGAATATACGAGGTATAAGTTCATGTCTTGGCCAAGACAATTAAGCCCGCAAACCCACGTCATGGGTCCTCATTACTTTGTGAGCCCCTACTCTAACGAGGCATCCACAAGAAACCTGCCTGCAAGCAGGGCGATCATTCTGATAAGGACGACCCCGCGCTGGAACTTATGGACCTAACTGCCCAGGGTGGAAAAAAAACAAAAGCGGGACAGGATGCAGTTCACACCAACACAGTAGGAATAGCATGCAACACAGAACAGGACTGCTCATATCACGTCTGGCCACCTGCGCAGACCCACAGAACACATCACTTTTCACACACATATACACTGAACATGCCTGTTCACATCTGACATTCTGGCCACCTGCGCAGACACTGAATATGACACTGCTCACACCTATACACACACAACACATAACAGACATGCAGAAAACCCAAACCCTAGAGTGAAGCGATACCAGCTTGCTCTTACAGAGGGGCTGATATAGATATGCAGCAGCCCAGTGGAGATTGGCTGGCTGAAGAAATCCAAACCCAGCCAGCACAATTATTGCACACCTGTGAAGGTGTGGTCCTGGAAACCCGTAGAGCAACATGTCCCAGCAGCACAACACCAGAGTTGTCGCAAAACTTTTTTTTTAATGTCCAAAAAGAATGTAATGCTGCGGGAGATCATTTAGATGGAAAACAACCCTTCCTGGTCATGTCTCTTATGTGGTCTAACCACTCCAGAAAATCCTCAAATAAGCTTACGACAATAATTAGCAAATCCTAAAAATGTCTGAGAAGCTTTAACATTTTCTGGTCTTACCCAGTTTTGCACTGCCCTAAACTTCTCTAGGTCCATCTTGAAACGCTTTGGAGTGACCATATGACCTAGAAAGGAAACTTCTTGAGCCGTGAAAACACATTTCTCTTTTTGCGTTCTTGCACAGTGCCCAAAGTACATGATTAAAATCAATGGGATGAAGGCATCCCCTGCAGTGAAGATTTTCAGGGAGGGGGGGCTTGAAATCTAAGCCCTACCCAAAATATCATCCATAGCTGTTAATTTTCTTTCAACTCACCTAGAAACGCTGTCAGGCTTTTCTCCTCTTCCCAGTCAGTCTTCATCTGTATTCTCGTGATTGAATGCGAGAAAGCGCCGCCTCTGATAGGCTGAGCGCTGTGACCAATCAGAGGCACGCTCAGCTGTCATTTCCTAGCAGTACCCCATTTAGTGTATATTGGTGACATCCGTTTCTCCTGCCCATGTGCAGAACCTTACATTTATCAATGTTGAACTTCATTTACCATTTTCCTGCCCAAGCCCCCAACTTATCTAAGTCCTTTTGTAGCCGTACCTTGTCCTCTGTTGTATTAATTGTCTTGTACAATTTTGCATCATCTGCAAATATTGATATTTTACTGTGCAGCCCCTCTATCAGGTTGTTGATAAATATATTGAACAGAATGGGGCCTAATACTAAACCGCTCAACACGGCCGCCCCTGAAAGCTCCAGGCTCTCCGCTAAGTTTTGTAGCCGAGAGCAGAAAGATTTTAAATTACCCTGGCAATCCACGGCTTTTGCGCATGCACCTGCCGTTTTGGTGACAGTCGTGTGCGCAGAAGCTGTGGTAAGGTCCGCGGATAAATCCGGGGGCCTTAGATACGTAATTTCATCCTCCGTGAGGGGAGATGAAACGTCAGCTTTTTAAACTTTTTTTTTACTTTTTCAAACGTTTTGTTTTTACTTTTTTACACTTATTTTTACTTTAAATGGTCACTGTTATCCATTAGATAACAGTGATCACAACCCTGGTGATATCCCTCTGCTCATGGCTACATAGCCAGGAGCAGAGGGATTTTGAATTTCCCGGGACATGAGCCCCTCTGAGTGCGTGCCCGATGATTGACATCAGGCGTGCATGCGCAGAAGGGGACTTCAGGTCCTGGGGGACCAGAACATTGCAGAGGACCCGAGGTGAGTATTTTCGCCTCCCCTCATGGATCCGATCCATGAGGGGAGGTGAAACTAACTTTTTTTAGATTTTTTTTCAACTTTTTCGCAATGGATAGTGGCGATCACAGATCCGGGGAACGCTCACCGCGGTTCCCGTGGTCACTTACTGTTGCCCTCATCCACTCCCGGCTCGATTATTGCAACTCGTTGCTGATCGGCCTCCCCTGCACCAGACTTTACCCTCTCCAATCCATCCTGAATGCGGCAGCCAGGCTCATCTTCCTGTCCAGATGCTACTCGGATGCCTCTGCCCTGTGCCAGTCACTGCACTGGCTGCCCACTAAATACAGAATTCAATTTAAACTCGCTACCTTCATCCACAAAGCCCTCCACAGTGCAGCGCCCCCCTATATCTCCTCCCTCATCTCAATCCATCAACCAGCTCTCCGCTCTGCTAACGAAACCAGACTGAGCGCCCATTTAATTCAAACTTCTCATTCCCGCCTCCAAGACTTCTCCAGAGCAGCATTGGTCCTTTGGAACGCACTACCAAAGGCTACCCAAGCAATCCAGGACTCGCAGAACTTCAGGCGTGCTCTAAAAACGCACCTCTTCAGGGAGGCATACCGCATTCCCTAAACAAACCCATCTGTACTCCGCCTGATAACATGCTCCCTGACCTACTGACTGCAATCCCTGCTAGCCATCATAAACCGCTCCTGCAGTCATACTGTTTCTGCCGTCACACGGCTAAATGTCTGACCATTGTCTGTGTATAGCATCCCTTACACTCCATCTCACCATACCTTGCACATCCCCAGCCCCTTTACCTTCTGTATCACCCCATTACTTGTAGTATGTAAGCTCGTTGGAGCAGGACCCTCACCCCTACTGTCTCCATCAGCTGATTACTATGTAACCGTGGTTCTGTAATGTTTGTACTTTTGTCTGTCTGTATTCCCCCTGTCTATGTAAGCGCTGCGGAATATGTTGGCGCTATACAAATAAAGTTTATTATTATTATTATCTCCTGGTTCCTGGCTACCTTCAGGAGCCGGGAGCTGGAGATTTTAAAATTACCGCAGCTCCCGTCCTTCTGCGCATGGGTATGACATCATTCGTCTGGCACGCATGCGCAGAACAGAGGCGCCGGGTCCCGGAGGACCCCTTCACCGCGGGACACCACAGACAAGGCGGGTAAGTAATTTCAGCTGCCCTGATGGATGCGATCCATCAGGGAAGCTGAATCTTTAACTTTTTAAAACTTTTTTAACTTTATTTTGCGATTGGCGTTATCCATTGAATAGCGCCGATCGCATTGCCTGGGGGTACTATCTGCAGCCCAGGATGACAGCTCCATGCTGACAGCTACCTGCAGGCAACGACAGCATGGAACTGTCACGTCCTCAGCCAAGAGGGCTTTAATCCAAAGAGGATGCATGTTTTTACGTCCTATAGGATTAAAGCCCACTTAGCTAGGACATAAAAAGGCAATGGGGCCGTCACTAAGGGGTTAAAATTTGATAATTTTCCAACCGTTTTAAATTCTTTTAAGATGTTTGTGAGTGCTATTCTGGGGTTGGTGACATATATCAGGAGGTCATCTGCATACAGAACGACCTTGTTCTTCTCGGCTGATGTCCACCCCTGATGTCGGTGTTTCTTCTCAGCACATTAGCCAATATTTTCATTACCAATATATATAAAATAGGAGACAGGGGACAACCCTGCCTGGTGCCATTGTTGGTCTGAATCGGACACGACAATTGTCCATTAACACGTAGCCGTCGGGTCGCGGTAGAGTGCCATGACCCAGCTGAGAAATGTAGGGCCTAAGCCAATACTCTTCAAGGTAGCCGCAAGGTACCCCCAGTCCACTCTATCAAACACTTTCTCAGCATCCACTGACAGTAGGCATAACGGGTCCCCTGACTTACATACCCTGGAAACAATGGCAAGGGTTCTAATTGTGTTGTCCCCTGCCTCTCTTTCTGGGACAAACCCCACCTGGTCTCTATGTACCACTGAGGGAACGAGAGGTCGAAGCCGTGCGGCAAGCATCCCGGAACATATTTTAGTATCAATGTTTACACAGCATGCGACGATTTTTATATGTGAGCGGGAAATCGCGGTGGATTTCCTCTTGTGTACATCGGGATGTGCTTTCCATAATTATCTTATGGAAAGCGTTTCATGCGTTACTCACATGTGGATTATCGCCGCAGATAACGCAATGAAGAATCACCCGTGTATAGGGGGCCTTAACCTGATTTCTGCAGGAAGCAGACAGCTCAGTTCCCACTGCAGTGACTAAGACTGGTACTACAGGTAAAATTCCTGTTCACTCTAATGCCTGCATTACCAAGCTGGTCCACTGCAGTGAGAACGGAACTGTCTGGTTCCTGCAGGAATCAGCTCAGTGTATGAGTGCACCAACCCAGAGAAGAGCTGATTGTCAGAGGTCTTGGGTGATGAACCCCTGTCTATCTACTATTAATAGCCTATCCTGAGGATAGGCCAGTGGTGGCGAACCTATGACACGCGTGCCAGAGGCGGCACGCAGAGCCTTCCCTGCTGGCACGCGCCACATCGGCCGCTCACCACTTGTGAATACCAGCAGGGGCCGCGGCTCCCCTGCCGGCATTCACAGACGGCACTGCTAGCCGCGCTGATCCCGGCACACACTGACTTCAGTCTGCAGCTGGAATCCCCCTCCCCCCTGCCCCGACGTCTCCTACTACTTGGTTCCGCCGGGAGGGGGCGGTGTCCAGCAGCGTGTGTGTCAGAATGTGTGCCGGGAGCATATTAACACTTTCTTCCCCACTTCTGCAGCAATCAGCAATTCCCAGCAACCTGATTGGTTGCTTGGTTTGGCTGATTCACCAAACAACCAATCAGGTTGCTGGGAATTACCTATTGAGGCAGAAGTGGGGAAGAAAAAGTTAATATGCATGCCGGGAACATCGCTGACCAGAAGAGGAGCTGAGCTTACAGGAGGAGGAGGAGGTAAGTATGTGGGTCTCGGGAGGCGCACTGTGGGGTGTCACTAATGCACGGGGGGGCCGTTGGGAGGGTGTCACTAATGCACGGGGGGGGGGAGGCGCTGGGGGGGTGTCCCTAATTCACTGGGGGGCCGCTAGGGGGTGTCCCTAATGTACTGGGGGGCCGCTGGGGGGGTGTCACTACTGCACTGGGGGGGGCGTCTCTAATGCACTTGGGGGGCCGCTGGGGGGTGTCCCTAATACACTGGGGGCCACTGGGGGTGTCCCTAATGCACTGGGGGCCGCTGGGGGGGGGGTCACTATTATCGCTGTGGGGTGGGGGACACGATTACCGCTAGGGCCGCTGTGGGGTGGGGGTCACTATCACCGCTGGAGCCGCTGTGGGGTGGGGGTTACTATTATTGCTGCAGCGTGGGGGTCACTATTACTGCTGGGTGGGGGTCACTATTATCGCTGGGGGTGCTGGGGGGTGTCACTATTACCGCTGGGGGTCACTATTACCGCTAAGGCTGCTGTGTGGTGGGGGGGTCACTATTATCACTCTGGGGGGGGGGTCACTATTACCGCTAAGGGCCGCTGTGCGGTGGGGGTCACTATTACCGCTGGGGCTGCTGGGGGGGTGTCACTATTACCGCTGGGGCTGCTGTGTGGTGGGGAATGTTTACATGTGGCGGACATGGGCAGGGCCGCTTCAAAATAGACCGGGTGCAGATTTTGACTACTTTTTGGATGCGGAAATGCTGCAGAATTTTCCACAGAAATTTCCCCTGAGGACATTCTGCAGTATTTCTGCATCCAAAAAGCAGTCAAAATCTGAACGCTGTCTATTTTGAAGCGGCCCTGTCCTTTTTAGAACGACGGGGGTAAAATCATACATGGTGATAAGCCCCGCCCCCGACGTGTTGGCACTTTGCGATAAATAAGTGGGTTTTAGGTTGCAGTTTGGGCACTCGGTCTCTAAAAGGTTCGCCATCACTGGGATAGGCCATCAATAGTTCACAACTGGACAACCCTTTAATAAGATATTTTTGGGACTGCACTTTTCATTGATGTTGTTTTTTTCTCGCGGGATATGTCTTACTGAAGGCACCCAAGCATTTTCATGGTCTTTAACCCCTTAACGCTCCAGAACATACATTTACATCCTGCAGCATCGGGGTATGTATGAAGAGAGATCATGGGCGACCTCTCTTCATACAGCATGGTTGCCGGCAGTTTATTACACCTGACACCCGGCAGCAACAGCTCCGATATCCGTGCAGCTGATTGGAACTGTTAACCTTTTAAATGCCGTGTCAACTCTGACAGTGGCATTTAAATCCCCAGAGCGATGTTCGGGGGTCCCGTACAGACACCCTCTTATGAGATCACAGGGAGCCATGCGTGTGTCATGGCAGCCGGGGGTTTTCTGAAAGTTAATGGATAAATAAAGGAGTTACGTTTTTTTAAAAGTGAGGAGGAAAAAACGAAAATGGGGGGGGGCCGAAAGGGCCGCATCATTAAAGGGGTTGTCCCGCGCCGAAACGGGTTTTTTTTTTCAATAGCCCCCCCGTTCGGCGTGAGACAAACCCGATGCAGGGGTTTAAAAAAAAAAAAACGGATAGTACTTACCCGAATCCCCGCGTTCCGGTGACTTCTTACTTACCTTGCGAAGATGGCCGCTGGGATCTTCACCCTCGGTGGACCGCAGGTCTTCTGTGCGGTCCATTGCCGATTCCAGCCTCCTGATTGGCTGGAATCGGCACACGTGACGGGGCGGAGCTACGAGGAGCACTTTGTCTGGTTGGTCCATTTCACTTTCCCACCACAATGCCTGATGCCCAGAAGTAAGAAGCGGAGGTTCTGGATTCACCCTCTGGGAGACAGAAAGGGCAAATTTATTTGCCTCTAGAGCAACGTACAAAGGTATCCAGAGAAGTTTACAGCCTTCTGCTGGATGACAGAGTCATTCTTTGACAAACTGCTGAAGAGGTGCATCCTTGTTTGCTCTACGACATCCTGGTTTGCTCTGCTGGTCACCCTGAGGTAAGAGCAAGCATGATTTCTTTCTTTTTCTATAAATTGTGTTTCCCTTCTTTTTAGTTTTATTAACTTTTCCTTTTTTTCTTTTCAGATTCCTGACCACCAGGAACCCATTGGCATCACTGTGTAGCGATTTCAGGCACTGGGTTGGAGCCTTAGGTGTAATAGCCACAGGTCTGGAGAGTAATCAGGGACGAGCCAGGAGTAAGCAACGGGAGGTCTCTTTTTCCTGTACAAATGGATGAAGCGGGTAACGTAGTCAGATGGAAAGTCAGGGGTCAGCAACAGGAGGTCTTGGTTTGCAGTACAAATGGATTAGGCAGGTTACGTAGTGAGATAGAAAGCCAGAAATCATTATGAGGAGGTCTAGTTACAATAGCCGAGGAGTAGACAGAAGTATAGCTGATCAATCAATGCTGGGGAGCAGAATAATCACGGAAGGAGTGGGTGGAAGGTGAGGCTTTATAGGGAGTCCTCATTAGCAGCAGAGTGGGGTCAGGACAAAGAGGCGGGAACTAGAGCAGGAGCAAGGAACCAGAAACAAGGATTCAGCAAGAGAGCTTATCCAGAGAGCTGGATAGCTCAACATGAAGAGCTGCCGGCTGGAGTACAGGAGTTCCGGGGTTTGCTCCTTAACAGTAGCCCCTCCCCCTTTGAGGATGGGTTCCGGACATCCCAAGTGCTAGTTTCCCTGGATATCTTTTCTGGAACTCTCTTGTAAGTTGCAGGGCATACACATTATTTTCTGGTTCCCAGGAATTCTCCTCCGGTCCATAGCCTTTTCACTGCACCAGGTATTGCAATTTACCTCTGCAAATTCTCAAGCCCAGAATCTTCTCTACTATATATTCTTTTTCCCCTTGTAGGAGGTGGCTGATTTCTTCCAGCAAACATGTTCTCCTTGAACGGTTTCAGCAAGGACACGTGAAAGACTGGGTGGATCATCAGGCTGTCCAGGAGCTTTAAACGAAAAGCCCCCTTTATGATCCTTGTGGTGACTTGAAAGGGTCCAATAAATCTTTGCACAAGCTTGGGAGAGGGTACATGGGCCTTTAGGTTCTTGGTTGGTAACCATACCCTTTCTCCCACTTGGAAGGCAGGGGCAGCTTGGCAGCGTTTGTCCACTGCCTTTTTGCAAGCATCTTGGGCTTCCTGTAATGCTTCCTTTAACTTTTTCTGAGTTTCAGCCAACGCTGTCAGTCTGTTGGTGACAGTCGGCACAGGAGTATTGATTGGATAACAAGAGACGGGTCTTTAATTACCTTCTAACACTGGCTCAGCTTATTGTCGTATGTGCCCTTGGCATTCTGACCAGTGAGTAGCGAGTTTTCCTGGGCACCATTCAGATGGAACCCTGAACATGTTTTCGGTAATTCCAGCCGCAGTGGTTCTGAACAATTGTTGCCGGACCAATGTTGCGGGTTGGACTGTGATGGATGATCCTGCTGCAGCAACCTCACAAGTTGTTGCATTGGATCTAAATTAGGCCTGCAGCATCAGGATTTCAAGTAAGAGCCCAATTTGCGGACCAGGGAGAAGTACCATGGCAGATGGATGTTATCCAAGGAGCCACAGTGCTCTTGAAAGATGGCAGCATTATAAGGTAGTGGTGGTTGCGGTTCCAGGGGTGCTGCTGGCTAGTGGCGAGCAAGCCGTCGTGCATTAACAAAGGCATGCAAGTTCCCAGGCTCCACAGGTGACACTGCGGCCTCTGCCACACATAACATAAATTTACGTGGGAACTCGCATGGTCTCCGGCACATGCCTTAACACGCGCGCTGGTGTGCGTCCAAAGGAGTCTGCCCAGTCATCCGACTGCCTCTAATCCAGCAGCTTAACCACTGGTTGCTGCAGAGCAATGTTGGCTTGCACCGCTGGGTCAGAGGCAGCTGCAGAGCAAAGTTGGCTTGCACAGCTGCCTCCCGGCTCCATTTTCGTGGAGGAGCACACTCTCCTCCACACCAGTGGAGGAGACTACAGTAGCGAGACTACAACTGGCCTCCTCCAACTGTGAAGAAGTCTCAGCCTGGTGATGGCTGACCTCCGATGTCCGTGCAGACATCTGTGTGTCCTCCTCCTGCTGCTGTGATGGACTGCCAATGTTGTCTCTAGGTCTGTGTACAAGGAGAAAAAGAGTGCTTAGAATTTGCACACTTAAAGGGGTTTTCCCGCGCCGAAACGGGTTTTTTTTTTTTCCACCCCCCACCCCGTTCGGCGCGAGACAACCCCGATGCAGGGACTTAAAAAAAAAAACGCACAGCGCTTACCTGAATCCCCGCACTCCGGTGACTTCTTACTTACCGGTTGAAGATGGCCGCCGGGATCTTCTCCCTCGGTGGACCGCAGGGCTTCTGTGCGGTCCATTGCCGATTCCAGCCTCCTGATTGGCTGGAATCGGCACGTGACGGGGCGGAGCTACACGGAGCCGGCATCCTGCACGAGCAGCCCCATTGAGAAACGAAGAAGACCCGGACTGCGCAAGCGCGTCTAATTTGGCCATTAGACGCCGAAAATTGGGCAGCTCCATGGAAACGAGGACGCTAGCAATGGAGCAGGTAAGTGAAAAACTTCTTATAACTTCTGTATGGCTCATAATTAATGCACAATGTATATTACAAAGTGCATTATTATGGCCATACAGAAGTGTATAGACCCACTTGCTGCCGCGGGACAACCCCTTTAACACTAGCTGCACGGCGGACTAATGATATATACTGTACAAATCTGACAAAAGTTTTAAGAGGTGGTGGTGCCACTGATCTTACACACGCTATTCGCAACTAGATGTAGGCAGCAGTGCTGGGCCAAGCTATATTCCCCCACTACTATCTGTACATCGCGGATACTCTTTATATCTCTACTGGTCTCACACATTATGATAACATCTTTTTAGCCGCCAACTACTGACGCTAGCCTTTTTCTTTTGGATGGATATACATACATACACATGTATGTGTGTGTATGTACATATATATACTGTGATTTTTATATATATATAATTTTTTTTTTTTTTTTAATGTAGGTTTAAGAAATAAAATTGGTTTGCGGTTTATGGATGTCATTTTATTGACAATCAATGATCTAAATACACACTAATGAGCTAACATGTAGTTTTTTTATACGCAATGCACCATTCAGCCTTTTTTTAACATACTGCAGTCGCAATGATCATTAAGTGCACAATGTTGAAAACAGGGAAACTGTGGTTTCTTGGATCCCCGGTTTTAGCTAAAGTGTGCGCCTACCATCCAACTAACAAGTACCTGCTTCCCCCGCTGGAGATCTGCAATCAGCTGGCAGCTTCATGAAAAGCCTTTATTGCCATTTTACTAAGAAATGGTAAGAAATTATACTTACAGGTGAAGGTGCATTGCTGGTGCCACAAACATCATTTGGAGCAGGTACACGTAAGGCCGCTTTTGTTTGCCCGTTGCACCACTTCTAGCCTTGGCAGTGTATTCGTGCCAGACCTGGTCCCTGGCGGACCACCACTTCTTTTTCATCTCTTCCACTGAAACAGAATGCACAAAATCAAACATATAATTTTACATGTTTCGTCATTTAATTCTGTGGGCTTCGTGCGCAGATGCATTGAAAGCCTTGAAGCGCAAGTTCAGTTGCAGAAAGTCTATGCGCAAATTGCCAAACTGTTTTGTTTTCTTAAAAAAAAATACAAGTTGCAACTGCACTCGATCGAGCATTGTCCTTAGCGAGTATCTCCCCGCTCGGCAGGGAAGGTTCGGCTGCCGGCGCAGGTGACAGGTGAGTTGCGGCAGTCAGCAAGGGGGAGAGAGAGATCTCCCCTCCGTTCCTCCCCGCTATCCCCTGCAGCTCCCCGCCCGCCGCCGGCAGCCGAATCTTTGCTCCCGAGCGGGCAGGTACTCGCTAAGGACAATGCTCGCTCGAGTAATTGCCCTTAGCGAGTATACTCGCTCATCTCTAATAAAATACCATTACTTTCATGACTACACTAAAGACCTCCAGACCAAAAAACACACAAAAAATTCCTTTAAGCGCAGCCAACAAGCAGTGCTAATGCACAAAAGTCATAGAAAACATCACCAAAAGAATACTCACACATATGCCTCTTCAGCACGGAGGAGGCCGACTGCCATTGGCCTTCACACATTTGGGATGCCAGATCATCCCAGCCGCGGTCCTTTACCACCCTGTCCTGGTACTCTGGACGGTTTGTGTTTCAGATTGCAGGATGGTCCTGCATCGATGCAATGAGTTTTGCCATGTTGTAGGTTCCTGCCATCTTCCTTGCTGTCTCCTTCAGGTTGTTGCCCTCTGCCCTGAACTCTGTAGAACTTTCCTTTTCTTTTTAAATTAATTAGCATGTTTCCTAGCAACATGTGTGAGAAACACTGTTGCAACGCTCGTAATTGCATTGGCATGAGCCCATAGAAAACAATTGGGCTCTTAAGTGCATAATACGAGAAAAAATATGCTTTTTCTCGCACGCGTGATAAACGCGGTGACTTTTTGCAAATGTGACCGGAACAATAATCTAACGCCAAAACAGGACATGGCCTATTTTGGCGTTGAGGATGTGAGGGCCTGTTTTTGGAGTTTTTATTGGTACCATTGTTGGGTTCATATAATGTATTGTAAAACTTTTATTATTTTTTTTTTATAGCAGGGAGAGAAAATGCATCAATTCTGCCACCGTTTTCTTTTTTTTTTTTTTTTTTAGCGTGTCAATCATGCAGCATAACTGACAAAATAATTTTGTTCTGCAGGTCGGTACGATTACAACGATACCAAAAATGTTATGATTTTTTTTAGGTTTTTTACTTTTGCACAGTAAAACGTCTTTCTTGGTTGGAAATGATAATTATTTTTACATCGCTGCATTTAAAGTCCCATAACTTTTTATTTTTCCACGGACGGAGATCTGTGAGACCTTGTTTTTTGCATCACAAGTTGTAGTTTTGAACCATTTTGGGGTACGTATGGCTTTTTTGATCACTTTTATTGCACTTTTTGGGAGGTTAAAAGATAAGCATTTCCATTTATTTATGTTTTTTTTATTTTATTTATTCATTTTTTTACACTATGTTTTGGGTTTATTTTACACTCTATGATCCTGAAGGGGACCTGATCCATAGCAGCTATGATAAAGCATTGCAAGACTTATGTACTGCAATGCCTTATCGCTTATAATTGTGATCAAAGGCAATGGCAAAGCAGGACGCCTGTATCTGGCATCCTGTTGCCACGGAAACCCATCAGCCCTGCGCAGGGGCGTTCCTAAAGGCTCAGGGGCCTGGGTGCAAAAGTTCAGCGCAGCCTCCCGCCCATACCCATACCTGAACCGTGCTGCATACAGCTGCAAAACAAAATTTGCAAACATGACTCATTTACTGCACTACATGAAAATTTGTTTGTAGCCCCGTAGGCCACACTTTCACACATACCACTTTTTACCGCTATTAGCGAGTCGTCTTGAGCACCGTGCTAACCTCGGTACAATGCTCTTATTGATTTTAATGGGGTTACTCAGACCTGTGCTCGAACGCGGTGTTTCTAACGTCGCGATTTTCGAAAGCTGTCTGTTCTATTTTTGCTTTTTTACGTTTTTTAACGCTCCTCCTCACTCAACAAAATGATGGGGTTCTTTAAAAAGCGCTGTCATACTCTGTACCATGTGTTCAAAACCGCCGTTCAAAATTGCGTTAAAAATGCCACTATTTCAAGCTGCGTTTTCTGAACAGATGAGTGAGAGTGGCCTTAGGGTGTGTTCATGTTTTTTGTTGAACCTTTGAACCACAATTAAGAAAAACACTTTAAAAAACTGCATGTGGTATTCAAAGACCATATACGTTTTTAAGAAACAGCATACACTATTAAAAGCCGCATGTGTTTTGGATGCGTTTTTTAATTATATGTAAAGTGTGCAATTATATATAATAGATACAGGAAGATATATAACGTATACCAGAGATAGATAGATAGGTACAGTAGATAGATAGATAGATAGATAGATAGATAGATAGATAGATAGATAGATAGATAGATAGATAGATAGATAGATAGATAGATAGATAGATAGATGAGAGGGATACAGAGAGATCATAGAATCATAGTTGGAAGGGACCTCCGGGGTCATCGGGTCCGACCCCCTGCTCAGTGCAGGATCACTAAATCATCCCAGACAGATGACTGTCTAGCCTTTGTTTGAACACTCCCATTGAGGAGAGCTCCCCACCTCCTGTGGTAACCTGTTCCACTCATTGATCCCCCTCACTGTCTAATATCTAATCTGTGTCTCCCCCCTTTCAGTTTCATCCCATTGCTTCTAGTCTTTCCTTGTGCAGATGAGAATAGGGATGATCCCTCTGCACTGTGACAGCCCTTCAGATATTTGTAGGCAGCTATTAAGTCTCCTCTCAGCCTTCTCTTCTGCTAAACATTCCCAGATCCTTTAACCGTTCCTCATAGGACATGATCTGCAGACCGCTCACCATCTTGGTAACTCTTCTCTGAACTTGCTCCAGTTTGTCTATGTCTTTTTTAAAGTGAGGTGCCCAGAACTGGACCCAGTATTCCAGATGAGGTCTGACTAAGGAAGAGTAGAGGGGGATAATGACCTCACGTCTAGACTCTATGGTTCTCTTAATACATCCCAGAATATTAGGACAGAGCCTTGTGGTGCCCACTTGATACATTCTTCCACTTGGATGTGCAGCCATTTATGACCACTCTTTGAGTACGATCACTCAGCCAGTTGTGAATCCACCTAACAGTTGCCTTATCAATATCATATTTGGTCATTTTTTCTATAAGTATGGTATGAGATACTTTGTCAAATGTATACTATATTAAGATATACTATATCCACCGCATTTCCCTGATCAACCCAGTCGATAATTTTCTCATAGAAGGAAATTAGATTCGTCTGGCATGACTTGTTTGTTACAAACCCATGCTGGCTCTGCTTAATTACTTCATTCTCATCCAAGTACTTGCATACATGCTGCTTAATAATCTGTTCAAAGATCTTACCCAGTATAGAAGTCAGGCTCACAGGCCTGTAGTTTCCTGGATCCACCTTCTTTGAAGACAGGGACAACATTTGCCCTTTTGCAATACTCTGGCACTTCTCCTGTTCTCCAGGAATTTTCAAAGATTATGGCGAATGGTTCAGCAATTACCTCCGCTGCTTCCTTTAGTATCCTAGGATGTAATTCACCTGGACCTTGAGACTTGGATTCATGTAAGTTAGCTAAGTGTTCCCTCACCATCTCTCTGCTTACAGATAGCCTGCATTCTTTTATTCCCCCAATAGCGCAGGGAAGATCAGTTGATGTTCCATCTACTTTCTGAGAGAAAACCGATACAAAGTAGGAATTTAAAAGTTCAGCCTTCTCAACATCATTCTTAACCAATTCACCATTTTCATCTTGTAAGCATCCAATAGCATCTTTGACTTTTCTTTTGTTTTTGACCCCCCAAATCCATTTTTTTTTTTGCTTTTGGCCTCAATTTATTATTAGCTTTGGCTTTTCTGACACTTGCCCTACAGTTTCTGCAGACCGCATTATATTCTTCTTTAACCCCTTCCCGCCCTATGACATAAGGGCACGTCATCGGAGAGGGGTACTTCCTGCAAAATAACGTACCCTTATGTCATGGGGATAGCGCGAGATCATAGCAGATCTCGCGCTATCCCGCAGCGGGAGCCGGCTGTCAGTGATAGTGCGCTCCCTCTGTGACTCCAGCCGGCTCTCACGATAACATCGCGAGAGCCCGGCTGGTTGCTATGGCAACAGGATGCCAGATACCAGATAGGAATCTACAATTCCTATCCAGTCGTGTGAGACCGGCCTTATTAAGAGTTAAGTAATAGGTCACAGGCACCACAAAATGCTGAAAAATACAACTTCCTCACACAAAAAACATGCGTTGGACTGCTGCATCGCCAAAAAACTAAAAAACAGTACGGCGTTCAAAACGTAACAAAAAAATGTAAAAAAAAACCCTCTGTGTCCTTAAGGCTAAACTAGGCTGCGTTTCCATGCCCTATTTTGGCCCAAAGGAGGTAACAATTTTTGGAGGATTTTTATCTACCCTATTAAAAAGGTATAGCTTTTTTATTTTACCGTCGACGCGGCCGCATGAGGGTTGTTTTTTATGAACTGTAGTTTTCATTGGTTCCATTTTTAGGTACATAAGATGTTTTGTAAAACTTTTATTTATTTATTTTATTTTTGATAGCAGGGAGAGAAAACGCATCAATTCTGCCATAGATTTTTTTCCCACCATTATCTTCTTGAGGGTGGCTTCACATAAGCGTGTTTTTACACGAACATAGGTGCGTACATACATACGAGCAAAAACACGCGTGTATGCAGCTGTGTGCATTGTTCTCAATGGGGCCGCGGCTGCTGCCAGTGGCTCCATTGAAAACAATGCTCTGCCGGCACCCCTGCATTCTTTTGCAGGGAAGAGCTTTACATATAAGCCCTTCCCTGAAAAAGATTTTAGTGCAAAAAAATAAAAAAAAATACTTACCCTCCGCCGCTGCCGTGACCCCCGCGGGGATGAAGAACACATCTGCCACATGCAGCAGATGTTTCCTTCACTCCTGCTAGTTAAAAGAATTCCCTGCTGCTACATCTGCCACATCTGTGACAGATGCAGCAGAGGAATTCTTTTATTCCCTACCGCAGCTGTCACACATGACAGCTGTGGTAGAGAATCCTGCTGCAAACATCCCTGTCATTGGATTTCAGGGAAGGGCTTTAAACATAAGCCCTTCCCTGAAAATCCAATAAAAATAGTGTAAAAAAAAATACTTACCTGCCGGGGCTCAGCCGGGGCTTCTGGCGCTGTCCCTGGCTCTGTAGTTCTGAGCTGGTAGCTCTGATTGTGATTGGCTGAGACCCGGCAGCTGAGTATTTTTATTTTTTTTTACACTATTTTAAATGGATTTTCAGGGAAGGGCTTATGAAGCCCTTCCCTGAAATCCAGTGACGGCTGCCGGGGCCCAGCGGCAACTTCTCCTGCTGTCCCCGGCTCTGTAGCGCTGCTGACCTATCAGCAGCCGGGGATTTAACATCCCTGCATGCTGGTAGCTCTGATTGTGATTGGCTGAAGAATCACAATCAGAGCTACCAGCAGGCAGGGATTTTAAATCCCCGACTGCTGATAGCTCAGGACTACAGAGCCGGGGACAGCGGCAGAAATCGTGGCTGAGCCCCGACAGCTGAAGGGAGGTGAGTTTGTTTTTTTTTACACTATTTTTATTGGATTTTCACGGAAGGACTTATGTTTAAAGCCCTTCCCTAAAATCCAACGACGGGGAAGCTGTCATGTGCGACAGCTGCGGTAGGAAATTGAAGAATTCCTCTGCTGCATCTGTCACAAATGTGGCAGGTGCAGCAGCAGGGAATTCTTTTTACTAGTGGGGATGAAGGAAACGTGTGCCGCATGCTGCAGATGTGTTCATCCCCGCGGGGGTCACGGCTCCATGGAGAACAATGCGTGCATTCCCTATGGTGCACGCATGTCCTATCTTTGCAGTCACACACCTGTAAAGCACGGACCTGTGTCTCTACACCGCCCTCCATGTAGTGGCCACCGCTTGTAACTGCAGGCACGGCCCTCACTGAAATAACCGCGAGCCGCGCCGTAATTCCTGAGCGACAGGCCGCGGCCGATCAACTACGGCCGACCTACGAGGACGATCGTCATCTCCCTGGATACCCCCTTTAAGGGCTTCTTCTTGGACTATTCTAACTCTGCGCTATTGTACGCGAGGTTTAAAAATCGGCGATGCGACCGATCCGGCGCTCTCTGCCCCGCGCCTAGGGCGAACGGCGAGGACAACCCTGGTGGCAACAGAACTTGTTACATCCGGGATTATCTGCCCGCCTGCTGACCCCTGGGGGTAATACACAACAGTCTCTGGTCGTGTCTCCATTCACATGGTGCGGTAATCAGCCGCTGCACACCTACAGCCTGCCTGGGCCGTGGGCCACTAGTCCCCGCGCTGTGGAAGCCCCCAGCACACGGGCAGCCCCCGGGACAAGCATTGTGACGGGTGACACCGAGGGAACGCCATTCGGGACGACACGTGGTCACTGCTACAACATGGCGGCCGCCACCCACTACGTCACCGGCTTCACAGCCCGCAGAGAACGCCCCGCCCACCGACGCACACGCGTCACGTGACGGCGGCGGCGCTGGCCTATATAAGGCGTGCTGTTGACGTCAGCGTTCTCTTCCGCCTGTTTGTCTGCTCTGAGGCAGACGGTCCGCTCCGGCTTCTCCCCCGTGAAAGAATCCATCGCCATCCGCCACAATGGTAAGCATCAGGCCGCGGGGGGGCGCCGCCGAGCTGTGTGCAGCGGCGGGCTCGGCGGCCGGGGGGTTAGCGGCGGGTTAGATGGTTGTTCAGGAAGTCCCGGCTGGACAATACCCGGCAGCCATTGCTGGCCGTCCTCCAGTGGTGCCGGCTGTTCCGGCGCCGCCTTCTGTATCCCGCGCCGCTCCCCGCCGGCTCTCCGCTGCCCTTCGTTATGTAACCGTTGGGGGCGCTGAGGCCGCCGTGACGCTGCAGTTCTGTTGTGTGCGGGCGGAGGAGCCGTGACGCTGCTGGCCAGCAGGGGGAGCGCTGGGGGGCTGACGGGGGAGCTCGGGGCCTGCAGTGGTGGCATTGGGGTGCTGACCGGCCTCGGTGCCTGCAGGTGTGGCGGAGCTCCGGGCTTGTTGGTGGCGCCCTCTGCTGGTTCTGTCCAGATGCTCCGGGGGTCTCGTTCCTGCCTCCGGTTGGTGGTTCTGTCTTCCTTCTGCGGTCAGTTAGGACAACGAACAGCTGACTCATGATGTCCTGGAGCGCCCCCCGCTGGCTGAGTTCAGTTTGGCCTGCAGTCCAGCATTTTGCTGGTGTTTACAGGAAGCAGCTCTGCTTGCTGCACTGCTCATCCTGTGTTGTGGCCCCCATGGAGGACCCTCGGCATAGCAGTATATGGTGGCGGTTCGGAGTGCCCCCCTCCCGGATGATGACCCCTGTTGAAGCGCTACATGGTGGAGGTTCATAACGGCCCACCTGGATGACTTCTGACATAGCACTACATGGTGGCGGTTCATAGCGGCACCCTTGGATGACCCGACCACCCCCACCCGGTGCAGCACTACATGGTGGTTCATAGCGGCCCCACTGGATGACCCCTGGTGCAGCACTACATGGTGGTTCATAGCGGCCCCACTGGATGACCCGACCACCCCCACCTGGTGCAGCACTACATTGTGGTTCATAGCGGCCCCCCTGGACGATGGCCCCCTGGTGCAGCACTACATTGTGGTTCATAGCGGCCCCCCTGGACGATGGCCCCCTGGTGCAGCACTACATGGTGGCTGTTCATAGCGGCCCCTCTGGACGATGGCCCCCTGGTGCAGCACTACATGGTGGTTCATAGCGGCCCCCCTGGTGCAGCACTACATGGTGGTTCATAGCGGCCCCCCTGGACGACCCCTGGCTCAGCACTACATGGTGGCGGTTCCGGATGTCCAGGATTATGCTCCTTTTGCTCCACCGCCTGTCATCTGATTGGGGGGGTGGCGGCACACGGAGTCCTGCAGTCTGTGTACATCCCGGCACCGTTGGCCTCGGACCGCCATGTTTCTGGCAGCTGGGTAGACCGTTGTGGTGCCCCGCACGACCCCCTACAGCCTCCCCGGAGGACGGCGGAGCCCCTGACAAGGTGACAGCAGTCACACAATCACCACGGTCCCTCAGATCATTGGGGGTCCTGAGCGTTGGCCCCCTGAACAGATATAAGCTGCCATGGGTGGGCAGCAATTAGTTGTCCGGGTGATGTATAACTTTCTACACCCAAGTAATGGTACGCCACCCGCCACAGTACAGAAACCACCTGATCACTGCAGCCAATCAGAGGCCTGCGCTGTCAGTGTACTGTGGACTATTGTAACTCATGGGGGAGGGGTGACACCTGACTTCAGGAGTCCGGCTGACAATGCAGACCAGTAACTTGCAATTAAAGGGCCTGTCCAGTATGTCCATCACCAGTCCTATAGATGAGTGAAGTGTTTGCGGGGGGTTAACTGCTGGGACCCCCATGGCTCACAAGAATAGGGATTGGAGTCCTGTGACTACAATGGTAATCGTTCACGGTCCATGGGACTGACAGATGGCCGAGCACTCCGCTGTCTTGTGGCTGATGGATGGCGCTGTAGTGGTGACCTTCGGGGACTCTTGTTCTTTGTTGGGGTCCAAGCACATTCTATGTATCACATCCTGTGGATAGATTGTATCAACTTCTTTTAAAGGGGTATTCCCACTTTAGCTTTTCAGAGCCAAGGTGGTAAACCAGCGCCAACGGAGAGCCTGGCACTCTCCGGAGCTCTTATGGGAGCTAGGGAAACCACATAATGCACTGCAATACCCTGTTTCTGTAGCTCATTCATATCCATGAGGGCTACAGAGATCACACGACTAGGCACTGATGACTGGAACAGATTCCGGGTCTTCCATCTCAGACATGAGAGGCCATGAAAGTACCCCTTAAGTTGTCCAGCTCTTAAAGATTGACCCATCCAGTCTGTAGGCGATCGGTGGGGACTCACTATCTGAAGTCAAGTTGGGGATCGCCTGCCATACCGTGCTAGGTCACTGCACCAAGTAGGAGGCGACGGCTAGGATCCTTCTGATGGCCGATGACTTGTACCATGCATGGGGCTGCAGAGTATCAGCTGTACAAGAATGGCACCACTGGTGGTCGGCTGGGTTTGCAGATCCTGAATGATCTTACGACTCCTTGAGATCAGATCTATGAACAGAATGTTGTTGGGGTAACAAGCTTTTAACTTTCTTCCCGCAGGTGAACTTCACGGTCGACCAGATACGTGCCATCATGGACAAAAAGGCAAATATCCGCAACATGTCTGTCATAGCGCACGTGGACCATGGGAAGTCCACTCTGACAGACTCGCTGGTATGTAAGGCTGGCATTATTGCATCTGCTCGAGCTGGGGAGACGCGTTTTACGGACACTCGTAAGGATGAGCAGGAGCGATGCATCACCATCAAGTCTACGTAAGTCAGTCTTTAGCATTAGTACCAGCGAGCGAACGTTCATGTCTGACCCTGCCGAGTAACTCCACCTTCTATCCTGTAGCGCAATCTCCCTCTTCTACGAGCTTTCTGAAAACGACTTGGCCTTCATCAAGCAAAGTAAAGATGGCTGTGGCTTTCTAATCAACCTGATTGACTCCCCTGGCCATGTTGACTTCTCCTCTGAGGTCACCGCTGCCCTCCGTGTCACTGATGGAGCTTTAGTTGTAGTGGATTGTGTCTCTGGTGAGTCTTCGCTCGTCCCTGACCTTCACCTGAAGACTCCTTCCAGACAAGCGCTGACTTCTCTTCCTCTTCCCTAACGACACTAGGAGTCTGTGTGCAAACGGAGACCGTGCTCCGCCAGGCCATTGCCGAGCGCATCCGACCCGTGTTGATGATGAACAAGATGGACCGTGCTCTTCTGGAACTCCAGCTTGGAACGCAAGAGCTGTACCAGACTTTCCAACGAATTGTCGAAAATGTGAACGTAATCATTTCCACCTACGGTGAGGGAGAAACCGGACCAATGGGAAACATAATGGTGAGCAGAACCGCTGTGCATGAATCTGTAGGTTATAGAAGCCGCCATGTTGAGGGCTCATCGGCATCACTAATCTGGTTGAGATGGTGTAGAGTCTCAAGGGCCCTTTAAGACGAACCAATTCTCCTTTGAGCATGTGATGTCGCCGCTAACGCAATCGCACTCAGTCAGCCTGTTTAGACAGGCAGATGGTTGAGAATCATTCACTTCAGTGTTTCATAGTCCTATA
The DNA here is from genome assembly GCF_035609145.1 of Eleutherodactylus coqui. Taxonomy (NCBI): domain Eukaryota; kingdom Metazoa; phylum Chordata; class Amphibia; order Anura; family Eleutherodactylidae; genus Eleutherodactylus; species Eleutherodactylus coqui. The sequence goes on from NC_089843.1 coordinate 220,329,011, forward strand.
TGGGACACTGAGGGGAGTGTTATATAAATGCACCAGCCATCAGGGATTTAGTCCTGAAACTGCACGACTAGCAAGCTGACCTCGTTCTTCCGGTCGCTGGCTCGCGTCCAAACCAAACAATCTTGAGCTGTAGCGACTCTGCCACATGTGAATGCACATTTAAGGGTAAGCTTCATAGTCAGTGAGGCACAGATGCTGAACAATGGCTACAAAGGTGCTTGGCATGTGTGATATCAGTCTTGGCTTCATGAACAGTCTGGATTGTCACATAGTAACACTGCATGTTGGGCTGAAGAGACAGGTCCGTCTAGTTCAGCCTATTAACCGTTCTGCACTTCCTGGGTTAATCTGGTGACATTTAGTGGAGTTTACTTTAGCACTTTGCATCTCATCTGACATTTCACTTTATTCAAACGACACTAGGGAAATTTAATGGACTTGTTTTCTCGCCCACCTCAGTTTGTCCTGCATTAAAGGGCCACGGCTCCATATTTTTACCACTTCTATAATTGAACAGTTTACAGTTAGGCTTGGCTCACACGTGGAACTTCACTACATATTACATGTACACAATGGGCTCAATGAGAGTGTATTGATCTGTGTTGAAGGACCTTTCACCTCCCTGTAACTATCATTAATGCCGCTGGATCCTCACCAACCCCTCCAGTAGTGTATCAACCCAATCTATGATGTATCAGACTAAAGCAGCAGGAAGACGGCAGTTTGCCAATCCCGATCTTTGTGGTAAATTGCAGTCTGTCCCAATCCCCCCCCCCCCCCCCCCCACCAAGACGTGTCTAGCCTGCCCTGCACTCCCCTTCTTACTGATGCAGACACCTGCTGGTGGTCATTGTGCTAATCCTCTAATGACAGCCCCCTCATCTACCAACTTTGTAAACTTGTTGGGGTGTGCCAGTTAAGGACTAGCCCCCCTCTATCCCTCCTCCTGTCACTCAGCTGCTGATCATCCTGCTCTCCCAAACTGCCATCTACCCCAGCAAGCAGCTCCTTTCCATGGTGCCAATGGATTTGTGTTATAAGCTGCTCATTTAGATCCAGTATCTGGGCTTCCAAATACACAACACGCTCACATCTACAGCAGCATGCAGCCAGGTGGTCAAGGACCACATACATGGCACAAGATGTACTCTGGGTGGCATTGTCAATAATTCTAATCTTCCTCTTTAGATTGACCCAGTTCTTGGTACCGTTGGCTTCGGCTCTGGGTTGCATGGCTGGGCTTTTACCCTGAAACAGTTTGCTGAGATGTACGTAGCAAAGTTTGCTGCAAAGGGAGAAGGTCAGCTGTCAACAACAGATCGTGCAAAGAAAGTGGAAGACATGATGAAGAAGCTGTGGGGCGATAGGTAAGCTGTGGCTAGATGTGTCCATTCGCTGCACATTCGAGTGGGAATATATTGATGCTCATGTATCTAACTTGCAGGTATTTTGACCCATCAAATGGCAAATTCTCCAAGGCTGCCAGCAATGCTGATGGTAAAAAGCTGCCAAGAACATTCTGTCAGCTGGTCCTGGACCCAATCTTCAAGGTATGTTGTGGGGGGTTGCTCTGTTCATGGCGTGGTCTCTAGTAGTTTGGGTGGGCTACTGTAAATGATGACTAAACATTTCTTCACTTTGACCTGATAAAATGGCTGAAGAAATCCTGAAGTCTGATAAGTTAAAATGATCGTCCCCACCTGATGTGTGCAGGCAGGGGTGGCTGAGCTGCTGGGTCACACCTTCCTGGAACTGTCAATAGAAGTCAAACTGCTACTGTTCCTGTAATGCTGGTCACCTCGGGCAGGATGGGGGAGACGGAAGGGATCCTACTTAGTCTTGTATCCTGTGTCTGGGACCGTAGCCTTAAAGTGTTCCCACAATCAGCTATGGAATTCCCACAGCTTGTCAGATACGGGACACCTGAAGTCTATGTGGTGTCAGCGCATCTAGCGGCTTCGAGTTGAGCGCTGTGCTGCTGGTCAGAAGGCACTTCCACATCACCTGACCAGCAGCACGGGGCTCACTAGAGGCACAAGACTCATGAGGCAAGGAGGAACGCTGGATCTTCTGAAATTGGTTGTGGAAACGCAGCTGATTTCGAGTCAATCCACACCAATAGTGCAGAGCCCGACTGTCGTGGGAAGGAACAAAGGAATTTCTTGTGTGTAACTTACAGCTTTTGATGCTGCTTTTTAGGTTTTTGATGCCATCATGAACTTCAAGAAAGACGAGACTGCAAAACTAATTGAGAAATTGGAGATTAAGCTGGACACTGAAGACAAGGATAAGGATGGCAAACAGTTGCTTAAGGTAGCTCACTTCACAATAGTGCAGTTTATACATTTACACGGTTATGTGGCCTTATATTGTACCTTCTTGTTGTGACTAGGCTGTGATGAGACGCTGGCTTCCAGCTGGTGAAGCTCTCCTTCAGATGATCACCATCCACCTGCCTTCACCAGTCACTGCTCAGAAGTACCGTTGTGAGCTTCTGTATGAGGGACCGCCTGATGATGACGCTGCCATGGGTAGGTGTCCAGTATCTAACCTAGGTTAAAGGAAATAAGCAATATGTGACAAAGCCCTGCTGTGAGCGTCGCAATGCTGCTTGCCCAGACAACACCAAAGGTAAACTATCTACACAGGATGATTATCACTCGAAATTCCTTCAAACTAACAAGATTGAGCTATAATCATCCCATGTAAATGAGAAAAGACGAAACATCAGCAGTAAGTGACGCAAACATCGCGAGATTCTTGCTCAGCGCTTCACATAAAAATGTAGCACTGGGTGAGAAGCCCACAATCAGCGGTGTTCTGTCTAAACACATTACAGGCGCTATCTGCCTTAGAGGTGGTGATGGCACTCGTGCAATCCCAATGGTCATTCAGATGAGTCCGTGGCAAGCTCTCATCAGGATGTTGGAATGCACAAGGCAGCAAATAACAGCAGCATGACTTAAGGGGAAATAAACTACAAAGTTCACAATGTTACGGCACCATAAAGCGTCAATACCCAATTTCCTGAGCTTAAATGGGTGGGCTGAGTTGAGCTTCTACAAGAAGCCTGTTCTCCATACAACAAAAACCTGTGTATTCTCCACACTCCTACAGAGCATTGCACATCAGTGCTCTGTCCTCCATTGCTGTGTCCCACCCAGGTCTCATGACGTCATAGCCACTGCAGCCAATAACAGCTTGGTGCTTGACTGAGCTCCATTATTGGCTGATGTGCCTAGGCCTGCCTGTAAATGTAACCAGAGACCCAAAGGGGCAGCATGGGTCACAGCAGGTGAGAATATACAGGGGTTTTCTGTTTCTTTGAGTATTCCCCATAGAGTAAAAATATAACTGACCCCTTAGTGTGGTGTGGATTAGTTTAACTTCATATAGTCGAGACCCTTAACTTCTTAACCCTTTCCAATCCACTGACATCTTCTTTCTACATTCTGATCGAAGCTTGTACAGCTCCAATGTCAAGATGTACAACAGGGTATTCTTACCCTCTATTGCCAGCCACTCCGCTGTCAGTCTCACTGGCGCACACACTGGCTTTAGTCAGCAAAAGGTGCCTTTTAGGAAACCCTGAATCTAAAACTGTATTGGAAAAAGTTAATGGCACTTTGAAGGTGGTTTTGGCTATGCATGCTGCAGTTTTCTTGGTATGTTACCACTTTAGGGTATATATGACTTCATAGTTCAGATTGTCATGGCTCTGGTGCAACTGGCTTGTAGTAACAGGTTTTTGGAGCTGATTGGGTTGTTGGCTCAAATCCACTTGGTTAAAGTTGCCACATCCATAACTACGAAGTATTAAGTGTCATGTATGTTCTGCACTCCGTTTCATTCCCATAAAGGGTGACAGTGTTATGCAGGTTAGTAACTACATGGCAGCATATGGGTAAGATTATTGCATCAACACGACTCGGTGTGAGTCTTAAGCTAACACTTGACTTATCTCAACTAGGCATTAAGAACTGTGATCCTAAAGCACCACTCATGATGTACATATCGAAGATGGTGCCCACAACTGACAAGGGCAGATTCTATGCTTTTGGCCGTGTGTTCTCTGGTGTTGTGTCTACTGGCCTCAAAGTTAGAATTATGGGACCAAACTTCACCCCTGGAAAGAAAGAGGATCTTTACCTGAAGCCCATTCAGAGGTGAGTAACACAATCCTATATAATGCATGTAGTAATTGTGCGGAGCTTCCACTGGGTTCTAAGCAATTTTACCTTTAAACACTAGAACTATTCTGATGATGGGACGTTATGTAGAGCCCATTGAAGATGTACCTTGTGGCAACATTGTTGGTTTGGTTGGAGTGGACCAGTTTTTGGTTAAGACCGGAACAATCACCACCTTTGAACATGCACACAACATGCGTGTTATGAAGTTCAGCGTGAGCCCTGTTGTCCGTGTTGCTGTGGAAGCAAAGAACCCTGCTGACCTCCCAAAACTTGTAGAAGGCTTGAAGCGTCTGGCAAAATCTGACCCTATGGTGCAGGTATGTACTTCAGAGTGACTTGCCTATACATTGGGTGATCTGTTTTAAATGAGGAATTTGAAGTTCTCAATGTCTGCAGTTTTCTAAAACACTATTACATTGCTAACGACATGCAGCCTTGACACTTTTTTTCTTTTTCTCAAGTGTATCATTGAGGAGTCTGGGGAACACATCATTGCTGGAGCTGGTGAGCTGCATTTGGAAATCTGTCTGAAAGATCTGGAAGAAGACCATGCTTGTATTCCAATCAAGGTAACAGAAGTTGGCTGCAGCCTCAAGCTGTTCATTAAGTGGAACCTGCTGAACACAAGTGGCACGTTCATGGCGTTAATACGCTTATTTCACTTTCTTCTTAGAAATCTGATCCCGTTGTGTCTTACCGAGAGACCGTGAGTGAGGAATCCAGCCTACTGTGCTTGTCAAAGTCTCCCAACAAGCACAACCGTCTGTACATGAAGGCTCGTCCTTTCCCCGATGGCCTAGCTGAAGATATTGACAAAGGCGACGTGGCAGCTCGTCAAGAGCTGAAGACTAGGGCCCGTTATCTGGCTGAGAAATACGAATGGGATGTGACTGAAGCAAGAAAGATCTGGTGTTTTGGTCCTGATGGAACTGGGCCAAATATCCTCACTGACGTCACCAAAGGAGTCCAGTACCTAAATGAAATCAAGGACAGTGTAGTGGCAGGCTTCCAATGGGCTACAAAGGAGGTATGCTTTAGTAAGACATTAGTCTCTCAACTAAATCTATTAGCTAGGTGCAGTACAGATATGATGGGGGAACATGTCGGCCAACAACTGGTATCCAGTAAAATGCTGTGAAACTTCACCTAAAGGAAGAGTGCTAAATAATTGACTTCTGTGTGTAAATGTGACACTAGATATCTTCCATTGTATGTTTCTTCAACTTTATTTTCTGATGCATTCTCAGGGTGCTCTTTGTGAAGAGAACTTGAGGGCTGTTCGCTTCGATGTGCATGATGTGACCCTTCATGCTGATGCCATTCACAGAGGAGGTGGACAGATCATACCCACCGCTCGTCGCTGTCTCTACGCTTGCGTACTAACGGCACAACCCCGCTTGATGGAACCCATCTATCTTGTAGAGATCCAGGTCAGTACAGACTTCCTCTGTTTCCTATCCACTGTAGACATGAAACTCCATATTAACAATTACCATTTCAACAGTGCCCCGAGCAAGTGGTTGGAGGAATCTATGGTGTCTTGAACAGGAAGCGTGGCCATGTGTTTGAAGAATCCCAGGTTGCCGGCACACCAATGTTTATTGTTAAAGCTTATTTGCCAGTCAACGAATCATTTGGTGAGTTTTGGTAGCAGGTCAACTTTCCATGCAGCCTTTCCTTCTGTTGCCCTTTTGTTTGCAATGCACTCTGATGGGGCACCCACCCCCTTTAGTGGCAGACCTCTTATCTTCAGTGGTAAAACCATCTTTAATGAAGTGTATTACAAGATGAGCATAACCTGGAACTGTCAACTTAACTTGCTATTTACTACACCATAAAAAAAAACCTCCCTAAGGCCTCATGTCCACAGGCAAAATAGGATTTAAAATCCACAGCGGATCACCCGCATGTGGAACCGCATCCCATAGGGATGCATTGACCACCCGTGGGTAGATAAATAACCGCAGATGGTCAATAAAAGTGAATTAAAAAAATTAAGCATGGGGGGGAAAAAATGGACATGCTCCATTTTCATGCAGGTCTTCTGCGGGCTTCTATGGAAGCCGTCCGGATCCGCAGGAGACCTAAAATAAGAATAACTTACCCGCAGCGGACCAGGCAGTTCTTCTCTTCACAGCCAGATCTTTCTTCGGCTGGGCAGATGTGCCCGCACGGTGCGCTGAGCACATCCGCCAGCCGAAGAACGAAGATCCGGCCGTGAAGAAGAGATCTGCTGCGGGTAAGTAAATTCTTATTTTGAGCGCTCATGTCCACGGGGCAGGAGGGACCCGCTACGGATTCTCCATGTAGAATCCGTAGCAGGCCTGATTTTCCCCGTGGACATGAGGCCTTAAGGTACGACCTCTCACCCCTTGTAACACTTGTGTTTTTATAGTGGTAAAAAAAAAATGCTGCACTTGCTAAAGCCCTTATACAGCTCCGCCACTGGAATAAGGTATTGCTCGTTGTAGGCAGGGTGAAAACTTTAGGGTGAATCCACATGTCTGGCTGGAGCTTTTGTCTATAGCAGATGGAAGCAACAGCTATCTGGTTACATCTGTCTTGAATGGATCCGCTCTCCAGCAGATGGTGACCAGAGGGGGCATGAAGCCTGGCACAGGCCCAGCAAGTGAATAAAAAACAACTTAAAACTGACAGATTGCAAACTGACATCAAATGGGTGATCAGTTTAAAAACAAATGTTGAATGTATATTTATGCGTCGGTTCTACTTCAGTTTGCAATCTGTCCCAATTCAGTTAACTGATCCGTTTTTAAAGACTGATAATGCAGAAATGAATTGAACCTTAGAGGACTTTGTAGTCAAACGCTAGTTTGGCACCGACAAGTGTTTGCAGAAGTTCTTGTCTCTAATCACCCTATATTCTACAGGCTTCACTGCTGATCTGCGATCCAATACTGGTGGCCAAGCCTTCCCTCAGTGCGTGTTCGACCACTGGCAGATTCTTCCTGGTGATCCTTTTGACAACAGCACAAGGCCATTCCAAGTTGTAGCAGAGACCCGCAAACGAAAGGGTCTTAAAGAAGGTATTCCCGCCTTGGATAACTTCCTGGACAAGCTGTGAGCTCTGGACCCGCATTCTCAAATCATCTGGACTTTACAACTTTTGACACCTTAATTTTGCAACACAATACTTGCTCTCACTTTAATGTCAAGATTTTCTATGGCCCATCCTGGTGCTGTAACACATAAAGGGTAACATTTAAATATTAGTCTGTAACTCAAGTGGGAGTATAGGGACTGCCTGATCATCATTGCAAATACTGTTCCTTCACAGCATGAATCAGCATTGTATTGGTGCCATTAATAAAACTTGTATTTGAGCTGAGTGGTCTGTCGTAATGTCTTCTGCAAAGTGGATGCCGTTTAAAGACACTCAAAATGTACTGGAGAGGGAAGACAACATTGAAGGGTTATTCCAGGGATCTGAACCCTTGCAGTACTGAGGACTTGGCTTCAAAATGTCAATAGTTGATCAACAGGGGGCCATTGCTCAGGACCCTGAGTAATCATGTCAGCCCCCTGTGTTGGCCAGATGTTAACATGGATATCAATGGGAGCTATACAACTCAGACTTCTAGCTCAAATTTACCACCCACCACTGCATATCCCCAATGCCAAGTTCATATCCAGCCTGCTGCAGTGTGGGGGGCTGATATGCAGTGATGGCTGGGGAGCGCTGCTGAGGACCTACCCTGAGGAGTGTCTCAAACACGCCCATAAGGAAGCTAAAATCTTTATTGCAAAATTCCATTAGATCATTGTCTCGCATGTGATGTCCAAATGTGTTCTTGGTCATCACATGCAGCAAGACAATTTTTGAAAGTTTTGTGTTTTTGTTTTTTGTTTTTGACTCTTGGGCATTCTTATGAGAAACTAATCTTGCAGGATTACAAGCTATTCCAGCCAGGCTCTAGCACCCCTCCCAGGATTAACAAGGGGTTAAATGCTACATTTGTGGTAAGGTGAGCTTATTATCCATCAAGAAATGAAAAGGTAGAAGTACTGCAAGGGGTTAAATGCTAGAATACTCCTTAAGGCCATGTGTTAGTACAAATTTCTGAAATCTGCAGCACCGTACAATGTCTGTAGGCTGTGGCTGGATAGGCTTCAGAGCCATGGCCCTAATTTAAAGGGACTCTTACAGTCTCAGAATTCATTTAGCAACATTTTATACTATCCCCTCCCTGCTGTCTGCTTTCAAAGCTGCTAGTGAATACATTGACTGCACCACACAGTTGCATGCTAACTTAGTCCTCCCAATCTGTAGAATAAGACTATTTGACCTGCAACTCTTAGTGCAGGTAACTCACAGATGTAGGTTTGAGGGCTAACCGTGGGGGAAGGAAGTATAAAACTAGTTACACTGAGGACTAGTTGTGTCTGAGAATCTCAATGCAACTTGCATAGCCCACCAGCAGTCGCCAAACAGACCAACGTGCTATCTTGTGAGATTTAGCCTAAAAAATGGGACCAGGCCCTTGAAAGACCACACTCAGATGGTTCTTGCTCTGCTGGTTTCAGACATGGAAGGATGGGTTTGGGTTCCTGGAGAACTGAAGGAGGGGTTAAGGGCAACCAGAGGGGGAAGACTGACCTGCGACTAGGTAATGGGTGAAGCAGTGGAGTGGTGAAGAAAAACCTCTTAAACTGGACCAATAAGGTTTCTGGAAGTAATGTCTGAGAAACTATGACATAGTGGTAATGGGACCTGGTAGGATGAAAACTTGACTGAGCTGTGAACTTGCAGGTTTAGAGTGTTCAGAAAGGACTGTAAAAACTTGCAAGATGGAGGGGGCTTGTCTTTATGTAAAATCCTGTTTAAGCCCACATCGTGGGAAATGAACATGGAAAGAGATGCATGGAGGGAAAACCAATAAGATCTTCATAGGGGTTTCTATAGATCACTAAAAGCTTCTGCAATAAAGCTGGAACGTGTCGGGTTGTGGGCTGTTGGTGGCAGCTGAAAACCCATAGGCAAAGACAAGAATGGTAACACTTTCTGCCTTCTCCTTTCTCTAGTACACAGCACTCAATAAGCGCTAGAATTTTCACTCTTGAGTACCTTTCTTCCACTGCACAAGCCAGCTGCTGGGATTCCCTGTCCTAGCAGACCCTGATCAGCTCTGCCAGTGACTAATTCGCCCTGTAAGGGCTCATGAGCATTGCAGGATGAGCACAGAAGTACTGCAATTAAAACCGCAATAGTGCCTGTGAGTGATTGTAGGTTTCTGCAGTCTCCATTAATATGCTATATTACTGGAGACCTGCAGCGTAAATCCACAGCAAATGGAACATGCCACGATTTGCAGAATTCCACAAGTGAGCATTGGCAGACAGAAGGCTATTAGGTTCAATAGAACCAAATGGCTGCAGAATTCACATGTGGATTTCTACTGCAGGAAACGTGGAAGAGATCAGTGTGGGCATTCACCCTTGCTAAGGCGCCTATGGATGCTACAGTGGAAGAGTGTGTCAAATAAGAGTCCCCAAGCAGATTTATGACCCCCCCCCCCCCCCCCCCCCCAGGTTTATTAGGGTCTGTTTATCATATTAAATTCCCTATGTTAGATTTAATGACTATAGTAATGGGGTCTGTTCTAATGGATTGGCACAGAACCAGGTGCCAATATTCAAAGGGGTCAAAAAATGAACCCAGAAACTACAGGCTTGTAAGTATTACACTATTGTAAGTAAACTATTTGAAGGGTTTCTAAGATGCCATGTCGGACCTCAAGGAAAATGGCTGTAAAACTCCTGGTTTTAGAAGCAACGATCTCTCAAACCCATGCTGATGGCATCTGATCAGCTTCTTGGAGGAGGTAAGTTCTAGACTGGATTGGGAGTCATTGGATTCTATTAAAAAACAATTGTACCTTCTGCACTATTCTAAACTTGAAAAGTCTAGAAGAGTTTCGACTGTCCAATACCTTTTCAAAAATTGTGAGATAGTATCAGTCAACATCAAGGATGCATATTATGACATCCCAATTCATCAGTCTTCCCAGAAACTTTTGAGTAACTATAAAGACAGGCCAATCAGAGCTTCCATTTCAGGTACTACCCTTTGGGGTATCTCAAATCCCAAGGGTATTTACAAAGCTTGTTGTGGAAATGATGGCACACATTTGGGAAAAAATCCAATAATAATTCTGTACTTAGACAACTTTATCCTAATAGGTCACTTAGTGGAGAACTTGTCTTTTCAAATCCGAAGAGTGACAAAAATGATGTTGACATCATTTGGGATGGAACATAAATTGGATCAAGTCATCTCTGATTCAGAGTTCTCTGTACTTTTCTCAGAGTTCTTCCAGTCTCCAGCCTGATCGAGATGTTATCTGAGCAAAAGCCCTTGTAACGAACAAAGGCTTTGGGGGAAGAATATAAAATACGCAGCCATATGAGGGATTCAGCAGGAAAGTTCCAGTGTTCCAGTACTGAAAACATATATGGCCAGCTTAGGGTGTCAAATGGCTTGTACACATCGAAGGAGAGCAACATTGCAGGAATGCCCCTGTTTTGACACATGTGGGTGATTCGACGTATGCTGTCTGGAGCTTGTCGTCCGGGAACGAACCCTACTTGGTCCTTACCTATTGATGGTAAAGCTGCATTTAAAGGGGTTGTCCGGCGCCGAAACGTTTTTTTTTTCCAATAGCCCCCCCGTTCGGCGCGAGACAAACCCGATGCAGGCATAAAAAAAACAAACCGTCCAGTACTTACCCGAATCCCCGCGCTCCGGAGACTTCTGACTTACCTTGTGAAGATGGCCGCCGGGATCTTCACCCTCGGTGGACCGCAGGTCTTCTGTGCGGTCCATTGCCGATTCCAGCCTCCTGATTGGCTGGAATCGGCACACGTGATGGGGCGGAGCTACAAGGAGCCGCTCTCCGGCACGAGCGGCCCCATTCAGAAGGGAGAAGACCGGACTGCGCAAGCGCGTCTAATCGGGCGATTAGACGCTGAAAATTAGACGGCACCATGGAGACGGGGACGCTAGCAACGGAGCAGGTAAGTGAATAACTTCTGTATGGCTCATAATTAATGCACAATGTACATTACAAAGTGCATTAATATGGCCATACGGAAGTGCTTACCCCCACTTGCTGCCGCGGGACAACCCCTTTAAACGAGAGGCCAAAATTTTAGTAAGAAGCTTCATGTCTACATTATTTAACGATAGAGGCCGGTAGTTCTGTTTATCCAGCAAATCTCTTTCAGGCTTTGGTATCATGGAGATGGCTGCCAAGAGAGAAGTTTGACCCATTTGCTGTCCATCTCGGATGGCGTTAAAGTAATTTGCAAGATGTGTGTGCAGAATGGGGGAAACTTTTTTATAGAAAGAAGAAAAGCCATCCGGTCCCGGACGTTAATTAATTTTCAATGTTTTTATAGCTTCTGTGACTTCTTCTGGGGTGAGTTTTGCTATCAAGTGTTCTAAGAATGTGCTAGGAAGAATGGGAAATGTAATATCGTGAAAGTAAGAGGTTAGCTGTTCTGGGGATGGGTGATTTGACTGGGAGTAAAGTTTATCCAAAAATAGTCTGAGCTTTGATACTATAGTGAGTGGGTTTGCTGTGATTGTATTATGCCTAGTGCGGAGCCTGAAAAATGGGCTTATCATGGGGCTGTCTTGTAGCCTGTGAGCTAAGGGAGTAGATGTTTTTTTTATTTAAAGGGGTTGTCCCGCGAAACAAAGTGGGGGTATACACTTCTGTATGGCCATATTAATGCACTTTGTAATGTACATTGTGCATTAATTATGAGCCATACAGAAGTTATTCACTTACCTGTTCCGTTGCTGGCGTCCTCGTCTCCATGGTGCCGTCTAATTTTCAGCGTCTAATCGCCCGATTAGACGCGCTTGTGCAGTCCGGTCTTCTCCGTGTTGAATGGGGCCGCTCGTGCCGGAGAGCTGGTCCTCATAGCTCCGCCCCGTCACGTGTGCCGATTCCAGCCAATCAGGAGGCTGGAATCGGCAATGGACCGCACAGAAGACCTGCGGTCCACCGAGCGTGAAGATCCCGGCGGCCATCTTCGCAAGGTAAGTAAGAAGTCACCGGAGCGCGGGGATTCGGGTAAGTACTATCCGTTTTTTTTTTTCAACACATGCATCGGGTTTGTCCCGCGCCGAAACGGGTTTTTTTTTTTTCAATAGCCCCCCCGTTCGGCGCGGGACAACCCCTTTAACACATAAAAGCGTTGGCGGGACCATCTTAGTTTGCGCTCAACAAGTTCTGAAATACATAGGTCTAGTTCTGTCCTAGCCTAGTGATTAATCTTAGAGATGGGTGCTTTTTAGCCTTGTCTTCTGATTGTAGAACTTTTTGCTCTAATTCTAGTTGTCGGGATAGGCGCTCTCTCTTTCGCCGGGCTGAAATTTGGATAAGTGCGCCGCGGAGCACTACCTTATGCGCCTCCCACAGTGAGATGGGCGAGGAGGCGGAGGAGCTATTTATAGCAAACTATTCTTCTAATTGTGGTGTTATCAGAGACAGTACCTCAGGGAGTGCTAGAAGGAAATCATTAAAGGGGTTGTCCCGCGGCCAAAATGAAAAATTTTTCACAGCCCAGTCCCCCCTGTTAAGCAAACCTCACAAACTACCCATGTAAATCGTTTTTTAGAGTGTTTCTACTCACCATGAAGCTGTTTTATGAAGTTATAAAATTCTTCAAAGATGGCCGCCGTCATTTCCCATGGTGCACCGCTGGTCTTCTCCCACGATGCACCGCGGGTCTTCTCCCATGGTGCACCGTGGATGTTCTTCTCCAGTCTGAGCTCCACTGCCGATTACAGCCACCTCATTGACTGATCGCCACCACGTGACGGGGGCGGAGCTACGCGATGACGCGGAGAAGAGGGAGGAGCCAGGACGCAGCTTGTGAACCCGGACCATCCAGAAGAGGAACCTTCAGTGCGCAAGCGCGACTGTTCGTGCGACCAGAGGAGAAGTTTGGTTGTCAACATGGAGACGGGGACGCCAGCACCGGGAGGGGGTAAGTATATAACTTCTGTATGGCCAATATTTAATGCACGATGTATATTACAAAGTGCATTTATATGGCCATACAGAAGTGTATAACCCCACTTGCTGTCGCGGGACAACCCCTTTAATGGCCCATTTGGTATTAGTGGGCTTTGACATTAAAGAGCTGCATGGTATTGATACTGGGCTGTGGTCCGACCAAGGAACAGAAAGAATTTTAGAACAAGTTATTTGCGGCAGGAAGGAGGCGGGTATTAGAATGTGGTCTATTCTCCTATATAGGGAGTGTGGGGCTGAAAAATGCGTAAAATCCTTGGTAGTGGGGTTGGTTTCTCTCCAGGAATCGACTAGGTGGTGCTGGGCCAGCAATACTCGAAGGTTATGTGACAGGGATTGCTGGGGTGGAAGGAGAGGTGTCGAAGAGTTATGGAGTTTCTGTCCAGGCTCGGGTCCAAAATGCAATTTGAGTCCCCGCACAGTATGACTGTCCCATGTTTATTTGCCTCTACCAGTTCAAACAAATTTTTAAGAAAATTGATTTGTCTGGTATTCAGGGAATAGTATGAGACAATGGTTACCGGGACATCTTGAATTATACTCGTGAGTAATAGATAATGGCCTTTGGGGTCGGAAATAGTTGATGTGTGGGTAAAGGGGACTGACCGGTTGAAGCATATTGTGACCCCTTTTGTTTTGGATGAAGCGATTGATGAAAAAAAAGTGGGGTAGTGGGTGGAGAGATAACGCGGGAAGGAATTAGTGGAGAAATTAGTTTCTGGTAAGCATACAATATCAGCATGGACTCTTTTATAATAGCGGAAAGCTTTGGATCGTTTATTGAGGGAATTAAAGCCCTGCCCATTGTGTGAGATCATTTTTAAAGTCATGGGGGGTCATATTAAGAACTGTAAAGATTGGATATCTGGGGGTCCCAGCCCCACAAGAGAAGAACAAGATGAAGAGAGTGAGGGAAAGGGGGGGGGGGAGGGATGTGGAGAAGGTGGCCAACCTGTAAATTCAACATGGAAGACATCTAAGACATTACAAATAACTTGCATGGTAAGAGCTGTTTTGGTGGTCAACTACTCATGGGAACGACACACCGCAACAGTGCCAAAGAGGCGCTCTTAAGCTTTATACAAAATATGAAGAGGAGGAGATCCAAGTGCATGGGGAGGTGGAGGGATAAAATAAAAAAATAAGAGAGAGGAAAGGAAGAAGCAGAGAAAAGAAAAATAAGGTAAAAAAGAGAAGGGGGGAAGAGTTAGAAAAGGAGAGGTGGTTTGTAGTGTAGGGCGTATAGGCCCCAAGAACTAAACTCTAGTGTCCATTAACCAAAGATAACCGGAATCCCAGTCCATGGGTAGTATCTGGCAGACCTTTCCATTTCCCTCCTTCCAGTCCTTTTTTCATTCTTTTTTACTTCTATTGGCGGAGTGGCGATTCTATATGCATACATGAAGGTAGTCCATAAGTGATAGAGGTATCGCTGCCGAGTTGCCCGCATCAATCATGTATTTTTTGCTCACATTAGGAGGCTATAAAGATCGCCTGTGGAACGTAGGAGTTGGGAGGGCTTTGGAGAAAGGAAAGTATACCCATGGGGATAACATGTCCGACAATGTATTTAAGGGTGTTGGAGACTCTTCAGTTGGAGTTGGATATTTTTCTTGGAAAAGCACCCTCAAGGTCAGTCTAACTTGAATGGTGGGAGGGAGCACCTCCCAAAATTATGGCTCGCAGTAGCTCGTTGGTCTCCGGGGAGATCTAGAGGGTTGTAATGCATCTGGTGAGCCTGGTTGCTTGGCCGGGAGTTGGAAGCACAGGTCCGTGAAGCAGCGCCGAGCTCCTTCCAGGGACAGGATTGTATAGGTCTTAGCTTGGAAGGGGAATGTCAGTTTAAACGGGAAGCCCCACCTATACTGAATGCGCTTTTGCTGCAGAATTTCCAAATAGGGCTTGAGAGCTCTCCTTTTAGCAAGCGTTGAAGGGGCCAGATCAGGGAATAATTGATAATCGTGACCCTGGAAGGAGAGCTTTGAGATGGAGTGAGCCGTATTAAGTAGTTGTTCTTTAGTACGGTGGTAATGCATTTTCAGGACAACGTCCCTTGGTGGGCTCCCAGCCTTGCGGGCTCTCAAAGCTCTGTGGACTCTGTCCATCTCCAGCCATTCTATAGGAATATTGGGGCATAACTCCTGGAAAAGGGCAGTTATGGTGGATTGAAGATCTTGAATGGATTCTGGGAGGCCCCGTATTCGTAGGTTGTCTCTACAAGCTCTGTTTTCAGCGTCTTCCCACTTGTCATGAAATAGTTCCCAGAGTCGGTGGGCGCCTGTAGGCACATTAATTGTGCTTGATCAAATAGATCTCAGTATTTCATTATCGCACATGACAGCAACATGTTTACGTAGGATAGTTTTAATAAGATGGAGCGGATTGCTATACTGAAGAGTAACAGTTGGAGGAGCAGTCCGCTTATTAAATGTGGGTTTATTTTTTAATAACTTCTCACCCAATCTATTTAATGCAATAATCTTTGGAGCATCCAAACCAGAGAGCCCCTATTTTATAATCTGGTGTTAATTTGTTTCTCTTTCAAAATCCCCCATATTAATTGTAATTACGTCTCTCTTCTAACACAGGCATGTCCCTCCCCCCTCTTTTTTTTTTGCTATTGGGTTTAATAAGCGGACTGCTCCTCCAACTGTTATTCCAATACTCATGTAGTTCCATCACATGTTCTTGCGGATTCCATGGGGCAGCAAACAATACTGTGTCCAGATGATCGCTGTATATCAGTTCTTCCCAACTCCAGTCCCCACAACCCCTAACAGGTCAGGTTTTCAGGATTTCCTCAATATAGCACAGGTGATAAAGTTAAGACCACTTTTATTATTTTCACATTATAATTGTTTTGAAATTGCTCAAATTTAAACATTGTATGCTGAAAATTCTAATTTCTCGTATATATTCACAGAAATTGTCTCATTTTCTGTATTTTTTATACTGCTAAAAGTCAATAAAAAACTATTGTTTAAAAGAAAAATTTACTGTCAGGGCCCCAAACATGGTCACAGGTGTTGTCCCTATAGGATATCCGTAAAGCATGATCTGTGGATGGGTTTGTGAGGACTGGCATTTAGGAAACACCACTGTAGATCAATACTAAAATGTGAAAAGCTGTATAAACAGTGCGATTTTTTTTTTTAGTGCCACTTTGTCTCATTTTTGATTCCTGTTTTAGTCTATAGTGTTTTTTTTTTTAAATTGCAGCATGGTTTGAGTCTGTTGTTTTCCCATAGGCTTCTCTGAGAAGGACCGGCAGGTCATATTGAAAATGAATTGGCTGGCTGTGAACAGGAATCTAATAGTGTAGTGCATATATTTAATATGTCAATTGATCAGTATACATACAATCGATTTTATTATTCATATCAAGTTCTGTATGAAATTTCAGTAAACTAGTCATGTAGCATCATTTCCCATTTGATACCTTAGCCATATGGAGCATACGTGGACAAATGGTATATCCATATAATATTACATACATGTCCCCTCCCTATCTGGGTTTTTTGATATTCTGTATTGCTACCACCCTGAAATATGTCTCTGAACCTGCATGATAATAAAGTGTTGTGCTACATTGGATATATTGCTTTGTTGTGGTTTGTTCATATCATTTAAGTGTTCTAAACTCCTTGTTGTTAGCTTTCTAACAAGACATTCAACACATAAGAGAAATAATTAGCAACTAATTTTATAAACGATAATCAGAATATATGATTTCATATCAATATCTGCCCCCCCCCCCCCCCCATGGAATCCACAAGTACATGTGATGGAACTAGATGAGTGTTGGAGGAGCAGTCCAGCAGCTTATTAAACCCAATAGTAAAATAAGGAGGGGGGGGGGGGGGGGTCATGCCTGTGAGTGAACGTATAGGAAAAAGACGTAATTACAATTAATATGGGGGATTTTACAGGAGAATCAAAACAATTTAACACCAGTTTAAAAAATATGGCCTATCCAGTTTGGATGCTCCAAAGATTATTGCATTAAATAGATTGTGTGGGAAGTTATTAAAAAGTAAACCCACATTTATTAAAGGAGATGTCTCGAGGAAGCAGTTAATTTTTTTTTTTGCCCAGTCCCCCCCATTAAGCACACATTACTA
This sequence comes from Eleutherodactylus coqui, assembly GCF_035609145.1. NCBI lineage: Eukaryota > Metazoa > Chordata > Amphibia > Anura > Eleutherodactylidae > Eleutherodactylus > Eleutherodactylus coqui. The sequence goes on from NC_089843.1 coordinate 220,346,393, forward strand.
AGCCCCCCTGTAAATGACATTTCTAGCTGGTTCGTACTTACCGTTCCAGCGTTTCAGCAAGTTATAAAAGTTTCCTCAAGATGGCCGCCGGCTCTTTCCCAGTCGCTCGCTGCAGCCCGACGTGCGCGCTCCCGAGACGCTGCCAGCTGTGTCTCCATGGCAACCGGACGCATCGCAGCCGCCGACCAGACGCCCCGCAGCCACCGACCAGACAGCAGGTAACCGGCGCTAGCCCCCGGCTCCCCAGCGCTAGCTCCCCCGGCGCAGCGACAGCCCCCCCCATCGCAGCGACAGCCCCCCCGGCCTAGCGCTAGCTCCCCCGGCGCAGCGACAGCCCCCCCCGGCCTAGCGCTAGCTCCCCCGGCCTAGCGACAGCCCCCCCGGCCTAGCGCTAGCTCCCCCGGCGCAGCGACAGCCCCCCCGGCGCAGCGACAGCCCCCCCGGCCTAGCGACAGCCCCCCCCATCGCAGCGACAGCCCCCCCGGCGCAGCGACAGCCCCCCCGGCCTAGCGACAGCCCCCCCCATCGCAGCGACAGCCCCCCCGGCCTAGCGCTAGCTCCCCCGGCGCAGCGACAGCCCCCCCGGCCTAGCGCTAGCTCCCCCGGCGCAGCGACAGCCCCCCCGGCCTAGCGACAGCCCCCCCGGCCTAGCGACAGCCCCCCCGGCCTAGCGCTAGCTCCCCCGGCGCAGCGACAGCCCCCCCGGCCTAGCGACAGCCCCCCCCATCGCAGCGACAGCCCCCCCGGCCTAGCGCTAGCTCCCCCGGCGCAGCGACAGCCCCCCCGGCCTAGCGCTAGCTCCCCCGGCGCAGCGACAGCCCCCCCGGCCTAGCGACAGCCCCCCCCCATCGCAGCGACAGCCCCCCCGGCCTAGCGCTAGCTCCCCCGGCGCAGCGACAGCCCCCCCGGCCTAGCGACAGCCCCCCCCATCGCAGCGACAGCCCCCCCGGCCTAGCGCTAGCTCCCCCGGCGCAGCGACAGCCCCCCTGGCCTAGCGCTAGCTCCCCCGGCGCAGCGACAGCCCCCCCGGCCTAGCGCTAGCTCCCCCGGCGCAGCGACAGCCCCCCCGGCCTAGCGACAGCCCCCCCGGCCTAGCGCTAGCTCCCCCGGCCTAGCGACAGCCCCCCCGGCCTAGCGACAGCCCCCCCGGCCTAGCGCTAGCTCCCCCGGCGCAGCGACAGCCCCCCCGGCGCAGCGACAGCCCCCCCGGCCTAGCGACAGCCCCCCCCATCGCAGCGACAGCCCCCCCGGCCTAGCGCTAGCTCCCCCGGCGCAGCGACAGCCCCCCCGGCCTAGCGCTAGCTCCCCCGGCGCAGCGACAGCCCCCCCGGCCTAGCGACAGCCCCCCCGGCCTAGCGACAGCCCCCCCGGCCTAGCGCTAGCTCCCCCGGCGCAGCGACAGCCCCCCCGGCCTAGCGACAGCCCCCCCGGCCTAGCGCTAGCTCCCCCGGCCTAGCGCTAGCTCCCCCGGCGCAGCGACAGCCCCCCCGGCCTAGCGACAGCCCCCCCCCCATCGCAGCGACAGCCCCCCCGGCGCAGCGACAGCCCCCCCGGCCTAGCGACAGCCCCCCCCATCGCAGCGACAGCCCCCCCGGCCTAGCGCTAGCTCCCCCGGCGCAGCGACAGCCCCCCCGGCCTAGCGCTAGCTCCCCCGGCGCAGCGACAGCCCCCCCGGCCTAGCGACAGCCCCCCCATCGCAGCGACAGCCCCCCCGGCCTAGCGCTAGCTCCCCCGGCGCAGCCCCCCCCCCCCCGGCGCAGCCCCCCCCGACCCATCACTTACCTGGGAGGCTTCTCGGGGCTGCTGGGCTGGGCTGGGCTGGTCTTCTCCGCTGGGCAGCTCCAGTTTCTGCACCTTCCTCTAACAGAGGATGGTGCAGAATGGCCGCTTCAGCGCGCTCCCGAGCAGTGACAGCTCGTCTGCGCATGCGCAGAAGAGCTGTAGCGGGGAGCACACTGAAGCGGCTCGTGCTGAATGGAGAAGACCGGACTGCGCAAGCGCGTCTAAAAAAGCAAGCTGCCAGCGAATTTAGACGGAACCATGGAGACGAGGACGCTAGCAACGGAGCAGGTAAGTGAATAACTTCTGTATGGCTCATATTTAATGCACAATGTACATTACAAAGTGCATTAATATGGCCATACAGAAGTGTATAGACCCACTTGCTGCCGCGAGACAACCCCTTTAAGTGAACTGCTCCTCCAACTCTTGAATACCCTGATTATCTTCTACGAGGAGGTAAGTTCTAGACCGGGGGGGGGGGGGGGAATGTCGCAGATCTTGTGTATCTGGACTTTTCCAAAGCGTTTGATACTGTGCCGCATAAAAGGTTGGTGTATAAAATGAGAATCCTTGGTCTGGTGAGAATGTGTGTAAGGCCTCCTTCCCACGAACGGATTTCCGCCGCGTAATTCGCGGCGAAAATCCGCTGCGTTGCCCGCAGCTATTAGGTTCTATTGAACCTAATAGCACAATGCTCACGATGCGTAATTCCACCGCGGAATTACGCACCGCGATTTCTCCCGTCCTCACCCGCAGCATGCTCTATTTTCTGCGGGTGAGGACGGGCTGTACGCACTGACGGCTTCCATTGCAGTCAATGGAAGCCGTCCGTTCACGCTATCTCCCGCTGTAACCAGCGGGAGATAGCGTGAAAAAACGCTTTCCCGCCCACCGCCGCGCGTCATATGACGCCATATGACGCGGCCGGCCGCGTCACGTGACACGGCCGGCCGCGTCACGTGACACGCTCGGTGACGCGGTGGGCGGTGACGGGCGGTGACGCGGCGGCGGTGGGCGGGGAAGCGATTTCACGCTATCTCCCGCAGGTAAGTATAGGGGCTCTGGGGGGCGCCGTGACGGGCTTCACAGCGTAATATTACGCGGCGGAGCCCGTCACGCTCGTGGGAAGGAGGCCTAAGGGGGTAAGTAACTAGTCAGAAAGCAGACTACTTTAAACAGCTGTAACTCTGGTTCCATCAGGGCTGTCAGCATGCTTAAGATGACACCAAAAACAATTTTGCTCTTTAAAAAAAAAAAACAGAGTTACAGCTGTTTGAAGTTGAGTCAGGCATACTGAATTCTCAGTTGTCATTTTTCATGTTCAATAGGTTTTTATTAAAGCCAAACGTTGACATGCATTAAGAAACAATAAAGATACAAATTGTACAAAATGTTATATCAAAATAAACAGCTTCCAGTCTAGCCTGGACAAGTATTACTACCTGGGAACCCAGTAAAGTGAGATTGGATAGGCAACTACAAGAGCGCTTGTTTAATAGAACGAGTCTCCATCATAGCAGAGGCACTTCACCAGGAATACGCAATAAAACGTGAAAGAAGAAAAATTTAGAAAAGACTGAATAGAAAAGAGAAGAAATAGAAAAGAAATAGTGTGGCATTCTGCAGACCTTGCCCACGATTAGTGCTAATCATAACTCATAAGATAGACCCATCTAACAGCCATCCAGAGAAGGAGGAAGAATCACAAAAGCCTATCCACATGGTCAAAGTGGAATAAAAACCTGAGTTCAATATCAAGGTCAGAGCATCTGAGTTCCTCCATATATTTCAAGGAGTCCATAGCCACTACCCAGGCTACCCTTGGAACTGCTTACGGTATCTAGGAATAATGTGGCGCATAGCCATTGTAAATGGTCTCAATAGTTTTTGTTTGAATTTTGAAATCGGGCTGAAAACATGGACAGAAGTGCGATCTCTGGCATTATGTCGAATGGAAATCTATATATGGCTTTATCAAGTCTGGAGAGATCTTTCCGAAGACGTGCTATAAGTGGGCACTGCCACCATATGTGCAACATTGAAGCTGTGTCTGTAAGACATCTCCAGCATTGATCTGAGAATGAAGAGAGCATTTTGTGTAATTTAGCAGGAGTCCTATACCGATGTGATACCATTTAAAAATGAAGCTCCTGTAAACTGCAGAGCATGGACATTTATAAGACATTATGTATGATTTGGTCTAGAGTTCTCCAGAAAAAAGGTCTTCCTACTGCTCTCTCCCAGGCTCTATTGCAACTGGGTTTAAAGTCTCTCATCCGCTCCCTCAGCAGTAATCTGTAGACCGAGGATATAAGTATAGGAACCCCAAAGGAAAAAGACAGTTTTTCGAAAGGGGTAAGCCCTACAATAAGGTTAGGGGGCGGTAAAAGGGAGTTAACATAGCTTCGGATTTGGAAATATTGTAGCCAGGAACCCTGTCAGGTCAGAAAGAGTTCTCAACCCTAAAATGTACTATCACATCCCCATGTGGCACTAGTGGAAGGAGTGAGAGAGGTTAGAATGTGACAGGATGGACGGGATCTGGGGGTTTATGTTACAGGAAAGCAACAGATTTAGTAAGAGTGTTGAGGCTCTGATTTTTCCCAATTTAGGCCCCTGAGGGATCCAAAAAGCTCCCGGAATCTGAAAAATATTTAAAGCCTGTTCTATGGCTACCCATAATTTAGTTGTAGAATTATGAAAAAAAGTCTAGCATATTATTGGAAATTGTTACTTTACGATGTAGGTGTAACTTAGGTAGCCCTGCACCACCTAACATTTGGATCGGGCTAATACTTTATAGCTGAGGCACAGTGAGGAATTTCACAATGTTTTTTTCGAATAGTTTCAAAATACTGTTTGGGTGGATCCCAGGGGACCGGCTGGAATCTTGGGAAGAATGGTTATTTTTAGAGCGTTAATTCTGCCAAACTATGACAATGGTATTCCGAGCCATTCTTTTAGTTCTAATTTAAACTGAGTTCAATGGTTTGGTCTAGGTTGGCAGGTATATGAATTCCCAGGTATTTTATAGGAGGTATCATTCCAGTGAACGGGGAATAGTTCCTGGAGATGCTTGACCTCACCTTGGGGCATGGTAATATTTATTACTTCAGGTTTTCTGATTTTACTTTAAAGTTGCCAAGTCTAACATATCTGGCGAATTCCTGTAAAATAACAGAAAGGTCCACTCTGGGAACTGGGACATATATCAATAAGTCGTCCGCAAGGAGGGATAACTTAGGTTCCTGTTCCCCTATGCTCACCCCGTCTTGAAGCTTTGTTTCTAAGATTATTGGTCAGAGACTCCATGACCAGTACGTATCAGAAGGGAGAGAGTATGCAGCCCTGTCTCGTCCCATTTCTGATTCTCACAAAGATATGGTTCAAAATGTGTTTATTCGTTTTTTTTACATTTGTATAAAGCATACATCAACCAAGGCCTACAATGTCGGCCAACTAGTAACAACAAGATATTCTTAAATTGTAGACAATAAACTGTTTAACGCTTCTCTGTGTTTGATTCTTAAATTCTGTCCAGTGTCGAACTCTTACTCGTATCCTATGAACCTTTTCCAACAGTCAATGTAAAATGAAGAGTCAGATGCAAATTGCTGTTTCCCTTCAGTAGGGACATAAGGTGTAAAGCAAAGGAAAGAAAAGTGGCTAAAGATAGAAAATTAGTGAAGCTTGAATTAGGGAGAGGAGGGGGGGGGGGGGACCTACCTGCCTAGTCCTATAGATCTCGTGCGCCCTGTTCGTGCTTTACTATGTTAGGGTGGTGTGATGTCCAGGCTGTCCATACCACTATGTGTTTGTTATGTCGCATTTTGTCTCTGGCGCATAATTCCTCCAAGTAACCTATCCGGTCCATCGTTTCTAGCCACATTAGTCTCGAGGGAGTTGACTGTGTTTTCCATCTCCTTGGGATCACCTGTCCTGTCGCTAGTATGAACAATTTTAATAGTGATTTTTTGGCCCTCGACAGGGACCCAGGAAACATCGACAGCAGGGCCATCTCCGGTGTTAGCTGAGTAGGCACCCCACTAACCCAGGGCATATAGAGCTCCTATCTCCTGCTATAGGGGACAGATCAATGGACACGACCACCACATATGGATGTATGTGCCCCTCTCTGATTGGCACCTCCAGCATGAATCTGAGTACTGGGGATAGATCCTGGCCAGTCTCTCCGGTGTCCTGTACCATCTGGTTAGTATCTTGTAGTTCAATTCTTGGAACCTGCTGGAGATGCTTAGTTTATGTGTGAGGATGTATGCCTTCTCCAAGTCCTCCTCCGGGGGTGAGTGGCCTAAATCTGCCTCCCATTCCCTCTCTAGGGCTATCCCGCACCTCTGTGTGTCCATCTCAACCAAGAAATGATAAAGATTGGACGTGTTTCCCTTTGTTGCTGAGTTCTGGACAAATTGATTCTCAAAGGGGGTGAGATTCGCCCTCCACGCTTGGTCTCCTCTTAGTGATCTTATGTAGTGACATAGCTGAAGGTATTGGTACCATGCTCCGATCACGGGTTCTCCTCCTCCCTGTATTTCCCTTAGCGTTTTAAGACAGTCTTCATTAAGCATATCTCTCACCCTGGGGATGTCTGCGCTCTGACCCTCTATCAGCCTATTGACCTCCTCACAAAGATATAGTAGCAGCAGCACCCAACCAAAAATCACCATTAGGTGCGAGGTTTGGATCAGGTGTGCAGGCTCAGTTGGTCCCAACTCCTAGAACTGCAAAGTATCGTATAATCCAGAAATAGCATAGGAGCAGCACCACCAGTGATCCAAGAAATGTTGGCTTTATTCAATCCATAAAAAATGGGGCAGCAACGTTTCAACTCCGCATGGAGTCTTTTCATTTTGGGTGGGGGCTATCTCTGAAGCACAAAGTTTTGTGTCAGGGGGATGATATCTCCGCCTTCAAGACATTGGAGGAATGTGCTTTTTTTTTTTAGCTGTCTCACGAGTGTCCAGTCTGTAAAAATTAGGAAATCTTATGGGATCAATCTTTCTTTAGTCTCAGATCATGTGAGATAAATACCCCTCTAAAAGGACATATATTTTATTGCCTGCCATTGAATAAAAGCTGATGTGGGGTCGGACTGGTGGTCTGTAGCAAATTATTAATAGTGTTGTTAAGGTCAGTCATACACGCTGCATCTTTTAGTACGTTATCGTTAAGACACAAGCTAGGACTCTTGTGACTTCGATTCCGAAGACTCTGGGATCTGTATTCTGGTGCATGGTCTGACCATAGGAAATTATCCAAAGAACATCCTGCGATGCCATCCAAAAGATTACGTGAGATAAAAAGATAATCTAACCTAATATATGAATTGTGTGCGAAGGAGTGGAAGCTATAGTCTTTAGTATTAGCAAGTAGTATCCGCCATAAGTCAACCAACTGTAGACCTACTGGTGTCAGGGTAAATTCTGCGTACAGCACCAATCAGGCCCACCCCAATGCCCCGCTGCCGGCAGTAAAGAAGAGACACCACACACGGAGGTCTGGTCTAGTTCCTCACACGGGGACATGACTGCGCACTTTATTACAGATTACATGGGATCTTATACCCTTTGGTCTCATCACTAGGAATGGGTGATGGGCTCATTGGCTCAAATTCACAGCATAACCATATATGGGAAGTCTGGATTTCCGGCTGAGACAGTGAAAGTTATATACGTAGTTGAACAGTCGTTATCTAGATACGGCGCCTCTGGGAAAACAGCCAAGTACGCGGCCTTCGTGTTCGGCTCTGTATTATCTCTGAATTTCTGGACACATCTCTCTCAGCCTTGCAAACTTTTGGAATATCTGATGTAAGGCGACATATAAGTTTTTCTCATTTTAACTTTGAATAGAACTTGCATACAGGTATAAAAGCATAAAAAACATATAGCAATATATACATATACCCTCACACTGGGGCCTTCCTCGGTCTCAGATCGCGGAACGGGAGACAGACGAACGGCCCGTGGAGGCATCCAAACAAAGGTCAAATGCCACGTTTAACTCTCCACCCAATATTATGTCAGATCCTTCAGATAATCTCTGGAGAACTCTGGACTTAAAAGAAATCTGTTCCTGGTTAGGAAAATAGAGCTTAGCAATTCTATATGAAGAGAAAGAAATCAGGATTTCCAAGTAAATATATCTCCTGTCCCAGCAGCCTGTGGCACTAGGGTTGTAGATTAAATGATGTGTGAAATGCTTGTAAAACTCTATATGCTTTACGGGTCGGTTGGGAAGCAGAGCAGGTCGAGTAATATTTAATATTAAATCAAGGGGTCCCAGAGACCACAAAACTGATCTCCTGGAGCACGGGTATCACAATTTCCTTTTTGTGAAAGCTGCATGGTATTTGGCTCTGTTTTTCTGGTTTATTAACCCTTTCCATTCTAATTTCCCTGTCACTCGCATACTTCCCCGTTCTTATTGATTTTGTGTGGGAAGGTGTTGTATGTTTTTTATTAGCAATTTTTTTTGAAAAATGAAAGTGTTTTCGTTTAATTTGGTTTATACTTTTTTTTTTTAGAGTGTGGTAGTTTTTGAAGCAATGTCCAGGATGAACTCCAGGCTTCTTATTGCATGCCTCACTGTAGACCCTGCTTTCGTCCTTTCCCCTTCCATCTGCTTCAAACCATGCAATCTTTTATGGATTTTTTTTCCATTTTGCATTAGGAAGTGCATCTTTCCATTTAGTCTTCCCTCAGGCCCAGAAGTTGATGGCCTTCCCCTTTCTCGAATTTGTATTCCTCACAAATTTGTATATGTACACCTAAGGTATTTTCTAGCTTCATTTTCTATGTCTTTGTCTAAAGCCGTATAAATACTTCTGGTTGTTAACAAATGAACTAGAAAATGTCGTGATTACACAAAATGCTGTGTGACCAGTCAATCATCCTGCCAGCAGTTTGTATTTAACCCTTTCCAATCCAATTTGTATCCTGGTTTTCCTAGGGGGCTTACTCTTTTTCTGCTGTTATACAACAGCGCTATCTGCTGGCTTAAGCCAGTACTGCATGAGGTGACACGTTGGATAGGCTCCCACAGCAAAGAGACTGGCAATATACAGTAAGAGAACCCCGACGGACGTCTTCCAACATCGGAGTTGTACAGCCTTAAATCATGTCTTCAGACGTCAGACAGTGGATTGGAAAGGGTTAACGCTTGAATTTGGAACACAAAAATATACCTGTAGCGCTCCATCGTGCCAATAAAGCATTCTAGCTCCGTTTTTGGGAAAACACTTTGTGGTAGGGTGAATCCCTGTTGTGTCACTGTCTACGGGAACTGTAGAAGATCCCAATCACCATCCCGATCCACCTTCCAGCTACCAGGTAGCAAAAGTACGACCACTGTAATCTTCATAACTACTTTCAGAATCACTGGAAGTATTCACACAAAACAGGAACATCATTTTCATAGTAACATAATACCCTAGAGGTTGAAAAAAGACAAATGTCCATCCAGTTCAGACTGTTTCCTCTCCCCCCTTCATTGTTGATCCAAAAGAAGGCAAAAAATAACCCAGAGAGGTTTAGGCTAATTTACCCCCATTGGGGAGGAAATGAATTCCTTTCTGACTCCATAATGGCAGTCAGAATAATCCACGGATCAACTTTTGAGATCAACACCCCTTCTGGTCATCTAGTGTCTATATTCTGTAATATCATAGTGCTCTAGGAAGGCATCTAGTCCCCTTTTAAACTCCTCTATGGATTCTGCCATCACCACGTCCTCAGGCAGAGAGTTCCACAGTCTCACTGCTCTTACAGTAAAGAACCCCCTTTTGTGTTGGTGATGAAACCTGCTTTCCTCTAGACGTAGCGGATGCCCTCTCGTTACTGTCGCAGTCCTGGGTATAAACAGATCATGGCAGAGATCCTTCTATCGTCCCCTCATGGATTTATACAGTTATTTGGTCGCCCCTTAGCCGTCTTTTTTCCAGGATGAATACCACCAGTTTTGGGGCCTCTCTGGGTATTCCAGTCCCCTCATTCCATGTATTAGTTTAGTTGCTCTTCTTTGAACCCCCTCCAGCACTGTAACATCCTTCCTGAGCGCCGGTGACCAGAACTGTGCGCAGTATTCCATGTGAGGGCTGACAAGTGCCTTATATAGTGGGAGAATAGTGTTCACCTCCCTCGTCCCTATACCTTGTTTAATGCACCCCAAAACTTTATTCGCCTTTGCAGCAGCTGACTGGCATTAATTACTCCAGTTGAGTCTACAGCCAACTAGGTCTTTTTCTACATCACTTTTCCCTAGCAGTACCCCATTTAGTGCATTTTGGTGACATCCGTTTCTCCTGCCCATATGCAAAACCTTACATTTATTGATGTTGAACTTAATTAGCCATTTTTCTACCCAGTTTATCTAGGTCCATTTATAGCCGTACATTGTTCTCGGTTGTATTAATTATATTGTATAATTTTGTGTCATCTGCAAATCTTGATATTTTACTGTGCAGCCCCTCTATCAGGTCATTGATAAATATATTTAACAGAATGAGGCCCAATATATAACCATGTGCCCCCCCCCCCCCCCCCCCCCCACTAGCAACAGTGGCCAAATCAAAGTACAAACTATTTATTACCCCCCTCGGCTTTCTACCGGTATCTCTGAGTCAGTTCTTTACCCAGCTGCACGCGTTTTCACCCAGTCCGAGCTTCTCATTTTATATATTAACCTATTATGCGGCACGGTGTCAAATGCTTTACAAAAATCCATATATACGAGATCGATACTCTCCCAGGTCCAACCTAGAACTTACTTAGTTGTCAAACCAACTTGATCAGCTTCTACATGATCGATCCCTCATGAACCCATGCTGATGAGGAGTTAAGGCCCATTTAGACACAACGATTATCGCTCAGAAGACATCTTTTGAGCGACTTTTGAGCTATAATCGTTGTGTGCATTTACAGGGCAAGGTGATCGTTCAAACGTTGAGCGATCACCTTGCGTTCTGAGTAGGGGATGCAGAAGACAAGTGGGGCCACTTGTCTTCTACATCCAGCTGCTCTCTGCTCGGAGCATGCAGAAGACAAGCGGGCCGTTTGTTCTCTGTATCCGGCTCTTCTCTGCTTGGAGCGCCCGGCTGTTATACAGCCAAGCACTCCGAGCGGGGTATGCAAAACACAGCTGGACCGCTGTGTTCTTCATAGCCCAGCTGCTCATAAAGTGCTCAGCTGGTATACAGCTGTGCAGGGTATGCAGAACACAGCTGGGTTCTTCATACCCCGCCTGTGTTCAGGGAGCGGGATACAGCAGAAACAATAGTATCAGCTGTATCCCACTATGAATTCCTGATCAGGCTGATCAGTGACTGCTTAACGAAAACTGCACGATGTCAATGCAGTTAGACACAATGATTATCGCTCAAAAGACGGCTTTTGAGCGATTATCAGTGTCTAAATGGGCCTTTATGCTGTTTTTCTTGAGGTATTTCATGGTGGCGTCTCTCAGAAACCCTTAAAAAATTTTTTTTACAATGATTGGAGTGAGACTTATCTGCCTGTAATTACCAGGTTCTCTTCTTGATCCCTTTTTGTATATTGGAACCACATCGGCAATAAGCCAATCTAGTGGTACAACCCCGGTCTCAATAAAGTCCCTAAATCTAAGAAATAGTGGTCTGTATCATGTCACTTAATTCACTTAGATTTTGTCGCTTTTAATCGGCTCTGCACTTCCTCCTGCGTTAGGCAGGGGATATTTTGGGGGGGGGGGGGGGTCATTTTATCCCCTTGCATCTTGTGTGACATTTCTTTTTCTCTCGTGAATATACTTGAGGAAAAAAAACTATTTAATAGATTTGCCTTCACCCCCATCATCTTCTATGGTTTCTCCTGCATTATTTGTTAAAGGGCCAGCGCTCTCAGTGCAAATCCTTTTACCATTTATATAATTTTAAAATCGTTTAGGGTTATTTTTGCTCTCTTTGGCAATCAGTCTCTTTGCCTCCTCCTTTGCAGTTTTTATCTTTTCCCAACAGATTTAGTTTTATTCCCTGTATGTTTTTAGTGCTTCTTCACTGCCTTCTTATTTTAATAATGTAAACGTTTTTCGGTTATTGCCCTATGTTACATGATAGTAAGTATTTTGCCAATTATTTTGTGTTTTTTGTCTGATTATGTCCTCTTTTAGGCTTTTGTTTCTCTAACCTAGTTTAGTATAGAGACTCACAAGTGAACCTCGCATTAATTGAGAATTGTTTATATGTATTTTTTTTACATGCAATGCAGCTTTGAATAATGGAGGAGCCTGGGGTGTCACCTATATGCAGCACAGCCCGCCGATATCTGGTGTCACTAAAAGGTTATGAACTATGCATGGTGCACTACACGTCCTGTGTGGCCCAACACCCTATTTATATATACTTGCACATAGGTAAGAAATGTGAGAACAAGTATAATGCTGGGCAGCCTCCCCCTCCATATAGGGAGGATATGCGAGTGGCTGTCATCAGTAATTTGCACCTGAGCTCCTCCCATAGCAGTTTGGCTGTCTGCATGCTGAGGGATATGGTGCATTATCTGCACCCCCTATATTATATTAGTATAGATAGGATTTGACCGATTCGTTTTGTGTTTTTTTCCCCTTAGTCTTGTTGAGCCACATTGGTTTCCTTCGAGTCGTTTTCCTTTATTTTTGAAGGGTATGAACTGCTAACGTGAGGTATTTAGGAGGTTTTTAAAAAGTCTCCCATTGGTCACCTGTACTTATATTTTTGAGGACATTGTCCCATTTAATGTTGCCGAGAGAAATTCTGAGCTAATCAAATTTTGCTTTACTAAAGTTTACTTTTTTTGTCGCTCCCTGATAAGGCTTCCTATTCAATGACAACTGGAAAGTAATTATATTGTAACTATTTCCGAAGTGTCCCCCAACCTGCACCCCCGTGATTCTTTCCGGTCTGCTGCTTAATCACAAGTCCAGAATGGCCCTTCCTCTAGTTGGCTCCCACACAAGTTGGGTAAGGTAGTTATCTTTAATTGTGCTCAAGAACCTATCACCCTTGTGAGATCCGCAGGTTTCATCTTCCTATAGTATAGTGGGATAATTAAAGTCCCCCATAATAATTACTTCTTTTCGATTTGACACCTCTTCTATTTGTCTTAGTAATACATTTTCAGTTTCATTTGTTATTTTTGATGGCCTATTAGGATTTTATTAGTCTTCCCTCCCTGTATTTTTACCCATAAAAATTCCAGATGTTCATCTCCTATACCTTATTGTAGTCTCAGGATTAAGTAGGAGTTAACATATCCCTCCCCCTTTCCAGGTTCCACGGTCCTTTCTGAAGAGGTTGTAGCCCTGTAAATTCACCGCCCAATCGCATTCATCAACCCATGTTTCCGTTATTCCTACTATATCGTAGTTTTCTTCAGACATTCTCACTTCAAGCTCACCCACTTTACTGATAAGACTTTGTGCATTCGTTGCCATACAGTTTATATGGTTGCGGTTATTTGTATTCATTATTCTACTTATGGTCCCATTAGCTGCTCTGTCAGTTCTAACTGCACTAGACCCCCCTACCCCTCTCCACCTCCCTCTCTCTTGTTGCCCTCCCCCAGTCCCTAGTTTAAACACTGCTCCAAACTTTTAGCTATCTTTTGCCCCAGCACAGCTGCCCCTCTCTCCTTACGACAGAGTCTGTAGGCGACAGCAAAGTCAGCCCAGTTCTCCAGGAACCCAAACCCCTCTTGCTTAGGGTGCCTTCACACTGGCGATGAAATCGCAAAATTATGAAGCCAATAGCTTTAAATGGCTTCCTTTTACCTGTGCGATATTTTAACGCTTGCAATGCAGCGTGAAAACAAAATCGCAGCATATCCATTCTTTCTGCGATCTCGTCCATTTTTTCCAATGGAGCCAGTGGCAGCAGCGCCGACCCCATTGAAGTCAATAGGAGATGATCGCGATCCTCTGCCATTGCTATGACAGCAGTAACAGGGGACTCCCCATGGCAAGGATTTTCAGCGGGCGGGGTTTGAAATATGGCAGTGGATCGCAACCATCTCCCATTGATTTCAATGGGGCCGATGCTGCTGCCAGCCCCATTGAAAACAATGGGAGAACATTAGGATCCACTGCTGCAGCAGGGAATTCCTTCAGCGAATGTGTTCCATTGATTTCAATAGGGCTGGCGCTGCTGTCTGGCCCCATTGGAATCTATGGGTGATGATCACTATCTCTTGCCATGGCTGTGATAGCCACAGCAGATTTCTTCAGCCCTGCTGGGATGGTAGGGTGTTTCCCTGCGAAAACGCCTCACATCCAGGGCTTCATAAGGATTGCAAGGGCAATATTGGGGCGTCAATCACATCCTAATATCACTCTCGCTAGTGTGCAGGAGCCTTTACACCAACTCTGACACCATTTGTTCACCTCCTTAACCATCCGCTGCCTTTTTGGTGGGGCACGTGTTACAGGTGGTATTTCTGAGAAAACTATCTTGGAGCACCTTGCCCTGAGCTTAGATCCTAGATCCCCAAAATCATTTTTAAGGGCCTTCCATTCACCTCTGACTTTGCCATGAGGGCCAATGTGTACCATGACCGCTGCATCCTCACTAGCCCCTTCCAGTCATCTATCAACCCTATACATCAAACACAAGCACCAGGCAACACACTATTCACCGATCCCGGTCTTTGTGGCAGATTGCCATGTCTGTCCCCCTAATAATAGGAGTACCCCACTACCAGTCCTGTCTTGCCTGCCCTGCGCTTTCCTTCCCCATCTTACTAGAGCAGTCATCTCCCCGGCGGTCAGAGGGCATGTCGCACTGCAGCATTGCTAATCCTATAATGTCATCCCCATCATCTCCCAACTTTGAAAACTTGTTGGGGTGTGCCAGTTCAGGACTTGCCTCCCTGGTTCTCTTCCCTCTACCTCTTCTAACCATCACTCACGTAGCTGCCCGCTTATCCAAACTAACATCCACTCCCACAAGTGCCTGGTCAGTGAGCAGCAAACTCTTTTCCATGTTGTCAATGGATCTCAGTATTGCAATCAGAGATTGGCCAGATACTTCCTGATACAAGCGGGCAGACAGCTGCATTCCCTCAAGAAGAAGCGAGGAACCTTGTCGTTCGGCTTGTGAGCTAATGTTTTTGGCAAAAAACCAACTAATACCTCGCCTTTATTACGTATTATTCACATGCAGTACGGCTTTAGACACTGGGGGAGCCCAGGGCAGTACCAATGTGGTCCACTTTTTGAGGTGCAGAGCAGCCCGCCGAACTATTATGGCGTCATTAATAGGTTGCTAGTCTGCATGGTGCACCACAATTATCAGAAGGTCTGACACTTTGTATCCACTCTGTGCAGGAGTATACACAAAGCAGCCACCCCCCTCTATATTAAGAGGCTGTGTGAGTGGCTGTTTCGTTAGTGTCCCTCACAGGTGCAAATAGTTTCCTCATTTGGCAGTTTAGCCGCCTGCATGTTGAGGGGATGCAACTATCTGCCCTCTTGTATCAGTAAGTATCTGGCCATTCTCTGTGTTTGCTTGATTTTATATTTTACTTTCTGTGATACCATCAGTATTGCAAGCTGCTCATTTAGAGCCAGGATCTGGGCTTCCAAATGTGCAAGAGAATTTATAGAGCTGCAAGATGAAATCACTGGCACGATGACATAATACATAATGTCATCGCAACAGGCAGGCTCTGCCATCATAGTGCAGGGACTACAAACTAAGTACATGTGCCGGACAGCCTCCGACATCAAAGTGCTGCCCGATACACTGTAAATACGTGTCCGACCTCATCCAACATCGGAGCTACATAGGAAAATCTGAATGCTTTGCATAGATAAGGCTTAAAGGGGTTGTCTCGCGGCAGCAAGTGGGGGTATACACTTCTGTATGGCCATATTAATGCACTTTGTAATATACATCGTGCATTAATTATGAGCCATACAGAAGTTATTCACTTACCTGCTCCGTTGCTAGCGTCCTCGTCTCCATGGTTCCGTCTAAATTTGCTGGCAGCTTGCTTTTTTAGACGCGCTTGCGCAGTCCGGTCTTCTCCTTTCAGCACGAGCCGCTTCAGTGTGCTCCCCGCTACAGCTCTTCTGCGCATGCGCAGACGAGCTGTCACTGCTCGGGAGCGCGCTGGAGCGGCCAATCTGTACCTTCCTCTGTCAGAGGAAGGTGCAGAGCTGCCGAGCTGTCCGGAGAAGCCGCCCAGCTGTCCCGCCGTCCAGCTGTCCTGGTAAGTGATGGGCCAGGGGGGGCTGCCGCTGCGATGGGGGGGGCTGTCGCTGCGCCGGGGGAACTATCGCTGGGCCGGGGGGGGGGGGCTGCTGTCACTGCGCCGGGGGAACTAGCGCCGGGCCGGGGGGGGGGAGCCGTCGCTGCGCCAGGGAACTAGCGCTGGGCCGGGGGGGGGGGGGGGGGGGCCTGTCGCTGGGCCGGGGGGGGCTGCGCCGGTTACCTTCTGCCTGGCGGTGGGTGACTGGTCGGCCGTGTTCACTCCAGGGGTCCGGTCGGCGGCTGCGGGGCGTCGTGTTGTCATGGAGACACAGCTGGCAGCGTCTCGGGAGCGCGCACGTCGGGCTGCAGCGAGCGACGGGAAAAGAGCCGGCGGCCATCTTGGGGAAACTTTTATAAGTTGCTGAAACGCTGGAACGGTAAGTACAAACCAGCTAGAAATGTCATTTACAGGGGGGCTTAGTAATGTGTACTTAATGGGGGGGACTGGGCAAAAAAAAAAATTCACTGCTTCCTCGAGACATCTCCTTTAAGACCACTTGCAATATTTGTACAAAATGTCAGGGACACCATTGTAACTCAGTTAAATGGTAAACTAAAAATGTAGGCAGGCCTATACCACAGAAACATCGAAGGCAGGAGCACAAGCAGAAAGAACTGAGAAAGAAAGAGGACTTAATTACAGACCAAAGAATAACTAAACCTCGAGTCGTGTCCGGGTGACCCCAAACTAGAACGAATAACCGATTCATGTCTTCAGCAGCACCAAGTATTGCAATCCCCAAGTTGTGGAGAGGAGGAGCGGACAGCTAGGCCCTCAGCTCTATCACAACCCCAACATTTAAAGGTATAATATAAAAATCAGGCATCTATAGAACATTATTATTAGGTTATAGACGCACTGTACTCTATGGTGTGGGTCAGCCTGGGGCTCCTCACCATATATGTTAACCAGCTGCTAAGAGTAGGTCCAGCGAGGATCCAAACAAGTCAACCTGAAAAGACCATTTGAATAGAAATAAGAATCAATGCATCCACAAACCAATATACGTGTACTAAATGTGCAGACATCACAGAGAACTGAACATTTGTATCTCAGCAGCAGGCTTAGAGCTCTTGTAGAGGATGCAGCAACGATCCAAGGGTGTAGGCTTTTATTTCAACCCCTATATAAGTAACTCAAGTCACCAGGAATGGGGCCTCCTTTGATATTTAAGCTTGTCTCTGACCTGATGGGGTGCCGCTTCTCACTAGATGGCAAGGGACAAGTCGTGGACGGTCTCGGCCTTTCCAGGAGAGAAATCCTACGTAGTTTGAGTGTCGCTAGGGACGCAGGAAGGTTCGCAGACCTCTAAATATAGCAGATTTACCATCTCTTCTGGCTAGAAGTTGAAAGGGCTAACCCCATCTGTATGGTATCTCTCGCTCCTTTAAGGCTGTCAGTAAAGGGCAGAGAGCTCTGCGGAGCTGGAGAGTCCTTCTAGAAAGATCAGTAAAGTGTCCTTAAATGTAATTGGCCCTTTTCCTTTAATCTTTCTCAAAATATCCTCCTCCTTATAGAAGTGGAGCCTGCAGATCCCATCATGTGGACGGGAAGCATTTGGGGACTTGGGACTCAGATCTAAATATTCTATTTATTTCCACAAGTTTTTCTAAAGGCCGTTTTAGGAGAGCTCTTTGTCCAGGTTCCACCTCTTCACTCAGCCCCCTGATATCGTCCAGATGAGTTAATATGTCAGAGATCTGGCTTGAGTGCGCTTGTAAAATAGTGTCATTAATGTGCATAAATATCTCATCTTGATTTTCCTCGATTTCTGTTTAACAGGCCATGGAGTCTCTGCAAAAAGAAATACAATATATAGGCCATTGTTGATGTGAGGTTCTTGAGTGGGGATGGCTCTCAAATGGGCTTTCCAGTCCCCAGCATCATTATGGACCGAGCCCGAGATGTATGGGTGAATTCTCACTAAAGGTCTGTAAAGCATCTCAAGGGAGAAACCTCAGCATTGGTAGATACCCATGCCCCCCAGACAATGTTATTGCTGATCAGTGTAGTTAGAATGATATTAGAAGAGGACTAGATTGGAGTACTACCATTTCACTTGTAATTCCCACCTCGAAAGGTCAAATACAGCCTCGCTCGACTCATCCTCTTCTTTTTGTCCGGCTCATCTTCCTATCATCTCCTACATGGCTACTACCATACCAACTAATGCTACTCATTAGGATTAGCCAATATTATATTTTAAATGGTGGGTGATAGTAAGCCTTTGTGGTTTTGTATTTTAAACAATACTGTATAAATCTGAACACTTCTCTCTATTCATGCATGATTCCTATTTGATAGGACTTCCCCACCACTTTCCTTTTGTCACCTTCATGTGATCAATTTTATAAATAAAGTTGTATTAAAATGGGAAAGTAATTAGAGATTTCTATAATGTGCTACGATGTGCAGAATGCAACATGTGTTTATTTGGCAGCACACACGATAGTATTTGAACAACAGAAATGGTTGAAAGTTTTAACTTTTGCTGAACTACAGTAATACAAAGTAATGAAGCCCAGGTTTGTAGAAGAGGTCATAAGTCATCGTAGCGTTATCTCCATAAAAGAACCAAACCACTATTAGAATCATTAAATTTATTCATTATTTAGACAATCAATGGATCATGGTGATATGTACCTGGATGTAAGGGATAAGGTCTGGACACTATAATGCGCTTTGCAGATGAAACATTCTATCTATATTGTTTAAAGAAACCCATGATACCCCTTCATGTGGAATCAGTCCACTTGGTCGAATTAGGCATTTTGTTTGTTGAGAAATACAATAAACCGCCTTAAAGTCGACTTGTGGACCTACGTGATTTTGCCACTGACAGAGCAAAAGACTGCTTTAAAACCGATCACAACTCCTCATGCTCAAACACGGGTGCTCATGAGCACGGAGTTCAAAGCCGCGGTGACTGGCAGACTGACGTGGAAAAAGAAATACACACAAGCAAACAGAGCTGGCTTGATAAAAACAGAACAATGTGTTCAAAAGATGTCCCATGCTCCACATTCCCCATTATAATGACCTCTTAAAATTTCCCAAAAAGGAAGGGCAAATTAAGAAGGGGGGAGGAGGTAGCAAAAAAAAGAAAAAAAAAATTATATATTAAACAGTGGTGCGGGTCGGAGTACTTGGTTGACGGAGGCCCAAAGTTTTGCACAACCAGCCAGCAAAATCAACTTCTTGAATTTCAGCGCGCTTAATGAATGTATGGGTCTATAGAGAAAAGAAAAGACAAGAGGTTTATACAACATATCCACAATACAGAACTATTAGGACAGGTTAACAATAAGGAAAAAACACAAAACACCAAGAAACCAGCTCACCTGTTTGCCAGACTCTCTGGAGGTGAGAAGTCAAGTATGAGAACAAATAATCCAAAGCTCACAGGCAGCAAGTTGATTTGAACTCCATAACCTTCAGTAAAACTTCAGATTTGGTCCAAATGACACTTCAACACGTTCCAAGTGCTCTCCGCACCCTTATTTATGGCACAGAGTGTGCTTGAAACACGGTGCCTCATTTGGGCCATTATGTGTCATTATGGAGCTCAAATGAAGGGATTTGCTATTTTATCTCCATTCTGGTGAGCTGGAGGCTTCGTACTTATAATCTAAGAGCTGCGATTGGAGATAAATGGCACAGACTAGTTTGGAAAACCTTTTACAAATCTATTTTCCAACTAGTTGGCGTTTACAGGTGTACATTTTTTGTTTATACTTTTTTTGACGTACATGATATCTGGTAGGGAATTCCTTATTATTAGTATTTCCCACATACACGTCGAAGCAGTTGTCCAGGCTGAGAGGAACATGCCTGCCCCCTTCTAAAATCAGCGGCACACATCCATGGGTTGTGCGTGGTTCTGCAGATGAGCTTCTTTCCGTTATTTATTTTTTATATCCTGGAAACCCTTGAAGTTGTTTTTGTTATTTGCTCGCACTTCATTTAGTTGTGAAATACATAAAGGGGTCTCTCTCCATGAAATGCCAGCGTAGCCTAAATCACTCCAATAATTTAGTGCACTTTTTGGTGTAAACTAAGCCAACTAATAGGTGGTACAAATGTAGACTAGACGGTCTTAAAAGTCACCAAATTTACCATCCAGTATGAGGCACTGCATTGAATCTGGAGATTTTTAAGACTGGTCTTAGCTTGTACTGTCTAAGGGTGCATTCAGACGACTGTATATCGCCTATATACGGCGTCTCTCTTTGCAGAGAGAGGCGGCTGGAAGAGCCGGGAGCAGTGCTCTGAGCTAGTGCCTCCTCTCCACCCCCCTGCACTATTTTCAATGAGGAGAGGCGGCACGGGGGCAGAGCTAATTCTTAGAACTTAGCCCCACCCCTGTCCTGCCTCCTCTCATTGCAAATAGTGCAGAGGAGCAGAGAGGGGGTGGAGAGGAGGCAGAAAGGGGGTGGGAGTTCCGGCCGGCATAAATACCCGGCCAATATGCGGTCGTCTGAATGCACCCTAAGGCCGGCTGCACACAAACTGATTTTTGCTACCAAATCCGTGGGCAGCGTCAGCAAGGAGGATCCGCAGCAAATACTGTTCAAAGCATGCTGTGTAAACTCGCTTTGTCATTCACACTTGTGGAAACTAATTGCAATTTCCGCAAGCGGAGGAAAAAAGTCAATGGAAGCCATCCGACCCACAGCCGATCTGCAACTGACATTGTGGATAGGCCGCAGTACCTGCGTTATTGCCTAGACACAGATAACTTTGGTCGCCAGCTGGGGTCAGAGCCGGAATCTGCTGATGGCAGCCTAACTCATATATTATTAGTACATGTATCATGGAGTTTCCTTTTATAGTCTTTTTGGATGAGACACGGCTACATCCCTTGGCCTATCAGGTGGTGCGCAGTCACTTTACACTAAAAATCATCTGGACCAGGGGTCCCCAACTCCAGTCCTCAGGGACCACCAACAGGTCATGTCTTCAGGATATCCTATAGCAAGAACACCCGTGGCAATGTCTGAGGCGCTGACAATAATTACATCAGCTGTGCAACACTGAGGAAATCCTAAAAACATGGCCTGTTGGCGGTCCCTGAGGACTGGAGGTGGGAAACACTGATCTAGACTACCAGATTTCATACATGGTTATCAAGAAGAAGAAAAAGCTGGTAAAAATGTTGGCGAGATTATGAAATGTTCAATATTTGTTTTGTAACCACATCACTTACCATCAGCATCTTCAGGTCTGCTCGCTCTGCTGGATTCTTTATAAGACTGAGGGAGACAGCATTTGTTAATAGATAATTACCACAATGGATTTGAAAACATGCCATCAATACGGGAATGAAGTGTAGCCTCAGCTTTAATTCATGGGGTTTAACTTCTTAATGCCGCAGCTATTGTGCCAAGTATGAAAGTTGGAATCCTCACTGATGGTAAGAGCAGGGCTCCAGTGCATCCTGTAGGGAGGGCAGTGGTCGTTGCACATGAACCACCAGCCTTAATAACTTCCACCTATTGTGTACTGGAAACGAGACACCCCAAAGTCCTGCTAGAGTTCTGAGTGTCTAACCACTCCACATTTTTATTCACAAATGTGTCAGTTTTCTCAGGAGGTTTTACAACCCCATATGAGACAGCTGTAAAATGTACACACTTGTCGTTCTGCTACTTCTCTTGTGTACGGTGACACCAATTACAAACATAGGAGTCCATCTTGGCTTTTGGAGACTTTTCACCCAGAGATAAATTTTAGGGCACCGTGGTATAATTGTCAATGTACTGCCAGGTCAGAATGTTAAAATTCAGCAAAAGTGACACGGCTTAAAAATATAGATACCCCCAAATTATTTTTCTGGAGGCTGTGTGCATCTAAAACCCCCATTTTATTTAAAATTGCATTTATTCCAAATTTCATCGTGTATTTGTGTTGGCCATTCAAAGGTCTCATAGCTACAGGAACTATCACATAAAACACTGTATTGTACACTCAAGGTTACGACGGGGTCCCATTTCGTTGCTTCTCTTATGTATAAGAATGCCTGATATATTTTGTGGATCTCCCTATTTTAGGGTCCCGCAGTTCGTTCTGATAAGTATATAATTTCGGGTATCAGTGTTATTTTGCAAGAGACACAAATCCTGCTACCATCCGTATAGGGGTGTGCTGGGATTTTGAAATGTATTAGGAGAAAAGATGTTTTTCCCTAAAGGTTGTGGAATACACCGTGCCATCGTGCAATTTTATTACTGGACCCTCCTATTGAATTAACCCAGTCCAAAAATTACTAGCCCGTTAGTAAATGAAGTGACCATCGTTAAAAAAAGAAGCCGTACAATAACCCTCCCTTGTGGTTCTCTAAAAATCTGGTGTGGATTTAAACTAGGATTTGATGGATTTGTAGAGCAATGAGATCTTGTATCCCTTAGTATGCTATTCTCTCTGTGTCCTCTGCACCACTTTTTTGTTGTTCTAGGTATAGGGTCTCCAGACGAAGTTCAACAAGTCGGCGGACATCTTCTGCCTCATGGCTGAATCTGAGGTCAGAAGACTGAAATAAAAGAGCTTCAAAAATGCTCTCTGGAACTAGAAAAAAAAAAAAAAAAAAAAAATAAATTGGAATTTTTGCCCAGTTGATCTGCAACCTGCATGAAGTGGATGGCTACAGGCACAGGATTTTCTTTAAACCAGATATGGCTGCAAAGCCTGATCCGATATATCCACAACACCCATGAATTTACTGTAGTCTGTGACGCAGATCTGCGTTTATGTGAGGTGACATCATGTTGTCCTTTTAACTTGTGTCTGTGCGGTCAACGGTCAACATATACACACCCTTGAGATCATTAACTTTTATTACAAAGTGGTTTCCACCACAAAGACAGAGTGATTCTTCCCTTTCAAGGCCCTTTCTGACTAGCTCCTGTGGTAAACCCCTTCCGTTTTTGCAGACTGTTCCACAAGCCCCCATCTTAGTGGCACGTAGGTGCTAATGGGGCACTGATTAAGTGTATGGCCGCCTGCAGATGGCCGGGTCAGATCCTGCTGCGAGAATTCTCATAGTGGGACCCGACCCGCGCCCCTGCAGTGAGCAGTGCGGCTCACCCGCTTCCGCATCTTCCTCTCTCTGTGATGTGCCGGCTGACGCTCAGTCAGTGCATGTGCGGAGCGGAGCCGGCACGTCAGGAGTGACATTTCTGTGCGGGTCTCTGAGAGACCAGCACAGAGAAATAGAGCATGCCGCGATTTGTGAGCCAATGACTGGAGGACGAATGAGAATTGTTCACTTTTCGTTCGTCATTCATTTGATTCAGGCATAAAACCATCGTTGGCTCGTTCACTTCTTGTTTGGTTTAAACAGCACTCATTCAGTCCCTCTAATTCGCTTATACAGGGACTAAAGGACTCTCGTTTAGACAGGCAAATGCATTGTTGGCTCCTTTAAACAAACTGCGTGAGTACGAACAAGTAAACGGTGATGTCACTCGCTTGTTCATACAAGGATTGGCTCGTGTAAAGGACCGTAAGCCCGGCATCCGACACCAAGCTTAGTATAATGTTCTCCGGCGCACGGTGCACTTAATACATGAAGAAGTATATGCCTCTTCATGTATTAAAGGGGTTGTCCCGCACCGAAACGGGTTTTTTTTTTTTCCAATAGGCCCCCCCGTTCGGCGCGAGACAAACCCAATGCAGGGGTAAAAAAAACCAAAACCGTCCAGTACTTACCCGAATCCCCGCGCTCCCGCGACTTCTTACTTACCTTAGTAAGATGGCCGCCGGGATCTTCACCCACGATGCACCGCGGATCTTCTCCCATGGTGCACCGTGGGCTCTGTGCGCTCCATTGCCGATTCCAGCCTCCTGATTGGCTGGAATCGGCACACGTGACGGGGCGGAGCTACAAGGAGCAGCTCTCCGGCACAAGCGGCCCCATTCGGAAGGGAGAAGACCGGACTGCGCAAGCGCGTCTAATCGGGCGATTAGACGCTGAAATTAGACGGCACCATGGAGACGGGGACGCTAGCAACGGAACAGGTAAGTGAATAACTTCTGTATGGCTCATAATTAATGCACAATGTACATTACAAAGTGCATTAATATGGCCATACAGAAGTGTATACCCCCACTTGCTTTCGCGGGACAACCCCTTTAAGCGCATCTCTAGCACCTCCATCCATCCTCTAAGGAATGTACACCAGGTCCGACCTGCCGTACACTCCTAGAAAAATTCACATCAGATGCTGGCGTACATTATACATAAATCTGTCAGTCTGGGGGTGAACTCGCACCCTCCCCAAAGTCCTGCCCATTGTGAAAGTATTAAGAGGATCTCTGTCACATTTGTTATTTACAGGGTTAATATTTAGTCTTACTGAGCCGTTCGGGAAGCTTGTAGTAGCAGCGTTTCATGAAGACCACGTTTAGTCATTGTATTTGTATACGTTATTTGCTTGCAATGTGCCAGAAACAAATAAAATGAGTTACCAAAGTTGTACGCCCTAGGGAACACCTATGTGATGCTCACCCCTGTCATAACCAAAATCTGCCTCATCCAGGACTCAAGGTTTTACTAACCCGGAGGAGTCCTCAAATTAGAGAACCGTGTAAAGACAAGCCCTCCTTGGTGGCTAGCTCTAGGGAGGTGAAGCACACAAGTCTCCCCTATGGGTCTAGCCCATGGGATATCAAAAAGGGAGGAAAATGTGAAAGTATTAGGATTAGAGATGAGCGAGCGTACTCTGAAAAGCACTACTCGCTCGAGTAATTTGCTTTATCCGAGTATCGCTGTGCTCGTCCCTGAAGATTCGGGTGCCGCTGCGGCTGACAGGTGAGTCGCAGCGGGGAGCAGGGGAGAGCGGGCGGGAGAGAGGGAGAGAAAGATCTCCCCTCCGTTCCTCCCCGCTCTCCCCTGCAGCTCCCCGCTCCGTGCCGGCACCCGAATCTTCAGGGACGAGCGCAGCGATACTCGGATAAAGCCAATTACTCGAGCGAGTAGTGCTTTTCCGAGTACGCTCGCTCATCTCTAATTAGGATCATTGTGATACACTTGTTATTTAAGGGTTAATATATACTGTGTACCTTCCTTACCATTTATGTACAAAGTCTTGAAAATCTCCTGTAAATATGCCAGAAGGAAGCTTAGGAGGAGGCTAAAAAAAAATAAAAAAAACATAAATAGATGATAAATACACATAATATATATATATAGCAGTATTTGACAGATTAAAGCCGTGCAGCTCAATTAATTTCAATGGGGCTTCTAAAGTTCGAGGACAAGGCCAGCTCCAGCGGTCCCACAGAAGTGAATGGAGTGGCAGAGCACAAACTTTGCTGCTGTTCCATTCAGACATGAGGGCAAGGAACCACTGTTATTATGATATGTGCAAGTTTCAGCGGCCGCCCCCTACCAGACAGTTACCATTTTAAAACGGTCATTTAATTTATTTTTTAAAATGTACAGAAAAGGAGTTTCTAAGACTTTTTGCATTGTTTTATTAGCCCATTCTGTACATCTGCTCTGCAGCGAGGAGAATGCCTTGCTAGCAGAAGACAGCGCTCCAGCTGTATCTGCAAGAATTGTGTGTGTGAAACTCAATAAAGTTTAAAAAAGTAGGCTTTTTGAACAAAGTGCTCAGCGGGAGCCGCCGTGTCTGCAGTTGTACTATACAGAACAGACACAGCTGGAGCGCCCTCTACTGCTTCTCCTATGTAGTGGGGTGAATACAGAGTTCCCTCGCAATATTCATCTAGCTCTGCAGCAGAAGAGGAGTTTAAGGAAAAGGGTACAGAGTAAGCTAATAAAACATATTGCAAAAAATGGTTAGAAATACTTATTCTGCAACATTAAAAAAATAAATAGAAACATTTATATGAAATTTAAATGATGGTTACACTTTAACCCCTTAAGGACACGGTCTATTCTAGCCATAAGGACACAATGATTTTTGGGGGATTTGCATCTCAACCTCTCATAATTTTTTCCATTGACATGGCCGTACTAATGCTAACGTTTTGTATGGCACACTAATTTGTATTAGTACCATTTTGAGGGTACATATAATGTATTATTAAATTTTTTTGGGGAGGGAGAGAAAACATTGTGTTCAATTCATTGTACAGGTCATTACAGATACATATCAAATATGTGGGATTTTTAAAAAGTTTCTATGCAAGCTGGTAAGTGTGCAAAAAGGGTAGGGCCGATAATGTCACAGAGGGAGGGAGCTTCCTCTGTGAACCCTTTACATGCCGCGATGTACATTGATCGTGGCATGTAAGGAGTTAACATCCCTGCTGTTGCATCGGGAGGCTGGCTATCAGTCACAGCCAGCTCCTGCTGCGGGATGGCGTGGGCTCACTTCTGGGCCTGCACCATCCACAGGACGTAACTTTACTTCTTGTTGCATTAAGTGCCTCCAGCCAGGACGTATATACTTCAGTCTTGTGGCATTAAGGGGTTAAATCTTGGCACAACCCCTTTAATGCAATTATAACTTAAGCACGGTAAATTATAAGCAAATTTTAATGGAGGTCATCATAATCTACTTATGTTTTGAACAGACTCCTGCAAGAAATGCTAATTAGATTTGATTTGTGAAAGTAATTAATATACAGCCACATTATTGCGTCTTACATAGGAAGTAACACTGAGAAAAGCTCATCCGAGTAAACGGCCATCAAGTGCAGAATAAAAGGATATTAACTGAAAGGCAAGTTTTCTAACTATATCTGAGGATTATTAAGGTAATAATGCCTGGGCTTGTCCATCTAGAATACCCGGGCTTGTCCATCTAGAATACCCGGGCTTGTCCATCTAGAATACCCGGGCTT
The DNA here is from genome assembly GCF_035609145.1 of Eleutherodactylus coqui. Lineage (NCBI taxonomy): Eukaryota > Metazoa > Chordata > Amphibia > Anura > Eleutherodactylidae > Eleutherodactylus > Eleutherodactylus coqui. The sequence continues at coordinate 220,373,266 of NC_089843.1, forward strand.
GTCCATCTAGAATACCCGGGCTTGTCCATCTAGAATACCCGGGCTTGTCCATCTAGAATACCCGGGCTTGTCCATCTAGAATACCCGGGCTTGTCCATCTAGAATACCCGGGCTTGTCCATCTAGAATACCCGGGCTTGTCCATCTAGAATACCCGGGCTTGTCCATCTAGAATACCCGGGCTTGTCCATCTAGAATACCCGGGCTTGTCCATCTAGAATACCCGGGCTTGTCCATCTAGAATACCCGGGCTTGTCCATCTAGAATACCCGGGCTTGTCCATCTAGAATACCCGGGCTTGTCCATCTAGAATACCCGTGGTTACGACAGCCTTAAAAGGGCTTGTATAGATTTTACAAAAAATAAACTTTTATAGGTTGATAACCGTGAAAAATCCACAGGTGCTCGACAGTCCCCTGGCTGTGTACGCCAACACTGGCTGAAGCGATGGCAAGCTACGACATACCATACTTGCTGAGAGCAATATCCAGCGTTTGGCACATACTGCCACATCATACCATCAGTCAATGTAAACACACAGCATCAGGAGACCATGGACCGGGCCGGAATGTAAAGGTGAATATGTATGTGTGTGGAGGAACGGTTTGCATTAATAGCTGGGATAACCCAATTAAATCTAGATTCAAGTGCCGTTTATGAGAAAGCAGGATGGAAGGTAGCGTAGAAAAAGATGCATGTCAACCTATAAGACACGGATAAGCCCATCACAAACAAGTTAACCCCTTAGTGACCGGGCGTTTTTTAGCTTTTTTCCATTTTTGCTTTTTCCTACTCCCTTTTAAAAAAAATCGTAGCTCCTTTATTTATCCATCGACGTCGCTGTATGAGGGCTTGTTGTTGTTTTTTGCGGGACGAGTTGTATTTTTCAATGGCACTATTTATTGTACCATATAATGTACTGAAAAACTTTTTAAAAATTCTTAGCGGAGAGAAATGGAAAAAAAACAACATTCCACCATCTTTCGGTGCGTCCTGTTTCTACGACGCACAAACTGCAACAAAAACGACCTGATACTTTTATTCTATGGGTCGGTACGATTACTACGATACCAAACTTGTATAGTATTGTTTTTGCTGTAGTACTTGTATTTTTTTTTTTTTAAGATATTAAATTTTTTTCAATTATTTTCTGCGGTCATTTTGTGCGCGCAATAACTTTTATTTTTCCGTCGACGTAGTTGAGCAAGGGCTCATTTTTTGCGGGATGTCCTGAAGTTTCCGATAGTATCAATTTGGAATACATACAACTTTTTGATCGCTTTTTATTGCGTTTTTTCTGGGAGACAGGGTAACTAAAAAAATGCATTTCTGGCGTTCTTTATTTTTTTTTCGGACGACGTTCACCGTGCAGAAAAAATAATGCGCTACTTTGATAGATCGGACTTTTACGGACGCGTCGATACCAAATACATATATTTATTTTATGATTTTGATTTTTTAATACTAGATATGGCAAAAGGGGGGCGATTTAAACTTTTATTTTTATTTTACAATTTAAAAAACTTTATTGATCTTTTTTTTTTACTTTACTTTGAAGTCCCCCTGGGGGACTTTAACATGCGATGCTTTGATCGCTCCTGAAGTATGACGTAATGCTATAGCATTACATCATACTGCTTTTTTACAGGCAGTCTATGAAGCCACCCTGTGTGGATGGCTTGATAGGCAGTCTGCTAAGGCAGCCCTGGGGCCATTCATTAGGCCCCCGGCTGCCATGACACCTGCACGGATCCCCCGATCTCACCGCGGGGTGGCCGTGCGGGACCCACAAACAGCGTTCGGGGGATTTAAATGCCGCTGTCAGAATTGACAGCGGCATTCAAAGGGTTAATAGCCGCGATCGGCCGAACGGCCGAGCGCGGCTATTGCCCGCGGGTGTCAGCTGTAATAAACAGCTGACGCCCGCGCTGTATGGAGGGAGATAGCGGCACTGCCTCCCTCCATACACGTCCTGCAGCTGCAAGACGTAAAAACACTATGGCCCGGTCGTTAAGGGGTTATGGATCAAGGGATTTGTAGTAAGTTTTGGAAGGCAAGAACATGAGCATCCTATAGTTCACACTACCCAATGATCAAATACTTAGTGAACTTTACTGCTTTTCTCCAAAAGTACAAAGTTCATAAAGAGGAAACACCTACACAGACATTTTTTTAATTGCCTATTAGTCTCCTGCACTGATGAGCATTTACAATATTATGCACATGTATCCCAAGGACACTTACCTCATTTACAATGTAATCCAACAGCTCGAATATAGCCATAGCTGGCCGGCTATCCATGCAATGACCTGTAGGTAAAGAGGAGGTGAAGGGTCGTGTGAGGAAAGGGTTGGGTTTTTTTTCTTAGGATAATGGCAACATTAACCCCTTAGTGACGAAGCCTGTTTGCGCCTTAGTGACGGAGCCAAATTTTGGAAATCTGACATGCGTCGTTCAACGTAGCATAACTCCGTAAAGGCTCTACATATCCCAGTGATTCTGACATTGTTTTTTCGCCACATGTTGTACTTCATTTTGGTTGTAAAAAGAGACCGATATAATTTGTATATATCTATTAAAAGTACCAATATTGGAAAGATTTTGAAAAAAATTGACATTTTTTCAAATTTTCAACTGTAATATCTCAAATATGTGCAATCATACTGTACAAATTTTTGATAAGATATATATTTCCATCTGGTTACTTTATTCTGAATGCACACTTTAAAAACTTGTGTTTTTTTTTAACCATTTAGAGGACGTACAAATTTAACATTACTTTTCCGCATTTTGAGGAGCACTTTGTTTTCCTGCACCAAGCCAAGTTTGCAAAGGCTCATGAGTGTCAGAATAATAGACACCCCCCCAAATGACCCCATTTTAAAAACTACACCCCTTAATGTATTCACTGAGGGGTGCCATGAGTATTTTGACCCCACCAGTTTTTTTCAGGAATTAATTCAATTTAGAGGAGAAAAAATAAAATTTCATAGTTTTGCAAATATGTCATTTTAAAGACATATTTTTTTTCCTATATTGCCCATGAAAATGAGGATTTACACCCCAAAATGGATACCCCCGTTTCTCCCGTGTTCAGAAACATGCCCATTGTGGCCCTAATCTTATGGCTGTATGCACAACGGGGCCCAAAATGAAAAGAGTAGTCGGTGTCTTTCAGAACTTAAATTTTGCTTGAAGGCGTTTTAGGCCCTATAGCACACTTGTAGAGCTCTTGAGCGGCAAAAACCAAAGAGAACCCCCACAAATGACCCCGTTTTGAAAACTAGACCCCTTAATGAATTTATCTAGGGGTGTACTGCCCATTTTGACCCCACAGTTTTTGAATGAATTCAAGCAAAGCAAAAGGAAAAAAAATTATTTTCGTTTTTTTGGCAATTCTGTCGTTTTAAAAACTGCTTTTTTGGTACAGCACACATATGAATGAAGACTTGCACCCCAAAATGGATACCCCTGTTTGTCCCGTGTTCAGAGACATACCCATTGTGGCCCTAATCTTTTGTCTGGATGCACAACGGGGCCCAAAATGAAAGAAGTAGTCGGTGGCTTTCAGAACAGGAATTTAGCATGAAGGTGATTTAGGCCCCATTGCCCACTTGTAGAGCCCTTGAGCGGCCAAAACGACAGAGAACCCCCACAAATGACCCCATTTTGAAAACTAGACCCCTTAACAAATTCATCTAGGGGTGTACTGTGTATTTTAACCCTACAATTTTTGCATAAATCTAAGCAAAGCAGTAGGAAAAAATTAAAATTTTCATTTTTTTGGCATTTGTATCAATTTAAAAACTGTTTTTTTTGTACAGCACACATAGGAATGAAGACTTTCACCCCAAAATGGATCCCCCTGTTTGTCCCGTGTTCAGAAATATACCCCTTGTGGCCCTAATCTACTTACAGGACACATGGCTAGGCCTATAATGGAAGGAACACCTGTTGGACTTTAGGGTACAACGGAATAAATTCCAGGCCCCATTGCCCACTTGTAGAGCCATTGAGCGTCCAAAACGCTAGAGAACCCCCTCAAATGACCCCATTTTAAAAACTAGACCCCTTAATGAATTCATCTAGGGGTGTACTGTGTATTTTGACCCCACAGTATTTGAATAAATCTAACCAAAGCAGAAGGAAAAAAATTACGTTTTTCATTTTTTGGGCAATTTTGTCAATTTAAAAACTGGGTTTTTTGTACAGTGTACATAGGAATGAAGACATTCACCCCAAAATGGATCCCCCCGTTTGTCCCGTGTTCAAAAACATACCCATTGTGGCCCTAATCTACTTATAGGACACATGGTTAGGCCTGTAATGCAGGGAACACCTGTTGGATTGCAGGGCACAACTGAATGAATCCCAGGCCCCATTGTTCATTTGTACGGAATAAAAATTGACTCCCTAAAAATCCCCCTCCCCCCCTCCGCTCCCACACACTCCGCTCCCACACTCCGCTCCCACACACTCCGCTCCCTTTTCGGCGTTCCCCAAATCTTAGATAAAAGTAATAATGTGAACTGTGTGGTATTTCCGAAGACAGGGGTAATTCCGAAGGCTGGTTGGGATGGGTATATGGGGCAATAAAACCGTGTATCCCCCCTCCTCTCATGCTTTTTGGGGGTATTTCGTGACCTGGGGTATAAAAAGTGGCGCTCTGTGAGTCTCCGTAAGCTTGATGAGGTGCGGCGGTCTCGCACAGAAGACGCTCAACAAGCTGCTCCTGGAACTGCAGGAAGGCGAGCGTTCCCGGGGCTTCTTGTAAATTACGTATTACAGGTAGCGCTCTGGATAACGCCGGGCTCACGCAGCCGTAGGTGGAATCCGCTTGCGGAGGCCCGCAGCGGATCCCAGCTGTGACCCTGCGTACGGCCGCCTATTGTACTGCGCATAACTGCCTACTCACACAGGCGGTCATTCGCAGTACTTTTTTAAAATTTGTATTTCCCGCACCGTCGCTTAGCGATGACACGGGTACCCGCAGCCCATATACAATGTAGTTGCGTATGGGCAGCGGGTATATCCACGACCATGGAGCACAATGGGCTCTATGTTGCGGATATCCGCGGTAAAATAGAACCTGCTGCGTTCTCTTTTCTGCGAGTGGATTACACAATTCCAACCCACTAATGTGAGCGGAATTGTGTAATCCAATGCGATTGATCTGCGTATCAGACGCATGCGGAATCCGTAATTCCTATCCGGTCATGTGAGACCGGCCAAAGGTGGATCGCTACCTTTTTTTTCACGCGACCAGGGACCGCTCAACGAGGCCACCCGTCACTGCCCCAGGCTCTTGGTGACCGTTGGTCACTGGGAGCAAGGAGATTTTAAATTTCCTGTGCTCGCCGACTCCTGCGCATGTGTTCGCTGTTTTGCCGGCGGTCGCATGCGCAGGATCCGGGAAAGTTCACGGAGGAAGATCGCGTTGGGGTGCAAATACGGAGGCCTCTGGTAAAAAGTTTCATCTCCTCTCACCGATCGCATCGGTGAGGGGAGATGAAGCTTCACCTTTTTTTTACTTTTACGTGATCGCCATTATCCATTGTATAACGGCGAACACGTGATCAGGAACCGCTCACCGCGGCCCCCTGTGAAATCTCCAGGCTCTCGGCTAAGCTTTGTAGCCAGGAGCAGGGAGATTTTAAATTATCCTGGCAATCCACGGCTTTTGCGCATGCGTCCGCCATTTTGGCGACGGGCGCGTGCGCAGAAGCTGGGGTAAGGTCCGCGGATAAATCCGCGGGCCTTAGGTACATTATATCATCCTCCCTCACGGATATGATCCGTGGGGGAAGATGAAACGCAAGCTTTAACTTTTTTTTAACTTTTGAAAACTTTTTAAAACTTTTTTTTTTACTTTACATGATCACTGTCATCCATTGGATGACAGTGATCATGTCCCCGGTATAATCTCTCTGTTCCTGGCTACACATGGCAGCCAAGAGCAGAGGGATTTTAAATTTCCCGGGGCTCGAGCCCGTCTGCGCACGCGCCCGATGTCAATCATCGGGCGCGCATGCGCAGACGGGGATTCGGGTCCTGGGACATCAGGGAGGACTTAGGTGAGTATTTTCACCTCCCCTCATGGATCCGATCCATGAGGGGAGGTGAAACTGACTTTTTTTTTTTTTTTTAACTTTTTCGCGATCGCCGCTATCCAATGGATAGCGGCAATCGCGTGCCCGGGGACCGCTGTAAGCGGTCCCCGGTAACACCTCCTGGTTCCCGATTACCTTCAGGAGCCAGGAGATTTCAAATTTGCCGGGGGCTCCCGGGATTCTGCACATGCGCCTGACGTCATCATCTGGTACGCATGCGCAGAAGACCGCCGGCGGGTCTGGGAAGATCTCCGGGGGACACCGCCGACAAGCCAGGTAAGAATTTTCAGCTGCTCCGATGGATCCGATCCATCAGGGCAGCTGAATATCTAAACTTTTTACGCACTTTACTTTTTTGCGATTGGCGCTATCCATTGGATAGCGCCGATCGCAATGCCGGGGGGACTGCCCGCATCCTGGGATGACAGCTCCATGCTGTCGGCTACCTGCAGGCACCGACAGCATGGAGCTGTCACGTCCTCAGGCAAGTGGGCATCAATCCAAAGAGGATGCATAAAACTACGTCCTCTAGGATTAAAGCCCACTTACTGAGGACGTAGTTTCCCGATGGGGCAGTCGTTAAGGGGTTAAACAAGAGTTCAAGAACACCATGAACATACACAAGCCAACCTACCACTTATTGGTCTCCCAGGAGGCCTTGGACGGGGGGAAATGCTCTGGGACTCTCCATCAGCTCCATCCAATATAGGGCGCCCGAATATGGCTTCTAGCTCCTTACCGTCTGGTGGTGGTATAGGATATCTTCCTATTGAAAGCTCCACCAATGACAGACCCATGCTCCAGATGTCTGACTGTACAGAGTAATGGGTGCCTTGCAAGCGTTCTGGCTAAACGGGGGGAAAAAAAAGGCAGAGATGCTAGTTCCATTTGAGAAGGTTTAATGTAACAAGCTGTGCATGCACACATTATACTACTGTAGATGCATAGTGGGTATAGGTTCATGTATACATAGGAGTTCTGTCTGCCCAATCAAGCTCTTGTATTGAGAGGAACCCATACTTACAGACATATAGGACCTGGTGCCCACAAAAGAGTTGGCCATGGAGTCTATGAGTTGCCCACTGACGCCAAAGTCACACAGTTTGATCTCCCCTCGGGAATTCACCAGTATGTTAGATGGTTTGACGTCTAAACACAAAGTCAACAACTTTCAATATAATAAATGGACTGAAAAGCAAAGGAGTCCGCTATACATTTTTAGACATTAAATCAAATTTTATAACAGATCTTTATTTTTTTCTTCCTTACCATTTCACCGAATTGAGCATCTCAGAAAAATGAACCTTTAAAAGGAACATTCTGGTCAACAGTGAAAAGTCCACCGCACACGGTGTTCAGGCGCGTTTCCTACTTTAAGATTTTAACCTGGTACCAGTCATATTAAGGCTGGATTCAGACGAACGTATATTGGCTCGGTTTTCACGCCGAGCCGAAATACAGCGTCTCTCTCTGCAGGGGGGGAGCCTGGAAGAGCCAGAAGCAGTGCTCTGAGCTCCCACCCCCTCTCTGCCACCTCTCCACCCCTCTGCACTATTTGCAATGAGGGGAGGCGGGGTGGGGGCAGGGCTAATTCTCGGAACTTAGCCCCACCCCCGTCCATTGCAAATAGTGCAGAGGGGCGGAGAGGGGGTGGAGAGGAGGTGGAGAGGGGGCGGGAGCTCAGTTCCTGCTCCTGGCTGTTCCATCCTCTCCCCCCCTGCAGACAAGGACACCGTATATCGGCTCGGCGTGAAAACCGAGCCGATCTACGGTCGTCTGAATCCACCCTAAAACTGTAAAAACACTTCTGAATTAAAAATACTGACATTCAGGTTTAAAGTACATATATTTGTGGTACAACTCAGATGTCCAAAATGGTACCAATAAAAACTACAGTTCGCCTCGCAAAAAATAAGCCCTCAGAGCTCCGTCCATAGAAAAATATAAAAGTTACAGGACTTTAAATGCAGCGATTTTAAAAAAAAAACATTTCCAAAAAAAGGGTTTTTATTGCAGAAAAGTGGAAAAAACCTTAAAAGTAAGAATTTTCGTATTGTAACCGTACCGACCCGCAGAAAAAAAAATGGATTGTGTCATTTATGCTGCATGATTAACACTGTAAAAAAATAAAATAAAAAAAAATCTATGGCAGAATGGATGCATTTTCTCTCCCTATCATAAAAAGAAAATAATAAAAGTTTTACAATATAGTCAAATGTACCCAAAAGTGGCAACAAAAACTACAGTTCGCATGCAAAAAACAAGCCGACGGAAAAATAAAAAAAAATTATGACTTGAAAAATGGAGAAGAAAATCCGACAAAAATCTTTGCGTCCTTAAGCCCAAAATAGGCCGCGTCATTAAGGGGTTAATGTTTTATTTATATATTTCTAAAAATCTTAAATATCTCTCACACACAAAAAACTGATTGGTGGGAATCCCAAGTAGTGGAATCTCCGCCAATCACTTATTGATGATTTATTTGTATAATTTTTTTACAAGGTTTTTATTGTGCAAAAACAGTAAAAAAAAATTATTTATATTAAACACAGCTCTCTAAAAAAAAAGCTATCATGTGGCTATCACACAGAAAGTAATGGCTCCTGGAATGAGACGATTTTTTGATTATTAAGGCCCAAAAAGGCTGAATTTATTAGTTTTTTTAGAATGACTCTTTAAACATTTAATTACCTCTGTGCATGATCTGGTGTTTTTCTCTCAGGTAAGCAAGCCCCCGAAGAACTGCAATGCTTACTTTTCCTAGAATTTCCTCTGGTATACGTCGGGCTTCTTTAAGAACTTGGTCAAGAGATCCTCCGTCCTGTTGGCAGACATTGCATTATAGTGGAAATACTGAATAAGGGTTTAAAACCAACACAAGCTTCATTCATGAAAACTAGTACAAAGCAGTAGTAGTAAAGTAGATTCTAACTACCAAAAACATTAAGCCTTTTTTATTAACTACTAAAAACAATGAAAATAAGTTGCTAGAACCCAACTGGTGCCGGAGGCCCTTACAGGGCCAGTCAAAGGTTTGGGGACGCCTTGTCATTCGGAGCCTTTTTTCTTTCTTATGCTTTACATTGCAGATATGAAAACTCTAAAGGAACACATATGGAATTAAGTAGCAAATAAAGTAACCGTTAAACAAGAAGGTTTTATATTGTAAATTATTCACCTTTTGCTTTGATGACAACTTTACATTCTCTCAGCTACATGGTGCCCACCTGGAATGGGCAGAGCACTAGTTGGTGCTTTAAAGGGGTTGTCCCGAGGCAGCAAGTGGGTCTATACACTTCTGTATGGCCATAATAATGCACTTTGTAATGTACATCGTGCATTAATTATGAGCCATACAGAAGTTATAAAAAGTTTTTTACTTACCTGCTCCGTTGCTGGCGTCCTCGTCTCCATGGTGCCGACTAATTTTTGGCCTCCGATGGCCAAATTAGCCGCGCTTGCGCAGTCTGGGTCTTCAGCAGTCTTCTATGGAGCCGCTCGTTCCAGAGAGCGGCTCCGTGTAGCTCCGCCCCGTCACGTGCCGATTCCAGCCAATCAGGAGGCTGGAATCGGCAGTGGACCGCACAGAAGAGCTGCGGTCCACGAAGACAGAGGATCCCGGCGGCCATCTTCAGCAGGTGAGTATGAAGACGCCGGACCGCCGGGATTCAGGTAAGCGCTGTGCGGGTGGTTTTTTTAACCCCTGCATCGGGGTTGTCTCGCGCCGAACGGGGGGGGGGGGGTTTAAAAAAAAAAAAAACCCGTTTCGGCGCGGGACATCTCCTTTAAGTTAAGATAGGTTGTGTATCACCTGAACTAAATCCTTGGCCTTCAAAGGAGTCCTTGGAATTCTGGAGCTGAAAAAGCGGCAAGCAGGTTGAACAGAATAGCCTATAGCGTAATTTGAAGAGATGACCTCGTGAACCCAGGTGAGATGTAGGTAAGCCAAGCCTTCCCAGAGAAAGTCATGCGCCCACCCTGCATGAATTGAGTCGGGCCACCCTTCACGTGGAAGATAACCAAGGGCTGAGGTGACACCAGGAGGCTCTTGTGATGTTTTCTTACTATCTGAGCTAAGGGGAGGAAGGTGTGGGAAAGGTGTGGGGTCCAAAGCAGTAAAATTGAGATCTTTTCTTCTGTAGAGCTCTCGCACGCCTGGACCCGTTTTGTGGCAGGTGGGAACATTTTCCACAAGTGGCATCAGAGATGATCTCATTCAGTCTGGACAGAAGTCTTCAGCCAACAAAAAGAAATGCTTGTTGAGGACCTTTTAAAGGAAGCATCTGTGACCCAGGTTTTTAAGCATAAAGGTGTAGCTTGTGGCTACCAAAGCAACCGAGGCACAAGCTAAGAGTCTGCCCGGATCTAGCGTCACAGATAAACTTCCCCGCTTGGTTTATCTGATGTGCAAGGTCTACCAATACTTCCAGCGAAGAAACAGACTGAACACCTCTGCGTAGTTTTGCCCATTCGGTAGTTGCCTTGCTGACCCAGGTAGAGGCGAAGGCTGGCATCAGCGCTAAACCCACTGACTCAAAGTAGTCTGTCACACAGGTCCTGAAAAGATACAGTGTCCGTCATAAAAAGAGTGGTATGTTTTGCCAAACTGTGGATCCACTGCGGGTGAAGACTACCATTTCTTAAACTCTGGGAGAGATACAGGAGGTCTAAACGCTTAGATTCAGTAAAGCGTTTGTTGGAAATGTTCCATTACCTGGTTAATACATTGACAAACTTCTCATGAGGAGGAAAGTCTTTGGATCATGCCTTGGGCGTCCAAAGGAAAAAGTTGCCACTCACATAATAGCTGTCTGATCCGATACCTCAAGGGTATCCTGAACAGCGACTATTCGGCTATCCACCATAGTGCAGAGTTTAGAAGCCTGTTCCTCGTCAGATCAGAATCAGAGCGAGACTTGGACAGTTCACAATCAAGACTATTGGTCCTGAGCGCGTCACTGGAAGTGTTGGACAGGAGGACAACATAGGAAATCTGGATGATTGTCTTGAGCGAGAAGGCCTAGTCCTCTTTCGTGGTCCACCACAGGAGGAGTCATGCACGACTAAGTCTTCTGTAGGATACATTCCCGAGAGGTGAACTAGAAGTACGGTCCAACCTGTCTAGAATTGCCGTAGACGCTCTAGCAAGGTCCGAGAGCGCCTGTGACGGAGAACGTACCCATTCTGGTTCCGCGGTCGGTGGGTTCTGAGTGGGAGGGGCTCGAAATATCCACATGTAAATTTTGTTTTGCAGTGAGAGCACGCATAGTATGTGGCTCTGGCTGATCTCTGTTTAGAGACTTCCACTCTCACAGTGGGCATGGCGCTAAAAATGCCATGGACAGTTAATATAACCCTATCGCAAGTGGCAATGCAGGAGGGGTTAAAAAAACAAGGGAGCTAGCCACCAGGCAGAGCTTACCTGAGCTATTCAGTATAGCAGAGGACCATGCTGAAAACTGAAGAACAGCATGTGAAGGTGGGCCCTGTAATGGTGTATGCCGAGAGCCAATGAGATGCTCGAGAAACAAGGCACACTGGGCAGTGATAGGAGAGGCATCAGCCCTCCCTGCAACCACCGCGTCTATAAAGATTATGCCCGCCCTGGGAAAGTGGCCTTAGTAGGCCTGAAGCTGGGAACTAAAACTGCCCGACAGTGGGAAGCAGCCCGGCAGCACCAGTCCACCACTGGACAACGGTTAGTACGGGCGTAACTCCCCAGGCCTGAAAATGCTCGGCAGAGGAATATAGCTAGTAGGAGAAACTAATACTTTCTGCTCAGGGTCCGCCTCAAAAGGGGCCATAGCTGCACCCCAGGTCTTCAGCCGTGTCTCACCAAAGATACAGACAAGGAAAAAAAAAAAAATGATGGTCTCACAAAGCGCAAATCAGATCAGATGGCATGTTGCTGCAGAATGCATCTGGTAGCTATGTAGGTTAAGGCCGGGTCTACACGGGGCGGAATTTCCATGCTGAAAGTCCGCACGGCAATTCTGCCGGGATTAGGAGCTGCAGGCATTAGCCAGCAAAGTGGACGAGACACGCTGCAGCCAAGCTGCACGAAAATGGACATGCGGCGCAGAATTTAATTCAGCAGCATGTCAATTATTTTCTCGTTTCCGCAGCGTCCTCTCTCCTCTCTATGGGGAGAGAAAGCAGCAGCGGAATGCCAACGGCGAAATCCCACGGAAATCTCACGGTTTTTCAGTGCGGTCATTCTGCGAGAATTCTGTCCTGTGTGCCCCCAGCCTAAATGTGCCTTGAATTCTGAATAGATCACCAATAATGCCACCAGCAAAACACCCCCAACAATATCACAGATCCTCCTCCATGCTTCAAGATGAGGACCACACATGTAGAAACCATCCGCATCTCACAAAAACATGGCAGTTGGAACCAAAAATCTTAGTGATTTTCCATTGGCCTAATGCCCATTCCGTGCATTACTTGGCCCAAGCAAGTCTCTCCTTGTAGGTGTTCCTCAGTAGTGGCTTCTTTGCAGCAATTTGAGCATAAAAGTCCCGATTCTGGCAGTCTCCTCTGAACAGCTGATGTTGAGTTGTGTCTTGTTCGTGTTGGTGGATTTCATGGCTGCACTTGACGATACTTTCCAAGTTCTGGACTGACAGACCTTTACATCTACAGTAATGATGGACTGTCAGTTCTCTTTACTAAGTTGAGTGGTTCTTGCCATAATGTGGATTAGAACAGTCTTCAATAGGACTAAACACTATGGAACTGTGTAACAACCCAGCCTCTGCACAATAGATGGTCCGAATACATTAAGGCGGCATGAAATTCTAAGACTGCACACCAGACCAGTACCTGATGAAGCTGGCAGAATGCCAGCAGTGTGTAAAGCGGTCAGCAAAGAAAAATCTGAAATATAAGCCCACTCTGGTTTGTTCAACATTTTTTTGTTTACTGCTTAGGCCGGGTTCACACAAACGTATTTTCGTCGCACAATGTACACGCAGATAATACGCACAATGGCCGCCTGCACACGCGCGGAAATCCCGCGGCGGGATTTCCGCCACTGAAAGTTTGCATAGGAGTGCATTACAATACGCACTCCTATGCAGACGGCCGCGGTTTGGCCGCGCAAAATCTCGCGTGGCAAACAAACCGCGGCATGTCCTATTTTTGTGCGGGGCTCGCACTCACCCGGCCGCCGGCTCCGGTCTGCGCCGAAAGAGCCGGGGCCGCCAGGCACAGGCGAGTACGCGCTCGTCCCTGCAGGCTCTCGGGTCGGGTCCCGCGGCGAGAATTCTCGCTGCCGGATCCGACCTGCTCGTCTGCAGGCGGCCAATGCCTTCCATTGCTGCACTCACTTGCGTATATTTAATGCGTATGCAGCATGTTCTATTTTTCCACGTATTACAAGCACAAGAGCACTATTGTTCTCTATGGGTGCATCCCGAATGCATACGCAATTACTGTGCGTATTTCTGACTTTTTGTTTTACGCTTGTTGCCAGGAGACAAGCAAAGAAAGTTAAAAACAGAAGACAAAGTTGTAGGCAGATCGTTGAATACAAATGTAGGGACCACCAACCCACCCAAGCTGTTGTCTGCGGATATTGGAGGCCATAATAATAATACCAAGGCTACTTTTGATATAGGAAATCTCATTGGTCTGATGCATCGGACATGGCTGTGCAAAAGCGGGAAAAAAAAACAAAAAAAAAACAGCCAAGCTAGCATCATCCTCTATCAATTCTCACAAACACAGGAAAGCACAAGGAAATGGTGTCTGTGTGATCATGTGAGCACTAAAAGGGGGTTTCCGTGGTGTTGGGGAACTTCTGCCATTCTCTGCTTGCATTTGTTTTTGCGCTCGTAAAAAAAGCAGTACATGCACAAGCATACGTGCGCAAAAACGCATGCATACGCGGGTAAAATGCTGGGAATTTAAATTTAAAGAAAAAGAAAAACGTGGAATAAAAAGTTGTGTCCAAACCTTTGGCTGGTACTGTAGATTTGCACTTACTGACATATAAGAGGCACAGTCTCACAATTGTAGGTAGGGTCTGTATGTTTTCAAATAGAAGCGATGTGAATAAAGTTCCTCTACATATAAAGAGCTTTAATTTATGCCAAAGCAGAATCAAGTTGTAACCTATATGTAAAGACAAAACTAAACCGGGTCTGTCCTTATAATAGCCCACCCTGTGAGGGCTGTGTAGTTTGGAGTTCGGTCCAGTGCACTATTAGCCCCCACACCAGGGGGGAAAAAATGGTACTGTTTAGCTACATGAAGAAAGTCTAAAAGCTCTTACCATGTGCTCCATGCAGATACTGATCTCTCCATCACTGTAGAAAGAACCGTAGAAGCCAACAATGTACGGGGAGTTACACTCATGAAGGACTTGCAGCTCTCTAATTATTTGATTTCGGATTGCCGGCTTGATTTCTAGGTGAATCAGCTGTTGGAAGAGAAAGGTGGTATAAGTGCATGTTTACACGTGACAGTTTACTCTGCAGACTCCGCATCCAATTCATTCCGAAATCCACATCCTGAAGTGTCCCACTGGTGTCAGTGAGAACCTGTAACACGGTGTATGTGGCACAGATTTGTGGCGCATGCGGTTTTGGAATCGGTGTGTTAAGAAAAAGCACCGACATTACAATTTTTCCGATAGACCCCGCTAAATCTCCATGCGGATCTGCAGCTGAAACAATCTATCTGCAGTAACCATGCAGATTTGTACCACGTGAACATAGTCCACTGCTAGGGCCACACATTATGGAATTTCCTTGGGCCGGCTTCACACAGGTGTAAGCGAATGTACGCACGCATCTGTGTGCATTCTGCTATACTTGTGTGTGTGCAGGTCATCTTTGATTTCAATGGCCAAATAAGTTTATTATGGGCTAATTGGTGTGTTATAAGCACCGAGATAGGACATGCTGCTTCTGTTGTGTGAAATGCGCGCGCATGTAACCCAACCCATTGAAAGCAACGGATTCTGTTTACTGCATATTGCAAACAGAGATTTTGCATGCATAATACACAAGGCGAGTGCTAAAAGCGCTGTACTGAGCCTCCATTGAATTCTATGGGGCTTCTCAGACAAGCGTTTCGAATTCGGCCTCTATTTTAGTGCATCCCAGCGATTTTTAACGCACCACATACCCCATGGCAATGATGGGGTGCATTAACAACGCTGCCGAACACGTTTGAAGACACTGTAAAACATTTTTACTAACACCTGTATAACACTGGTCTAGGTTGGGTTCACACAGGTCCGATTTACAGCGGGAAATTCTGTCTCAGAAATCTCGCCCACATGGGACAGCGAATCAGTCGCGGCAAAGCCGGCATTGCGGCGTGGATTCCGGGGCCACAGCATGTTCATTCCCCACCCCACCCCCTCCCGTTGCGGTCACGCTCTCCTCTACGGGAGCGCGGGCCGCAGCGGAAAAGCGTGCGGCCAAGCCGCTCCACAACCCGCGGCCTGTGGCAGAGAAAACCGCTGGACTTCTACTTACCTGTCTGGGTCTTCCCTCTTCTTCGCTGCGGATGTGCTGACCAGCGCGCCGCCGCACATGCACAGTGGGAGTTTTTTTTAAAAAAAACTCCTTTTATCGTGGAATCCGCGGCCCATCCGCTATTCAAATGCGGATGGGCCACAGATCGGACGGCTTCCATTGACTTCAATGGAAGCCTTCTGTTTGGGATCTACAGCAAAACGAAGCGTGCTGTGATTTATTTTCCGGACCAGAAGGTCCGCAAATCAAATCTGCACGCTTTATTTCACTTGCGAATGCCCATGTATATATTGGCAGCTTGATAGTGGATCATGGGGCCTAAGGACACCTTCACACAGTGCGTATCAGCTGAGGACCTTCCGCAAAGGAAAACCACAGTAAATACGCTTGAAATCCGCAGTGGTTGAGTGCACACCTAAATGGGGCGGATTTGGCCGCATTATTATTGCGGATCTGCTGTGGAATTTGATCCTTGAGCTTCAAAAGTGAAAACTTCAGCAAAAATCCAAAGCACAAATAGACAAGCTGCCGATTTAGAATTCTACGAGGATATTTTCCGCTCCATGTGAAGATTTCTGAAATCGCCTTCACACAGCTTGAAATGTAAATGCTACAGAATCTCCACAGTTCTGTTGTGTGTGAAATCGCCCTAAGGTTGCCTTCACACACCCCCGTGAGTGCTGCTGAACTTCCTGCAGAATTCTGCAGTATTTATATTTCAGGTTATGTGAAGGAGAGTTCAGAAATCGTCACATGAAGCGGAAAATTTCCAGAGTTTTAAGGTCTGTTCACATGGAGGAATTCACCGTGAAAAAATTGCAAGTGGATTCCACCTCTCAAGTCCACGTCAACGCCTGCAGCTTGTGAGGCGGAGTTCATTGCGGAGAATTCTGCAGTGTGAACATACCCCAAGGCCGGCTTCACTTGGGCAATAACGCTGAGCAGGATTTGTGCTTTGCCAGACAAACAAATATGAACACCATTCTTTTGAATGGGGTCATACACACGAGCTGTGTTTTTGGAAAAAAAGCAGCATGTTCTATTTTGTGCGTGCTCTCACATCGCACCCCCATTGTTTTCAAAGGGCCGGTGGCGGCATTACTGGCCAATTGAAATCAATGGGAGAAACTCTGGGATCAGCTGAAAGATCCCTGCATCCCCGAAGTGATGCAAGGCCGTTTTCACATGAAACCGCCTCACATCCATGGGGAATTCACATGGTGGGGAGCGAGATATGAGGGCGGGATTTACGAACCCATTTAGTGCTCGTTCCCGTATGAAGTTAGACTTAGAAGTATGTTCACATGTTGTGGAGTTTCTGTAGTGGATATGGCTGTAGAAAGTCCTCAGCAAATTACAGTAAAGGAAAGGTGGATGAAATTTCAAGAAATCTGCAGCATAAATTGACCTGCAGTGCAGATTTTAATTCCACGGCATGTCAATTTACACTGCGGCTTTTCAGCATAGATCACGTTTTGCAATGCAGAGGGCGAAACCTGTTAAAATTTTGCAGAATTGCGGCCCATAAGTCTCAGCAAAAAAATTTCACTGTGGAAAAACAAGCAAATCCGCTACATGTGCCCCGAAATGTATCTGGAAGATGGAAAGAAACGGCTATTCTCATGTGAGTCAATGAAGAACAAAATTAACTGACTTGAACTTGTTTTTCCAACTACAATGAATGAGATCAACTTAGAAATAGCCCATAGCAAGCAGGGATTTACTGCAGGACATAACTTCACAGGAAGACAGAAAATAAAGAAAGAGAAACAAACAATCGAGATGCAGATTACAAGGTGGGGCTTCTAGGAAGAACCCCGTACAAGGAACAAAGTCTGAGCGTCTCTTTACCTTGCGTGCCATGATAAGTCCAGACGGCCTATGACGAACTTTTGTCACCACTCCTCCATTTCCTGCGCCGAGTTCACAGATTCGTTCAAAGTCATCGTCTTTTAATTCTCCAACTTTGGCTTTTTGCGTAAGAAAAGCTTCCAGACGCTTTTTCTGTTGATCATCTAAATCCAGCTCCTCTAATTTTTTTTGAAGATCTACCAGATTTGCCCTGTATCAGGAGAAACACGCGACAAATTCAGATCACATGACTAATATTTTCATCAATATTATGTATCCCGCTATACTACATGAAAAACTCTCACAAGAAAAAGTGACGAAGGCCGGATTTAAACAAGCGGATTTACGTGCACTATACGCGGTAAATAGAACCCACTGATTTTAATGGGTTTGTTCACAAGCACGTATTTGCGTGCGCAATAAAGTTGTGCAAAAAAACTACACAGCAGGTTCTATTTTCTTGTGCATTTGCAAAAGGACAGTAAAAAAAAAATAAATGCAATTGCACGAGCAAATACGCAACACCCGATATGCAAAAACATGGTGCAAATACGCATACACTTGTGTGAATCCAGTCTAAAAGGTACAGGAGGCCATAAAGCACATTTACTAATATGCTGGGGCAGACTTACTAACCAAAACACAACAGTTTCCTGGTGCGAATTAAGCCAGAAAACGGTTTTGCATGCTTTGCACTACATTTACTATGTCTTTTTAGATACCTTGTTCAACTTGTCTGAAAAGGGGGTGTTGCCTAAAATGTGCCAAAATTTTGGCATAAACATAGATCAGACAGTCTTCAACAGATTTACCATCCCGCATGAGCTGCTGTGATCGGACAGACGCATTTTAAGACTGCCTTAATTTGCAGCCCAACTTTAAAGTGATGCAAAAGTGGGGCACGTTTACTAATGAAAAAGCTCCCTAAAGTGCCGTCCACTAGAGGGCTCCCTTTCTTCTAGTTTGCTGTCCACTGCCTGTTGTCACATGAAATCAGCCTCTAGTAACGAGATAAGAGACAACAAGAAGTGGAGTAGGGTGATGACTCAGGCTGTTCATAGAGTTTATGATGAGCACATGAGAGGGGCGAGGATAAATGAGAGAAGCATAGACTCCTACAGACATGCTGCTTGAGCTAATGGTAAGTTGTGTTACAGCTACTGAAATCACATCTACACTGCTACCCTGTTTCACCCAAAAATAAGCCCGTCCCTGAAAATAGGCCCTATTCTGATGTGTTGGGATTTTTGGGGAGGCTTAAAATAAAAGCCCTACCCTAAATATAAGCCCTAGCTGTATTACATAAAAAAGGCATACCTACCTAGCAGGCTCGGTCTGGGTCCTCCTGCTGCTGTCCAGAACTCCACGGTGCGTCCAACAGTCATCGTTCGTCCATAGAAGATCACTTCCTGGTTACAGGATTTATAAATCCCACCTCCAGGAAGTGATGGCTCTGATTAGTTCTCGAGTGCTGCTCAGCCAATCAATGTAGTGCTTGATGAACCAATGCGATGGCTTTTGATTGGTTCATTGAGGGCTGCATTGATTGTTTCTTCGACCACTGCTCAGCCAATCACAGCTATCACATTGTGGAGGTGGGATTTATGAACTGGCCAATTAGTGCTGTGGCTCAGTGTGTCAGAGCTCCGGAGAGCAGCGGGAGGGACCTGGACCGAGCCTCATAGGCAAGTGTAATTAGACATCCCTAAAAATAAGACCTAGCGCCTCTTCTGGGGCAAAAATTTATATATAAGACAGGGTCTTATTTTCAGGGAAACACAGTTGGTACTGCTCTAGTGTCATATGATGTTATTCCTTTGTTAGAGAGTTAGCGAGCAGAATCTGCAGTTTTCTTCATATGCAGCGTATAGAACACATAACAGGAGATGCCAACCGTCAGCTCCGAGTCAACTTATTTTGAAAAGTTAAGCATGCATTAAATCCACACCACGGGGCAATTTCTGCAGATTTTTTTTTATGAAACATGTAGATGAAATTTGTTCGAGTCTCACCCACCTATCAAGTTTTTTACAGCAGTTTTTTTCTTTTTTGTAAAAAATAAGTTCTAAATGTTGGCACGTCATGTTAACACTTTTTGAGCCTTTTAACTTTTCTTGCCCCTTTTTAGGGATGAGCGAGTATACTCGCTAAGGCACTACTCCCTCCAGTAATGTGCCTTAGCCGAGTATCTCCCTGCTCGTCCCGAAAGATTCGGGAGCCGCCGCGGCTGACAGGTGAGTTGCGGCGGGGAGCAGGGGAGAGTGGGCAGGAGAGAGAGATCTCCCCTCCGTTCCTCCCTGCTCTCCCCCGCAGCTCCCCGCCGGCCCCTGAATCTTTCGGGACGAGCGGGGAGATACTCGGCTAAGGCACATTACTGGAGGGAGTAGTGCCTTAGCGAGTATACTTGCTCATCCCTACCCCTTTTGAAAAAAAGAAAAAAAAAAACAGCAAGAAAGGTACAAATTTACTAACATTTACACAAGAAGTTGGTGTAAGTTTAAGTGGAAGTCTATGCCAGCTGCTAAAGGGGTTTTCCAAGCAAAAACTATTGATGACCTGTCGTCAGGATAAGTCATCAACAGTTAAAGGGGTTGTCCCGCGCCGAAACGGGTTTGTTTTTTTTTCAATAGCCCCCCCGTTCGGCGCGAGACAAACCCGATGCATGTGTTGAAAAAAAAAAACGGATAGTACTTACCCGAATCCCCGCGCTCCGGTGACTTCTTACTTACCTTGCGAAGATGGCCGCCGGGATCTTCACCCTCGGTGGACCACAGGTCTTCTGTGCGGTCCATTGCCGATTCCAGCCTCCTGATTGGCTGGAATCGGCACACGTGATGGGGCGGAGCTACGAGGAGCAGCTCGCCAGCACGAGCAGCCCCATTCAACACGAAGAAGACCGGACTGCGCAAGCGCGTCTAATCGGGCGATTAGACGCTACCATGGAGACGGGGACGCCAGCAACGGAGCAGGTAAGTGAATAACTTCTGTTTGGCTCATAATTAATGCACAATGTACATTACAAAGTGCATTAATATGGCCATACAGAAGTGTATATCCCAACTTTGTTTCGCGGGACAACCCCTTTAATATCTGGGGATCTGCCGCTCTCCGTGCAGGGGCGGACTTTTATTATAAGAGATGAGAGTGGAAACACCCTAGATAGCTGAAGTTGGCCATTACACTTCTGCCACTTCTGCCTTCAAGAACGGGGAAGGATGTAGAGGTGTAATAGCCACTTCAGCTTCCGTTGATATCAAAGGGAGTGAAGTCAGCCAGAGTACTTCCACTCCCATCTCCTATAACGAGGTCCAGGCTGCTGCACGGAGAGTGGGCTGGGCGATCAGTTCTTTGCGTGGGGTCCCAATAGTTTTTGCCCAGAAAACCCCTTTAATAGTCCTATATTCAAAATCTGCTATTAGAAACTACAGCAGGACATGAAGTAACATCTCCCTGCTAACTACCATCTCTCATGCTAACCTAGGAGAGCACCCGCCTTGGTTTTGCAATAGAGTCAGCATCTTGTAGGGCAGTCACTGCTGCATTGCATGCTCGTTGCGACCCTGACAGACTCTCCTGTGGGGCCACTATCAATCCTGGCCGACTGTGTCCTGCCCACATACACTGACACAACACCGCATCTCACCTGTACACAAGAGCAGCACTACTGACAGTGGGTGTAGTAGTCTGCTGTGCCGCAGAGGTTCCCAAACACCACTTTCTTAGCAAAGTGCACTGCTCCTCCCACATGACCATTATGTTAATGCAGGTCCATTAGCCCATCTGCTGACCTCCCGCTGTTTTGACAGCGGCGTGCGAATTTGTTAGAGGGCAGGCTTATACAAGCGTATGTTAATTACGCATTATGTGCGCGAAGTACGCAGTGAATGGAGTCAATAAAAGTACATTCATTTTCATAGATCCATTCACCCTTGCATATATACACATATATACACATATAATATGCGTGTAAAAAACGCACGTTCTATTTTACCGCCTATTACATGCGAAAGAGCCCTGTTTTTCTCTATAGGCGAGTAATAAATGCTGTGCATATGCAAATATATTGCGTATGTGAAACATTGATACTCAATGACAGAGCGGGAAATAAAAAAATAAAAAAATTCAGGCTGCGCTTCACGCTGAAATGCGCAGTAAAAAAAATAAATTAAAAATCGCTGCTATACGTGGCAATACGCCGACTCCCACAGAATGAAAAAAAACTCCATGTCACCCCTCCCTTTAGGATGAGCTAAATATTTTTTGTTCCATGTGAAGAAATACAATTAAATTCAAGTGTTCCTTTCAAGTGGAAGTTCCTTCCATATCGCAATCAAAAAGAAACCGCGCCCGCGAACCGACCATGTGATTACAGCGTCGAGGCGTATTCACCCAGACAGGAACTGTGTCCCACGGTGAAAGACTGCCAGGCTAAACCCTATGTTTTACACCCAATGGTTTCTATATGCTTTACCAGTACAAGCTGCGCGGCTGAAAAAGAAAAACGCATTAGAAAACAAAAATGAAAAAAGTGCAGCGTCCTTCTGCGTCCGGGTTTGACTGCAGAACACGCCGACATCAGCTTGGCCTGCTCTCCAGAAACCGAAAACGTCTTACTAATGCCGAGCAGCTTCGAACCGAGCTGAACGAGCACTAGAGAGGTTCACGGTACCGTCAAAAGTCTGTGGACGAACCTCCTAATAACCGAGTTCAGGCACTTTAACTGCACCTATGGCAAACCGCAGCGTAATGCCATAGAGGAACAGTAGCGTCATGGGTTATATTGAAGAGCTCGGTGACTTTAAATGTGGCACAGTCACAGGATGCTTAAGGCTGGGTTCACACGGGGCGGATTCCCGTCGAAAATCTCGCGGTTTGGCCGCAGCAAAAACCGCGAGATTTCCGCCGGGAGAACCGCCGCGGCTTTGAAGCGGCCCGGCCGCTCGCTCTTTCACTGCAGCCGGCGCTCCCATAGAGGAGAGCGCGGCTGCAGCGGAATGAAAAAAAGAATGGACATGCTGCTTCTTTTGAAACCGCGGCTGCGGCCGCCACAGCCGCGGTTTCAACCGGATTTACCGCAGCGGATTAGCCGTCCCGTGTGGACGAGATTTCTGAGAAATCTCATCCACATGGCTGGCTAATCCTGGGATTAGCGGCCGCGGGCGGATCTGCTGCGGCAAAACCGCGGCAAATCCGCCCTGTGTGAACCCAGCCTAAATGGTCTCAAGTTAGTTCAGAAAATTTCTAATCTAGATCTTGCCCAGTTAACTGCAAGTTTGATTATTGTGAAGTGAAGCATCAGTCATGCATAGAACAAGACACGAAGTTCTGGGAAAAAGCAAAAAAGCCTGTTCTGTGCTGCATTAGTCACTACAGACTTCCATGCTGCTCCTGGAAGTGACGTCCGCACAAGAACTAGGCATCAAGTGCTTCATGAAGCGAGGTGGGAGGAGTATCATAGCCCCTTGAGGAGACACCTAGAAAGTGTGCAAGGAGACTTATAAGACCATGCATGCTCCTCTGGGAAACATATGCAAATAAGAAAGATGGCACAATACCTCTGCAGCGCCACCTATTGGACGGCAGCATTCATGCAAATCAGTGTCCAACCCTTTATACAGGTCCATGTAACAATGATTGGGAATTGAAAACCAAGCCAGAATCCATACTCAGACAGCTGGTTTTCAATTCCCTATCATTGTTACATAGACCTGTATAAAGGGTCAGACATTGATTTGCAGGAATGCTGCCGTCCAATAGGTGGCGCTGCAGAGGTATTGTTCCATCTTCCTTATTTGCATGAAGTGAGATTACATGATCAACAAGCTCCACACAAGGCTAAAGCACCATTTACATGCAACAATTAGCGCTCAAAAGCCATTGTTTGAGGGATAATTGTTGTGTGTAAATGTCCCCATCTTTCACTCTTCGACAGAATGGTGATTTTTAGGTTAGTTTAAAATCCATCTTTCAGCCGGAGAGCTGATAGCAGAGACCGCATGCTATGTTCTCGACGGGAGCACTGATTGTATTGTATTCAACTTGCAGCCCCGTGGTAGAACAAAGGAGCTGTATGCAGAGAACAGACCATCTGCTGTTCTCTGCATACAGCGCCCAGAAGCTAATTTACATGCAAATGAAGGCAATAAGCTGCTAATAGGCATTGGTGTCCATTAGCAGCTTATGATCAATCAAACGGTCATTCGCCCCATCTTTTAAACAAATTTTGAACGATTATCTTTGCGTGTAAATAGGCCTTAAGATCCCCTTAGGCAACACCACGCAGCACGCCACCACTGGACTCTGGAGCCCTGGGAAGTGTTCTCTGGAGTGAGCAATCTGGCAGTGCAAAGGATGAATCTAGGTTTGGCACATGACCAGGGAGTACAATCTAATGGAACGTGTAATACCTACTGCAAACTATGGTGATGGGATAATGTTATAGAGTTGTCTTGCCAGCTCCAGTTAGGCACATTATTCCTAGTGAAGGGTAATAATGCTACGGCATTAGGCCCGCCTCACATGACTGCATTTGAATTGTGGATTCTGCGATCGGTGTCTGTGTGGATGATCTGCTGTAAGACACTGGCATTGAAAGGCATGCCTTTTTGAATTTTCCTTCACACTCGCAGATACGAATGGAGTATTCCGTGAGCCGAAATAAAATCCCAGCATGCTCTATTTTACTGCTGAATCTGCACGGACAGCCTCCATTGAGGTCAATGGAACGATTAAAATTGCGTATGCGTTGCGAGTACCTGCATCATCACCAGCAGCGGCGCAGGTAATAGAAACAAAAGAAAAAAAAAAAAATGTACTGCGCATGACCGCCTGCGAGCATCCGCGGTCATACGCAATACAGTTACTTGTCATATGCAGGTTCACTGGCCGGGCTTACAGCCGGAATCTGCTGCGGGCCTCCTGCATGCGGAATCCAACCAGTTTGTGCGAGCCTGGCCTTAGACAAATGTATGCCTTTCTACTTTGTGGCAGTGTGGGAAAGGCCCTTTCGCACAAAGCAATGTCCATAAAGACATGGTGTGACAGCTTGGTGAGAAGGAACTCGAGTGGCCTGCACAGAGCCGTGACCTCAACCCCATCAAACACCTTTAGGATGAATTGGAACCCTCCCTGCAAGCCAGACACTCTTATCCAACATCAGTTCCTGACATTGCAAATGCCCAAACACACTCCAAAAGACATGGAAAGCCTTCCCAGGAGAATGGAGAATGGAGTGAAGGTTGTTGTAGTAGCCAATCGTATCCCAACTCTATATTAATCTTCATGGTGCTGGAATAGGACATACAACAAACCCACATAGGTGGATGGTCAGGTGTGGATATAGTATACACCAATCAGCCATAACATTAGACCCCCTGCCTAATATTGTGTAGAGTCCCCTGTGGCCAGAAGCGTTGTGACCCTTTAAGGCACGGACTTCACAATTCCTCTGTGGGTGCCGTGTGGCATCTGGCACCAAGACGTCAGCAGCAGAACCTTTAAGCCCGGCAAGTTGCGAGGTGGGGCCTCTATGGATCGGACTTGCTTTTCCTGCACATCCCACAATTGCTCGATCAGATTGTGACCTGGGGAATTTGGAGCCTAAATCCACACCGTGAACTCTTGTCATGATCCTGCTGAAAGAGATCTCTGCTACTAGGGTGTATAGCAGCCATCAAGGGATGTACTTGGTCTGCAACAATGCTTAGATAGGTGGTGGTACATGACAGGGTAACATACCCATGAATGCCAGGACTCAAGAATGCCCTGCAGAACGTTGCCCAGAGCATCACACTGCCTCCACTTGCGTGCCTTCTTCCCATAGTGCCTTCTGGTGAGATCCCTTCCCCAGGTAAGTGACAACCATATGGCGTTAAAGAAGATGTGATTCATCAGACTTGGCCGCTGTCTTCCAATGCTTCATTTCTAATACTCAAACGCTTAAGACGATGCCAAGGGGCAGCATGGGCACTTTGAGAGGCCTGTAGATGCACAGCAAGCTCTTATGGCAGGTTCAGACACTTTTCCATCATGGCCGGCATGGACTTCTTCAGTCATCTGTGCTACAGTAGCTGTTCTGTGGATCGAACCACTTGGACTGACCTTGGCTCCCTGCATGCATCAACTGACTGCTCCTTGCTGCCTAATCTATCCCACCCCTTGCAGAAGCCATTGTCATACGATAATCCATGTCACGGCCTTCACCTGTAGTGTTAATGTTATGGCTGATGGGTGTATGTTGGGTTATCTACCATGTCATATTCTGATGTGAAGACTTTGCCTTTGGCATTTTCTTTAAGGTGTCATGTTTTTTTTTATGCGCTCTTACTCAGATGATCCATCGTTTGTTGGAGAAGGTCCTTCAGCTATCGTTGGTGCTATGTTCAGTGCCGGTAAAATCGGCTTCTTTTTAGCTGGCATGTTACCACCTGTAAGAGAAAGCTCACATTAGAACCGGGGCATAAAACGGCAAGACAAGATAGTACGAAAATAGTGCAAGAAAAAACACCAAATCCTCAGGTTTCTGCTAGGATTCATTGCCGGGCTGCCGCAGCCGGTGTGCGCGGGACCTCACAGGCTGCCGCAGCCGGTGCGCGGGACCTCACAGGCTGCCGCAGCCAATCATGAATTACAGCTTTCAAACGTTGTCTGTGATTGGCTGGTGCACCCTGTAATGTCCAATAAACAGGCTAACTGTAAACGGTCAACATAGAGCCTGTGTAGAAGACGGAGCCATGATGCTTGTCCCCACTCCCTGCAGCTCCAGCGAGTATACAATTATCATGGTTATACATGGGGAGTGAGAATTAAAAAAAAAAAAAAAAGACAAAACCATTAAAAGGGGCATAAAGGGACCACTATTGCAATGAGAGCATTGAGGTGTATTATTGCTGGGGCACAAAGTGGGCATTATTACTCCGTGGGGGCCACGGATTGGACGGCTTCCGATGACTTCAATGAAAGCCGTCCGTGTGGGATCAGCACTGCAATGGAGCATGCTGCGAGTTGTTTCTCGGACCAAAAAGTCTGCACATCAAATCCGCATGCATTATTTAATTAGCGGACGCCCATGTTTTCCTATGGGCAGCTTGATTTGCGGGTGCCACGCACGGATTTCACAAACCTGCCCGTGGACATTGGGCCTAAATCACAAGCAAGTAGATGTAAAAGTAATAGTTCGAGGTGTGCCCGATTCATACCCACCACAATCATCTATCTCAACATGAAACAGCGGCCATGCCGTTCTGGCCGTCATTCACACACCTGTTAAAAACACAGGGTGGCTCAAAAGTGTAGAATCATCCACATAGAATGAAAACGGTTTGGCAGACAAGGTGCGGAGGAAGGGGAACCTGTTCGGCCATGGAAGTATTAGGGGAATAAGGCCGGTTTCCTATCTGCGTGGGAAAATCCGATCAGAGGAATCGGCTCAAAATAACGGAAGAAAAAGTGCTGCATGCAGCATTCTGCCCTCCGTCCAACAGCCGAGCGAACCCCATTACACCCCGCTGAGCGCTGTTTGCTGCCATCCGGAGACAGAGCTGTTCGGCCGCGAAGATTCACCTGCCCGGCTCCTCAGAGCAGGAAAGCAGAACCCCGAGCGCAGCGGAGACCACCCCGCATGCCCACTGTTGCAGACTGACACCCACCCCGACGTTTCCCATGAGTGGCAGAACACGTCAGGGGGCTCAGGTAGATGTTTTGGCATCAGCTTCAGGACCATCTTCTCTGGCCCCCGTCTGCATCAGCCAGTCTGTAATCCCTAATGCTCTCCATATGTTATATGACCTGTTGGCCACAAGTGGGCACAATCACACGGCTCTTCTGTTCTCTCACCAATACTGGCAGAACCAATTTACCAGTTTACTGGTCTGAAGCGGTCGTTTTTTTATGTGCCCTCAGGGTGGTTTCACACGGGCCATCCATCTTTCCCATGGGAGCCTCCTATTTATCGCATCGCAATTTTAACATTAGAAAGTCCTATTGACTTTCGCGATAAAAAAAAAACCGCACAATTTTATGGCAGGCGGCAGCGGCGGGATATTATTCTACACAAACAGCATCGCCGGCGCTCAAAAATCACGGGAACAAAGACATGAGTTTGCCACGATTTTCTCCCAGCGGAATGGCGATCGTTCGCATGGGACTTGTTTTGCAGCTCAGTGAGGCCTCATGCCCATGGGCGGGTTGGGTTCCGTGAGCAGGAGGCCCGCCCGCAGGATCCCACAGTCTGGATGTGTGCGGGTCGTCCGTCGTCTCCTCCATGCATGTGCGCAGTGGAGTTTTTCTTTTTTTTTAAATCTGCTGCTTTCACACGGGACCCGCAGCACACCGGGACTGACCGTAGCGGGTGTGCCGCAGATTGGATGGCTTCCGTTGACTTCAATGGAAGCTGTCCCTGCAGGATCGAATGCTGTGATTTGTTTTCCAGACCGGAAGGTCCATAAAACAAGCCAGTATGTGCGCCCCACACAGATGCCAGGATTTACAACCCACCGGTGGACACGAGCCCTTCATAAAGCTTACGACAGGTGCGACAGGTGTACGTGACGGGGAGCACCGGTCCTGGCTATGTCACCAGGTTTCATCTTTGCAGGCTTTATAACCAATTCCCAGTTTTCCCTGAGCTGGTGGGTGCAGACTAGCTGCTAGGACGGCTCCTTACACTGTACACATAGGACAGCCTGTCCTCCTAATTAGCAGCATCATGGAGGACACTAGAGAAGTCCTGCGCAGTCTATAGTGGATGGTGCTCATAGGAGACTTGGACACGGCCTGCAAGCGGCCAGCCACTTTAACTGTGTTTTAGCTACAGCAATCACATCTCCACTGCTTGGTCTTGCTGTACACGCCTACATGAGGTTATGTCTGCGTGTTCCAGACATTAAGGCCTCAAGCACATGCAACCGTGGGCCGTGACCAATGCACAATGTCCACTGTATATTTGGTGTGTTGAACGCCCATTGCTGCATCCGTATTTACTGCACTTCACACACACAGACACACACACACACACACACACAGACACACACACACACACACACACACAGACACCGGGGTCGTGTAACTCAGCCAGATGTCGCAGTCGTGAACGTAGGAGGTACCTGCGAATGCCAGGCAATCTTTTTGTGAAAAGCGCCTCCCATCGCTTGTGTGGGGAAGCGATCCTCGGGTGCAGCTCGCCAAGTGTTTCCCATGAAGTGGGAAGCCTCGCATTATCCTGCCCCACTAAACACAATGGCGATGTGTCCGAGGGACGTGAAGGCGGACATGCCACGAGTTAGGGACCGCTCATGTATGGACTCCATGCAATAGAACGGGGTCCACATCTGTGCGGCTCGCAACGCATAAATCCTGCGCAATTGTCCCGGCTGTGTGACAGCAGCCTGAGGCCCAACTGATGTTACCTTTTAGTCCCGCCGTCTCCAGCCAACATATGTACAAGCACACAGCACACGCGTGTAAGGAGTCCTTCACACTGGCGACCGCGGCATCGCCACAAGAAACCTCACGTTTGTCCTCACGGTTTCTGAGCGTCAGCAATGCGTCTAGCTGAATATAACGTGGCGTCCTGCCGTCCGCGACCGACAGCAGGCGTTACTAGGGTGCAAACGCATCACATCGCAAGTCCATAAATCAGGGTCTGCGCAGGCAGCGATACAAGTCACAACACGCAGAAGGATCGGGCCGGCGGCTGTTTACTGATCTCGTAACATCGCAGAACAGCAAACATCACAACCGGGGTGAAGCGCTGAAGAGCGCCGGCGTCATGAGGCCGCGGATCCTCGCACAATCGCATTGCTCACAAATCACGCAGTTTTCTCTTAGGTGTGAAGGCGGCCGAACTGCATTGTTTTGTATGCGACTAACGGGCGATTCTGGTCTGCGATACACGGGCCACGATACACGGGCCGCGATACACGGGCCACAATACACGGGCCACAATACACGGGCCACAATACACGGGCCACAATACACGGGCCACAATACACGGGCCACAATACACGGGCCAAAACACGACACACGTAAAACACGTCTTAATACACCAACGCAAATCAATAGTGCTGTGTGTGGGGCCCTTAGAGAGCAGGAGCCACAGGACTTGTGTGCAGAACACAGCAGCAGGATCCTCCCACCGGTCGAGAGAGGACAGAGAACCCGATGCCACGGGGGGCGGGGGGGTGGGGGGCGGCTCGCTCCCTACTGCTGTCCACGGGGGGGGGGGGGGCTCCCTACTGCCGTTCACGGGGGGGGGGGGGGATGGCTCCCTACTGCCGTTCACGGGGGGGGGGATGGCTCCCTACTGCTGTCCACGGGGGGGGGCCTCGCTCCCTGCTGCTGTCCACGAGGGGGGGGGGCTCGCTCCCTGCTGCTGTCCACGAGGGGGGGGGGCTCGCTCCCTGCTGCTGTCCACGGGGGGGGGGGGGCTCGCTCCCTGCTGCTGTCCACGGGGGGGGGGGGGGGGGTGTTCGCTCCCTACTGCCGTCCACCGGGGGGGGCTCGCTCCCTACTGCTGTCCACCGGGGGGGGGGGGGGCTCGCTCCCTACTGCTGTCCACCAGGAGGGGGGGCTCGCTCCCTACTGCTGTCCACCGGGGGGGGGGCTCGCTCCCTACTGCTGTCCACCGGGGGGGGGGCTCGCTCCCTACTGCTGTCCACCGGGGGGGGGGGGGCTCGCTCCCTACTGCTGTCCACCGGGGGGGGGGCTCGCTCCCTACTGCTGTCCACCGGGGAGGGGGGCTCGCTCCCTACTGCTGTCCACCGGGGAGGGGGGGGGGGGCTCCCTGCTGCTGTCCACCGGGGGGGGGGGGCTCCCTGCTGCTGTCCACCAGGGGGGGGGGGGGGGGCTCCCTGCTGCTGTCCACCGGGGGGGGGGGGGGGGGGCTCCCTGCTGCTGTCCACCGGGGGGGGGGGGGGGGGCTCCCTGCTGCTGTCCACCGGGGGGGGGGGGGCTCACTCCCTGCTGCTGTCCACCGGGGGAGGGGGGGGGGGGGCTCGCTCCCTGCTGCTGTCCACCGGGGGGGGGGGCTCGCTCCCTGCTGCTGTCCACCGGGGGGGGGGGGGGGTGTTTGCTCCCTACTGCTGTCCACGGGGGGGGGGGCTCGCGCCCTACTGCTGTCCACGGGGGGGCGCTCGCTCCCTACTGCTGTCCACGGGGGGGGGGGGGGGGGGCTCGCTCCCTACTGCTGTCCACGGGGGGGGGGGGGGGGGCGCTCCCTACTGCTGTCCACGGGGGGGGGCGCTCCCTACTGCTGTCCACAGGGGGGGGGGCGCTCCCTACTGCTGTCCACAGGGGGGGGGGGGGCGCTCGCTCCCTACTGCTGTCCACCGGGGGGGGGGGGCTCGCTCCCTACTGCTGTCCACCGGGGGGGGGGGGGGCTCGCTCCCTACTGCTGTCCACCGGGGGGGGGGGGGGCTCGCTCCCTACTGCTGTCCACCGGGGGGGGGGGGGGGGCTCGCTCCCTACTGCTGTCCACCGGGGGGGGGGGGGGCTCGCTCCCTACTGCTGTCCACCGGGGGGGGGGGGGGGGCTCGCTCCCTACTGCTGTCCTCGGGGGGGGGGGGGCTCGCTCCCTACTGCTGTCCTCGGGGGGGGGCTCGCTCCCTACTGCTGTCCTCGGGGGGGGGGGGGGGGCTCGCTCCCTACTGCTGTCCATGCAGGTGGGGCTCGCTCCCTACTGCTGTCCACGGGGGGGGGGCTCGCTCCCTACTGCCGTCCACGGGGGGCTCGCTCCCTCACACGCTGGGACACTTCCCGTTATGTCGGGGCTGCTGGAGCACCTCACACTCCGCGTCCTCCTGAGGTAATCTGTGCCGGCGCCTCCGCTACACACACGGATGCCTCCCAGCTCACCCGGGCTGCTGCTTCTACTTCCGTGTCAGGCCGCGTCCATAATCCGCTGCCTAGGTCAGGCCGCAACTCCAGACCGCCGCTCCGAGGCCTACCCGTCCGGCACTACAGTGCGGAGCCAAACTTGGTTACCTGACGCTGTAGATGTGTGCTTCCATGTCAGGCGGGGGCGCGCACGGCGGCGGCTTCCGGCTGCTGGGTCCTAACGCTGCCCGCTGTCATGGCGGCCGCGACCTCCAGAGCGGCGGGGGGCTAAAGGAGAGGCCGGCTGGGTGTCCCTGTCAGTGGGGTCTGAGGGCTGCTCTGCTGATAGCATGATACTATATACATGAAGCCCCCATTATACCTGCAGGAACATGAAGCCCCCATTATACCCGCAGGACATGAAGCCCCTATTATACCTGCAGGAACATGAAGCTCCCATTATATCCGCAGGAACATGAAGCCCCCATTATATCCGCAGGAACATGAAGCCCGCATTATACCTGCAGGACATGAAGCCCCCATTATACCTGCAGGAACATGAAGCCCCCATTATACCCGCAGGACATGAAGCCCCCATTATACCCGCAGGAACATGAAGCCCCCATTATATCCACAGGAACATGAAGCCCCCATTATACCTGCAGGAACATGAAGCCCCCATTATACCCGCAGAAACATGAAGCCCCCATTATACCCGCAGGAACATGAAGCCCCCATTATACCTGCAGGACATAAAGCCCCCATTATACCCGCAGGAAAATGAAGCTCCCATTATATCCGCAGGAACATGAAGCCCCCATTATATCCGCAGGAACATGAAGCCCCCATTATACCTGCAGGACATGAAGCCCCCATTATACCTGCAGGAACATGAAGCCCCCATTATACCCGCAGGACATGAAGCCCCCATTATACCCGCAGGAACATGAAGCCCCCATTATATCCACAGGAACATGAAGCCCCCATTATACCTGCAGGAACATGAAGCCCCCATTATACCCGCAGAAACATGAAGCCCCCATTATACCTGCAGGACATGAAGCCCCCATTATACCCGCAGGAACATGAAGCCCCTATTATTCCGCTGGAACATGAAGCCCCCATTATACCTGCAGGAACATGAAGCCCCATTATATCCGCAGGAACATGAAGCCCCCATTATACCCGCAGGAACATGAAGCCCCCATTATATCCGCAGGAAAATGAAGCCCCCATTATATCCGCAGGAACATGAAGCCCCCATTATACCCGCAGGAACATGAAGCCCCCATTATACCTGCAGGAACATGAAGCCCCCATTATATCCGCAGGAACATTAAGCCCCCATTATACCCGCAGGAACATGAAGCCCCCATTATACCTGCAGGAACATGAAGCCCCCATTATACCTGCAGGACATGAAGCCCCCATTATACCTGCAGGAACATGAAGCCCCCATTATACCCACAGGAACATGAAGCCCCCATTATACCTGCAGGACATGAAGCCCCCATTATACCTGCAGGAACATGAAGCCCCATTATATCCGCAGGAACATGAAGCCCCCATTATACCCGCAGGAACATGAAGCCCCCATTATATCCGCAGGAACATGAAGCCCCCATTATATGCGCAGGAACATGAAGCCCCCATTATTCCGCTGGAACATGAAGCCCCCATTATACCCGCAGGAACATGAAGCCCCCATTATACCTGCAGGAACATGAAGCCCTCATTATACCTGCAGGACATGAAGCCCCCATTATACCTGCAGGAACATGAAGCCCCCATTATACCTGCAGGAACATGAAGCCCCCATTATACCTGCAGAAACATGAAGCCCCCATTATACCCGCAGGAACATGAAGCCCGCATTATACCAGCAGAAACATAAAGCCCCCATTATACCCGCAGGAACATGAAGCCCCCATTATACCAGCAGAAACATGAAGCCCCCATTATACCTGCAGGAACATGAAGTCCCCATTATACCCGCAGAAACATGAAGCCCCCATTATACCCGCAGGAACATGAAGCCCCCATTATACCCGCAGGAACATGAAGCCCCCATTATACCTGCAGAAACATGAAGCCCGCATTATACCCGCAGGAACATGAAGCCCCCATTATACCCGCTGGAACATGAAGCCCCCATTATACCTGCAGAAACATGAAGCCCCCATTATACCCGCTGGAACATGAAGCCCCCATTATACCCACAGAAACATGAAGCCCCCATTATACCTGCAGGAACATGAAGCCCCCATTATACCTGCAGGAACATGAAGCCCCCAGTATACCTGCAGGAACATGAAGCCCCCATTATACCTGCAGGAACATGAAGCCCCCAGTATACCTGCAGGAACATGAATCCCCATTATACCTGCAGGAACATGAATCCCTCATTATACCTGCAGGAACATGAAGCCCCCATTATACCTGCAGGACATGAAGCCCCCATTATACCTGCAGGAACATGAAGCCCTGATTATATCCGCAGGAACATGAAGCCCCCATTATACCTGCAGGAACATGAAGCTCCCATTATACCCGCAGGAACATGAAGCCCCCATTATACTCGCAGGAACATGAAGCCCCCATTATACCTGCAGGAACATGAAGCCCCCATTATACTCGCAGGAACATGAAGCCCCCATTATACCTGCAGGAACATGAAGCCCTCATTATATCCGCAGGAACATGAAGCCCCCATTATACTCGCAGGAACATGAAGCCCCCATTATACCTGCAGGACATGAAGCCCTCATTATATCCGCAGGAACATGAAGCCCCATTATACCTGCAGGAACATGAAGCCCCATTATACCTGCAGGAACATGAAGCCCCCATTATATCCGCAGGAACATGAAGCCCCCATTATACCCGCAGGAACATGAAGCCCCCATTATACTCGCAGGAACATGAAGCCCCATTATACCCGCAGGAACATGAAGCCCCCATTATATCCGCAGGAACATGAAGCCCCATTATACCTGCAGGAACATGAAGCCCCCATTATACCCGCAGGAACATGAAGCCCTCATTATATCCGCAGGAACATGAAGCCCCCATTATACCCGCAGGAACATATATATATATTTAGGGGGATCGTGATCCGTTCTCACGGCCGCCAAGCGGGGCGAAACCAGACCGATGATGAGAGTTTTGCTAGCGGGGCTCGCGGGACGTACCTTCGGACTCGCCCGTCTTTCTCGCACTTAGTTTTTCTATGTACAACAAAAGACAGGATCAATCTATTTATTACAAAGTGCGCAGCGGCGAGCGTATCAGCGCAAGTTCAGCCCTTACGTGTATATTGACTACATGAGGCCTAGTGTCTACGGCGGGTCGGGGCCCGCGGCTGAGGACCCCACTCACCCGTCCGGGGCTTCTTCTTTCCGTACTGCCGATGTGCGCGGAAGCGCTTCAATGGAAGTCGTCTGCACGGAATCTGCCGCACTAAGATGGAGCGCGCTGCGACTGGTTTTCCGCATGCGGAATCCAAAAAAACAAATGCGCATGTGTAAATCCAAGTGCAAACTGCCATGGTTCCCTAGGAGCGGCTTGAACTGCTGATCTTCTGCACAGTCGCCCCACGAGGATTCCACAATTCGAATCCGCCCGGGGACATGAGGCCGGCGTCACATCTGCGCCATAAGCTGGTCAGCTCGAAAGAACGGATCTGCGGCAATTTCTCTTCCGTCCAAGAGCGAGGCGGAAAGCGGACGGCCCCTATTATAGCGCTGCGGTTCCGTCCCATTTAAAAGAATGGGGTTCATATTCGTGCACTGTGTGTCTTGCACAACGCAAATCTGGCACGATTTTCTCGGCCGTGTGAAACCCCCCAGGCCGCTCTCGCACAGGCTTTTTTACAGAGCTTAGTGCCAATCCCATCCCAGGCTAGCCGCTGCCGAGCAAATCCTGGCCTCTCCATACATCTCCGACCTAATATCCCATACTTCCCCACATGTCATCTCCAGTCCTCACAGGACCGTGTCTGCTGTCCCCTAGTGGACTCATTACCTACAGCAGTGTTCCCAACTCCAGTCCTCAGGGACCCCTGCAGGTCATGTTGTCAGGATGTCCTCAGTGTTGCACAGGTGATGTAATTATTGTCGGGGCCTCACATTACCACCGGTGGTCTTACCATAGGATATCCTGAAGACATGACCTGTTCGGGTCCCTGAGGACTGGAGTTGGGAAACACTAGCCTCACCACCTATACCGTACTCTGAACTCGCTTTCCCGACACATCAGACTCTCCTCACCTATGAAAGCTCGAAAAGGATTCTACCATCAGATTCATGATGCCCAAACCACAGGTAGCGTGAACCCGACACACAATTCCACATGGGGACTTGGTGTCTTTCTAGAGTGGAAGGATATTATAGGGTATAAATTTTAGGTGACCAGCGGGTTGTTGATCCGAGTATACAGACAGGTAGGAACTATTAGAGGTTGATCCAGGGGTTAGTCTGATTGCCATTAGGGAGACGGGAAGGAATTTTTCCCCCGAAAGGGCTAATTGGCTTCTGCCTCTTGGGGTTTTTTGCCTTCCTCTGGATCAACAAGGAGGTTAAACAGTCTGAACTAGATGGACATTGTCTTTATTCGGCCTTACATACTATGTTACATGAGTGCTTTATTCTGAAACACTGAGCTCTGAGTCACTGGGGTGGGCCGCTCCAGCCACCCTCCACCCTCTGTTTCCAGACTGACAGCTCTCTTCCTATTCGCAAACAGGGAGATGAACTGTCACTTGGTACTGGTGCATCTTGTCTCCACCGGAACTAAGGGTGGAGGCAAGGGTTTGTCCTGGTGGACTTAGGGAACGCCCCAAGCTCCTGACTGGCTGTGCCGTGAACCTTCCATGCCGCTCTCCCATCATGTCCCCTCCAGGCTGATGTCTGTGTGCAGGGCGCTCCCTTCTCCCCTGCCTGCTGCTCCACGCTGTCAGAGTCCCCGGCGGGACAAGCATTTCTGCTCACCACTCACGTACAGTGTGAGTATCACGGGCGACCGCTCTCGTGCCAGGGTGTCAGTGCTGGCTCTGCCGCGGACAACTATGGTCAGAGGCTGCAGTCCCTTCCCTAACTCTAGCGCTGTCACCATCCAATGCTGCTGGTCCAATCCATGTCCGCAGCACACGGCTACAGGTGCTGCTACTGCAGCATCCGGGTCACTCTGTCCCCCTGTGCCCGCTGATGCTGCTGTTCAGCCATGTAGTAGCACCACATGTACTCCTTTAACCTTACCCCTAACACTAACCCACCAGCCAGCGCAAACCTGAGGCACTGTTACTCCTTTAATCGTACCAGTAACCCGAACCCTCCTGGCACGGCAAACCTCAGGCTCCCCTGCTACAGCTATCAGCGTAACCCTAACCCTCCAGCCAGCCAATCAGGAGCTTGGGGGCATAAACAAAGGGGAATACAGCCCATCACTATGTCTCCACCCATACTTCTGGTGGAGACAAGATATACCAGTACCCTGTCACTCTGACCCACCCCCTGACTCCAAGCTTCTTTGGCTCTGGTTCATGCTGCCCATGGTTCGGTAGATGGTTGATAGAGCAGAATGCGGTCACAGAGGAGGGGTCACTATTATTTAGAGGAGACCACAGAAGAGGGGGGAGGGGTCACTATTATTTATAGGGGACCACAGAGGAGGCATAGCTATTTTCTGTAGGGGCCTGTTATTACTAAGTGGAACCACAGAATTGGCACTATAAGTGGGGCCACCGAAAGGGCACAATAACTGTGGGGTCATATAGCATTCACTGCAACTAAGTGGAGCCACAGCGGGGGCACAACTACTATACGAGGTGCACTGAAGATGACAACAAGATAGGGAGAGTGTGCAGAGACCAGTCATGGCTGTAAAAAGTCTTCATGGCGGTGCGGGCACAGATAGAGAAAAAAAGGAAAGCGGGCAACTACAATCAGAGAGGACGCCGCCTGTGATCTCTGGGGGTAACTGCACTGTAATCAGGCCAATTTCAGACTAGCTTAAGGGTGCATTCAGACGACCGGTTTTCACATCCAGCTGATATACGGCGTCTCTTTCTGCAGGGGGAGGAAGCTGGAAGAGCCGGGAGCAGTGCACTGAGCTCCCGCCCCCTCTCTGCCTTCTCTCCACCCCCTCTGCACTATTTGCAATGAGAGGAGGCGGGATGGGGCGGAGCTAAGTGTCGGTAATTTCCTAGCCACTTGCCAGTGAAGTTGAGCATGGTTTGTCTGAGTGTGGCCAGCTGCACCATATGCCGTGAGCAGCACTTTATGCTTCCACCCTTAGGGTGGGCCATTGCTGTGTGCTTGCCTTCAAGGCTATAATTTGCCAGCCGGTCCCCTCTTGATGCTATGAGGGATCCCATGCACAGCACACCTTAAAAAGAGGAGATCGTGCTCCCCTAAATGGCTTCATACATACACAGACGTAGCAGCAGCATGATGGACATTATACAGCAGTGTGGTTATGAATCCAGCCTTGTACTGGGAACTGCAGCAGCCTCTCTGTGTGTCTCTCCCTCTCTGCAGCTGCTTCTTTCCTCTCCATTGACTTCTATGGACAGCAGCTGTAGTCTTGAGTATAGTTTTTTTTAAACTTGTTTTATTAAGAAGC
The DNA here is from genome assembly GCF_035609145.1 of Eleutherodactylus coqui. Classification (NCBI taxonomy): domain Eukaryota; kingdom Metazoa; phylum Chordata; class Amphibia; order Anura; family Eleutherodactylidae; genus Eleutherodactylus; species Eleutherodactylus coqui. Next base: position 220,411,150 of record NC_089843.1, read on the forward strand.
AATAGAACATAATAGATCATATTACTCAGCTGAATGTAACATGGGTCAAGTATAAGCATAGAGTACAATTACATAAAACAATGTACACTGTATAACGTAACACATTTGAACAAGGTAGTTTATAGAATTCAAGATAACATCATTATACCAGTAAAAGACTGAAGGATGCCCGGGAGGGTCGAAGACCTCATTAGGTCAACCACTTGTTAATATACGTTTTGTGTGTGGGTTGTGGTTGATGACCTGCACCAAAATCCCCAAATTTATCTGGGCATTTTCTATTTTTATACACTATCTGTTCATATGGGAGAATAGAATTGACGCCATTGGTGGGCGTCGGGGGTCTCCTGTCCATCCAGCGAAATGCTACAGCCTTACAGGCCAGAAACAGCAACGCACTCAGAAAAATGCGGATATGGCATTGCCACCGCTCTTCATCCGGTATACCTAGCAGACCTTCAGCGGGGTTTGGTGGGAGCGGCGCCCCCAATAGTCCCAGGAAGTCTGTAACCTCTGTCCAGAAGGAGTATACCCTCGGACAGCTCCACATCAGATGGGTAAGGTTAGCGTTGGGTGTCTTACGGCGATGACATTGTGTGTGGGGGGGTTCTGTTCATCCTAAAGAGTCTGCTGGGTGTCCAATAACATTGATGTATAATGTGCAATTGGATCATCTTGACTGAGGTGTCGGAGGACATTGCAGTACGCCATTCCTCTTCAGAGAGAGAAGGATATTTCTTGCCATTTGTCAAAAACATTCAGCTGCATATGTGAAATTTTACCTTGAATGAGGTGTGTATATATATATATATCAGAAAGATTAAGCCCCTAGGTCCCTAGATGCACAAACTTCTATCAAGGGGTAGGTGGAAAAGGACAGATGAGGCTCTGGGAATTGGGTGTTGAGCGCATCTCTTAGTTGAAGGTATCAGTAAAAGCTGGTCCTAAGGTTCTGGTAAATCTGCTGCAGCTGCTCAAAGAGGCCAAAACACCATTAACCCCCTAACGACCAAACGCGGTAAATATATGGTGTTTGTCCTGGGCTTTAATCCCCGCCGATAGCAATAATACGGCGTGAGATTAGAGCCTCTGCCCATGCAATCAAGCAGGTCTCGTTGACAGCTGAGAACCTGGAGGAGAAGGGAGAAGCGTTTTTTTAACACTAAATGAGTGCTATGAACTAAAAATGCGACCCCTATGATCAGTTGACTGCCAGGAGCCCCCTGTTACAGCAGAGCTGCAGGGTCCTAGCAGCTCCTGATCAGCTCTTTTAGTGACTGATGTCAAAGTTTTCTTCTGTAACTGCGGCTCCTGTGGATGCCGCCCCTTTGGATGCCCCAGCTACAGTGGAAAAGTGTGAAATTTAAAAAAAGACCATGTTAATGACGGCCATGGGTCTTATATGACATCATGAGGGACATAGATGTAGAAAAAAATTGGTACAAAAATAAGAATAAAAAAAGAAAATGACCCGCCCACCAATGCCAACCAAAACCGTCGCCATATGTGCCCTGTAATCCAAAACTATACATGTTTTATGTTAAAATGTCTGAAACAAAATGAGGAACCCATTTGTGTAGTTTATTTTAGCGTAAATAAACTAATTAAAAAAAACTCTAAAAGTTAAAAAAAATCTTTTTAGCTTTTGATCCCCAATAAAAGTAAAAAATAGAAGAAAAAGTCAGTGAAAATTTTTTTTTTTAATCAGAAAAAAAAACACAACAAAAATAATTTTTGTAGCTGAAGAAAAAAAAATTGGGCAGTTAAACCACCACAGGGGTAAAATCCCTAAAAAGTGTCTGGTCCTTTAGGACCAAAACAGCCTGGTTCTTCAGGGGTTAATATAAAAGTGTTCCAATAAGGTGATTTCAAAGTCTGTCTAGAATTGCTTGTCTGGGAGGTTACATAAGTGTGGGAGTGCTCAGGGAGTTTCCAGGGGAGAGCCTTCATACCTGGTAATCTGTCTACACATTTGCCAAACTCTAGTGGCCAATCTATGTGTAGGGAGTATCGATCTAGTATGTAAATCTCTATTTCCAGTATGAACCAGAGGAAAGTTTCAGATAGGAAATGCATAAAAGGATGTTCAGATGGGGGGGTACGCTGGGGGTCCGCATGCGCCGGAGCGCTTATTCGTATACAGGACGGACAATATGTTTCTGTTCGGAATTATATACAGGAGGAAAGACGCAGAAGACAAATAATAAAAAAAAATTAAAGGGGTTGTCCCGCGAAAGCAAGTGGGGTTCAGCACTTCTGTATGGCCATATTAATGCACTTTGTAATATACATCGTGCATTAATTATGAGCCATACAGAAGTTATTCACTTACCTGCTCCGTTGCTAGCGTCCCCGTTGCCATGGATCCGTCTAAATTTGCTGTCTTCTGGCGTTTTTAGACGCGCTTGCGCAGTCCGGTCTTCTCCCTGGTGAATGGGGCCGCTCGTGCCGGAGAGCTGGTCCTCGTAGCTCCGCCCCATCACGTGTGCCGATTCCAGCCAATCAGGAGGCTGGAATCGGCAATGGACCGCACAGAGCCCACGGTGCACCATGGGAGAAGACCCGCGGTGCATCGTGGGTGAAGATCCCGGCGGCCATCTTGGTAAAGGAAGAAAGAAGTCGCCGCAGCGCGGGGATTCGGGTAAGCAATAAACTTTTTTTTTTTTAACCCATCCCTTGGGTTTGTCTCGCGCCGAACAGGGGCCTATTGAATAAAAAAAACTCCGTTTCGGCGTGAGACAACCCATTTAATGGTGTCAACTTGGTCCATGGCTGTTTAGGTTGTTGAAATATGTTGAAAGTTTGTTTTTGTTTTCTTTCTTTGTTTTTCTTTGACCCATAATGTGACCCCATGTCCCCCCCCCCCCCTCCAGTCCCCCCCTTTTTTTTTCTTTTCTCTCCTTTCCCTTTCCCCTCTACCCCCCATACGAAGGAAGAAGTCAGGAAAAGCACATACCAGTATTAATGTTTAAATTCTATTGACAAGGATAGAGGAAATGTTTTCCTAAGAAGTTAAGAATATACATGTTTCTACACAGATATATGTTTTAATAAACATGCTTGACATACGGATATATATGTTTTGTAAAAGTATGGAAACCGTGTTTAATGCAAAAATGTTTAAGAAAAACAAGTTGAAATAAAATGATGTCCAGATTTTGGGAGGTGTGCACCACAAAGCCAGTGATGAATGTACCTAATTTGACCACCAGATTACAGTTCTGCTATCCGGCAGTGCTGTGCCCGCCATATCTTTTGGGCGCTGCAAGGTTTCCAAACGGAGTTTCACTCTGGCCCTTCCACCGAGGTAGAAGGTTGATAGAGAATTAGTTTTATTGAAAAACGTTTGTGGTGCTATCATATCTGCATATTCCAGACAGTACAGGAATTTAGGGAGAATTATCATGAAATGATCAAGATTAATTCGGCCTGCTACCGATAGGGGAAAGAACTCCAAACTTTACATTTATTCTGAAGGAGAGGGGCGGAGAGGGGCCACATTCAGACTGAAGCTCTATTGATATGGATTCCTTGGTATCTCAAAGTTGGGGAGACTTGGAGGCTACACATCTTGTCACCCATGATCCAGTCTCTTGTTCGCATAAATGTGGATTACTGCCAATTTATATAAAGCACCCAAACCTATTAACCAGGGAGCATATGGTAACGTTTTCTTAGGATCTGACATGTATAGAATAAAATCATCTGCATATAGTCCGACTCGGTTTTCCCTGGAGCCTATTACTATGACTTCATAAATGGGGTCTTGACGAAGGAGTAAAGCTAAATGTTCTATGGCCAATGCAAACAAGAGAAGGGAAAGAGGACAGCCCTGGCGAGGTTCACCAGTCAACTGAAAGGGGGTAGAGGTCATACATACCTGTAGGCTGTAGCGACCGGAGAACTGTATATTATGGAGATCCACTTGTAAATAAATGTTTCTCCAAACCAAAATTTACGGAGCACCGCTAGTAGATAGGGCCACTGGACTGAGTCAAATGCCTTAGTAGCATCAACGGAACTAAAGCTCAGTCAGACTGCCATCTCCAACCCACCTGAGTGATATCTTCATATATTATCCGAAGCCGATTTCCCCAGGTATAAATCCCGATTGATCTGGATGGACAATGTCCTCCATAGCTGAATTTAAGCAGAGTGTCAACATTTTTGTTAAGATTTTATAATCTAGGTTCAAGAAAGAGATGGGCCTATATGAGCCATAATTCTCTGGGTCTATGTCAGGTTTCAGAATAAGAATTATGTTGGCCTCCATAAAGCAATCTGGGTGGCACCCCCGATGAAGGGCACTGTTATATAGTAGGAGCAGCTGTGGGATCAACAGCTCCCTATACTGTAAATGTGCCTCCGGAGGGAGGCCATTGGGCTCTGGGGTTTTGCCTTTGGACATGGAAAAGAGGGCCTCCTTGATCTTGGCAGCTAAAATAGGGGATTCTAATAAAGACACATGGTCCTCTTGTAACTTTCCTGTATACTTGTTAGATATGCATACAACTCTTCATCTGTATAGTTAATTTGGGTCTGATTATAGATTTTAACAGTAAATTTGGAGTGAGTGATCAGTGCAAGAGGTAAAAGACAAGAGTCTGATAAGTGGAGAAAGAAGCATTTTTCTGTAAAAGATATATTACAAAGTTTCTTATCTTCGCCTTTACTAGTGATTTATAAAATACATTTTAAGTTTAGTTACCCTTTAACCAACTTTATAAATAGTCATGAAAAACTTTGCTGCTGTAAAGTCTGTGGAACTCCTTCACATAGCAGACTGTGCCGTAGTGCTGGGCATTCTGACTTTGTGTGCTGAGCTGGATCATTCAGATTAGCTCAGGGTTGCCAGCCTGAACTTTTCCTTTTTCTGGACAACTTATTCAAAGATAACAGATAATATGTTTATATGTCAGATCTAATATATATACATCTTAGGCTGAATGCAGACGGCCAGATCGGATTCAGACTGCGAGATTCTCACAGCGGAATGTGACCTGTGCCCCTGCAGTGACCCGTGGCTTACCTGTCCGGAGCCTTTTCTCTGCTATTACAATCAAAGAGGGTCTTTGGGTCAAAGGGTCCCAAATGGGGATCATGTCCCTGTGGTCAGTGTGTAGCATGTAGAGATGAGCGAGCATGCTCGGATAAAGCAGTTACTCGAGCGAGCATCGCTCTCTCGAGTAACTGCTTACTGGTTCAAGCAGGCTCGGGGGGCTGGCGAGGGGCGGGGGTGAGCGGCGGGGGGGAGAGTGAGATCTCTCTCTCTCATCCTCCCACTACCCCCCGCTGCCCCCCCCCCCCAAGCCTGCTCGGACCAGTAAGCAGTTACTCAAGAGAGTGATGCTCGATGCTCGCTCGAGTAACTGCTTTATCCGAGCGTGCTCGCTCATCTCTAGTAGCATGCACTAATATGGACTGCGCTGCCTTTTTCTTTAACTCCGCAGCTACCCAGAAATTACACGTGTGACAAACATGGTGATATATTTGTCCAGCTGTCCATGTGGTTTGCTTTATGTCAGAATGACATCCCGACAATTACGCTGTCGGGTAAGGGAACATATCCTGTGCATTGTAGTGGTAAAAGATGAGCTAGATGTGTCTATGTTGAAAACATCACCCCAGAATTTCAAAGTGCATCACGATTATGACGGGTGACAGAGTATTACGTAATCAACAGGGAGGTGGCCTCAAGAAAATACTGCCACAAACCTAATCTAGGTGGATTTTAGGTTAGATTATACCCAGGGGATTGAATATACACATTTTCCCATTCTGATTCAAAATAGCTGGCTGGCCTCCCGTAGATGGGATGACTATCACTCCGGTGCTTTCACATTCAGTGAATGGGGGCGGAACGTGCCGGCGTTCTCTTCTGGTGGCCCACCTCCATTCACTATGAACAGGCAGTCCTTCATAGATGAACAACTGCTTGTTGAGAAGTCGCTCGTTAGTCACTTCTTAGTCAGCTGAAACAGAGCGATAGCGACTAATGAGCAATCTTTTGCTCAGTACCCTGTCGGATCCCACTTTTACTTGAGGCGACTATTGCTGGAAATTGCTTGTTTGAGTGATTTTTCAGCCAGTAGCCCTAAGTACCCTAAAGGCCCCTCTACACGGAACAATTAATGTTCAAAAAAGTGTTTAAACGAGCAAAAATGAAGGATAAACGTTCCGTGTAAACTCAGCGAATGGTTGAACGCAAGCATAACAATCATCGGCTCGTCTGCTAGTTGTTCGGTTTACACTCTGATCGTTCAGTCGTTCTCATACACTTAGGGCTCATTCACACGGGGACCTATGCGCACAAAAGTCACGCGTGTAAAAAACGTGGAGCTGTTAGAACCAATGGTTTCCTGTGGGAACGTTCAGATGTTTCTTGTGTCTGGCCGCTCAGACAATCTGTGACACCTGCTTATTTGCTTGGGCAAATGATAGTCGTTCCATGTAAAAGCTCCCTGCAGGGCCATTTACACGGGACGATCGTCACACAAAATACGTTCAAACAAATAAAAATGTGCGATAATCGTTACGTCTAAAGGCAAAACATCGTTTACTATTCCTTTACTTTTCGTTTGTTGCTCACTTTCAGCCTGCATAAAAATCATCATTGGATCGCTGACTTCTTGCTGCGTGTAAACGCTCCCCGTTCAGTGCGTCACATAGAATGATGATACCAACAACTAGCCGTGACGTCAGCACTTGTGCAGTCGTTTATCCCACAGTCGTCCCGTGTAAATGTAGCATTAGGGCTCTTTTACACGGGACACACTGTCAAGCAAATGATGCCAGACCCTCGTCCCAATGATGGTTGCTCTGTGCTGTTACACAGCAGCGAGTATCGCTGGCACTGCTCAGAGCACGGCTAGTATGGAGGCAGGACAGCCGGGGAGCGTTCTTCCCCACCGCCTCCATTCACAGTAAGCAAGCAGTCTTTCAGAACTGACCGACTGCTGTGTACACTGGACGGCTAGTCGTTCCATCTCTGCATGCATGCGGGGTTTTCATGAACTACTAACGATAATCGTCCCGTGTAAAAGGGCCTTCAGTCTCTGAGGAGGGCAGTTCACACAGGATGTACTCTTTAGTCTACAGAGGGAGGGCTTAGTCACACGGGCGCCGCGTTACTGCAGGAAGAGGACGGCCGCACTTCAGGACGGACGTCTCTCTGCAGCGCTGGAAGAAAGAACATGTGACTGGCTTCATTGCCGGTCTTGTGTTCTTTCTTTGGCGCTGCGGGTAGTCTTCCGTCCTGAAGTGAGGCCGTCTTCTTCCTGCAGTTAGGGCTCAGTCACTCAGGGGCATCGCGTTGCGTTTTTATCATTAGAAGGTCTCATTGACAATTGGAAAAAAAACCGCCAGTGGGTCGTCACCCCGAGGCCGCCTGCGAACGAATGGATTTGAATCGCAGAATCTGTGATCGGACGATCCGCTGTAATATTTCCCATAGGAGGCGTTCGCTTCCAGCAGACGGGTGGATGGGAATGGAGATTTTTTTTGAGCGGGAAAAAAATTGCAGCATGCTCTATTGCAGCACGGATTCCGCGCAGACGGGCTCCACTGATCCCTATGGGAGCGTTTGAATTGCAGTGCATCCACAATAACATTACGGATGGATGTGGATTTGTAGGCGGATCGTTCGCAGGATGCCAGGAGACCAGATAACCAAATGAATAAAAGGGAAGCAGGAATGCGGGAAAATACCGTGCAGGATAGATGTCTTCAGAGAAGAACACGGCATTGGCCATCGCAGCAGCCGGGGGACTCGATATAGGCCAAGGGAGCAGTATGCCGATCTGAAGGTTCTACGCTCTCACCACGAGAATGTGGTCTGGGCATTAACCTTGGCGGTTGGGCAACCTTCGGATGTAATCAACCGCTCGTGATCTTTTTTTGCGCATGGATGATACATCCATGCTTCAAAACGATTGCATCCTCAATCATCCGCAATCACTCGTAATTTGTTACCGCGATGAATTGCAGGTCTTCTGTGGCAGAAATCCACTTGCAGAATCCAACTCATTTGTGCCTCAAATTAGTATGTCAGCGACAGTAAGTGTTATAGACATGATGATTATTTTGGTATAAAATGTCTATCGATTTATATAACCCAAATGTATTTTGCTACTGTAATGACTTTCAGCTCTGAGGAGTTTAAAGGACACACACACAATCTAATCATGGTATTTGCTAGACAATGGATGTCTGATCTAATGTTAGCTAAATACATAGGAAGTACATAGGGATTGCACAAGAGACCTCTAAGAGTTAAGGGCTATAGTGTTATGTGTATATCCTGTGTTCAATACTGAGTGTTTACCTAGGCCCCCTTCCACTCCCATCCTGAAGCTATTTAAACAATGATTCATCACTACACGGAGCTGACTTCAGCTAGGACAAAAGTCCATACTACCTCAGCACTTGGAAGGGGGTGGGCAGAGAGGTGGGGGATTCTATATGATCCGACAAATGAGAATCTTATATGTTACTGATGTAATCTGTTGCACGCCCATTGAAGGGCGGTTGTCATGTGTTATAATAAAAGGCTTGAGCCTCTACACATTGTAGAGACTCTCCCGGTTTTAGACCAGCATTTGTGTCTGATTCTGGTCGACGATGTGTGCACACGATATAATTCGGAAGCCGCAAAATACCCCAAAGCCTGCTGGAGAAATCATAATCCAGATCATAAGAACCTAAACTAGTAAAAATGGATGTTAAAGACCAACAAGGGAAACAGAACAGACAAAATATCACATTATTTATCCCACAGGGTGAATACAACGCAAAAAGTTTTTTTTATGGTCATCTTACCACCCAAAAACATTGTATCAAAATCTAAAACTCACCCTGCAAAAAACAAGCCTTCACACGGCTCCGTAGTCTCTTATGGAATCTAAATAAAGCGGCACAACACACTTAAAAATTAAAGGTTTATTCTTTTTTTTAACTTTTTTAAACTAGTAAAACCTAACAAAGTATATGGCTATAATCGTACTGATCCTCACAATAAAGGTAACGCGGCGTTTTTACTGTACAGTGAATGCAGCATTAATTGATACGACTCAACCGGCGAAAAACAAGCCCTCATACGGCCGTGTCTGTGGAAAAACAAAAATGTTAGGGCTTTTGTAAAGCTGGGATAAACATGTGAAGGGGTTAATATCTCATCCGTATCTCTTGAACGTGGTCTATGAATGTATGAATGACATCATGAGGAAGGCATGACTCAAGGAAAAGCATCTAGATAAGAGAAGACTAACAGTTGAGGCAATGATCTTGCACAACAATAATTAACTTTGGTTATTACTTTATGATCAATGCAGAGTCCAGTTGATAAATCTTATATAAAATATTTCCCTCTTATACTATGGTGGAGGCAGAGGAGGTACAAACTTTTCTGGCACCCAAAGCAAATTAAAGGGGTGTTCCCATTTTAACCAAACATGGCTGAGATGAGAAAACTACAGAATGTGACGTGACCAGGCTGATAAAAACAGCCAAGCTCAGCTGAGCTACGCTGTTTCTGTAACTCCTATAGAAGTCAATGGGAGTTACGCAAACAGTGTGGCACAGCAAGCTAACCTGTGTCCACAGCTCCCAAGTTACAGAAACAGGGCAGCACACTGTGCCGTGTTGTTTATTGTATGGGAGCTACAGAAGCTTGGCAATGTCTGTCTTCTCAACCACTGTATTCAGGGTGGCTGGGAGCTGTGGGTGCCGGGACAGAAAATACATTTGGGACCCGCACCTATCAGACTATGTGTAGGCCATAAAAGTCTGAGAGGGGAATAACTCCAGCAGACCTGGTCTGACGCACTATTGTATGGTCAGTCATTCATTTGTATAAACACACCATTTACCCGCAGCAGTCACTGCAATCAGCTTGATCGTAAAAAGCCCACTGCAGCATGATTGAAGCTTGCAAGCCTACCATAGATTTATGCCTATTAAAACCTGTCTGTGCAAGGCTTAATAAGTTAATGTAAAAAGCACAGTATGCTGCAATACAGAAGTATTGCAGTATATTCTATAATCGATCAAACAATCACAATGTAAAATTGTAATGAAGGCGGCATGGAAACGACGCACCATACAGTACCAGGGCAAACACATACAACTACTCCCTGATTTATCATGTCTCACTCTCTTCAGAAGGAAAGCTCTCAGACCCCTGTTGTACATTCTGCGCCAAGACAACTTATCATATACCTGGGGATTCCCATTCCGCTTGCAGGTCAACCATGGAGGTCAGCTGCATATCCTCCAGAGCTCGGGGGACCTCTCTGTCTTCACCTAGGCCCTAGGCGTCCCTTCTATCGGAATCTACGATTGGCCTTCACTCCCCGCAGCTCTGACTGAGGTATTACCAGCCTAACCTCACAAAATCAACCGACATTGTGGAGAGAGCAGGGTAGAGACGAAGCACAGGCCTGCTTAGCTGTTCGTCAGCCTAGATCAGTTATGGGCACCATTGGGGACCCTCGGCAACACTCGGCCCACCCCACAAACTTCTCAAGTAGATCCTTCCTTTAGGTTCATCTTATTTCACCAAGCAGAACCTTAACTTGAAAAAAATTTCCCTACAGTTCTATATAATGCTTTGTCCATTTTTTTATGTCAACAGGCTTACCTCATGGACAAAATGGAGATACACAATTACACATAAGGACGCTACAAATTCATGTATGTACAAGACATGAGTGGGCAGCAGGCATTACACATGATAGCACAGGGCAGATCTTGGACTAGTGAGTTCACACATTGCATTTCGCCTTTCTTTTTATTGCAATGGGTGATGTGGTGCGTTAAAAATCACTGAAACACATTAAAATAGAGCAGTCTGAGAAGCCCCATTGAAATCAATAGAGGCATTAACCCCCACCACTTGGGAGTAAAGGAAAGAGGAGGGGTTCCATGCTGCGGGCAGAGAAGAAGGGGACAGGAAATGTTTTTGGGGGTGGGGAAACCATACTGACAAGGTCCCAGGCTGATAAGGAAAAAGAAAGAAAAAAAAATAGAAAGGGCAACCCCCCCCCCCCCCCCCCCCGTCCCTACATTCCATTGGAGCGATGACCGATTTTGGGGAAACTACTTAGCGCTCTATTCAGAGAGGTTCTTATATTCATCTGAACCTTGGAACTCCACCCAATGAGGCCATGTTTTGGTAAATTTTTCCCGAATGTCTTTGAGAGATGCTGTTAGGTCCTCCATTTCCTTGATTCGCGAATAAGATGGAACCACAAAGCAATGGAGGGCGGTAGTGTTTGTCTCCAGAGTTTGGGGATACATGCCCTTGCTGCATTCACCAGATGTCTCACCACAGAGCTCCTGTAGGTATATTCTGAGATGCAAGAGGAAGAATGCGGGAGATTTGGGCAAGGTAAAATCCGTGAATTTGAAGGTAGTACGTCACACTTCCAACCAGAAGCCTGTCAACATAGGGCAATACCAGATGACATGCAGTTGGGTCCCCTGGCCTACACCGCATCTCCAACAAAGTGGGGAGTCCGCGAGAAACATTTTATGTAACCGTGAGGGCACCCTGTACCAATGAGAGAGGATTTTAAATCCTGTTTCCTGAAGCTTACTTGAGATGAAGGACTTATGTATGTCGGTGTACATTTTTGTTAGCTGTTCAGGTGTAAGCGATATCCCTAACTCCTTCTTCCAAGCTAGGACATAAGATGGTGTAGTGTTTTCCATGTCAGACATTAAAATATTATACAAGCATGACAGGCTATGGCGAGAGGGGCCAGTCCCACTACATAGTTGCTGAAATGGGGTCTTTGCTCGCGAGAATCCCTGTGCCGGTGGTAGAGAGGAGGAAATGCCTAATTTGATGGATCTGCCAGAAGTTCAGTGGTACCGGGTCTGTGGCGTTGGCCAGCTTATCTACAGATAGCCATTGCCCTTCCCAGATAAAGTGGGTTGCTCTATACCTGCCATTGCGGAACCAATATTGAAACCCACCCTCCTCTAGGCTTGGAGGGAAGGCCGGGTTCCTCAGAATGGGAAATAGGGGAGAGGGCCTTGGTGAGACCCCTGATTTGTGGAGAGCTCTAGAAATTACTCTAAGGGTGGGCCCTATTGTGGGATGCAGCCTAATCTCTGGTAGGATGTCTCCCTGTATGCAGGGAAGGATCGACAAGGGTATTGAGAAAAACATCTGTTCCATTGATATCCATTGCTTACTATCTGAATGTCTAAGCCAATCAACCACTTTCACTAGTTGGGAGGCCTGATGATAAGCCACAAGGTCCGAGAGGCCGAGGCCCCCCATCACCTTGGGCCTTTACAGGCTGCTCCATGCTATCCGGGTTGGTTTGTCCGCCCAGATGAACCTCGTGAGTAGGGAAGACAGGTGTCGAAAGAAGAGTCTAGGAATGTCAATGGGTAAGGCTTGGAAGGTGTACAATACTCTGGGAAAAATATTAATATTCAATATTGAGCACCTGCCAAACCAAGAGAAAAAGCCCTTCGTCCAGGAGGTAAGGTCTCTTAATATTGTTCAGAAGGCCCGGGAAATTGGCTGTGTAGAGGCTGGCGGTGTCCGCCGTAAGGTAGACCCCCAGGTATTTGATATTGTCTCTGGCCCACCTAAAAGTGAAGGAATCTTGTATCTTATCCACCAGGGAGCGGAGGAGGGAAATATTGAGGGATGACGATTTTTGATAATTAATTTTGAAATTGGAAAATGTAGCATAGAGACGAAGCTCGTTCAGGAGAATAGGAAAAGAAACCCTCGGGGAAGAGAGAAAGAACAGCAAGTCATCCGCGTATGCGGCTACCTTATGCACAGCACCCCCCATCTGGAAGCCCCCAATACTGATGTTGAAACTAATGTGGCTGAGAAGGGGTTCTAGGCACAGGATAAAGAGGAGAGGGGAAAGAGGGCAGCCCTTTCACGTACCGTTTGAGATATTAAAAGAGGAGAAGAACAGGCCGCTTGCTTTAACCGAGACGGTAGGGGAGGAGTATAGACTAAAGATCCAATTCAACATGTTATGCCCCAATTCCAAGTAGTGGGATTGTTTTTCTTTCAAGAAATCTCAATCAATCCTGTCAAAGGCCTTATCAGCATCCGTAGAGAGAAGGCATATGGGCATGGAGGATATTTTGGCCTGATGGATGATATTTATGGCCCTGACAGTATTGTCCCGTGCCTCCCGTAGTGGCACAAACTCCACTTGGTCTCTGTGGATTATATCACCGAGATGGGGTGATAATCGATTGGTGAGAATCTTCGAGAAACGTTTTAAGTCCATGTTTAGGAGGGATATGGGACGGTAGCTCTGGCATTGAGAGGGATCTTTACCCTCTTTAGGGAATACTGTGATATATGCTTTCAAAGTATCTCTTGGGGGGGTGGTACCCGTAGTAAGGGAATTGAAGGCTCGAAGGAAGTGAGGGGAAAGAGTTTCGACGAATGCCTGAATTTTGGAGATAATCTTGAATTGGTAACCTACGGGAGGAACAGTCTTGTGCAGAGAGAGGAGGAGACAGGTTGTAGAGAGACTGGAAAAAATCACGAAAGGTCTCGGCGATCTGTTGCGGTACGTGGAGACTGCGGCCAGAAGGGGAGGAAATTTGTAGTATATATGTGTCTTGTTCTCTCTTTCCTTAAGGCCTGGGCCAGGGTACGGCTAGGCTTATTGCCATACTCGTAGAAATGTCTCCATTCTGACTATTTAATGTCTAAGTCCTGTAATGTCATAGCGCTCTAAAAAGACATCTAGTCCCTCTTAAACTCCTCTATGGATTTTACCATCACCACGTCCTCAGGCAGAGAGTTCCACAGTCTCACTCCTCTTACAGCAGTAAAAAACTTTTTTAGTACATTACATGGTACATAAAGTGGTGCCAATAAATAATGAACTTGTCCAACAAAAAACAATCCGTCAAATGGCTAACCAAAAAAATAACCAAAAACAAAAGTTATAGGGGGCAAAAAAGCAACAAGGAGGAGTGAAGGGATTACTGACTGGAACTATTAATATGGAAACAAAAACATTTCCATGCCATTATTTACCAGTTTTCTATCTCCACTTTCTATATAGTATGCCTCGCTTCTCTTCCTCTAATAATGGCACTCTGGTACAGTAATATATGTTAAAGGTCAAAGTAAAATAATCTAGGGGGACTTTGACCCCATGTTTCACAAACACTTTGTTACTCTATTCCAGGCTGGTGAAATATACTTGGGGGAGGGAAGGGAGCACACAGAATAAAGAGGTTGTTTAGGAGTCAGCTACAGCGGCCCGGAGGAGTACAGGGGCGCTTCAGACGAGGACAAATATACACTCTGGAGAAATTCAAGAAATTGGTCGGACGATAAGAATAGACTTCTAGTGGATGAGTCTCTGAGAGACATGGAAGTCAATACCCAGGTATGTTTTCAGTCATCTGTTGTTCCAGCTTTTGAAGGGTCAGTGAAGTCTGCAGTCTACCTTTAACCCCTTTAATTAATTTGGTTTTTTCCTCCCATCATAACACTTTTTTATTTACCCATCGCCGTCGCTGTCTGAGGGCTTGTTGTTTTTTGCGGGACGAGTTGTATTTTTCATTGGTACTATTTAATGCACCATATAATGTACTGAAAGGTTTTAAAATCCTAAGAGGAGTGAAATGAGAAAAAAAAGCGCAATTCTGCCAACTTTGGGAGGGGCTCTTGTTTCTACGGTCTACACACTGCAGCACAAATAACATTATAGCTTTATTCTTTGGGCCAGTACGATGACTATGGTACCCAATTTATATAGTTTTTTGGTTTTTTTTGCTGTACTACTTTTAAAATATGAAATCTCTTTGGAAACAATAGAATTATTTTCTGCCGCCATCTTCTGACAGCCATAACTATTTTATCTTTCTGTCCACATAGTTATGCAGACTCATTTTTGTGGGACGTCCTGCAGTTTCTATTGGTACCATTGGGGAGGGCATATGACTTTTTGATCATTTTTTATGAAAGCATTTTCTTGGAAATGGGGTGATCGAAAAAAAACACAATTTTTGATGTGCGTTTTTTCTGACAATGTTCACAGTCGGGGTAAATAATGCTTTACTTTGATAGATCAAACTTTTTTTGACGCAGCGATACCAGATATGTTTGGGGGGGGGGGGGTATTTATAATTTTCTATTATAGATATGGTTAAAGGTGTTTTTTTTACCTTTTATTACCTTTAATTTTTTTTTTATAATTAATAAAACAGTTTTAAACTGATTTCTACATTTTTTTTGTCCCCACAGGATTTGATCGCCACTGTAGTATAATGTACTGCTATTGTATTACATCATACCACGATCTGTCTGGCTTGATAGACAGTCTGCAATGGCAGCACTGGGGGCTTTCAGAATGCCCCGGCTGCCTAGGCAACCAAATAGCACCCCACAATCTCATCCCGTGGGATCGTTCGGGATCTCTGAGCTTTGATCAGGGCATTTACAGGGTTAACAGCTGCGATCAGTGAGAGCCCTGATCACAACTGTTGTGGGCAGATGTCAGCTGTAAGAAACAGCCGGCACCCGCATTGTATCGCGTGGGATCGGCCCATAATCCTTCCCCATATAAACCCCGAACCTCCATGGCATAAGTGTACGTCATGGAGCATTAAGGGGTTAACCATCGAATTTTAACTACTATGCAGCAAATCTAAGCGGTGGTAGAATGGCGCTTTAGGGTACGTCCACAGGTAGCAGATTAGCTGTGAATTCACCCTCTATATTGCAAAATGTGAAGTCCGTGGTAAAAATATACAGGAAAAGTTGATACACTCTACTGTGGATTAAAGGGGTTTTCCCGTCAAAAATACTATTGATGACCTATCATCAGTATGGGTCATCAATAGTTGATTGGCTGGGGTCTGCCGCTCAGGACCCTGACCAATCAGCTGTACGGGTGCAAGCTGTCAGCACCGCAATAAGAGGTCGGTGCAGAAGCCTCAGCGCCGACCTCCATGTAGTGGCCGGCGCTGGTAACTGCAGGCACGGCTCTCATTGAAGTCAGTTACCAGTGTCGGCCACTACATAGGAGGTCGGCGTGGAGGCTTCAACACCGGCCTCTGTTATTGGGGCACTGACCTGAGGATAGGTCATCCACAGTATCTTTGACCAGAAATCCCCTTTAAAGCCCGCACCACATGTCAATCTCTCTGTGGATCGTTCTCTGCAGTGTGTGAATGAGATTTGCTACAAACTCACCTGCTGTAATACACTGTGGATTTTTCAATTTGCTGTGCGTCCCTCAAGGTCTTATTGGCCGCGTTCTCTACATGATATAATGTGTCTGATTAATATACCCTATTTTGTACGGCTTGTTTGATGATACTGAAGTAACAATCCTCTTTTAAGGATCCTTTCTATTATCCCAACAAAAAACATCTATGAACTCTAACGAGCCTAGCACATCCATCCGCTACATGCCATTTATTTTAGTGGGTGCCGCATAATGCTTTAATGAGGACATGCCAGCAGCTTCCCCAGGGGCAACAACTTATCGCAATGGTCTAGAAAGAAAGTCTCCACAATCACTTGACTACTTTGGGACCATTCTAAAGGGAGCCAACCAAATCAGACGGCATTGAGTATGGGAACCCATAGCTGCCTGTATTCCAGAGCACAAACAATATTAAGAGGCGAGGTGTAAGTGCCCGCGGCAGGGGCTTAGAATGCAGCTCCCCAATGGAGTTTTCACATGGTAGTTGAACTAGGGACAAAAACGCATGGGGCACGCGCTAATACACTCGCCGCTATTAGCACATGAATCAAGGTTTGGGTTTTTTTTTTTTAGGACTATTCAAACTCCGCGCCAGTTTGAAAAAAATAAAGCAGGACGATAGGTCTTGCTCTAGCTATCTTTCTCGTAGTATTAACGAATATTACTCCTTTTTGAATACTTGGTGTTGCTTGCAATTTTATGGTTTCTCTTCTTAACCTAATTTACTTTGCCCTACACCCGTTGAGCTTGATAATGGACTTACTACATACAAGAAGGATAGGGCAAGTCCTACCTCTTGGGCGTATTATCAACACCCGAAAATCCCGATATTGGAAACAAAACCATTGAAATCAATGGTTTTGATCGTCCCGTTATGCGGATGTGATTTTCATGCCCATCTGCTTAAGCCCTAATCAGCCTTATCACAGGGTTCAAACACTTGTAAAACAGAGTACAGGGCTACTTTTAATGCTGCCCCCTCTGCCTGTACCCGGCCCCGTCTATGGAGGGAGCATTATGGGGGATTTCAGAACACAACAATGAATGTCTTTTACCATTATGCTCTATATAGCCTTCTTTTATTCTGTCGTATCATGGATTTCTTTACTGTGTCACTATGCGGGAATCCTAATTAGGGTTTCATCCAGTCACAAACAGGTGACTTACATGGAAGAGCTGGGAACGGCAAGGTGTATCCATCTATGTGTCTGCGATTTACATGTAGATTAAGCATTTCTCCTCAGTTGCGTTTCACGTTGTGTGTTAATCTGTTCTTCTTCTTTGGACCCTGTGTTAATCATCTGCATGGTACACGCATACACTTTGGGAGCAAAGTCCAAGAACTAATATTTCCTGCCTGATAGCAGGTTATTATCTGGGAAGGCGTTTGGAAAGATTTAAATAGACTATCAACAATTATCTCTGTTCTAAAAATATCAGCAGCACAGTTCTACAGAATTATTATTAGTATTTAATAGAGATGAGCGAACCTACTCGGCCACGCCCCTTTTTCGTCCGAGCGCCGCGATTTTCGAGTACTTCCGTACTCGGGCGAAAAGATTCGGGGGGCGCCGTGGGTGAGTGGGGGGGAGAGGGAGAGAGAGAGGGCTCCCCCCTGTTCCCCGCTGCTACCCCCCGCTCCGCCACCCCTCCCTGCGCCCCCCGAATCTTTTCACCCGAGTACAGAAGCACTCGAAAATCGCGGTGCTCGATCGAGTAATTACTCGAAACGAGTAAGTTCGCTCATCTCTAGTATTTAACCCTTGATGTTACCGGGACTTTCCAAACTTTTATGGGTGTGACCAAGACTGTCAATATGCCAGTCTTTGACTTCAATCCATATTTCAAACAGTGTAGCACTACAAGAAGCCTCTTCAGTTCTGTTTGTGTCGGTGTTGGGATTATAATGATTATTTATATAAGGCGCCATTCGTTCCCGGGTGCCGTACATAGGAGATCAGGGATTTAAATACATCGAATGAGAAAAAGTACAAAATAAAGTACAATAAATGTGAACTCATTGAGTTACAAACCGATACAGATGGAGGAAGGATCCTGCCTGTGAGGGCTTACAGTCCACAAGGGAAGGAGACAATAGATGAGGGTAGAAGCTACTCATATAGAGGTCCCAATAGAGCTGCTGGAGATTAGTGGCTTTTTTTGAAGAGGTAGGTTTTCAGGTTGTTTTTGAAGCTTTCCAAGGTGGCGGAGAGTCTGATATGTTGGGGTAGTGAATCTAAGGGTATAGGTGATGTACGGGAGAAGTCTTGGAGACGGTTGTGGAAAGAACAGACTAAAGGAGAGCGGAGAAGGAAGTATTCTGGGAACTGGAACTTACATGTGAGGAGGTATCGGGAGATTAGGGAAGGATGTATGGAGGGGGCAGCTTGTGGACAGCCTTGTATGTCACTCATAATACTTTGAACTGAATTCTCTGGACAGTAGATAACCAGTGAAGGGATCAGCAGAAGGGAGCAGCAGAGAAGTAACGAGCTGAGAGGTCTATCAGCCAGGCAGCAGAGTTCAAAATAGATTGGAGGGGTGCAAGTGTGTTGGATAGGAGGCCACAGAGAAGAATGGGGCATTAGTCTATTATTTTATTTACAAACATCCCTCCAATATGTCTGATTTTTATCTTCTCTGAGCCATAAGACAGGGTTGTAGCTAATGCTGAGAAGTTGGAGCATGTGCCCCGAGTGTAGGGAGCCCAGGGTGGGGCACCAGCAAGCCGCTCTGCCTTGGCCAGGGTATTTAGACACAGGGAAAGGGAAGTGATCTGCAATGGCTGAAGTTCTATGACTAAGGCCTCCTGCACACAGGCGGAAATTCCACAGCGGGATTTCCCGCAGAATTTCCGTTCCGTGCCCGCTGCCATAGGCTTGCATTAGTATGCAGAGAGCTGCGATTTGTCCGCATGAAAACTCGCACGGTAAACAAATCGCGGCATGTCCTATTTCTGTGCGAGCCTCGCAGAGGCCACACAGAAATGTCACGGCTGATGCGCCGGCTCTGCTATGCGCATGTGCGGCCGTGCGCCAGCCGGCACCTCGTAGTGCAGAGAGAGAAGATGGCGGACGGGTGAGTATAAGGGCAATACCAGAGCATGGGTCGCATCCCGCTGTGAGCATTCCACAATTGACAGAGCTGTGGTGAAGCGTCAGTGACTTAGGCCGCCTGCAGACAGCGGGGTCAGATCCTGTTGCGAGAATGAGGTATGCTCATTTGTTAAAAATAGGCATACCATCTCAAACTTTTATGGCATATCCACACCCACAGGACACTCACCTATATCAAAAACAGGACCCCACCACTCCTGGGACAGCTGTATGTAGTCTGCCTGGGGGGGGTCAGGAGTTACGGACTGCCAAGTGGACTGTCTTACACTATTTCTGTAACTCCCATAGAAGTGAATGGGAATTGCAGAAACAGAATAGCACAGGGAGCAGCGCTGTTTCTGCAACTACCAAGTTATAAAAACATGCAGCTTGCTGTACTGCTCTGTTTCCTTAAATCCAATTCGCTTCTGTGAGAGTTACGGGAACATCATGACCCAGCTATGCCAGTGCAAATGTTTTCAGTGTTTTCTCATTTCAGCCATAATACTCCTTAAACTATTTGACATGTATGAAGGCACTAAGTACTTGGTTTTACTTGGAGTGGTAGGGTTTCCCTTTGTAGTCTAAGAGCAGAAATTTAAAGAGTTTGTTTGGGCATTTTTTTCAATTGGGGTCCAGATCATCACTGATCAGCTGATTCCTGGCACCAAACATTTTTCTATAAAGGCAAGATAAAGTTTCCTGATGCAAGCATCGAGTCATGACTGACTCCTAGAGTGACATCTTCTTGGCAGACTGTTTTTGTAGGGTGGTTTGTCATTGCCTTTAACCCCCAGTAAGCTGGGTACCAACCTCAGCAGCTTCCATACAGGGATTGAACTCACAACCTTCAGGTCGTGAGCAAGAGCTTAGGACTAAATTTCTGCTGCCTTAACACTCGGCACCACACGAGGCTCTATAAAGCAATGTATATGTCTGATCAGGTCATCTTGCACTGTATCATGCTACCTGCAGATAGAGGAGTAGTTTGAATGTGACGGGTTTGCCTTAAGTTCTGATGTGCATGCAGGCATCGTTTCTGATGATAGCACAGATTCTTTTACCTGGTTTGCTTGCAATGTTAGGGTTTCTTTTCTTAACCTAATTTGCTTTTCGAGTGGCTTGCACCCATTGAGCTTGATAATAGATTTTGGTGAATTACATTTTTAGTATAGTAAAAAAATGATGGGTAATGAAGACCAGCTAGTGGCTCCTCCCCTTGACAGCTGATGGTGGAGGTACCAACAGTAGGTGGCACTATAATCAGCTTACCAATGAGGGACCTTTCAAATGGATAGCACTTAACAATAATAGTAAAATGTGCAATGATGAATACATGTGATTATTTTTAGTTTTGGCATAACAGGCTGAGGTTTCATCCCAAAATAAGTATCAGGGCCAGGGGCGTAGCTAAAGGACCTGGGTGCAAAAGTTTATCTTGGGGCCCCTCAACTTCTCTTAACCCCTTAAAGCAGAGGCGTAACTTGAAGCTCCTGGGCCCCAATACAAAACATGTAACCGGGCCCCCAACTATAGTGCTTTATTCATAGTACTGGGCTCCCTATATGGAGAAGAGAGGCCTTATGGGCCCCCCAAGGCTCCTGGGCCCGGGTGCAACCGGATCCCCTATAATTACGCCCAGAGGCGTAACCTAAAGCTCCTGGGCCCCAATGCAAAACCTTGAACGGGGCCCCCAACTATAATGCTTTATTCATAGTACTGGGCTCCCTATATGGAGAAGAGAGGCCTCATGGGCCCCCCAAGGCTCCTGGGCCCGGGTGCAACTGCATCCCCTGCATTCTCTATAGTTATGCCCCTGGTTACGCCAGTGAGAGGGGCTATTGGGTCTGAGGCAACATAGATGGAGCAAGTACTGTAGCTGGAGCTACAAGAGTAGGCAAGCACTAGCAGCATAGGCAGGGATCTCTGGTTGGTGATGGAAATAAAGAGTGTGGCTATGTAAATATGCACTGTGGCAAGGAATTGCATGATAACCTAAACAGTAACAATATAACGTTAGATATCAGTTCTACACATGCACTCTGCATGCTGTATTGGTAATTACAGTACATTTAAATCCAGTGACTTACAGGTGATGAATTCTCTGATTGTAGATGGTTCCTTTTCTTTTCTATCCTACCCAGAGCACTATGATGACTTCACCTGAGAACTGAAGAGTTTATTACCGAGACATTTTTAACCTTATTCTGCCATTTCTATCCATTATAGCAACACAGATAAATTCATACCCCAGACAAGACTGCTAAATTAATTTAGACCCCACGTGGCACCCCTCCATTAAAAGATACTCTTTAGCCATGTGGCTGAAACTTATCACAAGCATTTAGCATGAAATTAATATTGGAGACTTTTCAGTAACTTTTTATGGTGGAGCATGTAATAGCACTGATTTTTTTTGGACCTGGATGGCTATTCTTTCATTCAAGACTAGAAAATAAACAACTAATGGACCTAAAGATCCCTTTACATGGGCCATCCCTCGGACTGCCACCTGACTATCACTTCTGAGCTTGCACAACACACACAGCACCCTGCCCTGTCTCACCTGTCTGTACGCCATTCTTGGATGCAGAAGGTGCCGTCTGTGGGAGAGACCTGTGTCTCCCCTTCTGCTCTAAGCAATGAGCTCCTCCCTGATGAAAGCTGGCTCATCATTGGCTGACAGTCAGTTTAATCTTACTGGTGCAGAGCCCAAGGGCAAGGAAGCAGCTCTGGTAGTCCCTACGCAGGAGGAGTAGTTTAGAAAGTGCTGGAAGGAAAGAAAGAGGTGATAAATAGAGGAAGAGAGAGCAGTTAGAGAGTCGTCAGAGTCAGGAAGGAGGAGGCTGTCAGACAGTGAGAGCGAGGAGTTCAGTACGTTTTGTTCCCAGGCCGGACGGGGTCTTTATCACAAAAATAGTGAGTCCTACCTTTCCGGTGAAGTCAGACCGCGATCAGTCTGCCAGTCATTTATCCTTCTGCTTCGGTCATTCTTCAGTAAATCTATTAGTGGGGGGATTGTCTAGTCATCTGCAGTGAATAATACAGAGAGAGCGTTGAAGTTAAAGCGTCATCATTATAACTGTATTTTCACCAAGTTCTGTAATCCACTGTGTTCATTGCAAACGACCTCAATTAGTAAATCTGCTCCCTCTCGGATTACTAATTTGCTGGACTCGTCTCTGTTATTTCTGCATCATATCATCCGGAGAGTCGAATCAGAGTGTGGCGTCACCGTGACAAGGACTAGGGCTCTGGCCATACGCACAGTAAGTGTATTGGGGTAGTTCCACTTACGTGACTCGAGTGTCGCTTTTTTTTTTAGCGGCACTAAAAACCCACAACTCCGACAGGTGTGCCATTCCTACTCAGTGACCTTTGGACAGTAATCTCCCTGTGTAATGTACCCTTAAGACCGTGGTGAGATAAACACCTCAAGAAATTTTTCAATCCCCAAATGTGAAAAAAATTTACTTTTTACAACCTAAATATTAGTTTTATTCATATAAACCCTTTAATCTTTATTGGAAGCAAATAAATCCCCTAGCGGGATGCCAGCTCTGTGAGCATGGTGCAGGCTAGCTTCTCATGTAGCTGCAGCTCTAGTCAATACTAGAGACACTACACCGACTAAGCTTTGGCTAAAATGCTGACAATTTATTAAAACCAGGATTCAGCTTCCCAACATGTTTCATCGCGAATGCAGCATCTTCAGGCGTTGCGGGCTATAACGCGGGAACGCTGCTCTGTAATCAGGCGTTGCACTTTATTATGGCCTGGTAACCAATGATGTATAATAAAGAAGATCCTGCTTTTATCGAAGTGCTGGACTTTCCTCTTCTTGCTTGCATGTCCCTTCTCCCTCATATTGATGCACCCCTTTTATTCCCTGTGGCGTACTCTGGACTGGCAGCATCTTATACCTTTCTTTATCATGAGCTAGCACATATTGTCACACCCATTAGGACTCCTGATAGCCCTTTAAACGAGACGATTATCGATCAGAATTGTTCAGATTCCTGCAGGATAATTGTCCCGTATAAACGCACGCAGCGATTGAACAAGAATTGTTCAGTTAGTTCAGTTTCTGCATGCAGAAAACTGAACGACGCGCTGTTCAGTGTAAACAGCAGGCGGTCACTTCTGAACGACTGCTTACTGTGAATGGAGGCGGCGGGGTAAGAATGCTTCCCGTGTCCAACCAGGAGGTGCCGGATCTGTCACCCACAAATGCAAGTGAACTAATAACAGTCCGTGTGCGCTCCAATATACATGGAAGGAGCACATTCAAATGCATCGGCATATCCTATTTCTTATCTGTGAAACAGGAATAGGGCCAAATCACATGGCGGGTACGAATTCCGACAACAGAATCCCGCAGCGGAATCCGGCCCTGACCAGAGCCTGTGACGCTGCGTACCTGTCTTCTTGTTTCTTTTTCTGTACTGTGGATGGTCCAGCCAGTACAGAATTTGCTGCGCCATCACTAGGCGATGATGCGGTTACCTGCAGCCCATCCGGAATTGACATTCCAGATAGGCTGCGGGTTGGACGGCTTCCATTTACTTCAATGGAAGTAGTCTATGCGGAGCCCACACAGAAGTGGAGCATGTGCAGTGACCCAGAACCAGGCCTTCAGCCGAGGAGACAGCGGGGCACAAGATGGCAGCGGTTCACAGTGGCTCTACCATCTCCTGTCCTCAAAGGCTGAAGCGTAACCTGGCTTAGCTACTAACAAGGGAGATAACATTGTAGCAGGCTTGATAACTGCAATTCAGTCCTGGGGTATAGTCGTGACGCCAGTGTCCCTAGGGGTATAGTCGTGACGCCAGTGTCCCTAGATGAGTCATCAGTTACTCACAATGAATAAATGAGTTCACAGACAAACAAAATGCTTTTCAAAACCCGGGAAACGTGGTTTTCTTTTACTTACATTCCAACTTTGATTTTCCAATACAGGCACATTTACTAATGCTTCTTAACATGAAGTTACAGTCTTGGGAACAGTTTGCTGAACTCTACCTTTCTGAACACATTTGACAATAGACGGTTCTTCTCCCAAAGCATACATATCCTCAGTCGCTATTATCTGAAGGGCACTTGCTTGGGTTACTCATTCTCTCATATCACTCTCACTTTAGCCGTTAGCCGTAACAGACTTCTGCGCTTCCCCTCTACATGCAGTTCAGCGGGGGCGCCTACAGCTCTTGCATTCCCATACTGACTCTTAGGCCTTAGTCAGACGGGCGTTTTTTCGCGCGATTTGCGGATCGCATGACGGATGCGCATCCGCAAATCGCGTGACCAGTGCGCGCAAGTCGCCCGCAAATCGCCCGAAAATCTGCTCCTAGCCGCGTTTCATTAGAAACGGGCCGGAGCTGTCCAGCGCATTGCATTCAATGGAGACGGCAATAGAGCCATCTCCATTTAAAGCAATGCGCTGCGGGCGAGCCCAGGATGAATTGTCGGTAAGGGCTTAAATATATAAGCCCTTCCCTGCAATTCATCCTAAAATGTGTAAAAATAAAAAAAAATTGTATACTCACCTTCTGCCGGGAGCCGGAGCTCCGAGCGGCCGTCCTGCAGTGGGTGTGAAGGGGGTGTGAGTCAGACCTGCCCCCTGATTGGCTCAGCGCTGAGGCAATCAGAGGCATGCCTCACTCACACCCATTCATGAATTCATGAATGGATGTGAGTCAGACCTGCCCCTGATTGGCTCAGCGCTGAGAGGCAGCAGTCACTCACCCATTCATGAATTCATGAATGGGTGTGTGAGTGTTTTCAGCCTCTGATTGGTCAGGGCTGTGACCAATCAGAGGCAGATCATTCAGCAGGCGGGGATTTTAAAGCCCCGCCGGCTGAATAGTGCTGAGAAGCAGTTCAGGAGAACTGACAGCGGCCGCGGCTGGACTCCGGCTGCAGCGGAAAGGTGAGTATACAAATTTTTTTTATTTTAACACATTTTAGGATCAATTGCAGGGAAGGGCTTATATATTTAACCCCTTCCCGACAATTCACCCCGCGCACGCCGGCAGCCCATTGCTTTCAATGGAGCGGCTGTATTGCCGGCTCCATTGAATTCAATGGGCAAACATCGTTCTTCTCTGTCACAGCTGTTACAGCTGTCGCAGAGAAGAATGATTTGTCTTCTATATGTTCTCAATGGGGTCGGCGCTGCTGCCGCCGGCCCCATTGAGCGCATATACAGAAGAGAACAGGAATCACAGATCGCAGATTGGTGCGATCTGCGATTTTTTGTTCTATAATTTATCGGACGAGCGCATAAAAAGCGCTCATGTGTCCGATACCATTGCAAAGCAATGGTTTTAAAAAATCGCCGGACGCATGCGCATGCGCAAATTGCTGCTAAAAACGCCCGTCTGACTAAGGCCTTAAGCAGCATCTCCTATGCCTTTATCCCCGGAGGAGATGAGCTTTCTAGCAGCAGAGACATAGCTGCTGCATAGCCCCGGCAGGAGCTTCAGCCCGTCAATGACACAGACCACACTACTCTCCCTAACTATCTAACTCCTCCCTCTTCTACTCAAACAACCAATCATAAAACACTGACAAGACAGAAAGACAAACAAACTTATTTAAAGACAAACGGACTCACAAACGATGGAGGGACCCGACTCTGACTCTCTACACATGCTGCGATTTATCATCCATGAGAAGAAACTCCAAATGGTATCCGTTTGTGTGCAAGAAGAATCGCTTTTGCATTGCATGCTATTGGTGGTATTTGGTGCGGAATCCGGAGGCGGACCCCCACTCCGGATTCCGCAATTGAAATCCGCCGTGTGCATTCACCCTAAGACATTCAGTGAGCATTTTCACACTGACCAATGGTCTGTGTGTATAGCTTCACAGGCTATAATGTCTCTGTACGTGGAAGTACACAACACGTGGCCCCAAAATACATTATCGTGCACCTAGCCTTGACCGCAGCCTCCGTACATGGATGATAATCAATCAAGTACAGAATTTTTTTTAGTAAAGGTGCAAAAGCATATAGAGTTAAAGTAAAACAGACTAAAATCGGTGCTCGGGGTAATTATTGCATGTTTGGCGTAACATACATTCTGTGTAACTGGAACGTATGGATACAAGAGCATCTAACGCTCATGCAAACGCAACATTGTTACCATAACTGTATCTTCTCTCCCTTAGAGTGCGTTCACACGAGCGCATAAACGGCGCGTTTTTGCGCCCAATCGTATATACGTGACCATCTGAGGCGTTGGTTTCGAATGTATTCGTTCGCACGGGCGATTTTACGGCGCGTAAAAACGGCAACCCGAAAAAAAACGGAACATATGCGACCGAAATACGCGCCAACGCATATTCGATGGCCGAAAATATAGTTTGCAAAGTAGGAACAAACGATAATACGCTTTCTAGCTCTGGTCATGATCGCCAAAAAACGTTCTTTCCGGCGATTATACACTGCGCACGTGCGAACGTAAATACGCCTACGCTTGTGTGACCGCGCCCTCAGCTTTAGCCGCAACCTCTGTACATGGATGATATTCAGTTATGTTCTGTTAACTGTATTACAGTTCCATGTACAGTAATATTGGAGAGGTCCACATTTTTTAGGGGGATTGTGGCTTTTTATAAATGTTTTTGACTTTTGTAATTTTTTAGATTTTTTCACATTTTATTTGATTTTTTTTTAAATAATTTTTTGTACACATTTTACTTTTTTTTTTTTACTATGGGTACACAGGTTAGAAGGCAGCACATTATCTATGTATTCCCTGCTGACCCCATATACAGACCACTGATAACAGGGATCTAACAGCAAAAGTCTATTGGATCACTAGCAGTGATCTGTAGTCCTCTCTCCATACCTGCATGCTTCGGTATGCGGAGGGAATCCCTGTGACATCATTACAGAGATTCCCCAGCAACCACCTGGATGAGGAAGCAGTGCTTTGGCATTCAGGGTTTTATTTCAGAGCTAGAAGTACAAACTTCTTTAGTGAAGCCCGGACTTCACTAAAACTTTCTTCTTCATTCATGCATCATTGAAGCCCAGGCATGGTACACTTCTCAACATGGTGAGTTGCTACGCGTTTCGGAACTGACTTTCCCCACTCCTCCTAAATCTGCTACAGACATGCTGCCCTCTCATCTGGAGATCAATTACCATGGTAGCGTTTACCATCATCGCCTCTTTCCATCAAGTCCTGTTCAATGCGGTTCTGGAAATCATCCGGAACAGATGGCCTAAAATGTTGGCATTTGGAGGCATTTATCTGATCAGGTAATCGCGGGGCGGTGAGGAGGTCAACGGTGCCAAACAGTTTGCAGAACAACGTGCAACCTGACCGATGGATGGTTATTTCAGGGAGTAGAAAAAGTCTGGAGACCACATGCTGTGTTCTGCATGGGAGCTAGAGACAACATTGTATTCTCTCTGCACCCCCTGCGAGAAAACAGACTGCAGGCTGTGTTCTGCAGGGGAGTGGCTGATAACATTGTATTCATGCTATTAGCCCATGACAGCTCTGTGAGAACAAAGGAGCAGATTACAGAGCTCAGACCACTTGCTGAGTTCTGCAAGCAGCTCCTGGAGGCTCATTTGCATGCAAATAAAGCTGATAAAGTACTAATAGGCATTAGTGCCCATTAGTACTTTTTGCAAAATGATTGCTAAAACTGTCAATCTTTCAGTCATTTGAAAGATTGTCTTTGCGTGTAAATGGGCCTAAAGAAAAAGACGACCGTAAATATATGGTAGCTCAACAAACTGGCGCACTGCTGGCTTCCATACATTTACAAGAGGCAGTTGGAAAGGGGTAAACAGTCAGTCAACTGGTAAATGAGTCTCCATGTGAATAGCTGTAGACACATATACACACTGTCCATAACGGAGAGGGCCATAAGATCTTAGCTATGAAAACACTAAAAAATCTATTATAATATCATCCAATAAGACATGACATCGGTAGAGCATTTACAATATTTTTGCCTTCTTCAAGTCATTGATCTTACCTGTGTCATTCAGTGACGGTCTTTCATACACACAGGGTGTCAATGTATACAGTCACGCTGGTATGCAGAGTTTGGAGCTCCTAGATTTACTGTTTGATTACCAAGATGGTATCCTTCGCCATGAATGTTCATCTGATGAGACCTTTTGGACATCTGAAACAGACGTGAGCATATAGGGAAGTTATTTATCTGTGGTTTATGGGTTTCCTATCTTTTTAAATGTTTTTGTGTTTAATTTTATTTTGTTTTTTATGCAGAATTCCACCAAGGATGATGAAGCACTTTTGTCTTTACTATTGGCACCTAACAATTCCCCCACAGACTCGAATCTCTGGTCACCCGCTGCCAGTGATAGCGGCCTTTCTGAAGACATCCTCTCAGACCAACAGGATAGTCCTGTCCAGCACCATTATACAGCCTCGTGCCATATGATACATAATCAGAGGAGTTTCCAAGAATCGAATGTGTCTATTGATCTGGATGAACATGCAGGTATTGTAGGCAGTCTGAGGGTCGGGGCACATGTGTCAAAAACATCCACTGCAAATACACCACGAATCCACAGCAAAACCTCCATATGTCATTGGTGGATTTCACCCGCTCTGCACTGAAAGGAGGGAAATCCGCACGGAAACTTCTCAACAGGAGTTGACATGCTGTGAACTTTTTAAATGCAAATCCACATGAAAAATCATTTGCTGTTTCTTCTCTGGTTGTCAGAAGAGATGTTGAGCAATCGCAGTCACAGCTTCTCATTGTCTTATCATTTGCTCCGCATCTCTTTTGACATCAGAGAAGATGCAGCAACTTAAGAAGCAGCCGACTCGTCACGCCAGACATCCCTGGTGTGTCTGATTACTGAATGCCCAAGTGAATGAGCAAACTGTGACATTCTTTGCTGTTCACTCATTCGGGGGAACGATAAATCGTTCTGTGTAAAAGCTCCCCAACCATGTGTGACCACCTTGAAACATTTAGAAACAGCAGGTGGCGCTATTCTAACATTAGTCTTGGAGTAACTGGGGATATAAAGTCTTTTTATTAAGTTTAAATGCAAAAAAAAACACTTATAATCATAGACTAGATTTAATGTAAAACAATATTTTTCATGGCTCAACTCTTTTAACTTTCATTGATTATCGTTTAGGGGAGTTTTCTGGGCTCAAAAAAGTCATACGTCTACTGGGCAGTGTCAGCTGATACAGAATATGCAATATGTTTTCTGAATTGTGCTTTGTCCTGCTGTTTTGGCTCCCGGGGTCGCAGGGCCGTGTGTCTTGTTATCTAATGGGAGACGAGCCTGTTAGTTTTTAGCTATTGTTTAAGCAACTATATATCATGCTCCATATCATGTCACAGCTCTGGCGGTGTAAACCAGGCATGTGCACAGCTGATTTATCATTGATTGAGTACCATTTTTTTAAAATCACTTATTAAACATTCAACACAAGAAAAAAAAAATACGTCGAAATAGAAATGTCGGACTGCTGCACATCTCTGCATGCGGTTCTGTCTCAGATAGGTAAATGATTACAGTCACGGTCTGACCAGACACTGGGTCTTACCACCAGAGACCATAAAAGTGCTTCTCCCGTTGCCCTATAAAAAGGCTCTGAGAGGCAACTTTTGTGTAGCGCTCCTCTTGCTGACAGATTGCTGACAGCTAGGCATGCCCCTACGGCACACACAGGCATTTGGCCCAGTTGACAGACTTTAAGGGGGGTGCATCATTGGAATGAGTGAAACAGGATAGTCTTTTCGACAAATTGCCCGCCATCTAGGCTGTTTTGGCCAAGCTGTTAGGACTAGTTGGGAGCAGTGGTTAGGTGAGGGTACACATGACAAACAGGTTCCTGATGGCCCAAACAGACCAGAGAGAATTGTTTGATCCGCCAACAAGCACAAGCAGATACAACAGTTTCATAGTTCACCATCCAGAGTCAGGCGGCACCTTCATTACAGAACTATATCTCTGCTCAGACCATTTCCAGACGCTTAGCAGAAGGATGTTTGGTGTCACAGCTCCCATTACAAGTCCTGCTATTAACTCCCCAACACTATCGTCTTCATTTGCAGTGGTGTCATGAATGAAGAACCTGGACTGTTACGTACCAGAGTTGTATCATCTTTAGCAACAAATCCAGGTTCTTTTTGGGAGCTGACACCTGTTATGTTTGAGTATGGAGGCCTTGTGGGGTTGCCATGAATGCCTCCAACTAGGTTGTCAGACTACCTTGGCTTGCCCGTTATCACCAATCAACCTTCTATGGGGCCAGCTAGAATGCCAGCTTTGGCAGCCCTAGGAGTGTCCAGGATCTAGAGGCTCAGTTGCAACATCTGTGAGCAAATGTGCTGAGGGATAGTATACGGAGCCGGTATGCCTCCGCGCCCATCCGTATCTCATACTGTATCCAGATTACAGGGGGCCCAACAGGGTAATAGAGCCCCCTTTGAATTGCATAGTTTTCCCCAATGAACATACCCTTTTGCTCTGATATTGCGATCACTTACCTACTGTATATCAGCATTCCATTTACACAGTTTCATCCGATTCCAACAGCTCCTCGATGCATTATTTTTTGTCAATGAGTGCAGATTGATTGATCAGATGAAATAAATACTATCGATATATAACTTCGATGTTCTCTTCTTTTTCAGACTTGTGGACAGAACAGCTTTGTAC
This sequence comes from Eleutherodactylus coqui, assembly GCF_035609145.1. Taxonomy (NCBI): domain Eukaryota; kingdom Metazoa; phylum Chordata; class Amphibia; order Anura; family Eleutherodactylidae; genus Eleutherodactylus; species Eleutherodactylus coqui. Next base: position 220,442,151 of record NC_089843.1, read on the forward strand.
TGAGGATATGACATCTCAGTCTCAGGGTAGAGCTGCATCGCATCCTCTTACTGTGAAAGATCTGCTGCTCTCTAATAACTTTGATTTGGTAAAATATACATTCATTTATTCAAAATTACATTAAACGTTTGCTCCACCAAATTGTTATATTATTTGCTCTAACTGGACACATTTCTTGCACTGATTCTTGTATAGCAGCAGCCAAGTCTCCCTACAAATATTCGAAATTCTGGCACTTGTGCTGAATTAGTTCTGACTGAAGATGAAAAGAAACTTCTATCAAAGGAAGGAGTAATACTGCCTACCCAACTACCACTGACAAAGGTAACATGGGGGTCATAGTGGTGGAATACTAACAGTTAACCTTAATGTATATACGTATATGAGGATAGGCGCTGAACTCTTACTATACGGCGCACAGCAATAAGTTTACTTCTCATTAAATATTGCACATATTAGGGCAGGTTTACTATGGAAAATTCAACTGTTAAAAAACTGTGCCAGAAAATATGTTTTACATGCTTTGTACCACATTTATCACGTGTTTTAGATACTTTTAGACAGTTTTTTTCACTGCATCCAACAAAGAAGCATTGGCTTCTTGGAAAAGCGGATGTGGTCTAAATGTTTAATCGTGCACCAAAAATTACACTAAATTTATGAGCAAAATTTGGTGTAGTCTAAGCCAACTAATATGTGGTATGAAGCTAGACTATACAGTGTAAAGATATGCCAGGTTTATGATCCAGTAGGGTCACTGTGATATACTGGCACATTTTAAAGTAATCTAATTGGGGTATATTTACTAATATTATCTTAGAGTTATACAGAACAAACTAAAGACCCATTTAGACACAACGATTATCTCTCAAAAGATGTCTTTTGAGCAACTTTTGAGCTATGATCATTGTTTGCATTCAGCGCAAGGTGATCGCTCAAACGTTGAGCAATCACTTTGCGCTATGAGTGGAGGATGCAGAAGACAAGTGGGGCTGCTTGTCTTCTGCATCCAGCTATTCCCTGCTCCGGGCATCGGGCTGTTATACAGCCGAGCGCTCCAAGCAAGGGTGTCCCCGCTTGTCTTCTGCATCCAGTTGTTCCCCGCTCCGAGCACCCGGCTGTTATACCACTGAGTGCTCCGTGCCAGGTATGGAGAATGCAGCTGGACCGCTCTGTTCTTCATACCCCACCTGTCATCAGGGAACGGGATACAGCTAAAACAATAGTATCAGCTGTATCCTGCTGTGAATCCCTGAGAAGACTCATCGTCAGCCCGCTGAAAGATCAGCGATGAGTGATGGGATAACGAAAACTGCACGATGTCAGCGCAGTTACACACAACGATTATCGCTCAAAAGACGGTTTTTAAGTGAATTTTGAGCAATAATCGTTGTGTCTAAATGGGCCTTTAGACTGTTTGAAAGCCTGAATGTTAGACTATCTAGTCTGACTTTATACTAACTATTAGTTGGCATAGTTTACAGCAAAAATTGCACCAAACTTTGGCACCCAATGTTGCATTCAGGCTATGTCCCTTTTCACAAAATGAGTTGTAAAAAGTGTCTGGAAAAATTTTTAAAACACATCTGGCACAATTTGCCCCAGGAAACAATTGAATCTGCCCTAATATAGTTAAGATAATAATTCATCAGTCTCAGAGGGTGCGTTCACAAGAGCGTATATCGGCTCGGTTTTCACGCCGAGCCGATATACGTTGTCCTCATGTGCAGGGGGGGGGGGAGGCTGGAAGAGCCCAGGAGCAGGAACTGAGCTCCCGCCCCCTCTCTGCCTCCTCTCCACCCCTCTGCACTATTTGCAATGAAGAGAGGCGGGGCGGGGCTAATTCATGGACCTTAGCCCCGCCCCCGTCCCGCCTCCTCTCATTGAAAATAGTGCAGAGGGGCGGAGAGGAGGCAGAGAGGGGGCGGGAGCTCAGTTCCTGCTTCTGGCTCTTCCAGGCTCCCCCCCCTGCAGACGAGGAGGACGTATATCGGCTCGGCGTGAAAACCGAGCCGATATACGCTTTTGTGAGCGCACCCTCACACTGTAGTCAGTACCTGAGGAACAAGAATACAAGATGATGAGTCCAGCCGCTGATCACCATTCAGCCAATCACAATTTCAACATTCTTAAGGTTGGATGGAATGATTATCCTTCAAAAAATGGCTAGATCGTTCGAATTTGAATGACAATCAGTGTAAATAGCGCTAATGATCAAACTATGAACGATTCCTTTGTTTATCATTCATCGTTCATTGCATGTAAGCATGAAAATCATCATTGGCTCATTCACTAATTATTCGGTTTAAATACTAATCGTTCAGTCGTTTTCATTCAATTATACAGGGAATGTGAATGACGGTCCAATTTAGTGAGTGAACGGTTTATCTGCCAGTATAAACAGGCTGCACGAGCAGTGAACTCTGACATACATCGTTAGGTGTGAAAGCCCCCTTAGATCGGCTGAGCCAGGGCCTAACAACAGGGGCTCGGAGGTCTAGTATTATAGATTAGTGTTAGAAATGGCATGCAGAAATCAGGGGGGCCCCGAAGCTTTAAAGGTGTTGCTCCATGAAAACAATTTCTCACCTAACTGCAGGAGAGATAATAACTGCCCGAATGTGGGAATCTGATCCCAACTGATCGCAAGAACAGATGACTGAAGTTTCCTCTTATGGGTGGAGTGGCAACCATACCTGCAAGCTGCCTCTCCATTCAGCTATAGGGGTTTGTTGAGGATTTTCTCATTGCTTTGGTAGGACGATCCCTTTAAGTGATATATCTGGACTGAGCAGTGCTGAGCATGCTAAGTTGCATTTTAACTACCCAGTCCTTTTGTTCTTGGGAAGATAAGCTGCTCTGGAAGAGCTTTATCCCCTCTCTGCATTCAGAAGGCATGCACACGTGATGAAGCATGCATGTCTATAGGGGTGTCAGGCAGGATAGCTGTTGGCCAAACCAGAGGTCAGCCGACAGCTATTTTAGGTCTATAGGAAGACAAGGAAAGTTTGATTCATGTATTTTGGGCCAGATCTAATATATGAGCTGCGTCTCCATTGTTTCTTCTGTCTTTAAGGAAGCAAAAGAAACCTTTAACAAGTTTGGTCCTTATGGAATCTGAAGAATCTCTAACCTTTCTAGGAGTGTTTTAAGCTGCATCCGCTTTGTGTACCTTTATGTGCCTTTTGGCAGAAGTTGTGTATTTTGGGCGTGTGGATTGTAATGGAGTGTGATTTATGCCCAATTTTCAACCTAACTGGAAGATGAGTGAAAGATTGAGTAGAGGAAGTAGTTTAACCCCTTGCAGTCGCACCCACATCCCGTAGTGAGAAGTGTGTATCTGAGAGATATGATTGAACTCAAGGAGATCTGTAATCTCTGCATACAGTAAGCTCCACTACAAGTAGCCACTATGACCGTGTCATGGCAAACAGAGGAAGCATTTCTGTAATGGGCCACCACCCACTACAATCCCCATTACTGTTGCCATGGTACCACTATCATTATTAAGCTTTTGATCTCAAACAATGTTTTCAGTTGAACCTGTTTATAATACACTTTTTCTTCAGTATGAGGAGCGCGTCCTTAAGAAAATTCGGCGTAAAATCCGGAATAAACAGTCAGCACAAGAAAGTCGAAAGAAGAAGAAAGACTACATGGAAGGACTGGAGACCAGGTATCTGTTTTTACATACTGCTTGTACATAAATTACACAGTACATTAGCGTACAAACATCGCCGTCATATTGTGTTTTATTGTTGTGTTTTTCCCAAAATTTCTGGAAAACAGTGTGTTGATGAAACAGTTAATCGTTGCAGGTAAATTCTACCATCATTAGCTTTTCGGCCTAAAAATGATTTTTAGTTCAGCATAAAAACCATCAATAACAAAGTGAGGATACTGTGAAGCAGAAGCAGGATAGCATGAGATTGGTGGAGAAAAGGGATTAGGAAAGCCTACACTTAGCTGGGGGGTGGGGGGTAACAGCCTTTCTGTAGCTGCGTTTGAAATAACATAACTACAGATGTGTCATTCCTTAACTCGGCCCTTAACAACATATCCCGAGTTGTTTGGCAAATTAAAAAAAAAAGTTTAAGTCCGATGGAAGCCACGGATGGATGCCATGCGTCACCACAAGCTCCTATATTTAAAAAAAACCAAACATACGCTTAATATATATTTTTTAATGGATTCTATTATTTTTGGATCATGAGAAATTGAAGTCCTTTAGGCCTCATGTCCGCAGGCACGGACGGATTCTGAGTGTGGAATCCCGCAGCGGATTCCTGCCGTGCCCGCAGACATGTAAAAAAACCAAATTATTTACTCACCTGTCCGGACATGGCGTAGGTCTCCTCCGTTGCGGACGGATCTTCTTTCTTCTGCACAGTGGATGCGCTCGGCACACTGGCCAGCGTGCCGAGCGCATGCGCCATGCTGTTCTTTTTTTTTTCAGTCCCCTGCTTTCCTGCGGATCTGCGGCATGTCTGCAGTGTCAGCTGCGGGCTGGACGGCGTCCATTGACTGCATTGGAAGCCGGCCTTGCAGGATCCGCAGAAAATTGGAGCCTGCTGCAATCCACACGCTGAGGAAAAAAATGACATCTGCAGGTATTGTGCATGTTTAAGTGTGGATCATCCACATGGATTCCGCAATTCAATTATGACTGTGGACATGAGGCCAAGACAAAGGCGGACACATCTCTATACCTAAATTCTTCATCTATTATTGTTGTAGTAACCATATTCTGTAAAAATAAACTTGGGCTGAGAACCTCCTGAATTAATAAACAATATCCCATATTTATTATACTCTATTATACTCTATTTTCGGTTGGTCATCTTCCGAAACGCAAGACTGTTTATTTTACTGCAAGGCTGTATTGACACATTGTGGTCAGATTACATTTTCTCCGCAGTTTTCATCTTTTCTTCCGAGCGGGCAGGTACTCACTAAGGGCAATGCTCTATCGAGTAATTGTCCTTAGCGAGTATGCTCGCTCATCTCTAGTCAGCATCCTTGCTTCCCTACAGCTATTTCTACTCGGCTTTTGAGCATTAATCGTTGTGTTTAAAAGGGCCTTCAGACATTACAAGGCGACGAGGGCTCCACCACAGATCTGTGGTCTTCATGTCAGGCTGAGATCGCTGGGTTTTATGTGAATTCCCGTGCTTCTCTTTGGGGACATGGGGTGCACAGATGAAACAGTTTTGCGAACTTTATGACAGCTGAGGCTCGAGTACATCACTGATAGGAAACATCCATTTTCAAGTTGTGCGTAAAACAAGCGCCAGGACTTGTGAGGCGTTTATATTTACACACATTGGCCAAGGTGGAACTCGGTGGGTGAGGTTCAGGCATTGATTAATTTGTTTCAAAATAAAAAAGTAAGTAAAAAGCGAAAGCGCAATTTTATCATTCCCTCTTTTTTGTGTTTTCTCGTAATTTATTATTATATAGTAGAATATTGGAACATGCTGAAAAAAGTAAAGCCTTTAGGCCTCATCTCCACGGGCAAAATCAGGCCCGCTACTCACCTGCTGCGGGCCGTGCGTGTCTTCCCTTCTTCACGGCCGGATCTTCTTTCTTGGGCCTGGTGGATGTGCTCGGCAGTTTCCGGCCACAAAGGAAGGAAGACATGAATCGCCCGGAGCAGGTAAGTTTAATTCAGGCGCGGGTCTCCTGCGGATCCGGACGGCTTCCATAGGCTTCAATAGAAGGAGCCGTCCCCGCGGGAGACCTGCACCTAAATGGAGCATGTCCGGATTTTTTCCTGCACACGGAACCTGCGCCTGCAGGAAAAAATGACATCCACAGGTATTTAACTACCTGCGGGTGTGTAATGCATCCCTACGGGGCGCGGATCTGTGTGCGGGAGAACCGCTGCGGATTTAAAATCTTAATTTGCCCGTGGACATGAGGCCTAAAACTTTTCATGAGGTGCAGCTATGAAGTTGTGTTGGTAAATACAGATTTGTCATAGCGCAATATTAGCTGTTATCATCCTAGCCTGTCAGATATATGTAAACCCCTAAGCATGTTTTATGTGTCTATCTCCTAGGATGTCGGCTTGTACGGCTCAGAATCAGGAGCTCCAACGTAAAGTCCTAATGCTGGAGAAGCACAACATGTGAGTGTCAGACCGGATATAGGAATATTCAATCATGTTAGAACTAGAAAGACACTATTTGTTTTCCATCATTTACATACAAGGGACACATCAGATCAAGGACTGACGGCCCTTTACACAGGACAACAGTCGGCTAAACGACTGCACGAGCGCGGACATCGCCACTAAGGTCGTTAGCACTCATGCAGAGCATTTAAATAGACAGGCTTCGCCGCTGAGTCGCGGGTTTCTCACTCACCACTTCACCTTCTATGTGCAGCACTGAGCCGGGAGCGTTTACACGGAACTAGACGTCAGCGAACCTGTGATAGTTTGATGCTGACTGAAAGTGAATGAATAGTGGGCGATTATTTGGCATTTACACTGCACGATTATTGCTCACATTCATTCATTCGTTTGAATGAATTTTGAGCAATACTTGTTACATGTAAATGTGCCATAACACTGCAGTAAGCCATGATTCTGAAGCTAATAGGAACTGTTTGGCTTTGGATATATAGTAGTTTAAAGCTTGCAGTCACAATGTGATATTGGTCATTTCGTATGGTAACATAAAATGTGCATATGACCCTGCCAATATGGTTAGATTTCCAACCCATGGTATAAATATAAGTTGCATTATTATTGCGACATTCATGCAGATCTCCTGTGTCACTAAGTTATTGTTTTGGCGAGCCAAGCCCCGAGGTTCCAGCGTGGGGTCTCCCTATTTGGACGATCATCCCGCTTGCAGGCAGGACTTCTTGGGGCTTAACTTGTCTTGTTAGAGTAGGGACTCACAAAACAACGAGGACCCTTGTCGTGGCTCGTGAGCTTAAGTATCTTGGCCAAAATATGAATCAATATGTCGTACGAACCTTAGCTGTTCCATCTGCTGATATGTGTTGGTATTCTAATTTCAAAAGGATTTTCATTAAATGACATGTGCCTTTTATGCTGGCGATTACCCTCACAGAGGGTATAACAGAATATAGTCATAGCATATCACATCATATAACAGCAATAACGGTTATATAAGTCATCCACGTTTAGCTACTGATAAAATGAAAATGCGTGTTGGTATTCTAGGTAAGTGTTTTGGCATTTGTCAGTCATTGTTGGATGTCTGCTGACAAGTCCCATTTATAGTTCACTTTGTTATGGTGTTCAGCATGAATGCAAGTTGCCCTCTCCATCGGTTATTCGACACATTACCTATAAACATAGCATGGGAAGTGTTTGGGGGAGCGGTTTCAGTACATCCTGGTTAGATGTAACATAATGACCAGCCTTCTATTTGCATTTGGCCTGGCCGTGGTGTGCATTACGGTCAGGTCAAACGTGACACCTACACATATATACACGCACTGACTAGTTTATGAGGTACGTGTTTCTAACATTAGGTATAACCCAACTTTGCTCTCAAATATCATTCACTCTTTGTGATACGGAATCAACAAACATTGCTCATAAATCTCGCTCTATGTTGGCATGATGCCATAAAGCAGCTGCCGTAGAGGATGGGTAGACTATGGCCACAATGGGATACTGACAGTAAGCAAAAGTACTCAATTTAACTGAGCTCAAAGTTTGCGGAGAAAACATTCCCCACAACGTTATACCATCCACAGAAGTCAGATGAATGGACAATTTCATGTTGGTTATGCAAGATCATCTGCATGGTCCAGCAGAAATGGAGTTCATCACATCAAGCAAAGTTTTAACTATCTTCAACTTTCTAGTTTTTGCCCATTGTAGCTTCAGTTGCCGTTTTTGAGCTGGCATTAGTGGAACACTGCTGTGGCTCATTGACTTTATGTGTATGTACTATTTATCCTTCCATTGTAATGTAAGCTTATTTGAGTTACTGCTACTTTAAGGCCATTTTACATGGGCCGATGATTGGGCATACATGTTCTCATGGCCATTCGTTTGCCCGATCATTGGCTTATGTGAATATACTTGCAGTCAGCCAATGAACAAGCAAATGTTTGTTTGTCAGCAGCTTGCATCATCTATGCAGACATAAACCTGCTCCCCTGTTGGCAGCACATCTCCCCCTGTGTAAACACATGATTGTAGTAACGATTGTTCGTCCCCATACTGGAGAACATCTGCCCATGGAAAAACACTGTAACCAACACCATTGGAGATTCTGTATTGTCGGTCGGTTAGTGGACAGCATATCTGCCTGTGCAAAATCACCTTTACTCTCAACTTAGAGCGGTCTGACCGTTCTGCTTTGGATGTTTCTGTGCGCCATTCACAGTGATGCTGAGATAAACAACCAACCCTGTCTGTACAATTTCTGCATGCTTGTCTTCATGTGTTAATATGCTGCCACATGATTGGATTACGTCACTGATCATATATCGTATTTATGTCTACCTGGCAAAGTGCTACATTAATTGGAACAAGTAACATCTCTTGGATGTCGTTATAGGTCTCTGCTTGAGCAACTGCGTAAACTTCAAGCATTAGTCTCTCTGACTGCAGGGAAGACCGCCCAGACGGGAACATGTGTAGCAGTGAGTGACACTTATTTCATCTCGAATGTTTTCTCTTTGCAGTATATACACTAAGTTGACAAAAGTATTGGGACATATGTAGAAGGTGATGAAATTAGATGGTATTCACATTTTTCGATATGGTGTTTGGCCGCCTTGATGTGATATTATTTCCTTAAGATATACCGCAGTCTGCAAGTAAATATTGTACATCTGAAGGTTGAAGTGCAGTACTGCCAGGCCTAAACATGAGGGTCATAGCACACATTGTGATGGCGTTTTGAAAGCCCATCTGCGGCGGTAACGCAGGCTTTTTAGATGGGACCCTGATGTGCAGTAACTATAGCAATGATACAATTCCGAATTCCTATATATAATGTCAGCATTTCCTTGCTGTTTGCAGCGCGCTGTTGTGGTTCTGTTTGCAGCCGCAGCAGCGCGCCTCTCCGTGGACTTAAATCACTTTGTTTGGGATGTTTGGTCTAGTTTGATACTTGAATTTCGGATATTTGCCTTATGTTAATAATGTCTCTCCTTACAGGTATTACTGCTGTCTTTTTCCCTCATCATTTTCCCATCCATGAGTCTATTCACAAAAAACAAAGCCCAGGAGGGGAATGATTTCCAGTCAGTCAGAGGTAAATTCTGCAAATCATTGATGTATGCCAAACTTATACAAGCTAAGCATTACTCCAACAACCATTTACTGTTGTAAGTCCCGATACCTTCAGGGTCACCAGTATTTTTAGGGGGTCAAAAACGCTATCTTTTCTCCTTAGGGAGAGCAACTATAAACTAAGTAAGGAGACTCAAAAGGCCATTCATGCTCCTCTGGGTAATATGCAAATAAGGGAGATGGAATAAATTCTCTACAGCGCCACCTATTTAAAGGCAGCATTCCTTCAAGCCAAAGGCAGACTTTTTATACAACCCTGAAACAGCTGTCTGTACATTGGGTCTGGCTTTGCTTGTAATTCCCGGTCATTGTAACAAGGCTTGTATAAAAAAGTCTGACTTTGGCTTGAAGGAATGCTGCCTTTAAATAGGAGGCACTGTGGAGGATTTATTCCATCTCCCTTATTTGCAGTTTTTTTAATTTTCCATTCTACTAATGAACCTTTTTAAATAGACAACCTTTACCGGATGTAAACTATTACAGCACAATAAGTCATTCATGGCTGATAAAATCCATCGTATACACAATAATTAATCAATAATAAAGGAATGTCCTGTTTTCCAAAAATAAAACATTAATTTTTTGTAATGAAGAGTTCCACAAAAATATACGTTATGTATCAATTCGTCAAGGACCTTAAAGGGGTTGTCCCGCGCCGAAATGTTTTTTGTTTTTTTTCAATAGGCCCCCCCGTTCAGCGCGAGACAAACACAAGGGATGGGTTAAAAAAAACCCCAGTTTAGTACTTACCTGAATCCCCGCTCTGCGGCGACTTCTTTCTTACCTTAGCAAGATGGCTGCCGAGATCTTCACCCACGATGCACCACAGGTCTTCTCCCATGGTGCACCGTGGGCTCTGTGCGGTCCATTGCCGATTCCAGCCTCCTGATTGGCTGGAATCGGCACACGTGACGGGGCGGAGCTACGAGGACCAGCTCTCCGGCACGAGCGGCCCCATTCACCAGGGAGAAGACCGGACTGCGCAAGCGCGTCTAATCGGGCGATTAGACGCTGAAATTAGACGGCACCATGGAGACGAGGACGCTAGCAACGGAACAGGTAAGTGAATAACTTCTGTATGGCTCATAATTAATGCATGATGTATATTACAAAGTGCATTAATATGGCCATACAGAAGTGTATAGACCCACTTGATTTCGCGGGACAACCCCTTTAAGATTTCTGCTTGCTGTCATTCAGTTGGAACTTTTTTTTAATCTCTGTGGACAATAATCTGTTCATTCTCATGTGATGGACAGACAGACGCAGTTCAGTTAAGTAACTATCAGTCATGCACCGATGTATCCATACATGACAGGGACAGGTTTTATCCACTCGAAGTAAACAATGATGGTTGCCCACTATAGACATCACAGAGCGGGGCACTCTACTTGGGCCGCCCTTCTATGAGTTACACCAGATAGCCAGTGCATTAGAGCAGCTCCAGTTTTGATGGACTTGGCTGAGCCGTGATTGACTGAGATGGGAATTCTGCTTTAATTCATACATGAAAAGTTATAAAGCGATTACAAATTAGGAGAGTAATACTCTTATTATAGTTAATATGGTAAAAAGTATGAAGCCTGACCTGCAAAAGGGCTGCCCAGTTGGCAGTGAACTATTAATGGCCTGTCCTTAGGATAGGCCATCAATAGTAGATCAGCAGAGGTATGCCATCGGGGACTCCTGCCCGTCAGCTGTTCACTGGGCCTGTGCATTCTTGCATAGAGCTGATTTCTGTAAGAAGCAGGCAGCTCTGTTCCCACTGTAGTGGACAGACTTGGTATTACAGGCAATGTTCCTATTCACATCCATGAGAATTTTGCTTGCAATGCCAAACCTGGCCACTGCACTGGGAACAGAGCTTTGTGCTTCCTGCAGAAATCAGCTCAGTGTAAAAACGCATTGGCTCGGCAAACAGCTGACTATTGGGGGTCCTAGGAGGCTGATCCCTGCTGATCTACTGACCTAGCCTTAGAATGGCCCATAAATAGTTTACAATTGGAGAATCCATTTAATTCTGTGCATATTTGAGAACTATAAGGTTATATAACCCAGTTAACATTTGCTGCTATTCCTAGTCTTTTCCAGATCCTTGCATAGCACAGCCTCATCAAGAGTATCGCATTTTCAACATGAAACCCAAGATGCTGCACATTGGGGTAGTCCAAGAAGCAAGACTCATAATAGAGAAATGAAGTCTCTAAGAAAATACCTGGATGAGGCACTGTCTATTAAAGCTCAACATTTAAATGAGGAACAATCGGTAGACAATCGGACAAGCCCGCTAAGTGAAGAGCAGATCCCATTGGTGGAGGGCAAGAGAGAAGAAATCGTACAAGGTTCAAAGGATAATTATATGGCCCCAGAAGTGATAACTCACGTGTCTTGGAAAGAACCCCAGAAACAAGAGGGTGAACTGTAAATTCTCGACCAGGAAATAAATTGGTCGTTCAAACATGGGACAACAAATGAGAACAATTAAATCCAGCACAATCTATGAAATGGACCCACTTGAACCAGTTAGCGCAAACATGGCAGAAAAGCTAAACCCCATGTTTTTGGAATTAGATAATTACATAATTTTAAGGAAGAAATATGGAGGGAACTTTAACAAGGATAAAGTTAGTCGTAGATAGAGATGAGTGAGTATACTCGCTAAGGCACATTACTTGAGCGAGTAGTGCCTTAGCCGAGTATCTCCCCGCTCGTCTCTAAAGATTCGGGGGCCGGCGCCGGTGACAGGTGAGTTGCGGCGGGGAGCGGGGGAGAGACAGGGAGAGAGAGATCTCCCCTCCGTTCCTCCCCGCTCTCCCCGTCCGCTCCCCGCCTGCTGCCAGCCCCCGAATCTTTAGAGACGAGCGGGGAGATACTCGGCTAAGGCACTACTCGCTCGAGTAATGTGCCTTAGCGAGTATAGTCGCTCATCTCTAGTCGTAGACATTAGATGGAAATCTGCCATCAGCTGTATGACTACAGTTTTTGCCTCTAAAAATGTTTTGACAGTGTACAGATAAACAAAAGCAGTATCCCTCCCAAACAGGATGTCTAATGACTAGGGATGAGCGAGTATACTCGCTAAGGCACTACTCGTTCGAGTAATGTGCTTTAGACGAGTATCTCCCTGCTCATCCCTGAAGATTCGGGTGCCGGTGGCGGGCGGGGAGCGGCGGTGGAGAGCGGGGAGGGACGGAGGGGAGATCTCTCTCTCCCGCCCGCTCTCCCCTGCTCCCCGCCGCAACTCACCTGTCAGCTGCAGCGGCTCCCGAATCTTCAGGGACGAGCTGGGAGATACTCGTCTAAAGCACATTACTCGAGAGACTAATGACCAATCCATTCTCTATTATAATGTGCTGCACTGCGATTGGCTCTTTGTACCAAAAACATCAGACTGCATCCGGCCATATTCAGTCTACTTTGCATGTAGGTTTCCTGCTACTTATGTTTTATAGGATTACATCGAATTGCTTATATCTGGTCTATTTCTCAACACAGTCAGTTTCTCTATTATTTCTTGTCATCAGAAGGGAAGTTTAGTTGTTTAAGGGGTTTCTTCGGCTTTTAAAAAAAGCTGAAAATCAAAGAGTGCCAAGCTCAGGTTGTGAGCAAATGTCAAAATGTTCTAGTCCTAACCTTCCAAAAGAGTCAATGTAATAAACGGCGTGTGGTCGGATCTTGCTATTCATAAGCAGCAAAACCTATGACAGCAATTTCAGCTTCTGGATAGTCGTCTTGAGTTCCTTGAAGGGGTTTACCTATTTCAGCAAATTAATGTTATTTGCATAACAAAAAGTTACAGAGATTTCTAATACATTTTCTGCATCAATTCCTCACATTTTTTAATATCTCGGCCTTCTATCATTTTCAGTAGGATAACAATCTGTATAAATGAGCCGCGTCATCATCACATGACCACAAAGGATGTATTTTCACTGGAAGTAAGCAATAAAGATCTCAATTAAATGACAACAAGCAGTGATATGAAAGCTGTAGGAAACTGAAAGAAAGAAAAAAGTTTGGTAGCTGGTAGGGTGGGGACGAGGAAGAACCCTTCGTGGGTCTGAAAGCTTGTTATAACATCAGATCTTTTTGTTAGCCAAGAAAATGTAGTGGGATTGGAAGACGCTGAGGCAGTGTCTTCAGGAAATATAGCTTTTTAATTGTATTGATACAGACTCAGAGGAGTATTCTCTCAAATTCTGAGCCATGAACACAGGGGGCATGCACTTTTTATACAACTTACACAATAAAACTTCCTTTCTTTATTGTTTCCACAAAAAACTTCCTTTCTTATCTATATATATATATATATATATATATATATGCTGATTGGTTACATTTTGCCACATTGCTGAGCAAGTGCATTAAGCATGTTAGCACTCAAACACCTGTCTCACTTCCCTTTGCCCTTAAATAGGCATACTTCCGCCCTCCATTTTATGACATCCACTATTTTACTTGCATGGACTCTTTCTTATCCAGATCCTGGCTACCATAGTATCATATCTACTAGATTACTTGGTTTCTCTTACTGAGAATAATTACATTAACCCTTTCCAATCCACTGTCTGACATCTGGATTGGAAAGGGTTAAACTGATAGAAAGAAACATGGAAAACTGTGCAACTTTTCATTATACAAATAATAACATTTGTTTCTTGAGAACATGATACGCCTTTAATCGAATGGCTACAAACCTTTCTATACTGTAAACGCTCATCAACAATGTCCCATGCTGTGCCTTGAGCAAAATTAAACATTTTTCCGATTATTTCAGAGAGACACATCTTTAATACTGTTTTTCTTAAACTTGAGAAGCTGATGTAGGTAGAAGCGAAAATTATGGCAAAACCTGGAATATGACCACAAAGTATGAATATACCTTTTGTTCACGCTACCATTTCCTGTATGCTGCACTGTCCAAATGTTGGGATGCCTTTTGAATATTCACTGTTCTGTAATAGGCTGTATCAGCAACATGTTGTGCTGTTTTAGGGCCTAAATGTTAAACTGGACCAAGGCACGGTAATTGTACTCAGCTAGTAGCAACATATCTATGATAATAGACTATGGAACCTTTTTATGAATTCCTCCTATACATATATACATGTATATCTATAGATAGATACTTTCCTATCCATATCCATAGTGTTGTATTATAATCAGACAGCATTTATGATATGAAGGATTGTAATATATGTGTGTGGCAGGCAGGAAATCAGGTGAGTTTTGGAGAAGTAAACTGATTTAAATCCACACAGATATTGTTTATACTCGTTCAGTATACTCTCAGCTCCTGGTTCTATAGATCATAAAATCATTGAATGGTAGAGTTGGAAGGACCTCCGAGGTCATCGGGTCCAACCCCCTGCTCAGTGCAGGATTCACTAAATCATCCCAGACAGATATCTTTTCAGCCTCTGAAGACTTCCATTGAAGGAGAACTCCCCACCTCCTGTGGTAACCTGTTCCACTCATTGATATTTAATTTCTGTATTTGTAAATAAAGTTTTATGACAAAATTCACATAAAGCATACCTGCACTTTCACATGACTTTTCAGAATAAGCTTTTAAGCTTCTCCCCAACTTCCTGTGGGCAGCATGAGTCACCACCCTTCCACCAATTCCTGTGTTCCATTTTCTGATCTGTATTACAAGAGACACACTTTGCTAGACAACAGGCAGTGGACAGCGGGACTTCTATTGGCCAGCACTTTAGAGGGATTTTTCAGCATATAATCATTTTAGGCAAATAGAGAAAATGTATTTTACCAGAAATGTTGCTTTCTTGGAGTCTGAAGGCAGCACAGAAATGTTTTATATATGTGCTGCCTAAGAACGAAGAAGAAAAAGTGATTTGCCTTTTGCTAGTTATCGCATTGGCTGTCGTATTAACACAAGTTGTCTGAAAGTGCAGTGCCCATTTAACCATATATTCACTTTACAAATCAAGCTTTTTGAAGATCTATTGTGAAACCTTCATAACCTAACAATGGCTGGACAATATAAGCTGCTGCCTTCCTTCCACAGTGGAGTTCCAGTTCGTAATAAAAAAAGCTTGTAATTGGTATCCAGTTTTCTAACAATGTCTTAAAAGGGTTGTCTGCCCATTTTTTTCACCGATGACCTATCCTCTGAATAGGAGCTTCAGTTATCCTCAGTTCTGAATGGAAATAACACAGACTACTGCGCAAATGTTTCCATGAAAAAAAAAGATTTCAGGAGTTTTTTTTACATTATAGTCAATGGGTCATGGATCTGAATGCAGAGGCTTCCCGTTCGTTTAGTTTTAGTTGTCCATTTTATGCATCAATTTTTAACCCCCTAACAGTCACATTAAAATTGGAAAAGCCCTCCCGAAAATGTCACTTTTTTATTGTAGAATTTGAATTTATGTCTCATGTAAATGTATTTAACACATAAATCAGTTGCCATAAGTGAATTTTTAACCTTTAGTGACATAACTAATTCTAGCCTTAAGAGCCATTTTCCCTTTTATGTTTCAGCAGTCATAACTTTAAATTTTTTCATAAGTGTAGCTTTGTAACATCTTGTATTTTGCTGGACAAGTTGTAGTTTTAATAGAGGTGTTGTCAGGGATCGAACCCACGACCTTGTTATATTACTAATATATGTATTCTATTGTGTATATGTTTCTTACATCAGCCTAGGCAAACACGTGTGTATACATATATATATATCTTCATATATATACCTTCTTAGTGAATAGCCAGCATATAAATGGTTAGTGTTTCTGTTATGCACTGGTATGTATTAGATGCAGGCTCATACTCCCCCATATCCTTTACTGGCTTAGGAATGTCCTGAGATAGCGGGTTCTGACCCCCTCACATATTTAGTAGTAACACACCTTAAGATGTTATCATATGTTGAACCATTAGCACCTAGAGCTTATCATGTGTTCTTATGATTAGAGGGGGGGGGGGGGGGGGCGTGTATTTCTGATGATACGTAATTTAGGGTATATTTGTACCGTGAGGATGTTAATGAAGGCAGGAGAGCATCATTGTTGGTTGATACAGGAGGTGTCATTGATTTGTGTACACAGCTTCTCATATATAATCCGGAGCAAACAATGAAACGCTGTATGGAGTTCCTTAGAGCTCCGACAGCAGGTGGCGCCCTCAATTACAGAGACGAGAGAGTATTTATATGTCCAACCACTTAAGTTTGAGGCTCAGACGATAGAACAATCGGAAATACAGCAGTAGTAAGGTGAGTCATATGGTTCATATGTACTATATACCTCTGCTCCATACGTATTGTTTCTTGTCTGTCTTAGAGCTTTCGTCGGGTAAATTATTTCACTTATGGGTTTTCTTTGTGTAATTTACAATCCTGCAAATTACACAAAGAAAACCCATATGTGAAATAACGTACCCGACCAAAGCTCTAAGACAGACAAGAAACAATACGTATGGAGCAGAGGTATATAGTACATATGAACCATATGACTCACCTCACTACTGCAGTATTTCCGATAGTTCTATCGTCTGAGCCTCAAACTTAAGTGGTTAACTTTGAGGCTCAGACGATAGAACAAATCCTGCAAAAGTTCTTCATTGTACTGTGGCAATACATATGTGATTGGATGCTGTGTAAAGTCTGTTTGCTCCTTATCCTGGTTTTCCAGTGTTTGATGAGACACTGATGGAATGCTGAGTGTAGTGTTAAAGGTTTTTTTTAAATAAAATAGTTATTTCTAGCAAAGGTACACATCCCTGCTGAATAACGGAATGATCTAGGAGTAGTACAGTTAGTACAGCGTATATAGGTCATTAAATGGATAATATAGGCAGCAAGCGGATGGATTTTGGAAAATCTCACACAGCATTGGAATGAAAATGGTGGATACATGTATAGTTAGTGTCCTGGAAAAGGAGGAGGAGGTGGTTTTTTCTTCCGTTGTGGATGATGAGAAGTGAAATGGTGACACTGCCCCCTATGAGGAGGAGGCAGCACATGACGTGCTTGCTCCTATTGCACCAGCCGCACCCCCATACAAGCCCTCTTGATGGACTTGTTGGCATTGTACACAAAGGAATAAGGTGTGGTGAGATGCCTGCCTGGCTTTAAAGTGCTGCTAGACACCGCCCCTTACGAGCGCCCAGTCAGGCCATTACAGTGCCAGTTCTTGGCCTACAGCCATTTTAGAATCTGCTGTAACAACACCTTTGGCCACCGCCAAAGCGTCATCTTAGCTCCATAGCAGGCACAGTCTGGCTTCTCACCTTCCATAGATGTACCTTTTATCTAGCATCCCAATGCTTGCACTGGTGTTAGTGCCCAACACCAATGATGAGTGCCTTCTCCGAATTGCGTAGAAATATTCAGAACCCCTCCATCCCGTGTTCTCTGTGTCTTGATGATACGTTGTCTGTCTTGCTATAAGATAAGGTCAGTATGGTCGCTACAGAATAATCACGTCCAAACATGGAGTCCGTGGTGGCCACTCTGAGGAAACAGATTATAGAGTTCCAGGAATTTTGTACCTCCTACCAGGAAAAGGTTGCTAATATGGAACGAGAGATCAAGGGGTTACAGAGGCAATTCTTGGAGATGCGCAATTCAGTGCCAGACGTCCGCAGGTCACTGCCAGTGAAATTTACATAAGATCAACTGCAACACCGAGGTTTTTTAAATCAATGCCGGACTTATTTTCAGATGCAGCCCACCTTGTTTACCAGTGACCAGAAAAAGGTATTCTTTATCATTAACCTCCTCACTGATGAGGCACTTAGTGTGGGGACCAACAGTAATCTACTTGATAGCCTCGATACCTTCACGACTGCTATGAGTCAAATATTTGATAACCCAAACTGCTGTGCCACGGCCGAAGGGAGGTTAAATAACCTACGACAAGTGTGACGTTCAGTTCTAGAGTATATCGTGGAATTTCATCGCTGGGCGAATGATACTATGTTGAACCCAGCCGCACAACATAGCCAATTCTGTTGGGGATTATCTGAATGGGGAAAGGATTAACTTGCTAAAGTGAAGACCCCTGATAACCTAGAAGATTTCATCCAGCTGTGCATCCAATGAGAAAGAGCAACGAAATGAGAGACAGCAGGGTTTGGGAACCAACACCCCTTACTCCTTCAGTCAATCCATGTTGAGTCCCCAGCCGAGGACTGAAGCCGCACCAGAACCGATGCAGGTTGATGTCATCCGCAAACCCCTTTCCACTACTGAAAAAGAAGGGCACCGTGCTACAAATTTGTGGCTTTATTGTGGAAACTTGGGACATTATGCCTTAAACTGTCCAAACAAGTTTCAAAGGACTCTCGCCCTAGCCAACATCAAGACCACGACCTTCCAGCCATCACAAAACCAGGGGATGCCACAAACACACCTTTGTAGTTCAAGACGGTGTGAAAACCCTTCCTCCACTCCACCATTTTGTCCTCCCAATAGTGATCTTAGTGGGAAATCAGAAGACACAGTGCTCAACGATGTTGGATTCAGGAGCGG
This sequence comes from Eleutherodactylus coqui, assembly GCF_035609145.1. Taxonomy (NCBI): domain Eukaryota; kingdom Metazoa; phylum Chordata; class Amphibia; order Anura; family Eleutherodactylidae; genus Eleutherodactylus; species Eleutherodactylus coqui. The sequence goes on from NC_089843.1 coordinate 220,460,939, forward strand.
GGTAAAACCTCATGGACTTAAGATTCGTTCTTGCCAAAGACATTGCAACCAGACCTAAGCCCATACCTATTGATATGGAAACTGTGGATGGATCACCCTTGTCCTCCTCGGGACCAGTCACGCAGGAGACAATTGAACTGGAGCTCTGCAGGAAACCTGACTACCAAGAAACGATCAGCTTCCAGCTCATCTTGACCCCTAAATTTCCGGTGATTCTTGGGATTCCCTGGTGTTCTACCCATAATCCCTCTATCAACTGGGAATTAAGGACCATTTGCCTTCCCTTCAGAGTACTGTACAGAGAACTGCAAGATGGCATCACCCCTAAACCAGTGCAAGGCCCCGAGGAGGGTCAACAGGAATTTGAGAAGTTACCGGTTCAGTACCAGATGTTCAGGGATGTCTGCAACAAGAAGAAAGCTGATCAGCTGCCACCTCATCAGCCTTATGATTGCCCAGTGGAGTTGCTCTCCAGCATTTCTATTCCGTTTGGGTGGATCTACAATCTTTCAGAACCAGAGTGGAAGGTACTCCGAGAATACCTGGACGAAAATTTGAAAAAGGGTTTCGTTCAACCTTCTCCTTCCCTGGCTGGGGCGCCCATATTTTTTGTGGAAAAGAGTGACTCAACCCTGTGACCATGTATCGATTACAGGGAGTTAAATAAGATTATGGTCAAGAATCGTTCTCCCCTTCTGATTCCAGAATTATTAGAGAGACTCCGCTCTGCCGAGATCTTCAATCAAGGAGATAAAAATAGTCATCTGCTGGCATATTTAGTGAGGTAGGATAACACATTGCCACCAATTGTAGTGATCCGGAGTACTAATGGCACCATAGTGAATGATCCAGAGTTGATTAATCAGGAGTTTGCCTCCTCCTATGCTGAGTTGTATGTTTCTATTCTGGATTGCTCAGATCGGCGACTGGAGGCTTATCTTAATGCTCTTTCTTTCCCCAAACTGTCCCAGTATAGTATGGCCTATTTAGATGGGATGGCTGAGTGAGGAAGAGATAGTAGCTGCTATGCATTGCTTTCTCAATAGGAAGTCTCCAGCACTGATGGATTTCCCATTGAGTGGCATGAAATAATGCAGAGTGTTTGGCTCCTAGACTTCTTGTGCATTGAACTGAGACTGATGAGGTCAAAAGAACTGAGACTCCTGCTGATAACTTATTCTCTTGTTTAGAAGAGAGTTGCAGAAACATGATGGATATATTTCTCCTCTACCCTAGATACTTGAGCTCCTGAGAAGGAATCAAATGAGGTTTTTTTTTCGTTCAAGGGGAAGCTATAGTCTGGAAATATCTTTCAGAAGCTCCAATGATGGTGCTTTCAACAGCCAAACATCTAGATGAGGAATCACACTCAGAGGGAGGGCTGCAGATGGGACCTTCAGGATCTTTGTTAAGATCCACTGTTCAGAAGATTGACATGAGGATAGATAAGTGAACTGGAGCTGAGTGTATAGCCATCCTTAAATTTCCGTTGGGCTTTTAGAATTTGCATACATAGGTAGAAATCTTCTAGATTGATGGTTGCTAAGAAATCATTCTACCTCATCAGCACAATGACAGCCTTAATTGACTCCATCTTGAACCTCTTCTTCATTATAAACTTGTTCAAAAAGGTCAAGTATATCAGCAGATTCCATACCCTGGAGTAGTGTTTCCCAACCCTAGTATATAGTAAGAACATCTGTAGCAGTGTCTGAGGTACTGACAATAATTACATCGCCCGCGTAATACTGAATTCCAGAAAACATGACCTGTTGGGGTGCCTTGAAGACTGGAGTTGGGAAACACGATCCTGGAGACTTCTGCAATGGCCAAATACTCTTGATCTTCGTCAGACAGGAACCTCTTCTAAGATGGCCTTTGGACAGAGATGTTTCAGTGGAAGACCTTTTGTTTTGCTGATAAAAGGGCTTCAATCTTTGTCTGGGGGATATTTGATGAAACTATACTCCTTTACTCTCACTCACAAATAGTTTGCATCCACTTTCAAACCATAATTTACTTTCTGTGTTGCAGAGCAGCCATACCTGATGTGGTGCCTGTAAAAGGCCCTTTGGTTAAAATCATAAATTCAGACTATTGTTGCGTTTCAGATTAAAATTTCATAATCTCAAGTTTTTAAACAGGTTTTGTTATTAGAGCAATACCTTGTCCCCCAGCTGAGTCCTGCCTAAAATGAAAAAGGAGGGTATACTCACCTCTGGAGCCCCGGGATGCAGCGGACAGCTGCTGATAATTGCAGTGATCTCTGGGTAGACGGCCAGGCGAAAGCACATGACCACTGTGGGAAATTCCTAGCATCATGGCACCCAGGATACGAGCACTGATTGCCAGGAGCACCGATGGTGATGCTGTGGCCTCTGACGGCTGCAAAGATCATGTGCTTCCTCCCAGCCATCTACCTGGAAATCACCCCTGATACCAGCAGCAGCTCTCAGCTGCGTCCCGGGGCTCCAGGGGGAATATTACCTTATTTTTTATTTTAGGCAGAGCCCAGTTGTGGGACGGGGTTTTATTCCATTGACAACATTTCTTTAACTTACTTTTGAACGATTTCATGTAATTTGCTGGACTAGAAAAGTGTTAATTTAAAAAATAACTGAAAAAATGGAGGTATTCTAAAACTTTTGACTGGTAGTGTAGCTGAAACATCAATTTTTTTCTCTGGCTTAGACCAGTCATTTTGAAAAAAGGTAGGATGGTCCGATAGAAAACACACTTTTGTCCAGGAAAAATATTAAAGAGATTTTTTTTAATCTACCTTTTTTTTAACCCCTTAATGACGCGGCCTATTTTGGGCTTACGGACGCAACGATTTTTGCCGGATTTTAATTTCCATTTTTCAAAAGCCATAACTTTATTTTTTCATCGACGTGGCCGTATAAGGGCTTACCTTTTGCGTGGCGAACTGCAGTTTTTATCGGTGTCATTTTGGGTCCATAGACTATTGTAAAACTTTTATTATTTTTTTTTATGATAGCAGGGAGACAAAAATGCATCAATTCTGCCAAAGATCATTATTTTTTTATGGCATTAATCATGCAGCATAAATGACACAATACATTTTTTCCGCGGGTCGGCATGGTTACAACGATACCAAAATTTTTATATTTTTTTTTTAGGTTTGTCCACTTGGACTTTTTTTTTTCTAAATTGCTGAAGCCCTCTAACTATTTTATTTTACCATGGACGGAGCTCTATGAAGGCTTATTTTTTGCGAGACGAGCTGTAGTTGTTATTGGTATTATTTTGGAGTATATACGGCTTTTTAAATCACTTTTATTGCTTTTTTTAGGAGGCAAAATGCTAAAAATTAGCATTTTGACTCAGTTTTTCAGTGTTTTTTCTTTTACGTTTTTTGCCGTGTGGGATAAAAAGCATGTTCAACTTATTGTACGTGTCATTATGGACACGATGATACCAAACATGTGGGTTTTTTTTTTAATGCCAATATGAGACAGAAGCCCCCAAAAAGGCTTTTTTTACATTTTTATTTTTTGTACATTGTTTTGATCTTTTTTTTTTTTACATCATTTGTGTCCCTCTGGGGGAATTACACCATAGCACCGATGATTGCTATGATAAGGCATTGCAGGACTTCTATCAGTGACAGCCGGCACCCGCTGCCGAATAGCACAAAATCTCTTATGATCTTTCGCTATCCACAGGACGTAAGGGTATCTCCAGTTGCGGGAAGTACCTTGCTGCCGTGATGTACCCTTACGTCATATGGAGGGAAGGAGTTAATATTAATGGCTTCATTGGTTTTTTATTTCCATTTTAAAGGTAATGTGTAATCAGAAAATGACCTATTATATCACATTTTTGTTTGAGTATTTTTGGTGATTTTTTTTTTTTTAACTTTCAGTCACAATCTATATTTTTTTGAAAAATCCTGAAATCCTGCATCTTTCACACTGACTACAGAACCTAAAAGTACTGACTCTTTCTGTTGTGTAGAGAAATCATTGCAGCAGTCCTCTCCCTAACATCACAGGCAGGATTAACCCTTTCCAATCCACTGTCTGACGTCTGAAGACGTTCTGATTGAAGGCTGTACAGCTCCGATGTTGGAGGACGTCCGGCAGGGTATTCTTACTGTATATTACTGGCCGCTCTGTTGTCGGGGGCCTCTCCAGCATGTCCCATACCACAGTACTGGCTCTAGCCAGCAGATGGCGCCATTGTATAATGGCAGAAAGAGAAAACCCCCTAGGAAACCCTGAATCTAAAATTGGGTTGCAAAGGGTTAAGGTAGCTTTACACAGGGCGATAATCACCTGAACTATCACTCGAAACAGTCAATTCAGGCAATTCTACATGGGCCAACCAGCGGCTGCCGAAAGGGCACTAAGGGACAAATCACTCAGTTGTCGGAGTCACTTGGTTTTTATTTCACCTAAAAACCAAGCTACTGTAGGGCCGTGCAAAGAGAAGCCGCTCAATCTCTGAGCAACTGCCTGTTTACTGTGAATGGAGGCGGCCGCAATGATACCTGGCCTGCTCCGCTCCATTCAAATGATTCCCGACCTGCTCCACCTTCATTCAGAGAATGACTATCACTCTTGTGTAAAAGCACAGAAGCGATAGTCGTTGGGATGGCTGCGGCACAATAATGCTCCCGACAATCATCCAACATGCAGGGACCTTTACACTGAAGAGTAAACGCCCATATGCTGATAACATAGGATTCACTATTCACTATGATGATAAGCTGTGGCTATCTACCCCTCACTCTGCAAAATGACCTCTGCATAGGTCACAAAGCATGCCTAGGACAGTCTCCCATATAAGTCAATGGGTCAGCTCCTGTCAATTGTGTGAATGGCCAATGAAGCTGCTGTAAAGCATCTCTTCAAGTGCTGTTAGATGAAGCTCAGGCAGCATGGCCGCCCCCATACCGGTAGTTATATATGGGCAACAAAATAAAGAAAATCTACAATAAGAAAATAAATAAGAAATTATAAAAATGGAAAATGTTTTTCTGTTTTTAATAAAAAACAATTTGTGATAATAGTCCCTCTAATGGCCGCCTGTAGACAGTCGGGTCGGAGCCTGCGGCCCTGGCTCTGTGATGTGCTGTGGCAGCTTGCACAGGCGGAAATTCTGCAGGAAATCCCGCCTCGGAATTTCCGCCTGTGTGCAGGGGGCCAATCGGTGTAATTTTTCCGGCGCTGTTGAATAGACAATGGGACAGTTTGCAGATTTTAGACTGTTTATGAGCTGAAAACACCTGTCCAAAAAAAACTGTCAGATAACTCGGTTTTGGAAGACGACAAAAAGTTATTGGCCCGAGTCCATCTGTGCATATTATTCTGACTGGTAATGTCAGCTTTACAAACCTCACCCAAGAAATCCTCAGGCAGGAGTTGGTATTGCACCTTGCACTTACCTTTTCCCACTTGGACAATGTTGATTGTACATCTACAGCAAAGAACAAGAATGGAAGAGACCCCTCTACAACTCCATCAAGAGGGGTCCGACATTTAAGATTCTGTTTACAAAGAACTCCAAATGAAAACATGACCACTTTGAGAGCTTCAGTGTTCTGCTGCCAGGAGGGCATGCGTCTATACTGTACTGGCAACAGAATATGGCTAGCTATTGAGATCTCATGAGGCCTGGAGATACTGCTCATGTGCTACAGTTCTCACTTGGCATATGCACGACTCATGACCAGGTAACCACAAGGTGTCCCGACTGATTGACCACAGTGGAGCACATGGCTGGTGCACAAGAAGCATTCCCAGGATGCCAGAACAGCACTGGTACTGCATGCTAGAGCAGATAGCTGAGGGGACATGGGCCATAATCAAGGTAGGTAGACAGCCCTCCAGATGGATTCCAGCCTGAGTAGCTGACCCGCACAACATGCTATAGGAGCGGCACTTCTCAATGTGCTGCCATATATAAGGCTATTCCACAGCTTCAAAATGAGTCAACAAGTGCGATCAGGCAGCGGGCAAGTAGGATGTTTGGCCGCATCAGTAGAGGTACAATGAGTAGAAAGAGGGAGATTGTTATCCTGCTGTGTACAGCTCTAGTAAGACCACTTCTGGAATACTGTCTTCAGTTTTACATCTACAAACCTCTTCTACATAAAGACATTTATAAAATAGGACGCATCCTCAGACTGCCTACAAAAATGGGGGAAGATCTCAAAAACAAAATTTATCAGGAAAGACTTTAAGAACTTCATCTGTATTCCCTGGAGGAAAGAAGGAAAATTGACCTTTGCTTTCGGCCTAATCGAAAGTAATGGGAGAACTCTGCAATCCTCTGCCGTGGTTGTGACAGTGATGAGAGGCTATTTTCAAATGAAAATGCCTCGTATTTATGGGGCTTTCACATGGTGGCAAGCATGATAGCGCCCTCGCCAGTGTGAAGGAAGCCTAAGTGAGCACCATCTGTGATTAGTTAGGGGCTTGAGGTTGGGGAGAACAGGAGCAAATTTCAGAAAATATTTTACTGAAGAAGTAGTACAAAAGGCATGAGACAGGAACTACTAAACTAATATTGTGTAGGACCCCCTCTAATCCGACGAAATGCAGAAACTCAAGATGGCATAGATTCCACAAGTGGACAGATGATGTCTGGAGAGATGTTGAGGCATGCCGTCTGGATAGCCACCCACAGCTCCATAGTAATTGTAGATGTAGGATCTTGAGTGCGAATGGAGCTCTCCACTGCATCTCATAAATACTCCATTGGGCTCATAGTGGGCAAACGTAAAGGCTATATCATTTGCGGGAACTCTTTAGAATTCTCCTTAAACCAATTCTGCACATTTTGGGCCCAATGGCATAAGATATTTCAACAGGATAATGCACTATCATTATGGGGGTACATAAAGTCTATGAAGAGTTGCAAATGCAGGAACCAATCAGTAACATATTTATGTGGACAAGTGGCACCAACTCATGCCTACTCACCCCACACCAGTACAGAACCAGCACCAGCCTGCAAAGGGCCTTGCTGACACCTGGGGTCCGTGGCTTCCTGGAGTCTGCACCAAACAAGAACACTAACATCAGCCCAAAACAATTGGTACTGTGACCTATTGGGCCATAACACATATTTCCAGTCCTGTAAGGTCCAGTTAGCCACCTCACAAACATTTTCAGTAGTTCTGCTGGTAAGTCTCTCTCCTCTGTAGAGTCCTGCAATTGCATAAACAGCGGAGAAGACCTTCTCCACTCCCTGGTCCCTTCTAGTTATTCAACCAGAGACCTTCCAACATTTATTGTTAGAGTACTGGCACAAAGCAGGAAAGATGATCTGAGAATGGTGAAAGTCCCATGCAATTTTAGGGAGATAAGCATGGTTCTGGTTTAATAACCCTATCTTCCACAATGTTAGTATATGGAAGAACAGCAGATAGAGCAGTAATCTCTCCCCCCCTTCTGGCAGAAGGGAAAGCCACCAAAAAAGACTTCTTAAACAAGAACATCTTAACCAGTATGCTATCTAAAGGCTAAAAGGGAGGCTCAGTGTGTCTGGACAAAAACACATTTAAAGAGGTTACACCAAAATTGATTTTTAGCGCCTATTCACTTGAATATACTGCTGGCATAGTGATAAGACCGGAGGAAGGTGTTACTCATCTTATGGAGCTGCCCGTCTCTGAGAGGTAACCTTTCAATCCATGGCGTGTCTGGCGTCATGATACCCAACAACCTCGCAGCAGCCTTTCTCTTTATGCTTAACATGGCCAAATCGTTATATAAAAGCCCTCAGCCCTCACCCCGCTCCATTGTCCGCTGGTCTCAGTCCCTCCATGAAAATTAATAATTTTTATTGTCATCTTCGATTCTAATATTCTAATTCAGAGGTGGAGGATACATAACCCTGAGTACGGGCCCTTTTTGCCGGCTTAGAGGGGGCTGGGAAGCAAGTTCCATTTTTATTGCTTGGACCTCTTCCCTAACGATTTGGCGGAGACTATCCATTATCTTTGATGTACAGTCAGTACAAATAAGTTTCTTCGCATTGTCATCTAATTTTTTAGAACACAATGAGAATCTCTTGATCCTCTTTTTGTCAGGCTTTTGTTTTGACACTTCATCCTGCAATAAGAGGAGAAGTAATTATACCAAACAACACAGCCTGTAGCTGAGCAATTTTGTCCAGCCACGTTATATGCATCTGTGGCTTTCGCAACTTGAGTCACATCTAAAACAGAAAACCCCCAGGAAAGAGATACTCAAGTGCATTCCATCACTCAAAATGGCCACCAGATTCTTTTCTGATGCTTCAGCAGAATCCATGTGCTTCTCTGCCAAAAACGCAGTGCTGGGGAACTCCGCTAGGCGAGTGCTATGGCTTAGGGCCTGGGCAGGACACACTGTCTCCAAGAACAAATTATGTTCCATCCCCTTCCAAGGGTAGGATCTGTTCGGGCCAGAACTTGATAAAATCCTGAAAAAAGCAGGGATAAGAAGAGAAGATTCCCAAATGATTACCTTCCTAAAACAGTCCTTCCTTTTGTAAACAAACGTAACAGCCAAGAGAACAGAAAGGTAAATCCAAGATAGGTAGATGGTCATACCCTAAAGAAGGCAAAAGGGGTAATAGTTTCCTTTCCACAGAGAACCTTACTAAGAAGGTGCTTGATGATAGGATAGTCATGAGACTAGACCCCTCCTTTTTTCCTAAAGAGGTGTCAACGTTCCACAGGGAATAGAAAATAATTCTGCATTCCTTCTGTCCGGATTTTAAAAATGATGAAAAACGGCGTTTGCACAACTTAGACGTCAGACGTGCAGTCCTAACCTATTTACGGGTCTAACAAACCTTTAGAAAATTGGATAGCTTATTCCTTTAATTTCAGGGCCAAAATAAGGAAAAAGTGGCGTCAAAAGATAACATCGCTAGATGGATCAAAACATCAATTGAGGAGGCGTATAAAGCCAGAGATCTGCCTCCCCCTGCCAGGATAAGCTGCAACATGGTCTAGCATTAACACATTTTCTAAGCATTATCGCTTGGATCTCCATTCTGGTAGGGAGTTGGACTTTGTGCAGAAGGTCCTTCAGGCCGTGGCCCCCCTTAATGTTACCGTTATAATCTGGTATTGCCTCCGTGTGAGCCTTCATGATTGACGGAATGATAAGATTAGAATTAATCTGTCAATTCCTTTTCCATGAGTCCATCATGATAGCACATACTTGCCCCCTGCTGAACTACTGTATACTCTGCATGCAACATAATCAACACAGATCTTTTGATAGATAAGGTTGGTTGTCTCTTTCCTACTTGCCATTAGAGTCCTGACTACCTTGTCCGAGAACCCCCTGCCTCTCAGTGTGGATTCTTCAATATCCAGGCTGTTAAGTGGAGTCTGCTTATATCGGGGTAGTTCAGAGGTCCCTGTGTTAGTAGATCCGCGTGAGCAGGAAGGGTGACTGGGTCCTGGATGCTCAGGTTTCTTAGAAGGCTGAACCAACTACTCCTTGGCCAAAAGGGAGCCACTAAGATAAGTGTGCATGTCTGCGACCTGAAGTGCTGCAACACTCTTGGGATTAATGGAATTGGGGGAAAGGCGTACACCAGTTCTCCTCCCCAATCCTAGCTCAGGGCGTCCACCGCTGTTGGCCGGTCCTCCGGTCTGAGCGAGAAGAAGTTCTCTACCTATTTTGTCTAGATGCAAACAGGTCCAGCTGTGGGAGACCCCACCTGTCCGTCATGATTCGGAATGCCTCCTGGGATAGAGACCATTCCCCCGGGTCTATACGCCTCCGACTGAGGAAGTCTGCCCTCCGATTCAGGGATCCATTCAAGTGTGTTGCCGAACTTGAGAGGATGCGGCCTTCCACCCAGCGAAAGATTCTTTGTGAGATGGTTTGTAGGGCTGGCGACCTCGTGCCCCCCTGATGTCGAATATGGGCGACTGCCGTGGTATTGTCTGATAGCACCTTTATGTGCTGTTTTTTTACCGAGTCCCTCAGATGCTGGAGGGCCTTCCAAATCGCCTGGAGCTCTCTGTAGTTTGAGGACTGGTACTTCATCCCCCGTGGCCAAGGACCCTGTAGGAGCTTGTTTCCCACGTGCGCCTGTCACCCCCAGGAGCTCACGTCTGTCGTGTCGTGACGTGCGTGGCCGGATTCAGTATACAGTGGACCCCCCTTCGCAGATTTTCTGGGGATGTCCACCAGCGCAGCGATATTTTCACTGAGTTTTTTATTCGCATTCTCGCTACTAGTGAGGATTGCTTGCCGTCCCAGGCTGAGAGAACCGCCGATTGCAGGGGTCTGGTATGCGCCTGAGCCCATGCTACCCCCGGGATGCATGATGTCAGGCTTCCCAGGAGAGACATGGCTTCCCGGACTGAGCATGACAGTCTCCGAAGAAAGGATTTTACCAGCTGTCGAATCTTCTGCACTTTTGCTTCGGGGAGGAAGGAGCATTGAGCTTTTGAGTCGAGTGTTATGCCCAAGAACACCTTCTCCCTGCTGGGGTCTAGGCTGGACTTCTCCCAGTTCACCATCCATCCTAAGAATTGGAGCAGGTTGAGCACTGTTGCCAGGTTTTCAACTAGGAGTTCTCTGGACTCGGCTATAATTAGGATGTCGTCCAGATAGGGGACTACCAGAATCGATCTTTGCCTTAAATAGGCTGCTACCTCCGCCATGATTTTTTGTGAAAATGCGGGGTGCTGAGGAGATTCCGAAGGGCAGGCATTTGAACTGGAGAGGTCTCGTCCTTTTGCCCATCTCTAGTGCAAACCTTAGGTACTTTTGTGAGTCCCTGTGGATTGGCACGTATAAGTAGGCGTCCCTCAGATCGATAGATGCCATATAGGCTCCCCTGGGTATTAACCTTACTGTTGTAGAGATCGACTCCATCCTGAACTTCCGGTACTTGACAAAGGCATTCAGGGGCTTTAGGTTTATTATCATGCGTGAGCCCCCGCCTGGCTTCCTTATTAGGAAGAGTCTGGAGTAATGCCTCCAGGTCTCCTCTCTCTGAGGCACGAAGGACACTGCATTTAGACGTAGTAGGCCCCGAACCATTTGCTGGAGCAGGTGCAGTTGTTGCGCTGGACCTCTCGTAGTGACAGATCTTCTCCTGGGGAGGGATACCAGTTCGATCCGGTATCCCGGCTGTAGGATTGCCGGGATCCATGGGCCCCTGCAAATCGAGGCCCATCGATCCGCAAAGCTCCCCAGCCTCGCCCCTACTGGGATGGCATCAGGGCTTCTGTTTGGCTGGATCCCCTTGATGAGGGTTGAAGATGAAATTCCTCCCTCTACCCCCCTTGGGGTAACTCCAGCGGCCTGTCTTGCCTTTGCCCCTATACGGTTCCGGCGGCTGTGCTGGGGCCCGAAAAAGGGTCTTCCCCTTCTGCTGTTTCTCCTCCGGGAATCCTTTTCTTTTGTCGGATGCCTTCTCGAGGATCTTGTCCAGATCTGGACCAAAGAGAAACTGGCCATGAAATGGGAGTGAACATAATTTGTTTTTCGAGGCTAAGGCGCCTGACCATGACTTTAGCCACAGGACCCTTCTAGCGGAATTGGTTAAGGCCGTTGCTTTCGCCGAGAGCTTCACCGACTCTGCCGCTGCGTCCGCCAGAAAACGTGTGGCCATTTTTAGTATAGGGAGGGAATCTATGATTTGCTCCCTCAGCGTTTTATTTGAAATATGGAGTTCCAGCTGCTCCAGCCATACCCCCAGGGTTCTAGCGACACACGTGGCTGCGACCCCTGGTCTGAATGTACTGGCGGCTGCCTCCCATGATCTTCTCAGTAGGCCCTCCGATCCATTGGATCCCTCAGCTGCATGGCGTCTTCGAAGGGCAAGGTTGCCCTTTTAGCCACCGGGACGTCCACTCTGGGTATTTCCTCCCAACTTGCGCATACCTCCTCCTCGAACGGGTAACGTCTCAACCCCTCTAGAGGAGAAGGATCCCGCGACGGGTTTTTTTCCACTCCTTTTGTATCATCTTCAAGATATTACTATGGACCGGGAAGGTATGCCTCCGTCTCTCCCCTAATCCCCCGAAGACTTCGTCCTGTATGGTGTGAGGCTCTCTGGGTTCTTCCATCTTAAGCGTGGCTCTCACTGATTTGATGAGCTCCGCTAAGTCTTCTCGATGGAAGAGGTACTTCTTGTAGTCCTCTTCCTTTGAGGACTCCTTGAGCACTGGTTCTTCCGGTTCTGACCCCGAACTCTTTTCAGAATCGGAGTGCTCTTCTGGGCTACACGCCCTTCTCCAGCGTTTCGCCCTGGATGCCCCAGTTGGTGGTGTTTTTAGAGTTGTCAGGGCTGACCGTACCTCCTCCCTGACATCCTCGAGGAATCCCCCCAATTCCTCCTTAACGACTTCCCATACGTAGCCGGCAGTCCTGCTCCGCATTCTGTGCATTTTTTTGCTTTTGTTCTGGGAGGGGCATCCCTTTTATCCCCCTGGCGGATAAACAATTTTTTTTACGGATAAGGATGCAACAGTCACAATTACACATAGGAATTTGCATGACCTTGTTTGCCCCACTGGCTACTTACAGTTACCTCTGCGGCTGAATATTCTGCACTCTCTGGGGCTGGAGCACTCATGTTTACTGCTGGTGCTGCAGACACTCTTGGGGCAGTAAGCCAGACACTGACCGAATGGCTTTTACCTGACTTGCGCCTCCATCTTCTCTCAGGTTCCTATGTTTTTTAAAATTTGGCGCCTTTTGGACTAAGCCCCGCCCCCTTCACGCGCCGGCCGAGCCGACGTCATCGCGCTAGTCAAGGGGATCCTGGAAGCGCCGTGCCCGGTCCTAAGCCGGCACAGGAGCAGAGCTGGAGCCCCGCTTTGAACCCGCCCTGGGCCGCTGCAGGAGGAACCTGGCCCGGGTGAACCACCCCATGTGGCGTCCCAGCAGCCACTCTGCAGGAAGGGAGGGGAGGCTGACCCACTGCCCTCCGATCCGCCGGTAAGGATCTTCAGGCTGGCGTCTCCACCAGCCCCTCTCGGTGATCCTGCCTCCTGGCAGGACAGGAAAACACTGAGGAAGGTGGGGAACAGGGGGAGACTTTAACCTCTCGGTGTGTTCCTGTCCTATCAGGAGGAGATGATCTCAGGTGGTGCTGTCGTGGAGACGACTCGGGAAGAGGAATTAACAGTAAGATTAATTCTAGTTTTTGTTCTCAAAATTACACATGTGAGCACTGAAGAACTGCAACAGGTTTTATCTCAACCGACCTCTTAACCACATCCTTATCCTTCCATTACCAGCTCTAGCTTAAGTTTCTAGTTTTCTTCTACTTGCAGGTCATTAAATTCCGGACACATGTTTAACCGTGTGGTGAGGTAGCCTGAAGAACCTCCGTACTCTGGTATCATCATGCTAAAACATGTATGTAAAATATATATCTAGAAGAAAATATATATTAAGAAAATTGTATACTTTTTATTACTGCCAGTACAAGTTGGTCAGACTTGTCAGAGTGTACATATGACAGGAACCCATGACCATAAGAGACTCTAAAAAAGAAAGAGAGTGAAGTCCAAGTTAAAATGGCGGCACCAAGAATCTTGGATACATAAATTGTCCGACTTCACTTATTTTTCCTGCAAGAAACGAACACATTTACTTGACGGAGGTTCTACAGAACGTTAGGTAATATAAAGAAGGTAAGATGCCGTCTCCTGAGTCGCTGCACGTCTCCATGGGGTCACCAATCATTTCGGCTGTTTGTGCCGCACACACATAAACGTGACATCAGAGTACAGAAGCGACGACTGATCAGGCCGCCAGCACGATGGATTTCTAGAATATATTCAACTCCTTCAGCACCACATTTGTGTGTAAAACAGTTTAGCAGTACGGCTACCTACTCAGGCGCGTGCGAAATCGGGCCGAGAAACTGGACGCGATATTCCGCTCGCCAACCTGCGTTTTCATGGTGTTTTTGCCCGGAAAACACCTTGCGTCACTTTAGTGAGGTGGCGATCCTCCAGAGCAGCTTCCAGCCCGGTCGGAGGATCGGCAAGCGTTCCTAATCGATTTCAATGGGAGACATCACATCCCACGCCGTGCGCTGCGTTTTACTGTCCCATTGAAACAATGGGCAATACGTTCTTGAGGGATGTGAAAAGATAGGACACGCAGCGACTTTTTCCTGCACTGAAGTATGGAAAAACATGACTTCTGTATAGGACTCCATTCAGGGATGTGCGTCTCCGAACGCACAGATCTCACGCCAGTTTCTCAGCTGTGTGAAAACGGCCCAAGGAAGAAACAATCTACCTCAGTTCCTTGTCTAAAGCCTCACATTGAAATTAAATTAGGGGGCGGGGGTTTCCAGGACTTTGATATTGATGATCTTTCCTTAGAAGTCATTCTCAATATAAGTAGGACTCAACACCCCAACTGATCAGCTGTTTAAAGGGGCAGTGGCATGATCAAGCACCTCTTCTTTGCGACTGCAACATCATGTTTGTTAAGTGAATGGGATGGTGCTGCCATCACAGACACAGCCGCTATATGAGGTTCACTGCAGGGTCTGCTAAATAATGAAGAGGCAGTGATGACAAAACACAAAAACACCGCATGTTTTTTTCCCCCCGTGCATTTGTGCACCAAAAGTCCCCTTAGAAGTCAATGGGGATGTGTAAATGTGCGCAATGTACGCTAGGAGTTACGTAAAATACTGCACAGGAAAAACACCACATCTGGAATTCATTAGACTAATTAGTCGTTGCAATCACTGCACTTTTCTTTTTACCGCGCGCAAATGCCTTGCACGCGGAAAAAGTACAGTAACTATGCCTATGTGCACGCAAGAAACATCATTCATTCCACAAAAATGACGCGCTCATGTGCCGCCGGCCTAAGGGGAGCGAGCCGTCTGCAAAAGGAACATTCAGTCACCGGCTAGCTTATGTGTCCGCTTGGTTGTATTTCCTATAATTGGTTCACTTTTGAGTCACTTGCATTTTGTAACACTTTGGTCTGATGGAAAAAAAACTAACCTTAAATGCAGAACCTCATAAAATTGGAAGAGTGTGGTTAGAGGGGTTCATCCAGGATTAATAAAAAGGGTCCGCTCTCTTGGTAGAAGTAGCACAACACCCGCCCGTCGGATGCTTCCGGGATCGCAGCTCAGCTCTATTCACGTGAATGGGATAAGATGCAATGAGGTAGCCCAAGGACTGCCATGGATTGGCTCTTCTAGTAGCGGACCCTTTTTACTAATCCTAATCAAACCTCCTTAACATCTGAAATAATGTCCCACGCCTTTGTTTTCCTTATACAAAACGGATATTTACAGTAGAATAGTTTAGAAAATCCTGAAACTAAACCCCCCGATGAATGTACAATGTAAGGCCATGTACAGGACAGCCGGCTGGGAGATTGGACAATCCTTGTGATCGCCCCGTTCTGCTCCCATTCCAATGCACTTTGATCATTTCTTATAAGTTTAAAGACGTCTGAGCTTCAAATTATCCCTTCAGCGAGAACATCTTTCAGCGGCTGTTTATCCAGATTCATGTGATTGTCGCCTCCACCTTCGCCCTTTTTGGCAGGTGCGGCTTCTCCTCAATACAATCGTCCTTTTCCTCCTTTTTAATATGTGCAGAGCCTGAATCCCCATTGCAGTCTATCGGGTGGTCACCGGCCTCCTCTTTTGATTCTCGTTTAGTTGGTGGACCGCTCCACACAGGAATTTCAAGACCGAGATGCTGCATTAACTGCGTCATTACTTCGTCCACGTATCCATGAATGCGCAGGTCACCGTAACGATCCTAGGGAAAGGTAGAGAGCCCAATTTACTCATCGGTCTGACAAGTGCAGGTAAGAGAAGGTCTTGGCATTGTGTGCCACATGAAACAGATCGGAGCATATACCGTATATACAGTACAACAGATACATGCAGTGGTGCAGTCCATCATGCCAAGAATATGGACACATGTACAAGCGGGCACAATATATGGGCTGGTACTAGGAGATTTCACCAATACCTCATCAGTGTGGGTCGGACTCAGGGCTGCAGAAGCTAAAAAGAACCCAACCCAAAAAGCTTGTGATGGAACAGAAAGTTATGCTACCTCCCAAGGGCAAGCGCGATATCGGGCCAAGAAACCTGACATCGCACTAGTCAACGCGCAATTTACCCACAGATGCGAAGGAGCTTTTCATACAACGGAGGATTGGCAAGTGTTTTTTTAATTTCAAATCGGGAACATCTTATCGCATGCGATGTGTTTGACTGTCCAATGGAAAACAATGGGTGATGCGTCCCCCCCCCAAAAATAGACTAGGACACGGAGCGATTTTTCACCTTACAGCATCGCCGTGGGGGAAGAATAAAAAAATAAACTCCCGTGTAGGACTACATTCAAAAGAACGGCGTTCATATTTGTGCGAGTTTTACGCAGCTCACAAGATCGACACTTGCGTGAACGTGGCCTGTGAGTCTGTAGCAGCCTTGTGTCCCTTCTACCACTTTGGGCTGGGCTGCAGTGGTTGGAGGTTTTAGTCAGGGAGGACTTTTGGAGCGCAACCACTCAAATCAGAGATGTCAGCGGCTTTAAAGGACTTGTAGAACCCAGGGGCCGAACCCCCACCAATGCCCAAAGTGTCTTTAGAACATGTCAAAAACTACATGGCTGGATGATTCTTTAACACGTTAACAGAATAAAAAAAAAAAAAACCCTATACTTAGGGGGAAAAGTGCTCAAACTATTTGCATAGACAGAAACAAAACACTGTGTAATGCAATGTTTCTCAACTCCAGTCCTCAGGGACCCCAACAGGTCATGTCTTCAGGATATCCTATAGTAAGAACCCCTGTGGCGATGTCTGAGGCCCCGACCATAATTACATCACCTGTGCAACACTGAGGAGATCCTGACAACATGGCCTGTTGGGGTCCCTGAGGACTGGAGTTGAGTAAACGCTGTTTAGAGGTCTACGTCCCAACAATGCACCCCTTGAATGACCATAAGATTCCAAGTTGATGTGACGTTCTCACCCATCTATAAAACATGTCAGAATAATGGAGATTCCCAATCAGATCTGCCCAATAGATCTAAAGGCTTTCCACAAACACTACAGATCTTGTTCACTCACATGTTTGGTTGGCTGCAGATTCACGATGACAAGTTTCCCACCCTTGCGCTTGGTCAACAGAGGAAGATTCCCACTGGGTTTAATCTGAAGAGACGTTCCCAGTGTGATGGCCAGATCGGCTTTTCTACAAGGAAAAGGAAACCCGATATGAGGTTATTGCAGAAGAGAATAAGTGCTAAAACCTAAGCTCATTCAGCCCAGAGACCTGCAAGCTTCATGCGCGAGCGTCAGGTCCTTATCCGGCAGAGCGTCCTCCCAATCCAGGATCGTATCAGTCAGCTTCCCCCTGAAAACAAGGAGAATTGGCATTTTAGTTGGGTGAAATCTGGAGAAACCCCCAAGAATAGGGATCAGACCGCGCGGTAATGAGGAAGCCGGTTGTCAGCTTCACATTGCCCAGATGATGCAGACATCTCACTGTGGGATTATGCAATTTGTGATTAGACTGAGTTTAGGGGCAGATAGCCAAATAAATACTGACCGGCTTAATGAGGATTAGTGCTGCCAACCGTCAGCCACCGTACGCTAACAATCCTCCTAACTTTGGAAGGATCAAAAAAAAAACCTGAGGTATTTTAGACGCTCGCACCAGTCACCATACTGTCAGTGTTCAGGGACACTTTAACCCCTTAGTGACGAAGCCTGTTTGCACCTCCGTGACGGAGCCAAATTTTGAAAATCTGCCATGTGTCACGTAACATATAACTCCGTAAAGGCTCTGCATATCCCAGTGATTCTGACCTTGTTTTTTCGCCACATGTTGTACTTCATTTAGGCGGAAAAAATAGTCCGATAAAATCTGTAGATTTATTAAAAGCACCAAAATTGGGAAAAGTTTTTAAAAATTGGCATATTTTCAACTTCAATATCTCAAATATGTGCAAACACGCTGTACACATTTTTGATGAGCTATACATCTCATCTGTTTACTTTATTCTGGAAGCACATTGGAAAAACTGTTTTTTTTTAACCATTTAGGAGACGCACAAATTTAACATTGATTATTAACATTTTGAGGAACACTTTGTTTTTCTGCACCAAGCCAAGATTGTAAAGGCTCATAGGTGTCAGAATGATAGACGACCCCATTTAAAAAACTACACCCCTTAATGTATTCACTTAACTTTTACGTAATCTCCATTATCCATTGGATAACGGCAGTGACATGACAGCATACCGTGGCCCCCCGTGAAATCCCCGGGCTCTTGGCTACGTTTGATAGCCAGGAGCAGAGAGTTTTAAAATTACACTGGCAAGCTGCGGCATGCGTCTGAAATTTTTGCAGCGGGCGCAGAAGCCGTGGTGAAGTCTGCAGATAAATCCGGGGGCCTTAGGTGCATAATCTTACCTCCCCTCACAGATATGATCCATGAGAGGAAATGAAGCTTAAAACTTTTTTTTAACCCCCCCCCCATCCAATGGATAACAGCGATCATGTGACCAGGAGCCACAAACAGCGGCTCCTGGGGATCTCTCTCTGCTCTGGGCTACACGTTAGCTGGGAGCCAGAGAGTTTTTAAATTGCCTGGGACACGCGGCCTCCGATGCACACGCCCGGTGTATGATGTCCGGTGCGCATGTACAAAAGGCGCCGACGGGACCGGGAGGCCAGAATGCCGCGGGATATTGTGGAGGGCGGTGGCAAGTACTTTCAGCTGCCCTGGGTCCGCTCCATCAGGGCAGCTAAAGCTTTCACTTTTATTGACTTTTCATTGACTTTCATATGACCGCCAGGGCGCGTGGCCCGGGATGACAGCTCGAGGTTGTCGGCTACCTCCAGGAGCCAGCAGCATGGAGCTGTCGCATCCACAGCTTGCAGGGTTTTTAATCCCTGCAGTGAGCATGTTTTTACGTCCCGGAGGTTTAAGGCCCAGCAAGCTAGGATGTAAAAACACTATGGGGTGGTCACTAAGGGGTTAAAACGTATTTCCTGGGTGGTTTTTGGCTGTTTTTCTTGTGTACGGCTCCAGGCAAACATGTGATTGTGAAGAAAAGCAGACAACCATCTACCCTCTATTGTAATCAGCAGCTTGTCAAACCCTCTAGAGGAGGGGAATGGGGGTTGGCCAAACCACCTTCTGCAGCTACACATTTCCCTTTTACCTGCACGCTCGTAGGCCTCTCACTTTAGGAACATCACATAGTCTGCCGGTGGGCTTCAGGCCCATGGTCCCAACCACATCATCACGGACATACTGTCTGGAAGGAAAAGAGAAGAGAAGAGAAGATGTATTTTAACCAACAGCTGAGCAGTAAAAACGCTAACAAGACCCCTCAATCATAAAGGGGACGGAATGCTACAAGCTGTCCATTTAGCAGATTAACCCCATAAGTACCAAGCCTATTTTGGCATAAAGACCATTATCTTTCCATTGAAGTAGCCATGAGTTTTTGCTTTTTTGTCTTTTTCAGCAGCACCATTCTGGGGTAAATTTAAAATGTGATTGTTCTCAGTAAGAGAAACGACGTAATCTTGTAGATATGATACCTTTTAATGGCTAACAAAAATACATGATGTAATAATAGCGAGCTTTCGTACCAACGCAGGGTACTTCTTCCGGCTTAAATGGATTGGATCTGAAGAGGCATGCATATTTATACACACTTATAACACACATACTTATGGCAAGGCACAGATATGGATATATATATATATATATATATACACACACACACACACACACACACACACACACACACACACACACACACACACACACACACACTTATGACAAGGCACAGATATGGATGTGATTGGTTCGCACTTAAAAGGAATTCTGCAACAGCAAACAAACTTTTTTTGTCTAGGCACTGATAGCGGAGTGAAAGTTTTATGGTCCCTAAATTACTGTTGGAGGGGGGAAAAAGTCAGCAGGCTTGACTTTCTACAAGATTTACACAAACATTTTTAGCTAAGCACTGATAAGGGAGTGAGAGTTTATGGTCCATGAATTACTGCTGATGGGGGTCTTATCTGTGCAATCAAGTCTCACACTTCCCATTCACGCATAAATCCTGGGGAATAGTTTAACCCCGTATTCAGCGGGTCAAAGGTTGTTATCAATTTATATTCCCAAATTCTTCTGTGGTTTTGTGACTTGAAACCACCCTTCAATATCAAAACTCTCATATCTCCTATGTCATGTCCATGGTTAGAGAAGTGTTCGGCCACAGGTAATCCCTTTTTCTGTGTTCAATCGTGTGGCGATGAGATTTCATCCTGGCTTTCAGTTTCTGTCCTGTTTCCCCAACATAAAGACCCCCAACAGGACATTTGTTGCACCGGATCAGGTACACAACATTGGACGAGGAACATGTAAATGTCCCTGGGATCTTATAGTCCTGCTGTGTGTTGGGGATCCGTATCCTGTCCGTAGTCAGTATATGTGAGCAGGTCTTACAGCTCCTTACATTACAGGGATAAGTTCCTTTTTGTGTGTCAGAGGGTAATGCACTCCTGATTATAAAGTTCCTCAAGTTAGGAGGTTGCCTGTAACACAGAAGCGGAGGGTCCGGGAATATGGTTTTCAGACGGTCATCCTTGTGCAGGGTATGGTGGAGTTTTCTTGCGGTTTTCCTTAGTACCTCTAGTTGCGGATTGTAGGTCACTACTAGAGGCACACGATTGTTTCTTTCCTTCTCCTTGTATTGGAGTAGTTGACTCCTGGGTATCCTGGTGGCTCTGGTGACTCCTGGGTATCCTGGTGGCTCTGGTGACTCCTGGGTATCCTGGTGGCTCTGGTGACTCCTGGGTATCCTGGTGGCTCTGGTGACTCCTGGGTATCCTGGTGGCTCTGGTGACTCCTGGGTATCCTGGTGGCTCTGGTGACTCCTGGGTATCCTGGTGGCTCTGGTGACTCCTGGGTATCCTGGTGGCTCTGGTGACTCCTGGGTATCCTGGTGGCTCTGGTGACTCCTGGGTATCCTGGTGGCTCTGGTGACTCCTGGGTATCCTGGTGGCTCTGGTGACTCCTGGGTATCCTGGTGGCTCTGGTGACTCCTGGGTATCCTGGTGGCTCTGGTGACTCCTGGGTATCCTGGTGGCTCTGGTGACTCCTGGGTATCCTGGTGGCTCTGGTGACTCCTGGGTATCCTGGTGGCTCTGGTGACTCCTGGGTATCCTGGTGGCTCTGGTGACTCCTGGGTATCCTGGTGGCTCTGGTGACTCCTGGGTATCCTGGTGGCTCTGGTGACTCCTGGGTATCCTGGTGGCTCTGGTGACTCCTGGGTATCCTGGTGGCTCTGGTGACTCCTGGGTATCCTGGTGGCTCTGGTGACTCCTGGGTATCCTGGTGGCTCTGGTGACTCCTGGGTATCCTGGTGGCTCTGGTGACTCCTGGGTATCCTGGTGGCTCTGGTGACTCCTGGGTATCCTGGTGGCTCTGGTGACTCCTGGGTATCCTGGTGGCTCTGGTGACTCCTGGGTATCCTGGTGGCTCTGGTGACTCCTGGGTATCCTGGTGGCTCTGGTGACTCCTGGGTATCCTGGTGGCTCTGGTGACTCCTGGATATCCTGGTGGCTCTGGTGACTCCTGGATATCCTGGTGGCTCTGGTGACTCCTGGATATCCTGGTGGCTCTGGTGACTCCTGGATATCCTGGTGGCTCTGGTGACTCCTGGATATCCTGGTGGCTCTGGTGACTCCTGGATATCCTGGTGGCTCTGGTGACTCCTGGATATCCTGGTGGCTCTGGTGACTCCTGGATATCCTGGTGGCTCTGGTGACTCCTGGATATCCTGGTGGCTCTGGTGACTCCTGGATATCCTGGTGGCTCTGGTGATTTGGTCATCAATTGAGGTGGGATGGTAGCCCTGATTTATAAATGTTCTTTTAAGATGGTACAAATGTTCCTCTCTGTCCGTTGGGTTGGAGCAGATCCGGTTGTATCTGATGGCCTGGCTGTAGACAATGGACTTTTTGATGTGTTTAGGATGGAAACTGTCCCATCTGAGGTATGTGGGCCGATCAATCGGTTTTCGGTACAGGGATGTCTGTATTGAGTTGTTTGAAATTTTTATGGTGGTGTCCAAAAAGTTGATTTCTGTATGCGAGTAGCTTAATGTCAGGTTTATGGTGGGTGGAATGCATTGAATCTTTCATGGAATTTTATTAATTCTTGTTTGGTGTGGGTCCAGATGATTATGATGTCATCAATGTAGCGGAAGTAGGCCAATGGTTTGCTGGGGCAAGAGGCCAGAAAGTCACTCTCCAGTTTTGCCATAAAAAGGTTGGCATATTGCGGTGCCATTTTACTGCCCATGGCAGTCCCCGTGAGTTGCAGGAATTTCTCTTTGCCAAAGGAGAAATAATTGTGTGTGAGAATGAATCTTGTGAGTTGCAGCACTGCATCCGAGGCGACCCCATTGGCCTCAAGGTGCGCCTGGCAGGCAGTCAGTCCATCCTCGTGTGGGATGTTGGAATATAAGGATTCCACATCCATAGTGGCCAGGATGGTGCCATTGGGGAGGGGACCTACGGTTGACAGTTTGTTCAGTAGGTCCGTGGTGTCTTGCAGGTAGCTGGTTGTGTTTCTCACCAGTGGTTTGAGGATGCCTTCCACCCATCCTGAGATTCCTTCAGTGAGGGTAAGTTTAAGTCACTGATTATCTTCTTTCTGGAAGAAAGACTGAGAAAAACTCAGATATTCCGCCATCAATTTTGCTTTTTAAGTTCCGCGCCGTTGTTGGTACAATTGCGGCGATAGTAACTGCCGTTGTCCGTATGTTTTCCACAATAGCCGCACATTTCACGCTGCAGTCTTTTTACAGTCTTTTTTGCAGGAGGTGTTGTATATATATATATATATTATTTTCTTATTAGAACTATTTGGGGTACAGAACTTGTTAATTAATATGTGGAAAAACAATGGCTGAATTGCTTCCCCCCCCCCCCCATTTACTCTCCCAAATATTATTGCCACTGTCCAGTTAGCCGAGGCTTTTGGGGAGGTCACTGACCTGGAATATGCCTCTTCGGGACACTCGATGAGGAGGTGTAGCAGCACCATATTAGGAGATTTTTGAGAGAGGTACTTTTCTTGGCTAGGAGAGTAATAGCATAACGCTGGATGGATCTAAGGAATCCCTTGGTGTTAATGTGGCGGAGGTCCGTGTCCAGGGTCCTCGGTTACTTGTGAGCCCCTACACTGTCATCAACCTTTGTCCATTGAGCCCTATAGCTCACACCCTGCTGCCCTCTACAGGCCGTGCGGGCCTCCTCTATGGCCGCCTCCAAGGAGTTTAGAAGTAGCAAAAGTGAAGAATAAAAAACAGTTTCCTGAAACATGAATTATCCACAACACACTCGTTTTAACCAGTATCCCATTTGTCGCATTCATGTCCCCCGGCACACAGCCTTGTCCTGCATGCCCCTTCGACATGGGCCAAGAATCACACGAGTCTCATCTGCCCGAGTACACAAGCTGGTGACCTCAGTGGCAGCCGGTCTGCGCTCGGGCAGCCCGTTTAGACTGTATGATTCTCGTTCATTAATCGTCCAGCGCTTCACATACCCAAGAATGATCAGTGTATAAGCTGCGCGATGAGTGCCCGCGCCAATGCCCATATCTATGCCGGCTGAAGGTGAACGACGAACCAGAAGCGCACGATTCCTGTTCATCGCTCAGTCGCTGGCTTCGGTCAAACTGAATCGTTATTGCTCCGTTTCGCTCGTAATCGTTTAGTCTAACCACAGCATCATGAATAGTGGCCAGCTTCATACAGCAATGATCACACCCTGATGGCCGGGGAAGGCGACCACAGCTCAACCCCAGTGGTTACAGTGTATCAGTCAATCAGGTTTTATACAGTCACCTACTTGCCACATTTCGAACATTCCTCCACGAACATGTTCCCATGAAGCTCCGCCAGGTAATCTCTGCAATATAAAAAAATACTGAGCCACCATAAAGTAACAGGTTAACAGACCGGCACATTACGAAGAACTTCATACGAGGGGTCCCTAGTAAAGATGGAGGCCTAGCTATATAAGAAAGGCATGTAAAGTGTACGATGTGGCTGCCTGGGGACGGCATCGGCTCACTCTGGAGGAGCAGCTGTGGATTCTAGCTATAGGTCTTCCAAGATCCTCAAGGCTGCGAGCATTCAATCTCATCCTTTCTTGGAAGGCGGACTGCCCTTCTACATCTATTAGAATGCTTCCTTCAAGTCTTTAGCCAACTGCTAACAAGCCATATAAGATATCCTGCTTTTAATAATGGAACTAATACTAGGGCGCTAGAACAATGTCAGCTTCCTGTAGAGCCCTGCAGCTATAGCGGCTATGCATTTTCGGTGAGGACTAATGCCTCCATCAGTGGAGCAGAATTGGGCGGATTCAGTAATACAGACTAATGTCCCGGCCTGACCGCAGGTCTCCTGACCCAAAGTCCGTGCATCAGATTCCCATGGTCCTCGACGTTCAGGACAGGGAGTCCAACAGTCAGGCCGGGACATTAGTCTACATTCAGACGCATACATGCAGCCAGAAGACACTTTGTTACCAGCTTAATGCAGACGTCTCCAAATTGGGTTTTCTGGGATATTTTTAAAATTAAAGAACTTTAGGCAGAAAACAGAGTACAATAGCCATTCCTCACTCATTGAAGGTCCTGCAGCATTCAGGTAACCAGTGAAGCCAATCACTGGCCTAAGCGGTCAGAAGCTGAACACGCCAACCGCTGAAGCATCACATGAATGATGTAGGCAAGGTCACCGCTGCAGGACCCGAGCAATAGGACACATTGGGCAACTAGTGATTTTATATCATTTTCTGCTTATAGCCTTTTTTTAATCACCGAAACCCCTATAATGTTTTTATGTACTTTTGCCATCATCACTTTACTGCTCCACTGCGTCTATCAGCAGTATCTTTACAGATCTAGTCTGGATGGACAATCTTCTACAGTGGTGTAGACCTCTATGTGGACTTGTGTTTCCACGGTTACAGACTACAAACAAACCCTGCGTGTAGTCGGATCCTACAGGAAACACAAGACATTTATATTCTTGTACTTGAGAACGTCCAACCATCCGAAACGGTCTGACAATCTGAACTGGTTGCCAACTCTCGCCTTTCTTGGAGGGTTAACGTGTGAATACATGGGTCCTCACCAACCTACCTGGGGAATCCGGATCTTACATGTAAGCCATCTACATTCTGGCTGACCAAAAACTTCAGGATTCCAACTCTCTGCAGCTGGAGGAGTCCCATGTGCGTTGCAGACGGTCGAGCCGTTTCAAACGTTGTGTCAAATTTCGGATCTAAGCCCTTTTCCTCCAATGTCCACACACCATTAGGACCTCTGAAAGGAAGGGGAGATCTGGCATGAATTTCATAAGGCTGTGACGATATAGCATTTCTGTTCAGTGTATACACCACAAGAGTGCTGGGGTAAGTATGGACACTTACTGTCTTGTGGTGGTTGGAGGTTGCTTATTTTTAGCACTTTTTTGTGAAAAAATTAATAAAAGTTGGTAGGGGTTCCTAGAGGCTATTTATTTGTTTCAATAATCTTTATTTAAAACCTCTCCAGAATCCATCCTTTTCTTACTAACTCTTATTGCTGCCCTGATGCATTCTCATCGCGATCACTATATCTCCCAGTGAGGGGAGGCCGATCAGTAACTCTCCCCTCTAATCTATCCTGAATGCAGCAGCCAGGCTCATGTTTCTGTCCAACCACTACAAAGTTTCCCCGACCCCGCGCCAGTCACCGCACCGCCCGCCCCCCACCCCAGTCACCGCACCGCCCGCCCCCCACCACAGTCACCGCACCACCCGTCCCGCGCCCCACCACCCCGCACCACTCGCCCCCCACAGTGCTGCACCACCCTACATCTCTATCTACCGCCCTACCAGTGCTCCGTGTTCTGCTAAGACTGAATTCACACAGGCAAGATTCGATTTCACACTAAACACGGGATTTTCTATGAGGCTACGATGCATTCTGTGTACAATACATGTCCAACCACAGAGCGCGGCCCACGCGGCCCCGTGCCCACAAGAGATGGCCGGCCCACGCGGCCCCCGTGCGCACAAGAGATGGCCGGCCCACGCGGCCCCCGTGCCCACAAGAGATGGCCGGCCCACGCGGCCCCCGTGCCCACAAGAGATGGCCGGCCCACGCGGCCCCCGTGCCCACAAGAGATGGCCGGCCCACGCGGCCCCCGTGCCCACAAGAGATGGCCGGCCCACGCGGCCCCCGTGCCCACAAGAGATGGCCGGCCCACGCGGCCCCCGTGCCCACAAGAGATGGCCGGCCCACAAGAGATGGCCGGCCCACGCGGCCCCCGTGCCCACAAGAGATGGCCGGCCCACGCGGCCCCGTGCCCACAAGAGATGGCCGGCCCACGCGGCCCCGTGCCCACAAGAGATGGCCGGCCCACGCGGCCCCGTGCCCACAAGAGATGGCATGCTTGGATCCTGTATGTGCCGGCAGGTTTGGTCTTTACCCTCCGGCTGGTAAAGTGCTGCATATACGTTTACGCTATAGAATGGAAGGCCGCGGCGGGTTGGTCGCATTCACAACACACCTGAAGTCGGGGATCCCGCATGAAGTGCTTATCCCGGCCCCCGTATGGACAACCACATATGAGGCTTTCCGAATCATATCAGCAAGTTCCTTGACTTTCTGATGCAACTCTTCTGGAGAGTCAAAAATCTAGAAAAAGAGAATATCAGACATTTAGGGAATGTGGCCACAGGTAATTAACTCTTAATTAAATGGGTTTAACACCAACAAGCTTCATTCACCTACTAGGACACTCCGGTTCAGGACAAACTATTACCTGCAGCTCTCCGTTCCTTCTCTTCTGGCCGCCATCTTTAGGTTAGCTAATCTTACGGAGCGGATCGGTGATACCTGCCCTGTGATAAGCGAGTGCCGCTCCCAAGACAGCGCTGGGCAATCACAGAGAAGAGAAAGTGGTGACCGCCCAAAAACAGCACCTGGAACTGGGGCAGAGACCTTCCACAGGTAAAACACCCCCAGCCAGCTCTGCTCGCTCCTGTGCAGGAGCGTGGAGACACAGGGATAAGTGCTGGGCATCGTTTGCCCGACACTCGTCCCGTGTAAATGGGCCTTAAGTATTTCTCTCTACATACACTCATTAGCTATAATTGGCTGCAGACGCCATCTTGTCTGTAATCGCTGCGGCCGACCTCCATACTGCCCGTCTGATCCTCTGGTTGTGGGGCAGCGACGGCCTGGGGCTACATTCACATGACAGAGGGGAGAGAATGCTGCGGGGGTTTACCGGCCTGTGCCAGTCGGCTATTGCTGTGTACGGCGGTGAGTTCGCCGCGTAACACGGTGAGAGCAAAGGAAAGAAAAGTGGAACTGCAGTAATGACCTATCCATAAAGTCACATGACCGGCGCAGACCACCAATCAGCAGCACCAGACCACCAGGGCCACTGGTTGGGGGGCTGTAACAGTGGAGTGACTGGACGGCTCTTTCTAAGGGCGGCGCCCCACGCTACGGCCGCGGCGCAGTCGCTGGGCTTACACAAACGGATTTGAACTGCCTTTTCTGCGATCGGCGTTCACATGGACGGTCCGTGGTAAACCGCAGGCGCCGGAAGGCATGAATTGTCGAATTTTCCTTCAGACTGGCGAATACGAGTCAGGTATTTCATGAGCGGTAGAAGGAAACCGCAGAATGCTCCATTATACCGGGGATTCCGCGCGGACGGCCTGCAGTGATGTCAGAGGCGCGTGACCTGCGACCCGTATATCGCGCTACGGCGACGAGAAATACTAAGTAAGAAGTTGTACTGCGCAGGTCCGCCTGTGCGCCACCGCCGCGGTCATCTGCAGGACAGTTAGGGGCGGCCAGCCGGAATCCGCTGCGGACCCCCCATGTGGAATCCGACCCGCTCGTGTGCGCCTAGTCTCGCGGCGGCTCGCAGACAGACAAGCCGATTACTGACGTCCGCGCGGTTTACGGAAAACTGTGTGACCCTTAACCATCTTACGTCCCAGTGACAAGGGACGACCGCTGGCTAAACAAGCAGCCGTAGCGCCGCCATCACCGCGGGTTGTCAGCGCTTGTGAAGAGGCATCACCGCCGGGCGTTTCCGTACAGCGAGAAGTCAGCCATCATTGTCAAAGCTGCAAACTGTAAGCGCCGGCCGCGGATTTAGAGGCGACGATTATCGCGAATCATCTGGTGTAAACGGCCGTCCGTCACCACATAATCTGCGAGTCGCACCGACTTGGCGCCCCCCGCGCCATTGTGAGCGCATCTCAGCGCCTCGCGTTACATCACCGTCTAGGTAACAAGCTGCGCGAAGAGGACGGCTCAGGCGCTCACATAATCCCTGGACGCCATCTTGGCGTGTGGATACCACTCCGTGTGATGATTGGCGCGGTGTAACCTGCGGCAGCAGGCACTTCGGAGACACACAGGTTTTGGAGCCCCAACGCTCGGATCACCGCCATTTTTTTGTTCCATCATGGGGAAGCGAGAACAACAGCGTACAGCCCCGGCACACAAGTATGGCGCCCGGCGGAGCCGCTGCAGGGGGGCGATGGGGCTTACCCTGCAGGATCCTAATAACAGGGCGGCCCTGGGACAGCGGGAGGACCACATCTGACACTAATTCTGCCACCAGCAGGGGGCGACCCCGCAGACAGCTGGTGTCATGGCGGCAGCACACAACAGTAGTGTCACAGCTTTATGTATACCCCCATCTACATACAAGATGGCTGATCACAGCCAGCCGGTAAGCTCTCCGGGCAGCCCTCCCGCATGCACACACTGTTCTCACCTCCGGCAGCCCGCAGCGCCCCTTATCGGCATAGGCGGACAGGCCGGCCGCGTAGTTCACAGACATCTCCGCCGCTTACAATGGAGCCGCGCATAGTAGGTGTGACGTCACGGGAAGAGGCGGGGCCTCCCAGGCACAGGCTCAGCTGTTGAATGGATGGGCTCCTACGAGGTCTGATGACGCGCAGGTCACATGGGGGCTGCTGGGTGTTACTAGACGGGAGTTGTGGCCCTGGATGTCCGTGAGAGGGCGCTGTGGTCCAGAGGTGTCACGTGACTGGCTTCTCCCCGTTTTTTGCCCATTTTCTTCCCCAGTTTCCCCGCAGGCTGCCGGGACGTCACACCGCGCGGGGTGTTCTTTCCTTGTTTTGGTTATTTCTAATTTTCATGTTTTTTAAAGCTTTTTTTTTAACCCTTTAACTACCAGGCATTTTTTGTTTTTAATGCGTTTTTTTTTCATCGTGTGGTTAAATTGCGCTATTACCGTCATTCTGCGCCCGCGCCATCGCGACGATGCCACAGATATTCTTTGTTTTACTATTTAATCCTGGATGGCGCTTCACACGGTTCCTATTATCGCCTCTTGCGCCGGCGCCCCCGGAGCGCTGCGAGGGTTTATTCATATGAGTCGAGGAGACTGCCTGACGCCGCCATGTCCGTGCTGGACGATCGCTTGTTGGGTTTTTGCGAGCAAAATGCCCGTTCCCACGCCTGCGTTTCGCACCTTCCTGTGGATGAGAATGCGAATGAGATGTTTAATCAGGGCCGAGTAAGCGCTGCGGTATAGGTTGGCGCTATACAAATAAGGATTGTTATTATATCCCCTCTGTTGTACGCAGCCTCCCCCCCCCCCCCCAACCCCCTGTATTAGTGGCTGTCCGGGACGGTGCAGTATTAGCGGCTATCAGGGATGGTGCAGTATTGGCGGCTGTCCGGGAAGGTGCAGTATTAGTCGCTGTCTGGGAAGGTGCAGTATTAGCGGCTGTCAGGGAAGGTGCAGTATTAGCGGCTGTCTGGGAAGGTGCAGTATTAGCGGCTGTCTGGGAAGGTGCAGTATTAGCGGCTGTCCGGGAAGGTGCAGTATTAGCGGCTGTCCGGGAAGGTGCGGTATTAGCGGCTGTCTGGGAAGGTGCAGTATTAGTGGCTGTCTGGGACGGTGCAGTATTAGCGGCTGTCCGGGAAGGTGCAGTATTAGTGGCTGTCCGGGAAGGTGCAGTATTAGCGGCTGTCCGGGAAGGTGCAGTATTAGTGGCTGTCCGGGAAGGTGCAGTATTAGCGGCTGTCCGGGAAAGTGCAGTATTAGTGGCTGTCTGGGAAGGTGCGGTATTAACGGCTGTCCGGGAAGGTGCTGTATTAGCGGCTGTCCGGGAAGGTGCGGTATTAGCGGCTGTCCGGGAAGGTGCGGTATTGGCGGCTGTCCGGGAAGGTGCAGTATTGGCGGCTGTCCGGGAAGGTGCAGTATTAGCGGCTGTCTGGGACGGTGCAGTATTAGTGGCTGTCAGGGAAGGTGCAGTATTAGCGGCTGTCTGGGAAGGTGCAGTATTAGCGGCTGTCTGGGAAGGTGCAGTATTAGCGGCTGTCCGGGACGGTGCAGTATTAGCGGCTGTCCGGGACGGTGCAGTATTAGCGGCTGTCTGGGAAGGTGCAGTATTAGTGGCTGTCCGGGAAGGTGCAGTATTAGTGGCTGTCTGGGAAGGTGCAGTATTAGCGGCTGTCAGGGATGGTGCAGTATTAGCGGCTGTCCGGGATGGTGCAGTATTAGCGGCTGTCTGGGAAGGTGCAGTATTAGTGGCTGTCCGGGAAGGTGCAGTATTAGTGGCTGTCTGGGAAGGTGCAGTATTAGCGGCTGTCAGGGATGGTGCAGTATTAGCGGCTGTCCGGGATGGTGCAGTATTAGCGGCTGTCTGGGAAGGTGCAGTATTGGCGGCTGTCCGGGACGGTGCAGTATTAGTGGCTGTCCGGGACGGTGCAGTATTAGTGGCTGTCCGGGACGGTGCAGTATTAGTGGCTGTCCAAGACGGTGCAGTATTAGTGGCTGTCCGGGACGGTGCAGTATTAGTCGCTGTCTGGGAAGGTGCAGTATTGGCGGCTGTCTGGGAAGGTGCAGTATTAGCGGCTGTAGGTGCAGTATTAGCGGCTGTCTGGGAAGGTGCAGTATTAGCGGCTGTCCGGGAAGGTGCAGTATTAGCGGCTGTCCGGGAAGGTGCAGTATTAGCGGCTGTCCGGGAAGGTGCAGTATTAGCGGCTGTCCGGGAAGGTGCAGTATTAGCGGCTGTCCGGGAAGGTGCAGTATTAGTGGCTGTCCGGGAAGGTGCAGTATTAGCGGCTGTCCGGGAAGGTGCAGTATTAGTGGCTGTCCGGGAAGGTGCAGTATTAGCGGCTGTCCGGGAAGGTGCAGTATTAGTGGCTGTCTGGGAAGGTGCGGTATTAACGGCTGTCCGGGAAGGTGCTGTATTAGCGGCTGTCCGGGAAGGTGCGGTATTAGCGGCTGTCCGGGAAGGTGCGGTATTGGCGGCTGTCCGGGAAGGTGCGGTATTAGCGGCTGTCCGGGAAGGTGCGGTATTGGCGGCTGTCCGGGAAGGTGCAGTATTGGCGGCTGTCCGGGAAGGTGCAGTATTAGCGGCTGTCTGGGACGGTGCAGTATTAGTGGCTGTCAGGGAAGGTGCAGTATTAGCGGCTGTCAGGGAAGGTGCAGTATTAGCGGCTGTCAGGGATGGTGCAGTATTAGCGGCTGTCTGGGAAGGTGCAGTATTAGCGGCTGTCAGGGATTGTGGGAGATATCCTATATGTATTTTCTGTATTTTTGTCAACTGTGAATATACTGTATTTTGTCTATAATGGTTTAAACCTCTGGGGGAAGAAACATCACCCCCCCACCTCCACAAGAATTTAAGGAGCAGTGCCTATTGTCCCAAATACTGGTTAAACCAGTTCTAACTGGCCAAACCTATCTAGGAGTGCTTTGTCTTGGACAGCAGAGAGGAGAAACAGGATATTCTCCTCATGAGACCAAATTCAAGAATGAACTGAGCGTGCTCACTGAAGTTCCTCCCAGATGGATGACATCACAAGCTACCTCACAAATACCTCCCTCTGAGAACGACCAATAGGCTCGCTAACTACTGTAACTGTATTCCTAAATTACTTCACTTCCTGTGTTGAAACTTATTTAAGTTTTACGCGCACTTAATAAAGGGAGACTCTTTTGGGACACATGATGTAGCCGTGTGGTCTTTGAAAGGCTCTCCAGGCCTGTACACATATTATTTAATTTGGAAACGCACAGTATATCGAATAGCGAATTTTGCGCTAACAGGGATGGTGCAGTATTAGTGGCTGTCCGGGACGGTGCAGTATTAGCGGCTGTCTGGGAAGGTGCAGTATTAGCGGCTGTCTGGGAAGGTGCAGTATTAGCGGCTGTCAGGGATGGTGCAGTATTAGCGGCTGTCTGGGAAGGTGCAGTATTAGCGGCTGTCAGGGACGGTGCAGTATTAGCGGCTGTCTGGGACGGTGCAGTATTAGTGGCTGTCTGGGACGGTGCAGTATTAGCGTCTGTCCGGGACGGTGCAGTATTAGTCGCTGTCTGGGAAGGTGCAGTATTGGCGGCTGTCCGGGATGGTGCAGCATTAGCGGCTGTCAGGGACGGTGCAGTATTAGCGGCTGTCTGGGACGGTGCAGTATTAGCGGCTGTCAGGGATGGTGCAGTATTAGCAGCTGTCAGGGATGGTGCAGTATTAGCAGCTGTCAGGGATGGTGCAGTATTAGCAGCTGTCAGGGATGGTGCAGTATTAGCAGCTGTCAGGGATGGTGCAGTATTAGTGGCTGTCCGGGAAGGTGCAGTATTAGCGACTGTCCGGGAAGGTGCAGTATTAGCGACTGTCCGGGAAGGTGCAGTATTAGTGGCTGTATGGGAAGGTGCAGTATTAGTGGCTGTCTGGGAAGGTGCAGTATTAGCGGCTGTCCGGGAAGGTGCAGTATTAGTGGCTGTCCAGGTAGGTCCAATATTAGCGACTGGGAAGGTGCAGTATTAGCGGCTGTCCGGGAAGGTGCAGTATTAGCGGCTGTCCGGGATGGTGCAGTATTAGCGGCTGTCAGGGAAGGTGCAGTATTGCCGGCTGTCCGGGAAGGTGCAGTATTGCCGGCTGTCCGGGATGGTGCAGTATTAGCGGCTGTCTGGGAAGGTGCAGTATTGCCGGCTGTCCTGGAAGGTGCAGTATTGGCGGCTGTCTGGGAAGGTGCAGTATTGCCGGCTGTCCGGGATGGTGCAGTATTAGCGGCTGTCTGGGAAGGTGCAGTATTGCCGGCTGTCCGGGAAGGTGCAGTATTGGCGGCTGTCTGGGAAGGTGCAGTATTGCCGGCTGTCCGGGATGGTGCAGTATTCGTGGCTGTCAGGGAAGGTGCAGTATTAGTGGCTGTCTGGGACGGTGCAGTATTAGCGGCTGTCTGGGACGGTGCAGTATTAGTGGCTGTCCGGGATGGTGCAGTATTAGTGGCTGTCCGGGATGGTGCAGTATTAGCGGCTGTCAGGGATGGTGCAGTATTAGCGGCTGTCAGGGATGGTGCAGTATTAGCGGCTGTCAGGGATGGTGCAGTATTAGCGGCTGTCAGGGATG
The DNA here is from genome assembly GCF_035609145.1 of Eleutherodactylus coqui. Taxonomy (NCBI): domain Eukaryota; kingdom Metazoa; phylum Chordata; class Amphibia; order Anura; family Eleutherodactylidae; genus Eleutherodactylus; species Eleutherodactylus coqui. The sequence continues at coordinate 220,494,401 of NC_089843.1, forward strand.
GTGCAGTATTAGCGGCTGTCTGGGAAGGTGCAGTATTAGCGGCTGTCCGGGAAGGTGCAGTATTAGCGGCTGTCAGGGAAGGTGCAGTATTAGCGGCTGTCAGGGATGGTGCAGTATTAGTGGCTGTCAGGGATTGTGGGAGATATCCTATATGTATTTTCTGTATTTTTGTCAACTGTGAATATACTGTATTTTGTCTATAATGGTTTAAACCTCTGGGGGAAGAAACATCACCCCCCCACCTCCACAAGAATTTAAGGAGCAGTGCCTATTGTCCCAAATACTGGTTAAACCAGTTCTAACTGGCCAAACCTATCTAGGAGTGCTTTGTCTTGGACAGCAGAGAGGAGAAACAGGATGTTCTCCTCATGAGACCAAATTCAAGAATGAACTAAGCGTGCTCACTGAAGTTCCTCCCAGATGGATGACATCACAAGCTACCTCACAAATACCTCCCTCTGAGAACGACCAATAGGCTCGCTAACTACTGTAACTGTATTCCTAAATTACTTCACTTCCTGTGTTGAAACTTATTTAAGTTTTACGCGCGCTTAATAAAGGGAGATTCTTTTGGGACACATGATGTAGCCGTGTGGTCTTTGAAAGGCTCTCCAGGCCTGTACACATATTATTTAATTTGGAAACGCACAGTATATCGAATAGCGAATTTTGCGCTAACAGGGACGGTGCAGTATTAGTGGCTGTCCGGGACGGTGCAGTATTAGCGGCTGTCTGGGAAGGTGCAGTATTAGCGGCTGTCAGGGATGGTGCAGTATTAGCGGCTGTCTGGGACGGTGCAGTATTAGCGGCTGTCTGGGACGGTGCAGTATTAATGGCTGTCTGGGACGGTGCAGTATTAGCGTCTGTCCGGGACGGTGCAGTATTAGTCGCTGTCTGGGAAGGTGCAGTATTGGCGGCTGTCTGGGAAGGTGCAGTATTGGCGGCTGTCTGGGAAGGTGCAGTATTGGCGGCTGTCCGGGATGGTGCAGTATTAGTGGCTGTCCGGGATGGTGCAGTATTGGTGGCTGTCTGGGAAGGTGCAGTATTGGCGGCTGTCTGGGAAGGTGCAGTATTGGCGGCTGTCTGGGAAGGTGCAGTATTGGCGGCTGTCTGGGAAGGTGCAGTATTAGCGGCTGTCCGGGATGGTGCAGTATTAGTGGCTGTCTGGGAAGGTGCAGTATTGGCGGCTATCCGGGATGGTGCAGTATTAGCGGCTGTCAGGGACGGTGCAGTATTAGCAGCTGTCAGGGATGGTGCAGTATTAGCAGCTGTCAGGGATGGTGCAGTATTAGCGGCTGTCAGGGATGGTGCAGTATTAGTGGCTGTCCGGGAAGGTGCAGTATTAGCGACTGTCCGGGAAGGTGCAGTATTAGCGACTGTCCGGGAAGGTGCAGTATTAGCGACTGTCCGGGAAGGTGCAGTATTAGCGACTGTCCGGGAAGGTGCAGTATTAGTGGCTGTATAGGAAGGTGCAGTATTAGTGGCTGTCTGGGAAGGTGCAGTATTAGCGGCTGTCCGGGAAGGTGCAGTATTAGTGGCTGTCCGGGAAGGTGCAGTATTAGCGACTGGGAAGGTGCAGTATTAGCGGCGGTTGGGAAGGTGCAGTATTAGCGCTGTCGGGAAGGTGCAGTATTAGCGGCTGTCTGGGACGGTGCAGTATTAGCGGCTGTCTGGGACGGTGCAGTATTAGCGGCTGTCTGGGACGGTGCAGTATTAGCGGCGGTTGGGAAGGTGCAGTATTAGCGGCTGTCTGGGAAGGTGCAGTATTAGCGGCTGTCTGGGAAGGTGCAGTATTAGCGGCTGTCTGGGACGGTGCAGTATTAGCGGCTGTCTGGGAAGGTGCAGTATTAGCGGCTGTCTGGGATGGTGCAGTATTAGCGGCGGTTGGGAATGTGCAGTGTTAGCAGCGGTTGGGAATGTGCAGTATTAGCGGCTGTCTGGGAAGGTGCAGTATTAGCGGCTGTCTGGGACGGTGAAGTATTAGTGCAGTCGGGAAGGTGCAGTATTAGTGGCTGTCCGGGACGGTGCGGTATTAGTGGCTGTCCGGGACGGTGCAGTATTAGTGGCTGTCCGGGACGATGCAGTATTAGCGACTGTTCATTCATTGGCTGATTATGTTATTAAGTAGATGAACATAAAAGAGCTTTCTGTTTAGCTGCACGTTTAAGCAGTAAACGGGGAGATGTGCAGCGGACCAATGACCGCTGTGTGGGGATGAACAATCATGTTAACGGCCGGTTGTCCCCATAGAACAAATCTGCCTGTATACACGGAGGGAACGAGTGCTGACCGACGTACAGTGTCTGTATATAGTGATATGTAGAAGACAAACTGCAAAGGGTTTAATGCAAGCCCATTGCAAAAATGATTGTCAGGCCCAAATTGACCCCAAAATGTGCCTGTAGAGTTTAATTTAACAATATCGTTAACATTTTAGAAGGGCTAATTAGGTATTCTGCGCATGTTGTTTTTTCACTCGTGTGAATAAGTCCCAACGCTGTAAAAAAATAAGAAGAAAAAGAATTGTAGAATTGATGGATTTTCTCTCCCTGCTCTCAGAAAAGAAAAAAAAAAAAAAGTTTTACACCACATTATATGCACCCAAATATCATACATAAACACTACTATTCGCCACGCAAAAAACAAGCCCTCATACGGCCATGTGGACAGAGAACTAAAGTTATGGCTTTTGAGAAGTGGAGATAAAAATAAAAACAAATCGTAATGTCAAAATGGTCCATGTCCTTGAGGGGTTAAAGGGGTTTGTCCTTGATGAGAAAAAACAGTGTGCTGGTCTTCCGGAAACCACCTGACTATTGTCCGTGGGCCGTCTGCTGTCCCAGAAGCTGTACATCCCGAGGACAGACAGACGTCCCTGCTGACGCCTCACAAGGATGTTGGTGCTGATTTGTATCCCAATGTGTCTCCAACGCTCCGATCAAATACTATGGAAAACTTCCCGGCAGATTTCTGTCCGCACTGCTGCGTTCCATCAGGGAAATAAGTAACGCCGCTTATATAGGGCTGAAATACCCTGTTTCCCTGAAAATAAGACATACCCTAAAAATAAGACATGGCATGATTTTCCAGAATTTTTGAGGATGCAAAATGATTTTTCAGGCTTTTTGAAGATGCTTGAAATATAAACCCTACTCCAAAATTAAGCCCTGCTAACAGGTAATTAAAAAGGTCAATTTAAATAGTGTCCAGGCAGCTATACATGTAAAAAAGTGAAACCTTTTTGAATAAAAATTAATATAAGACACTGTCTTATTTTCGGGGAAACACGGTACCAAACATTAATAGCACTGACTATGGCGCAAACCTCCTGTGGCAGTAAATGAAAGTGTCCCTAACTGTAATTGTGTTGCTACAGTAACTTGTCCTAACCATCTGAGGCTGATGGAGAGGTAAGGGGCATCACCAGAGGCGCTCCTGGGCCCCCATGCAAAACCTGTAACAGGGCCCCCAACTATAATGCTTTATCCATAATACTAGGCTCCCTATATGGAGGAGATAGGCCTTATGGGCCCCCTAAGGCTCCTGGGCCCAGGTGCAACTGCATCCCTGCATCCCCTATAGTTACACCCCTGGCCATGACTCACAAAATTCATCTCAGTGAACAATTCATGAGGTTCAATGCTCATTTTATAGTCTTTTGTGCTACAGTGGCATCTAGTGGCAGGAACTAACATTGCAAGTGTACAGGATGTACAGCAATATAAGGGCTCATTCACACCCGTGTTAGAGGCGTATTCTGGCCATGTGGCGGGTTTCTTTTCAGTTTTCACTCATCCATTGGATGAGTGGAAACTGACAGATTGGTGGGGGTTCATCCACTGGGACTCTCACAAGTTCCTGAAAGTAGGTTCCCGTTTGCCCCAGTTCCAGTCTACAATGAATGAAACACTGGCCACGCATGCACAGTGCCGCTCTATTCATTTCAATAGGTCTGACGGAAATAGTCCAGCACTAGACTCAGCTATTTTCGTGAGCCCCACTGAAATGAGTAGAGCAGTAGTGCACATGCACGACTAGCACTCCATTCAAAGTGAAGTCACACCAGTCGGAGCTGCAATGCAGAAGTTCAATTCCATTTTAATTCCATTTCTCTGCTCCAAATGTGGAACAGAGAAACAGAACGCCCTAATGGAGCTCTAGTGCAGGAGTGAATGAGCCCTAACATAAACTTAAAGGGGTTGTCCCACCACAGCAAGTTATACCCTGTCCGCAGGGTCTGACTGCTGAGATCCCCACTGATCCTGAGATTGCGCTACACTTGGTTCATTTCCAGGGGCGTAGCTAAAGCTTCAGGGGACCAGGTGCAAAACTTCAGCTTGGACCTCCACACACACCTGTACATGTACCTGTAAATTGCATGCAGGTTTTTGATGCATTTTTTTTGTTGTGTGTACAGTGTTCAATCATATACAGACATGCTCCATATCACCATATACAGGGAGATGTATAACTTATCCCAGCAGTACATATATAATTATATACAGGCTACACCCAGGTTATACCAGCATGCTCCATATCACTATATACAGGATGTATAACTTATACCAGATATATTATATATATATATATATACACACACACACACACACACACACACGAGATACCCATTACCCATGTTATGCCAGCATACTCCATATCACCATATAGTGGGAGATGTATAACTTGTCCCAACTGTACATATATAATTATATACAGGAGATACCCAGGTTATACCAGCTGTTCCATATCAGTATATATTCAAGGTTGATATCACTACATACAGGGAAATGTGTATACAACTCCTATATATAGTGATATTGATCATGCTGGTGTAAGGCTCGTTGCACATCTGCATTGAAAGCTCCGGTTGGAGGTTACGTTGCTGATCCGGCTCACAATACCAGAAGAGAAAGTATTGCATGCAGCGCTTTTTCTTCCGTCTAAAAGCCAGGCAACTGGGCGGAAAGCGAATGGACCCCATTATAGTAAATGGATGACGTTTGGCACTGTTCAGTTCCGTCCAGAGATGGAGCTGTAGGTCGCGAGCATTCCTCTTTCCTGTTCCCCGAATGGAGCATGAAAGCAAAATCCCCAATACAATTCTGTTATAGAAGGACATTAGATTAGTCTGGCATGACTTGTTTGTTACAAACCCATGCTGGCTCTGGTTAATTACTCCATTTTCATCCAAGTACTTGCATACATGCTGTTTAGTAATTTGTTCAAAGATCTTTCCCGGTATAGAAGTCAGGCTCACAGGCCTGTAGTTTCCTTGATCCACCTTCTTACCTTTTTTGAAGACAGGGACAACATTTGCCCTTTTCCAATCTTCTGGGACTTCTCCTGTTCTCCAGAAATTTTCAAAGATTCCGGCAAGTGGTTTAGCAATTACCTCCACTGCTTCCTTTAGTATCCTAGGATGTAATTCATCTGGACCTTGAGACTTGAATTCATGTAAATTAGCTAAGTGTTCCCTCGCCATCTCTCTGCTTACAGATAGCCTGCATTCTTTTATTCCCCCAATAGCACAGGGAAGATCAGCTGATGTTCCATCTACTTTCTGAGAGAAAACAGATACAAAATAGGAATTTAAAAGTTCAGCCTTCAACATCATTCTTAACCAATTCACCATTTTCATCCTGTAAGCATCCAATAGCATCTTTGACTTTTCTTTTGCTTTTGACATATCCTCTAAATTCTTTTTTATTGCTTTTGGCCTCTGTTGCAAGCCTCAATTCATTATTAGCTTTAGCTTTTCTGACCCTTGCCCTACAGGTTCTGCAGACCCCATTATATTCTTCTTTAGATGTTCCCCCCTCTTTCCATTTGATAAACATATTTTTCTTCCTTTCTAACACGTGTACAAGTTCTGTATTCATCCCTTTTGGTCTCTTTAAATGCTTCCCATTCTTCCTTCTTTTAGGGATTGGTAACGATTGTGCTTTGAGAATCTCATTTCGCAATATTTCCCAATCTTCTTGGACATTTCTGTCCTTAAGAACATCCAGCCATTGGATTCTTCCTCTCCTCTTTCTGAGTTCAGTAAAATCTGCCTTTCTGAAATCGAATCTTGAGGTCTGAGTTTTCTCAGGTCTTCTTCCCCTTGTTATCCAAAATTCAAGGATATCATGAGCACTGCCTCCTAAGGTCCCGGCCACCCTTACTTCCTCAACCATTCCCTCCCTGTTGGTAAGAATTAGGGCCAAGATAGCAGATCCCCTTGTTTTCTCTTCTACCTTCTGGAAGATAAAGTTGTCACAAGAGCAGATAAGAATCTGTTGTATCCATTACTTTTACCTGAGAGATTCCCAACAAATGTCTGGATGGGTAAAATCTCCCATGATCACTATGTTGGGCTTCTTTGAGACCTTGGCCATCTGATGTAGAAAGAGTTCCTCCATATCTTCTGCTTGTCCAGGCGGCCTAAGTAAATGCCTACAATGGTGTCCTTTCTGTTCTCTCCTTGTATTCTCACCCAAACAGTTTCTACAGAACTCCCAGCTCTGAAGCTTGAATCTCTGTGGAGATGAATGTTCTCCTAACATACAACACAACACCTCCTCCCCTTTTATTAGGTCTGTTTCTTATAAATACATTGTATCCTTCAAGCCTTGTATGTGTATCATCCCACCAAGTTTCCGTGAGGACTATGACAACATATTTCTCTTCCTGTGTTCGGAGCTCCAATTCTCCTTGTTTGTTTCCCATGCTCTGTGCATTTGTGTAGAAACATGTTAGTTTGTGATCGGGGTCTTTTGCTCCTCTACTTCCTTCTGAATTTTTTGCCTTTGTTCTTTCTTTCCACTTCTAATAGCGAGGTTCACAAATGTATTAATTAGCTGTATATTTTTATCCTCCACTTCCCTTCCCATATTGTTCTAGTTTAAAGCTCTCCTAATGAGTGCAGGAAGGCGCCTGCCAAATATATGCTTACGTGTTTTTGTAAGGTGCAACCCGTCTCTAGCAAGCAGTCCATCATATAGGTAATTCACTCCATGGTCTAGGAATCCAAATCTTTGCTGACAACACCATTGACATAGCCAGTTGTTTACCTCTAGAATCCTGTTCCATCTTCTTATTCTATGGCCATGCACTGGGAGGATGGATGAGAAGACCACCTGAGCTCCTAGTTCCTTCACCTTTTTTCCAAGGCCTTCAAAGTCTCTGCTGATAGTTGCAAGGTCCTTTTTTGCAGTGTCACTTGTCCCTAAACGTATTAGTAGGAATGGATGGTGTTCTGGAGGACTGAAGAGTCTTGACAGCCTATCGGACACCTCTGTGATTTGCGCCCTGGAGGACAGCACATCTCTCGTGAGGAGTCAGGTCTGCAGACAGCGGCCTCTGCTCCTCTCAATAGGGAATCCCCCACAACCACCACTCTCCTCTTCTTCACAACAACACTTATTTTTCTCTATTCAAGAGGACTCTGTGCGCTTACTAGACTGTTCTTTGTGGGTAAAGTCATTTCTTGCTGTACCTCTTTCTCCTCTGCTCTTTGTGGGTAGAGTCATTTCTTGTTGTACCTCTTTCTTCTGTGCTCTTTGTGGGTAGAGTCATTTCTTGCTGTACCTCTTTCTCCTCTGTTCTTTGTGGGTAGAGTCATTTCTTGTTGTACCTCTTTCTTCTGTGCTCTTTGTGGGTAGAGTCATTTCTTGTTGTACCTCTTTCTCCTCTGTTCTTTATGGGTAGAGTCATTTCTTGCCGTACCCCCTTCTCCTCTGTTCTTTGTCGGTAGAGTCATTTCTTGCTGTACCTCTTTCCCCTCTGTTCTTTGTGGGTAGAGTCATTTCTTGCTGTACCTCTTTCTTCTGTGCTCTTTGTGGGTAGAGTCATTTCTTGCTGGACCTCTTTCTCCTCTGTTCTCTTCTTTGTAGGTAGAGTCATTTCTTGCCGTACCCCCTTCTCCTCTGTTCTTTGTGGGTAGAGTCATTTCTTGCTGTACCTCTTTCCCCTCTGTTCTTTGTGGGTAGAGTCATTTCTTGCTGTACCTCTTTCCCCTCTGTTCTTTGTGGGTAGAGTCATTTCTTGCTGGACCTCTTTCTCCTCTGTTCTCTTCTTTGTAGGTAGAGTCATTTCTTGCTGTACCTCTTTCCCCTCTGTTCTTTGTGGGTAGAGTCATTTCTTGCCGTACCTCTTTCCCCTCTGTTCTTTGTCGGTAGAGTCATTTCTTGCTGGACCTCTTTCTCCTCTGTTCTCTTCTTTGTAGGTAGAGTCATTTCTTGCTGTACCTCTTTCTCCTCTGTTCTTTGTAGGTAGAGTCATTTCTTGCCGTACCTCCTTCTCCTCTGTTCTTTGTGGGTTGAGTCATTTCTTGCTGTACCTCTTTCTCCTCTGTTCTTTGTGGGTTGAGTCATTTCTGGCTGTACCTCCTTCTCCTCTGTTCTTTGTGGGTTGAGTCATTTCTTGCTGTATCTCTTTCTTCTTTTGCTCAGGAACCAGTACCATGCCTCCCTCTGTGAGCATCTGGTACTGGTTCCCGAGTAGTATGGGTGCTGGCTGAGTCCTGATCCTCCTATACATATCACCAAGTATTACTAGAGATTTATATTTGAACTTTGGCCTGGCATTCGCTTTCCAATGTATTAGTAAAGTTAGCTACGCAATTCCTACTATATATTTCTTAAATTCAGACATTAATATGTAGGTGAAATGTTAGCCTCAAGACTGAGCAATGTCATTCTATCCCTAATATATCCAGACCAGACTGTCTGTATGCCTGGTAAGGCGAAGGATAAAAAATATTCAGTGCTTGCACTTGAACATTGCTGCTGCGTGGGAGGAATCCTCTTCTGGATCTCCACATGCAAAACGCTTGAGTCTGTTGAATAGTCATACTTATGAGAACCTCCTCGAAAGCCTAACTTTAACTTTGGCCTGTTTTCAGACATGGGTACATCTTTTATATGAATCTCCTAGAAATAGAATCTGAACTAATCTTGATATGTCTGCATCCTGTTCTTTAGGATGGGGTACTAGACAGGGACGCCCCTTTTCCCATTTTTACTCACACTTTCTTGTCATTGGTGTTGGCAGTTTGCTAATCCCCAACTATCAACTGCATTTCAAGAGGTTCTTTAATTCAGAAAACTTCACTCTAGGCAAATGATAGTCTTGTATATCTGGCTGACAATGGTTCTCCCCTGGCTTGCTGTTACGATCGTGTGGGCGAACTAAGCACGGGGCCCACACGATCGTGACCAAGAGACGGATGCAACCAGGTTTCAGGCAACTGTCCCTAAACTACAAGAATGATGACATGGCCCTACCTGAGCGAGGACATCACCCGGATAAAGGGCGGCCCAGCGGTCTTCGGATCTGGGCCCTAGCTGCTCCTAGGAACCACTCCACCAGAACAGGACACATACACATGGCACATGACAGGGACAGAACAACAGGACACACAGAGCCACAAAACACAGCATACAGAAACCAAAATGCAAACACTAATAGCAGGTGGTAAAGCTGAATATAAATACCAGGTATTAGTTGACATTTTGATCAAAATGTGGAAGCTAGTGGGCCACTTCACGGCTCCTGGCTATACCGCTAGTCCCTACATTAATTAGGAGTCCAGCGGCACCAGACACAGTTCACACAGCAAGCTGCAACAGGACAGAACAAAACACAGTTCACACAGCAAGCTGCAACAGGACAGAACACAGTTCACACAGCAAGCTGTAACAGGACAGAACAGAACACAGTTCACACAGCAAGCTGCAACGGCACAGACTCTACCGGCACGAACTCTAACATATAGTGCAAACCACACAGACTCCACCCAGAGCTCACATGCACACAGATGAAACTTCACAGCAAGTCCAAGTGTCCTCATATCAGGGGGGATAGACAGTCAGCCACCGTGCTGACATAGGGAACTGTGTCAGGGATCCACCAACTGACACACAGAGCAAGACATTTGGAGGCCGCACCTGTCAGGGGAAGGGAAAAATGGAGCTGCATGTGCTGCATACTAGGACTACAGGTGTCCAAACTGTCTTTAGGGAAGCAGAGAGACACAACAGACCTACATGCAAACACAGATCTGAGTGGGAACAAAATAGATACATCCAAATAGTACAATACCAGCCTCAACTACTGACAGGAGCTGGGTTTATATGTGCTGCAGACTAAAGGAGATTTGCTGCTGGAGAATACCACACCCAGCCAGCTCAATTACTCACCACCTGAGGGGCTGTGCTGCTAAAAACCTTAGTACTACAGATCCCAGCAGCACAACGTAATACTTGCCTACGTAGCTTGAAGAATTTGGTGGGTTTTTTTTCAGGCCTATGAGTAAATTGGGACTAAGTTGACCTCGTTTCCCTTGGTCCCAGACCACTGTCCTAGAGCATCATTACTGGTGACTTTTTAGGTAGTAAATCAGTTTTAAATACTTGGGGGTTATCGTCTCTCTCAATGTTGGACACTTTGTTTCTCTCAACTAAAATCCATTACTAGATTGCTGGCAACACCTACTGTACAATTGTGTTTTATAGGACAGATTACCAAAGATTATATACTTTCCAAAATTCCTGTATTTTTTCCATGTCTCACTTGTAATCATTCTCCACACAGGTGGATTTGAATTGTGGAATCCAGAGCGGGCTATTTAGACTCCTGCTTATGTGTGGGTCCTGGGGAAACTGAGTAAGAAAAAAAGTTCCTCAAAATGTTGATAATCAATGTTAAATTTGTACATCTCCTAAATGGTTAAAAAAAAAAAAAAAGTTTTTCCAGTGTGCGTCCAGAATAAAGTAAACAGATGGAAATATATATCTTATCAAAAATTTCTATATTATGGTTTCCATCTGTAAGTACTGCAGGACATGGTGCTTCACTGATTCTGCCTTGTACAGATTCCATCACACGCTCATATTCTGACTGCAGAAGAGGCTCAAGGAATGTCTGCTTGGCAAATTATATGACGGTTGTAATAATGTAAAAGCTTCCTGCCAATATGCATCCTCCGTTATTGACAATGCTGATCCAGAAGCACATATTACTCTTGCAGGGGCATGATACATTTCCTCCTGGCTTCCAGGTGTCATTTCATCTATAAATGAAGGAATTGTGTATTTTTGTGAGGCCGGGGTTTACAACACTTCTTTACTTGAAGATGCTGCGGGTGAAGAAACACTTTGTAATGATCCAGAAGCAGCAGAAATAGTGTTTCTAGAATTAGAACTCTTGAAGGAAAAGCTACTTGCCCTTTCTATCTGGTCCTCACTAGTGATGAGCGAGCATACTCGCTAAGGGCAATTACTCGAGCGAGCATTGCCCTTAACGAGTACCTGCCCACTTGAGAGAAAAGGTTCGGGTGCTGGCGGCGGGCAGGGAGCTGCGGGGGAGAGCGGGGAGGAACGGAGGGGAGATCTCTCTCTCCCTTCCCCCCCCCCCCTGCTGACTGCTGCAACTCACCGCTCCCCCGCACCGGCACCCGAACCTTTTCTCTCGAGCGGGCAGGTACTCGCTAAGGGCAATGCTCGCTCGAGTAATTGCCCTTAGCGAGTATGCTTGCTCATCTCTAGTCCTCACCATTAAATTCCATAAAGTATTTTTTTATGTTTTCACCTCTGGCTGCAGGATGTGTTCTGTCATCCTTGTAGCATTTGGAAAAGAATATTTCTTCTCACAATATTTGCAAATTGCAGCTTTGCTCTCAGCAGAAATTGCCCCGTGGAAAGGTTTCCAAACTCTAGACGTTGGCCTCACCATTTTACTGAGAGGAGGAAAAGCAAAACCTATTTACTGACCAGACTATAGGTAAACGTTCTGCTGCGATGGTGGAGAACATTACTACAAAGGAGAAATTAATTTGTCAGGCAGATTTACCCTCTGACCTGTCAGTTAAGGCCTGAGAGGAGGACAGAAACTATCATGTCCTGTATACCAACAATTACTCAACTGTAGGCTGTCCGAGCTGATACACAAGTAAACTAAATTGGAGGCTTTCCACTGCAGCGTCCCCTTAGGATGCATTCAGACGAACGTATATCGGCTCGGTTTTCACGCCGAGCCGATGTACGTTGTCCTCGTGTCCAGGGAGGGGGGAGGATGGAAGAGCCAGGGGCAGGAACTGAGCTCCAGCCCCTTCTCTGCCTCCTCTCCACCCCTCTGCACTATTTGCAATAGGGAGAGGCGGGCCGGGGTGGGGCTAAGTGCCGAGAATTAGCCCCGCCCACGACCCGCCTCTCCCCATTGCAAATAGTGCAGAGAGGCAGAGAGGAGGCAGAAAGGGGGTGGGAGCTCCTGGCTCTTCCATCCTCCCCCCCCCCCCTGCACACAAGGACAACATATATCGGCTCGGCGTAAAAACTGAGCCAATATACGTTCGTGTGAATGCAGCCTTAGTGGCACAAATGCATATTTCTCCTGTTTGAGGACTGCATTGAGAAGTACAGTGTTACTTGAATTCTATTCCAGGATTTGCTTGTCTTCAGCTGAGAAAACTTGCAATAATTTAGGACTTTACAAAAAGTGTCAGAAATCTTTCATTAAGGTCTTCATGTTATACCATGTCATAGATATATTATTTATTATTGGAAAATAACATATTCTACATATTTTTTTCTAGTTTTTCAAGAAAAAAATGGCTTTGGAAAAAAAAACTTTTTTCCCCCAATTTTTCTATTTTTTCCAGGCCTTCTCATCTCTAGTCCCACCTAACACTTCAACCCAGCAGTGGCAGTTGCCCAAAAGTAAACCAAATGTTGTCCAATATCTTGTCTGCAGCTGGTGCATGAATATGCATTTCCCTGGCGTTGGCCTGAACTTAAGTCCCTATCTGTGTGCACACATCATTTTGTTACGTATCCTCAGTGTTTGGTAATGTAACAAAGGTGAAGACATCTGTTGGGGGTACCCCAATGCACAGAGCTGTAGGATGATGTGAACTCTGTAGCAGACTCTCTAGTTGTAGTCCCTGCAGCTTTGTTTCTCAACAATGTTGGTTCTGACACGTTACAGGACTGCTCCTTGCAGCTACAAGCTCCCTCCTTTCTCATGCCAATGTTCCTTTCTAGCAGGCACAGAATCTCCAGGATACATCTCACACAACTTTCTCAGCCAACTCCTCACTCCTTTTGCAACTCTATCTCCCTGCAATACAGATTCTCAAGGCTCAGTACCACTGGGTTTTCTCTGCAGCTTGTTACTCTCTCACCCAGTGTCTGGCTCCTACAGTTCCCGCCCCAGCACACTAAGCCTGTGCACCTCTCTATCATCCCCAGTTCTCCAAACATTCCACCTGATCTCTGCAGCCAATGGGAACTAGTATGCAATACCCCATAGAGAAATACACAAAATGCAGTAATATATGTTAGCCAGCAGAGGTCACCCTTATACCATACAGGGAAACAGCATTTGAGCCCCTTACACTTCAGCTTACTGTACCTAAAAGTACAGTAGTAATAACGTGATATTTTAGGTAAACATTTTTGTTCTTTCAGTGTACTTGTTGGCGCATAATTAGGAAATAGGATAGAATCTTTTAGTGTTCCTTGTATCCCTGCTAAAATGTCTAACGGTTCACAATAGTGTTTAATGATCCTAATTTCAGGTTTAACATAGCCTAGAAAACAAGAACCTTGTATATCCCAGGGGAAAGCATTTATAAGCATTCATCCAACAGACAAAATAAGATGGTGAGGAAACGGCCCCGAGATACCGTACGCTTGGTAAAAAAAGAATGAACGACACGGAGCAGTCAGTGCGATGCAAAGTCTTATCATTAACCCAAGGGCTTAAAGTGCCACTTATGGAATTGGACTTTACATATACTACAGACATTTATCAAAATGAGCTAACTCACAGAAGGTTCATTTCTAGTAGAACATGGCTGGGGCCACATGTTGGGTTAAAGGACTTGTATCAAAATTGCAAATTATCCCCAGAGGATAGGGGATAACTGAGACCCCCACTGATCTGCAGAATGGGACTTCCACGTCCTGCGCTCCTGCCACAGTGAGGGGTTGCTTCTCTCTCCGCTGTGACGTCAGTGTGAAGGGAGTGCTGGCCGCACATGCACAGTCAGCACTTTACTCATTTCAATGAAGTTGATGGAAATACCTGAGTGGATGCCGCTCAGATATCTCTGCAGTCACATTGACAGTGAATGGAGCGCTGGTGGGCTTGCGCACCAGCACTTCATTCAGTCTCCTCCTCATTGCAGGCGGGCAGTAACCCCACAGTAAGGATGATGGGGGGACATGGGATCCCTGATCTTGAGATCCCTGGGGCTCTCAGCAGTGAGACCTCCACCGATCAGCAAGGTACCCCCTATCCTGTGGATAGGGAAAAAGTTGCAATTTTGGTGCAACCTCTTTAAAGTTATGTTAGCGTACCTAGGACTTCAGGGCTCCTCCACACTGTCATTTGTCAGCTTTTTGAAATGCTTCTAACAAAAAAGAGTCAAGTTTTTTTTCACAGTCTGTTTTGCAGACATTTTCGGTGGTGATTTTTATTTACTTACATTTGTAGCTTATTTTGAGGTTCTGTAGGGAAACCGTTGGAAAAAATCTACAGGAAAAAAACAACAGCACAGCGCCATAACAGTGCAACAAAGAAAAAAATGTTACAACACTGTGCGCCTCCAGCCCCGGGGAGCAGGTTTTGTGCTAGTTTTCATTACTCTCCTTGAAGTAGAAGATTTGGACGTGCGCTCAGCCAGACTAAATACAGGAACATTTTAGGCAGTTCACTTCACAATTTCTGCATAGGAAGACAGCAGATTCCTCCGTGCAGATAAAGAAGACCAGTAAATCATATTAGTGCAGTGATGGGGATTACGTTAGAGTAGGGCTCAATACATGCTGCCATAAAGTGATCCCTCAAACAGGGTGAAACCCCTCAGGGATGGAGGAATTAAAAGAGGGTTTGTTATACTGGGGGCCGGCAAACCCGGGCAGATCCCGGGGACCATTCCACCTGCTGACCACAGATGATGACTGCTGGGTCAAGCACAGGTGATGGGCCCCCCTAATTATAATCTGAAGCGTGTTAAATTAAGAAAGAAATACAGGCCATACTCACCTTATGTATTGCAGCCCGGCGGTGAGCGGTGGGCAGTGTGCCCTTTACAGCAGCTGCCCATGGAGCGTACATAAGGGGAGTATGGCCTGTGTTATTTTAATTAAATACAAAGAGGGATGTTGGGGGCATAATGACTGAAAAGGGAGCATTAAATTAATAAAGGAGGACATTATTTCTAAATGGGGGTACAAGAATAGGAACAGTATTACTGTGTGGGTACCACAAGTGGCGTTACCCCTTTCCAATCCACTGTCTGACGTCTGAAGATGTCCATTGGGGTTCTCTTACTGTATATTGCCAGCCTATCTGCTGTCGGAGCCTATCCAACATATCACCTCATGCAGTACTGGCTTCAGTCAGCAGATAGCGCTGTTGTATAAGGGCAGAAAAAGAGTAAGCCCCCTAGGAAAACCAGGATACAAATTGGATTGGAAAGGGTTAATACTATCTTGGGTACTATAGAAGGGGGATTGTGTAAAGGTGTAGATAACGTAGAAAGGGTTATGGAAGAGGTAGGAGCCATAGATGTCTGTGTTAAATTCCACAGAGACAAGTTGTGGCCAGGAAAAGTTGTCACAGCGGTCTGAGCCAGATACAGAAGAAAAGGGAAACTGAACAACTCCAGTCAAAGTAGACATCACCTGTGATCACTGAAAATAATCATACTGTAATCACTTTTTATGGTCTACAGAACAACTGTCTAGACCTAGTATCTAACATTATGTAGTCACTGTGTGTGCGAATTTACTGCCGCATGTGTCATGACACACTGCAAAGGGACACATCAAGACTCTGTCTTCCAAGGGCCCGCATAAACCTGGAGCTGGCCTTGGCTATAGTAACAGGCATAAGGGTAATCTAGATACAAGAGACAGTATATAGTTAAAAACCCAATTCAAATTTGGCCTTATGACTTCATATGGGGCTTGACTATCTTTGTGCTTGTGTGTATGTACACAACGTTTTATGACTGTTTGCAAGACTTTTCTGTTGATCAATCAAGCACATGCTGAATGCATTGACTAGCCAAGAAGTGTTTTGCCTTAACCCTTTAACGACCTATGATAGATATATATGTGGGGTGGAGGGTATGGAGCAGACTCAAGAGCCATTTCTGATAGCTAACAGCCGCAGTCAGGGCTGGCTCCAGTCGTGGCCATTTAACTACTTAAATCCCATGGTTAGAGATGAGCCAGCACGCTCGGATAAGGCAGTTACTCGAGCAAGCATCGCTCTTCTCGAGTGACTGCATTCTCGTCCGAGCATGTTCGGGGGGGGAGATCTCTCACTCTCTACCCCGCCGCCTCCCCGAGCCTGCTCGGACGAGAATGCAGTTACTCGAGAAGAGCAATGCTCGCACGAGTAACTGCATAACTGCCTTATCCAAGTGTGCTTGCTCATCTCTAGCCATGGTCAATGCTGATAACATTTAAGCAGCTTGCCTAAGAGAAGCCCTCTGTGGCACCCCATTGATGTCAATAGGTTGCCAGTATAGCCTGGGCCTTGCAAGGGCTGTGGCATTGCTTAACAGGCTGCCAGTAAAAGTACTATATACAGCAAGTTCAACTTCCCCTTTTTACCATTGCAAATATATATATTATATATAAAACTATTGATATCGCTGGTCCATAAATGTCCCAAGTATCAAAGTATTATAATACTTATCATGCAATACACCGTCAGATCCCATCTTTGATCCCATATTTGCCTCAAAATGTCTTACTTGCTAGTGCTCAAAAAAAGTGTTCCTGTTACGTTCGTGCGGGGAAGTGAGCACCGGGCCCACACGAACGTGACTCAAATTGATATGGAACACCAGGTGAACTACCACTGATTAACACCTCTCCCTATCTTCTACTAGGATAAGTGACACAGACCTACCTGATCAGGGACATAACCCCAATAAAGGGTGGCCCAGTGGTCTTCGGATCTGGGCCTTTCTGCTCCTAGAAACCCCCACACCCTGGATAGGACACATACACATGCCACCAACAGGGACACCTGGATAGAGTAAGAAGACACGCAGCGCCATAAACACACCAAAACATGCAACCATTAGTAGCAGATGTGAATGCTATAAATGCCAGGTATTAGTTGACATTTTGATCAAAATATCGAAGCTAGCGGGCCACGTCGCGGCTCCTGGCTATACTGTTACACTAACCAGGAGTCCAGCAACATAACCAAACAAACCCTGTTCACACCACACAGAGCCAGAATGAGAACAGAGAAAGCTGACCACACCCACACCTGGAAAGACAGCTGACCACACCTGGGAAGACAGCTGACCACACCCACACCTGGGAAGACAGCTTTAGGTGTACTGACACAGAGTGATTGGCTGACTGACACCCACAGGCCCAGCCAGCACAATCACCCACACCTGTAGAGCACCTGCAAGAACCACAGGTCTCAGGAGACAGATGTGACAGTTCAGTTACACTACACTACTGATGATCTTGCATTAGTAGCAACTTCACCTCCAGTAGGTTGTGTCGGAGCCCTGGTCTTTTTTTACCAGGTTCTTTTCATATATAACAGAAACTCTGGTTGATCAGCATTGCTAGACTGGCAGCACATATGTCTCACATCACGCGGAAGTGTAGTGACCTGGATTAGAGTCACTATAGCACTTCTGTGGCCATTTCATACTTTAATCATGGTTATTATTGTGTGTGTGATAAATGTGAAGTTTCATACTTTTATGGTGTTTTTCCACTCCTTAGCGGTTGTCCAGCCGCTAGTGAGTTCAGGTAATCTAGCAACAGCTGGACGAGTGGTTAGCTAGGTTCAGAAAGAAAGAGGGCAGGGTTAATAGGCAAATACTCTCCTGTTTATGTCAGGACAGTGTCCGGGATATGGGGGTCCCTGAGATATCCCGCAACCCCTGTCCCTGCCTACTTGCCCCCCTGGGCTAACCCCCAGGGCGACAACTGGGCGGCGGTCCCTACCCTCACTAGGGAAGCGGGACACGGGAAGACAAACAGACACTGAAGACAAACAACGGTAGAATGGTCAGACAATCCGGGTCGGCAACAGGAGGGTACGCAGTACAGGGGGGTCAGGCAAAAACGTAGTCAAGGTCCAAAAGCAGAGGTCAGGAAAGCCGGGGTCACAAACAGGAGTCAAAAGAATACGCGGGTGCAGCTGGAAGACCAAACTAACACTGGCAAGGGCTGAAAGGAAAACACACCTTTTTAAATGCTGTCAGCGCTCCCGCCCCAGAAGCCGATTGGGGCGGGGAGCCTGACAGCAGCAGGGCTAATCAGGGAGGTGCTGGGGACACACCCCCAGTCTGCAGCACAGACAGTTACTAGGGAAGCCAGCCTGGTAGTCAAGTGCCTAGAGAAGCACCTGCTGCCTCCCTAGCAACCCGGCGGCGACCAGTCTGACAGCGGCCCGGGGAGATCACAAGAACCGGGGCTCCCCTACGCCGCACTCCTGTAACCCGGGTGGCAGGACCGGTGGTGTGGGCACGGGGCCCCCGAGAATTGCTGGTTCTGACAGTACCCCCCCTTCTACGGGGGGACACCGGACCCCCATGGCCAGGAGCGGGCTTGAGCGGGAAGGCCCTGTGGAATGATCGGACTAGGCGTGGGGCATGAACGTCCCTGGCAGGGACCCACGTCCTATCCTCAGGGCCAAATCCACTCCAGTGGACCAGGTACTGCAGTACACCTCTAACCCGTCGGGCGTCAACAAGCCTTTCTACTTCATACTCCAGTTCCCCCTGTACCAAAGAAGGAGGGGGCGGGTTCTGGGTGGGTAGAACTGGAGTCACGTATTTTTTAAGCAAGCTTTTATGAAAAACCTTGTGGACCTTCCAGGAGTCCGGAAGTGACAACTTATATGACATCGGGTTGATAACCTGCGACACAGTAAATGGGCCAATGAACCGAGGAGCAAGTTTCAGGGAGGGAACCTTAAGTCTCAGATTTTTGGATGACAATAAAACCTGCTCCCCGACCACAAAAGGTGCCGAGATAGTACATCTTTTCTCAGAGTATTTACGTAGCTTCTCTTGGGAGCCCTGAAGGTTCTTACGAACCTGGGCCCAAACTGTGCACAGTTCCTCAGAGGATATGTCAGCGGCCGGATTGTTCGAGACAAGGGGAGTAGAAAGCGAGAATCGGGGATGGAACCCATAGTTACAAAAAAAAGGTGACACTTGAGATGACGAGTTAACATGGTTGTTAATAGCAAATTCGGCGAGAGGCAGGTAGTTGGCCCACTGAAACTGGTTATCAGAGACAAAAAGTCGCAGGTACTGGATAAGTTCTTGATTCATCCGTTCTGTTTGTCCGTTACTCTCGGGATGGAAGGCGGAGGAAAAAGACAAATTGACATTTAGGTTTTTACAAAAAGCTCGCCAGAAGCGAGCGACGAACTGTACCCCTCTATCTGACACAATATCCTCGGGGATCCCATGTAGCCGAACAATCTCCTTGATGAACATTTCAGACAGAAGTTTGGCGTTAGGTAACTTGCAAAGCGGAGCGAAATGTGACATTTTAGAAAAACGGTCAACTATGACCCAAATGACCGTATTCCCCAGCGAGGATGGCAGATCAGTAATAAAATCCATGGACAAATGGGACCATGGCCTGGACGGAATGGGCAAGGGAAGAAGAGGACCCTCAGGACGTCTCCTGAGATTCTTCCCCCTTGCGCAAACCGGGCACGCGGACACAAATAACCGTACATCCTTGGCCATGTGCGGCCACCAATAGAGTCTGGATACTAACTCTAGTGTACCCCTGATACCGGGGTGTCCAGCTAGGACTGAAGCATGTGTCTCCTCTAACACTTTCAATCTCAGTGACAACGGAACAAAAAATTTGCCTTCCGGAAGGGCTTCAGGGGCGGATTGTTGAGCAGCGTGTATGAGAGGTGAAAGGTCGGAGGAGACAGCAGCGAGGACCACTCCAGGAGAGAGAATGCTCTCAGGCTCAGACTCGGAAGGTTCCGGAGAACCAAAACTCCTAGACAGGGCGTCTGCTTTGACATTTTTAGAACCGGGTCTATAGGTAACAACAAAATTGAACCGAGAGAAAAACAAGGCCCAGCGGGCTTGCCGAGCATTTACCCTCTTAGCGGAATCTAAATAGGTGAGGTTTTTATGGTCTGTGAGTACCGTGATCTGGTGACGAGCTCCTTCCAAAAAATGCCTCCACTCCTCAAAAGCCCACTTAATAGCCAGCAATTCCCGGTTGCCTATATCGTAGTTCCGTTCAGTGGAAGAGAACTTTCTAGAAAAATAGGCACACGGTCTAAGGTTAGTGAGTGTGGAGGGCCCTTGGGACAGTACCGCTCCCACACCAAACTCTGAGGCATCTACCTCCACCACAAATGGGCAGGACAGATCCGGTTGTACCAGGACAGGCGCTGAAGAGAACGCCGCCTTTAGGTTATCGAAGGCCCTCAGAGCCTCAGAAGACCAGGTACTCACATCTGCTCCCTTTCTGGTGAGGTCCGTTAGAGGTTTAGCCACCACGGAGAAGTCTTTGATGAACTTGCGATAGTAATTGGCGAAGCCGAGGAAGCGTTGAAGAGCTTTCAAGGTACCTGGCCGAGCCCACTCCGTGATGGCTTTCACCTTCCCAGGATCCATCTGGAAGTCGCATGGCGTGATAATATACCCCAAGAATGATATCTTTTGTACCCCAAAAACACATTTCTCGAGCTTAGCAAACAGCTTGTTATGTCTGAGTCGAGCTAGCACGGTTTGAACATGAGTACGGTGACTCGGCAAGTCGGAGGAAAAAATCAGAATGTCGTCTAGATATACAACGACAAACACCCCCATGATATCCTGAAACACAGAATTCATGTACCCCTGAAAAATGGCGGGGGCGTTACACAAGCCAAAAGGCATTACTAGGTATTCAAAATGACCGAGAGGCGTATTGAAGGCAGTTTTCCACTCATCCCCCTCCCGAATGCGAATGAGGTTGTATGCCCCCCTGAGATCAAGTTTAGAAAACCATTGGGCACCAGCGACCTGGTTGAGGAGGTCAGGAATGAGCGGAAGGGCATACTGGTTTCTGACTGTGATCTTATTTAGCTCTCTATAGTCAATACAGGGCCGGAGACCCCCATCCTTTTTCTCGACGAAGAAAAACCCGGCACCCACCGGGGATTCTGAGGGCCGGATGTGCCCCTTGGCCAAGCTGTCCTGGATATAGTCCCTCATGGATTCTCTCTCTGGAACCGTAACATTATAAATGCGGCCCTTAGGAAGTTTGGCCCCAGGAATCAAATCGATTTTACAGTCCCATTCCCTATGAGGGGGCAGGGCTTCAGATAATTGCTTGGAGAAGACATCCGAGAACTCGGAGAGGTAATCTGGTAGGGGAATCCCCTCGCAGGTGGAGATCCCCACCTCCACCGGACATAGGTGGTTGGCACAGCGGGGACCCCACTCTACCAGTTCCAACGTGTCCCAATTTACTACCGGGTTGTGCTCCCGGAGCCAGGGGAGACCTAGGACGACGTCCACAGACAAATCTCTCATCACCAGAAATGTGCAGGTTTCAACATGTAGGGCTCCTATAGTAAACCTTACCTCAGGGGTAACCAGATTAACTACCCCTGCTTGCAGTGGAGTGGAGTCCACTCCTGAAACAAGAATCGGAGTCTCTAAACGTAACAGAACCCCGGACAGTTGAGCAACGAAATTAAAGTTAACGAAATTAGCAGCAGCCCCAGAATCAACGAAGGCTTGCCCAGTACGGTGGAAAGAATGGAATTCTAGGGTGCAAGGCAATAACATTTTGGACAACACAGGGAGTACCTTGGCTCCTAGACAGTCCTCCGGACAACTGCCTAGGAGCGGACGTTTTCCCTGCCATGGCTTCTTGGCGCAGGTTGCAATGCGGTGACCCGGCTCCCCACAGTAGAAGCAGAGGTTCTTCTTCAGGCGATTTTCCCGTCGTTGCTTGGGGTTCATGGCTCCCAGCTCCATGGCCTCGGTGGTGGGAGGTGGAAAAGTCGGGTCAGTAGAAGAAGTGGGCGTGGGGAGTGGAGTGGTCCGAGCGGCGTGTCTGGCCCTCAAACGTCGGTCAGCCCGAATAGCCAGCGACATGGCTTGCTCCAGGGTTCTTGGCTCCGGGTGGGCCACGAGTAGGTCCTTAAGACCCTCAGACAGACCGGTCAAAAATAGGTCTTTTAGGGCGGCATCATTCCACCCGGATTCTGTACAGTGCTGGCGGAATTGGGAACAGTAGTCCTCCGCCATCTTGCAACCCTGGCGCAGGGCCAGAAGCTTGGAGACTGCGTAGCCGGCACGGTCGGGTTCGTCATAAATTTGACCCAAGGCGGAAAAAAAGGCGTCAAGGGATAGTCGGGCGGGAGAGCCAGCAGGTAATGAGAAAGCCCAATTTTGGGGCTCTCCCCTCAGGCGGGTAATTACAATTCCCACTTTCTGGTATTCAGTACCAGAGGAGTGGGGGCGGAGATCAAAGTAGAGCTTGCAGCTCTCTCTAAATGCGAAAAACTGACTTCTCTCTCCGGAGAAACAATCCGGAAGCGTGGCTCGAGGTTCTGTCATTGTTCCTGGAGCGGAAGGGGGCTGCATGGGACCTGCAGCTGCCGCTTGTTCCTGTCGCTGCAAGCGGGCTGTTAGGTCCTGGGCAAGGTTCGTAAGGAACTGGACCTGGTTCGCTAAAGCTGCCATGGCCTCCATCGAGGGGTTCAGAGTTGCCGGGCGGATGCAAGGGTCTGACCTTCGTTCGGCCAGTGTTACTGTCAGGACAGTGTCCGGGATATGGGGGTCCCTGAGATATCCCGCAACCCCTGTCCCTGCCTACTTGCCCCCCTGGGCTAACCCCCAGGGCGACAACTGGGCGGCGGTCCCTACCCTCACTAGGGAAGCGGGACACGGGAAGACAAACAGACACTGAAGACAAACAACGGAAGAATGGTCAGACAATCCGGGTCGGCAACAGGAGGGTACGCAGTACAGGGGGGTCAGGCAAAAACGTAGTCAAGGTCCAAAAGCAGAGGTCAGGAAAGCCGGGGTCACAAACAGGAGTCAAAAGAATACGCGGGTGCAGCTGGAAGACCAAACTAACACTGGCAAGGGCTGAAAGGAAAACACACCTTTTTAAATGCTGTCAGCGCTCCCGCCCCAGAAGCCGATTGGGGCGGGGAGCCTGACAGCAGCAGGGCTAATCAGGGAGGTGCTGGGGACACACCCCCAGTCTGCAGCACAGACAGTTACTAGGGAAGCCAGCCTGGTAGTCAAGTGCCTAGAGAAGCACCTGCTGCCTCCCTAGCAACCCGGCGGCGACCAGTCTGACAGCGGCCCGGGGAGATCACAAGAACCGGGGCTCCCCTACGCCGCACTCCTGTAACCCGGGTGGCAGGACCGGTGGTGTGGGCACGGGGCCCCCGAGAATTGCTGGTTCTGACAGTTTAAGCTGGGCCAATGCACTTTCTCTTTGCCTCAGTATTGTTGTGTGTTTCTCTCAGACACTCAGCACATCTAGGTCACTTGTCTCATGACTATTTGGTTTATTTCATCCTGTATCTGTCTATTCTGTATGTTCTTTGCCTTGTGCTTTGCATGTGTGCGTTTATCCATTTCCTTCCAGTCTGTACTTGATAAAGACTCCCTTTTGAAGTTGAAACGTTGAGTGCATGTTTTTACTTTTGGAAAAATAAAGGAGCATCCTTTGTGATGCATTCATTTTATTAATACCATTTGTGGTGCTGCCTGGTGTACTTTGCTGTGGTCTACTTTGGAGCTCTGGAGTCAGCTCATTTTTACTTGGCTGTGCATTGCTGTTAGCCTCACACCAAGCGGTGATTACCTGTGAGTACCGCTGCTACTTCCACTTTCAGCTGTGCATCATTCCCGCCTCTGTGGTAAGTCAGTTCTGTTTTGTGTGCCCTGTGTTCAGTACATCTTCCCTGTGCCCTGTCAAGGATAGTTGGCCTAGAGGTTCCAGTGTGGGGCCGACCTTATCAGGACACCTCCCCTGCTTTCAGGCAGGGGTCTTCCCATCTTTCTGATTAGCTAAGGTCAAGATTCCCCATCTGAGTTTGCCTTGCAACTGGGATCAGCTGACAACCACACCAGGTCTGGTTCAAAAGCCAGGTTGGTTAGTAAGCACAGTGTGTCCACACTCAGAGTCCCTAACAAGCATAGTGTGAGTACTTAAAATCAAGAAATGTATAGAAAGGGAAAGATGGAGAAAGAGAATAAGAAGGAGATCTAAGCAAAGGTCACACTTTCTTTTCAGACAGGTCAGAAAAAATGTTAGAAAGTGCGTAATTTGCACCAGAAAACTGTCGTATTTTGAGTAGTAAATAAGCCTGATATTCTTTGAGAATCTGCCGCAGCAGTCAGTTTACCCACTATGTTGTTACTTAGAGATATCACATGTAGTAACTCTGATGACGTGACTGCAATTAGGAGAAGGGAACCAAGCATATCCAAGCCAGGAATTCAGGTCAGTTGGAAAAGAAAGGCCCTCTCCAGGGAAGTGTGCGCTTCACTAGGTATCCTACCCACAGCAATGGCGCTTCGAAAATAGCATAGGTCTTGTTATAGAGATGTTTGGGCCATGTGATATGAAATAGTCCAAATCGAAAACTACCTACCAGCAAAATCTGCTGAAGCAGTTTATAAGAAGTATAATAATTGTATTGCATCATTTTTGAAAATATAAAGGACACAGAAGTGCGCGGAGGTGCGATGCTGCACAATGTACGAGGGGTGTGTTACACATGGAGGCATATTGCAGAAGCTATTGTGATAGTTCTACTCTGTAAGGGCTCATGTCCACGGGCAAAAGAAGAATTAAAATCCGCAGTGGATTTTAACTCTTCTCCCGCACACGGATCCGCGCCCCATAGGGATGCATTGACCACCCGCGGGTAGATAAATACCTGCGGATGGTCAATAAAAGGGATTTTAAAAAAAATGGAGCATGAAAAAATCTGGACCATGCTCCATTTTCGTGCGGGTCTCCCGCGGGGACGGCTCCCGCGGGCTTCTATTGAAGCCTATGGAAGCCGTCCGGATCCGCAGGAGACCTAAAATAGGAATTTAAAAGAATTAACTCACCCGCAGCGGACCGGGAAGGTCTTCTCTTCCTCACGGCCGGATCTTTCTTGCTTCGGCAGATGTGCCCGGCGACGTGCCGCCGGCGTGACGAGTTCATCCGCTGGCCGAAAAAGAAGATCCGGCCGGGAGGAAGAGAAGACCTTCCCGGTCCGCTGTGGGTGAGTTAATTCTTTTAAATTCCTATTTTAAGCACTCATGTCCGTGGGGCAGGAGGGACCCGCTGCAGATTCTCCATGGAGAATCCGGAGCGGGGCTGATTTTCCCCGTGGACATGAGGCCTTAGACTACATAAACTATCAAAAACTGGCATTCCTTGTACTCTCATCCATTTCAGAAATGACAGGGAGGTACAGTGTAAGGCTGGATTCAGACGAACGTATATCAGCTGGGTTTTCACGCCGAGCCGATATACGGCATCTCTCTCTGCAGGAGGAGGAGGCTGGAAGAGCCGGGAGCAGTGTTCTGAGCTCACGCCCCCTCTCTGCCTCCTCTCCGCCCCCTCTGCACTATTTGCAATGGGGAGGGGCAGGGGCGGGGCTAATTCTCGGAACCTAGCCCTGCCCCGTCCCGCCTCCTTTCATTGCAAATAGTGGAGAGGGGGCGGAGAGGAGGCAGAGAGGGGGCGGGAGCTCAGTTCCTGCTCCTGGCTCTTCCATCCTCTCCCCCCTGCAGATGAGGACGACGTATATCGGCTCGGCGTGAAAACCGAGCTGATATACGTTCGTGTGAATGCAGCCCACACATGACAACATATAGTGCCAATATATTACTGAAATCTGGTATCCATTGTGCCGTTTACAGATTCAACTACATTTAACTTGACACTTAAAACATTGAATAAACATAACTTTTTTGCCTTTTCAGTGGCTTCTGTTGTGTTTAGACAACTTATTGCAATACGTTATCAGTGTTCGGTTAAACAATACAAAGATACAATGAAAAGAAATCCAAAAGTTATATCTACCTCAAGACGGTAGCAATAAAAACAACAACTCTTCTCCCAGAAAGACAGCTCCTCACAGAACTCAGCTGCTGCAAAAATAAAATTGTTAGGAGTCTTAGAATGGGGCAATTCAGAGTCAATTGTTTTTCTTTAACCCCTTAAAGGGGTTGTCCCGCGCCGAAACGGTTTTGTTTTTTTTTCAACCCCCCCCCCCCCGTTCGGCGCGAGACAACCCCGATGCAGGGGTTAAAAAAGAACACCAGAGAGTGCTTACCTGAATCCCCGCGCTCCGGTGACTTCTTACTTACCTGATGAAGATGGCCGCCGGGAGCCTCTCCCTCGGTGGACCGCAGGGCTTCTGTGCGGTCCATTGCCGATTCCAGCCTCCTGATTGGCTGGAATCGGTACATGACAGGGCGGAGCTACACGGAGCCCCATTGAGAACAGAAGAAGACCCGGACTGCGCAAGCGCGGCTAATTTGGCCATTAGACGGCGAAAATTAGTCGGCTCCATGGGAACGAGGACGCTAGCAACGGTGCTAAGTGAAAAACTTCTTATAACTTCTGTATGGCTCATAATTAATGCACAATGTACATTACAAAGTGCATTAATATGGCCATACAGAAGTGTATAGACCCACTTGCTGCCGCGGGACAACCCCTTTAAGGACCAAGGTCTTTTGGTGCTAAAGAACCAGATACTTTTTAGGGATTTTACCCATGTGGTGGCTTTAATGCCCTATTTTTTTTTCTTCAGCTACCAAACTTATTTTTGGGGAGGTTTTTGTGCGCGACACATATGGCTATTTTTTACGTTTATTAGTTTTATTTGGGGGTAAAAATATTTTAAAAAATGTTTTTAAATTTACACTTGTTCATTTTTAAAATTAGTATATTTACACTCAAATAAAAGTATGGGAATGGGTCCCTAATTTTGTTTTGGATGTTTTATATATAATGCCTATAGTCTCAGATTGCAGAGAGCATATGGCGACTGTTTTGGGTGGTGTCAGCTTTGGGTCATTTATATATATATTTTTTTTAAATTTTATTCTGTAATTTTTTTAACTTATTTTGTAAACATCTATTTTTTAACATCTATGATGTCATATAAAACCTTTGGGGGTCATTCCCATTGTCTTTTCTTTTATTTCACATAGTTCCATAGGAGCTTCATTTACAGGAGAAAACATCCCCCTGTAGTGACAATAGTCACTAACACAGCTGATCTGGGTCTGCTAGGACCTTGCAGCTCTGCTGTGACAGAGAAGACCTGACAGTCACGTGATTGCCAGGTCGCATAGCAGACACTAACACATCCACTTTCACTTGTTAGTACATAGTGCTCATTGAAGGCTATGTAGCTTAGAAAGGAGAAGGCAGAAGTGGTTAAAAACTGCTTCTGCATTCTCCTCTGGGTCCTCGGCTGTGTCTGTCAGCCGAGGACCCAACCTGCTCCTGCGCCATATTTTTGCTATTGGCCAGGATTAAATAATTTCAAGTACCGTAAATATATGGTGCTTCGTCCTTAAGGGATTAAAAACGTATTTTTATTTTGCTAAAAAATGTAAAAAGTAAAAAGATCTCCTTAAACTTGATATCGCAGTAATTGTGCTGATCCAGAAAATAAAGTTATCGTGTTATTCTTACTGAATGGGGAACACCGTTAAAATAAAACTCCAAAACAATGGTGGAATTTCCAGACATTTTTTTCCATTCCACTCCCCTCACCCACCAAAAAAATGTATTAAAGGGGTTGTCCCGCGCCGAAACGTTTTTTGTTTTTTTTTCAATAGCCCCCCCGTTCAGCGCGAGACAAACCCGATGCAGGGGTAAAAAAAAACAAACGGATAGTACTTACCCGAATCCCCGCACTCCGGTGACTTCTTACTTACCTTTCGAGGATGGCCGCCGGGATCTTCACCCACGGTGGACCGCAGGTCTTCTCCCATGGTGCACCGTGGGCTCTGTGCGTTCCATTGCCGATTCCAGCCTCCTGATTGGCTGGAATCGGCACACGTGACGGGGCGGAGCTACGAGGAGCAGCTCTCCGGCACGAGCGGCCCCATTCAGAAGGGAGAAGACCGGACTGCGCAAGCGCGTCTAATCGGGAGATTAGACGCTGAAATTAGACGGCACCATGGAGACGGGGACGCCAGCAACGGAACAGGTAAGTGAATAACTTCTGTATGGCTCATAATTAATGCACGATGTACATTACAAAGTGCATTAATATGGCCATACAGAAGTGCTGAACCCCACTTGCTTTCGCGGGACAACCCCTTTAAGTTGATGAAAATCGCTTGGTCATATAGGTACAAAATAGGCCGGTCACTAAGGGGTTAAAACTGGATGTCCACGTGTTCTGTATATACGGAGGCTGTGCCCTCACAGTCATTTCATGGTGTCGGTCCAAGGAACCTGAGTAGAGTGAAATATGCGGTTAGCCCTAGATTGCTTCCATCTAAAGGATGGTCAGCGGAGGCGGTAAGTGACGTCCGCCTGAAGGAAGCTCCAGTTTATTCTAACATCAAGCTAATTCAAGTCAGTACAAACAGCCCAGATACTCGGCTCACGTCTTCAGTCACTTTCCTTGTATTTCATCTGTTTTCTCCGCCTTCCTTTTGTAACTGAGACACCAACTGTGAAGCCGGCAATGTGGAGTGTGGGTGGAAAAAGGAACCAGCCTGCTGTTCTAGCAGCGTACTTGCTGCTGTCTGTAGTCGCAGATATGCAGATACACGCTTTAAAACCGAATTTCAAGTAGCCTCCAGTACACACAGCGTGCAGTTAGGGGAAATGGTGTGGCTTCTGGTGGTCGGAGTAGTCTCTATCAACCCCCAAAGGGTCCACCCAGATACCTAGCATCTCTAAACATGTATTGTATATGGGAGCCATCCCTAAACCTAGTCTAAAAAGCATGTCACGCATGCCCCCCCAACATGTACCGTATGCCCCCCCAACATGTAACATGCCCCCCAACATGTGACGCATGTCCCTCAATATGTAACGCATGCCCCCCAACATGTGACGCATGCCCCCCCAACATGTAACATGCCCCCCAACATGTGACGCATGTCCCTCAATATGTAACGCATGCCCCCCAACATGTAACGCATGCCTCCCCAACATGTAACGCATGCCTCCCCAACATGTCCCGCATGCCCCCCCAACATGTCCCGCATGCCCCCCCAACATGTAACACATGCCCCCCCAACATGTAACACATGCCCTCCCTCCAACATGTCACACATGCCCCCCCAACTTGTACCGTATGCCCCCCCAACATGTCACGCATGCCCCCCCAACATGTAACATGCCCCCCAACATGTGACGCATGTCCCTCAATATGTAACGCATGCCCCCCAACATGTGACGCATGCCCCCCCCAACATGTAACACATGCCCTCCCCCCAACATGTAACACATGCCCTCCCCCCAACATGTAACACATGCCCTCCCCCCAACATGTAACACATGCCCTCCCCCCAACATGTAACGCATGCCCTCCCCCCAACATGTAACGCATGCCCTCCCAACATGTAACGCATGCCCCCCCAACATGTAACGCATGCCCCCCCAACATGTAACGCATGCCCCCCCAACATGGAATGCATGCCCCCCCAACATGGAACGCATGCCCCCGCAAGATGTCACACATGCCCCCGCAACATGTCACACATGCCCCCCCAACATGTAACACATGCCCCCCCAACATGTAACACATGCCCCCCCAACATGTAACACATGTACCACCCAACATGTTTCGCAACAAGGCTTCATCAGGGGAGCTCAGGTAGGCTAAGAGTGGATGCATTTTAGTGGATGAAAACATGCAAGTCCGGTTTCACATGAGCGAACGTGTATTTGCACGCCCCCGAGCACTGCGTTTTTGCATAATAAATTATGATTTTTTGCGCGCACATCAGCGTATTTTGCTGCACTTTTTGCGCCCACAAGACGTTGATTTGTGCACTAGAAAAAAAGATGCACCGATTGAAATGGCTAAGAGTTCCAGATGCAGTTTTTCCCCCATCTCCTTGCATACTGCGCACCCCCTAATACCTTCTATGGGGACCTTTGGTGCATAAATATGCAGGGAAATAGAACATGTTCAAAATTTTTTTTTTGCACGACTGAAATGCCTGCAGAAAATACGGAGATCTGAATGAACCCATTGAAATCAATAGGTTCTATTCTCTGCGTATTGCACGCAAATAAGCCCATGTAAAGCCAGCCTAACGCTAAAGCCACGTAGTCCAGCTGACCACGAGTGGCCAAAGCACATCCACCACAGTGGCCAATAGCAGAACAATTCTCCGGCAAATTGAAAGCCTTTTTCATGACCACAATCACCATTGACATCCAATCAGATGCCGGCTAGAGGCTTATTCAGAATGTGCTATGGCAGCTCATCAGGCATAACCTATCTAGTGAATGCATCTTACGTTTGGTGGACTTCAGTGGGATATCACTTTTATTATGCTTGAAATACTTTGAAACATTAGATCACCTGAGGGGTCAGAAGGCGCCTATTGGGGTGCCATGAGCTGACTGTCATTGTACTGATCCTGCCTACTTGAGAAGGAGGGTCTTATTCCATGAAACGGCTTGTTGATTCATGGATACCAATCAAGTGTAATTTATGGTAATTGCATCTGCGCCCTGGATGTGATTAACGATTGGAACAATTAGCATTTTCATCCTGGGAGAAGGACGGCAGCTTTAACCCTGAGGAGACCGTCATTGGGCAGCAGTTCCAGCTGTTTTCTACTAGTGTTGTAACTGTGTTGGCACAACCTAAAAAGGGGAGCACCTTTTTTATAACATTCTGTTGTATATTGTTATGCCTTACCGACTCTGGATTGGAGCTGCAGGTGTAGTAGTCATGCCGATCACTGGAGAATAGTCAAGATAGCCGGGAGTCGTTGTTGGAAAGTCATGGTATGCAGTACAATGGGATGAGACGGAAGCGTAGTCAAATGGAAGCCAGAGGTCAGCAGCAGGAGGTATCGGTACAATTGCAGATGAGCAGGAGGAAGAGGAGCTTGATCAAGGTGGTGGAGCACAATAATCACGCACTGGATCTGAGGCACGGTCAGGCTTCTATAGGAGGTCCTAATAAGAAGCAGGGCAGGGCCAGGACAGAGAGACAACAAGTAGACTTAGCAGGAGCAAGGAAACATAGAACAAGGCTGGGTTTCAGCAAGGAACTGCCCAAATCCTGGATAGCCCAGGGGAGAGAGCTGCTGACTGGTGCGCAACAGGTCCTGGGTTCGAGTCCTGACATATATTGAGTGCACTCACCTCATGCAGTGCTGTTCTCCCTCTTTTCTATGTTATTTAAGGGCCCCAACCATGTGATAGGCTCCATAGAATAGGACTGTAGCCCTGTCTCTCTTATTTCTAAGATAAGGAACAGCGACACCAGGGAATTTGCACCGATACTGACAGGATGGTAACCGATCCCCGGAGACTCGAGATGGAAGTTGCATTAACCCACAATCTGTTTTCTTCAAAATTCACAAATCAGACTTCAGAATTTCGATTCATTTTTCAGTGAATCACCAACAACACTTTCATCAGGGAGCAAATACTTGCAAAAGCAATTTTATGACTCGTAATCCTCTAAGTAAACATTTACAGAACAAATTTTGGCTCGTTTATCTTGTCACAAAGCACTATTACATAAATCAACAAATCCCATGGCTCCCAGCACATGCCTGCCTAGGATAGTGGCATCACTACGTGAATGAGATCTGCTTGGTCTGTCCAAGTAAACTTAATGTTTATCTGCGTTGTCAGCGGTAATTGGGTCAACAGTAATGCTCCATCCTACAATTGCTTGACCCAGGCCCCTACGTTTTTCCCCTAAGTTTTTGGATGTCTGGATAAGTCAACATTCCATGTAACATTTCTGTATTAGATGTTTTGCATTTGGGGTAAACCTGGAGACTGTCTGGGTGATGGGGATCTTAAGGCCTTATTCACACGAGTATTGCAGTTGTACGTGGCCACATCGCGGCCGAAAATCGCATCAGTGAAAAATAGCCGTTATCTAGTCCCAAAATTAGTTTACTCGTCCATTCACACCGGGCATCGCGTGAAAAATATGCTGAAGCATGGAATTCCGTTGGTTAGCAGAAATCCTTCTAATAGCTTAAATAGAGCCAGCTGTCTTCTTTTCCGAGCATCGGACGAAAGTAAATTCCCTAGTATGGGAGCCTCCAGTGATTTCCATCAAAAGATAGGTGAAGACGCTGTGCTTCTTTTTTTTCACATGCCCAAAAATCACCCATGTGAATGAATACATTGGAATCCAATGCTTGGCATGGTTGCAATTTTCGGATGACATTAAAATGCTTGTGTGAGCAAGGCCTAAAGAGTTTTAAATGCCTATATGCTTGCTTGGTGCAATTCTCTCCACATCTCACTAATGATGTGTTTCCTAATTTAACAAATGCAGAATTATATTGTCTACTTAAGGGCTCCTGTCCACGGACGATCGTGCATTGCGTTACTCGTGGCGATAATCGGCCGCGAGTAATGCAGTGCACGCTTTCCATAGCGCTGCTATAGAAAGCGCAGCCCCCTGTCCACGAGCGCAGAATCATAGCGATTCTCCACTCGCGTGATAGTCTCTCCGCAGAGAACTGTCAGTTCTCTCCCCTGCTCCCTGGAGGCGGAATATCACTAGCAATATTCCCCCTCGCCCGTGGACAGGGGGCCTTAAGCATTCTCCTCCTTTACACAAGTTGTTGTGTTTTTTTATGTTATTGGTATCAAATGAATCTATTGTTAGCTCAGCTGCCCGGGTCTCCTGCCCTCCTGCTATTGTGGGCAGACGTGGGCGCCGCCCTGCCCTTCCCATATGAATAGCTCTTTTACTTTCTATTAGCACTGCAGTAGTTAACCCTTCTCTGTGTTCTCAGCCCAGCTGTAGGGTTAATGGTCGATTACTCTCCTATTTAAGCTGAGCTGGGGAACTTCCTCCTTGCAAGAGTATTGGTGTTGTTTGTTTCCTGTTCCCAGCTAGTTATTCTGATCTTGATCTACCATGTACCGACCTTCGGACCTGTTTACTGGATTTGCTAGAACTCTGCCTGCCTTAACTCTCGGACTTGTGACCTGGATTTCATTTATATACCGCTTGCTCCGACATAAGGTCCTTATCCAGACTCTGCGCCTTGGCCTGTTACGTGGACTACTGTTACTGGGACTACTCCAGGAGGTAACAGCCTGGTTTGTTCCCCGCAGCAAAGGCCAGATCCCTGTACAGGGGTTAAAGGTTGAATACTGGTAAACCACCAGGATAACACCCACAGGTTTAACCCAAAGCCAAAACAGTTAGTTGGCACAGTGGGTTCATCTATACATCTATACAAGTCGGAGATAGATTTTGGGGTGGGGCATTTCCATATTTTTTAATCAAATGTGTTACCACCTGAGTCCTTCTATTGAAAGGTCCTAATTTGCACATATTGCAGAAAATGATTGCGAGACACCCCAACTTTCTACAACTCTCCATTTTTTTAATATCTGATTTCCGTAAAATGTAGTAAGTGACCGACCATTTTTACCCCAACCCCCCCTCCCTCCCATCTGTCTTTCATGTACCAAAAAGCTTGCTGGCCCTTCCAGCCGGAAATTCCAAATGTGACCATAGGAGCAGATATTTAGGTAGTTGAACGGGCAGCCCATATTGTTGGTGCAGCATTTTAAATGCTATGATTCTAAAGGAGAGACCAGAAACAACGGGACCTAGCGCCTTGAGCCAAGGACCAGGGCACAGGATCTTTAGCAATGCATTTCCATGCTGGACTGGCGCCCTCATCTGGCTGTTCATGAATTCCTTATACCGTAATTTGTCACATGATCGCTGGGTCCAGTAGAGGAAAGGGCACTAGTGATTCCTCTATCCGCTACATAAAGTTCATTGAGCATTGGGGAGGCTGCAAAAGAAGACAGAAGCAGTTATAAACCACTTCTGTCTTCCCCTCCAGCTCCTCAGCCATAGTCGGGCACTCAATGTGCTCTTGCTACGTTGCAGGAGGTTTGAACCCGCGCTGCATATTTACAATGGTTAAGTTTTAAATGTCCGCTGGGGAGTGAAAATACTACATTTCCCACAATGCCTTTACTGCCAGTTAAAGAGACTCTATAAACTGCCTGACTAGTAAAACAGTGGAGCGTACAGGCCGTAACCACTGGACACCAATGGAGGGAAGGGAAGGCAACGGCATTGCGGCCTCGGCGTATATGTGCAGGGGCCCGTGCCGTTTGAACGGGCGCACAAAATTCGATTTGTGCACCTGTTCATGCGTTTTTATGGTGCTGTCGGGCGCACGTATAAACACCTACAGCCGTGTGAAAGAGCCCTTAGAGGGAGACTAAATTAAACAGCAATGAGCTACATGCAGGTTAAATAGTCCTCACAAATTACCCACAGGTGAGACCAAGCAAGTCTCCCCTAAAACCAGTCCTACCAGAGCCAGAAGATGACGAGAACCAAATACAAGGAGCAGATCCCACAATGACCCAAATGACTGCTCTGTAGTCCTACACCTACAGACCTGCCGGGCTTCCCTCCAGCCTCTTGAATAACTTCTACTTACTGATCTTCAAGCCAGCCAAAGAACGGCATAGCTCGCTGCGGGTGACCTGTCCCGCTACGGTCTGATCACGTACGGAGCACATCCTGAGTCTACATGTTCTGTTCCTCCTTCTCACCACATGTGGGCTGGACATCTACAGAAACATATACAAAATTAGCTCTGTAAGAGACCTTTCACATGGAATATTCCGTGTCAGCGTTTCAGAATACGCCCCCCTATGGAATATTTAACACTAATGTGTGGAATTCCGGAAGGGCATAATCTGCAGCGCTGAACGTTCCATCCTGTGTCCATCATAGAGCTGCAATAAAACAAAATTGGATCACGTGAAGATCAGGTCCCCCTAGGACAGTGATGGCGAACCTTTTAGAGCCTGAGTGCCCAAACTGCAACCCAAAACCCACTTATTTATCGCAAAGTGCCAACACATCAGGGGCTTATCATGACGTATGATTTTACCCCTGCCGTTCTAAAAAGGACCGGGCCGCTTCAAAATAGACAGGGTGCAGATTTTGACTGCTCGTTGTATGCAGAAAAACTGCAGAACGTCCTCAGAGGAAATTTCTGTGGAAAATTCTGCAGCATTTCCGCATCCAAAAAGCAGACAAAATCTGCGCCCGATCTTTTATGAAATAGCCCTGCCCATTTCCACCACATGTAAACATACTACAGTGGTAATAGTGATCCCCTCAGCAGCCCCAGCGATAATAGTGACCCCCCCAGTGACAATAGTGACCCCCACCCCAGCGATAATAGTGACACCTCACAGCAGCCCCCAGTTTAATAGTGACACCCCACAGCGGCCTCCAGCATGTTAGTGACCTTCCACAGCGGCCCCCAGGGTATTAGTGACCCCCCACAGCGGCCCCCAGTATATTAGTGACACCCCATAGTACCCGCCCCCCCCCAACCATGTGATAGGCTCCATAGAATAGGACTGTAGCCCTGTCTCTCTTATTTCTAAGATAAGGAACAGCGACACCAGGAAATTTGCACCGATACTGACAGGATGGTAACCGATCCCCGGAGACTCGAGATGGAAGTTGCATTAACCCACAATCTGTTTTCTTCAAAATTCACAAATCAGACTTCAGAATTTCGATTCATTTTTCAGTGAATCACCAACAACACTTTCATCAGGGAGCAAATACTTGCAAAAGCAATTTTATGACTCGTAATCCTCCAAGTAAACATTTACAGAACAAATTTTGGCTCGTTTATCTTGTCACAAAGCACTATTACATAAATCAACAAATCCCATGGCTCCCAGCACATGCCTGCCTAGGATAGTGGCATCGCTACGTGAATGAGATCTGCTTGGTCTGTCCAAGTAAACTTAATGTTTATCTGCGTTGTCAGCGGTAATTGGGTCAACAGTAATGCTCCATCCTACAATTGCTTGACCCAGGCCCCTACGTTTTTCCCCTAAGTTTTTGGATGTCTGGATAAGTCAACATTCCATGTAACATTTCTGTATTAGATGTTTTGCATTTGGGGTAAACCTAGAGACTGTCTGGGTGATGGGGATCTTAAGGCCTTATTCACACGAGTATTGCAATTGTACGTGGCCACATCGCGGCCGAAAATCACATCAGTGAAAAATAGCCGTTATCTAGTCCCAAAATTAGTTTACTCGTCCAATCACACCGGGCATCGCGTGAAAAATATGCTGAAGCATGGAATTCCGTTGGTTAGCAGAAATCCTTCTAATAGCTTAAATAGAGCCAGCTGTCTTCTTTTCCGAGCATCGGACGAAAGTAAATTCCCTAGTATGGGAGCCTCCAGTGATTTCCATCAAAAGATAGGTGAAGACACTGTGCTTCTTTTTTTTCACATGCCCAAAAATCACCCATGTGAATGAATACATTGGAATCCAATGCTTCGCATGGTTGCAATTTTCGGATGACATTAAAATGCTTGTGTGAGCAAGGCCTATATGCTTGCTTGGTGCAATTCTCTCCACATCTAACTAATGATGTGTTTCCTAATTTAACAAATGCAGAATTATATTGTCTACTTAAGGGCTCCTGTCCACGGACGATCGTGCATTGCGTTACTCGTGGCGATAATCGGCCGCGAGTAATGCAGTGCACGCTTTCCATAGCGCTGCTATGGAAAGCGCAGCCCCCTGTCCACGAGCGCAGAATCATAGCGATTCTCCACTCGCGTAATAGTCTCTCCGCAGAGAACTGTCAGTTCTCTCCCCTGCTCCCTGGAGGCAGAATATCGCTAGCAATATTCCCCCTCGCCCGTGGACAGGGGGCCTTAAGCATTCTCCTCCTTTACATAAGTTGTTGTGTATTTTTATGTTATTGGTATCAAATTAATCTATTGTTAGCTCAGCTGCCCGGGTCTGCTGCCCTCCTGCTATTGTGGGCAGACGTGGGCGCCGCCCTGCCCTTCCCATATGAATAGCTCTTTTACTTTCTATTAGCACTGCAGTAGTTAACCCTTCTCTGTGTTCTCAGCCCAGCTGTAGGGTTAATGGTCGATTACTCTCCTATTTAAGCTGAGCTAGGGAACTTCCTCCTTGCAAGAGTATTGCTCTTGTTTGTTTCCTGTTCCCAGCTAGTTATTCTGATCTTGATCTACCATGTACCGACCTTCAGACCTGTTTACTGGATTTGCTAGAACTCTGCCTGCCTTAACTCTCGGACTTGTGACCTGGATTTCATTTATATACCGCTTGCTCCGACATAAGGTCCTTATCCAGACTCTGCGCCTTGGCCTGTTACGTGGACTACTGTTACTGGGACTACTCCAGGAGGTAACAGCCTGGTTTGTTCCCCGCAGCAAAGGCCAGATCTTTGTACAGGGGTTAAAGGTTGAATACTGGTAAACCACCAGTATAACACCCACAGGTTTAACCCAAAGCCAAAACAGTTAGTTGGCACAGTGGGTTCATCTATACATCTATACAAGTCGGAGATAGATTTTGGGGTGGGGCATTTCCATATTTTTTAATCAAATGTGTTACCACCTGAGTCCTTCTATTGAAAGGTCCTAATTTGCACATATTGCAGAAAATGATTGCGAGACACCCCAACTTTCTACAACTCTCCATTTTTTAATATCTGATATCCGAAAAATGTAGTAAGTGACCGACCATTTTTACCCCCCCCCCCCCCTCCCTCCCATCTGTCTTTCATGTACCAAAAAGCTTGCTGGCCCTTCCAGCTGGAAATTCTAAATGTGACCATAGGAGCAGATATTTAGGTAGTTGAACGGGCAGCCCATATTGTTGGTGCAGCATTTTAAATGCTATGATTCTAAAGGAAAGACCAGAAACAACGGGAACTAGCGCCTTGAGCCAAGGACCAGGGCACAGGATCTTTAGCAATGCATTTCCATGCTGGACTGGCGCCCTCATCTGGCTGTTCATGAATTCCTCATACCGTAATTTGTCACATGATCGCTGGGTCCAGTAGAGGAAAGGGCACTACTGATTCCTCTATCCGCTACATAAAGTTCATTGAGCATTGGGGAGGCTGCAAAAGAAGCCAGAAGCAGTTATAAACCACTTCTGTCTTCCCCTCCAGCTCCTCAGCCATCTCTGACAGTCGGGCACTCAATGTGCTCTTGCTACGTTGCAGGAGGTTTGAACCCGCGCTGCATATTTACAATGGTTAAAGGGGTTGTCCCGCGAAAGCAAGTGGGTCTATACACTTCTGTATGGCCATATTAATGCACTTTGTAATGTACATTGTGCATTAATTATGAGCCATACAGAAGTTATTCACTTACCTGCTCCGTTGCTGGCGTCCTCGTCTCCATGGTGCCGTCTAATTTTCAGCGTCTTGCGCAGTCCGGTCTTCTTCCTTTCTGAATGGGGCCGCTCGTGCCGGAGAGCGGCTCCTCGTAGCTCCGCCCTGTCACGTGTGCCGATTCCAGCCAATCAGGAGGCTGGAATCGGCAATGCGGTGCACCGTGGGTGAAGATCCCGGCGGCCATCTTACTTAGGTAAGTAAGAAGTCACCGGAGCGCGGGGATTCGGGTAAGTACTGGCCGTTTTGTTTTTTGTTATTCCTGCATCGGGTTTGTCTCGCGCCGAATGGGGGGGATATTGAAAAAAAAAATAACCCGTTTCGGCGCGGGACAACCCCTTTAAGTTTTAAATGTACGCTGGGGAGTGAAAATACTACATTTCCCACAATGCCTTTACTGCCAGTTAAAGAGACTCTATAAACTGCTATCATTACAGAACTTGAAGGCACTGATCATGCCTGACTGGTAAAACAGTGGAGCGTACAGGCCGTAACCACTGGACACCAATGGAGGGAAGGGAAGGCAACGGCATTGCGGCCTCGGCGTATATGTGCAGGGGCCCGTGCCGTTTGAACGGGCGCACAAAATTCGATTTGTGCACTGTTCATGCGTTTTTATGGTGCTGTCGGGCGCACGTATAAACACCTACAGCCGTGTGAAAGAGCCCTTAGAGGGAGACTAAATTAAACAGCAATGAGCTACATGCAGGTTAAATAGTCCTCACAAATTACCCACAGGTGAGACCAAGCAAGTCTCCCCTAAAACCAGACCTACCAGAGCCAGAAGATGACGAGAACCAAACACAAGGAGCAGATCCCACAATGACCCAAATGACTGCTCTGTAGTCCTACACCTACAGACCTGCTGGGCTTCCCTCCAGCCTCTTGGATAACTTCTACTAACTGATCTTCAAGCCAGCCAAAGAACGGCATAGCTCGCTGCGGGTGACCTGTCCCGGTACGGGCTGACCACGTACGGAGCACATCCTGAGTCTACATGTTCTGTTCCTCCTTCTCACCACATGTGGGCTGGACATCTACAGAAACATATACAAAATTAGCTCCGTAAGAGACCTTTCACATGGAATATTCCGTGTCAGCGTTTCAGAATACTCCCCCCTATGGAATATTTAACACTAATGTGTGGAATTCCGGAAGGGCATAATCTGCAGCGCTGAACGTTCCATCCTGTGTCCATCATAGAGCTGCAATAAAACAAAATTGGATCACGTGAAGATCAGGTCCCCCTAGGGCAGTGATGGCGGACCTTTTAGAGCCTGAGTGCCCAAACTGCAACCCAAAACCCACTTATTTATCGCAAAGTGCCAACACATCAGGGGCTTATCATGACGTATGATTTTACCCCTGTCGTTCTAAAAAGGACCGGGCCGCTTCAAAATAGACAGGGTGCAGATTTTGACTGCTCTTTGTATGCAGAAAAACTGCAGAACGTCCTCAGAGGAAATTTCTGTGGAAAATTCTGCAGCATTTCCGCATCCAAAAAGCAGACAAAATCTGCACCCGGTCTTTTATGAAATAGCCCTGCCCATTTCCACCACATGTAAACATACTACAGTGGTAATAGTGATCCCCTCAGCAGCCCCAGCGATAATAGTGACATCCCCAGTGACAACAGTGACCCCCACCCCAGCGATAATAGTGACACCTCACAGCAGCCCCCAGTTTAATAGTGACACCCCACAGCGGCCTCCAGCATGTTAGTGACCTTCCACAGCGGCCCCCAGGGTATTAGTGACCCCCCACAGCGGCCCCCAGTATATTAGTGACACCCCACAGTACCCCCCCCCCTCCCCCGAGACCCACATACTTACCCACTCCTCCTCTTCCTCTTGGAAGCTCCAGTCCTCCTCTGCTTGGCGTTGCAGCTGGCCCTGATCCTGGCACACACTGTGACATCAGTGTGCTGCTGAACACCTCCTCCCCCTGTTGTCGCGAAACCTAAGAGGAGACGTCCGGGGAGGGGGGAGAAGGATCCCGGCTGCACACTGACGTCACAGTGTGCGCCGGGATCAGCGTGGTTAGCAGCGCAGTGAGTGAATACCGGCAGGAGAGCCGCGGCCCCTGCTGGTATTTAGTAGTGGTGAGCGGCGAAGGCGGCGCGTGCCAGTAGGGAGGGCTTTGCGTGCCGCCTCCGGCACGCGTGCCATAGGTTCGCCACCACTGCCCTAGGATATAACTTTCATTTGATAACAATGCATATGTCCTCTGCCAATATTTTTAGTGATAATAATCTATTTATAAAGATAAGGGACGTGTGAGTGAGGTAGCAGCAGGGGGACATATTCTTCACTTACCTGGCAAAATATGAGAATTACCACTGAAGAGAGGCTCACCTGGCAAGTGGGCATAGTCAAAGCTCACTACTATTTAAATACAGAAGTCCCACAAGACACACAAATTTCTGTGCATGCTCAGAAAACAGCAGGAGATAAGCAGCGCTTACCCTGAGCCCAATCTGTCTGGCTGTGGCAGTAGGTGGGGTCTCAGGAGCACCCCTCCAGCACTCCCCCCAAAACTGCACCTAGAATATTTCGGGATGACACAAGTATAGAACAGCTTGCAGATGCGTTGGGAGGCCTCCCATGTTTCCACAGGCCACAGCCAAAAACCTAAAGGAGGAAATAAGCTGAGACAGAAGAAAAGACACGTCTGGTCTTTGCCTCAGGGAGGGTTTGTGGTGGAAATATGATTAAGTTAATTGATTAATTGGTTAATTAGAAATTGATTCTTTCTCTGTTCTCTGTCCTAGCTGGGAGCAAGAAGACTCTTAACCCTTCTTGTACTGCTTGAGAATAATAGGGCAAGCAAGAATAACAATTAGAGATGAGCGAACGTGCTCGGCCACGCCCCTTTTCCGCCCGAATACCGCGATTTCCGAGTACTTCCGTACTCGGGCGAAAAAATTCGGGGGGTGCCGT
Source organism: Eleutherodactylus coqui (assembly GCF_035609145.1). Lineage (NCBI taxonomy): Eukaryota > Metazoa > Chordata > Amphibia > Anura > Eleutherodactylidae > Eleutherodactylus > Eleutherodactylus coqui. The sequence goes on from NC_089843.1 coordinate 220,535,764, forward strand.
GGCGGCACGGGGGGTAGCAGTGGGGAGTGGGGGGGAGAGGGAGAGAGAGAGGGCTCCCCCCTGTTCCCCGCTGCTACCCCCCGCACCGCCACGCCTCTCCCCGCCCCCCGGCGCCCCCCGAATCTTTTCACCCGAGTACTGAAGTACTCGAAAATGGCGGTACTCGGGTGCATAAGTACTCGAAACGAGTACGTTCGCTCATCTCTAATAACAATCTCTCAGTGTAAAAAGGAAATTCACAGCACAGCGCCACCTTTAATGGTAGGGAGAAAAGGTTGTTTCAACTGTTCCTCTTACAAGCCCTGTACCTCCATCCTGGATGCTCTTAGCCAAACAGCATATAGAACAAGTAAATGGGAGTTGAACTGCTTTTCCTGATTCTGTGGACTATTATTGGGTTTGTCACCGTAACACCTTCACCGGGGAGCAGAGATCAGTCCAACGCATCTTAGCATCACCACACGTATATATATATATATATAATGGTGATAGGCTGGGTAGTAGAGTGACACTGCAGACGGCCACCGTGAGGCAGCGCTGTGACAAGTGACCTGGACTTCTGCCCCTCATCGTTCCTCCCCACTCGAGATCACCACAAGAAGATTAATCTTACCAAGTCATTGGGTCGACCATCACCACCAGACATTGCCAAACAGCTTTTCAACGTCCGAAGAAATAACAGATGGATAATCAGGCGGAGACGCTCAAATCACAACCAATTCCAAGACCTAGATCACTATTTTCATATTGGCTACTGCAGCCCTCCCTTATTAAGGCCTCATGTCCACGGGGAAAATCAGGCCCGCTACGGATTCTCCATAGAGAATCCGTAGCGGGTCCCTCCTGCCCCGCAGACATGAGGGCTGAAAATAAGAATAAACTTACCCGCAGCGGACCGGGCAAGTCTTCTCTTCTTCACGGCCGGATCTTCTTTCTTCGGACGGCGGATGTGCTCGGCACGCCGGCAGCGTGCCGCGCGCATGCGCCGGGCACATCCGCTGGGCCGAAGCAAGAAGATCCAGCCGTGAAGAAGAAAAGACTTGCCCGGTCCGCTGCGGGTAAGTTATTCTTTTTTTAGGTCTCATGTGGATCCGGACGGCTTCCATAGGCTTCAATAGAAGCCTGCGGGAGACCCGCACGAAAATGGAGCATGTCACGTTTTTTTTCATGCTCCATTTTTTAAAATTCACTTTTATTGATCATCCGCGGGTATTTATCTACCCGTGGGTGGTCAATGCATCCCTATGGGATGCGGATCCAAAATCATATTTTGCCCATGGACATGAGGCCTAAATCTTACCTGTGTGGGTCCTATTAGTGCTGGCATTAGATCTTCCAGTCTATTTGCCATGAACGTCAATGCCAACTTAATATCTCAGGCCTTATTCACACGAGCATTAATTTAGCTGCGATAATAAATCGCGACCATGTGAAGCATTGGAATGCAATGCATTGATTCACATGGCCGATTATTATTAGCCGATGTTCTGACGCGGCTGGAATAGATAGCTCTTGTGCTATCTTTTAGCTGAGATCAGCTGGCGGCTCCCGTAGGCCTCTATGGGAGCTGCTGGCAAAGGGAGCGAGAGGGAGTTTAGCAGCGGCTAAACCACGTCAGCTGAGTCTATTGAGCCCTTAGAAGTCTTTTAGAAGATTTCTCCTGGCCAAAGGAAATTTAGCTGCAACTTGGTTGCGGCTTTTTCTTGCTCTTGCCATTTACACACGATCCAAGGTGCGTGGTGTGTGTTTTCCAGCTCCCATAGGAGTCTATAGGAAGCACGCACCACAGATAGGTCCGGTCCTATCCTTTCTCGCAGTACGGACCTTAGATGCGAGTTTGCAGTCACATGTCCTATCTTTGATTGGTGCAAGCTTTTTGTGCGTCTAAAATTCCTTCATGTGAACGCTTCTATAGGAAACCATTGGTGCTATTAGAAGTGCTTTCTGTGCGCGCCTCTAATGCGCCAAAACATCACTCGTGTGAACGAGGCCTTGGGGTTTGGTAAAGGTTTTTCCATAAATCATTTTCCTTACAGGAGGATTAGAATGAAGGTCACATTTATCATGTTTGGATTAACAGTGAAAAAAAAAATGGGTATAAGGGCTTATTTAGACGACTGTATATCGGCTCGGTTTTCACACCGAACCGATATACGGTGTCCTTGTCTGCAGGGGGGGGGATGGAAGAGCCAGGAGCAGGAACTGAGCTGGGGCTAAGCGCTGTTACTTAGTGGCAAGGGGCGGAGAGGGGGCGGGAGCTCAGTTCCTGCTCCTGGCTCTTCCATCCTCCTCCCCCTGCAGACAAGGACACCGTATATCGGTTCGGCGTGAAAACTGAGCCAATATACGGTCTTCTGAAATAGCCCTAAAAGTGCAACATTTTTTTTTATCAAACATCTTTTTTATTTTGAGCTTTTATAAACATTTTCCATTACAATTCAAAAAAAGAAAAAAAAATACAGAAATAAAGTACATCTTGGAACAATACAATGATATGTTTCAAAAACTGCATTTACACATATGACTTACATTGTCACCTTGGGAAATAAAACATTAAAACATATTGATCTCTTGTACTATTTCCTTATTACGGTTTACTCGTCACTTTCAATTAGGCAAAAAGAAACAAAAAACAATAAAATGTAAAAAGGGAAATAACAAGGAGGAGGTACTTTTAAGGTTTCCGTCTTCCTCTCCTCCTCTCCTCCCATCTTACATCTTACGTCTCATAGGCGCAACATTTTTAAAGAGAAACACCAGACATCAGCTTATTAGCTCAACTTTGTCTTATTAAAGCCAGCATAGACACGTTTCGGGACTGCGGCCCCCTTCCTCAGTATTTGGTGGAGACACACGTCTAGGTTATTGGTGGTGAAGGACGGTTCTGCAGAGAAGACAAGTGACTGCAGAAAAAAACCTGTAAATTCGTCCCTCGTGTGGGTTGAGACGATAATTGGGTTTGCTGCACCTGACAATAGATATTTGTAACTCTTTTAGGGAAAAGGAAATACTCGCCCATCTTTTTTCACGCTTCTCTGGTTTCTCATGTTGTAGCATTGCTACTGTACCTTGATTTCACACCTATAGCTCGTAGCTAAAGGGACAAACAACCTTCCAGATCTGAAAACGTCTGCCTATGAGATCTCTCCTTTCTCTCCAGCTATATCTTAAAGAATTGTCCTGCCCCAAACGTTTGGCTTTATTTTCTGCCATCGCTTTGGCCAGGAATACCGAGGACACTTGTCACAAAGTTTTGCTATACTCCACACACCTGATTATTTTTTCCTGTCCGTCACATACGCCATCTTCTCGGTCCTGTAGGACTACTTTTGCAGTTTCCCAATATCATGCTGGCTCAACTTGAGGGTTGGTTTTAGATAAACTGTGGCCCAGGGTAAAATTAAAAGTGGGGCCCCAAATCCTGAATTATTGTACCAACACAGTTATGTTCAGTAAATTTAAACAAATATAATGGATCAAGTTTTACCCCAATTCTCAGATGTCAGGCGAGGCAGGACTAAATAAAAAGAATCAGATCCCAGTCCACAGACCAGCAAATAACTGGAAATCCAATAGACATCATACAAACAGGTCTGGTGGCTTTTCCCACCTGGTACCACTGAAGAGTGTCCTCCTCAGATTCTTGTCGTAACGTCCACATTGTGTGCAACCTGACCAGAGGCAGATTAAGTCCTGGACTCCATGAAGATTGTGGACCTCCCACCCTTACGGTATATGCATGATAATAGAACCAAGTTTACTGCATAGATACAGTACCAGAAACATAGAATCTCTCATTCCCCCTGGACCATCACAAGGGGTTCTTGGTGAATTAGTGAATGCAAAAGCTTCCGAATGAAAATAATCAGATTTAATTCATCCAGATAATATAGGATACAATTCAGATGATACAAAAGGCAAAATGTACAACAGTACAAAAATACTTAAGAAAGAAAAAAAACACAATAAAAATAATGATCTAGTATAAGGTAAAATACAATAAAATTGTTAGGTCTGCTACCTGTGTCTGCCACCCTCTTACTATTAAAGGCAGGTGTGGGCATCGTTCTGCTTCTTCTATTTAAATGTACTCCTTGTTCTATTTTTTACCAGCAATGAGGGAGTTAACTGCTCTTAGCACTCGCAGCCCAGCTGTAGCTTATATAGCAATTATCCTCCTATTTAAGTGAGCTGCGGACCCTCCTTCTTTGCCTCAGAATTAATGTGCGTTTGCTTCAGACACCAAGCACATCTAAGTTGCCTGTCTTAAGACTGTTCTGTCTTTTGAGCCGGTATCTGTATCTGTTTATTTTGTATGTTCTTTGCCTCATGCTTTAGTCTGTCTGCGTCTGTCCATTTCTGTCCAGACTGTGCATCATTCCTGTGTCTGTGGTAGTCAGTCCTATTCTGTGCTTTGTCCCTGTTTCTTGTTAAGGATAATCAGCCCCAAGGTTACAGCACGGGGCCGTTCTTATCAGGACGCTTACCCTGCTTATAGGCAGGGGTCTTCTGGTCTTCCTGCTTAGCTAAGGACAAGTTACCCATCTGAGGTTTCCCTGCCTTGGTACCTCTGACCACTGGGGTCAGCTGCCAGCCATACCAGGTCTGGTCTATAAGACAGGTTGTTTAGTTAGCATAGTTGGTCCACACTCAGAGCACTAACAAAAATTACTTGCTCAGCTGAGTTATGCAAAAAGTTTAGATGATTGTAATGTTTACTTTCTTCAAAAATTCCAGAATTATGATGTATCGCAGACAGAGTCGTCTCTTTCTTGGTGAGTGGACCAAGCAGGGCCTGATTGGGACGAGAATGCAGCCTTGGCACCCAAACCCCATCACCGCATATACAATATTGCCCCCTATCACAGGCAGATAGCAGTGCACAAGGCATCAACTTTTGTTGTTCTTGATACAATCATTTGCTAGACTAGACCTCAGACCAGACTCCTATACTTTTAGTCAGTTTATGACTGGGGAATATCTGTATCCGGCACAGAATAAGTTTGATCCCTTCTCCTAGATCCTTTTTTTTGTTGTTGTTGTTGTTTTTGTTGCTAGTGGGTTGCCATGGAAACCAGGACTATTAAATCCTGCCAAAGCCAGGCTGCCTGTCAAATGTAGTGGAAAAAAGTGCCCCTCTTGCCTCCTGGGATGTGGATGATGTAGTCGCGTCCTCCCCGCAGCACTACAAAGTCTCGCGTGTGCGCTGTGACGTCGCCTGCTGCCATGTGTGCAGATAATCTGTCCCTTCTGTAGGCAGATTTGCGGTGCTCATCTGTGATCGTGCTGATTATTTACACATGTGCCGGTGGATAACTTCATGACGCATGCGTGAAACTTTGTAGTGCTGTGTCAGAGGAGGCGAGAGAGGCAGACTTAGGGGCCAAAGCTGCTAGCAGAGATGGTCTACACCGCCCATCGAAGCGCCTATCAGACCGCCCTCCTTTATTTACACGCAGTGTGGAAGAGTTTTAAACTTCAATAGCTTTTATCTAGTCATACATCAGAGCAGTCATAATTGTAGTGCTGGTCTCGGGGTATGTTCACAAATAGCGAAAATTCTGCATCAAAATCAGCAGCATTTCCTCAAGAGAAACATAGTCACAATCTGCACCATCAGCAGAATTTGACTCAAGTTGATTTTAGCGGGTTCAGCACTCCCCCGCACATCACAATTCTTCATGCTGGCAGCGCAACCCCTTACCTGGACCCCTACGGCCTCTAGTCAGCGGCGCTGGTCTTGTGATGTCTCATTCTCATGCAAGACTCGCACAAAATTAGGACATCCAATAACTTCAAATTCGAACCTTTAGTCCAAGTGAAAACTTGCTGGATTCTTTTTCCATGGGAGTTCTGTTTATCTTGCACACAGACAGAACTTGTGTGGAAATCTCGGCAGAAGAATGTAGTTGAGCAGGAAGGTTACCGACATGAGCCTATCTGTACTGCTGTTTGGTGTTTGTTGTAACCTGCATGAAGCCCTTCTCTTCATTCTTACCCCAGCAGATCGGTACTTTTTGAGTTTCATTCACAAATACATCACCAGAAAAACATTGTTGAGTTCTGAGGGTTATTTTTTTCTTGTACTTAAAACCAGACAATATTTGGCAATCCTGTATTATTGTCCGTGTAATAGTGCTGAGTATCTCAGACATGTGACATCATAGATAGAATCTGATGCGTCCTCTGAATTCAGCACCCCAAAATTAGTTAAATTAACCTGTTTCCAAACCAGATACAGAAACTTTTTTTTGATGTGTTGACCGGTGTAATCATTCAGATTCTCGGCAGATCACGGGAATCTGAGCTATAATCGTTCCATCTCCAACCTCCTGGACTCTGGACTTCACGCTCTGAGATGCAAGGGATGAAATCTGCAACAACTAAGTAAACCATTTTATGCGGTTTTAGGCACTGCAGATCTTCGCGGGAGAGACCCCTCCTGCTTGGACATACCCTAAGATTTCCAAGGCCCCGTCATTACTGCTCTGCTATTAGTATCTTGCGGAGGGGTAGTTATTGTACCATGATGCTGTTTAAGTATATCTCTCATACTGACTCCCAAGCGACTCATCTTGTTATGGCAGCTTAGGTTTCAGCCGCTGGCCCATTATTTATCAGCAGGGAGTCTCCAATGGCCTCATTCAGGTAAATGAAGCTTTGGGGCCTGTAAAGCTCCATAACTGAATCCTAAACCTGGATTTTTAGTTTTTGCCCAAAATTACACTTTATTCAATAAATCTGACTACAAAACTCTGAAGGACGAAGATCAAACTTACGATTCTTCATCTCAACATGGTTGTAATTGTAGTTGCTTTCTGGTCTATAGATTGTATGATAAGTATCACACAATGATGGCAATGAATGTGAAGGTTAATGAAGCAGCTTCAGGCTGTTCTAGTAACTTACTGTATTACATGTTTGTGTCTGAAGGCGAGCGCTCTTCTAGGTGGGTGACCTCCAGCTGCTCATGCTGAAGGGTCTTCATGGTTCCTTCTGAGCCCCAACTCTGGCTTAAATGCCAAGAAGGACTCTTTGTTTCCATCATCACTGTGGGAAGTATAAGAGTAGCGGTTTCACGCTCCCAAACTCTGCTGTATCTTCTTCTGTTCGCACTTTTTATACAGAGGGTTGTTCCTGTTAGATTCTGTGAATCTGGCAGAGAAGAACACGTCCTGCTGCTGCGTCAGATGCTGCGTGCGGATCCAGCATTACGGGGGGATTCGTGCACAAGGCAGTCCTTCCAGGGAAGAATAGCAGATGTAATACACTGTCGTATGTAGGCGCAATATGGCAGCACATGAAATGCCCATGTCTCCTAAGTAGGGAGCTGCACGGACTCCTTGTGCCAACTGCATCCATGAGGCTTAACAGGAATATAAAATTATAATACAAGGGGATTAGAACATGAGTCGCTCATATATCAGCATGGGGTTGTAGGGAACTGCTGTTTCCCAGGTCATAGAAACTGATCATAATAGACTTGCCCAATACCATCGGGTTCAGATAGAGTTGTTTCAGTCCTTGCCCCTGTGTGGTATCAAAAACCCCAGGGGCTTGGTATAAAAACAAGCTGCCTGCAGATCCAGGTTGTGCCCCTAGAGGGAGCTGCTGTTATACTCTGATAAGGCCCGATGAACCCGACTGGATTTATGCTGCTGAATCCGCAGCCGCATCCGCACGGAGGAGCCGTAGCAAATATCTTTCAAAGCATGCTATGTACTTTTGCTTTTTCCTTCATACTCATGGAGGAAAAATTGCAGCATGCTCTATTTTGCTGCAGACGTCATGTGAAGGCTTCAACTTTTTTTGTGTGCAAAGACACAGGAAAATAGAGCGTACCGGTTATTAGTTGAGTGAACAAAATGCGCACGCAAAATTGGCGCATGTGAAGAAGCCCATTAAAATCAATGGGTTCCATTTAGTGCATCAACCAACCCACTGCTGGGGGCGTCGCCTGCCCCTTCCCAGCATCAGCCAACCCACTGCTGGGGGCGTCACCTGCCCCTTCCCAGCATCAGCCAATCCACTGCTGGGGGCATCACCTGGCCCTTCCCAGCATCAGCCAATCCACTGTTGGGGGCATCACCTGCCCCTTCCCAGCATCAGCCAATCCACTGCAGGGGGCATCACCTGGCCCTTCCCAGTATCACCTGCCCCTTCCCTGTCACTGACCCAGGCAAACCTATGTCTCTACCCCTAGTTCCGATGGAGACAAGATGCATCAGTACCATAAAACTGAGTTATACATGCAGGGTTTTACCCACACACTCAGGTGAGCCTGCCCTTACTAAAACCTCCTCATTTTCTTCCTGGGCACCTTGGATGGGATATTGGCTAAACTCCCCCATAATGTACCTGTATGCATGGGAGACAATATGATCTGTTGTTTTGATCTGTTCCACCCCTGCTTCTTACTGCTTCTTCTTCTATTGTACTCAGTCATGGTGGACACTTTACTCCTATTAGTTTTATTTTTAATCTTTACTCGTTATCTTTTTGCCGACTCCTGCAGTTATTTTAAATGTATATTCTCTTTAACCCCTCTTTGTTCCCATATTATGATATGTCTACCAAGTCTTTTGTTTTAGACCCGGGTTGCTGCCCCTCCAGTTTGTGTCGTTATGTTAAAGGGGTTGTCCCGCGCCAAAACGTTTTTTTTTTTTTTTTCAATAGCCCCCCCGTTCGGCGCGAGACAAACCCGATGCAGGGGTTTAAAAAAAAAAAAACGGATAGTACTTACCCGAATCCCCGCGCTCCAGTGACTTCTTACTTACCTTGCGAAGATGGCCGCCGGGATCTTCACCCTCGGTGGACCGCAGGTCTTCTGTGCGGTCCATTGCCGATTCCAGCCTCCTGATTGGCTGGAATCGGCACACGTGACGGGGCGGAGCTACGAGGAGCAGCTCTCCAGCACGAGCGGCCCCATTCAGAAGGGAGAAGACCGGACTGCGCAAGCGCGTCTAATCGGGAGATTAGACGCTGAAATTAGACGGCACCATGGAGACGAGGACGCCAGCAACGGAGCAGGTAAGTGAATAACTTCTGTATGGCTCATAATTAATGCACAATGTACATTACAAAGTGCATTAATATGGTCATACAGAAGTGTATACCCCCACTTTGTTTCGCGGGACAACCCCTTTAATTATGTCAAAATTATTTCAATAAAGAAATAACTTAAAAAAAAGAATGGCGCTGAAAAATAACCATTCGCATTTATATAAGCAGAAGGCAAGAAGTATAAACCAGCTTACCATGCTCGTCCCCAAGCCCAAACACATTAGGGTTTCAGACATAAAATCCCAGCTCGCTCTGTCAAACGCTTTATCGGTGTCAGGTAACAACAAGACCATAGGCAGGGAGGAACAGCGAGCCTGGGAGATTACGTTACTTGCTCCTGTTGTGATATCACAAGCTTCTCTCGAGGGCATAAAGCCCATCTAGTCTCTATGGAGACTCTGATGGAAGTACAGAGCCAACCAAATGGCTAATATTTTCTAGAAAAGTTGCAAATGAACATTTAGTAATGAAATTAGTCAATAACTCTTGACATAGAGAAGGGTCCTTACCCTGTTTTGGTAGAACTGTTAGATCAGCACACAATGTATCCAGTGGAGGGGTATCCCTCGATAAGACTGGCTTGATACCAGCTAAAAATTATGGGAGAAGGGAGTTAGAGAATGTTACATAATATTGTACGGCAAGGCCATGGGGCCCAGGTGGTTTACCTGTCTGAGATTCTGCCTTCTGCGAAATTGGGGTTTCCAGTGAGGTAACCGCATCAAGAGAAAGCCAACTTAAACCTAGGGCATAGAGATACAGGATTATAGATTCATGCAGGGTCTCTGAAAGACACGAAAAGAAGGTTATAAAGGAAGTGATAATAACCCTTAAAGGGGCCCATAATTTGTCCAGGCAGCCGTTGTCCCAATGAAGTAAAAGATAAGGAATGTACTGTTGTGTCCAAGTCTTCCCGAGGGCTCTGGCCAACATATTACTAGGTTTATTGCCAAACTTGTGAAATGCCTATGAAATTCAGTCAATACTGCTGCGGTTTGTGACAGACATAGTGAGTGGACTTGTTTTTGCAGTTGCGTTAACTCTGTCCCCACTGAAGGGTCTAGCGAGGATTTATGACTGTCCTTCAGAGTCCAGTTATGGGTCAATAACCCCTGCAGATGCACTCCACTTTTCTTTTTTATATGCGAGTCAATCCGAATGAGCATGCCCCTAATAAAACATAAAGGCTGAAATATTCCTGCAGGTCTCTAAAGACTTCTGCCCTAATCTGCATGTCTTGAAGAAGGAAATCATTGAGACACCAGTGCCAGCAAGTAGGGTGTAAGGTCAATATGTGGAGTGATAGAGAGATGAGGGCATGATCTGCAAAGGTTATGTTGTCTATGGAGGCTGATGCAAGGTGAGTGTTGAAGGAAAAATGATTTGATTCTGGAAAAAGAGTTATGTGGAGAGAAGAAGAAAGTAGAATCATAGACTGGTAGAGTTGGAAGGGACCTCCGGGGTCATCGGGTCCAACCCTATGCTTAATGCAGGATCACTAAATTATTCCAGACTCAGACAGATGTTTGTCCAGCCTTTGTTTGAAGACTTCCATTGAAGGAGAACTCACCACCTCCCATGGCAACCTGTTCCACTATAGCATATTTCTTGGTGATTGGATAGAGGATCCTCCAGATACCCACCAACTGGTATTCATAAAAGATTCCCCAAACCTTATGGTGAGTGGACAATGAGAGACTCGATGAGCTCCAGGACAAATCTAAGTGGCGGTCCATTGTGATGTTAAGGTGCCCCCTCCAAATTCACAATGCCTTCAAATTAGTCAGAGCCCACACCAATAAGGCGGCCTGTACAGAATTGTGAGAATTGAAGGATGCTCGAGTCACCATCATTTGTGCAAGTTTCTCTTTTGCATACAGATATGTATCTACATCATCCTGCCACATCTCCAAATGTTCCCAGGAGATAGATCAAGATATAAGGATGGAAATTCCCTCAGACTTGGAGGATGAACATGTACTGTGGTAGACATATAGAAATTGGGTGTTCGAAAACTTAGGTAGGGCATCTAAGCAAAAATGGGTTTCTTGAATAAAGGGAACATGCACCTTCTTCCATAGGAGACAGAGGGGGGAGGACGCTCTTCAAGCCCTGGGCATTAAGAGAGACAATATTAAGATCAATGCTACATGACAAACTGAGAAGGGGATAGAAGAGGGAGGGGCACTGAAGGAAAGTAAAAAGAAAAGACGGTGTTTGTAGGGAGAGCAAATATAGGAGGGCCTTAAGGAAGGGGGGCCTCTCAAACCAACAAACAATCTAAATAGAGGACGAGACTATTTTATTGTTGTGAAGGTGCGGACAGGGAAGCCTGAACTGCAAGGCATGCTACCCTATTCACTATCGCAACGCCCTAAAGGGGTAACGTAGAACAGAATAACAATGCTGATTCTAATAATAATAAACAGTGCTGAGAAAGAAAAAAATATCATGAACCTTAAAGTACTCGAAATACTACAATTGCAAAATCCATGTTCAGGAGACCAGGAGACCCAAGGACCTCTGGTGGTGAGCCCCCAGGGCCTGCACAGCACGTTCAGCATGTAAGAGTGACTCAAATAAGACTTCTGTCCGAAACTATAGGAAGCAAACATACTAAAAAGGCAATAAGGGCCATCTTACAGGAAAGTAGTTTAGTCTTAGTTATAAGGACGTGCAGATGACTGGTTAGAACGATCTGAAGCTCCCCGAGGAGGCCGTGGTTCTAACTGGTACACTATGAGGAGGGTCATCATGTGGCACTGTGAACACTTGAGAAATGGTCCTTTCCGGGACTGGAATAGCCAATTTATTAACAAAATGAAAGGCCCCTTCTAGATTTGCAGGTGAATGCACAATATATGAGCGCCCCTGTTTCCTTAAGTTAATCTAGAATAAATGGCCCCATCTGTATGTGGCACCTGTTGCCTTGGTCGCATATAGTAGTCAATGAACCAACTGCACATGCAGAATGTCAGTCTTATAATATCCGGTATTGGTGCACCTCGCAGATGACATCACAAGGGCAAGTAGAGTCCCTGCCTCTGGGACCTAATGAACTCTGTCCAACTCAACATCTATGTGTTCCAATCGGCCCAATACACTGTTGAAAATGTCATAGAGGTCCTCTGCAGGGACATCCTCAGGCTGGCCCTGCAATTTCAAGTTATTGCGTTGACCTCCGTTTTCAACATCTAGATGCAGGAGGAGATTTTTCATCTGAACTCTATGCAAGTCCAAGATATCTGACAAGTGGGACAGCTTAGCAGAGTATACAGAAGTCTGTTGTTCCAGAGTTAAGACCTTTTTAGAAAGGGCTTAGACAGACTGCAACACTGCTTGCACTTCTTTAGCCTGCTTCTCCTCCATGCATTGGAGTTTGAATGCTAGGTCTGCTATAGTTTGGCCAGGGTGTGGCTGATATTCAGGACCTCACTATCCAAGGTCTCAGAGGATTGTGACTCACCGGCCGAGGGCTGATGGGACCTGCAAGGGCTGGAGTCCCTTGGGGTAGCTGGCCACCCATTGGGTTCAGGTAGGTGGCTGCAGATCCACGAGAGGCATCTCTTAGTGGGCCACCAGGCTACAGGGAGGAGGGAGTGGCCACGTCCAACCGCTGCACCCAGGTTTCTGAAGGGGAGACTGAAGACTTGCCTGCGTCTATGGGGAGAGAGGCTAGACGAAGGCACTCTTGTGTCTGCAGAGTCAGAGCACTGACTGCTGGATGGTGCGCCAGCGACTCAGCTGCATCATACTGTGGAAACTGATAAAGAAGGGGTTCCTGTTGGTGGCTCATCTGGGTAGAGGTCATTGTCATGCAGCACTGTTGGTGCCATGTTGGGAGCAGATGCCGGGGAAGCAGAGGCGTAACTTGAAGCTCCCGGGTCCCGATGCAAAACTTGTAACAGGGCCCCCAACTATAATGCTTTACTTATAGTACTGGGTTCCCTATATGGAGAAGAGAGGCCTTATGGTCCCCCTAAGGCTCCTGGGTCCAGGTGCAACCGCATCCCCTGCATCCCCTATAGTTACGCCCCTGCCGGGGAGGATTAGGTGGTCTGTGATGCAGAAACTGGCTGAACTGGTAAGCTGGCGGGGCCGAAGGGCTGTTCTTCTTATATCCCTTGGCCGTAGCTGAAGCATATGAGGCGGAGTGAAAGCACCCAATTTCAGGCTATGCCATTTCGGAGTTCTGTGGAGCTGCTGCTTCAAGCCTCAACACTGAAGCTACGTCTCCCCCCTCCAATCCCCTACGCAATAATTTTTTTGCACATATATATTGTGTTGAAAACCTTTTTCCAATCCACCGTCTGACGTCTGAAGACATTATGATTTAAGGCTTTACAGCTCCGATGTTGGAAGACGTCTGTCAGGGTTTTCTTATTGTACATTGCCAGCCTCTCTGCTGTCGGAGCCTATCCAACGTGTCACCTCATGCAGTACTGGCTTTAGCCAGCAGATAGCGCCGTTGTATAACAGCAGATAAAGAGTAAGCCCCCTAGGAAAACAGGATACAAATTGGATTGGAAAGGGTTAATGCTACAAATCTTTCAATCTAGAGATGGTGGAGGTCTAACAGTATTGAGTACTTCACAGTTATAGTAGGGGACATTTTTGCAAGTAATAAAGACACAATACATGGCAGAGACCTGTGCGGGTGAGATTCTTTATGAGCTCCTGAAAATGGGGATTACCACCTGAAAACCAGAGCTTATAAACATGAAACAGGATGCAAACAGCAGCAAAACTGGGGGTAAGGAGAACCCGGTATATTTTAGAAAATTGGCTAAAAACTCAGATACAATTTAAATGAATATTATCCCAAACAAACTACATCCCACAAACACGTGTATATCAGGTCATTTTTGTTGGCAGTTTTTATTTTTGATTTCATCTTAGCCTTTTAGTCAGGGTTATTGCACATCTAGGGGCTCATTATTTGTTAGCTTCTAGTCCATAGGGATATAGGTAAAACTAGTCCTTAGTCCTATTATGGATTTGTACTCTACTATGACGCCATTCTTTAGGGACTAGCTATTGTGCTTTCATGATTGAAGAGATACATGTGGTTCCTGATGAGCTGTACCCTCCAGGGAGACATGTTGAACCGTACCGATGCATCAATGTATCAATCTGAACTAACGAATCTAAGAACCTACTTACCTATTAAGGTTTCTTCTTTGCTATCAGTCTAAACTGAGATAGGATTCAGTAGCAAATTAGGAGATTACCTTTTCATCTACTGTCCGGTGGAGATGAGGCTCTCATATTGGACCTGCGTCTCTTATCCTTGGGAATAGATATTGTGGATGGGCATTTTAGCGAGCCCTGGGTCTATGTATACCTCGCCTTAGGAGACAGATCAGGGTCTGTTTTTGACGCACCGTTGTGCTTCTGGGACTCGCTGTCTCTGCTCCTGGTCTGCTTATTATTATTTTTCCTCCTTATGGGGGTGGGTCCACTGAATGGGTCCACCCTTGATTTGTTTGTTCAGGGTATGCCCAGGAATCCCCATCAATCTGTGTCTGTTTTCAGACTGAGGATTATCGTGTCACTCGTACGTGTCTGTCTGAAGCCCTATATTCATATATATATAATTAATTTTTTTAATTGCATCAATTAATAAAATTTCGTTTTAAAGGCTGTCTATTCTGTGACGGGGGTATATTTCAGAAAGCTTGCTGAAAACTCAGGTACACCTTAAATGAATATCATTCCACACCCAATACCCCCCACTGACGGGGATATGATGTCATTTCTGGGGGAATGTTCTATTACTTTATTCTATAATTTATTGCATGCTGTTGTATCCAGTTTAGTTGTAAAATCGTGTTTCATGAATGATCGTACACAAATGCCGTTTAGTGCATTATATTATGAATAAGGAAGGATAAGGCGGAGAGATTTGGTTTCCAGAGCAACCCTGAATGGTTGGAAGAGAGTATTTTCTCCTAAGAGCTTTGCTTTCTCCTGGGCTTGCTTCCCGAACATGTGGCATCTATGTGTCGGCCAAGCAGCTGAGCATCAAATGTATTCAGAAGGAATGTAAAGCTGCTCCGACGCATCGCCTAGGAGGCCATTCATGGAGGGTAAGAGATGCTGGAAGGCTTCTTGTGAACTCATGTAAGGGCAGAGGGTGGCACTGTACTCCCAGAACAATGCCCGGGGGGCACCCCATACCTTGTACCTAACTATACAGTGCCGCTTGGCATCTGGGGGACAAAATTAACAAAAAGCAACAGCAAATTTTCCTGAAATATAAAAAAAATCTCCTCCCTGTTGCGCGGTGATGCTCGTAAAAAAGGTCGGTAGCCACTGAGGCCACTGATTGGCTGCAATCGGTCATGTGTCATTAAAGCACATTATCATTGGCAGTCTGTAAGTAAAAACCAGTGGGAGCATCTGTGATGGATCTGAGGGAGATTGGGGAGCTGAGTGCTGTTCATTTAGTTTTTTATTCTAGGACATTTTTTCCTTTTTTTTTAAACTACTTGAAAACCTTTTTAGGGGAACATTTACATACGGCGGCTTTTCCGCATTGGATTTTGGTATGGATTCAGATCACAATCCATACCAAAATCTGTCAAAATCCACATGTAACATGCAGATTTCACCCCATCAATTAAGGAAGGGAAGTCTAACTGAAAATCTGCAGCAAAAATTGACATTTTACAGGGGGAGAACATAAGAGAATGGAACTACAAGTCCCAGCCCTCTCATGCTGTTATTATGTGATATTAGAAGACATAACAGGGGGCGGGGGGGGTCACCTATGCGGAGGGGGGGGGTTACCTATGCCCTTTCTCATGTTATATGAGAGCTACTGCCAGAGGTTGACTCAATCTTTTGCCCACCTTCCACTCAGATCACATACTATTAGAGATGAGCGAATATACTCGTTTTGTGTAATTACTCGATCGAGCACCGCGATTTTCGAGTACTTCCGTACTCAGGTGAAAAGATTCGGGGGACGGCGGGGGGCGGGGGAAGGCGTGGCAGAGCCGGGGATAGCAGCGGGGAACAGGGGGGAGCCCTCTCTCTCTCCCTCTCCCCCCCCAGTCCCCACTGCAACCCCCCACTCACCCACGGCGCCCCCCAAATCTTTTCGCCTGAGTGCGGAAGTACTCGAAAATCGCGGCGCTCGGGCGAAAAAGGGGCGTGGCCGAGTAGGTTCGCTCATCTCTACATACGATCATAGATCTCACCCCAACACAGTCCATACACCCCAAAATCTCTTGGTCACCACTCATACACTATCCTCTAGCAGTCAAAGGATTAACACTATCTGAGCTAAGTGTTCAGAGCAACAAGGGGCAAAGTTATAAAAGTTTTTTGCAAATGTAAAAGTGCAAAAGTGCTTACAAAAAGATAAAAAGTAGACAAAATAAAAAGGTCATTCAGTAAATGTAAAAGAGTTATGAAAATAAAATGAAAAAAGGTACAGAAACCTAAACTTACAGCCAGTTCTTAAAGGGGTTGTCCCGCGCCGAAACGGGTTGTGTTTTTTTTCAACCCCCCCCCCCATTCGGCGCGAGACAACCCCGATGCAGGGACCTAAAGAAAAATCCGCACAGCGCTTACCTGAATCCCCGCGCTCCGGTGACTTCTTACTTACCGGCTGAAGATGGCCGCCGGCATCTTCTCCCTCCGTGGACCGCAGGGCTTCTGTGCGGTCCATTGCCGATTCCAGCCTCCTGATTGGCTGGAATCGGCACGTGACGGGGCGGAGCTACACGGAGCTACACGGAGCCCCATTGAGAACAGAAGAAGACCCGGACTGCGCAAGCGCGGCTAATTTGGCCATTAGACGGCGAAAATTAGTCGGCTCCATGGGAACGAGGATGCTAGCAACGGAGCAGGTAAGTGAAAAACTTCTTATAACTTCTGTATGGCTCATAATTAATGCACAATGTACATTACAAAGTGCATTAATATGGCCATACAGAAGTGTATACCCCCACTTGGTTTCGCGAGACCACCCCTTTAACATCTCTGTGTGAGGGCACGTGTATATATTGCTATATGTTTTCTTTTTATATCTTTATACCTGCGTGAAAATTTTATGCAATGTTTTGTGACAAAAAAACTTAAATATTCAAATACATAATATGCATTTTTAAAAAATCATATCAGATATGACAAAGAGCTTTTGCAAGGCGAAGAAGACTGTCTTGGGAAATTACAAAAAGGAACAAGATACAACGGCGATTAGCTTGGCAGTTTAAGGAACTTGCAACATCTTGTCTGAAGAAAAAAAAAGAGAAGTGTTTGCTGCGACTAAGGACCATGTGATTGATACAGCTGCCTGTCTAATTAATTTTTGCTGTGGACAGTATTATGGACATATATGATGATGCTATATATATCTGGACCAATGAGATGCTATATGCTTTGTGTTGCAACAGGAGGGGATAAAGCCCTGTGTAAGCAAGTAAAGTCACTCGCCATTACTCCCGTACAGGGAAGCATACCAGACCTGTGTGTGGTGTTTTTCCTTACCGTCGACCACGGGATTTTAGGGTGGGCTTTGATTGATGTTGTACTGATTTATTACCCTGACATCTGTACCTGAGGGTGGATGGAAAATGGCCCACACTCCAGCTGCATTGAGCTGCCCTCAGCAAATGTGACCCTATGTCATTGTTAAGCATACCTATTTCCACTTTCCACCATGGAGCTTAGATATGCACTTGCCCCAGAGCCCATTAAGCAAATCTCTGGCCTAAAGGCCCATTTACGCTGAAAGGTAATCGCTCAAAAATCGCTCAAACGTTAGTTTGAGTGACATTTTTAAGTGATCATCTTTGCATAACTCTAGGTAGCTAATTATGAATACTGCAGCAATAGCTCAGAGAACAAAGCAGCTGTTTTCTTTATACAAACAGCTGTATTGTTCTTGGACCTTTCAGCTAGTGTTCCACTGAGAACTGGCAGCGGGATACCAGCTGAAAGAATACTATCAGCGCCACCCACTGAGAAAATCAGCTTGCGGCGTTGATAACAGTCATTGGTGATTTTTAGCTTGCTAGAAATCACTGAGGAGCAAATAGTGCACGAAAAGTGCACGATGGCCGCATGTTTAGATGTAACAGTTATCGCTAAAAAGATGGCTTTTGAGCAAATTTAAGCGATAATAGTGTCTAAATGCGCCTTAAGACCTGGCAGCTAGGTTCAAAGGGGCAAACAGTTCAATTTCTTGCACTTCCTTCCCCCAGCTGGTAATAGGGGAGAGTGCATTTGAACCTTCATAGGTTGTCCAATTTGCATCTGGCTTCCTATTGAAATCAGATTGACCAGCTTTAAGTAACAAACATGGCACTCTTCTCCAAGGATGAAAGAAATGCCCCTAAAGCACCGTCCTGTAATAAAAGATATTGGCCAGTCCAAAGGGCTTTCAGGATATAGCACATATATGCAGTCATGACATAGTTTTATCACACAGAGTTTAAGAGAACTACTACTCCCAGCACATCCAGGCTGTTATAGGATGTCAGAAGGTAACATTGTAACATAGTATGTTAGGCTGAATGAAGACAATGTCCATCTAGTTCAGCCTGTTTTAACCTCCCCTTGTTGGTCCAGAGGAAGGCAAAAAAACAGCGAGCCAATTAGCTTCTATGGAGGAAAGATTTTCCTTTCTGACTCCATATGGCAGGCAGAGTAATCCCTGGATCACCATCTGAGATCAACATCCCCACTGGTCACCTAATGTCTATATCCTGTAATATCACAGCGCTCTATAAAGACATCTAGTCCCTTCTTAAACTCCTCTATAGATTCTGCCATCACCACGTCCTCAGGTAGAGAGTTCCACAGTCTCACCGCTCTTACAGTAAAGATCCCCCTCCTGTGTTGGTAATGAAACCTGCTTTCCTCTAATCGTAGCGGATGCCCTCTCGTTACCGTCGCAGTCCTGGGTATAAACAGATCCTGGGAGAGATCCTTGTATTGTCCCCTCATGGATTTATACATAGTTATTTGGTCGCCCCTTAGCCGTCTTTTTTCCAGGGTGAATAATCCCAGTTTTGGTGCCTCTCTGGGTATTCCAGTCCCTTCATTCCATGTATTAGTTTAGTTGCCCTTCTTTGAACCCCCTCCAGCACTGTAACATCCTTCCTGAGCGCCGGTGACCAGAACTGTGCGCAGTATTCCATGTGAGGCCTGACAAGTGCCTTATATAATGGGAGGATAATGTTCTCGTCCCTCGCCCCTATACCTCTTTTAATGCACCCCAAGACTTTATTTGCTTTTGCCACAGCTGACTGGCATTGATTGCTCCAGTTTAGTCTACAATCCACTAGTACTCCCAGGTCTTTTTCCATCTCACTTTTCCCTAGCAGTACCCCATTTAATGTATATTGGTGACATCCGTTTCTCCTGCCCATGTGCAGAACCTTACATTTATCCACATTGACCCTCATTCCCCCCCCCCCCCCAAGCCCCCAGCTTATCCAGGTCCGTTTGTAGCCGCACATTGTCCGTTGCATTGATTATCTTGTATAATTTTGTATCATCTGTAAATACTGATATCTTACTGTGCAGTCCCTCTATCAGGTCGTTGATAAATATATTGAACAGAATGGGGCCTAATACTGAACCCTGTGGTACGCCGCTAGCAATGGGAGCCCAATCAGAGTACGAACCATTTATTACCACCCTCTGCTTTCTATCTCTGAGCCAGTTCTTTACCCAGATACACACGTTTTCGCCCAGTCCACGCTGTCTCATTTTATACATCAACCTATTATGCAGCACGGTGTCAGATGCTTTACAGAAATCCAGATATACGAGATCAATAGACTCTCCCAGGTCCAACCTAGAACTTACTTCATTGTAGAAGTTGATCAAGTTGGTCTGACATGATCGACCCCTCCTGAACCCATGCTGATAAGGGGTTATACTGTTGTTTTCCTTGAGGTATTCTAGGATGGCATCTCTCAGAAACCCCTTGAATATTTTTCCAATCATTGAAGTGAGACCTACTGGCCTGTAGTTACCAGGCTCTCTTCTTGACCCCTTTTTGTATATTGGAAACATATTGGCAATGCGCCAATTCAGCGGTACAACCCCGGTCTCAATGGTGTCCATAAATATAAGAAATAGCTGTCTAGCTATCACGTCACTTAGTTCCCATTCGAACCCTTGGGTGTATTCCATCTGGGTGATTTATCATTTTTGATCCTCTTTAACCAGTTCAGCACTTCCTCCTGTGTTAGGCATGCAATATTTAGTAGGGGGTTCATTTTTCCCCCCTGCATTTCGTGTGACATTTTATTTTCATTCATGAATACACTAGAAAAAAAACCATTTAATAGATTTGCCTTCCCCCACATCATCTACTATGGTTTTTCCTGCATTATTTGTTAAAGGGCCAGTGCTTTCAGTGCAAATCCTTTTACTGTATATATAATTGAAGAATAGTTTAGGGTTATTTTTGCTCTCTTTGGCGATTAGTCTTTCTGCCTCCTCCTTAGCAATTTTGATCTTTTCTTTATATAGCTTGTGTTTTTTCCTGTACGATTTTAGCGCTTCTTCGCTGCCTTCTTGCTTTAGTAGTTTGAACGCTTTCTTTTTCTCATTTATTGCCCTCCTTACAGTCTTGTCGAGCCACATTGGTTTCCTTCTACTTGTAGTTCTTTTATTTTTAAAGGGTATGAACTGCTGACATGAGATAATTAGGATGTCTTTAAACTTCTCCCATTTGTCCTCTGCACTGTTATTTTTGAGGATGTTGTCCTAATTAATGTTACCAATAGTAGTTCTAAGCTGATCAAATTTTGCTTTATAAAAGTTTAGTTTTTTTTGTCGCTCCCTGGTAAGGCTTCTTGTTAAATGACAGCTGGAAATTAATTATATTGTGGTCACTATTTCCCAAGTGCCCCTCAACCTGCACCCCTGTGATTCTGTCCGCTTTGTTAGTTAGTACTAAGTCCAGAGTGGCCCTCCCTCTAGTTGGCTCCTGCATATTACGTTCGTGTGGGCAACTTAGCACCGGGCCCACACGATCGTGACCAAGAAGGATAGGGAACACAAGGAACTTCCACAGATTTACACCTCTCCCTATCTTCTACTAGGGTTAGTGACACACACCTACCTGACATCGCCCCTATAAAGGGCGGCCCAGCGGTCTTTGGATCTGGGCCCTAGCTCCTCCTAGTGACCACGCCACCAGAACAGGACACATAAACATGCCATGGACAACAGGACAGGGACAACTGGACAGAGTACGCTGACAAACAAAGCCGGAATCGCACCATACAGCAGCCAAAATGCAACCACTAATAGCAGATGGTAAAGCTGAATATAAATACAAGGTATTAGTTGACATTTTGATCAAAATATGGAAGCTAGCGGGCCACTTCATGGCTTCTGGCTATACTGCTAGTCCCTACACTAACCAGGAGTCCACAGGCACTGGACACAGTTCACACCGCAAGCTGCAACAGCACAGACAACAGGACACAAGTCACACAGCAAGCTGTACAGGACAGACAACAGGACACAAGTCACACTGCAAGCTGAAGTAACATGACTGCTAACCCTGAACACCAGACAGACACTGACAGGAGCTGGGTTTATGTGTGCTTCAGACTAAAGGAGATTGGCTGCTGGAGAATACCACACCCAGCCAGCTCAATCACTCACCACCTGTGGAGCTGTGCTGCTAAAAACCTTAGTACTACAGGTCCCAGCAGCACAACGTAACACTGCACAAGTTGGGTAAGGTAGTTATCTTTAATTGTTCTCAAGAACTTATCACCCTTGGGAGATTTGCAGGTTTCATCTTCCCATATTATATCTGGATAATTAAAATCCCCCATAATAATTACTTCATTGCGGTTTGACACCTCTTCTATCTGCCTTAATAGTAAGGTTTCAGTTTCTTCTGTTGCTTTTGGTGGTCTATAGAAAACCCCTATCAGGATTTTGTTATTTTTTTCCCTTCCCTGTATTTCTACCCACAGAGATTCCACCTGTTCATCTCCTGCAGCTGTATCTTCTCGTAGCCTCAGCATTAAGTACGATTTAACGTACATACATACCCCTCCCCCTTTCTGGTTTCCACGGTCTCTTCTGAAGAGATTGTAACCCTGTAAATTCACCGCCCAATCGCAGTTACCATCAAGCCATGTTTCTGTTATTCCTACTATATCTTGCTTCAAGCTCACCCACTTTACCGATCAGACTTCTTGCATTCGTAGCCATACAATTTATACGGTTGTTGTTGTTCTTTATATTCATTATGCTACTAATGGTGCTATTTGCTATTCTGTCAGTTCTGACTGTACTAACCCCACCCACTGCTCGACCCCCGTTTCCATTTCTTGGTCCCAAGTCGCTATCTACGCTGTCTACCCCCCTGTTTATCTTTTTGCCCTCCCCCCAGGTCCCTAGTGTCTTTCTAATGTGACTTGTGGTGCAGGTAGTATTTCCAATAAAACTACCTTGGAGGTCCTCGCCCTAAGCTTGGATCCTAGGTCCTAGAAATCATATTTGAGGAAAGAACTACAACTCCCAGCCTTTTCCTTGGCTATAAGATCGCACCCAAAAATACATTATCACAGGTGCTGTTCACTGCTGAGCTCCGCCCCTCATGACATCATGGCTAGTCCTTCCTTTCCACATTGTTATAGGTTCTTAAAAACCTCTCCACTGCTTCTGTTTGCTGCACCCCCCCTCCCTTTCCCACTAGGTGGCACCACCCCTGCCTCAACTGTATACACTGAATAGCTACTTTAAAAGGGTGCATTTACAGGGGCGAGTTTCATACGAGTGCGATAATAGTCTCACAAACTCGGAACGACATCACAGTTGCAAAAATGCAATTTTTATGCGAGTACAATGGGCTTCACGAGAAAAGCTCATCGCACTTACATCAGAGCACTGGTGACTTTCTCGCGCACGAAAAACGAGAGTGAAAATCACTTATTACTGCAAATGTTATTTATTGAATCACTTTCTGACTTTGCAGCGTACAGAATGTCAGTTGTACAACTACAGCTCTCAAAATCCGGATTCACCGCCATTTTCTAATGCTTGCAGTCTGTTAACCCTTTCCAATCCACTGTCTGACCTCTAAAGACATTAGGATTTAAGGCTGTACAGCTCCGATGTTGGAAGACGTCCGTCGGGGTTCTCTTACTGTATATTGCCAGCCTCTCTGCTGTTGGAGCCTATCCAATGTGTCACCTCATGCAGTACTGGCTTTAGCCAGTATATAGCACCATTGTATAACAGCAGTAAAAGAGTAAGCCCCCTAGGAAAACCAGGATACAAATCGGATTGGAAAGGGTTAAAGGGGTTGTCCCGCGCCGAAACGGGGTTTTTTTTTTTTCAACCCCCCCCCCCCCGGTCGGCGCGAGACAACCCCGATGCAGGGAGGTAAAGGAAGCTTACCGGAGCGCTTACCTTAATCCCCGCGCTCCGGTGACTTCAATACTTACCGCTGAAGATGGCCGCCGGGATCCTCTGTCTTCGTGGACCGCAGCTCTTCTGTGCGGTCCATTGCCGATTCCAGCCTCCTGATTGGCTGGAATCGGCACGTGACGGGGCGGAGCTACACGGAGCCTGCATTCTGCACGAGCGGCTCCATAGAAGATTGCAGAAGACCCGGACTGCGCAAGCGTGGCTAATTTGGCCATCGGAGGGCGAAAATTAGTCGGCACCATGGAGACGAGGACGCCAGCAACGGAGCAGGTAAGTAAAAAACTTTTTATAACTTCTGTATGGCTCATAATTAATGCACAATGTATATTACAAAGTGCATTATTATGGCCATACAGAAGTGTATAGACCCACTTGCTGCCGCGGGACAACCCCTTTAATGTTTTCTGCGGCGTCAAGGCATTTTTCTTCCATACGTAGTTGTTTTGGCTTTTTCTTTTCTAGGTATTGAGAAGGTGTTCAGGCCGAGGCGGTGACAGGCATTGACTTGTGAGGCTAAATGGATGTTCCTGCTACAGTCACCCCCCTATAGGAATGAGCATGAGATAAGATGTTTCATTACAATGAAGCATTTTCCTGTATGTTGCGTCATGTTGGCGTTGGTTCTGCTTGGATTTCATCTATATATCTCTGTCTCCTTTTTTCTGTTGTCTGTGTTTTCTCTGCTGCCTATGCATGTGATTTTTTGGTTTTACTCGTGTGGCCCATCGCAGCTGCTATTTTAGAGGGCTTGTGTCAGGAGGTATTCGGCTGTGAAAAAGGATTTACTTCCGAAACGCGTAGCTGCTGCTCCTCTGATGTTGATTCTGTGTTTTTAACTGGACTTTGCAATAAAGTGGAATTTTTCTATGCAGACTGCTGGATGCTGGAGCTTCTCAGTGCTTCCATTTAATTGAGGTCTGTACACTGGAGACCATCTCCGTGCTCTTGGTTTGGCATTGGATACATTGTACAAGGTGAGCTTGGACTTGCTTCTCTTTTGGTTTTGATGTTTATGCTGTAAGTAGTTCCTTTTCTTTCCTTTTTTAAACATTTTTATTCAGGGTTTTTAATATCAGGCTATGCTCACACTGTTTTGTGGAATGTGTTTATAGGGCCCTAGAGAGTAAATTGATGCTAAAAGTAAGGGTTAACAATTACAGTTATGCCTCGTGCCACGGCCGTATCGGTAAAATACTACAGGTCTCACTGCAGCGTTTTACCGATGTTTGTAAATACCTGGTCTGTTGACAGAGAGCTGCCGGAGACAGCGTACGGCTGCAAGTGCACTGCGCATGTCTGCGTATCACACGGGCATGTGCACTGTGACTTTTTAAAAAATTCCCCACTCTGTTTCATAGCGGGGTTGTATATGAAAACACTGCCCGCAGACAATGTATTGCGTATGGACAGCGTTTTATACGCCTCCTAGGCAAATGTATAGGGCTCACGTTGTGTCGTACGCAGAGAAATAGAGCATGCTTACACGCAGTGTCTACATGACATGTTGCTGACTTCTGGCTTCCCTTCTGACTTCGCTACCCGCCTCATCCATCTGTACTGCAAACCGAGACCTCTCGTTGCTGACTCCTAGCTCTTCCTTGACCACTCTCCAGACCCACGGCTATTGCATCTGAGGCCCCACCTTAGTGCCAGAAATCGCTACAATATGTATATCCGGGAATGTTAGGACAATGCAGTGAATTGATAAAATAAATGACTGGGTCCGGCTCCACTATGGAGGATAATTTATATGTTTGTATAACATCACCTGTGGGTACAGCAGTATTTATTTGGTTTGTGAGCGTTAACATCTATAGGACATAAAATCTATAAGACGCAAGACAAATGTGGGACATAATGACATAAGGAAGCAAAGAGCTAGCACCAGGTCAGGGGCCACAAAACAATGTGTTACAGAATGAGCCAAATTGAAAATCATGTTCCAAAAGGAACAAATAGCTGAACAAGACCACCACCTGTGGGAATAGCCTTAAGACTGCAACCCCTCCAACATAATTCATAGATGGAGTCAGGGGGGTAACTATAGGGGATGCAGGGGATGCAGTTGCACCCGGGCCCAGGAGCCTTAGGAGACCCATAAGGCCTCTCTTCTCCATATAGGGAGCCCAGTACTATAAGTAAAGCATTATAGCTCGGGGCCCTGTTACAAGTTTTGCATCGGGGCCCGGGAGCTTCAAGTTACGCCTCTGGATGGAGTTCACCTTGGCAATTCTAGCAGGGGCTAGCTAGCAGTGTTAGAATATCTTCTGTGAAGACTCCTAGTCTCGTAAACCATTCAAGATCGTTTTGGTCCAGCCTTCTTCCATTCTTTAAAGGGGTTGTCCCGCGCCGAAACGGGTTTTTTCTTTTTTCAATAGCCCCCCCGTTCGGCGCGAGACAAACCCGATGCATGTGTTGAAAAAAAAAACGGATAGTACTTACCCGAATCCCCGCGCTCTGGTGACTTCTTACTTACCTTGCGAAGATGGCCGCCGCGATCTTCACCCTCGGTGGACCGCAGGTCTTCTGTGCGGTCCATTGCCGATTCCAGCCTCCTGATTGGCTGGAATCGGCACACGTGACGGGGCGGAGCTACGAGGAGCTGCTCTCTGGCACGAGCAGCCCCATTCAACACGGAGAAGACCGGACTGCGCAAGCGCGTCTAATCGGGCGATTAGACGCTGAAAATTAGACAGCACCATGGAGACGGGGACGCCAGCAACGGAACAGGTAAGTGAATAACTTCTGTATGGCTCATATTTAATGCACGATGTACATTACAAAGTGCATTAATATGGCCATACAGAAGTGTATAACCCAACTTTGTTTCGCGGGACAACCCCTTTAAGTGATAATGTTGTTTAGGTCTTGTTCCCACATTTGCATGTGTGAGGATTTGCTCTGGCATGCCAAAGAAAAGGAATCATTAAAACAGAGAAACTTTTAGATGTTCTGGTAGACGGGGAGGAAAAGATCTACGCAGACCTGGAGAAAAAAGTCTTATTAACATTTAAGGAATGAAGAGCATGTTGTAATCATAGAAAGGCAAGAAAACAAACTCTTTGGAATCTGGAACCGATTGCATAATATGAAAAACTCTAGTATAGAACCATTTTTGTATAAATACCAAATTTTCCTTATGCCCATAGATTCCCGAGGTCCAAATTCAAAATCCATAAGAATAGAGGATAGAAAACATAGAGGAAGGATCGAGATCGGGACCAAGGAAGTAGATGAGGAGTCATTGCTGTCGATGAGATCGGTAGGGAGTGGAGTGGTAATGGAACAGGTTTAATGGCCAGGTGGGTTATCAAGGGGACTCCAAAAGTAGTTGATTCTTTTGAAGTCCATTTTTTGTATGGAGAGAATATCCACCAGTGCTTAATTTGGTCTAGGATTGCTGCAGCAAAATATTGTTTAACATCAGGTGCTTTCATGTCTCTTACTTTACAGGGATTAGCTAAGGTGGAAAAGTTACTGTACATACTCGAGTATAAGCCTAGTTTTTCAGCACATTTTTTGTGCTGAAAAAGCCCCCCCCCCCCCCCCGGCTTATACTCAAGTCAGGGAAGGCTTAAAAAAACCCTCCATACTCACCTCCCAGCCGGCATCTGTGTCTCCAGCGGCGGTGTGTCAGGCTGCTTGAATTCTCTCCGCTTTCATCCCCCGCTGTCCTCTTTGCTCGACTCTGTCATCCCCCACTGTCAGCGGTGTGGAAGTAAGTGCTGTGATTGGATCGAGCGTCAGCCAATCACAGCCGGTTCTCGATCATTCACAGCCAATCAAGCTGCTTTAAAATTCTCCCTGCTGTCATCTCCCTGCTCGGCTTTCAAATCCCCTGCCGTCAGTGCTGTGTAAGTAAGCGCTGTGACTGGATCGAGCGCCAGCTGTAATTGGCTGGCGGTTAATCCAATCACAGCGCTTACTTACACAGCACTGACAGAGCCAAGCAGAGAGGACGGCAGGGGAATGACAGCGGGGAGAATTCAAGCAGCTTGTCGCACAGACACAGATGCCGGCTGGGAGGGGAGTATGGAGGTTTTTTTTTACCTAGTATATACTCTAGTAATAGCTCGGCTTATACTCGAGTCAATAAGTGTTCCAAATTTTTGTGGTGAAACTTATTGTCTTGGCTTATACTCGGGTTGGCTAATACTCGAGTATATACGGTAATTCAAGTATGTGAGCCTCCCCAAATAAATGTATTAAGGATGATCTGGAGTTTAGAAAAAAAGGAGTTTAGAATATGAATCGCTATGGTTCTAAAAATCTATAGAATGAGCAGTAAGATCATAGGTTTAACTGCTGCTATTGCTCCTGCCCAAGAAATAAAAGGTTTTTGAAAATAGTTTTGAATTTTTGGGATATGGGTAAATATGGGTTGGTAATTTTTGATGAATGTAAGGGAACTAGGGCTTGTTAAATGAATACCTAGATAAGGTATGAAGTAGTCACTCCAAACAAATGGGAAGGAGTAAAGACCCATTTAGACACAATATTGCTCAAAATTTGCTCAAAAGCCATCTTTTGAGCGATAATCGTTCTGTCTTAATGCGCTGTCATCATGCACTATTCGTTCATCGCTCACTTCTAGCAAGCTAGAAATGAGCAATGAGCTTTATCAGTGCCGCATACTGATTTTCTCAGTGGGCACCATTGATAGCATTCTTTCAGCTGGTATTCCGCTGGCACTTCTCAGTGGGATGCCAGCTAAAAGCTCTGAGAACAAAGGAGCTGTCAGCTCAGCGAGACACTGCGAGAACAAAGCAGCTCTTTGAATATACAAAACAGCTGCTTTGTTCTTGGAGTGATCGCAGCAGTATCCCTCTCCACCTGCATACCTCTTAAGTAGTTAAACTGTCGTTTGATGGAATTTTGAGCGATCATCGCTCTGTGTAGATGGGCCTTCAGTTATATGTTGCCTAATTTAAAGGGGTTGTCCCGCGAAACAAAGTTGGGGTATACACTTCTGTATGGCCATATTAATGCACTTTGTAATGTACATCGTGCATTAATTATGAGCCATACAGAAGTTATTCACTTACCTGCTCCGTTGCTGGCGTCCTCGTCTCCATGGTGCCGTCTAATTTTCAGCGTCTAATCGCCCGATTAGACGCGCTTGCGCAGTCCGGTCTTCTCCCTTCTGAATGGGGCCGCTCGTGCCAGAGAGCTGCTCCTCGTAGCTCCGCCCCGTCACGTGTGCCGATTCCAGCCAATCAGGAGGCTGGAATCTGCAATGGACCGCACAGAAGACCTGCGGTCCACCGAGGGTGAAGATCCCGGCGGCCATCTTCGCAAGGTAAGTAAGAAGTCACCGGAGCGCGGGGATTCGGGTAAGTACTATCCGTTTTTTTCTTTAAACCCCTGCATCGGGTTTGTCTCGCGCCGAACGGGGGGGGCTATTGAAAAAAAACAAAAAACGTTTCGGCGCGGGACAGCCCCTTTAATTATCAATCTGGACACTTAGTAATTGAGATTGTGTATTATCTTGTAATTTTCCAATGTCGGAGAGTAAACACTGCACCTGCCCCAAGGAGAGAACCTGTCAGCCCTAGAATAACATCATCAGCATAGAGCCCTATTCTTTGTTCCTGATGTCCTATTGTTTTATTCCCTTACTGTCTTTATTAGGTCTCATCTGTACAGCGAAAGGTTCCAAAAGAAGGGCAAAGATGAAGGGACATCCCTGCTGAGCGCCATTTGAGGTTGTAAACCAGGGAGGAAATATACCCAGAAGTAAAACCCATGCAGGAGGAGCTGAGTACAGTGACAAAATTGTGGATTTAATGGGACCCAAGAAACCAAATGTTACCAAGGTGGCCTCCAAATAACCCCAGTGAAGCGGGTCCAATGCCTTTTCTGCATCCAAGGATAGGAATAAGGATGGCATACGACCTAGCTCAGCAGTTCTACTGTGATTCCAGCAGGAGCCAGCCTTTGTGGAGGAAATCCCACTTGGTCTGCAGCAACCAACATTGGAAGGGTAGTAAAAGGATCGGTTACTAAGGACTTTAGCCTAAATCTTAACGTCCGTATCCAATAAAGAATTAGGATGAAAATTGGCTGGAGTTGTGGTTTCCTTGGCGGGTCTGGGTAGGGCAGCGATAAGTGCGTCCAACATTTGTATCTCCAAAATAATTTTATTAAATCATTGATACATCCTTAAGAGCTCCGGAGATTCCCCTCGTGGGGGGTGTAGTAATGTCACCGAAATATGAACAGTACATTTAACGTCCACACAGGATATCAAACCTTACTGAGCGAGGTAAATAGTCCTCCACCCCCCCCCCTTTTTTTAATATTGCAAAAGTCTTCTTTCTTCTCCTCGCTTGTTCCCCCTCCGCACCTTCTCTCTCCCTCCTCCTCCAGCCGGGGAAAGCTACGTTCAAAGAGTAGGACCTCAACAGCCTTCACGCCCAAAAATCAAATTCAGCCCCCCTCCATCATGAGGTCTTCCAACATTTTTGAAGGAAAGGCACCTCCCGTCTGTGAGACGACTTTTATAACCCGGCAGGTTTCGGGTGGTTTCACATGTCGCCCCGCGTTCTGCTTTCCCGCTCCATTCAGGGAGCAGAAAAGGGGATTCCCCGCAGCCAAACAGTTACGTTTCTGGACAGAACGGAACAGCGCCGGTCGCACCCTATTGACTGGGATCTGTCCACTGTCCGCCCTTCTGCCCAGCTTTTGGATGGAAGACGAAGCACTGTGGGGGAACCTCTGTCCGGAGGGTCCAGTGCAGATGTGTGAGATGCAGCAGCTCAGCTTTATTCCCCCTGGAAGTAATGCAGTCACCACAGCGAAGTACCTGTCCTACAGGTGTCCCTCCAGTGGTCACAGATGGGGTCTTCTCTGTTATTGCACTCTTTCTCTTTCCTCTTCTAACTGGGTGCAGAGCGCCATGACACCTTCTTCCAGCCACAACTCAACCCTGCGCACACTCCTCGTCCCTCTCTCCTACCCCTTTATGTGCCTCACACAGTATTACCGCCTCCTGAGGCCCACAAAGTGTGAGCGCCCCCACCTGGTAATAATTTCCCCACCTCAGAATAATAATGCCTCCTTTGCATCCCACAGATGTCAGTAAAACCTACACCAGCAATCCCCCCAGCTGATCGCTGGCACAGTTGGGGGTCTGATGCATTGGCTGCACATGTATGAGGGGGATCTGACGCTGCGGCTGCACATGTATGAAGGGGGTCTGATGCAGCGGCTGCACATGTATAAAGGGGGTCTGACGCAGCAGCTGCACATGTATCAAGAGGGTCTGACACAGCGGCTGCACATGTATGAAGGGGGTCTGACGCAGCGGCTGCACATGTATGAGGGGGATCTGACGCTGCGGCTGCACATGTATAAAGGGGGTCTGACGCAGCAGCTGCACATGTATGAAGGGGTCTGACGCTGCGGCTGCACATGTATGAAGGGGGTCTGATGCAGCGGCTGCACATGTATAAAGGGGGTCTGACGCAGCAGCTGCACATGTATGAAAGGGGTCTGATGCAGCGGCTGCACATGTATGAGGGGGATCTGACGCTGCGGCTGCACATGTATGAAGGGGGTCTGATGCAGCGGCTGCACATGTATAAAGGGGGTCTGACGCAGCAGCTGCACATGTATAAAGAGGGTCTGACGCAGCGGCTGCACATGTATGAAGGGGGTCTCAAGCAGCGGCTGCACATGTATGAAGGGGTCTGACGCAGTGGCTGCACATGTATGAAGGAGGTCTGACGCAGTAGCTGCACATGTATGAAGAGGGTCTGACACAGCGGCTGCACATGTATGAAGGGGTCTGACGCAGCGCCTGCAAATGTATGAAGAGGGTCTGAAGCAGCGGCTGCAAATATATGAAGAGGGTCTGACGCAGCGGCTGCACATGTATGAAGGGGGTCTGACGCAGCGGCTGCACATGTATGAAGGGCTTCTGACGCAGCGGCTGCAAATGTATGAAGGGGTCTGACGCAGCGGCTGCACATGTATGAAGGGGTCTGATGCAGCGGCTGCACATGTATGAAGGGGTCTGACGCAGCGCCTGCAAATGTATGAAGAGGGTCTGACGCAGCGGCTGCACATGTATGAAGGAGGTCTGACGCAGCGGCTGCACATGTATGAAGAGGGTCTGACGCAGCGGCTGCAAATGTATGAAGAGGGTCTGACGCAGCGGCTGCACATGTATGAAGGGGTCTGACGCAGCGGCTGCACATGTATGAAGGAGGTCTGACGCAGCAGCTGCACATGTATGAAAGAGGTCTGACGCAGCGGCTGCACATGTATGAAGAGGGTCTGATGCAGCGGCTGCACATGTATGAAGGGGTCTGACGCAGCGGCTGCACATGTATGAAGGGGTCTGACGCAGCGGCTGCACATATATGAAGGGCTTCTGACGCAGCGGCTGGTATCAGGGCTGGCAGTGATGGGTTCCCAGCAGACAGCCCAGCGCGGCGTACAAGGAGCTTCTCGCCAGGCATCCGCTGCTGATGACAGCTCCTCCACAAGGTACCACACTGAGCCCCGCCCCCGCCCCGCCCCCGGCCCCGCCCCCGTCTGACAGGCACCGCGGCAGCAGCCGTACACTCTCAGGGCTCGCGGAGAGCCGCTCCCTGGCAGACCCCGCCCCCGGCTCCGCCTCTCCCGTTATTCTCTGCTGGGTCATCGCCTTCGGCACGGTGTTTCCGGTGGTGAGAGCCGCCGTGCTCCGCGGACTGACCGATGCTTCCCCGGCTGTTCCTCTGACGGTCCTCCCGACGACGAGTCATGGTGAGCGGATGCTTCTCTGCGGGGACAATGGATGGGATCGGCGGCGCCGCTTGTCCGCGGCTGGATGGGTGGGCTGCAGCCGGGGGGCTCTGGGGATGATGTCATGCGGTGTGAGCGGCGGGGACCGCGGCTCGGTGTGAGCTCATCGCCGGGGAGGCGGCGGGCAGACATGGCGGACAGATAGATGGATCCAGCGCCGTGCTGCAGCCGGTGAGCTCATGTCTGCCGGGGTGCTCGGGGGTCCGCGCTCATGTCTGCCGGGGTGCACTGTCGGCGACATACTGGTTTGTGAGGTAAAATGTGTTTGTATGAGGTAATCTGCGAGGTACCCTGTCGGCGACATACTGGTTGTGATGTACCCTGTCGTCGGCTCTCGCTGTGCATTACCTCACTGACATACAGACGGGCGGGGGGAATTCTCGGCTGTCGTGATAGTGATGTGCACCGCGGTGTCGGCTGTGCATTACATCACCGATATACACAGAGGAGGGGAGGGGGGGCTCCTGACGGGCTGTCATGACAGTGAGATGTACGGCTGCATTACCTCACAGGGTGGGGGGGGGGGCTCATCTGTCGTGACAGCAGCATGTCGTGCCTCAGGCTATCACCTTGCCCGGTGGATCATCCCCTGACGGATTATTTGCGGCTGCCGGTTTTGGGGAGAACAATGGCTTAGTCCTGCAGGATTGTCCCTCCGTGTCGCCCACCGCGAGGACCATCTGCTGTCCTGATGGGGGAGGGCAGCTGATCCCAGAGCCGCATTCCTCCTCCGCCGCCGGAGGGAGGGGGACACGTCCTCCATTGTAGGCCGGAGAGCCGCCGCCGCACATTAATAATGGCGTTATCAGGCGGCGGCGGCCATTCATGCCGGCTGACTGACAGCTGCTGCCTGTTACATAATCAATGGAGGCATCCCTCACTTGTGGTTGTGATTCATGGCGCTGGCACGGGGGGCGTCACAGCGCAACGCTTCCGAGTGTGAGGACCCCCAGCGTGCCGCCCTCAGAGGACTGGCGAGGGGCTGCGGGCGATGTGGGCGCTGGAGAAATATCCATGCGGAAGCCAGAAAGGTTCACACTGCGCAGCAGGTGGGAGCGTGAAGAAGATACACGGCGCTGGGGCGGGCGCAGGCGGCACTGAGGAGGGCGCAGGAAGGCTGGCACACACAGCGTTCAGGCGGGTGCAGGCGGCACTGAGGTGGGCGCAGGCAACACTGAGGCGGGTGCAGGCAGGTGGGCGCAGGCGGCACTGAGGCGGGTGCAGGCAGGTGGGCGCAGGCGGCACTGAGGCGGGTGCAGGCAGGTGGGCGCAGGCGGCACTGAGGCGGGTGCAGGCAGGTGGGCGCAGGCGGCACTGAGGCGGGTGCAGGCAGGTGGGCGCAGGCGGCACTGAGTCAGTGTCCCAGCGCTCATGCACAGCGGTAACTGCATACGGGCGGCGGGGCACTCGCATCTATTGACTAATGGAATCCCAGATGGCGCACGCTGCGATTATCTTCTGCGCAGGTGATATCTGATCGGTGCCCGCGAGGATGGATGAAAATGCATGATTTTATAATGTCCGAAACGGCGATTGCGGATTTCACGATCCGTTCGTGTGAGACCCCCTAATAAAAGCTGATGCCCCCCAGATAATGTACCTAAAGGAGGAAAGATAAGACGACCTGATCTTAAAGTGCCGTTAATGCCAGGGGGGGGGGACTCGTCACATGATGGGAGCCTCGTGGACTGGGCTGGTAGAGCGGCCGGCGGGTCCATGGATGCCATGGTTATACCCACCGCTCGCCCCGATCCCTCGCTCTCCATCCTCAGTCGTTGCTTGGTGCATATAGCGGGAGGATCGGGCCGGCCGGCTGCACATGTCTAAGTAGGCTGCAAGATGCCAGCAGGGCAACTAATACACCCCCAAATCAGCCTGTCCGCCCCTGGGAGGCCATACTGCAGTCTATGGGAGCTACAGGGTCTCATCCCATAAGGTGAAGACAAGGAAAAGAAATGGGAATTAACCCTTTCCAATCCACCGTCCGACCTCTGAAGACATTATGATTTAAGGCTGTACAGCTCCGATGTTGGAAGACGTCCGTCGGGGTTCTCTTGCTGTATATTGCCGGCCTGTCTGCTGTCGGAGCCTATCCAATGTGTCACCTCATGCAGTAC
Source organism: Eleutherodactylus coqui (assembly GCF_035609145.1). Lineage (NCBI taxonomy): Eukaryota > Metazoa > Chordata > Amphibia > Anura > Eleutherodactylidae > Eleutherodactylus > Eleutherodactylus coqui. Next base: position 220,570,164 of record NC_089843.1, read on the forward strand.
TGGCTTTAGCCAGCAGATAGCGCTGTTGTATAATGGCAGAAAAAGAGTAAGCCCCCTAGGAAAACCAGGATACAGATTGGATTGGAAAGGGTTAAAGGCTAAAAATTCATTTAGATTCACGAGAAACTGAGCAATTCTGCAGCCATAAGAGGTGAACAATGTGCCCCGTCCGCCCGCACCCGGCGTGTCCCAGCTTCCCGCACCCGACGCGTCCCGGCTGCCTGCACACCCCAGTCCAATCTGTGAACATATCAGTGTACGGTGAATGGTGGCGGCTGGGGCGATCCCTGATCCGCTCCGCCTTCAGTCACTAGCAGTGCCTGTTTCTGTGTAAAGGCATCGGAGCGATCATTGCTGGGACGACCTGTTGGGCAAGCGGCCCCTGACGGGTCGTCCTGTATAAGAGGCACCCTAAGGGCTTCTGCACACTGGCGAGGGCGATATCACGTGGTTCATGGCCCGATCTCACCAGCGCAGTCCTGAAAACCCCCCGGGTGCGAGGCATTTTCACAAGCATCAGCCTTGTATCCCTGTGGAGGTTCCCCTCATCCCCGCTGGGGCTGTCACAGCCGCAGCAGGAGATTGTGATCCTCTCCCACTGAGAACACGTGGAAACCCCTGGATCAAAGGTGTTACATGTGAAAACAGCCGTGCATCCCCGCGGGGGTCTCCTTCATCCCCGCGGGGGTCTTCATCCCCCCTGGGGGTCTCCTTCATCCCCGCGGGGGTCTTCTTCATCCCCGCTGTCACAGCCACAGCAGGAGATCGCGATGTTCGTCACTGCTTTCAATGGGGGCCATTGCTGCTGCCGCCGACCCCGCTGTGAGCAAGATGAAACCCCTGGATGATACAGCCTCGTGCCCCAGAAGGAATCCCCTGCGGCCGCTGTCACAGCCGCGGCAGGGGATCACGATCTGCTCCCATTGCCAGTATGCAGACTCCCTAAGCGATTGACTAACTGACGGACGGAGCGGACCTCCTCTGCCTGCCTGTATCTGTCGGCCCGGCCACTCTTTGGTCTGCCGGTTTCCTCCGGCGCTGTGAGGTTTGTTTACCGGCTTCCTGTGAGAACTGGATGGCTTTTATATGTTTGCTTGCAGTCGTAAACCCCAGTAGGTGAGAGAGCATTGTGGGTAAACGCGCAGGACGGTGAAAAGGAAACGACATGTAAACAATGTAGCAATGTGGAATGTATCAGAGTTCATGTCCGGGCCGCTCACAGGCTCCTCCCCCCAGCACAGCGCTCCCATGGGTTTTAATGGGGCTTCTCTGACCCGTTCGTAACGCCGCGATATTCGAGCGCTTTCTGTTCTATTTCTCAGTGTTTTTGTGTTTTAACGTACCCCATTATAATGGTGGGGCGCACTAAAAGCGCTGTCAAATGCTGTGACCTGCATTCAAAAATGCCGCTTAAAATCGCGGCTAAATGCCGCGGGTTCCTAATGGCGTTTACCCGAATGCATGTGTGGAGTAGCCAAAGGGGTCGTCCGAGTCACCGACACCCCTGTCCCCAGATCCCCCAGGCAGCGATTACTCACCTTTCTCCTCTCACCTGCTCGTTCCCGCCGCAGGCTTCGGCCTCCCTGTGATGTCACAGGCTGAGCCCGCCCACAAACAAGTCGGAGCAGCCAATGACGGTGCTCAGAGTTCACGGCTGAGCGATGTCATTGGCTGCCGCAGCAGGTCTAGGGGTCGTCACAGCAGCCTGTAAACAAAGACAGCGGCGGCGGTGGACAAGCGGGGAGAGTTGAGGAACCGCTGACTTGTTTTACTGCAGGGGTTTCCCTAACTCAAACATCCCCTTTAAGATTAAGGCGGCACTCATATCTGTATTTTGTCTTTCGGTCATAAATCCGTTTCTGTTCGTTTTTTCTCAGCAGAGAATTAACAGTCGTCCGTTTTTTTCACCATTAATTCCAATAGGTTTCCTGACCCCGGAGCGCCGGTGGAACGCGGTCACTTCGCTTCCGTTTTTTTTAACTGAACAAATAGCACAGCAGATTGAAAACAAGTATTTATATAAAATAAGCCCAATATATTTTCCTCGCTCTTCGTCCAGCGTGCGGAACAACGCGCCCCGCCGAAAACACGGAATAAATAACCATTCTGGGGGAATTCGCTGTCCGTTTGTGGCGCGCCTTATTTATGCTACAACTTGCATCTTTTCTTTGCAGCCACCAGTTTTGATAAGTGATTTCATGACTTTAGGACTGACCAAAGTGCGCCAAATTTACTAAGAGTTGTTCGCCTTTTAATAAACCCAGCGCACTTAACTCCAGGGAACTGCAGTTTAAATCCCGATTCACTTGTGTGCGCAATACGCAGCGAAGAGAACGTATTGATTTCAACGGGTTCACAAGCGCGCATTATGTGTGCGCAATTCCGTCACAGCAATCCGCAGCTTGTTGTATTGGCCCGTGCATTCACGCAGGGAAAGACGTCGTGAAACTAATTGGCCGTTTCACTGGCTGAGCGCGAAAACCATAGAAAATGCAGCTGATCTCACAAATACGCAACGCAAGATGTGGCGCCAATGTACGCATAAGTACGCGCACGCTCCTGTAAATCTGTGTCAGATCTCCCCCGTGATCTCGATGCAACCGAGGAATTTACAGAGATTTCTTGAAATCTCCTCCACATTGCTGGTGAAGCTGTCGGGGCCCCGTGTGACTGAGGGCCAAGCTGACTGTGGCTACGGAGATCACGGGGTCCGGACCCGTCGCCATCGGGATGCTGAGAATGGATTGTCAGTGCGAGAAGTGTTTGCCACAAATGTTGCCAGTCCCTGGGCTCCTTGGAGCCGGAGGGCAGTCCGTCTTTGGACCAGCCGTCTAGCTAAACCTCTGCACAGAGTTGAGCGTTTCTCTTGCCCGATCCGAGGATTCCACAATCGCAGGATGGTTTCTCCCAAGGAACCGCCTGAGTCTTATGAAGAGCTTGTGGAGAGCGTTGGCTGGACGGCGCTGCTCCTCCGATGGTCCTTCATGGCTGCACAGATAATTCCCTAATACGCTCCTCCTATTCCGTGCGCCGGCCGCCATGGCGCTGGTTACATCTCATCGCCAAACTAGCTGATTTTAATACCGAGCCAGATTTCTGCAGTCGGAGGAGGACGGCGGCGCTGGGGATGTGACATCTTGCAGCTGCCGGCTCAGGGCGGTCATGTGGCTCTGAAACCTGCTAGTCTTCAGCCGTTACTATATACAGTAATGTTGTTGTAGATCCCTGCAGCCAATAATCTGGGAAGTCTCCTAATCCTGCACTTCTGCTCAAAACTGATGTATCAAAAAGAGCGGCGTTCTCTATAGCAATCAGCTTTAATGTCTGAGGCGGCTTTATTTAAACACCGTGTTTTAAAGCGTTTGTAACGCACCCCCATCATTGCAATGGGTGACGGGCACTAAAAATGGCTGAAACGCACTAATATAGAGCATTAGAAGCGCCGCGGTCAGACACTCCTCTGAGAAGCCCTACTGAAATCAATGGAGACGGTTTACAGCGTTAAGCGCTGTGTTTGAAACGCTGTAAATAAAACCGCCCGTGTGAGAGCGTCCGCAGTGCCCTCGGCCAGTGTAACCCACAGTCGGGTTATATGGGCAGCAGGAACAGTTTTCTCTTTTAGACCGTTGCATAGATCGGCCCCATAATGTAATGAAATGTATTTAATTTATTTTTTTTTCCTGGCCGGCTATTTTGAGCGCCTTTCGCTACACTTGAAGGGGCAGTATCACAACTGTTGCTGACAGCTGACAGCTGAGTTAGCTCTAATGGTGGCAGTTAACTGTTTAGGTGCTGCAGTCAAAGCTGACTGCGTGTTTAAACAGCTGGAGGGGGACCCTCTCCTGCACCCCAGCGGCACCCCTTGCAGCACAATCTGAGGGAGCCAATGGGCTAGCCTAGCATTCCATAGTTTACATAATGCTCCCAGGTCTGCCACACATAGATGCCTATCACGATCTGCCCAAGGCAGGGCTTGAAAGGAAACCTCAAACATCGCTATATACTGCAATACTGAAGTATTGCAGTATATAGAACAAGCGATCAAATAATTGCAAGTTCAAGTCCCCTGAAGGCTCCAGCGCACTAGCGAGGGTCATATCAGTCCAGTATCGCCCTCACAGTCCTTCTGAAAACCCCCTGGATGCGAGGCGTTTTCACAAGGAAACAGCCTCGCATCCCTACGGAGGTTCCCTTCATCTCCGCCACCGCTGTCACAGCCGCAGCTGGAGATTGCATGTTCTCCCATTGTTTTCAATAGGGCCGGCACCACGGCCACCGGTCCCATTGAAACCGTAGATCAGGGCTAAAGGAATCCCCTGCCACAGCTGAGGAGCACACGGCGTACGCACCACTTCACTGAGAAGCAGAGAGGGGTGACAAAGGCTGCTAGCAAAGACGGACCGGCAGACCCAACGGACTGCTCTACGCCATTTACATGCTTGGCGCACACACAGTATTACCAAACGGGCATTTACACTGAGAGATGATCGCTCAAACAACAGTTTGAATGACAGTTTTGAACAATCATCTTTGCATAACTCTTAAGTAGCTACCGTATATACTCGAGTATTAGCCGAGTCAATACGTTTTGCCGCAAAAACTGGTAAAACGCATTGACTCTGGTGTAAGCCGAGCTATACTCGAGTATATAGTGGGGGAAAAAGAACCCCTCCATACTCCCCTCCCAGTCGGCGTCTGTGTGCCCGGCGGCGGTGCGAAAAGCTGCTTCAACTTTTGCGTTCCCGGCAGCGGTGCGGCAAGCTGCTTTAGAATTCTCCCCGCCGTCATCTCCCTGCTAAGCTTTCAAATACCCCGCCATCAGCGCTGTGTAAGTAAGCACTGTGATTGGATCGAGCGCCAGCCAATCACAGCTGGCGCTTGATCATTCACAGCTTGACGGCGGAGGATGAAAGAGCCAAGCAGGGAGGATGGCGGGAAATGACAGCGGGGAGAATTTAAGCAGCCTGCCGCACCGCCGTCGGGGACACAGATGCCGACTGGGAGGTGAGTATGGAGGTTTAAACCCTTTCCTGATTCGAGTGTAAGCCTAGGGGGACTTTTTCAGCACAAATAATTGTGCCAAAAAACTCTGCTTATACTGGAGTATATACGGTAGTTGGCTACTTAAAAAGTTAAATGCAGGCGGAGCAGGACACTGCTGATTGCGAAAACAAAGCAGCTGTTTGCATATACAAAACAGCTGCTTTGTTTTCGCAGTTATCAGTGGCGTCCCGCTTAACTGATAGCTCCAAGAGACAGCAGGAACAATGACAGCTATTTTGTTCTCTGAGCTTTCAGCTGGTATCCCTCTAGGAAGTCTCATACCAGCTGAAAGAAAGCTATCAGCACTGCCCGCTGAGAAAATCAGCATGCGGCGTTGATAAGAGTCATCCTTGATTTCTAGCCTGCTAGAAGACAGGGATGAATGAACAGTGCACCGTGACCGCACGTTTAGACGCAATGATTATCGCTCAAAAGATGGCTTTTGAGCAAATTTTAAACAATAATCGTTGTATTTGCATGGGTCTTAGGGGTTATTCACGCTGGCCAATATACGGTGTCCCTCTCTGCAGGGGAGGAGGATGGAAGAGCCGGGAGCAGTGCTCTGAGCTCCCGCCCCCTCTCTCCACCAACTCTGCACCAGAACTTAGCCCTGCCCCCGTCCCGCCTTCTCTCATTGCAAATAGTGCAGAGGGGCGGAGAGGGGGCGGGCGCTCAGAGCACTCCTCCCGGCTCTTCTAGCCTCCTCCCCCTGCAGACAGAGACGCCGTATATTCACGCCGGCCGATATACGGTGTCCCTCTCTGCAGGGGAGGAGGATGGAAGAGCCGGGAGCAGTGCTCTGAGCTCCCGCCCCCTCTCTCCACCAACTCTGCACCAGAACTTAGCCCTGCCCCCGTCCCGCCTTCTCTCATTGCAAATAGTGCAGAGGGGCGGAGAGGGGGCGGGAGCTCAGAGCACTCCTCCCAGCTCTTCCAGCCTCCTCCCCCTGCAGACAGAAACGCCGTATATCGGTCATCTGAAACAGCCCTTAAAGTGTGCTTTTCTTACCAGACCAAGCAAAGCTACGGTGTATAACAATGCATGTGCACATTACAGCGCTGCACTGGGATTGCATTACAACAATATGCTGCCAGGTTCCCTTTAATGATAAAGAATAAAGCCAATAAATAAAAATTAAATCCTGATGGAAAGTTCACATATAGATGAATCCAATAACATAAATTATTTACATAGAAGTGCGTAACTAATGCAGTAATGTACAATGGATCAAACCAAATACAGAGAGCAAGATCTTCTTTCTTGTACCCTTTGGGTCCCTCGTAAACTATAAAACTTGGTCACACTGTGTGTAAATCCACCTTGTGACAAATGGATATACAAGAGCCTGTATATAGCTGCTATGCCATGTGACAGGTGTCTGGCGGGGTCTGGGTTTGGCTGTTCCATGCTGTCACAATTGGCCAGATATTGCCCGCTCTAGATGGGGCCATAAAGGTGAACCTCCGCTGTAGGGTGGTAGTCTGGAGCAGTTGGAGATCGTAGAACTTGCCGGCCAAAAGGCACTTTCACTTGCAAGCAGAGGATGCTGGTACATGCTCCATCTGTATCCCGGGGGCAGTATAATAAATGTACCGTACTAAGTAGCCTTTATGTTCCTTCTGTTGTTGAGAACACAAACTAGGATGTGACACTCCATATGGAAACCATGGCCTCCTTAAACAGGTGACCCCTACATTCATGCCTTTGGTTATTCATCAGGCGCTTGACTACTGCTCATCTGGTCTGGTCTTTGTTTAGATACAGGTGTCATAAGCTCATAAGGAAAGAGATTCTGGGTATTGTTGTATCTTGTCTCCACCAGAAGTGGGGGTATGCCACAACCCCAGGGATCGCCATGCCAGAGAGGAGCAGGGAAGGGGGACCATGGCAGCATCTGAGGGGTGAGTGAAACGAGGCAGCAGGGGAGAACATGCCATTCTCCTGTGCAGCCAATCAAATTGGGGGCATTGCTTGTAGGCGTGCATCTTGTGTCCACCCATTCTTCAGGTGGAGACAAGCTACAACAATACAGAGATTCTTTACTGAAGAAGGTGGATTGTTTTTGCTAAAAGCTGCAGAAAAGGCCCACTGTAAGATGCATCAGGGTGTGTGGAGCTGCGGACCATGCCCTGAGGACACATAGCGCCGGAATCCCAAGATTGAATTTCAACCTGCCTGATTCATTTGTGCGGCTGAGAAATAAGCGCTGCCAGATGTACTTGGTGACGGTCTGTTCCCCTCGTTTCATTGAAGTAAAAACCTATGCTTGGCTGGCAACCATTCGGCTGCCATCTATCTTTTGTATGGCCAGCATTAGGATGTACTATTGGAATGTACACATTCCCGATGTGAAACCCTCAGAACTCCCTTTTTGATGACACTTAGATACAGAAATTTTAATATTAATGAAAACTGATTCAAAATTTTTTTATTTAGCAAAACTGTCTAACAGTGAAAGGTCCTTGTTGTCCATAGCAACCCATGACTGTGCAGCGTTCACGTCTCAGGCTGCTGAGGTAAGATGAAAGCTGTGCTTGGTTCTCATGGTCAACAAGGACGGTCTTACTGCGCTGCTTGCCCAAGATGAATGTGTCTTCATCTTGGGAACTGTAGGGATCTGTACCCCCCCCCCCCCTTTTTCTTTTTTGCATGAGGAAACCATCCCAGGGATTTTGCACCTGAACATCTTACAGATGCGGGATGTTGTCAGAAGTGGACAGGGGAGGACGTCCTTGCATCGCCTCGCCCCCCCCCCCCCCCCCATTGAGGCCCATGGGAGCGCTATGTCACAGACAGCTTTTTTTCAATCATTAGTGTTCACATGGTCACAATAGAAATCCCTACGTGTTTGAAACGCTGCTAAGTGTCCACAAACCTGGCTGGCTAGATCTTTACAATAGTAGCTCTAATTACTAGAATCCCTTAATTACCAGATGCAAGATCCAAGGCAGGTGCGCCGCTGGTCTCCACTTTGCCCCCGTTTTGCCGCGCACGCCGACCCCATTGTACTCCTAGGGACGTACATGAAGAATTGTAAAGACATGAACACAACTTTTGGTTTTTGTCCATGACCTTTCATTTTCATGATGACTTCTGATTTAGCACGACGAGTCAAAACGAATCTAAATATAAGAAGTGGATTTAGAGAATTGTAGGATCTGTTAATGGAAGAAATACGACTGTGGTGGGACGGGACCCCATCACTAATGATGTGGGTGGGACTGGGATTCCCAGAGGCTTCAGGACACAATGCAGTCCTTTCCAACTGGTTATTAAACTTAATGCGGGAAATCATTACAAGTGAGGAAACCAATTGGAGGGCGTACATGTTCATAGTGACAATATATAACAAGGAATGGCAAAACAAAGTCCGTAAAGAAACTTTGGATACAGTAGAAAAAATAGTCGTCTATATGCCAGTTGGAGAAAACTACGAGGCCCAATGCCCACTGCTGAATCCATCCGTACCCCTCCGGCTTCAGCGCGGGGCTCCTCTGTGACGGCTGGATCTTTCCTTAGCACGACGGATGCGTCCGGACGTGCGGGACGCATGCGCAGTGCAGTTTTTCTTTTGCATGTCCTGCTTTCCCGCGGATCGGCGGCGCAGCCACAATGACAGCTGTAGGGTGCCGCGGATGGGACGGCTTCTATTGACTTCAATTGAGCACATAGAGGTGTTTGTTGTCCCTTGGTCTTAAAGGGGTTGTCCCGAGGCAGCAAGTGGGTCTATACACTTCTGTATGGCCATATTAATGCACGTTGTAATGTACATTGTGCATTAATTATGAGCCATACAGAAGTTATAAAAAGTTTTATACTTACCTGCTCCGTTGCTGGCGTCCTCGTCTCCATGGTGCCGACTAATTTTCGCCCTCCGATGGCCAAATTAGCCGCGCTTGCGCAGTCCGGGTCTTCTCCTCTTCTCTATGGGGCTCCGTGTAGCTCCGCCCCGTCACGTGCCGATTCCAGCCAATCAGGAGGCTGGAATCGGCAATGGACCGCACAGAAGCCCTGCGGTCCATGGAGACAGAGGATCCCGGCGGCCATCTTCAGCAGGTGAGTATGAAGACGCCGGACCGCCGGGATTCAGGTAAGCGCTGTGGGGGTTGTTTTTTTAACCCCTGCATCGGGGTTGTCTCGCGCCGAACGGGGGGGGGGGGGGGGGGGGGGTTTAAAAAAAAAAAAAAACCCGTTTCGGCGCGGGACAACCCCTTTAAATTTTGTGCTGTCAAACAGATTCACCTGATTTTCCAGCATCTTTGACTAACTTTTTGAGAATGCTAACTCTGAAGAGACTTGATGATGCTGACATGATGGGCTCGACGGTGCGGGTCATGGAGTTCCTTCCAGGGTCTGTACCGTCAGGAGCAGGTAGAACTGTTGGAGGTACAACAACCACAGAAGTAGGTTTGGCAACGAGTTTTCAAGTTCATAACCGTTTATTTTGATTCTTTGGAATTAAGAATGCAGATTATGGATGTTTTCTAAGATTTGGTGAAGACTGATTTAAGTGAAATCTAATATAAATAAGCCTACAGGCTTTTTCCTGCACCCACTTTGACCCCCTTTGTCTAACCCTGGTGGACGATTTTGGTGTCATTAGATTAGGGACATCCTCACAGGTGCTGTAAAACCCTAAAATTGGAGATTGGTACAGCGAATGACCTGTGAGGGCAGCCCAAACGTCCTATGTTATGGGAACGTGTCTGCAGACAGTGAAACGTTGCTAAGCGAGCGGCCGATGCAGAAGGGAGAGCGGGGCGGCGGCGCAGAAGCGAGAGAAGGTGGCGCAGAAGGGACATCAGGGCGGTGCTGAAGGGACAGCGGGCGGCACACAAGGGAGAAGGGCGGTGCTGAAGGGACAGCAAAGTGGTGCTGACGGGGCAGTTGGTGGCGCTAAAGGAGAGGGGCGGTGCTGAAGGTGCTTTTGCAAGCGGCATTTATGAAGTAGCTGAGTCATGGTTCATCACCAAACTGCAGCAGCTTATCCAATTCACAAATCCTGCCTTCAGGACGGCTGTGATTGGCTCATCCAGGACAACTCAGCCAATCACAGCAGCGTATACTTTTCCTATTATACCCAGGACTGTAACAAGGGGGCGCTCTAATAACTATGTATAATATATCAGCAGTCAGTACAGAGATCTCTCCCATCATCTATTATACCAAGGACTGTAACAAGGGGGCGCTCTAATAACCATGTATAATATATCAGGGGTCAGTACAGAGATCTCTCCCATCATCTATTATACCCAGGACTGTAACAAGGGGGCGCTCTAATAACTATGTATAGATATATCGGGGTCAGTACAGAGATCTCTCCCATCATCTATTATACCCAGGACTGTAACAAGGGGGCGCTCTAATAACTATGTATAATATATCAGGGGTTAAGAACTATGTATAGATATATCAGGGGTCAATACAGAGATCTCTCCATCATCTATTATACCCAGGACTGTAACAAGGGGGCGCTCTAATAACTATGTGTAATATATCAGGGGTCAGTACAGAGATCTCTCCCATCATCTATTATACCCAGGACTGTAACAAGGTGGCGCTCTAATAACTATGTATATATATATATATCAGGGGTCAGTACAGAGATCTCTCCAATCATCTATTATACCCAGGACTGTAACAAGGGGGCGCTCTAATAACTATGTATAATATATCAGGAGTCAGTACAGAGATCTCACCCATCATCTATTATACCCAGGACTGTAACAAGGGGGCCGCTCTAATAACTGTGTATATCAGGGGTCAGTACAGAGATCTCTCCCATCATCTATTATACCAGGACTGTAACAAGGGGGCGCTCTAATAACTATGTGTAATATATCAGGGGTCAGTACAGAGATCTCTCCCATCATCTATTATACCCAGGACTGTAACAAGGTGGCGCTCTAATAACTATGTATATATATATATCAGGGGTCAGTACAGAGATCTCTCCAATCATCTATTATACCCAGGACTGTAACAAGGGGGCGCTCTAATAACTATGTATAATATATCAGGAGTCAGTACAGAGATCTCACCCATCATCTATTATACCCAGGACTGTAACAAGGGGGCCGCTCTAATAACTGTGTATATCAGGGGTCAGTACAGAGATCTCTCCCATCATCTATTATACCAGGACTGTAACAAGGGGGCGCTCTAATAACTATGTATAATATATCAGGGGTCAGTACAGAGATCTCTTCAATCATCTATTGTTCCCAGGACCGTAACAAGGGGGCGCTCTCTACATTTAGATGAAAGAAGGTTTCTATACCAACATAGAAGCGGGTTCTTTACTGTAAGAGCAGTCTCACATGACCGGTTTGAATTGCAGATTCTGCAGATGATCTGCAGTTAAAACGCAGGCATAGAAAGGCATGCATTTGTGAATTTTCCTGCACAGTCGTGGATATGAATTGCGGAATCCGCAAGTGGAAGAAAAATTGCAGCATGCTCTATTTTCTTTTACTGTATAATCCACGTGGACGGCTTCCATTGATGTCAGCAGAGCCGTGCAACCCGCAGCCCATATGCAGTGGCCATTGCGAATGGGCTATGTTACTGTGTGGGAGATGCAAACAAACTGTACTGCGCATGGCCGCCGGCGGGCCTCCGTGGTCATGCGCAATACAGTAAGGTGCCGTACGCAGGGCCAGCAGCTGGGTTTACAGCCGAATTGTGCTGCGGGCCTCCCCCATGCAGAATCTGACCTGCTTGTGTGAGCCCGGCCTAAGAGCAGTGAGGCTATGAAACGCTCCCCTGAGGATGCGGTGATGGAGAGCTCGATAAGAGTACAAGAGGCGCCTGGATGCGCCAATATTACATGTTATATCACTGATTACTCAGGAAGGTCGGTGATCCGGGGATTATTCCGATTGTCAGATTAGAGTCAGGAAGGAATTCCCCCGCCCCTTTAAATAAGGAAAATTCACTTCTACCTCAACAGGGTTTTTTTTTTTCCTTTCTCTGGATCAACATTTGGAGGGGGGTGGGTAATGGGCTGTTACATACTATGCTACTAGAAGAGGTGCCTCAGCGTGCAGACCGATTGTCAGACTGCGCTGCGGAAGCAAGGCGCTGCGGCCAATGGCTTTTTTTCTTGCGATGCGAGAGCGATGAATATGAAACCAATGACTTTCAATGGTTTTATACTCATTTGCATTTTTTTTTTAAGTCTCATATTGTTCAGTGTCTTCAATGGCGCCGGCGGCAGCAGTGTAGGCCCCATTGAAAACGTAGGGAGTACATCATGGACTTCTGCCACGACTGTGACAGCTCTGGCAGAAGTCTGCAATGTACTCCCTATGTTTTCAATGGGACCGGCGCTACTGCTGCCGGCCCCATTGGAAGCAATAAGCGATATCGCAGCATTTTCTCTGCGCTGCGAGACTCTCTATCTCGCATCGCTAGAAAGAAATATGGCTGGTGGGTCGGCACCTTCAGGCTGGTGGCACGCAGGCATAAGCACATTACATTCTCATTTTCGCCGCATAGTTGCGCAATGGGTGTTGCGAATTTGCACGTACATGTTTTACTCCACTTCCAGAAGTACTGGACTCCTCCCTTTCCAGGTCCCCCAAATTTTAGGACCTTGATGACCTCCTCCTGGAGTTCAAATAACCCGCCTCTCTGGCCTGCTATCTGTGGAGGCTTACACCACACCCTTGTTCCCCGCATGGCACTACACAGCTTGTTAACGTGATCAGACAAGTCAACCCCACCATGTACCTACTGTAGTCAAGGACGCTGCCTGGCGTGGGGGTCTCTGTTCTGGTACTGGGCAGGGGGTACTGCTATGGCCATGTATTGTGCTCATTATAAGGACATCCCTCTTGTGCTTGCTCTTGACACACATGCGTTGTCGCTGCGGAGTGCCCTCTCTCAGCCAATCTGAGAATTTGCCCAACTAGCGACTTAGGCCTCATTATACATGGATTCCATATGGGAAATCCCACACGGAATCCTCCCGTACCCGCTGCCAGCGACCCTGCATACCTGTCAGAGGAATCTTCTTCTGTGCTGCCGGCGCTCCAATGCACATGCGCAGTACTGATCTGTGCCCGCTGTCACCTAGGCAATGATGCAGATCTGCGATACTTCTGCAATGCTCATTGCACAAGTGCCACAGGAGGGATGGCTCCTATTGACTTCAATGGAAGCCATCTCTGCGTATCCGCTCTGAAAATAGAGCAGGCTGCGATTTTATTTCGGGATGGAGCGGCTGCAAATAAAATCCCCTGGTGTGCGTGGAGAGAGGTGTCTGCGCACACATCAATGGGCACATTGAGCATCGGATCACCCACACCTGCTGACTAGCGCGGAATCCACTGCTCAATTTGCCCTGTGTGCCTGAGGCCTTAGGCCTCATGTCCACGGGGAAAATCAGGCCCGCTACGGATTCTCCATGGAGAATCCGCAGCGGGTCCCTCCTGCCCCGGGGACATGAGCGCTGAAAATAACAATAAATAAGAATAAACTCACCTCCCATCCGCTCCGTTTCTTCTCTTCGCTGCGGCGTCATCTTCTCTGCGTCGCGGCCGGATCTTCTTTCTTCGGCTCGGCGGATGTGCAGGATGACGTCGGTGACGTGCCCCGCGCATGCGCCGGCCCGAAGCAAAATGATCCGGCCGCGACTGAGAGAAGATGGCGCCGCGGCGAAGAGAAGAACCGGAGCGTGTGAGTAAACTCTGATTTTGGTCTCCCGCGGATCCGGACGGCTTCCATAGGCTTCAATAGAAGCCCGCAGGAGCCGTCCCCGCGGGAGACCCGCATGAAAATGGAGCATGGTCCAGATTTTTTCATGCTCCATTTTTTTTAAAATTCCTTTTATTGACGATCCGCGGGTATTTATCTACCCGCGGGTGGTCAATGCATCCCTATGGGATGCGGATCCGCGCGCGGGAGAAGAGTTAAAATCCGCTGCGGATTTTAATTCTTATTTTGCCCGTGTGCCTGAGGCCTTAGTGTTTTCAGGTTTTTTTTTTTTAATTTCTTGGCAGAGTGGCTCTGGAATAGGAGAACACTGATGTAATCAAAGTACTAACGACCACTTGTCCATCACATTTGTGCAGCCGGCAGCTTGTATGTTGTGACACAGCTGCACACCTGTGTGGAGACTCCAGGAAATGACACCTCACAGATGTCCACATCCATAGCTGACGGTGCGTACTGACTAACATCATTAAAGCATAGTCCTTCCCCGCTATCTTCACATCTCCTGAACGTGATATCATGTCATCTCAAGTGCTAATGCCACCAACACCAGTCCAGCCATCATCTAATAGTCAACTGTTGTCCAGTGTTGTGCCAAACCGTCGCTGTTGTGCAAACATGTCACCGCAGAGGGTACAATGCCGCCGTGAAGCTAATGCAGCTTACATGACACAGCGACAAGCCACGATGTCACCTCAGCCACCAGCTGAAGTTTGTAGATCACATGCAGCTCATATGCGCAAGTTACAAGTGAACATGTCTCCTCAGCGAGCTGCTGAAGTTTGTAAATCACATTCTGTTTGTATGCAAAAGTAATAAAGCAGAGCTGTGTGTGTGACGTGCGTGTAGCAGAGCTGTGTGTGTGACGTGCGTGTAGCAGAGCTGTGTGTGTGACGTGCGTGTAGCAGAGCTGTGTGTGTGACGTGCGTGTAGCAGAGCTGTGTGGTGCATTGCGCCACCAGAAACACTGGTACTATAATTTTCTATTAATTACTAGTATTATCCAGGTAGAGGTGGTTACCCGGGTGCACTGGAGGGGGCACCACTTCCCATACAGTTTTTCCTGTAATTCCCAGCTAGAGGGGCATCTTGTGGGTTCAATTCTGGTGTCCTTCCCTTCATAAATCCTGACCTTACCAGCCTACCGTGATGTACTCTCACACAGCTTGTATATTTTCACGCCATACCATGCCCTCTTACTGGGCAGGCACTGGCAGAATCTAAGCCTCCTTATGAAATGTACCAGCTGCCCATCTACTGAAGTCTTTCTCAGCGGTCTATGCCTGGGCGAACTTGGCATTAAAATGCTTTATTACCGCTCTTTTATATCAGCGATCGTAATTGGGGTCACCGCTGGGCGGGTGCGGAGTATTGTCATTACAATGCAGGAATATTATGATCCCTTCAAAACGCGTCCGTGACATCGGGGCACGGTATAAAGTATCCGTGCTGCAGTAGGCCTAATGCTCGGCTACTTTACTAGCTCCATACATAACAGTGCCCCCAAATGTTGTGGTTTCTGATGCACCCAGGGGGGTCCACCGGTGGGGTTTAAATAAAACTGGAGTTGGAGTTTTTTTGGGTACAATTCTGGGCATATAAATTGGTTTGGGTAACAATGTGGGAAATGACATCATCCCGGGGAAAAACCTCACTATACTGAGCCTTTCTGTATCAAATTGTATCCCTCAGTTCCCAGTAAAGTCGGAGGCCTGGGGGGTAATCCACCGAACATCAGAGGCATCAGTCTCCTCTAAAGGGGCAGCCGCTGGACGCTTTCTTTGGACTCCACGGGGTTCAGACTCCCTTCATCAAGAGGATAATGTGGGTCATGCAATAATTGTGTAAAACTCCTCTGCAGTAAGTCGCCTGTGAAGCACGCTATAGCTAAATGTATGCAGCCAAAAGGAGAAGAAAACAGGTTATTGGGTGGGCGGCCAAAGGACAGCGGGTGATCGCTGAGCCGAGCATGGGGCAGCGGGTGATCGCTGGGCCGAGCATGGGGCAGCGGGTGATCGCTGGGCCGAGCATGGGGCAGCGGGTGATCGCTGGGCCGAGCATGGGGCAGCGGGTGATCGCTGGGCCGAGCATGGGGCAGCGGGTGATCGCTGGGCCGAGCATGGGGCAGCGGGTGATCGCTGGGCCGAGCATGGGGCAGCGGGTGATCGCTGGGCCGAGCATGGGGCAGCGGGTGATCGCTGGGCCGAGCATGGGGCAGCGGGTGATCGCTGAGGCGAGCATGGGGCAGCGGGTGACCGCTGAGGCGAGCATGGGGCAGCGGGTGACCGCTGAGGCGAGCATGGGGCAGCGGGTGACCGCTGAGGCGAGCATGGGGCAGCGGGTGACCGCTGAGGCGAGCATGGGGCAGCGGGTGACCGCTGAGGCGAGCATGGGGCAGCGGGTGACCGCTGAGGCGAGCATGGGGCAGCGGGTGACCGCTGAGGCGAGCATGGGGCAGCGGGTGACCGCTGAGGCGAGCATGGGGCAGCGGGTGACCGCTGAGGCGAGCATGGGGCAGCGGGTGACCGCTGAGGCGAGCATGGGGCAGCGGGTGACCGCTGAGGCGAGCATGGGGCAGCGGGTGACCGCTGAGGCGAGCATGGGGCAGCGGGTGACCGCTGAGGCGAGCGTGGGGCAGCAACTGCAAGAGGAACCTCTTCTTTTTTCCCACTGACTGAGGGCTGACTAACCCCTCTGCCAGCGGGCCGGGTGACTGCAGGATAGGAAAACTGGGACAGGAAGATTCTTTTATTTTTTGTGTTTACGCTGACTGATGGCTGACTAAGCAGACATTACACTGACTCCACTAACACGGATCTACTGACAGATCACACTACCTACACTGACAGATCGCCCACACCAGCTATTACTAACATCGCTGCTAATTCTTGGTTTCAGACCGTTCTCCCCGCAATGCTCTCTCTCCAACCGCCAATAACGCGCTGTGTTGGGTGGAGGGCGATCGCAGTGTAAGCACATGGGCGCCAATTTATGTCCGATGGATGGCACAGGCTTAAGGCTGAGACAATACCATCTGAAGTGGGCATTATGGTGCCTTCTGAACAAAAATAGGAAAGGTTGTTTTGTGCAACCAAAATGCGTGTGCAAAAAAAAAAGTACGTTTAACTGAATCCATTGAAATCAAGGGGTTCTATTCACTGCAATCCAAATGTGTTTCCGTGAAAAGCCCGAAGGTCCAATGTCCACGGGGAAAATAGGATTTGAAAAAACCGCGCGGGTCACCTGCACTCGTGATCCGCGCCCACAGGGAATCATTGGGCACTTACAGGGAATTAAATACCTGTGGATGTCCTTTTTCCCCGACGCGGGTTACGTGCGCAGGAAAACACCCGCAGCATGCTCCATTTTGTGCAGTTTTCCAGCACAGATGGCTTCCATGGCTTCTATGGAAGCCATCCACCCTGCAACACAGATGCAGCTGACACTGCGTCCGTGCCACGGGACCGCCGAAATGCAGGAGTTTAATTTTTTTTTAAAAGACGGCGCATGCGCCTGGCATGCCGCCAGTGTCCCGAGCGCATCTGCCAGGCAGAAGAAAGAAGATCTGTCTGCCACGGGAGAGAGCGCCGCAGAGTCCGGACAGGTGAGTATACTGTGGTTTTTGGCCTCATGTCTGCAGGCCGGATGGAATCTGCTGCAGGATTCTACTCAGGGAAACCTTCCGTGCCCGTGGACATGAGGCGTAAGGTCGGATTCCAGACCCTGCGCCCCGTGACCCCATGTACCTGTCATTTGTCCTCTATCTGCGTTGCGCATGGTCCAGACAGATCCCACGCCATCGCGACCTGTCTGCAGTGTTAATTGCGGACGGGCTGGAGGTCGGGCGGCTTACATTGACATGAATTGAAGCCGTCCGTGTGGACACCGCACTAAAATGAAGCACGCTGCGATGCCTGCGGGGTTTTTTTTTTAACCCCTTAGTGACCACACTTTTTTGCTTTTTTCCATTTTCTTTTTTTCCTCCTCCCTTTTAAAAAATCATAACTCCTTTATTTATGCATCGCCGTCGCTGTATGAGGGCTTGTTGTTTTTTGCGGGACGAGTTGTATTTTTCAATGGTGCTATTTAAGCATATAATGTACTGAAAAACTTTTACAAAGTTCTAAGTGGAGAGGAATGGAAAAAAAACAACATCTTTCGGTGCGTCCTGTTTCTACGGCGCACAAACTGCAACAAAAATGACCCGATAACTTTATTCTACGGGTCGGTACGATTACTACAATACCAAACGTGTATAGTTTTTTTTTTTGCTGTACTACTTATATATTTTTTTAAAGATATTTAATTTTTTAATTTATTTTCTGTCTCCATCTTTTGCGCATAATAACTTTTTATTTTTCCGTAAATATAGTTGTGCGAGGGCTCATTTTGTGCGGTACGTCCTGTAGTTTCCGTTGGTACCATTTTGGAATACATAGGAGCTTTTGATCACTTTTTATTCTTGGCAACAGTGGGACCAAAAAAGTGCATTTCTGGGGTTGTTTTTTTTTTTTTTTTCGGACGTCGTTCACCGTGCAGGGTAAATAATGTGTTACTTTGATAGAACAGACTTCTACGAATGCAGCAATACCAAATATGTATTGTTTTATTTAGATTTTTTTATTGTAAATATGGCAAAAGGGGAAGGAGGGGTTGAACTTTTATTACTTAAAAAATAAATAAATAAAACTTTATTGTTCCTTTTTTTTACTTTTTCTTTCAGTCCTCCTAGAGGACTACAACCAGTGATGCTTAGATCGCTCCTGCAGTATGACGTAATCCCATAGCATTACAGCACACTGCATTCTGACAAGCAGCCTATCAAGCCACCCCACAGGGATGGCTTGATAGGCATTCTGCCATGACACCCCTGAGGGGTCTTTCAGAAGGACCCCGGCTGCCCTGAGACCCGTACGGCTCTCCCGATCTCACCGCGGGACCCCCGCACATTGTTCGGGGGATTTGTATGGAAGGAGATAGCAGCTCTATCTCTCTCCATACACATCCTGCAACAGCAGGACGTAAAAAGACTATAGTGTGGTCACTAAGGGGTTAATTTCCTCTGCAATTGATTTCCGCTCGTGTGCAGGAAAAAGCGCCATGGAAGGGATTTGCTGCGGAACCCGGAGGTGGACGCCCTCTGTGGATTCCGCAATGCTCATCCGCCCATGTTGGCCAGCTTTAGTCAACTGAATGTGGATTTTCTAAGGTTCGAGGATTTTGTAAAGGATTTCCTTGAATGATATTTTAGAGCGTGCCGTATTATGGCGACTGCAGTCTAAGTGCTCCCGGACCGGCGAATCTGAGACACTGCGGACTGTTAGACCACATCCTGCTAATTATTTCCTCTGGTTCATCAACCGGCCAAGATAATTGGTCTTGAATTATGGATAAAAACGTAAAGCTTCTGGCATTAGCAGCTGACTATGTCTTATGTGAGGAGAGTTAAATCCCCCATAAGAAGGACCTCATTATTTGCTGCCTTTTCTATTTGCAGCTTTTCATCCTCAGCCGTGTTCAGTTTCTTCTAACAACCCCCACTAGTAGTTGCCTGCTCATTGGACGTTACCCATGAAGACCCCACACTGTCATGGCTATCCCCAGTGTCATTATTCAGCTCTAAAGTTGGATTTATCTTTTCTGCCCTCTCCGAGCACAGTGCGGCCCCCCACAGTAGTCGCCCGACTCCCCTCTAACCAGTTTTCTGCCCTCTCCGAGCACAGTGCGGCCCCCCACAGTAGTTGCCCGGCTCCCCTCCAACCAGTTTTCTGCCCTCTCCAAACACAGTGCGGCCCCCCCACAGTAGTTGCCCGGCTCCCCTCCAACCAGTTTTCTGCCCTCTCCGAGCACAGTGCGGCCCCCCACAGTAGTTGCCCGGCTCCCCTCCAACCAGTTTTCTGCCCTCTCCAAACACAGTGCGGCCCCCCACAGTAGTTGCCCGGCTCCCCTCCAACCAGTTTTCTGCCCTCTCCGAGCACAGTGCGCTCCCCTCCAACCAGTTTTCTGCCCTCTCCGAGCACAGTGCGCCCCCCCCCCCCCCCACAGTAGTTGCCCGGCTCCCCTCCAACCAGTTTTCTGCCCTCTCCAAGCACAGTGCGGCCCCCCACAGTAGTTGCCCGGCTCCCCTCCAACCAGTTTTCTGCCCTCTCCGAGCACAGTGCGGCCCCCCACAGTAGTTGCCCGGCTCCCCTCCAACCAGTTTTCTGCCCTCTCCGAGCACAGTGCGGCCCCCCACAGTAGTTGCCCGGCTCCCCTCCAACCAGTTTTCTGCCCTCTCCGAGCACAGTGCGCCCCCCCCCCCCCCCCCCCCCACAGTAGTTGCCCGGCTCCCCTCCAACCAGTTTTCTGCCCTCTCCAAGCACAGTGCGGCCCCCCACAGTAGTTGCCCGGCTCCCCTCCAACCAGTTTTCTGCCCTCTCCGAGCACAGTGCGGCCCCCCACAGTAGTTGCCCGGCTCCCCTCCAACCAGTTTTCTGCCCTCTCCGAGCACAGTGCGGCCCCCCATAGTAGTTGCCCAGCTCCCCTCCAACCAGTTTTCTGCCCTCTCCGAGCACAGTGCGGCCCCCACCCAGATATTTCACTTTTCAGTAGTAAGAGCCATAATAAATGTATTCCCCTTAACTACGTTAATATTTCTGTTTATGGCTCAAAGAGATCTAATCCTCAAAAAAATGCTTTCTGTGTCCCAATATGGGCTGAGCCCCCCGATCCAAAGAAAGAGGGGCTTCCAGTTCTTTTACTAATGTGATGATATATTGTAGTAATTTCTAACCAATGTGAATTTCATTTCCAATATTTCCTATTTACTTTAATTACCAATCACTTTCAATTTATCATCCAAAAGCCCTCCAGACCCCAAAGAATTTTTTTTCTTTTAATCCCTGTATCACATCTTGTATCCAAGCTAGAGGTGGTACAACAGGGTACTAGAACCTCCATGCCCACCCATATCACATCTTGTACCCAAGCTGGAGGTGGTACAACAGGGTACTAGAGCCTCCATGCCCTCCCGTATCACATCTTGTATCCAAGCTAGAGTCGGTACAACAGGGTACTAGAGCCTCCATGCCCTCCCGTATCACATCTTGTATCCAAGCTAGAGTCGGTACAACAGGGTACTAGAGCCTCCATGCCCACCCATATCACATCTTGTATCCAAGCTAGAGTCGGTACAACAGGGTACTAGAGGCTCCATGTCCACCTGTATCACATCTTGTACCCAAGCTGGAGGTGGTACAACAGGGTACTAGAGCCTCCATGCCCCCGTATCACATCTTGTATCCAAGCTAGAATCGGTACAACAGGGTACTAGAGCCCCCATGCCCACCCATATCACATCTTGTACCCAAGCTGGAGGTGGTACAAGAGGGTACTAGAGCCTCCATGCCCTCCCGTATCACATCTTGTATCCAAGCTAGAATCGGTACAACAGGGTACTAGAACCTCCATGCCCACCCATATCACATCCTGTATCCAAGCTAGAGGCGGTACAACAGGGTACTAGAGCCTCCATGCCACCTATATCACATCTTGTATCCAAGCTAGAGGTGGTACCACAGGGTACTAGAGCCTCCATGCCCCCCGTATCACATCTTGTATCCAAGCTAGAGGTGGTACAGCAGGGTACTAGAGCCTTCATGCCCACCTGTATCACATCTTGTATCCAAGCTAGAGGTGGTACAACAGGGTACTAGAGCCTCCATGCCCCCCGTATCACATCTTGTATCCAAGCTAGAGGTGGTACAGCAGGGTACTAGAGCCTTCATGCCCACCTGTATCACATCTTGTATCCAAGCTAGAGGTGGTACAACAGGATACTAGAGCCTCCATGCCCACCTGTATCACATCTTGTATCCAAGCTAGAGGTGGTACAACAGGGTACTAGAGCCTCCATGCCTGCCCGTATCACATCTTGTATCCAAGCTAGAGGTGGTACAACAGGGTGCTAGAGCCTCCATGCCCACCAGTATCACATCTTGTATCCAAGCTAGAGGTGGTACAACAGGGTACTAGAGCCTCCATGCCTGCCCGTATCACATCTTGTATCCAAGCTAGAGGTGGTACAACAGGGTACTAGAGCCTCCCTATAGGGGGTCGGTTCCCCACAATAAATGATGCTTTTGCTCTGATAGTGTAATCACGTATAACAACCTTACAATCACACAGAGTGTCATTTGATCCCAACAGCTTCTATGGGGGGGGGGGTGCTGTTTTGACAGTGAGTATCTTTTAAGCCTATCCTCGGTCCCTTGTCCTTGTTTCCATACTTTCTTTCGTTTTTCCCAAGTCTGATTAAGGACCTTCCCCCCTGTAATGCCCACATCCATCATTACTCCATTGCACTCGCATAAAGCCTGTAAAAAGTTGTTTTGGGAATTCCCAGTTCGCCCACTTGGCCCCCAAATGAACGTCCTGACACTATCTGCACACACCAACCAACATCTGGGTGTTAGAAGTCAATCTAGATTCCGAAGAACGGAAAGCAGAACAGTGAAATAACCCCAATTGTTATCAGGCCCTGAATATGGATCATTATAACGCCCTCGGGGTGCTGAACTGCATCTGACAAACCCAACCGTTACAACGAAGGGAAATGTCTGCAGAAGAGGCTCTAAATACAATATATTGGCAAACTAATAGACTGTTATAGGGGGATTCGACCTCCTGATATTCTTGTTTTGTTTGAGGTTATATAGGACTGTATTGATGACCCATCATGAGGATCAGTCAGTTGAAGGGGGGTCCACCACTTGGGATCCCTGCCGATCAGCCGCTCGCCGGGCCCACTGTCCTTTTGGTGACTTCCTCTTGTTCATCCATATATGGGAAGACAACTGAATAGGAATGATATTTCCTCTTTGCCACATGCTAGATCGCCCACCCCCTGGCGTATGCCCTGCCTAGCAGGAGCTGTAGGCTCCACATCTGCCCATCCTGTCCTTCTTCCCTCAGTGCTGCCCGCAGGGTATTTTCACTGTTGTTGGGGCTGATGGACGCTTCAGATCTGGCTTGGAGAGCGACGACATATATATATTTTTAATGTGAGGTTGCTTGTGATTGGTAAGGGAAATGCGCCTGGCTGCTTCATGGGATTGGTGGAGAGGGGGGACATCTCGCCGTTAGTGTAATTGGGGTGGGAGGGGGAAGTGAGTGAATGCAGTTCCTGTCAATGGGGGGAAGAAGGGAACTCTTAATTTAACTATACTATGGGGGGCACTGGGGTAATGATGATTATACTGCGAGGAGCGTGCTCTGTGACGAGTATCCTGCGGAGGGCGCTATCCTATTGAGGAGAGGTCTGAATGTGATAGTTATACTTCCAGGATAAAAGCGCTGGGTGTCTTCATTATACTGAGAGAAGACGCTGGTTGTACATACTGGGGTACAGCGCTGTGTAGATTTACCTGGATGTCTGGACGATCTCATCTCGGAAGCACTGCTATCAGCTGTTGGAGATCTAGGTGTTCATCTTAACCCTTTCCAATCCACTGTCTGACGTCTAAAGACATTCTAATTGAAGGCTGTACAGCTTCGATGTCGGAAGACATCCGACAGGGTATTCTTACTGTAGATTACTGCTCGCTTTGTTGTCGGGGGCTTCTCCAGTATATCCCATACCGCAGTATTGGCTCTAGCCAGCAGATGGCAGCATTGTATGATGGTAGAAAGAGAAAGCACCCTAGGAAACCCTGAATCCACAATTGGATTGCAAAGGGTTAATTTGTCTTTTGTCCGCTAGGCTTATATGTCCTCCGACTGCTCAACTCTGGGGTTACAGATTACCAGCCGCATGGGTGGCCAGATGCCACTGGGTTGTGGCTGAGCAGTCAGGTGGGTCCATGTGACATGTGTCACTACTACAAACAGAAGACTAAAGCTACATTCACATCAGCGCGAACATAAACTCCATTATTTTGAATGGCGTCATATGCCTAAGCAAATGCCGCGAGGTAAAAAAGATTGATGCATTTCCTATTTTTTTTACCGGGTCCCTAGATACACATCAACTATTGTTTTCACTGGGACTGTCAAACAGATTGCATGTCATGATTCCCATTGAAATCGATAAGAAACACTTGCAATCCTCTGACACGTGTGAAACAAGTGCCGGAGATCGGAATTTTAGTGATGAAAGGTGTTTTTGAATGAAAAACTCCTCACATGTGCAGATAATATCGGGCCAACATCGGGCTCGCTCCTGTGAATGAAGCCTAAAGGCCCATTTACACAGGTATCTTTCAAAAAATTGAAAGATCAGCAAACGTTTTGCATAAAGTACTAATAGGCACTAATTGCTATTAGTAATTTATTAGCTTCATTTGCATGCAAATGAACTTCTGGGGGCTGTTACAGAACTCAGCAAGAGGTCTAAGCTCTGTAATTGGCTCCATTGTTTAGCCACAGGCTCCCCCTGGAGAATTCAGCACCATGGACAGCAGACAGTGTGTGGTCCTGCTAATCAGCTGTTCTGCTGAGGAGTAAGAACAGCTGTAACAATGTTATCAGCTGTAATCTGCTCTCCACTGGCAGAACACAGAGTGCGGTCCTGCTTATCAGCTGTTCTGCTGAAGGAGGGTTTTCAAGCAGAACTGAAAAACATCATTCAGCCGAACAGTGAAAGATGGGCATATTCAGACACAACGATTATCACTTAAAAGACGGCTTTTGAGCGATAATCGTTGTGTCTAAATGGGTCTTTAGAGCAACATTATTAATACATTTAAGTTTCATTGGTACTAGAATTAATTTGATGCCGGCTTGTTAGTGAACATTCAGAGAACATTCTGCTAACATTGCTTACTGTATTGTCTGTGTGATTGAAAATAAAAAATGACCGGAATCGTGTAAACCAGATTTGGATTGCTCTTGTATCTTTTTAAATTCGCACATTTTACTAGTAAGTCTGCAGAAAGCGACGATCCTTTTCTAGTGTAAGGATATAGCATTACAGGGTCCCCGCTGTCAGTATGTAGGTTGATGGGAGGATACATTGTATCACCCCGACAAGGGTTTTGTTTGTTTTAGGAGGACTTCTCGTGTCAGCGAGGTCGGCTGCAGAGCTTCGCATCAGTGGCCGAAGGGACAGCAACAATGTGTCTTTCGATTTATACTCTCCCCCGTTCCCCTCTAGGACTTTTCTTAGATTTGGCTGTTGATGGAGGAACCCTTTAAATTTAGAATTGGCAATAAGGCTACCAGGATCGGAGTTCTGTCATGTGTCCAAATATAATTAACTATGATCATTGGAGAAAGCGAACAAAAGGCATCAACAGTGTGACAGATCCTCTTTAAATGGGTTTTCCCACTACCTAAAATACCCTGTTTCCCTGAAAATAAGACATAGCATCATTTTCCAGAATTTTTGAGGATGCAAAATGATTTTTCAGGCTTTTTGAGGATGCTTGAAATATAAGCCCTACTCCAAAATTAAGCCCTGCTAACAGCTAATTGAAAAAGTCAATTTAAATAGTGTCCAGGCAGCTATACATGTAAAAAAGTTAAATGTTTTTGAGCAAAAATTAATATAAGACACTGTCTTATTTTCAGGGAAACACGGTAGCTTCACGACCGCTCCATCCTTCCTGGTTGCTGCTAACCAGGACATGTGACTGCTGCAGCCAATCACTGGCTATAGAAGGTCTCTGCAGTGGCCAGGCATTGGCTGCAGCAGTCACATGTTCTGGTCAGCAGCAACCAGAAAGCACAGAGGGGTCGTGAAGCTATTTTAGGTAGTGGGAAAACCCCTTTAAACACTTCAGCCCTCTATTCAATTCTCGGTGCAATTTGCTGGGTCCGCTGAGCAGGAGGCGGCAGAATCTGAGAAATTGAAAAGATTTGCCCCTTGTTCTTTCTTTGGAACCACTCCTGGTTTTGGTTTATAAATGCTGATGCAACATACTGATTTACGTACGGCATTGAAAGCGATTCACAGGCTTATGCGCATGCGCGTAGTCCCATGTGTATGCTGCTCACCGCACTTCACACAGACCCACAATAGTCAATGCAGCCTATTCGCACACACGTCTCTTCACACTGTCTGCGAAAACATTGCCTCCTGTACTGTTATGGTCCAGTTTACGGACAGGAACTGCCCATACAAAGGCAACAGGCCCGTGTGCCGTGTAATTTGGGGCTCCTTCACTCTGGCGAGGGCCATATCGCGCCTGCTAACATGTGAAAGCCCCATAGATGCAAAGCATTTTTATGTGAAAACGGCCTCGCATCGCTGTGGGGATGAAGGGAATCCCCCGGCGCAGCTGTCACAGCCGCAGCAGAGGATGGCGGAGTTCTCCCATTGTTTTCAGTGGGGCCAGCGCTGCTGTAATGGTGGCATGTATTTCCCTGCCCATGTGCAGAACCTTACATTTATCAGTGGTAAACATCATTTGTCACTTTTCTGACCCCAATTTATCCGGAAACCGCCTTGTGTCCTCTTGTGTTAATTACTTTACATAGTTTTGTATCATCTGCAAATATTGCTATTTTACTGCACAATCCTTCTATCAGCTCATTAATATATTTAAGAACAAGGCCCAAAATCCACCCCTGTGTTACCCATCTAGTAATCCTTCCAATGCTGCCCCCTGTGATACCCTACTAGTAATGGTGATCCCTCCAATGCTGCCCCCTGTGGTACCCTACTGGAAACGGTGATCCCTCCAATACTGCCCCCTGTGATACCCTACTAGTAATGGTGATCCCTCCAATGCTGCCCCCTGTGGTACCCTACTGGAAACGGTGATCCCTCCAATACTGCCCCCTGTGGTACCCTACTAGAAACGGTGACCCCTCCAATACTGCCCCCTGGGGTACCCTACTAGAAACGGTGATCCCTCCAATACTGCCCCCTGTGGTACCCTACTAGATCCCTCCAATACCGCCCCCTGTGGTACCCTACTAGAAACGGTGATCCCTCCAATACCGCCCCCTGTGGTACCCTACTAGAAACGGTGATCCCTCCAATACCGCCCCCTGGGGTACCCTACTAGAAACGGTGATCCCTCCAATACCGCCCCCTGTGGTACCCTACTAGAAACGGTGATCCCTCCAATACCGCCCCCTGTGGTACCCTACTAGAAACGGTGATCCCTCCAATACCGCCCCCTGTGGTACCCTACTAGAAACAGTGATCCCTCCAATACTACCCCCTGTGATACCCTACTAGAAACGGTGATCCCTCTAATACTGCCCCCTGTGATACCCTACTAGTAACAGTGATCCCTCCAATACTGTCCCCTGTGATACCCTACGGGTGGGTTCACACAGGGCGGATTTCCGTCGGAAATCTCGTGGTTTGGCCGCAGCAAAAACCGTGAGACTTCCGCCGGGAGAACCGCCGCGGCGGCTTTAAAGCGGCCCGGCCGCATGCTTTACCGTTGCGGTCGGCGCTCCCATAGAGGAGAGCGCGGCCGCGACGTAAATAAACAAAAAAAAGAAAGTAAACAGACATGTTCAATCTTTTGAAGCCATGGCTGCGGCGGCCGCAGCAGCGGTATCAACCGGATTTACCGCAGCGGATTAGCCGTCCCGTGTGGACGAGATTTCTGAGAAATCTCATCCACATGGCTGGCTAATCCCGAGATTAGCGGCCGCGGGCGGATCTGCTGCGGCAAAACCGCGGCAAATCCGCCCGGTGTGAACCCAGCCTACTAGTATCGGCCCTTTTAAGGCAACAATAAGGGTAGTTTCACACGGGCAAGAAAATCGCACAATTTTTGCATGATGTTCGCTGATGCAATAGTCAGTTAAAAAGGAAATTAGGAAACCAATGATGTACAACAGTTTCCTTCCCATCTGCGATGTTTTCACTGATGCCATGTGGAGAGAACAAAAAAAAAAATCGCAGCATGCTCTATCTTTCTTCGATGTGTGTTTCCCCCCCCCCCCCCCCTATGTTTCTCTATGGAGCCTTCTTTTTATCGCAACACAACAAACATGCGTTGCGATGCAATTTCCAAGCAATCTAATAGGTGATTCTGTCATAGAAGGAATCTAATTTCCTTCTATGACAGAATCACCGACTGGGTTGATCAGGGAGATGCGGTGGATATAGTATATCTTGACTTTAGTGAAGCATTTGACAAAGTATCTCTTACCAGACTTATTGATGAAATGACCAAATCTGGGATTGACAAGGCAACTGTTAGGTGGATTCACAACTGGCTGAGTGATCGTACTCAAAGAGTGGTCATAAATGGCTGCACATCCAAGTGGAAGAATTTGTCAAGTGGGGACCACAAGGCTCTGTCCTGGGCCCAGTGGTGGCCAACATTGTTATAAATGATCTGGAGGAGGGAATTGAGGGGAATCTGATCAGATTTGCAGACGACACAAAGCTAGGTGGGATAACTAACACTAGGGAAGAGAGAGGGTATTCAAAAAGATCTAGAAAAGCTTGAACAGTGGGCGGTGACTAACAGAATGGTATTTAACAAGGAGAAATGCAAAGTCCTACATCTGGGCAAGAAAAATGAGGAAAGCACATACAGAATGGGAGGAATTGGGCTAAGCAGCAGCACATGTGAAAAAGACTTGGGTATACTAATAGATCATAGACTGAACATGAGTCAACAATGTGATGCAGCAGCCAAAAAGGCAAACACAATTCTGGGATGTATTAAGAGAAGCATAGAGTCTAGATCACGTGAGGTCATTATCCCCTCTACTCTTCCTTAGTCAGACCTCATCTGGAATACTGGGTCCAGTTCTGGGCCCCCCACTTTAAAAAAGACATAGACAAACTGGAGCAAGTTCAGAGAAGAGTTAGCAAGATGGTGAGCGGTCTGCAAATCATGTCCTATGAGGAACGGTTACAGGATCTGGGAATGTTTAGCAGAAGAGAAGGCTGAGAGGAGACTTAATAGCTGTCTACAAATATCTGAAGGGCTGTCACAGTGCAGAGGGATCAGCCCTATTCTCATCTGTACAAGGAAAGACTAGAAGCAATGGGATGAAACTGAAAGGGAGGAGACACAGAGTAGATATTAGACAGTGAGGGGGGATCAATGAGTGGAACAGGTTACCACGGGAGGTGGGGCGTTCTCCTTCAATGGAAGTCTTCAAACAAAGGCTGGACAAATATCTGTCTGGGATGATTTAGTGATCCTGCACTGAGCAGGGGGTCGGACCCGATGACCCTGGAGGACCTTTCCAACTCTATGATTAGAATCTATGACTACCATTCTATGATTTTAACATTGGAAAGTCCCATTGATTTTCACGTTAAAGCTCTATTTTTTTATTTTTCTTGCACAATTTATCGTGGGAGGCAGCGTTGTGAGATTTTTCTCCAAAATAAGCAGCGCTGACCCTCTAAAATCACAGGAACTAAGATGCGATTTTGCTCCAAGTTTCTCGCGACAAAATCGTGATCGCCCGTGTAAAACCAGCCTAAGGCTTATGTTAGTTAAGTTTTGTATCTGTGTGCTGATTGATGTATCGGAGTATTTTAAAAGACTTCTCAGCAGGGCTGCGGAGTCAGTTGGTAGAAGTGTGTGTGTTATGTATGTATGTGTGTGTGTGTGTGTGTGTGTGTGTGTGTGTGTGTGTATGTGTATATATATATATATATATAATATATGTGTGTGTGTGTGTATGTATGTATGTATATGTGTGTATATGTATATATATAAATTAATTGAATGCAGAATGTTCCATATTTCCTTCCATAGGAATTTAGTGAAGTGTCCTATAAATCTGCTCTGTTCATCCATGTCCTATCCATCTAAAACAATTACCAAAGCAAACCCTTTTTAATACAGTAACTTTATCACTTTAAGCGTGAGTAAAGGAATCAGTAAGCCAAGCCTCTGACTCCCATTATTATCCAGGAAGTTTACAGTGAAGGGGTTAAATTGAATGCTTTAAAATGGGAATATTGATCCCTTGGAAGACAAGTATTCTAGCAGGAATCCATGTCACTTCATGGTGCTTTCTAGTGAAGTAGTGCAGAGCTTCATATGTTTTTATTCGTAAGGGTTCTGCACGTTGTGGCACCAGCTTCTTGGTCCCGGTCAGGGTCCCCAACCTCCTCCTTCCCTCGTGGTGTTTTGTTTTTTCTGCACCACAAATCATGAAGGCGTAATGTATTTGTATAATGTATATAATGGCATAATGTATATTCTTGACCTCTTTTGAGAGACCTCTCCATGTTTTCCCCCTTTTAGAGACCAAATCCCTGCAACATAATGCTCTTTGAGGTACATAAAGGAAATTTAAAGGGTTGTCCAGCTTAAAAAAAAAAAGTCAGTGCAGCGAGCTGAGGTTGACAGAAGGGTGGCCCGAGTGCTAGCGCTAATTCTTACTGTGTCAGTGTGGTGGCCGCTCTGCCTGTAATGGTGGCTTGCAGCTGAATTTGTGGCAGTAACAATTAGTAGTTTGTGTTCTGTCTGATGTGACGCCAGTGCCTTTGTATGAGTTAAGGTAATGAAATAAAGAGACAAGTCCACATAGGTTGCAGTAAAACCGCAGGCACACAGTTTACTGAAGGCTTGCAGACTATTGACAACGTTCACACTTTGTGGGTTAATCAGTTAGAGGAACTTCCATAACTTTTTATGCTTATGCAATAACATACAGTGACTCCTTGACTCCTAAGGAGTAAGGCCGTCAAACTGAGTTAGATGCTTGCGATAGTAAGAGGTTATTTATGGAGGAATGGAGGGAACAGTGCAGGCTCTCCGGGGCTCACTGACTGCTAACTGTGAAGGGACAAGTCTGACTTACAGTTGTGCCGGCTACTCTCCGTCCAGCTTCCGCGGAGTCTGTTCTGGCTCTGCTTTCTTCCAGCAGGGTGGAAAAAGACTCCGGGCGCTGACAGATAAAGTTGCTACGCACCCGGCCTTCTCCAGCACACTCTGGTTCCTCTCCTAGCTTTCACTTACCTCCCTCCGTCTCCTCGCTTCCTCTCCTCTCTGCCCCAGATGGACCCTTTTCTTGGGCTTCTCTTGACTCCTCCCCCTTTGGTCACCGGGCCAGTTCTCCTCAATCCCCTAAGACCTGCCCCGAGGAGCGTTGGACCAATCAATTAATTGACCGACCGCAGCCAATCAACAGGCATTCTGTTGCCAGGCAGATCATATTTGCCCCGATATTCAGGGAATACAATCTCTTTCCCTGGCAGGGTGTCTCCTATGTGCCTCGAAGGGCTTATAGCGAGAACCCTGGGACCTATTAACCCTCGGCCTGCCCTGTAGGATCCTCCGAGTCTCCAATCAGGAGCATGTTTTAATCACAATTACAAGTTTTCACCATTTCTCTCCTATACATCTACATTGCAAGCTGGAGGAGTCATTTTCCTACCTCTGTGAAGTCAGCACCCCATCTTTCAAAAAAGTTAATTTTTTTATAGGTTCTGGATGCACCCCAAAGAGTTCTAGAGTTCCCAATTAATTTTAGAAATAGTTCTAGCAAATTAGGCAAAAAAATCAACAAATGTATCTCTGTGGTGCTAACTTCCAAAAATGATATTACTAAATCAGCGAGAACTTTGTAAATATTGGTTCTAGAGCTTCGAGCATTAAGAGTTTTCTTCAGAACTCTTGAGGTGCTCCCCAGAACTCTTATAAAATCGCGGGATTTAAAAAAAAATTATTTACACAAATCCGCAGCAACGGCTTCTGCCGGCTTAGACGCAGCGGATTTGCCATCCCGTGTGGATGAGATTTCTGAGATTTCTCAGCTGTCATTCAGCTGAGAGCTGCCCCTGATTGGTCCCTGCGCTGAGCCAATCAGAGGCAGCACTTACTCACCCATTCATGAATGGGTGTGAGTGAGAGCTGCCTCTGATTGGCTCAGCGCAGTAAAATTCAGTTATTATGTGTAAATAATTTTTTAGGAAATCCTGCGATTTTATAAGAGTTCTGGGTAGCACCTCAAGAGTTCTGAAGAAAACTATTAATGCTCGAAGCTCTAGAACCAATATTTACAAAGTTCTCGCTGATTTAGTAATATCATTTTTGGAAGTTAGCACCGCAGAGATACATTTGTTGATTTTTTTTGCCTAATTTGCTAGAACTATTTCTAAAATTAATTGGGAACTCTAGAACTCTTTGGGGTGCATCCAGAACTTATAAAAAAATTAACTTTTTTGAAAGATGGGGTGCTGACTTCACAGAGGTCATTTTCCTGCTCTTGAGGATCTTCATTGTAGAAAAAACTGCAAGAAACGCAACAGCACAGTCTGATTCCTGCCATACGTGACTGATCACATGCTAATCACCTCATCAGTGGTCCTTTGCCTCCTCCAGTAGCCCTCCTATACATGTCACTGGTCACATGATCCTCATATCCGAGGTCCTTCCGCCCCAAAGTTAGTGTCTGCTTTCTCTCCTGCAGCAATCAGCTGATTGCATTCTGGCTCGGAGGGCGACCTCATTGTCCCCGGGCCACAGTCCCACTTTGCCACCCACCCAGCTCCGCCCCTGTGGATGGGGCATATTTAACCTGGAGTTTACAGCAGTGAAGGACAGAGATTTGACATATGACGCTTATAGCTGGGAAGGGCAGATATGAGAAATGCTGAGTTTTCTCTGCATCTAACAAGGGCCGGTGGGCTGCACTCCTCGCTGTGTAGAATGCCCAGTCCCATCAGAGAACATGTTGCATTGTTTCCACTGCCCTCTGCAATGCCTGCTGGCTCCCACTTCTGTGGTACGTTTAGGCTTACAGGAATATCATGGCAATGTGATTTGAGACAAAAACATTAAAAATAGTGATGAGCGAGCATTGCCCTTAGCGAGTACCTGCCCCCGCTCAAGAGAAAAGGTTCGGCTGCCGGTGGCGGGCAGGGAGCGGCGGGGGAGAGTGGGGAGGAATGGAGGGGAGATCTCCCACACCCCGCTCCCCCTGCTCACTGCCGCAACTCACCTGTCACCCGCGAACCTTTTCTCTCGAGTGGGCAGGTACTCGCTAAGGGCAATGCTCGCTCATCTCTAATTAAAAACCTAGTGGTATCTACCTTTTTTGAAAACCTTACTGATTTGGCAGACACTAAAAATCTGCTTGTCTCCAGCCATGTATCATTCACCTGAGCTCCACACCTGAGTGCAGCTTCACGTCTCCAGCAGTTGGCACAAAGGTTCTTCACCGCTAATTGTTTGCTTTAAAAGTCCACCTGTCTTCCAATGTATAGATCCCATGCATGCGGTACAGATATGCAGGTCTGCTGCTTCACGTGTCGGGAAAACCTCCTTCCTCACAGCATGCTTTTCGGACATGTGCGGCGGACCTATCCTGGTGCTTAATACCGCATGCATGTGCTTTAGGCCTCCAGCACACCGGCGACAAAGTCGTGCGATTTTTGCACGTTGTGGCAATGCTACAAATCGCATGTATGTGAAGCCCGTGCTTTCCAATGGGTTCCTTCACATTAGCCATGTTCTGTAGCGTGCGACATTGAGAGTCAAGAACCTTGTGGGTTTCGCAGCCCATGTTTCCCTATGGAGCTTTTCTCTCTGTTGCATTGCATGAAAACGTGAAATCCTACTGTCAAAGCCCTAAACTAAGCCCTGTCTGCAGGAGGAAACTAAAATAATACATCAACTCAGAGGTGCTGTCATCTCCGGCGTGTCTTCTCCTCTACAGCTCCCCAGCACTTGCTTGAAGTTTTCTGCCAGCCCTTCCTGGATTGGAGGATCAAAATCCCTGCCTCCAGAAAGGGCTGGCTGTGATTGGTTGACAAGCTCCGTGGCTCAGCAATCGGAGGCAATGCTCGTTGAACCAATCACAGCCATTCAATGAATGAATGGCTGTGATTGGTTCATCGAGCGCAGGCAATGATTGGCTGAGTCAGGGCACTCGTGAACCAATCACAGACAGCCCTTCCTGGAGGTAAGGATTTTGATCCTCTAATGCAGAAAGGGCAGAAGACTGAAGACAAGTGTGGAGGTGAAGAGGAGACCCGCACCGTAGATGAAAGTGCCTGCAGCTAGGGCTTATTTTGGGGGTAGAGCTTATATTTCAAGCCCCCTCCCCTGAAGAACCTCGCATGTAGCGTCACAAAATCGCGGTATTACCGCAAGAAAACGCAGCGATATCGCACGGAGCACCGATGTGATATTGCTGGGATTTTCTTGCAGTAATGTCGTGCCGCCCGTGTGAAGGAGGCCTTATACATTGACGGGGGCCTTATACATTGCAACGAAGAGGGACTTTTTAACTAAGGAATTGGCGGTGACGGACCCTTTTGTGTTAACTGCTTGAGGCATTTAGGAAGCGTCCATTCACTGTAAGCAGACCGTCGTGCAGAAGGACTGCTTGCTGGTTATGTATGTCGTTCTGCGTGTAGGAACCAAAGAGTTCTGGTTCAGTCACCGCATGCGGTCACACGGGATGATGGGGCGCAGGAATCCGAACGTGTGTTAACCCTCACAGCCCTGATTAACACCAACTGAACTGCATCTGTGCACATGAAATAGTTCACCTCTTGTCAGATGAGGGGAGCCGCTGCCTGCACCCACCCTGTGTGCTGGAGGGGAGGCAGAACTACTGGGGGACGTGTCCGTAGGGATGAGGGGTGCAGGAGCCGCTGCCTGCACCCACCTTGTGTGCTGGAGGGGAGGCAGAACTATTGGGGGACGTGTCTGCAGGGATGAGGGGAGCAGGAGAGGAGCCGCTGCCTGCACCCACCTTGTGTGGTGGAGGGGAGGCAGAACTACTGGGGGACGTGTCCGTAGGGATGAGGGGTGCAGGAGCCGCTGCCTGCACCCACCTTGTGTGCTGGAGGGGAGGCAGAACTACTGGGGGACGTGTCTGCAGGGATGAGGGGAGCAGGAGAGGAGCCGCTGCCTGCACCCACGAAATCTCACAGCGGAATCAGACTCTGCACCCCTCAGAGACCCTATACTCACCTCTCCGGATACACCACGAGCGCCTCGTCTGGCGTGATGCGCAGCGCCGGCTTTGACTGCAATGGAAGCCGTCTGTGCGATTTTACTCGCAAATTAGAACATGTTGCGATTCTCCACGAACGGAAAAGCGCAGTTGATTTCCGCTCTTGGACAGGGAAGAATCGTTTAGCCTGGCATGTCTATGGACGGACATTGCTGTGGAACTCGCAGCGGGTGTTTGACCACGAATTCTGCAGCAATAATCCGTCCGTGGGCACTCGGCCAAAATGTCACTTTAGGTGAGCCGATTCTCATTTGAGCGACTGACGTCACCGCTAACTCGTTGGCTCTCATGCAGCCGGCTCAGACATCTTTGGCTTGTATAAAGGAGCATCATTGAGTCTTCACATTCGCTGTATTAGTGAGCGAGCGCTGCGTAACCCGAATGAGAAGTCACTGCGGAAGTAGCGCGGGATACGCGCAACCCCCTAGCGTGGGCGGCTACGATGCATGTGTGCAGAAGCCGCCGGACAGGTAAGCTGGGGTCACCGGGTTGAACTCCGCTGTGGGAATCCCGTGTGCAGGAGTATTGCATTATCTCACATGCTGTAAAAAATGCAGAATGCCCGAGCTGGGGAGGGTTTTGTTACCCCTTCTCCCAATAAGGATTGAATACAAAGTGATCTAAATGTTTTGTGCGCCCCAACCACAGCCTGCCTTACACACCCCCATAGCCAAAAAATAAGTTATGGGCTCGAAATATAAAGTGGCTGAGAGGCTAGCACTATTGCAGCACTGGGGTCCTGGGTTCAAAGGTCAACAACTGCATGGAGTGTGTACTCCAAAAAGTCCCAATGGAGACGAAACCCAATATGAGGCGCTGCACAGCGTGCCTCTGTCAATAAAGATAGGGATTATTATTATTAATTTTAATAAAACCGGTTTTAATTTGTCAAATATATCAAAGCAAAAAAAACCAAACCTCTAAACCTAATATGGTCACGATGGTGCGGACCCTCAGAATAAAGGCCGCATTGTGATGGTCACCGCTCCATGAACGCCACATAAGTAAAACCCCTGAAAAATGTGTGTTTTCCTAGTTCACCCAACTTGCTCTTTTTTTTTTTTTTTTTTTTTTAAGGACTTTCCAACACATTATATTTATCCATTACAAAAAGACAACTATTCCGACAAAAAAGTCCTTCTACCGCTGTATGGATGGAAAAATGATGGGGGTACAGGCAAGGATGAAAAAACAAAAACCCCAAAAATGGCTGCTAGTTAAAGGGTGGCTTCACATCTGCGGCAGGAATGCCACTTTCCTACTCAGTTCAGGGAGCCTGAAGGGGGAATCCCCGCGTCCGAACGGTTCTGTCTGTGGACTGCACAGCGCCGCATAGACCCCATTCGCTATACTGGGGTCCGCCCGCTTCCCACCCAGCTGCCCTGCTTTTTGAGCTGCATGCAGGGTTTTTTCTTGGGGTATTTTCAGCCGGATCTGTGATGGAACCTCCTCCGGGACGTTCTGATGCAGACGTGACATCGGGCTGACAGACGTTGTGCACTTTAATAACCTAGGACGCCCCCCCTGTGGCTCCCTGGGACGCCCCCCCCCCTGTGGCTCCCTGGGACGCCCCCCCCCTGTGGCTCCCTGGGACGCCCCCCCCCTGTGGCTCCCTGGGACGCCCCCCCCTGTGGCTCCCTGGGACGCCCCCCCCCCCCCCCCGTGGCTCCCTGGGACGCCCCCCCCCCCCCCCGTGGCTCCCTGGGACGCCCCCCCCCCCGTGGCTCCCTGGGACGCCCCCCCCCCCCGTGGCTCCCTGGGACGCCCCCCCCCCCCCCCCGTGGCTCCCTGGGACGCCCCCCCCCCCCCTGTGGCTCCCTGGGACGCCCCCCCCCCCCTGTGGCTCCCTGGGACGCCCCCCCCCCCCTGTGGCTCCCTGGGACGCTCCCCCCCTGTGGCTCCCTGGGACGCTCCCCCCCTGTGGCTCCCTGGGACGCTCCCCCCCTGTGGCTCCCTGGGGCGCCCCCCCCCCCTGTGGCTCCCTGGGGCGCCCCCCCCCCCCCTGTGGCTCCCTGGGACGCCCCCCCCCCCCTGTGGCTCCCTGGGACGCCCCCCCCCCCCCTGTGGCTCCCTGGGACGCCCCCCCCCCCTGTGGCTCCCTGGGACGCCCCCCCCCCCCTGTGGCTCCCTGGGACGCCCCCCCCCCTGTGGCTCCCTGGGACGCCCCCCCCCCCTGTGGCTCCCTGGGACGCCCCCCCCCCCCCTGTGGCTCCCTGGGACGCCCCCCCCCCCCTGTGGCTCCCTGGGACGCCCCCCCCCCCCTGTGGCTCCCTGGGACGCCCCCCCCCCCCCCCCGTGGCTCCCTGGGACGCCCCCCCCCCCCTGTGGCTCCCTGGGACGCCCCCCCCCCCCCTGTGGCTCCCTGGGACGCCCCCCCCCCCCCCCGTGGCTCCCTGGGACCCCCCCCCCCCCGTGGCTCCCTGTGACGCCCCCCCGTGGCTCCCTGGGACGCCCCCCTGTGGCTCACTGTGATGTAGTTTTAATTTTGTCAATGATTGTAGTTTCCATTTAAACATTATCCCGTTAAACTTGCTAAAAAGTGTTTCCTGAGGGGCTAGCGACACTCGGCTGCCCAAATCATCCCTGCCCTGTCTGTACACTGCTCCTAGGCTCATGGCCGTCCTCGTGCCCCTGATGGTACTACCGCTATGTGTGGGGAAGATCAGTCTCTTTAAATCTAAAGGTGTGAATGAGCGTAATGCATGCGGCCGGACAATCCTCTTGTTATCACCGCTCATACAGGGTTTCCCACTCACTGCAGCCTAGAACTCCAAGACTAATGAAATTTGGTCAGAACATACTTGGTGAGAATGGGGAAGCCCTCATGACAGGCGGCCCGCCTGCACCCCATATTGCTGAACTGTCTGCCAGCGTGTCTTGTGTTTCTTGTACAATATTCCTTCTCAATTCTTCAATAGTTTGTGGCTTATTTCACTAAAAAGAACACGCAAGAAAGAACAATGCATTGTGGGGATTAGGTAGTCTGAAGACGGCAGCGGCGATCTTGGATGGCCAAAAACAGGACTGAAACCGGCAGATCGTAGGGACCGTAAAGAAAAAACCTGCGGCTAATCTACCGCAACCCTTTGGTCCAAGGACAGAATTTTGGCTTGAAACTCTGGACGGTTGCTTTAAGTTGTGATCAAAATTGTACCAGGAAAGTCCCCCGTTTTTGGAATGTTTGCTGTGTTTTCGATGCATAAAAGACCTGGTAAAAATGGTGGTCGGCTCGTGGGGAAGGAGTGCTTGCGGTTCAAGCGCACCGTGTGACTTCAGGCGAAGGAATAAGGTGCATATCCATACATCACAAGGGATTCACCCCGAGAGCTGCATGTGTGAATCACGCCGCACGGTCTGCTGCAGGAATCGCCCCACATATTAAAGGGGTTGTTTGCTTCTCATAGATTGTGTTCAGCGGACTGAATACTATGCAATTAGCTTGATGCTGCCGTTCAGCCCCGAGCCGTATGTACACAGTGCAGCCGTACACCATGCTTATAGATGCGCCAGAGTAAATAAATACAGCTGCAGAGTACTGATACGAGGCTCTAAATTGGGCAAACCGGCCCTCAAATTCAGTTCTAGACAGAATCCTTCATTTCTAATGCATTGATACCTTGTACCAGTTAAGCCGGTCTCACACGGGAGCCCGCAGCAGAATCTGGCTCGGACTGCGGCTGATGACCCCCGCGGACCTTCTTTTCACGAACACTACAGGTGGTTTTTTTTTCTCTTTAAATTGTTTTTCCTGCACCATTGATAGGCGATGACGTTGGGTATCCGCGACCCATCCACAATGTCCTTTGCAGATGAGCTGCGGGTCAGACAACCTCCATCATATCAATCCAATGGAAGTCAAAAAACCCCAATGAGGTAGAAGATGATTTTTCTCATTCAAGGCAAAAAACATTTCTTCCCAACTGTGATCTGGCAACTCCTCTAAAGCAATCGGTGATACAACATGTAATAAAAA
The DNA here is from genome assembly GCF_035609145.1 of Eleutherodactylus coqui. NCBI lineage: Eukaryota > Metazoa > Chordata > Amphibia > Anura > Eleutherodactylidae > Eleutherodactylus > Eleutherodactylus coqui. Next base: position 220,608,790 of record NC_089843.1, read on the forward strand.
AGGTTTGGGCCGAGTCACCAGCAGAGCCAATGGGATTGTTCTCAGTAAGAGAAACCAGGTAATCTTGTAGATAGGATACCTTTTAATGACTAACAAAAATACATGAGGTTACAGCGAGCTTTCAGATCCTCTCAGAATCCTTCAGGCATAATGATTCAGACATATGGCCTGAAGAAGGACCCTGTGAGGTCTGAAAGCTCGCTATAACCTCATGTATTTTTATTATCCATTAAAAGGTATCCTATCTACAAGATGACTTGTTTTCTCTAACTGAGAACAGTCACAACATGTAATATCGTATCACTCAGGGAAAGACATCCAGGCCTCTCTTAAACTCTTTTTATCGAGGTCTCCATCACCATGTCGTCAGGAGAAAGTTACATAGTCTTGGTATTGGTGTATCTTGACACCACCGGAAGCTAGGGGTTTGACTGGGGGAACGACCCTTTCACACCCCTGGCTCCCTATTGGGTCAAAGTTTTAAAGTTCTACCAGCGTGTAGATACCTGTAAGATGCAGCTGTAGGATGACACTTATCAAGTTAACATTCCTGATTGGAACCTACCGCTCCCTCACTGTCTGCCCCGACTTGCCTGCATTGCATGGAGTCCGAAAGCCGCTTCTGCTTGTTTCTTCCTGGCGCTGCCGTGTCCGTCCTCCCGCTCAACGATGTTACAGTAATGGTGCCCACTGCCCTCCAGCCTTCCCCATAGGGTCCCCGTCCCCCTTCCTCAGTGTAACCCACATCGGCCGTCGCTCCCTCACTGTCCGCCGCCGTGGCTCTGTGCTCCGATGTGCTGGCTCTGCTCTCTCTTCTGCCCGCTATAGGCTCTCTGCTCCCGGGTGGAGAGGGGACACCAAGAAGGGGGAGGGTGGACAGCCGCCCGCTCTGAACGGCAAGCCGAGGTTAAAATGACGTGGCTGTGCTGCTACAAGAAATTAATGGGGGGGTCAGCCGCAGGTCACGACGCCACACAGTGCTGTGCAATGGCTGCTGCAGACCCCACTCTCCGCTTCCCTTCCAAATGGGGCTGCGCGGCTGTCCACTGTGTACATTGTACCTTTAGTGGCCTGCCAGGACCTTCAGCTGAAGTTCCTCTGCAGCCAATCACGTTCTGGGGGCGTCTCCCCCTGTCAATCTTGACTCCACTAGGACTTCCTGGTAGCGTCAGGATACACTAATACCCATAGTCTCACTGCTCCTACATTAAAGCATCTCCTTTGTTGTTGGTGTAGAGACCTTCTTTCCTCTAGACGTTACAGTCCTTGGTATAATAGATGATGGGTGAGATCTCTGTACTGACCCCTGATATATTATACATAGTTATTAGAGCGCCCCCTTGTTACAGTCCTGGGTATAATAGATGATGGGAGAGATCTCTGTACTGACCCCTGATATATCTATACATAGTTATTAGAGCGCCCCCTTGTTACAGTCCTGGGTATAATAGATGATGGGAGAGATCTCTGTACTGACCCCTGATATATTATACATAGTTATTAGAGCGCCCCCTTGTTACACTCCTGGGTATAATAGATGATGGGTGAGATCTCTGTACTGACCCCTGATATATTATACATAGTTATTAGAGCGCCCCCTTGTTACAGTCCTGGGTATAATAGATGATGGGAGAGATCTCTGTACTGACCCCTGATATATCTATACATAGTTATTAGAGCGCCCCCTTGTTACAGACCTGGGTATAATAGATGATGAGAGAGATCTCTGTACTGTCCCATGATATATTATACATAGTTATTAGAGCGTGCCCCTTGTTACAGTCCTGGGTATAATAGGTGATGGGAGAGATCTCTGTACTGACCCCTGATATATCCATACATAGTTATTAGAGCAGCCTCTTGTTACAGTCCTGGTATAATAGATGATGGGGGAGACCTCTGTACTGACCCCTCATATATCTATACATAGTTATTAGAGCGCCCCCTTGTTACAGTCCTGGGTATAATAGAAGATGGGAGAGATCTCTGTACTGACCCCTGATATATCTATACATAGTTATTAGAGCGCCCCCTTGTTACAGTCCTGGTATAATAGATGATGGGGGAGACCTCTGTACTGACCCCTCATATATCTATACATAGTTATTAGTGCGCCCCCTTGTTACAGTCCTGGGTATAATATGGGAGAGATCTCTGTACTGACCCCTGATATATGTATACATAGTTATTAGAGCACCCCCTTGTTACAGTCCTGGGTATAATAAATGATGGGGGAGACCTCTGTACTGACCCCTCATATATCTATACATAGTTATTAGAGCACCCCCTTGTTACAGTCCTGGGTATAATATGGGAGAGATCTCTGTACTGACCCTGATATATTATACATAGTTATTAGAGCGCCCCCTTGTTATAGTCCTGGGTATAATAGATGATGGGTGAGATCTCTGTACTGACTCCTGATATATCTATACATTAGTTATTAGAGCGCCCTCTTGTTATAGTCCTGGGTATAATAGATGATGGGTGAGATCTCTGTACTGACCCCTGATGTTTTATATATAGTTATTAGAGCGCCCCCTTGTTACAGTCCTGGGTATAATAGATGATGGGTGAGATCTCTGTACTGACCCCTGATATATCTATACATAGTTATTAGAGCACCCTCTTGTTATAGTCCTGGGTATAATAGATGATGGGTGAGATCTCTGTACTGACCCCTGATATATCTATACATAGCTATTAGCTGCAGATATTGATATTTGACAGTATAATCCTTCTACCAGGTCATTAATAAATGTATTAAAAAGAATAGGGCCCAATACTGCCCCCTGTGGTACCCATTAGTAGTGGTGACTCAGAGTATTAATTATGTATGCATAAATAACCACCCTCAGCTTTCTATCATTGACTGAGGCCTCTCATTAATCTCGTAAACGCAAAAGTCCAATAGCATATAGACTGACCAAAACAAATAAATGTTTTATTTTTTTATATATAATATGAAATCTAACTATAAGGCTGTGGTCACATGGGGCATAAATCCCCCTGAAATCTCGCGGAATGACCACAGTAGGTCTGCACAGAAAAACCGTGAGACTTCCGCAGCAGAAAACCCAGGAAGAGTAATATGATGTCATAGGCATCACGGAAACTTGGTGGGATGATACACATGACTGGAACACAAGGCTTGAGGGATACAACTTATTTCTAAGAAACAGACCTAATAAAAGGGGGGAGGTGTTGTGTTGTAGAATCATTGAATGGTAGAGTTGGAAGGGACCTCCAGGGTCATCGGGTCCAACCCCCTGCTCATCCCAGACAGATGTCTGTCCAGCCTCTGTTTGAACATGTCCATTGAGGGAGAACTCCCCACCTCCCGTGGTAACCTGTCCCACTCATTGATCCCCCTCGCTGTCTAATATCTAATCTGTGTCTCCTCTCAGTTTCATCCCATTGCTTCTAGTCTTTCCTTGTACAGATGAGAATAGGGCTGATCCCTCTGCACTGTGACAGCCCTTCAGATATTTGTAGACCGCTATTAAGTCTCCTCTCAGCCTTCTCTTCTGCTAAACATTCCCAGATCCTTTAACCGTTCCTCATAGGACATGATTTGCAGACCGCTCACCATCTTGGTAACTCTTCTCTGAACTTGCTCCAGTTTGTCTGTCTTTTTTAAAGTGGGGTGCCCAGAACTGGACACAGTATTCCAGATGAGGTCTGACTAAGGAAGTGTAGAGGGGATAATGACCTCACGGGATCTAGACTCTCTGCTTCTCTGAATACATCCCAGATCTGTGTTTGCCTTTTTGGCTGCTGCATCACATTGTTGACTCATGTTCAGTCTATGATCTATTAGTATACTTGCCTCCGGGAAAGGAGTTTGGTAAGTGCTGCCATGACAAGCCATCACTTTACCCTCCCAGTTCCCCACGTATGTCAGGTGTCTGGGGTCTCTGCACCGCTGCAATATTTATGGCAGACTTGATGTAGGTCGGATGAGAACAAGGTTGAACTGTTTGGCCATAATTCCAAAGGTATGTTTGGTGGAAAGCCAACACTGCCACCACCAGAAATCCACCAGCCCCGCAGTGATTATGGTGGGGGCAGCATTATGTGGGGTCTGTTTTCATGTTGCTGGAACTAGGGCTTTAGTCAATGTGGAGGGAATTATGAACCGTTCCCAATATCAGTCCAAACCTTCAGACTTCTGCTAAAAAGCTGAAACTTAAGAGGAATTCCACCTTTCAGCACGACGGCCCAAAGCATACCTCCAAATCAAAGGAAGATCTAAGTTCTGGAATGGCCCAGCCAGAGCCAAGACCTTAATCCCATTGAAGATCTGTGGGTGACCTGAAGAGGGCGCTACACACCAGATGCCCTTGTAATCTAGCAGATTTGTAGCACTTTTGCAAGGAACAGTGGCCATAGATTGCCAAGTTAAGATGTGCCATGCTGGCCGACACCGACCCATAAAGGCTGAGCGCTGTCATAAAGTCAGGGGGAACATTAACAAAGTATTAGTTTTAGGGTCTGCAGATTAATGCAGCCACATCATTTTAGTTGTTTCTTTTCATCCATTTAAGATTTCAGTTTGTTTTTTAATGAAATTATAACGATAACGGGTCGCACTGAAGGTGGAAATCTGAGATTTGTCAGATATTGTAACATGACAAACCTGGCATTTACCACTAGGGGTCTGTAGACTTTTTATATCTACGTCCAGATGGGCACAATTGTATAGATTTTGTGTTTGGGGGGGGGGGGGGGGGAGAATCTTTGACTTTTATTTAAAAACCATATAAAAACCTTGATGTATGTAGTACACTGCAATAGTCGTAGCATTGCCTATTGAAATACAAGCTGCCTTCATTCTGTGGAATGTCTGGACAAATGGGTTGCTATAGCAACCGGTATACGTCAGTCTCAGCACTTAGGGTGAGTTTGTGTCAGGGGATCGATGCAACTGTTAGAGGAAAACATAACGGTGCTCATCATTACCGCATGTGTCCGCTCGCCCATAATAGCGGATCTCTGCATTTGTGCATTGTTTGCGGTTTAAATGGGTGTTGATGCTTTTTACAATAAATGATAATGGTGACGCCGGCGCTGTGCACACAATAATGGAATTAATAGCAATAACCCAGAAGCCGAGAGGAAGGTTGAATCAGTAGGGCTCACTTTTACTAACACTTGTAGATATCCACTGATTCACAGTTAGCAGAATACATTTGCATGGAAGCTAGTAAACAGCGGTATATTTGTATGCAAGCAGAAGTGGCGATTTAAGCCCCATTTACACACAACGATTAACACTCAAAATTCCTTCAAACGATGGCATATGAGCGAATTATTGCATGTAAATTATACCATCGTTTATTCTTTGGCTGAACAATGATTTTAAGGTGAGCTTAAAATCCATAATTCAGCCAGAGAGTAGATAGCAGCGGCTGCATGCTGTGTTCTCCACGGGAGGGTCTGATTACATTGCATTCATGCCAACAGTCCCTGACAGCCCATGCGAGAACAAAGGAGCTGATTGCAGAACTCAGACTACCTGCTGTGTTCTGCAAGCAGCTCCCGGAGGCTCATTTACATGCAAATGAAGCTGGTAAAGTGCTAATGGACATTGGTGTCCATTAACACTTTATGCAAAATGATTGCTAGAACTGTCAATCTTTCAATTGTTTTGAAAGATTGCCTTTGTGTGTAAATGAGCCTTTAGTAGGAATCCGCTGGCTGAACTGACTGTGTGCCCAGTTGGATTTTTCAGATAAGGGAGAACCGCATTGAACCAAAGAAATATAAGACCTGCCCCAAAAATAATCCCTAGCTGCAGGACAAAAAGAAAAAAATACATCACCTTTAGAAGCGATGTCCTCTCCAGCGCGTCTTCTTGCAGGTCGCCGACACTCTTCTTCGGCATCTCTTCGGGCTGGAGATTTATGGGTGGCTTGATTTGCAGATCTCCTGCGCGGTGTCTGCAAATCAAATCCGCCTGTGAACATGAGGCCTAAGGCGCAAACAGGCCTGGTCATTATTTACGCTACTACTTGTGCAGTCGGGGGTTTGTATGAAGGGGAGCGGGAGCCAATTCTGCGCCATACAATGCAGGTGCATTTTTTAATTGTACTTTCTATATCTGACTATAGGAGCTGCTAACATTCAGAGATGAGCCTTACGGCAGCCCCATGGTCCATGCGAACCTGTAGACTGTTATTCATTGGCTTCTATGGGACAGTGCTCTAGACATGCTGTATGGCCTGTAGAGAGGTAATTGTGCAGGAAGGGTTGTGGTTGTGCCCATCCTCTACTGTAAGGCCTCATGTCCACGGGGAAAATCAGGCCCGCTACGGATTCTACATGTAGAATCCGTAGCGGGTCCCTCCTGCCCCGCGGACATGAGCGCTGAAAATAAGAATTTAAAAGAATTTACCTATCCGTAGCGGGCGGGGAAGGTCTGCTCTTCCTCGCGGCCGGATCTTCTTTTTCGGCCGGCGGATGAATTCCTCACGCCGGCGGCACGTCGCCCGCACGAAAATGGAGCATGGTCCAGATTTTTTCATCCTCCATTTTTTTAAAAATCCCTTTTATTGACCATCCTTCGGTATTTATCTACCCTGCGGGTGGTCAATGCATCCCTATGGGGTGCGGATCCGCATGCGGGTGATCCGCTGCGGATCCTAAATCATATTTTTCCCGTGGACATGAGGCCTAAATGTTGGGATTCGGTGTTCTCTATATATACTGCAGGTATGACCTGTCCAGGTAATACTGTCAGGGATAATAAGATGACCTCTGAAAAGTCATCTCCGCAGAACCAAAGTTTTTATGTTTAAAAGGTTTTTATCGAAGCCGCAGAATCTGTACATTGGCATTGATTAAGGAACAATAAACTGAAATTGCACATAATCTAATATAAATCAGCCTACATGCCTTTTCTTGCCCCCTTTGCTTTACCTTTGGTGTATGATGTTGGTGTCATTAGATGACACGCATGCTCACCGCTGCTGCACCCACTGGCAATACGACTTCCTTGCATTGAGAGAGAGTGAAAACGCATGATAATAAAAGCAATGATTTTCAATGGTTTCATTGTTATTAGCGATATTTTCACTGCAACCTCGCATCGCAAAGAAGAATCTGCGATATCACCCATTGTTCTCAATGGGCCAGCGGTAGCAGTGCCGGCCCCATTGAAAACATAGGGAGTACATTGCGCTCCCCTGACACAGCTGTGACAGCTATGACAGGGGATTCCTTCATCCCCGCGGGGATGAAGGAATGCCCTGTCACAGCAGTGGCAGAGGTCCGTGATGATATCCTACTGCTTTCAATGGGGCTGTTGCTGCTGCAGCCCCATTGAAAGCCATGGAATGAAGGCTACCACCGTGGCAATGATTTTCAGGGAAGGGCTTGAAATATAAGCCTTTGCCTGGAAATCATGGCTAGCTGTAAATAAATAAATAAAAAGATTACCTCACCTAGAAGAGACATCCGTCTCTTCTTCTTCGGCCCCGGCAGTCGTCTTCTGTGTTCTGGAGGCCGGGTATTTAAAAATCCCCGCTTCCAGAAAGCGCTGCTCTGATTGGCTGAGCGCTGTCGCCAATTAGAGACAGCGCCCAACCGTCACTGAATGACAGCGGAGTGCTGCCTCTGATTGGATAAAGGAATCCCCTGCCACAGCTGTGTCAGGGGAGCGCAATGTACTCCCCATGTTTTCAATTGGTCTAGCACTGCTGGCGCATTGAATGACAGTTGAGTGCTGCCCTCTGATCGGCTGAGAGTTCAGCCAATCAGAGGCAGCACTCAGCTGTCATTCAATGACGGCTGGGCGCTGCCTCTCATTGGCCACAGCGCTCAGCCAATCCGAGGCAGCGCTTTCTGGAGGATGGGCTTTTTAAATCCCCGGCCTCCAGAACACAGAAGATGACTGCCAGGGCCGGAGAGAAGAGCCAGGCAGCTCTTCTAGGTGAGTTAATCTTTTTATTAAAGCTAACCATGATTTTCAGGAAAGGGTTTATATTTCAAGCCCTTCCCTGAAAATCATTGCCGCGGTGGTGGCCTTCATTCCATTTCTTTCAATGGGGCTGCAACAGTGCTGGCCTCATTAAAAGCAATGGGATAGCATTGTGGACCTCTGTCACAGCTGTGTCAGGGGAGCGCAATGTACTCCCTATGTTTTCAATGGGGCTAGCGCCGCTGCCGGCGGCCCTATTGAAAACAATGGGCGAAATCACAGATTCTTCTTGGCACTGTGAGGGTCCAGTGAAAGCATCGCTAATGAGAATGAAACCATTGAAAGTCATTGGTTTCATTATATGTGTTTTCAATCACTCTCGCATCGCCAGTGGGTGTTCAGGCAGGTTGAAACTTACAATGTTAGGTCTATGGGTGGCGCTGCTGTGCTTCAGGCGTGCACTGGAATGAGTGAAGCGTTGCTAAGCAACACAGCATACACTGCTAAGCTGCACCATACACTGCACAACCGAGAGCGAGAGAGACAACGATAGAGAGAGAGCAATAGAGAAAGACAGCGTGAGAGCAACAGAGAGAAAGCGATAGAGACAACGATAGAGTGCAATAGAGAGAGTGATATAGAGAGACATAGTGAGAGCAATAGAGACAGAATGATAGAGAGAGAGACAATGAGAGAGCGATAGAAAGAGAGGCACAGAGCAGTAGAGAGACAGAGTGATAGAGAGAGACAGAAATAGAGGAATAGAGAGACAAAGGGAGAATGATAGAAAGACAGAAGAAACAGAGAGCGTAGAGAGACAAATAGAGATAACAATAGAGTGATAGACAGAGAGCGATAGAGACCCAGAGAGAGTAATAGAGACAGAAAGAACGATCGCGCCAGAGAGGGACAGAGACAGACAACGAAAGAGACAGTGAGAGACAGACAGACAATGAGAGTGAGAGACAGAGTGACAGACAGAGAGAGAGAGAGACAGAAATGGACAGAGACAGACAATGAAAGAGTCAGAGAGACAATGAAAGAGAGACAGAGAGTGAGACACAGAGAGAGAGAAAGACAGACTGACCGAGATAAAAAGAGAGAGACGTGTCGTCTTTTTTATATTAGATATCTGCTCCAAATACAAAGTGACCCTCTAAACAATCACCAAACCAATCCGATTCAGAGGTTCACAAGCAGCACTGCTGAAACCTTTTATGTTCGCGGAGCAAATATCAGGTCAATCTAGTTCTTAAAATAAATCCTAAAACGAAGTGGGATTCCATGAAGTTGGGACAAGCAACCTCCGGGCAGTCTGTTAGATATAGTTAAACCCAGACATAGTAGTTGTACCCGGACCTGATTAAAAAAGGGAAAGAAGAAAAGGTTTTAGGTAGGGGATAGAAGGAGAAGAATAAGGTGCTCTGTGGACGATAAACCGTATGAGAGGGAACCGTCCAACCGCCATCTAGAGAAGGAGAATCGGTCACTAAGTTTGTCCATACGGTCCAAGTGGAGTTAAGGCCTGTGCGTTCTAGATCAACGTCAGAGCATCCGAATTCCTCCAAGTTTTTCAGGAAGTCCTTAGCCTCTACCCAGGCTGCCCTTTAAACTGCAGTGTTTTGCTCCCAGTATCTGGGATTGATTTGGCCCATAGCCTTTATAGTGTGTCGCAATCCTTTTTAGATTTTGAAATCTGGCCTGAAAACACGGACAGAAGTGCTGCCTCTGGGGTCATGCCTGTTTGGGATTCTACTTATGGCTTTATAAAGTCTGTAGATCTTGCCAAAAAGGCGCTTTAAGGTGGGCACTGCCACCATATGTGCAGCATTGAACCCGTGTCTATAATGCATCTCCGGCAATGGTCTGAAGTTGAACATTTTTATGTTTTTTTTTGATGGGATTGATGGCAGGAAACTGTATTTGATTGAATATCTTGTTGTCTTTGCAGCCGCTGCTGCCAGTTTGAATCCAGGATATTGGCTGCACTGAACCAAGGAGAAGTTGAGGGATCATGCGGAACCCCAGCATGGTTATCCTGGTGTGCATAATAAGCCATCTCCTTCTTCTTGCCGGACTCAAGGCTGACAGTAAGTCGACTATTGTTTAGTTTTTACTTTAACATTTTCGGATGTTCATTTTAAATGCTTATTAATTAGAGATGAGCGAGCGTACTCGGCCACGCCCCTTTTTCGCCCGAGTACCGCGATTTTCGAGTACTTCCGTACTCGGGTGAAAAGATTCGGGGGGGGGGGGTGCCGTGGGTGAGTGGGGGGTTGCAGCTCGGAGTGGGGGGGGGAGAGGGAGAGAGAGAGGGCTCCCCCCTGTTCCCCGCTGCTACCCCCCGCACCGCCACGCCTCCCGGCGCCCCCCGAATCTTTTTACCCAAGTACTGAAGTACTCGAAAATCGCGGTGCTCGATCGAGTAATTGCTCTAAACGAGTATACTCGCTCATCTCTATTATTAATACATGTTCAACAAGTTTACAACATTTGCTTTTTTTTTTAAAACAACTGAAATTAAAAACTAATCGCCGTGGGATTTCACACTCGCTATGGTACATTTATGGTGCTGGCATGGTGTGGGCTCCCGCTGCAATAGCTAGGATTAGAGCTGGCTTTGATCCTGGACATTTGTCACCTGGGCTGTGTAACAGCACATTTTTTGGTGGATGAGCTGAAGTTTTTATTCGTGCCTTTTTTGGGAAACATGCGTGTTTTTGATCACTTTTTTTAATTCGATTTTTGGCGTTCTGCTTTGACCACGGCATTTAAACAGTTAACGCCCACGATCAGAGCTGACTCTAATCAGGACAGTTATCGGAGGCTGTCAGAAATAGCTGATGGCTGCCAGGGATGAAGCAGACTTGGCCCCTGAGCCTGCGCTATACACCTTTCACAACTACATGACGTAAATAGAAGTATTGCGGTCAGGAAGGGGTTAACTTGCAAATAAGCTTGAAGTTGTTTATTGTGCACAAGGCCTGAAATGATTTTATATGTATTGAAATAACTTACATTTTTTTAATGTTGATTTTAAGTGGCTGATATCTGGTTGAAATGCCGTAAATGTGTGATTCACAGCCAACAAAGAGTTAATAAGTCCTGCTGGGCTGAATGGGGGAAATCTGCTGTGCAGCCCAGTGAATGTAGGGTTAACACATGGCCCAGCTGAGCATGCAGACACAGTCCGCCTCCTCCCAGATACTGCTAACAGCCAGGAACATACCACACATCAACATATACTCAAAAACATCTGATCAAAATAGTGTGGAAACCTCGGAGCGCTCATCCCGCTGGACTTAATCAGGGCACTCATCTTCTTCTTTATAGGGGCTTTAACTTTTCAGACCACCTTTGCTCAGGTAATGGCCCGTGTGTCTCATCAATCGTGTCATATACTGCTATTAAAAATAGTTGTTTTACCACACTAAATCAAGTATGAAACGGCTGCGATTAGGGGTTTCCCTTACAGCCCCTCTGCAATCCAATGACTGTTAGTCCCTCCCCCACATCCTGGCATCCCAGTACCCACAGTACCTAACACAGGCTACCGCTGTGCACTCAGTGTCTGCCATCCTGACCATCTCTACAGTCTCTGCCTGCAGTTACAGTACATGTGTATGTGAGAGAAAGTGGATTATATTCGGGTTACCAACCATTTGGCTAGAATGTGTCTGAATGCCTGAATGTTCCTGGGAAAGTAAACTGATTAGACCAGGGACAGCAGAATGCAGATGCACATGGGAAATGAGGGAGAGGAAGTACAAGACAGTGAACTACAGGCACATCACCAAACCTCCCCCCTTGAGACATCCCCTAGTGGAAAGCAAATAGCAGGGCAGCAGAAAAATGGTGAAGATTGTAGTAAAAAGAGATGAATAAAGTGTCCCCCCCAACTATCCAGTCTCAATCAGCTGACATTCAGGACACTAGAAAAGCTGAGCTGACATCCTTTCCCCTTACTAGATAGATATTGGAAGGGTAGATAGATACCAGAGTGATTGATGGATATGCATTGTGATGTGGAAGTTGTAGTCTGTCAGTCATTTTGTATAGTTTGTAGAGAGAAGAGTTAATGGTCTTTCCGCATATAGGAAAGCTGAGTGCTGAAATACCTTTGAAGTAGACTTCAGGAAAGGCTGTTACACTTCCCCCTCAGGGGGTCTTTGATGTTCTACAGCCCCTCTGGAGCCAGAGCCAGCAAATGTTTGTTAGGAAATAAGGAGAGGAAACAGGCTTCACCCCCCAGTAGCTCTTTCCCTCCCTTACTCGTCCAAATGGTCCTAACTGACCTGATAACTTCTGGAGGCAAAGTTAACAAAAGAACGTGCCCGTAAGACAAAGGAAAATGTAATTTAGGAGTTATGAAAGATCTGTAGGTCGCAGCCCACTAACGAGGATAGTTTATGGAATGTCGCATCCCCGCAAATAAGATGCAGGAACAACCATATTTGCACGACACTCAGGAACCAAGAATTGCGTATCTCGGATCAGATGCGTCCAAAACTACTCATGCGTGGGCTCAAAACACACGTGGAATCACAACAGGAAACATTGTTGTCATATTTTCATGGTGGGTCACACCCACACGGAGTTATGAAGGAAATATGTATTTCAGGGAATTATGTGTCCCCAGATAAGCCATCCCCCACGGGGCTGGAAGGAACTAAGTGGGAGTTACCCCAGTGAGAGTTTATAAATCGCACACAGACGTGTGCTCGGGGTCAGCCCCTTGGAGGTCACTATACGTGAGGTCTGGTCCGCAGTTCTGGCGCGACTCCACGCCACAGAATGGTAACTCTCTTCTTTTAATCCCTGTTATTTTACTGTCTGTGATATCACATGTAAGTCTCTTGCCATTTATCCTATAACACCATTTTCGTATTTTTCTGTAAATAAGCACTGCTCTTTTCTTTGAGAATTAAACGTTAAATTAATTAGTTCGCCTCGTCCGTCTTAACACAAAACCATATTCTCCGAAGATTGTATTCAGAAATCGGGTTCCAATTTACCGTAACCAAATTGGTGGTGGCAGCGTTTTGTATGCATATTGTAGAGCTCTGGAGTGCGTTAGAACTGACCAGGTGGGTGATTTGAGCTTCAGCTTCGCATGCGTGCAGAAGTCTGAGAAAGCTGGATAGAAATCAGCCTGTATTCTAACAACTGCCAGCTTGCAATACTGCAGAGTGTCTGAGGACCAGAGGCGGGATCGATAGGTATCGTCCCTTCCCCTCTCTCCTCTTGTCCAGTGAGGGACAAATTGTTAATAAGTGCAGGGCCAGGTGGGTTGCTGTAGAGTTGTGGCTGTGGCTCATGGTCGCTTTTCAGGAGTCTGGAAAGTTGGGTACCAGTCACTCCACAACCTAAGAGCCTTTCCTTCCTCGCCCTCGCCCTGCATACGTGACAAAGATCACCTGAAAATCAGAACTAATAAACCTGAAATGGGGTACAAACAGCAGCAAATGACAGGGGAAAGGAGGAGAACCGGGTATACTTTAGAAAACTTGTTTAAAACTCCGGTCTGCTTTAAAATGAGCCTCGATATGCAAATCTGTATGTATCGGAATCTCTATGCTTGTTTATAATGTACTTTATTTCCACTGTGGAAATTAATAAAATGTTTGTTAATCAAATGAGCCTCAAAGCTAGTTATGAAAAAAACAAAAATTACTATTAAAAATATGTAGACTTCAAAAAGTTTATATTAATGTGAAGGGTGCCGGTTTCCTACCATAACCAACATTGAAATTGCATTCTGGCCAAAGGCCGTAGTTATGAAGGACCAACCCATTCAAATGTGTAGGTAAAGGGCGGTGCGGCTGCAGGGATGCACTCTGGGCAACCTGCCATTGAGGTTCGCTTGCATCATGTTCTTTCACCGTCCTACATGTTCACTAGCAGATCAAACGATTAGTACTTGTATGATAGCCAGTGTGAGAACTAACAAAACTGCAATTCACAGGGGTCCACAAAGTCTTCAGACGCTTTCACTTTTTCTACATTTTATGACGTGGGCTTGTGCAAATGAAAAAAAATATTCAGGCTTCTACCCATCATTAGGGCACTCAATACCTCATGATGACGAAGCAAAAACAGGATGCTAGAATGTTTTTGTAATTTTTTTTCTCAAATGAAAAACTAACATTTTGCATTGACATATTCAGACCCTGTACTCCATATTTAGTTGTAGCTCCTTTTGGCAGAGATTCCAGCCTTCGGTAGTCTTGGGTATGATGCCACAAGGTTTGCACACCTGCTTTTGGGGATTTTCTGCCTTTTGTCTTTGCAGATCCTCCCAAGCTGTCAGGTTGGATGGGGGCCGTCTATGGACGGCCATTTTCAGGTGTCTTCAGAAATTTTCAATTAAGTTCAAGTCAGGCACTGGCTGGGCCACTCAAAGACCTTCAGAGTTGCCTCTAAGCGACTCCTATGTCTTGCTTATGTGCTTAGGGGCATTGTCTTGTTGGAAGCGGACCCTTCTGCCCAGTACTGAGGTTCCTTGGCCTCTGGATCAGGCTTTCATTAAGAATATCTCTGTACTTTGCTCCATTCAGCTGTCCATCAACCCCGGCCAGTCTCCCTGTCTTAGACGCTGAAGAACACCCCCATGATGCTGTTACAACCATGCTTTAGTGTAGGGATAGCATTGGGCAGGAGATGAGCGGCGCCTGGTTTCCTCCAGACAGACCACTTAGACTTGAAGCCAAAAACTACATCTTGGTTTCATCAGAGCAGAAAATCTTGTTTCTCAGTCTGAGATTTTGTAGGTGCCTTTTAGATGTGCTTTCATGTGTCTTACTGAGGAGGCTTCTTTCTGTCCACTCTGCCATGAAGCCCAGATTGGTGGAGGCTGCGGTGATGGTTGACGTTCCGGAAGTTTCTCCCGTCTGCACACAGGATCTTTGAAGCTCAGCCAGAGTGACCGTTGGGTTATTGGTGTCCTCTTTTACCAAGGGCCTTCTTCCCTGATTACTTATTTTGGTGGGTCGGCGGCTCTAGGAAGAGTCCTATTTGTTCAAAAACTTTTGCCATTTAAGAGTTATGGAGGCCGCTGGGCTCTTGGGAACTTTCAGGGGAGCAGAAATGTTTTTGTCGCCTTCTCCAGATCTGCTCCTCCACACAATCCTGTCTCTGAGCTCTACAGGCAGTTCCGTCCTCCTCATGACTTGGTATTGACTTGGATATGCATTGTGAGCGGTGAGACCTTATACAGACAGGAATGTGTCTTTTTTAAAATGATGTCCAATCAACTGAATTTACGACTGGTGACTCTAATCAAGCTGTAGAAACATCTCAAAGATGTGGAGAAATGCCAGGCCCCCAGGACTAAATGAGAGCAATAAAAGGGTCTGAGTACTTAGTCAATGCAAAATGTTTAAAAAAATGTTTTTAATTACAAAGATTTTGAGCATTCTGTTTCCACTTTGTCATTATGGAGTACTGTGCGGAGAGTGATGGGGAAAATGTGGTGTTAGTTTTTTTTTTTTTTTGCACCAGGCTACAACATTAACAAAATGTATAAAAGTAAAATGATGTTTTAGTTCTGAAAAATCACTCAAGTGCTGGCCACTATGGGTCTCCCTTCTAATTTAAACTTAAAGGGGTTGTCTCGCGGCAGCAAGTGGGTCTATACACTTCTGTATGGCCATATTAATGCACTTTGTAATATACATCGTGCATTAAATATGAGCCATACAGAAGTTATTCACTTACCTGTTCCGTTGCTAGCGTCCTTGTCTCCATGGTGCCGTCTAATTTCGGTGTCTTCTTGCTTTTTTAGACGCGCTTGTGCAGATGGATCTTCTCCCTTCGGCTCGGAAGCATCAGCGTTTTGGCTCCGCCCCCTTGTACGCGTCATCGCGTAGCTCCGCCCCATGACGTGTGCCGATTCCAGCCTCCCTCACGCAGACGTTTTTTACAGCGTTTAGCGCTGTCTTTTTAGCGCTGCGCTAAACGCTGTACAACACTCCTATTAATTTCAATAGGGCTGCTCACACAAGCGTCAAACGCAGCGTTTCCAACGCTGTGCTTTGACAGTGATGCATGCTCTATCTTTGGCCGTTTTCAGCCCTGCATCGCCCATTTAAATGAATGTGCAGCGGTTTCAGCGCTGCCGAAATGGCGGCCCAACTCGGTTCCGCGTTTTGGGCTACACTACCTGAGGGGAAAAAAACTCCATATTCACCTGGCCATTGGGGACTCTCGGGACCTCCGTGTAGACTGCCGGGCACTTGTCAAGTCAGCAGACGATCTTTTGCTAGTGACGGACATTGGAAATCCCCGCCTCCAGCAAGAGACTGGTCTGATTGGCTGAGCAACGCTGAGTGACAGCCTGCTCAGCCAATCACAGCCAGCGCTGGATGCTCCAATCACAGCCATTTATTGGAGCATCCAGCGCTGGCTGTGATTGGCTGAGCGGGCTGTCACTCAGCTTTGCTCAGGCAATCAGAGGAATTTCTGCAAACGCCTATCTGAGGAAGGCCTAAGAAGGCTTCCAACTAGAGATGAGCGAGCATGCTCATCCGACCTTGATGCTAGTTCGAGCATTAGTATACTCGGAAGTACTCGTTACTCGAGCGGGCACTACGACTTTTTTAGCCAATGAACATGCAAGGAAGCCTTTGGCACCTTCTGCTATGACGTGCCAACCCTGTGCACATCTATAGCAGTGACTGGCTGGCCAGATCAGGTGACCTCGGATAATAAAAACTCAGATCACCTGGTGCTCACCTCACACGGAGGCTGGATTAGCTGAGGGACAGAGCTGCTGTGAATGAGGGAGAGCGTTAGTGTAGGTTAGAAGCAGCGTTTAGGCAGGGAGCCATCTTCAAAGAACCCAACAGTCCTTTTTAGGACTACAACTACTTTTGTGCATCATCAGTTTGGCAGCCTGGGACCAGTAGTTCGCACAAAGCATTCGCAAGCATCCCGGCTGTATACTTCATACTTTTACCGGTTCTATACAGTATACTACTACTGGTGCACACAGACTATATAGGAACTAACAAAACTCCTCTCGTTTTTCATGTTATTTTTTTTTGGCTGAAAGCATTTGCATAATAGGCCCAAGTGTTATATAGTGCAGATTGAGAGGACACACCAGAGTGTACATGTTTTACACTGTCGATTTTTGTCTAAAAACGTACTTAAAATACCTCGCAGTTTGCGTAACATTTTGAAGCAGTGCATTATACAACATGATCAACATTAGGGGTAACACGTCGAGGACGTGGGCATCCGAATGAGGGTGTGGGCAGAGGCCGAGGTCCTGAGCAGGGTAAAACAGTGCCTGCTGCTCAGGGAGAAGTAGAACGCCGCGTATCTACGCTCCATAGCTGCATCTCACAGTTTGCAGGTCCACATGGTACACCATTATTAAAACCACAACAGTGCGATCAGGTGATTACATGGATAGCTGACAACGCATCCAGTAATTTATCCACCACCCAGCCTTTCACGCAGTGCACTCACGCTAACCAAGGGACTGGACCTGTGAATCCTCACGCTGATCCTCCTTCCTCCCTGCCTGGTCACTCCAGGAAAAGGAGAGATTCAGAACAGGCATGCTCACAGGAACTGTTCTCGGGTCCCTCCCCTGAGTCGCAAACAATGGTTTATCAGCCACCTGAGGAGTTTGTCTTGACCGATGCCCAAAATGTGGACCTTTCACAGTCTCAGGGTGATGAGGGTGGAGACTTCCAAGTAGTGTCTCAAGAGGTATTTGATGATGATGAGGAGGAGGAGGATGAGGATGAGACACAGTTGTCTGTCAGTGAGGTTGTTGTTAGGGCAGTAAGTCTGAGGAAGGAGCAGACTGAGGATTCAGAGGAAGAGCTAGTAGATGGTAAGCCTGGGTTGGTAAGCCTACTGAAGACAGCGTTTCAGAGGGGGAGGCAAGTGCAGCACCAGAACAGCTTGGAAGAGGCAGTGGGGTGGCCAGAGGGAGAAGGGCCAGAGCAAGTAATCCCCCAACTGTTCCCCACAGCACCTCCTCGTGGCAAGCTCCCATGCAGAGGGCTAGGTATTCGAAGGTCTGGAGGTTTTTTAATGAAAGCGCGGACGACCGATGAACAGTGGTGTGCAACCTGTGCCGCACCAAGATCAGCAGGGGAGCCACCACTACCAGCCTGACCACCACCAGCATGCGAAGGCATATGATAGCTAAGCACCCGACGAGGTAGAACGAAGGCCATTCACTGCCTGCGGGTCACACCACTGCCTCTTCCCCTGTGTCACATGCTGACATGGAGATGCAATCCCCCTCCCAGGGCGCAGGCACGAGCGTCTCCCGCCCTGCACCCACCCCTTCAGCTGCACGGTCCTCCACCGCCTCCACCAATGTTTCCCAGCGCAGCGTTCAGCTGTCCATAACATAAACATTAGAGCGCAAGCGGAAGTATGCAGCCACCCTCCTGCATGCACTATTGCTAAATGTGCATATCTCCAAACTGCTGAGCCTGGAGATGCTGCCATATAGGCTGGTAGAAACTGAGGCTTTCCGCAACCTCATGGCGGCGGTTTTCCCTCCCTACTCGGTCCCCAGTTGCCACGATTTGTCCGCTGTGCCGTCCCCGCCTTACACCAGCACGTGTCACAGAATATCAACCGTGCCCTCACCAACGCGGTTACTGGGAAGGTCCACTTAACCACCGACACGTGGACAAGTGCTGGCGCGCAGGGACACTACATCTCCCTGATGGCACATTGGGTTAACCTGGTGGAGGCTGGGACCTAGTCTGACCTTGGGTCCGCTCACGTACTACCCACACCGAGGATTGCGGGTCCTACCTCGGTCATGGTTTCTCCGGCTTATTATACCACCTCCTCCTCCTTGACCTCTCAATTGCCATCTGTGAGCACGTGGCCTTCAGTCGGTAGCTCAAGGCGCTGCAGCACTGCCGTGGGGAAGCGTCAGCAGGCCGTGCTGAAACTCCTGAGCTTAGATGACAAGAGGCACACAATCCAAGAGCTGTTACAGGGTTTGATGGAGCAGACAGATCTGTGGCTTTCGCTGCTGAACCTCCAACCAGGCATGCTCATGTGTGACAATAGGCGTAACCTGGTGGCGGCTCTGCAGCTTGGCAGACTAACACACGTGCTATGCCTGGCCCACGTGTTCAATCTGGTGGTTCAGCGCTTTCTGAAAAACTACCCCAATTTGTCTGAGCTGCTCAGCAAGGTGCGCCGCGTGTGCGCACATTTCAGAAAGTCCACTACAGATGCTGCCACCCTCAGGACACTGCAACAGCGCTTCCAGCTGCCAGTTCACCGACTGTTGTGCGACGCACCCACGCACTGGAATTCAACTTTGCACATGTTGGCCAGGGTTTACGAGCAGCGTAGAGCCATTGTTGAATACCAGCTGCAACATGCCCGCCGGAGTGTTAGTCAGCCTCCGCACTTCACCGAAGAGTGGGCATGGATGTCTGACATCTGTCTGGTGTTAGAAAACTTTGAGGAGTCAACACAAATGGTGAGCGGCGATGCCACCGTTATCAGCATAGCCATCCCGCTGCTTTGCCTGCTGAGAAGGTTGCTGCTAAACATTAAGGCCGACGCTTTGCAGATAGTACAGGAGATGGGGGATGACAATACATCGCTTGATAGCCAGACCACCCTCAGGTCTGTTTCTCAGCACGTATTGGAGGAGGAGGAGGGGAAAGAGACTGCTGCCCACACTGCAGAAGGTACCCATGCTACTTCCTTCACATCTGTTCAGCGTGTATGGGCTGAAGAGGGGGAGGAGGAGACAGAGTCATCCTCCTAGTGAGGACAGCAATGTGTTGCGTACTGGGACTCTGGCACACATGGCTGACTTCATGTTAAGCTGCCTTTCCCTTGACCTTCGCGTTAGACGCATTCTGGCCAATATGGATTACTGGGTGTTCACCCTTCTTGACCCACGGTATAAGGAGAACCTTTCCACTCTCATTCCCGAAGAGGAAAGGAGTATGAGAGTTATGCAATACCACAAGGTCCTGGTGGAAAAGCTAATACTAAACTTCCCATCTGACAATGCTGTTGGTAGAGGACGTAGTTCAGTGAGCCAACTAGCAGGGGAGATGAGGGGAACAGACAGCATGTCCAGAGCAGGCAGGGGAATACTCTCCAAGGCCTTTGCCAGTTTTATGGCACCCCAGCCAGACTTTGTCACTACTCCCCAGTCTAGGCTGAGGAGGAGGGAACACTGTAAAAAGATTGTGAGGGAGTACATAGCCGACTGTACCAACATCTTCCGTGATCACTCTGCTCCATACAACTATTGGGTGTCAAAGCTGGACACGTTCCCCGAACTTGCGCTGTATTCCTTGGAGGTGCTGGCCTGCCCTGCTGCTAGCGCGTTATCAGAGAGGGTGTTTAGTGCTGCGGGGGGGATTATCACGGATAAGCGTACTGTCAACTGACAGCGCCGACAGGCTTACACTTAATAAGATGAACAAATGCTGGATTTCCCCAGACTTCTCTTCTCCACCGGTGGAAAGCAGCGTAACCTAAAGATTCTTTAAGCTGGAACAGGAGAACCATGCACCCTCTGTCACACCAAAAAAGGGTAGAAGTAGCTTGGTCTATCCTTCTCTGATCCTCCTCCTCCTAAACCAGCATGTCAGCATGCTGAACAGCCAATTCGTCAGAGGGCCAAAAGACTCTATAAAAACTATTTTTTCTGAGCGCCACCTCCAGGTTCTCGCCCCCAATTTTGAAGAGGTTCACCACTAGAGTTCAGCAAATGTGCTGGTTCCAGCTTTATATGCCCACAGAGTCCACAAATGTATCCGAGCGCAATGTCCAGCTATCTGACACAGAGACAGAATGAATTGTCCTGGTTTGGCCACTCTAATTTCTTCATAGTACATGCTGTCTTTCCCTGGGACACTGGTTAACAAGCCCCACGGGGAGAGGCAGGGGTGGGACAGGCGGTAGCATGCCTGTCGGTGGACCGCCACCTGAATCCCATTAAGCAAGTACGAGCTGTCGGTCAAAAAATCTTTCAGGTTTTTACCTGCACTCTTGGTAAACAAATCTTTCAGGGGTTCAACTACACTCTTGGTAAACCATTCCTTTTAGGGGTTCACCTATACCAATGGTGGCGAATCTATGGCACGCGTGCCAGAGGCGGCACTCAGAGCCCTCCCTACTGGCACGCGCCGCCTTCGCCGCTCACCACTACTGAATACCAGCAGGGGCCGCGGCTCTCCTGCCGGTATTCACTCACTGCGCTGCTAGCCGCGCCGATCCCGGCGCACACTGTGACGTCAGTGTGCAGCCGGGATCCTCCTCCTCCCCCCGACGTCTCCTCTTAGGTTCCGCGACAGCAGGGGGAGGAGGCTTTGCCAGCACACTGACGTCACAGTGTGTGCCAGGATCAGGGCCAGCAGCAACGCCAAGCAAAGGAGGACCGGAGCTTCCAGGAGGAAGAGGAGGAGTGGGTAAGTATGTGGGTCATGGGGGGGGGGGGGGCGCCGCTGTGGGGTGTCACTAATATACTGGGGGCCGCTGTGGGTGGTCACTATTATGCTGGGGGCCGCTGTGGGGGTCACTATTATGCTGGGGGCCGCTGTGGGGGGTCACTGTTAAGCTGGGGGCTGCTGTGGGGGGTCACTATTTTATACTGGGGGGAGTGTCACTATTATCGCTGTGAGGTCACTATTATTGCTGGGGTGGGGGTCACTATTATCGCTGGGGCTGCTGAGGGGGTCACTATTACCACTGGAGTATGTTTACATGTGGTGGAAATGGGCAGGGCTATTTCATAAAAGATCGGGTGCAGATTTTGACTGCTTTTTGGATGCGGAAATGCTGCAGAATTTTCCACAGAAATTTCATCTGAGGACATTCTGTAGTATTTCTGCATACAAAAAGCAGTCAAAATCTGCACCGTCTATTCTGAAGCGGCCCGGTCCTTTTTAGAATGACAGGGGTAAAATCATACGTCGTTATAAGCCCCTCCCCCTGATGTGGTTGGCACTTTGCGATAAATAAGTGGGTTTTGGTTTGCTGTTTGGGAACTCAGGCTCTAAAAGGTTCGCCATCCCTGGCCTATACTCTTGGTAAACAAATCTTTCAGGGGTTCTCCTGCACTCTGGGTAAAAAAAATGTTTTGTTTTTAGAATAGGTTGTTGAATTGTGGAGATGTGTAGAAGTGCTGGCACCTGAGTCCCCTTTATGCCCAGGTTTGTGGCTCATAAAATTTTGTGGCGGAGGTGGCACGGGATTGAAAGCATAGAACAAATAACCAGGTTAAGATTAATACAAATAATGGATTAACCTTGTTTCACCCTGTGTGATGTACCACATATGTCAAATTTTGATTAATCAGTCTATAAGACTACTTTCCATCCTTTAGTACTCCACTTGGGGTGGTGCTTGGCCCACGCAAGTTTTTTTTGTTCCTGCAACCTCAGCATTGGCTTTCTTACAGATACCCTCTGTCAGACCTGCAGATAGACGTCTTCTCTCCACAGTTGAAATGGAACCGTTTTTATCTTTTGCTGCATTAAACTTCTTGGGAATGTTGTGCCGTGAGGCGCTGATCACGCAGACTGTTGACTCTCAAACTCAGATTTTGTAGTGGCCTTTTGGTTTGCCAGACCTCTTTCTACCAGTTTCCAAGTGCCTTTTGATGGTATAGAAAGCTGTACTGACTGCTTTCTAGGACATATCTATAATTCTAAGGGTTATAATAGTCCTTTTTTTCTTTTGTTACTTTTTCCCTCCTCTGGATCAACAAGGAGGGTGGAAACAGGCTGAACTAGATGGTCATTGTCTTCCTCCAGCCCAACATACCATGTGACTATGTTACTTTCCTTTTTCATGCCACTATGATAGCAATGTGCTCTATTGTGGAGAGCAAAACTGTCCAAATCCTGCCCTAGAGGCCGGCTGCACACAAACTGGTTGGATTTCGCATGCGGAACCCTGCTGCGGAATCCGGCCCTAACCACAGCTGGCGTCCACACATACCTGCCACTTTTCTTCATCTGTACTGCGGATGGCTGCAGCAAGCCGCTGTCGGATATGCGCAATATAGATTTTTTTAATAAAAATGTTTGTTTTTGCCGTGCTGTCGCTGCGTGATGATGTGGGTACCGGAGTACCTATCCGGAATGCCAATTGCAGATGGGTCACGGGTCGGCAGCTTTCATTGACTTCAATCCACACTAAAATAGAACATGCTCCCCCCCCCCCCCCCCTCTGCTCGCGGAGATAGCAGTTGGTTTCCGCGAGTGTGTAGAAAGAATGCTAATCCATTCTTGGGCAGCTGGCCAGAGGATGTTGTAATGCAGTCTGTTTCAACACAGGTTAAATACACTTTATCAAATTAAAAACAAAATCCCGCCCCTAGACGGAGTTGCAGTTTTGCTGCAAAACTAGGCATGCAGTTACATCTTGGGCAGATATGCAAATGATGAGAGTTATGGTGTGATTAGATGAACGGTCTTGTCACTGGAGGCCCTAAAAGTGGTACGCCCTTGGCTTGCTCTCAGAGGCTCCTTGTGTAGTGACCTCTTTTTCCGCTTGTGTAGAGCTTGTTGACCACTAGATGCCTCTACAATGCAATGCAAGAGATTTTGGCCAGTTAGGAGTTTGAGGGGTGCGCTTATTTGGAATGTGAGAAGCTAGATGGTTGTATCAACGAATTGCTCGCAACCTGGGCCCTTCTGACAAGATTGTTAGGAGGTGTTGGGTTGTGTGAGAGCCAATGACCCCTCAGCAATATGATCAGGACATCCTACAGCCACATGTGTTCCTCTCATAGTGGCTTCCAAGACTCAGTAGAATAATGCTCCGCCGCACTCTGCAAGGGTAACTGTTAGGGATTTGATGTGGCTCCACTGTGTCGCCCAGCCAGTAGATGGACCAGACCGGCAGACAGCTGATTTAGGAAACGCGGATGCTTGCTGCTGGAAGGTGTGACTTGGGATGCAAGGTGACCAGGAGATCTAGGCCTTTGCTGGAAGCAGGAGATGGAAAGTCGCTGTCGATCAACTGCAGAGTAATCGCCCTGACAAGAGCAGCCCTGCACGGGATCCTAGGCACTGATTAACCCTGTCAGGACTGATCACCAGGAAGCCAGATTAGACCTTGCCATCTGCAGAGCCAAGGAGTGAGCAAGTTCAGGACCGAGCTGGAAGTACTGAGTAAACTGAAGACCAAGCACCAACTGCAAATACAGTAACAACAGGAGCAGCTGCAACACGTGCATACAAGATAGGACTCATGCACCAATACTGTAGCAGAAACACAACTCGTCGTGTTTGGAGAGGAAAGAATGCCGAGTTGCATCCAAAGAACACCATACCTACTGTGAAGCATGGGGGTGGCAACATCATGCTTTTGGGGCTGTTTCTCTGCAAAGGGACCAGGACGACTGATCCGTATACATGAAAGAATGAATGGGGTCATGTATTGTGAGATTTTGAGTGTAAACCTCCTTCCATCAGCAAGGGCACTGAAGATGAAATGTGGCTGGGTCTTTAAGCATGACAATGATCCCAAGCTCACCGCCAGGGCAACGAAGGAGTGGCTTCGTAAGAAGCATTTCAAGGTCCTGGAGTGGCCTAGCCAGTCTCCAGATCTCAAACCTATAGAAAACCTTTGGAGGGAGTTGAAAGTCCATGTTTGCCAGCGACAGCCCCAAAACATCACTGCTGTTGAGGAGATCTACATGGAGGAATGGGCCAACATACCAGCAACAGTGTGTGCCAACCTTGTGAGGACTTACAGAAAACGTCTGACCTCTGTCATTGCCAATAAAGGATTTATAACAAAGTATTGAGATGAACTTTTGTTATTGACCAAATACTTATTTTCCACCATAATTGGCAAATTCGTTAGCAATCAGACAATGTGATTTTCTGGATGTTTCCTCATGTTGTCTCTCATAGTTGAAGTCTACCTATGATGTCAATTACAGACCTCTCTCAGCTTTTTAAGTGGGAGAACTTGTACAATTGGTGTCTGACTAAATACTTTTTTCCCCACTGTATGATTACATACATTTTGGCAAAAAAAAAACATTTTCCCAAGCTCAAAGAATGGTTTGTCGTAAACAGGGTAACCTCTACTAATATCTTGCTGAAAACAGGACAATTAAAGGATAACTCCTCCATACTCAGCATTTTAGCTGCATCCTGATACCATTTCTAAGATAAAATGAAACCTACTTCTGTCTCCACAATTCTGAGAAAAAAGTACAAGATTAGAATTATCTCAAGGCTCACGGGGGAGGTCATGATAACCCCATTAGATGCCTTAAAGGGATCAGCAAAATGAGCCAAACAAAATTTCACTAAGGCTAACTCTGTCCTCAGGCAGAGAGTTTCATCGTCTCACTGCTCTTACAGTAAAGAACCCCTTCTATGTCAGTGTAGAAACCTTCTTTCGTCTGTTTTAGTCACAGAGCAAGGCGGTCTCCTTTTGTGTATAGGGAGGGAGCAGACCCTCCACATGATGTGGGTGGAGAGAGGTCGGTACGGCCTGCCTCTGACTTGGAGTTTAGATTAAAACTCCAAAGTGTGTTTATTCTGAAGTGCCACGGAGTTTCAGAATAAGGGTGCGTTCACACATCATTACTGCACACGCTGGGACGCGCACGGGGGTTCAGTGACCGCTGCTGACAAAGCGCTTCCCAAACTGAAACAAATGGGGCCATTCCCTTCTATTGTGAAGTGGACGCCTCTTTGGTGTGTTTTACAAGGTTCCTGATTGTTTCCGTTATATTTGTAGTATGGAATAGCGTAGTCAACTGTTGTTCTCATCTCCAAATATAACAGTAGTTCCCCGCCTCCTTATGCGTCTTACAAGTGTAGGGTGCCACTTCAAGGCGTCTGAGATTATTTTAGCTGAGCAGGCTACAATTTGCTGCACTTCTCTTTGATTAAAGAGTTGATTGGAGAGGGAAAAAAACAAACTCCATCCTTCATCAGAACAACAGTATTTCAATAGGAAATGCACTACGGTATAACCAACATGTGCAACATTACCGCCCTCCTGCCTTAAATAAGGGCCAAAATCAACACTTATTATTCCATTCCACCAATTTAACCCCTCACTGCTACGACTTTGATAACTCCCCTTTCAATGAATGATTCAGTTAATCACAATGAGCTGCACCGCCTAACTGTTGGCTCTGTGTGTTTACTGTTACTCTACTAGACTTGCTCGTAAATCACTTACTATGTAGACATATCACTTCTACCAAAGCAGTGATTTATCAGGTTAATAGTGCTGGACTGACCCTAGTTATTGTACAGATTGATCCTTGGGGAGCATATTGCTTTCTCATGGACTATATGCAGGCAGAGAAGTGTATGCTGGGGGTTTTGCTTACTTTCATCTTCAGCAAATATTGTCAAAAATGTGGAGAAAAAATCAAATTATTTTGGGATTCTGAAGCTCTTGTTTATCTGTATCTAGTGGCTTATACAGTACATTAACCCCTTGAGTGGCACGCCCGGAAATTTTCCGGGACGAGCTCCACTGCCCATAGCAATATAGCCCGGAAGATTTCCAGGCTATGTATCACAGCTGCCATAAGCTGTGGCATTGTGCTCTGCCTGCACAGACCCACACAGAGCAGTTCAGGATTTTAAAATAAGAAGCCGGGAGATACTGCCGATCTGCCGGCAATCTCCCGCTTTTAATTTTAAACTCCTGCACTAGTTTGTATACAGCTTGCCATAGAGACCATCGGCTTGTCAGAAGCAAGCCGATGGTCTCTGTGGCAGGGAGAGCTGGTGCTTGGCTGTCAGAGGGCAGCCAGGCACCAGCTCTTACAGCAGAGATAAGAGAAAATCTCTGATGTGTTAACCCTTTAAATGCTGCAGTCTGTGACTGCAGCATGTAAAGGGCTGACAAGGGAGGGGGCTCCATCTGTCAGATGACAGCCAGGCACCAGCTTTTACAGCAGAGATCAGAGAAATCAGAGATCCCCAATCTCCCCACAAATTTTTTTACAAAAGTTATGCAATACATTATATATACCCAAAAATGATGCCATCAAAAAATACAACTTGTCCCGCAAAAAACAAGCCCTGATACGGCCGTGTCAATGGAAAAATGAAGAAGTTATGGCTCTTGGAACAAGACTGGAAATTAGTTGAAATTAAATGATTAGACCATTTAAAAAACCTGCCCTGGTAGGTCTGACAGGGGAAGGGGGGAAGAAACCCACCACTGAAGGTGTTAAAGGTGCAAATGGTCCCCAAAAAATAGGGGTTTTTTTCATATCACCCCACAAAAAAAGTAATTGTAAAAGATTTTCAAAACATTATGATACAATAAAGGATGTCATTAAAAACTACAACTCCTCTTATATAGAACAAGCAATCATCAAAAAGTTATGGCACCCGCTATGCAGGGATAAAAAAAATCTAAAGAATATGTCGCCAAACCGATCCGTGACACCAAGAGGTTAATATCGACCACCACTTAGACTTGAGCTGAGCTGCAGATGTCATGACTATCAGATCCTAGTGTAGATATGTGTAACTTCAAGGCTTGGTAAACCGTAGTCACAAACTGACATACAGACTCCAGGTCCCCGTAGGGGGCAGTGGGCCTGCAGTGATGAGAAGAGGTCTTCATGGGGATCCTGTTCTCGGGATCTCAGCGGTGAGACCACCACCAATCATACTACTTGTAATCAACTCCTTGCTTTCTGTAAGCCAAATGTATGTGAAACACTTCGGTCTACGTTAGACAGATAAGCACATGAATATGTATCCCGTAATGTATAAACTAGGTTGCTATACTCTTCAATGTGGTATGTTTTCAGGAATAAGTCGATGGTAGATGTATGTATACACATATACTTCCTGTATGCTTTTTACATATTACTGACAAAAAGAAATCACAGCGGGCAAATAATCTCTGACATACTGATACAAGAGGGCAGGTATATAAACCACATATCCCTCACCATGCAGACAGCCGAAGTGCCAAATGGAGGAGCAAGAAACACATGTGAAGAACACTGATGAAATAACCACTCACACACCCTCCTTATATTGAGGGGGGTGGCTGTTTAGTACTTATTCCTGCACAAAAGAGTAGATACAGGGTGTCAGACCACATGATACGTGTAGTGCACCATGCAGGCTTACAACCTATTAATGACACCATATTTGAGTCCAGTGGATTGCCATGCACCCCAAAGCTGAACCACACTGGCACCCTGGGCTCCCCCAGCATTCAAAACCACATTGCATGTTATTGATGGATACTGATAAATGCGAGTTATTAGCTGATATTTTGGCCAAAATACGTGAGCCCACAACCCACGTCACAGGTCCTCGCTTATTGAGTGTCCCTACACTAACAGAAGTTAAAAGCACTGTGAGTTTTACATATTATTGGGTATCGGGAATAAAAAATGTCATATGAATGAAGCCTAAGGTCTGATGTAAAGTGAGGTTTATATTAACCCCTTGTGGGGCCCGATTTTGTGTCCCCCCCCCCCCTTCCAATTTTGACACGTCCCTTTTATTTGGTTATAAATTTTGATTGCTTTTACTTATCCATGTGGTTAAAGCGCTTGTATTTTTTTAATTTACACATTTAAATTTATCTTGGTGCTAAATTTTGGTTACTATATTTTTATGTTTATTTAAAAAAAATTAAATTTAGAAAAATTTGCATTTTTCAAAATGTGGAATTTTCTGCTTTAATGACAGTCAAACCCCAAAAAGTAGTTAATAAATAAAGTTTACCAAGTGACTACTTTATGTTGTCATCATTGTTTAAATGTCCTTTTATCTTTTTAAACCCTCAAAGCCCCCATTTTGCAAACTACACTCTTCAAGGGATTCATCAAGCAGTGTAGTGACCATTTTGACTCAAGTCATTGGTGAAAGCTGTTAGTTTTGGCCCATGGAAATGAGAAAATCAACATTTTTCTAGTAATCCATAGGTTTAGGTGCAACAGAAGAAAAATACCCCACAATTTGCTACCAAATTTCTCCTAATTACGGGAATGTTCCATATGTGGACATAAACTATTCTTTTGGCACATGGGAGGTTAAACCCTTAGTGACCAGGCCAAATTTTAGAAATCAGACATGTCACTTTAACATAGAAGAACTCTGTAAAGGTTTAGCATATCCAAGTAATTCTGACATTATTTCACCACATATTGTACTTTGTTTAGGTGGTAAAAATAGACTGAATAGATAAAATTTGTGTAGGTTTGTTAAAAGAACCAAAATTGGGTAAATTTTGAAGAAAATTGCGAAATTTTATTTTTTCATATTTTCAACTGCAATATGTCAATTATGTGCAAACATACTGTAGACCTTTTTATGTTCAAAAAGATTTTATTGAACCATCATTTGTAAATTTCAACATTTGAAAATCGGACATTAGCTGTTGAACATTTTTGTAGATACAGAGAAAGTTTCCGCATGCGTATTGACATCGCTATGTTCAATGTCTTCTTCCGTCCTTTCATTTGCTTATATTTAACATGAATAAACAGTGCAACCCTTTTCTTTGTCTCGCCCAATGACTCCTCCCCTAGTGGGTGTACCCACCTCCCCCCCCCCCCCCCCCCCCCTGGTGGTCTGGCCATGGGGGCGCCACCCCCTTCCTGCTTGACCCATTTAGTCCAGTACTATATGTCCTTATATTTGTAAGATTTAGTTGAGAAAACCGTGTGAGAAAGGAGAAAGCACGTAGAGGGGACAGTTCAAGGGGGGAGGGAAAGAAAGGTGCCCGAGGGTCCAAAGACCAAAATTGATCTTAGAACTTCTCTGAATTTTTGTACTCCATCACTTGGTCTCTTATACTGTAGAATTTTTTTGATAAAACCTATATTTCCATCTGTTTACTTTATTGTGGATGAACATTTGAAAGACTTTAGTTTTTTTTAACCATTTAGGAAACGTACAAATTTAACATTAACATTTTGAGGAGTATTTTGTTTTCCTGCACCAAGCCAAGATTGTAAAGCCTCATAGGTGTGAGAATGATAGATCCCCCTCCCCCCCCCCCCCCCCCCCCACAAATGACTCCATTAAAACAAAATACACCCCTTAATGTATTCACTGAGGGGTCAGGAGGATTTTGTCCCAGAGGTTTTTTTTCAGGAGTTAATACAACATAAAGGAGAAAAAATAAATACATTTCATATTTTTGCAAATGTGTCAGATGTGTTTTTTTTCTATAGTGTACATGAAAATAAGGATTTGCATCCCAAAATGGATACCCCTATTTGTCCCATGTTCAGAAACATACCCATTATGGCCCTAATCTTCTGTCTATATGCACAACGAAAGGAGCAGCTGGTGGCTTTCAGAACAGACATTTTGCTTGGAGGTGTTTAAGGCCCCATTGCTCACTTGTAGAGCCCGTGAGCGGCCAAAACGATGGAAAACCCCCACAAATGTTCCGCCCCCTCCCATTGCAAACAGTGACTAGGGGCGAAGAGGGGATGGAAGCTCAGTGCACTAGGTCCCGACCAGGGCTGCCTCCTCCCCTTGCAGAGAGGGGCAGCATATTTCGGCCAGGTGTGAAAACCTGACCGATATGCGCCCATCTGAATAAGCCCTAATAGTGTAAAAAAGAGGGCGAAAAACTGCAATTTTCCTTGTTGTATGGTTTTCATTTTTCTGTCATTCACCGTGCAGTATAAATGACCTGTGATCCCCTCGGGGCGAGTAGG
This sequence comes from Eleutherodactylus coqui, assembly GCF_035609145.1. Classification (NCBI taxonomy): domain Eukaryota; kingdom Metazoa; phylum Chordata; class Amphibia; order Anura; family Eleutherodactylidae; genus Eleutherodactylus; species Eleutherodactylus coqui. The sequence continues at coordinate 220,639,374 of NC_089843.1, forward strand.
ATTACGCCAATACCATATTTATAGTTTTTCTCATGTTTTACTATTTTTGCACAGTATTCAGTGGTGTGCGGGCTGGTTTTATAAACTTAGGTTTTCATTGGTACCATTTTCTGAAACATATGACTTCTTGATCAATTGTTATTGCATACAGATCTGCAGAATTAATTCACCATGTTATTTATGCAACATGATAAATGCCATAAAAAGTAAGTAAAAACATGGCGGAATTGCAGACTTTGTAAATCTTTCCTCCAGAAAAAAACGAAATCGAGTGATTAAAATGTTATATGTTCCCCGGATCAATGAAGACTAGAGCTCATCCTGCAATAAGCGAGGACTTGTAGAAGTCAGTCAATGGAAAATAAAAACCGTGTGTATGGCTCCTGGAATGCAGCGGCACAAAAACATTTTTTTTCTTTTTGTTTTTTGTGTACAAAAAATGGCAAAGCACAAACCGTATAAACTTGGTATCACTGTAATCGTGTGACCCAGAAGAGAATCCCAAACTCAATGGGGATAAATCCCTCATTAGACTGCTAAATCGCAATCCATTTCAACCTCCATTGAATGAACCAAGAATTGTACTTCTCTAAACCAAACGCCGAGCTTCACTATATCCCAGCTCCTAGTACGACTACCCAAATTAAAATATCGTAATAGGGGGAGGGAGGGAAGGAGAAGGAGGAAAAAAACTAAAAATCCACAAACTTTACACACGTCAGTGGGATAGGAGGGATAATCAATATAAGGATAGCTAAAGGGGGAGATATTAGTCCACGACTATGCAGAGTTATCCCTCCTCCATCACCAATGTTCCAATCCTGAACAACTGCCTGCAAGTTTCCAATCAATTTCCGATGTTCCAGGTATCTCTGGAAATGTATCCAAGGACTCCAAATGCGTATAAACTTCTCCCGACCGTCCCTCTTCTCCGCCACCAACCTCTCTATCAAATGCGATACAACAGAGCTGGACACCTATGCCATCTAGTTATTTTATAATTCCTTTCCTGAGCCCTACAGGCCATGGGCAGCTTGTGGGCCAGTAAAAAGGCCCTCTGCCAATCCACGGGTTCTATTGCACATCCAAGGGTATTCTCTATAATCTCATGGTACATCCAAATTGTGAGGATGACTGCTTTGAGAAAGATGTAACGCCCCTCCGGATCGACCAAGCTGCCCATGACCTGATGCCTGAGAGATTAACCCCTTAGTGACCAGGCTTTTTTGCTTTTTTCCATTTTTTGTTTTTTCCTCCCCCCTTTTAAAAAATCGTAGCTCCCTTATTTATCCATCTACGTCGCTGTATGAGGGCTTGTTGTTTTTTGCGGGAGGAGTTGTATTTTTCAATGGCACTATTTATTGTGCCATATAATGTACTGAAAAACTTTTTAACAAAAATTCTTAGCGGAGAGAAATGAAAAAAAAAAAAAAACGACATTCCACCATCTTTCGGTGCGTCCTGTTTCTACGACGCACAAACTGCAACAAAAACGACCTGATATTTTTATTCTATGGGTCAGTACGATTACTACCATACCAAACTTATATAGTATTGTTTTTGCTGTAGTACTTGTATTTTATTTTTTTTTAAGATATTAAATTTTTTTCAATTATTTTCTGCGGTCATTTTGTGCGCGCGATAACTTTTTTATTTTTCCGTCGACTTAGTTGAGCAAGGGCTCATTTTTTGCGGGATGTCCTGTAGTTTCCGATAGTATCAATTTGGAATACATACGACTTTTTGATCGCTTTTTATTGCGTTTTTTCTGGGAGACAGGGTAATTAAAAAAATGCATTTCTGGTGTTCTTTATTTTTATTTTTTCGGACGATGTTCACCGTACAGAAAAAATAATGCGCTACTTTGATAGATCGGACTTTTACGGACGCGGCGATATCAAATACATATTTTTATTTTATGATTTAGATTTTTTAATAATAGATATGGCAAAAGGGGGGTGATTTAAACTTTTATAACTTTTTTTTTTTTTTTTTTTTACAATTTAAAAAACTTTATTGATCTTTTTTTTAACTTCACTTTGAAATCCCCCTGGGGGACTTTAACATGCGATGCTTTGATTGCTCCTGCAGTATGACATAATGCTATAGCATTACGTCATACTGCTTTTTTACAGGCAGTCTATGAAGCCACCCTGTGTGGAGGGCTTGATAGGCAGTCTGCTAAGGCAGCCCTGGGGCCATTCATTAGGCCCCCGGCTGCCATGACACCTGCACGGCTCCCCCGATCTCACCGCCAGGGGGCCGTGCGGGACCCCCTAACAGCGTTCGGGGGATTTAAATGCCGCTGTCAGAATTGACAGCGGCATTTAAAGGGTTAATGGCCGCGATCGGCCGAGCGCGGCTATTGCCCGCGGGTGTCAGCTGTAATAAACAGCTGATGCCCGCGCTGTATGGAGGGAGATAGCGGCGCTACCTCCCTCCATACACGTCCTGCAGCTGCAGGACGTAAAAACACTATGGCCCGGTCGTTAAGGGGTTAATGGATAGAGATCGACACACCACTGGACTTGGTCTAGGCCTAAGCGCAGTTTACTGTACTGTGACTAGCGAATCCAGTCACAGGTCAATCTAACCCAAAGACAAAAATAAAATACCAACTCTCCATACTCCGTTGGTGCCTACACCTTTTGTGGGCCCCGGGAAGCCAAGTACCAAAGTCATCAGCTCCTCAGGGGGTCACCCAAAATCCTAATTGGGGAAGAGGAAAATCGGGAACCGAACTCTCATCCTCCACCAGCTTGCTATATTCTAAATTCTGTATTAGACCCCATTTTACTCTCTCTTTTCTGTATCCGTACCCCCCCTCTTCTCCACTAAACACCCTTCTGTTAAGAGCGATCTACCCACTTTTAGTGCATTCAGGTGGAGTAACAAATATAGTTGTTATGAAGGGGTTATGAAGGGAGTTGGAGTTTAGTGCATTCTTATTTAATTATGACATTTAGAATGTCCTGGCAGTACACATAGGGCAGTATATAATCTATCCCCCCATCCCCAGCACACACATAGGGCAGCATATAATTTATCTTCCCTCCCCCAGTAATAGACAGCCCCCACCTCTCAGTAGTTAACAGCCCCCCACCCCAGTAATAGGCAGCCCCCCCCGCCCCCAGTAATAAGCAGCCCCTTCCCCTGTAATAAGTAGCCCCCCCCCCAGTAATAAGCAGCCCCCCAGTAAGCAATCCCCCCCAGTAATAAGCAGGTCCCCCCCAGTAATAGGCAGCCCCCCCCCCAGTAATAGGCAGCCCCTTCCCCTGTAATAAGTAGACCCCCCCAGTAATAGGCAGCCCCTTCCCCTGTAATAAGTAGCCCCCCCCCCGTAATACGCAGCCCCCCAGTAATAACCAGCCCCCCCCCCGTAATAGGCAGCCCTTTCCCCTGTAATAAGTACCCCCCCCCCCCCCGTAATAGGCAGCCCCCCCAGTAGTAAGCAGCCCCCCAACTCATATACTTACCTCCTCCCTGCTGTCAGCGTCGCTCTTGGTCTGCTTGCCCTGACGTCAGTGTGCAGCCCGGAACGCTTCCTCCCCGAGTCCTCTCCTGCGGAACTAATGAGCAGGGGACTCGGGGAGGAGGTTCCTGGCTGCACAGACGTCAGTGTGTGCGCCGGGATCAGCGCAATTACCAGTGGGGAGCTGCGGCGCCCCCGCTGGTAAGCGCTTCGGTGGTCAGCGGCGGGCCACATAGCACAAGGCAGCGGGCCGGATTCGGCCTGCGGGCCTTGTGTTTAGAGCAAAAGTTCCCGGCGGTGCCGCGGACCGGCGCTAGACACCTAACGGCCCGGTCCGCGGCCTGGTGGTTGGGGACCCCTGCACTAATCCACTGATTGAAGGTGTTTATCTGGGTGCGATCATGCTCGTACTGCGTAATGCCATCTTAATTATAGCAGTTGTTCCAGGGGCGTAAGAGTTAGGGCTCAGGGGCCTGCGTGCAAAAGTTCAGCTTAAACCCCACCCCCCCCACCCCCATCACCACCTGTACCCATACCCATACCTAAACCGCAGTGCATACAACTTCCAATTGAGTTTACACATATGCTCTAGCCACTTGGTATAAGCTTTCAAAATATTTCTCGTTTTCTGGACTATGTGTAAATGTGTTTGTAGCCCTTTAGGCCTAATGCCCACGGACAGATTTCTGCTGCGGTTCACGCTGCGTAATTCTATGGCGGAAAAACGCTGCTATTGGGTTCTATTGAACGTAATAGCTCGGTGCCCACAAGTATGATTCCGCCGGAAGGAAATCGCGTCATGTTCTATTCTACCTGAGTTTTCTGCGGTGTGAGGTCTCCAATAATACAGTATTAATGGAGACCTCCCGGCGACCGTGGAGTAAAGCACCTTAACGTAACTTAAGAAGTTAATCGAAAGCTTGGCCGTCGAAGCAGCAATTTTATGTTCCAAGACCGGAACTCCTCACCCCGGTCCACCTCCCATTTATGGATGTAGGGAAGTTTAACCGTAGGCATAATAAAGTTAGAGTAAAGCTTTGTAATGATCCCAGAGCTACACAAACTGTACTATAAATGCGCTCAAATCTAGACCTGTTGGCTAAGGTGCGTCTATTGCCGGTTAGGAAGAGCCCGTAGGGCTTAATTTGTTGTAAATGAGATCATCCCGAGTCTGGGATAGTGAACCAACTGGAAGGATTTAAATAGTTGAAAACCCAGCCTATCGACCACGTCCGCAATTCTAGTAATACCCCTGGAAATCCACCACCCAAATCTAGCAGAGTCCAGACCCGTAGCAAGGCAGGATTCCCAAACAGACAAGACCTAGGAAGGTGCTTGGAAACTGCCTAGTCTACCCCATGATATCAAAAAGAACAGGGCCGGCATGTAATTGGAGGTCTGTTCCTGTATCCACACCAAAAATGTGCTCCAGGGCACAAGAGGAAACCTCGTGCGGTTCAATATTCACCAATGTAGGTCTATAGTAACGTACAAATTGTGATTGGGCCGCGTGGTAGTACTATAGAAGATTAGGGGCTCCCAGGCCTTCTGCATTGTGGGATGCGTATAGTGCAGGCTGCTGAATCCGCCTGTTTCTTAGCCAAATCAATGACAGGAGTTTTGATTGAGGACGTTTCAGATCTACAGTAGTACAGGGATCGGTAGAGCACTAAAGTTTAAAATTTATGGAATTTTAACCAATTGGACGCTGCCTAGCCAAGACCGATTATAGGAGGACCAAAACGTAAGGTCCGCCCCAGACATGTAATTAATTAGGGGTAGTTGGCTCATGATAGGGTTTCAAAGGAGCTGGTAAGATTCCCCCCCCCCCCCAAATACAGGAGGCTCTTACTAACCCAGTAAAATTAAGCTTCACAAGTTGGAGCATTGGGGATGGTAGATTCAGGGGGAGAGCTAAGGATTTAGAATTGTTGTCTCTGAGACACAAGACGGAGCCGAACTTATCAAGAATGTGGTAAATATTAGGGAGAGAGCGGAAGAAATGAATAGTAGGATATCATTGGTGATTAGTGTGCATTTGTGTTCTTCCCTCCAATGCAAAAGCCCTTCTTATCAACCCTAAGTAGGCATGGAAGGGGGATAACGGGTGAGGGGTGCAGCTTAGCCTTGGTCCTCTTTCTATTGCTATGGTGCTGAATTCAAAGCCATGGATTCTCATAGAGGCTGTGGGGGAAGAGTCTCCCCTGCCACTATCACTGGGCCTACAAACGGCAGAAGCCATGCGGACAACACAGTTTACAGAAAGGGAAGCTGTCTAGCATCAAGGGCATAAAAGCTTAATAAAGGTAACCGGGGGTCCATTTAATACCCCACAAACAAAAAAGGACCTACCCTCGGGCTCCAGAGGAATGGTTTGTTTTTTGGGGGGTTTTTTTGTGCCTGAAAATCTAAACATCCGCACCTCTTTACTTGTCCTGCGCGGAAGGTTGCGTGATATAGGTGAAGGCAAGCCAGGACCGAGAAGCAGAAGAAATGCGTCTCCTTGCGGAAAATTACTTCAGCATGAAGGCTTTCCATCTCTTCGAGAGGGAGTTAAAACCCTGAACATAATGAGATACGGATATTTATTCAGTCGCCATATAAAGTTAGGGAATTGGGTAGCAGTTTTCATGCTTAGAAGTATAAAGGCAATAGCGCCCTGGGAGGAGCTTTTCAGTGTCCACCGAAGGAAGGCGGCGGAGCAAACCCAAAGATTGAGTCCCTGGCATAGGACTAGGATTCAGGCTGCCTTTAGTAGGTGGTGGAGGTGCTGCCATCCAGGTAGACCCACCAATAGCGGGCGCACTAGATATGCGGAAACAAAAATCTGGTATCTTAGCACAACTCTCCAACGAATGTCGTGAGGCAATAGTATGGAATATCCAACTTCTAGTAAATCAAAAGATACACTTTTTGGGGTGAACGCCTTCATCAGTCAAACAGTGAAAAACAAAAGGATAGATTAAGTAACTGCAACATATAGTGTGTATATTGTGTAAGAGGAGGAGAGCGTAAAAAAGGTAGGGATCTAAACCAACCAAAAATATCTATATTTATATCCATAAATAATAACCATGTTGCATCGTATAATCAGACAGAAAATGCATCAAATACCAAGAAAAAGATGAATTATGATAGTGACAGTCAGTGACCATTGGCCGAAGGGGTTCCAGATGACGTATATGGACAGAGATGGCACAGATAAGTAAAAGTAAAATAAAATACATAAAAACCTAGACAAGCATAAACCAAAATGAATGCAAAATGAGGATAAAACAAAATATGTCTGATGGCAGAGATGAACAGTAAAGGGATATGAAAAAATGAAGGAAACTATGAAAAAATATACAAAAAATGTTAAAATTAAAAATTATAAAAAAAGATGTTAAATATTGTATACACACACATGAACATGCATAAAAATTAATACTATACATGTAGTGTGTTTTGTAATAATAGGGGACCTCACTTGTCCAAATGGGAAGTAAGGTGGGACGGTCCCAAAATAATACATTATAACCACTAGTTTGGGGTGGGAGAATGGGTGTAGTAGTTATTGTGTGGAGGGAACGCTGGGCGAGATGGAAGGGGAATTGATGGCTGGTAGGGATTAGATAACAGTCTTACCAGACATCACTCTAGGGACTGCAGAGGTCTGGACCCCAAAGTCCCCTCACACAGTAATCACTACACCCATTCTCCCACCCCCAAACTAGTGGTATGTATTTGGTACCATCCCACATTACTTCCCAATGGAATGGGAAAGACCAGCGGTAGTGTATGCCTCTGTTCGCCAGGCATTGTAATAGAGGTTTTGGGAACCTGTATTGTTACCGGGAAGATGTCTGAGAATATATGGGCCTCATGACCTGCATCAGAGATGGTTTGAAGAGACTTCCATGACCTTTTCTTTTATGGTGTAAAAGTGGAGTTTCACCACTAGGTCACGAGGAGGGCCATCTCTACAGCGGCCTGCTAAGGAACACTGTGCTTGTCAATCTCATTAATGGGGTCGATATATGGGATCAACATCTGTAGAAGCTCAGACACCATCCCTGGAGACCCCTCTATCTGCTCTCAGACGGCAGGTGGGAGTGATGCAGAAGAGGTTTGAGACATAGGGGGTCAGGGAAGCGCAGGATGGAGCCGAGTTAAATCTTTTTTGCCAGAGCCCAGGACCTCCATGTCTGGTAACATTATAGGTTCAGCCACGCAGTTTTAACCCTTCTGGCATCTTTCAGGTAATCATCCCTTGTAGCACAAGAGTATAATAGTGCTTACAGCAGCCTCTTCTGACACATCATGACCCAATTTTACACCCAATCATTTGTCTATAAAATCTTTTCTGGCTAAATTGCAAAGTTTCAGAACTACATGTATTTGCATCTACAATATAGAAGGGCAATAGTATATCAATGTACTAACAACCACTTGTCCGTGAGTGAGTTACATGCTCCGCCCCTGATCACATGATGTCACCATCATCACAGGTCCTAAAGCATAAAACACATGCAGAGCCTAACAGCAGTCGTGTACTTATAGGACCTGGGATGTCACCGTCATGTGATCAGTCACTTGGGCTCTGAGCTCCATCCCTAATCACATGACTCCATCATGGGTCCTTCAATTTACTAAAAACCTGCAGAGTCAGACAGCAGCCGTGTGCTTACAGGACCTGTGATGATGTCAGTCATGTGATCAGGGTCACGTGACAAGGGGGTGATCAGTGTGTGCAGGACTCTGCTGTGCTCATTCTGATCCCAGTTATATGGGATGAAGTGTGTGTGTGGGGGGGGGGCACGTGCAGCAGAGGTGTCTCTGTGTCTCTGTCGCGTGCGTGTTGCAGAGCTATCTATTATCTATCAAGCACCCTAGAGGCACAATGATGGAGACGTCATCATGGGTCCTAAATCAGCAGCCGTGTGCTTACAACTCCAATCACTTTCACTACACTATATGGACAAAAGTATTGGACACTGCAGCAAATCAGTAATTATGCAAATACTGCATTTGCCGAACGGCATGCTGGGAAGGGCATGGGTTAAATAAAAAGCTGCTCATTTTGTAATAACCATTCATCGGATCGAGTGCTTGTGGGGCGGACTGGAGCGACGGGTATGGCACCGCCACCCACGCCCATCTTCTCACAGCCGAGCTATTCCTGCCCCGACTTAGAGAACTTGTGGAAGTATGTAATACAAGCAGAAGGACGGCCGACCACTAAATAGGGGAATAAAGCACGTGTGCTGAAGTGTCAGATATTTATGTCCATATAGTGTATATTCTATTAGTAAGTTGTACATGGCGCCACCAGAAACACTGCTACTATAGCTCCCTATTAATTACTAGTTTGGGTAACGAATGATGTGATTAGCAGTATTACCACAATGCATTGTACTCCTGTAACATCACTAATTCTATGTTTCTTCTTCAGGTGACCTGGAGTTTATCAAAAGGCCCACTGATGAAATCGGTGTTTCTGGAGGTGTGGCTTCCTTTGTGTGCCAAGCGACTGGTGATCCTAAGCCCCGAGTCACGTGGAACAAGCGAGGCAAAAAAGTAAACTCCCAGCGGTTTGAGGTAGGTGTACATTCAGGGCACTGCAGAGAGATCAACCTTTGGAACGTTGAAAAATACACTTTAGGCCGGGCTCACACGTGCGGCCTGTGAGAAATGTGTGCGCAGTATGCGGCAGGAACGCAAGGACACTGCGTACTAGCTGCGTGCCGCCAATCGCCATGGAAGCACACATAATATGCGCCAAGATGGAATATACTGTGATCTTTCTTGCGTGCGTATTTCACACAATTCGCGTGAGGCGCAACATGGCTGCCTATCAGAGATTGTGGCAGTGGGACATGCTATACCGACACTTTCGGCTGAGCCCGGCCTTAGGTTCCCGGTTATTGGGAACTTGTCAAGTACTTGATGCTGCTCTCACTGAGGGCTGCGGCAGGTAGTGACAGCCGTTCACATCTCAGCGGTCAGTCATTTATGGCTCTTTAAGAAATGTAGTTCCCGCAGATCCCAGCCAGTAATCCCATTTCTGCGGGAGGCGCTGCTAACCCCATCCGTCTGCTCTTCTTGACAGTCTTGTAGCTCTGACGCTGCATACGTTTGATGCATTCCCAGAGCCACGCCATTTTTATTTTCCATTGACAGAGGAACAGTTTTTGTGCGATGAGCGATAGTTTGCTTTCATCCCATTTTTTTCTTTAGATACAGCAGAGGGAGGAAAGTGCGGCTTTTGTTTTTTTTTGTTTTTTTTTCAGTTTCAGATTTTTAAAATATTTTTCTTAAACTTTTTCATTTTTCTATCCTGCAAGTGGATTTGATCTACATGAGGATCAATTGTTCCTATAATACATTGCAATAATACAGTATTGCAGCTCATTGCATAAGCCTATCAGACCTCTGACTGGGCCGAATACACCTCCTTCACTAGCAGACCTGGAGGTCATCGTTAGGGTGCCATAGCAATCTATCAGCAATCCATGATCGTGTCCCAGGGAGTCGATCAGTGTCAGAGGGAGACCCATCCCTTGGTCAGCTTTTTAGGTGCCATAGTCACATTGACTACTGCATGTAAAGGGTTAAGTGGCTGAGATTGGAACTAACTACTTTTTTTCATCGGCTAGTTAGCAAAACAACTTCACGAGCGCTGATGTCACCGCTAAGGTCGCTAGCACTCGTGCAGAGCGTTTAAACGGACTTCGCCGCTGGATCGCTGGGTTCTCCCTGGCTTCTCGCTCAGCACTTCAGCTTCTATGTAAAGCGCTGAATGGAAAGTATTTACACGGTAGTAACAACCAGCGCTAGCTTTTACTCTGACTGTAAGGGCTCACATCCACTGGCGTTTTTTCTCCACTGCGCTGCGAGAGTAAAGGAAAAGTCTTGGAGCGCAGTGTGAGAAAAAAACCAGCATCACGCCGGGATATCGCCAGTCTTTTCAATTGGGCCAGCGGCAGCAGCGCTAGCCCCATTGAAAAGAAATGGAGAATGCCGCGGACTTCTGCCACAGCTGTCACAGGAGTTTCCTTCATCCCCGCGGGGATGAAGGAATCTTCTGTCACAGCTGTGGCAGAAGTCCGCGGCATGCTATCCCATTGCTTTCAATGGGATCTGCTGCCGATCCCATTGAAAGCACTGCTTTCTGCCAAGCCCCGCAGTATGATTATCGGGGAAGGGCTTGAAATATAAGCCCTTCCCCGATAATCATCAATAAGTGGTAAAAAATTTTTTTTTTTTTTTACATTACTCACCTCTCCGGTGTTCAGACGTGTCCTCCAGCTGGCTCCCCTGCACTGCTGTTAAGCTCTCTCAGCAGGCGGGGATTTAAAAATCCCCGACTCCTGAAAGGGCTGTGCTGATTGGCTGAGGGCTCAGCCAATAGCAGCTAGTGCTTAGCTATTGGCTGAACGCTCAGCCAATGACAGATAGCCCTTAGCTATTCATTCATGAATAGCTAAGATAGTTTTCCCGTGTTCTCACAGCGCAAGAAAGAAAATATCACCAGTGGGTGTCCACCCTAGGTTGGCGATACTGGCTTGCGAACGGACAGTAAGCGATTGAGTGAATTTTGCATTTACACTGCACAATTATTGCTCAGAATCATTCGATTGAACGAACTTTGAGTGATTATCATTACGTGTAAAAGGGCCATTAGTTAGATGGCTGCCGGTATAATTGTAGACCCCACTCCTCTCGACATTCGTGCCAGCCTTATACTGATGCGCCATGAAAACACTATTGCATTAGAATGAGTTTGCCCAACCTTCTACTGGTTACATTTGTTTCCTTACAAAAAGTGGTTACATTTGCGCCACTAAAAACAGATTGAACAGTAATGATTCCATTTGGGGACACTGGCATGTAAAGGGTTAATGGACACCATAGGAAGCTGGATTTGATGGTCACTATGGGATTCATTATAGATTTGTTCTGAAATCTTCTATCCTATTCTTTTAATTTCCTCAACCTCCTTTCTAGGTTGTAGACGATTAAGATACATATTAACCCCTCGTATTGACTTTCTATGCTTCATTGTGACATCAGAAGTGAATGCAGTTTTGACAATCTCTCTGCTTGCTGCCTCTTATTCCTCTTGGTTGGCCGTCCCGCTATGCTAATATCTTTCTCGGACGCTGTACATGGCATTCCATACTGTAGATCAGTGGAGCCATGGTCTTATCATGTGTAAGTGCCCCTTTTGATGCATGCCATCATTGCATTGCCCTTGGCAGCAGCTCTCTGGCATTGGTTGCTACAGCCCAGTTTGCCATAGAAGTACTCAGGATGTAATGCGTATTAAAAATGACGTAACCTGTAGAGTGAACCAACCCTAACCAGGAGTGTATCTCCCATAAGGCACGTTGGGCTTTGGATGGCACCCTGCCACTTCACAGAGTGGGTGGTATAGCTGAGAGCTGCTGGCTTATGGAAGAGGAGCTGCTACTTCAGAAAACAAACATCTTGTGCTTCCTTACATCCCGACTAGTAGCCAATTCTCAGGTTTTTCATCCTCTCCTTTCCAGATCTCTAACTTTCCGTTGCTGGCGGCGTCGCCACACGACCGCTGACTTTTGCAGGATGGATTGTTTTGTTAATGGCATCATTTATGTACCATATAATGGATTGGAAATCTTTTAAAGGGGTTGTCCCGCGAAAGCAAGTGGGGTTCAGCACTTCTGTATGGCCATATTAATGCACTTTGTAATGTACATTGTGCATTAATTATGAGCCATACAGAAGTTATTCACTTACCTGTTCCGTTGCTAGCGTCCCCGTCTCCATGGTGCCGTCTAATTTCAGCGTCTAATCGCCCGATTAGACGCGCTTATGCAGTCCGGTCTTCTCCCTTCCGAATGGGGCCGCTCGTGCCGGAGAGCTGCTCCTTGTAGCTCCGCCCCGTCACGTGTGCCGATTCCAGCCAATCAGGAGGCTGGAATCGGCAATGGAGCGCACAGAGCCCACGGTGCACCATGGGAGAAGACCCGCGGTGCATCGTGGGTGAAGATCCCGGCGGCCATCTTACTAAGGTAAGTAAGAAGTCGCGGGAGCGCGGGATTTCGGGTAAGTACTGGACGTTTTTTTTTTTTTTTACCCCTGCATCGGGTTTGTCTCGCGCCGAACGGGGGGGGGGGGGGGCTATTGAAAAAAAAAGAAACCCGTTTCGGCGCGGGACAACCCCTTTAATTTTTAATTGGGGTGAAATAGAAATTAAAATGTAATTGCCCCATTTTTGGGGGTCTTTGCTTGTATTCCATTCATAGTGCGGTAAAAATGACATGTTAACTGTAGTCTGTGGGTCGATATGATCCTGGCAGCGCCAACTTGTATATACGGTAGCTTTAAACATTTTACTACTTCAAATGATAAAAATCGGCTTTGACACCGTATCCTGAGTCATAACTATTTCATTCTTCTGTCAATGTGTGCGCACTTGTAGTTTTTTTTTCTTTGTTAACATTTTGGGTTACATATGACTTTTTGATCACTTTTTCATTCTTTCATTTTTGTGAAATGAGGTGATCCAACAATTCTGAAATTGTGAATTCTTCTTTTGTGGCTTTCACAATGCAGAATAAATTAATTTAATCTTTTATTAGATCAGAGTTTTACAGATGCTGCTATACCAAATCTGTTAATTCCTTTTTTATAAAAATGGGAAAAGTTGTTTGAACTTTTTGATATTTCTTTTTTTACATTTTTTTGTATTATTAGAAAAAAAAAATATTTAATTTATTTTTGCTTTTTGAGTCCCGTAAGGGGGCTTGAACTAGTAGTGATTCTTTGATACTATATAGTGATACTATATTATATTTCTGCAAGCATTCTGTTAAGCCATGCCACGGGCACATCTGAATAGGCTGAAAATACATGGCTTCCCTGGGGCTACCATAACTCCTGATCTCAATACAGAGGTGCCGTTCAGGACCTTTAAATGTTGATCTATACATGTTGCATGGTGCTGTCAGAATTGGTTAAGTCTCCATTAGAGTTCTCTTGGATCCCGGATGCTGCGGTCAGGCATTAGTTGTCAAAAAATAGCAGACCCCCACAGTTTGTGTAACAGGTCGCAGGTAAGGGTCCCGGCTTCTTTAAGGATATGAAGTAATTGGAGACCGGTCTCTTATGTGTCTGGCAGCTGTGCCCTGATTGATGTATAGATCAAACCAGTCTTCCTTGGAAGCCTAATAACTGTGGGGGCTTGACCTGGTTGCTACCCTCCTGGATGGCTCCTGGGAGTCCCTGTCTGTGGTGGGCAGGCAGCTCCTGAAGTTGGGAGATCTGGCAGCTTGTTGAAACAGAGGTTCTTGGCGGCAGCAGTTGTCAGCTCCAGCAATCAGCACAGCAGAACTGTCTCCGCTACAACCCCCACCGCTCTGCTCTGCCTCCTTGTATGGTTCCTCAGAGCCTCTTTTCTAGACGTTTGCAGCACATTCCTACTGAGCATGCTCCGTAAAATCCATAGTATATAATGGCTCCTATTCACTGCCATTGTCAATAGCTTCTGCCTGTATTGGAGCTCCCTCTAGTGGCAGATTTTAATACTAAAGTCTGTATCATTGTATATTAACTTTAGGACAGCCTGCCACCCCGCTACATAAGAAGCGGACTTGGCTTCTGATCCCCAAACACATCAATTGTACATGAATGGTGGATACTGCCTGGAGGTCAACACCGATTATGTCTACTGGTGACCGCTCTAAACTGCCATCTAGCTGCCACACATTCCAGGCTCCGCTTCCTGGTACTTGATACCTTTTTAATGGCTCCCTAAAGGGATGATGACAAATAAGAAGCTCTCAAGACTTTCAAGGTGTCTTTATAAGGGCTCAGTCAGACGGGCGTATGCGGGCCATGCGCTACACATGTATTTCATGAGTGTCATACGTAATTCAGTTACATAAGCTGAGATGGACGAACCAGATTTGTGTTTCCGCAAATAACGCTTTCCATTTGTTACCTCGTCGTGGGCCATCATTGCACTGATACTTAATAAACTAGGCAGGATTGCACATTGAACTCTCGGATTTGACGGTTTCCTCTGCGAATGCGGCCGCTCTGCACCTTTATGTCTACATACAATAATGCTCAGGCTATGAGCGCTGCGGACACAACTTGGCATTTGGGTTCTCTTCAGAATGTTACACAGTTCACAGATGATTTTCCTTGGAACGCTTCAGCTTGGTTCACGTCTGGCCGGAGGTTCAGTTTGGAGCCTCCAGTGTGGCACTGTCCTAAAATCCAGGAGAGAACAGCATCAGATGCTGCGCAGAGGGCCATAACAGCCGGGCAGACCCCATTATGGTCAGCAGCCTCTGTCCAGTGCCGCTCGATCCCGTCATAGGATGGACAGAGATTCAGTTTTCCTGCTTTCACAGCCAAGAAACTCCTGGGAGAGTTGTGCCTTCTGAGACGCTCAAATCTCGTGCGAATATGAACCTTTTGACTGGTGTCATAATATACGAGCGATGGATTCCCTCTCCGCGATGTGGTTTCCAGAAAAAATTATGGCATTCTGTCTTTCGCATTCCTTGGAATGCATTGCCCATTGACGTCTGCGTTAATAACACACATTACATACATACATACAAATATCAGTATAACGAGTTATCAACTGTTTACCAAACATACTACCGGTAATATATGGATCTCTGTATATGCTATATACTAAATACACATCTTCGTGAGAGAAGTCCAGTCCACCCCCCTCCCTGGTTGTGGGGGGGAGAGGGTCTCGGCTGCCGTTCGCTAATCTGGTGGGCTGTAGGAGATCTCCAATTCCTAAGTTTGTGATGTCCAAAGTTAAACTTGTAAAGACACAGAATAGCACAAGATGGAGTAAAATAATATGGCTTCTCTCATAATATCTTACTAGAGAAAAACCCTGTTTTCCACTTATCAAGCTCCTCTCAACTTATATTCAGGCTTATCAGCACACCCTCAGAAGCAGCAACAGCATGGAGGACATTATACAGCAGTACCGAGCAGGGTGGTTGTGAATCCAGCACTGGAGTGAGATAAAACAAAGCATCTCTGTATGTCTGGGCCTCTTTCTCACTTACAGCTGTGTCCTCCTACCCTCTCCATAAACGTGTATGGGCAGTTGTAATCTGATCTCTCAGTGAATTCTGTACCTTTACATAGGGGGAGTATCGCCTTAATTATTACTAGAAACCACAAATTTGGCGTTAATGGTTCCGTGTACTCCTGGCTCACGGCCACCGTCAGAGCGGGAAATAGCTCAGCTGTCAGCTTGGTCCGTGTGAACAGGAGTCGCTCAGTCTATGAACAGCTCCTGTTTACTGTGAATGGAGGCGGACGGGCCGGGACGATCACAGCCTGCCCCTCCTACATTCATGTGACTGACTATCGCTCCCGTATAAGCACAGGAGTCCCAGTTGGCCGGTAGTCCGTGGGACGGCTGTCGGGCGTTTAGGTTTCGGACAGTCATCCTGTGTGAAGGTACCTTACGTGAACAGTTAAGACCCGTGGGGCAGAAAAACAGACTGATTAGTGGGGGAGGGGGCATTGTCTCTACTAAGATATACTACAGAGCTTCTTATATGAGGTTGTGCTAATGATTTGGGGAGGGTTGTTTATAATCAGAGGTACACTTTAAATAATTTTATCGTCTTCTACCAGTTCCAAAGTTTCATCTACTTCATTTCTCCCCAGACAATAGAGTTTGATGAAGGAGCCGGTGCAGTTCTACGAATTCAGCCTCTCCGGACGCCACGAGATGAAAATGTGTATGAATGCGTTGCTCAAAACATTAAGGGTGAATCTACAGTCAGTGCCAAACTTACTGTCCTGAGAGGTAAGCAAACACTACATGGCTGAGGATATTTAATAGTTTTTGTGAATCTTATGCAACCTAATGCAAAAATATTGGAAGGCCAAGATGCCCAACTCTGCTTAGGGGGAACCCGTCAGGTCCTAGGAGCACCATATTATAGGCTCATATGACGGGCTGCTGAATCTAGGGGTATGCTTGCCTCCCAGTTCCCTCACTGTCTGCCCAGGGAGCCGGCACTCGGTGTATAGATCAGACATAGGAAACAGTGTGTGCACACTGAAGGACTAGAAGAGCCCTATTCACATACCAAGTACCAGCCCTCCCAACAGACAGTGAGGGAATGGGAAAGCAGGTGAGTATGAAGATCACACCCCTAAACTCAGGGCCATTATCCTATGAGCCCTTAAATGTAGTCTATGGCTCGTAGGGCCTGACCGGTTCCCTTTAAACTCGGAATGCCTTTTTTGGCAATACTACATTAGTAGATAGTCCTGCTGCATCTCTCCTCCTCCACACCTGTTCATCAGTATATGCCATTACAGGGCATCACCGTGTCACTTCCCGACATTCATCAGTCATTCTTGGGATTACAGTTTATGGAAATGGGTGCATTACAGTTATATGTAGTGCCAAAGACAGAACCTGCTCCTGCCCTGGGAGATCAGGAAACTCCTCTGTGAGCAAGGTTTCCACTGAAAAGATTCTTCAGCGTTCTTGAACATATATGTTTAACCCATAGGCTGCCATTATATAATATACATGCCACACATTTTTACTGAATGCCTCTACATAGAATGGCGCAGTATGCTGTGCTATTTCATGCAGTTACGAAGCGCCAGTCCTGACAGACTCCCAATCTGAAAAGTTATTTACATGTGTACAATTGTAATAAAAGGTAAGTGAACCCCCTGGAAATATCTGGAATTCTGCATTGATTGCTAGAAGTCTGATTGTATTCCAAGGCACAATTATAGAGAAACACAATCGAACTAAACTAATCACACAGAAACAGTTCAGCCATTCATATCTTTTATTAAAGGGGTTTTGTCATTTAAAAAAATAAATAAATCTATACTCTCCTATTCCCCCCCCCCTTACCCCCCAGTCTCCTTACCACCTCTTCTGGCTGAGCTTCTGCAGTGCCCCAGGTCACCTCACCGCTTGCTGGCCATCTTGTTATGAAGGCTGCATTCCTCACATTCCTTCCGGCCGGGTCAGTGAAGGTCACATCGCTGTGCTATAGCGTTCACTGCCTAGGAAGGAATTGTAATCTATTTCAGTCAGCTCGCATGAGCAGTCTCTGAAGCAGATAGGCACTCTCCCTGCTGGCCTGTGAGCTGTGACATAACCTACATTGCCAGGCAGGAGGAAGACTGCCTGTGAGTGTACAGAACCTCACAGGAAGAAGAAGAATCAGGCAGCTGAAGGTGAAATGACCCCCCCCCCCCCCTGGACTGTAGGAGACAGGAGAAGATGGGGCAGGTGAAGATCTGGTAAGTAGACTGACAGGGGGGGAGGAATAGGTAAGTATAGATTTTTTTCTTTTTTAATGACAGACCCCTTTAAGCTTGCTGAGTAGACATTCGCAGTGCAGGGAAAAAAGTAAGTGTACCTTTGTTTTTGATAATATGTAGATCCTCCTTTAGCAGCAGCCACCTCCACCAATCATTTCTTTTGGATGCAAATAAGATTTGCATAAATTTGAGAAGGAATATTAAAACATTTTTCCTTGCGAATGTGAATCCGTTAATCAATATTTCTGGGATGCCTTACCTGCACAGTTCTCTTCCAGCCAGCGACAACATCTCTAAAGTATTACAGACAAGACTCTGACTTAGCCATTCCAACCGCAAATCTTTTTTTTTTTTTTTTTCCAACCATTCATTGGTTGATTTCCTTCTGTGCTTTGGGTCTTTGTTTTCGTTGCATCACCCAATATGCCTTCAGCTTGAGGTAATGGACTTACATTTTCCTGTAAATATTTTTGATTTGCCCTAGAATTCATTGTTCCCTCAATGATCCTAAGGTGTCCAGACTAGAGATGAGCGAACGTGCTCGGCCACGCCCCTTTTTCGCCCGAGTACCACGATTTTCGAGTACTTCCGTACTCGGGCGAAAAAATTCGGGTGGCGCCGTGGGTGAGTGGGGGGTTGCAGCGGGGAGTGGGGGGGAGAGGGCTCCCCACGGCGCCCCTCGGCCACCCCGAGTACTGAAGTACTCGAAAATGGCGGTACTCGATCGAGTAATTACTCGAAACGAGTACGTTCGCTCATCTCTAGTCCAGACCCTAAAATAACAAAGCTGCCCCAAACCGTGATGATCTCTGCACCAAACCTCCCAGTGTGGATGATTCTTTGGTGTTGGTGCGCGGTGTTCTCTTCCCTCCGGGCATACTGTAGCTTTGTGCATTTGTGCTAAAAAGTTCCACTTTCGTTTTGTCCTTTTTATAGAAAATCTATCTTGAAGCATTGTGGAACATCCAGACAGTCTCGAGCAAATTTGGCATGGGTCACAATAGTTTGTTTCAGACAATAGCTGCTTCTTCACTGTGTCTTTCCCCCCAGAAAGACCCCCCCCCCCCCCCCCCCGCAATTGCTTGGACAAGTATGCAAATACTCGAGAAGAGCGATGCTCACTCGAGTATCTGCCTTTACCGAGCGTGCTCGCTCATCTGTAGAGAGGTCCAATAGTCTCCATGTGTAGATAATGTGTGTAATCAGGCAAGGATGCACACCCGGGCCGTTGGCGATGCTTTTGTAGTCTTTTATAGCACCTCATCTTGGGTCTTCTAAAGTTGTTTGCATTGACAGGCGTGGTTCACAAGCTTCTCTTTCTTGAGAAGAACAGATTTGTCAGAACCAGTACGGATAGGTGATAAAAGGAAGCGATTGGCCGACAAATAGACGTTTGTTCGTTTATTGGCTGATTGTCCTTTTACATAGTCTGATGATCAAACGTACAAGGGAACGTTCTTGCCCAATAATCTAGCCATATAAAGGGCCCTTAAACTTTTACACAACATTCCCCCCCTCCTTTTTAATTTTACCAGGTGGGAATCTCCCACTGAACCACTATCAGGGTGAGACGTGCCAGTCCTGGGACCTCCATCCCAGCAATCAGTCAATTAAGATACCTTTGCAGAGGCCAATAGTCACCTGAGTAATTGCTCAAATGAGTGATGACGGGCGACTGTTGGCCCGTGTACACATTGCCCCAGACAGGGCACTTGGCCAGAAGTTGCTCAGTAGTCTCCAATCTTTCTGTTTCCGCTCACTGAAATGGAACGACTATTTCTTCTTGCTCAATGTAAATAGAAGTCACTTAATCTCTGACTCCTGTTTTTTATGAATGGAGGTGGGTGGCTGGAAGAGATCTCCAGCAACAATTATCTGACAGACTGTCCCTCCTGTGGAACATCACAGGATAGTTGGCCCATGTTAAGATACATTTATGAGTTCTGCACTATCCTCTCCTCAGTCACAGCCCCCCTGCTCACAGATCCCAAATACCACAACCTCAGTTACAGCTCCCCATGTACTTTTCAGTCAAAGGGCCCCTTCCCTGTACGATCACTTTCCATAGAAAGCCATCTTACCCGCCTTCTGGCAGTGCCCCAAAATAAGAGATGGAGTCAGCCATGTAGCAGTTTATCTGTGATGATTTGCACCCGAACCCCTGGTCAAGAGCAAAAGCATGGCCCGGGGCATTGGAGGAGAAAGTGAAGTTGCACAGATGAATCGCTGCACGGACCCCCCAGGAGCTGCCTAATCGGCTGTAACAAGCCCCATCTGAATAGTGCAGGAGAGTAACGCATCCTGGGGCTCAGCAATGGCACTGTACAGACAGGAGCCGGGAAGAAGAGAAATGCCCACCCCGGTCTCATCTTCTGAGACAACTTCCTGGCTTGGCCTTGACGGCCACAGTGACCAGTCATAGCTGCTTCTTTGGCACTGTGGAGTCAAACGGAGGCGGAGCCAGGTATGACTTTAAAAAAAACACGAAAAAACAATTTCCCGATTCCGCACAAAGACAAAATCATGGAGCTGGCAAATGGCAAATTAATCTAATCTGATTTAATTCCTAGTTCTAGTAACCAGGCTTTGTGCTTTTATTTAATAGGCAGAGCACCTGTAATACCAATACTTGCCATTTTATCTCCATAGAGAGGACCTTGCATGTCTTGGGGTCAGTGTGTAGCTGTCTTGGTCCTTGTTGGCATGGACATGTAACTGCTGGAATCCGTAGCTGTAGCAGGTCACCCCTGTGGTCACTGATTGGCTGCAGCAACCACATGTCTGTGTCAACAGGGGGCAGGAAGTTCAGAAATCAACAAAAGACCCTGGGAAGTGTCAGATCAGGAGCAGAAGAGGAGCCGTAAGGTGAGTATTTCTGCCTTTTTTTAAAACGTGGGAAAAGACCAGAATAGTCAGAATGAATGAGAACATGGAGCTTTAAAGCAGATGTCGCCCCGGGTCACATTCCACTCCAGGACCCCAATGCAAGGCACTGAGCCACTATGCTGCCCTAAATGTGTGTTTACCTCTATGTAGTTGTGTACATGATCATCGGGCTAATCTAACATGGACTGGTTCTCTTAATGTTCTTTTTGCACAGAGGACCAACTGCCTCCAGGCTTTCCAAACATTGATATGGGTCCACAGCTGAAGGTTGTAGAGCGTACAAGAACAGCTACCATGTTGTGTGCCGCCAGTGGAAATCCCGATCCTGAAATCACCTGGTTTAAAGACTTTCTCCCAGTAGATCCTGCAGCTAGTAATGGAAGAATCAAACAACTCAGATCGGGTAAGAGGAAACCTTGTACTAGTAATGCTGAACTCTAAACCATTCAGATCTATCCATGTGTCCCTGATACACCACCCTTATACTTAGTAGATAGTTATTGGCAGCACTGTATGTCCTTCCAATACTTGACCCGTTGATTTAACCCTTTCCAATCCAGTTTGTATCCTGGTTTTCCTAGGGGGCTTACTCTTTTTCTGCTGTTATACAACGGCGCTATCTGCTGGCTAAAGCCAGTACTGCATGAGGTGACACATTGGATAGGCTCCGACAGCAGAGAGGCTGGCAATATTCAGTAAGAGAACCCCGAGGGATGTCTTCCAACATCGGAGCTGTACAGCCTTAAATCATAATGTCTTCAGACGTCAGACAGTGGATCGGAAAGGGTTAATGCATTCTCATGCAAGAGAGAAGATATAATTGACAAAAATATCGTAATTCTGTTTTAAGGCAGTTTCACACGGGCACATTTGCGTGCGTAAAATTTGCGCACACGACATGCAGATGATAGAACCCATTTAACCTAATGGGTTCATTCACATCTCCTTTTTTTTGCGCACGCAAAAAAATTCAACCTGCTCTATTTTTGGGCGCATTTGCACACCAAAGGTCCCCACAGTAGCCTATGGGGGGGGCGCAAATGTGCACGTAATACTCAAGGGGATGCGTGAAACACTGCACAATTCCATGAAAAAAGAACACATCTGGACCTCATTAGGCTAGATAGCCATTTAAATCAGTGCGTGTTCATCTGCTGTGCGCTAATTAATATGCCCTGTGTGTGCAAAAATACAGTAAAATGCACAAATACACCCGCAAAAATAACTTGGAGCAAATATGTTACGCAGAGGCGTGCGCAAAAATGCATATACTTGTGTGAATCCGCTTTTATTGTTACTGTGATTGTCCTCTAACTTGATCAACATTAATATCCTACAAGCTCCTCCGATAAGCTTCATGCGTATAACTTATTGGTGGATACATTATTGTAAAATGTAATGCACAGTCGTAAATATGTGGCCTCAGTACTTACAATGTTCCGTTCCGTGGTCCTGCTCAGGAAATGTATGCGATGATCACTGATATGCCCTCTCTGCCGTTCACTTAGTACAGTACTAGTTACCTGTCCCACAAGTACACCGGACTAACTGATCCTTTGGACACCTGATGAGGACGGCCCATTTTACTTTCACTGTGTACTGTACTGGACCTTGGAGAAGCCCCTGCCCTCTACATAGAAGTGACACACCAGTTTATGGACCTCTTTTTGTATAGGGGTATAATATATGATATAATATTCATTGTCAAAGAAAATCCATCCCCTCAAAATTGTCTGAATGGAATGACCCTGTGTGATTGTAACGCTGATGTAAATGAGTGCAATATCAGAGCAAAAGGGTCATTTATTATGGAGAACTGACCCCTGTAGGGAGGCTCTAGTACCCTGTTGTACCGCCTCTAACTTGGATACAAGATGTGATATGGTCATGGAGGCTCTAGTACCCTGTTGTACTGCCTCTTCCATGGATACAAGATGTAATACGGGGAGCATGGAGGCTCTAGTACCCGGTTGTACCACCTCTAGCTTGGATATAAGATGTGATACGGGTGGGCATGGAGGCTCTAGTACCCTATTGTACTGCCTCTAGCTTGGATACAAGATGTGATACGGGCGGGCATGGAGGCTCTAGTACCCTGGTGTACTGCCTCTAGCTTGGATACAAGATGTGATACGGGGGGGCATGGAGGCTCTAGTACCCTGTTGTACTGCCTCTAGCATGGATACAAGATGTGATATGGGTGGGCTAGAAGGCATACAGGTTCCAAATGGTATCCTGCAGCATATTGGTTTTTATTTGCTGTAACTGAGCCTCTAGATCATGCAAACTCATAGGCCGTTGAAGTTGGCGTCCCAGATGGTTCCATACTTTTCCTATTGGCGATAAATCTGGTTCCCGGGCAGCCACAGAAGTGTGACAATGTTGTGGGGGCTCCTGTGACCCCCTTGTGTGTGCGGCCGAGCATTATCCTGCTGGAAGCCTCCATGAGGGGAACACATGTGGCTGCAGGATGTCCTGAACATATCGCTGAGCTGTCATTGTCCCTCGTACCACCACTGTCGTATTTGGTGGGCCCCCAGACCATCCCACCAGCAGAGGGCAGTGTGCCACTCCACAGTAAAGGCAGGATTGAGGCGCTCACCCCGAGGTCTCCAGACACGAACACGGCCGTCATCAGCGCTCAAACTAAACCTGGATTCATCTCTGAAGACAAACCGGTTCCCCTCCGTAGCATCTAGTTTCATCGTTCACAATACCAGTGCAAATGGATTTTGGGTGTCAAAGGCAGTACACGTAATGGACTCTATGAAACCAAATGTCCTTCAGTCAAGCATCTAAAAATGGTTCCAACAGACACAGAGGTGTAATGATGGCGCCCCCTGTCTCTGAATGGCAGGCAACGAAACAGTTTGAGCTGCTCATGCTTTTGGACGATCAGGCGATCCTCTCTACTGGTGGTCTGTAGGGGGCGTCCTGAGCCCGGTCACCTTGTGTGCCCCCATCCAGTGGTCCAAACACCTCCTAACAGTCTGGTCAGATGCTCCTCTCTACTGGTGGTCTGTAGGGGGCGTCCTGAGCCCGGTCATCTTGTGTGCCCCCATCCTGTGGTCCCAACACCTCCTAACAGTCTGGTTAAACGTTCCTCTCTACTGGTGGTCTGTAGGGGGCGTCCTGAGCCCGGTCATCTTGTGCGCCCCCATCCTGTGGTCCCAACACCTCCTAACAGTCTGGTCAGACTCTGCTCTCTACTGGTGGTCTGTAGAAAGCGTCCTGAGCCTGGTCACCTTGTGTGCCCCCATCCACTGGTCCCAACACCTCCTAGCAGTCTGGTCAGACGCTCCTCTCTACTGGTGGTCTGTAGGGGGCGTCCTGAGCCCAGTCACCTTGTGTCCTCACACATCCACTGGTCCCAACACCTCCTAGCAGTCTGGTCAGAACGGCCGCTGGGGGAAAATTCATTGGTACGACCCTCCAGCTTCTCACATCCCAATAATGCGCCCCCTCTGGTAACGGGGTGAAATCTCTTCTCTGCATCGTAGAGGCGTCTATTGGTCAGCAAGCTCAACAAGTGGAAGAAGAGGTCACTACACACAAGGGGCCTCCGAGAGCCTCTTATAGGCCAAGGGGGGAACCAGTTTTAGGGCCTCCGGTGACAAGACCAGTCATCCAATCACCACAACTCCCATCATCTACAGATCTGCCTGAGATGGAACTGCATACTGGGTACTACAGGAGAACAACTCTTTCTGGGGGCCGGATTTATCTATTACAAATAGTGTGTATGTATATGTGTATACATGTCTGTGTGTATACACACTGTATTTGGTTTATCTCTTCATTTTGTGGTCATTTTTCTATATTGGCATAGCATGGGACCTTTGCAACCAATTACTAGTTTTCAATAGAGTTGCAGTCTCCGTTGTGACACTGCAGTAGCAAGAGTGGCCTGTAGGGGGCCTCTGAGCACAGTCATTGTGTTTGATTTAGTTAACCTGCACCTGCAAGGGTGCGGCTACACAGTTTAGATTTCCCCTCCCTCACAAACTCCCTTGAAGCCTGTGGAGCTTAGGTCCATGGAGGCCTGTGGGGCCTGAGGTCTATGTAAACCTGCTGCTGGTCTGTGAGGGACCTGGAAACACAGAGCGGACAGGGGGTAGTCGGCTCCTTGCTCATCGCCTGTCGGGGCGAAGTCACCTTCCTGGAAGGTCCACTGGAAGAAGCAGTGTGCGTTGCTGTGAGCACTGTGGTGGACAACAGTGTGCAGTTGCATATGATATGCCGGACTGTTTGTAAACTGAATACCTATGCTGAAATAAAGCTGGAGGAACCGGCGTTTGGACTTTACCCTGTTTCTGGACATCATTGCGGTGCTGCCACCCCTGGGCAGGGGAAAATAAGCAGGAGATCCCGGGCAAGTAACCCCAACTTGCCACACCGTTTACAACAATTGCAAGTCCCACTATTTGTTCCCTCCTCTTCCAATACACATACATTTCTTCTGGAACAATCTATATCGTGTGTACTTCTATTCATGCAAGATTTAGTTGTGAGATGTTGTATTTTCTGGTTTGAACGCTATTGGATCTGCATAAATGTGCATTTACATGTGACGAGAATGGGGATTGTTAGTCATGCAAATTTCCTTGTCCTTAAAATCCAGACTTCAAGATCAAACGAGCTCCCATGCTACAAAGACTCGGGATTATTTATTTCTTTAGTTAGTACCCGGTTTCCCTGAAAATAAGACATACCCTGAAAATAAGACATAGCACGATTTTCCAGAATTTTTGAGGATGCAGAATGATTTTTCAGGCTTTTTGAGGATGTTTGAAATATAAGCCCTACTCCAAAATTAAGCCCAGCGAAAAGTTAATAAAAGTCAATTTAAATAGTGTCCAGGCAGCTATACATGTAAAAAAGTTAAACCTTTTTGAACAAAAATTTATATAAGACACTGTCTTATTTTCGGGGAAACACGGTAATATTAGGATTGTGTTGTGCCAGTCTCTCCATATTAACCTAACTTTGTTGTTAAACGGTTTCCAGCTCTTAACTATTGATGACCAATCCTCAGGGTAGGTAATTAGTAGTGGATTCACAGAACCGCATAATGGGAATAAATACATTATTAGTTATTAATAGGATCCATAATCATTAACTCTAATTAAAATGCCAAGCCAGTGTTATTCGCTGCGCGCACCGGAACGCATCGGTCAAACCACTCATCCACTTTCAGCAGTTTGGTCAAGTTTGGACTGAGAAGAACACCAATAGATGCCTTTCAGGGACTCCAACGCGCAGGCACACATACCGGGTCACAATATCAAAAGAGATTATATATACCGTATATACCGGCGTATAAGACGACCCCCCAACTGTCACCTTATACGCCGGTATACAGTGGAGAAAAAAAAAAAATTTCATTACTCACCTCCCACGGCGTTCTGTCGCGCTCCGGCAGGATGTCGCTCGCTCCGGCAGGATGTCGCTCGCTCCTCGTCCCCGGCGCAGCAGTGCTTTCTGAATGCGGGGCTTGAAATCCCCGCTTCCAGAAAGCTAATACACACGCCGGCAGCCATGACATCATTGAATGGCTGTGATTGGCTAAAGCGCACGTGGCTTCAGCCAATCACACTATTCAATGACATCATTGAATGGGTGTGATTGCTAACACGTGCGCCTTCAGCCAATCACAGCCATTCAATGCTGTCATGGCTGCCGGCGTGTGTATTAGCTTTCTGGAAGCGGGGATTTCAAGCCCCGCATTCAGAAAGCTATGCTGCGCCGGGGACGAGGAGCGGGCGACATCCTGCCGGAGCGAGCGACATCCTGCCGGAGCGCGACAGAACGCCGGGGCAGGTGAGTAATGAATTTTTTTTTTTTACACTTTTTTTTTTTTTTGTATTACCGGCGCATAAGACGACCCCCGACTGCAGAGCAGATTTTTCGGGGTTCAAAAGTCGTCTTATACGCCGGTATATACGGTACTAACCGTAAGTATGAAGTCCGTGTCCGCCGTGGCCCCATGTTTTACTCCTCACAATCCAAACCATTAATATTTATAGATATTATAGCTGAATGCAGCCAACATCAGTATCTACAGAGAACACAAGTAATAACATGTGAAAAAGGGAAAGGACCACTGCTTTGTAAGTAAAGTTATTAAGGACTGGTTTGTGCCAACTTCATTCATATACAAGATCTTGACATGAATGAATATTGAATGATTGATCCATACATAATGTTGCTATAAACTAAAATAAACGAGGCAAAATATAAATTAGAAACAAATAATGTCCCCAACTGAAGAAGAATAGATCAAAGGGAACCTGTCCCCTCCCACAACACCAGGAGCTAAGTTATAGTGCTGTTAGCGGGGGGGGGGGGGGGGGTCAGGGAGACGGTGATGGATCTGTTATACTCACCCGCTCCTTGGATCACGCGGTGCCTTCGGGGTCAGGGAGCCGGTGATGGATCTGTTATACTCACCCGCTCCTTGGATCACGCGGTGCCTTCGGGGTCAGGGAGTCGGTGATGGATCTGTTATACTCACCTGCTCCTTGGATCACGCGGTGCCTTCGGGGTCAGGGAGTCGGTGATGGATCTGTTATACTCACCCGCTCCTTGGATCCCGCGGTGCCTACCGCTGGAATCCGTGCGCCGCACTGAACATCCAACTCATGTCACAGTGCAATGTGTGCTGCTCCATACAAGTCCATGGGAGAGCGTGCGCACGGCACTGTGAGGACAGCCGGATGCTCAGTGCAGCATGCGGACTCTGGGTGGGACACTGCGGGAACTAGGGAGCTAGTGAGGAAGTGAGCACAAAAAAATCCATCACCCGGCTCCCTGTCGCCTCCCCTAACAGCATCAGAACTGAGCTGGAGGTGCTGGAAGGAGGTGACAGGTTCCCTTTATTATACATAAAACACAGTCCCACCAAGATGGAGGATGGATCAAGCCGTTCTAAAAGTTCAAAAAGATCCAGAGAATCCTTACCGGCCGCTAATGGGGAGCAACCATTGTTTTAGAGGCAGTTCAAATCCCAGAGGCTTTTCTACCTTTACAGCAGCAATTCAAATGAAATTTGGAGTATTTTTTAGAAGTACCTGCCAATTCTACCGCTGGATGAGATCCTGTCCAACAGGCACAACCTGTGGTGCTAGAAGAGTAATGTTGGGTAGTCCATGTTACAGCAAACTACACTTTAATCCCCCTTAAACTATTTATACCTTATTAACATACTCTTTATAAACTCCCAATGAGAATATAGGAGTATCTGCAAAACATCAGACTGCCAAAAACAACTGCCCAATTACAGGCAGGACTATGGGATCACACACCTACTGTGTTTCCCCGAAAATAAGACAGTGTCTTATATTTTTGTTCAAAAAGGTTTAACTTTTTTACATGTATAGTTGCCTGGACACTATTTAAATTGACTTTTTTAATTAACTGTTAGCAGGGCTTAATTTTGGAGTAGGGCTTATATTTCAAGCATCCTCAAAAAGCCTGAAAAATCATTTTACATCCTCAAAAATTCTGGAAAATCATGCTATGTCTATGTCAGGGAAACAGGGTAGATATCCATAAGGTTAACTGTCACGATAATTCAATAGCCCTGCCGGCAGGGACGTCCGTAGATGAACCCGAATACACTGAAGAAAGAAACGTGTCGGATGCTACTCTGTGACATTGGATTGTCGAGCTTAAACCATTACCCCTTCTAATGTCTGTCTTGGCTATTCCCTTTACCCCTCATATTGGAGGGTTGTAAAAGATATTCACGTGGGGCAGCCTGTACCCTGATATTAATTTTTGATGCTCTTATGGCTGTAGCCCCGATAACAAAATTTTAGTTTTAGATTGTGCGCCAGTTGTGCAAATCTGGCATTAGTTGAAAAAAATCTCATTCGCAAAAATTGGACATCTTAGATAGTTGATTGGTGGGGGTCTGCCGTCTGGCAGTTGTTTGGCAGAGCTGCTGTGTGCTGGAAGCACACAGCTCCATACATTCTGCAGTGGCCTGGAAAGGTACTGCAGGAAAATTCCCATAAGTGACCACCTGACGATCAACTATTGATTACTTAGCCTGAGGATAGCGTTTAGAGCTGAAAACCCCTTTAATTATATGGAGGTTGAGGAGGTTCAGATAGGTTTTTCTAAGATGGACTAATCAGGGCTCACAACTTACCTTATTAAAGGGGAGCAACTTACAGATAACATGACACTCAGGCCGCCTGTCCACGGGGGTTGTGTTTTCCGTCCACGGGCAAGCGGATTTCCGCTGTGGAAGAACACGAAAGTCAGCGCAATTTTCCGCAATGAACCTATCACCTATTTTTATATACAGCGGTACATCGGGCTGTGCGGTCCATAGTTATCCTATGGAAAGCGGTTCACGCATTACCCGCGCGCGGATTACGCAATGAAGAATCGCCATGGACAGGAGGCCTTAAGGTGCTTTTACACGATTGTTTGGATTCCCGATGTACTGTTCCGTGTAAGCAGGCAGTATCCCTTATGAACGACTGCCTGCTTACTATGGAACCATCCGTGGCTCGCTACACCTCCATTAGTAAGTCTCCAGTCACAGAGGTGTTCTTCCTGCTCCCTCGGTATCCCGCTAAGACATGGGGATCGCTGTGTGGTCAGGACAAGAGCTGAGATGGACGTCCGGGGGCCAGGATCTATTAAAAGTGTATTTCCACATAATTTGTAAAAACCCCCAAACCAGTGACCCAGCGATCTGCTCAGGCAGGTCTTCTGTATGGCCTGCCGCCCTCAGGTAGGGCGCCGTGTGAAGCCTGCCGGGCCATCTACATCAGTGCTAGCTCACCTTAGGTCTTCGGTCTTTAGCTCCCAGCTTCATTAAGGATAATCAGTCAATGTCGTTAAAATCCTGTTTTTATTAACATTATTTAATAAATTTGCTTCTTGTGTGATTTTTTTTCAGCTTTCTCTACCACGGCTTGTTTCTGTTTTTTTCTTTCCTTCAGTCTCTTTAGCTTTAATTACTATTTTCTCCCAAGGTGAAGCGGCTGTATGTGGACCATGTACAATGCAATGCATAGATGTGTCTGTGCCGGTACAGGACCACCCGTAAAGCCCTGGCTTAAAGGGGACCTGTCACGTCTTATGGTTCTCGCACTGACAGACATGCTGGTGTCATCTGTCACCCAATGGATAATGTCCAGTGGATGCAAAAACTTACAGGTCGTTCCTGCAGCGCCCAGCAAGAGAGTAGGACTAAAAGCTGGCAGAGGAGGGGTAAAGCAGGTAGGAAGTGACCCAAGGGGTGGAAAACGTACAGGAACCGCATATGGAGCCGCGTTCCGGGGAGAACCCCTTCATCAGTTCAGCTGGTGTTTCAAACATACCAGCAATTTGTGGGTTAATAATGAGATCCTCTTTGCCTGTGCAGCGAGGGTCAGCCAGGGCAGGAGAGGTGTGCGGGGCTAGCAGGACCTTATACATAAACTGGTCTCATCGCTTGCCAGGAGCTGCAGAAACCACCTGTAAGTTCTTAAAG
This sequence comes from Eleutherodactylus coqui, assembly GCF_035609145.1. Lineage (NCBI taxonomy): Eukaryota > Metazoa > Chordata > Amphibia > Anura > Eleutherodactylidae > Eleutherodactylus > Eleutherodactylus coqui. The sequence continues at coordinate 220,669,544 of NC_089843.1, forward strand.
AGCCCTGGACATAAGTGACGGCAGCATGAAGACCTGCCAGGTTGGCTAGAAGATGCACAATGGTGTCTATATGTTTATATTCAATATGACCTTTTGCGGATTGTAGTGCCTTATTGTGCAGGTAAAATATTGGAACCCTGAAAGCTGTCCTGTGATTTGCAGTTTCCCAGCGCCGGTCTCCATGTCCTGCAATCTGTTCGTGCGAAAATGCAAGGATGTGGAAGATGTTTGTACAAAATATCCATTGATGCATAATCTATGGAGGAGCGGACCTGTCATGTGTGCGGCGTGTGCAGCTCCACAGGCCAGGAAGGCATCCGTCACATGGGCATATTAGCGTGCATAGCATTTACACGCACGATGCACAGAGAACAGGGCCCATTGGTGTCAATGACTTTGCACACATTTTTAGACTTCTGTGTGCACATTTCCCGCGCACGCTAATAAATGACCATCTTGACCATCCACCCATGTAAAGGAGCCCCAAGTGAGGGGCCTCCTGCCAACCACAAGGAGGCTTCCTGCTACCTGTTAGGTGTGCGGCCCCGCGCTGATGACTCTAATACCACAAGTGCTGAAGGCCGGCTAGACAGACATGAAGGGATGATGCCAAGTTAGCAAGAAGGCAGAGAATTACCGAGAAATGAAATCTCTAATGCTAGTTTCCTGCAGTGGGTACAATGTGTGCCGGGGAGAAGGCTGGCACAGAGCGCTCCGTCTGCTGTAGCAGGGCCTGTGTCACAGCGGCGGATATGTGTGCGCAATACACAGAGAACAGAACCCATTGACTTCAGTGGATTCATTCACATGCGTGTATCTTGCGTGTGCATTCTGGACTCCCCCCAATAGTCCGCAGCATGCCCTATTTTCCCGTCTCACATCTTGAACTCCTTAAACTAATTAGCCATCTCAGTGCTGGGAGCATCGCTGCCTGTTTTGCACCCGTAGATGCGCACGATTTGCACGCGTAAAAAGTTTTGTAAAGACCGCTGTTGTGCGTGCAAATGCCCAACGCCGATTTAGCAAAAATGCAGTGCTAGTCTGCAAGTAAATACTTAAACCACCCCACACACCGTCGGTAAAACCGTGGCCTTCAAACGTGGCATTTTACCGTGATTTTGGGCGACGTTAAAAGGCATGAAAATAGAGCAGACAGCGCTCGAAAATCGCCGCATTCATACGCTAGTCTGCGAGGCCCCATTGAAATCAATGGAGGAGTTTCCAGTGTTTGAAACGCCGTGGTAAACGTTGTAAAAAGCATTGTGCGTGATGCCGGCCCTAGGCAACTCGCGTGACGCCGGCCCTAGGCAACTCGCGGGACGCCGGCCCTAGGCAACTCGCGGGACGCCGGCCCTAGGCAACTCGCGGGACGCCGGCCCTAGGCACCTCGCGGGACGCCGGCCTTAGGGTTAAAATATACATTGTTTGTTTGTATAATGGCTGACCTAAAACAACAAACAAACCTCCCATAAAACTGCCGCAGAGCGGACAAGAAGTCACATCCCCGTACTGGAAGCTCTCCTTATGGCGCAGCTCCATTTCCACAATACAACTTGCTACCCATGGGTGTTTCTGCTTACGGTCCTATCATGGCGGTGCGGAGCCCGTCACATGGCGGTGATCTACGTGACCAGGAACAGTTGGCTGCCTCTATTACAGATTTGGCATTACGACTTGGGATCTTCTCATTAAGGCTCTTGTGCACGGTCCTTGCAGCCAAGGTGTTTTAGGACAACGCAAGGATCTACCACCCCAGAGCCGATACCTCCATTACATTTAGGGGCCAGTGCTGTATAACCATAACAGGCCTGCAGGAACCTACCTCTACCAGCGATGTGGACTGTGTGTGTACTTACTGACAGCCGCCTCTGACTACAGTATCTTGGGGACGTGTCCTTGTATCTGGCACCTCCTTGTCATTCAGTATTGGTATGGTAACGTAGAGAAGGTTTCACCCAACATTTGTCTTCAGAGCTGACATGCTAAACCCCGGGGATAAGGCCGAGTACCCAGCATTGTGAGATTTAGTTATGGAGCTCCAGGGCCAATTAACCAACAGCTTCCTTCTTCTCTTTGATACCATTCTCAAAAAGCCGGCAGTGCTTATAGCTTCATTGGGCATCAACGCTAATGACCAGGATTAGAGTCGTATTTAACAAGCCACCACATGGGAATCGAGCCAAGTTGTTGTCATCTCCTGTATAAAGTCCTACAGGAGGGATGACCGGTCTTACCACTGTGATCCGGCTACCTAGAGTCTACTGCTGCCTCAGGAAGAAGCCTGATTGGCCCTACGGCTTCATAATGTCCTAGTTGGTCGCCCCCAGTGTGTATCCCGCAGTGACAGTAAGTAGTCTCCTCTGTAGTAACTTTGTGAGGTAGCCACCACTTTGCTCCATGTTCTCCCTTTTGGCTCCCCGTAAGCCATCGGTTTGCAGATTGTCATTCTCCTCTCTTGCTGTGTTGTACAATTCTTTCTCCTTCGCCTTCAGATGACCTTCTTGCTTTTAGCAGTGTGACCTCCAACATTCCCTCTTGTTGGCCGTGTGGCACAGTACTTCTTTCTTCTTCCTCCATCCTTCTTATTCTTGACCTCCCTCCGATGCTTCTCTAATTTTAGCCCTCACCGCATCCTTCACAAACCCTCCTTGTGAGTTACTACCTGCCAGATTAATAGAAGCTCACTGCCGACATGTCTGCCTTCTATGTAGTCCTTTTCCTCCTTAGGTGTCGTCCAGCCATTGTGTACTGATCTAATACACTAGTGCACCATCAGCCCCTCTGATGGTGGTTGGGCTTCCTCTGGATGACCGCATGTGTTGGGACACCCGGCCGGGTCAGACAGCTGACATTACTGAGCCCCCCTGTAACATGCCGCTGGTCTGAAGGCTCGTGCTGGGAGTCCGTGTACAGCAGCTCTAGATGACCCCGGAAGACCAGGCAGTCGGGCCTTGAACCGCCCACTAGCAGGGTAGATCTTCTGCGCTGAAGTCCACAGCATCCACAGTAGCAGCAAAGTGGCCGAGCCCATCCTGCAGAAAACATCCGGAAACTGACAGATGCAGCGCAGTGTATAAAGCTGCAGCGTGTGCATTCATGCAGTGGATTATCACTGCAAGCAGCGCCCTTTTGCATTTCCACAGCAAAATCCATGACAAACCACACATGATTGTGCGTTTTTTGGCGCCATGAATTTCGAGCAGCTTCTGAAAACATACCCTATATATTTATTAGTCTTCTAGTAAAGGAGTTGTAAAGTATTAACTCAGGGTAAGTCCTCATTAGTAGATCAGCTAGTCACTGGATCTATGGGCTTGTGCACCTAGCGGATTTCTGCCAGAAGCAGACAGCTCCGTCCCTCCTGTAGTGGCTTGGCTTGGTATTGCTAGCCAAGTTCATGTTCATTTCAGTGGTCCCAATGGCCCAGAGAACAGCTGATTGGCGAGGTTCTGTGTGACAGAGGATAGACCATCAGTAGTTTACAACTGCACAACCCCTTAACTTGGTGATAACAATATAAGGCCAGGTTTAGGTTTAAAAGGAACCTCTTGCATGGATTGGCCCCTCTAAACAGCCACCAGCGTTATTCCTGTCATTTTCAGCATTAAGACCCGTTCACATCAGAGGTTCTTCTGAAATGGCACAGCGTACTGCGCTGTCTGGCAAAATGCCTGTTGGAATCCCAGAAGCTGGACAGACCCCGTTATAGTCAGTGGGGTCCATTTGGCATCGGTATATGCCGGATCCATTAGTTCCAGTATTTTCGTTATTCAGCTCAGAGGACTGAGCCAAACAATATAAATTACCCTGAACTCCAACGCGGATGTCAAAGGGGCCTAAAGGTGCATATATACCTTGAGCGATCATTTTGCATAAACTACTACTTGGTACTAATGCCAATTAGTACCAATTAGCAGCATGTGAGCTGTATTCAGGGAACAGACCACCCGCTGTTCTCCGAATACATTCACTTTGTTACTCTGTGGGGCTTACAGCTTAGACACTGTAATCAGTTCTCCCCGCTGCTTCTTATCAGCTGTTCTGCCGATCGATGGATTTCATGCCAAACTGAGATTCATAGAAAAGTGAAAGGTGGGCACGATTACACGCAACGATTATCCCTCAAAAGATGGCTTTTGAGTGAATTTTGGGCGATAATCGTTGTGTGTAAATGGGCCTTTACAGACATGCTTCTCTATATACCTTTTTTTTTTTTTTTAAAGGCACAGTGTAAAAAAACTCACTTTTAATCCAACATGTCCAATATGCTAATTTGCTGAAAGTAGTCATCCGGGGTGACTGTTTCCATGAGCAATCACAGTGCTGAAGCCATGTCAGCTCGGTATGTGCACAGTGAAGCAAGGTGTACCCAACTCTGCGTCATCAGCTCGCGGTGCATGAAGCGAATCTCTCACATAGCCCTGCAGCAGTTGCCGCACGCACAGGTGACGTACACCTTGCTTCATTGCGTGTGTTGCAGAGACATGGCATTCACAGGAACTGCTCACCGCTAATTAGTATATTGCATGGGACAGATTTAAGGCTTAGTCACAGGAATGTATTTGCGCAGCGTGTTGCGTACGCATAATTTGTACGCAGTGAAGAGAACCCAAGAATATATGAGCGTATTTTGGGCAATTAGTTAACTTCTGGTTGCAGGCTTTTTTTGCCTGCAGAAATACACACGACATTCATGTACAAAAATACAGTAAAACACGCACAGGCGTGCACAAAACACGCTTACGCCCCTGTGACGCCAGCATGCACATATATGCTTGTATGAAGCCGGTCTAAAGGCTCCACCACACGAATGTACGTGTAATTGTGCATGCCTCAGTGCAAGGTATTTGTGCAGTGATCGAGGTTGGACAAGGTGCGTGTGTCAGCACATAGTACAGCACTTTTGGCACACGCAAAGCCAGTTTGCACACGCGTGACACACCCCTCCCTGAAATAAAAGGCCTAATGAGGTCCAGATGTGTTCTTTCCCCCTGCACAGAATGTATTGAGTGCACACCTGCCATAGACTAAAGGTCCTAGAGGCCTGTGGTACACAAACGCACATAATCGAGCGCGCCGTGTATTTTTTCCACACTTGCACAAAAAATGAGTAATGAAAACGAACCCATTGAATTCATTGGGTTCTATTCTCTGCGTATTGTGAGGGGGTTTTTTTTTGTAATGTGTCTTTTTAGTTAGTTTATAGAGAAGCATATCTATAGGGCCGGACTTACACGAGCGTATGGTAAAACGCTGCGTATAAAGCACAGCGCCTTACCCGCATGTGGAGCTGTGCATCACAGTTGTAATCGCGTATGCCCGAACATGACGGCTTATCGCACGCACGCAGTCCTGCATGGGCTTCCTGGTTTCCTTTTCTTTTTTTTCAACTTTTAAGTCCTGTTGCCTAGCAACATGTGTTAAAACGCCGTACATATGCAGTGTAATTGAGTATTACGGCATTTTTATACGCACCCATAGAGAACATATAAGCTCTCTTGTGCATAATACGCAGTAAAGTAGAACCTGCCGCACTCTTTTTTTTTTTTTTTTTTTTTTTCTTTTGTACGTGTTATACACAAGTGTGACTGCATCAATGTAAATCTATTGACTTTCATTGACTCCATTCACTGCATATTATGTGCACATAATACACAATTAAATTACGCTCATGTGAGCCCGGCCTAAAGGCCCGTTTACACGCAACTGTTATCGCTGAAAATTCCTCAAAGTGATGGCAGATGAGATAGTTGTTGCGTGTAAATGCTCCCACGATGCACTTTTCGTCTGAACAATGATTTTTAAGTGAGTTTAAAATCCATGGTTCAGACCACAGGCTATATTCTCCACAGGAGCAGGAGATTACATTGGTTTCTCTTAGCAGCCCCTGCCAGAACGTTTATGCAAAACGATCGCTGAAACTTTCAATCGTTTGAAAGATTATCTTTGCGTGTAAATGGGCCTTAATGCTGTAAAAGATAGAAATGCGTAGCAGTGGCTGTTTAGTGCGGCCGATCTGTGTTGTGGGCTGTTCTATAGACAGAGATGTGTGTTTACTTGTGTGTTCAGCATAATAATCCAATCTATGCAGCCTCCTCCTCGGCTCCAGCATGTGATGTAAGTGTGACCTTATCTGACACCTTGAAGTATGATGTATTTAATGGTTTGGCATTGTCAACACAGTAACAAATGGTTAACTTTTTTTTTTCTTTTCCTTTGTTTCACTCTTTTTAACAGAGACTTTTGGTAAGTTGGTAAATACAATAATCGCCCCAACTAAAGCCAGTCTGCCCTGAACTAATTCTAACCGGCTTTGACAACGCATGCTTTGCCTACAATACTAACCCCCTAAATGGCTGCACTACAAGAGCAAACACCCCCTCCAACTAACATGATAACACGTAATACATGTCTTCGATCCCCCCCCCTATTAACTTTCAAATTGCCCATTTACTGGATCATCTCGGAATCTCTGCCACATATTGGTGAAACGTCTTCCACTTGTTCAGGATGGGAGATTTGAGAATTACGCCCTGCGGGTTCCTTTGCTTTCTTCCCCTTTAGTTTCTGTACATTGAAAACCAATTTAATGGCTACATTTTTGGAGATGTATTTTTTGTAGTAATTAGTGGTTTATTGTCGCCGGCCCTTTAAGCAGAAACCACTGACTTTATGATCAATGTAGCGTTTACTGCCGGGGCGCGTCACCAGATGTAGATGCTGTGAGGATTCCGGTTATTCCATAAAACAAGACATTTAATCCTATTCTAGATTTTCACATTGCGTACTTGTGGAAAGCACCCCAAGCCAATCTAGCCGGTCACTAAGGGTTGTTCACACTGCGCAATTCACATGAATTTTCCACATGCATTCTGCCTTAAAAAAAAAAACGGCAAAATCTACGTTTTTTTTAATGTAGATCCATGTGTGGCGTTTGCCCTGTCAATGGGACAAGTCTGCATGTGGAATTACGACGCAGAATCGATATGGCATCATTTTGCAGATTTTGCCCGTGGACGGGGCTAAAAAAACGTGCATACAGATCCACGCCAAAAGCATGGCAGGAAGCCACACTGCGAATTCCAATGTGTGAACATATCCTCACCGTACGAAGAAATCCTTGAAATGTGGATTTTCTATGATATGCTAGAGTGGATTTAATTACTTTCAATGCGGGGAGTGCCATCCGCAGCCGTAGTCGGACCAAAACCCAAAACCACAGTCATGCAGATAGAGAGCCCTAAAGCACTGCCCATGGCATAATGTACCTCCGGGGCCAACAGGTTGGTAGATCAAAGGGCTCCGAAATTCAGCCATTCCCAAAGAACACAGGGGAATCCTACTAGAGAGTTGGGAGCGCCCGCCCGGCCCAAACTAGATAACCTTGTACACAGCAGCCGAGAGGAGCCCGGGGGGCATCCACTGTGAGAGCTCATTCACATGGGGAGAAAGCCGCGCCAAAATCACAAAATGTCAATGTTCCCATAGGAAGCCATTGGTTCTAACAGCGCGCCTCGCTCCCCGTGTGAATGAGCCCTAATAGAGCATTACATCTATCCACTAGAGGGGGCGGAGCTATGTAAATAAAGGTTAGTATTGGGATACTTTGTTTCCATTTGTCCCTCTTTTTTAAGATCTCTGACAACTAACTAGCAGGACCACTTTCTGCTGTCATCTGTGTAAATAAGGCCCTGATGAAACGGGTTCGATTCCGGTTTTTCTGTACATTATTATAGCTCAGTGAGAATCTAACTGAAGTGACTTATTTGTATTTATTCCTTAGTCTTCACTAGTAATGCAGGCAGAACATGGATGTAAGTGTATTCTGGCCCTAAGAATACATACAGGAGTCTAGTAATGTCTACACAAATCACATTAGGAGGTGCCTAGTCTATACTTTTCGGGGCTATCTCATGGCACGGCCCCTTTCACTCTGAGGGTCCATGTGGCAGGGATGGTTCGGGTCTTGATGGCTGATGCTCTTTTGGAGAAATGTAGTATTATTTGATAGCCATCTGTATGAATGGCCACCGATACATGGATCGCAAGAGACCCCGCTTGTCTGCAGCTCACAGGGGGCGCTCCCAAGCTTAGGGACTTCATGACCTCCATATTGTTCCAATGACACACCGCCAAAACCCTGGTTTATACTGTAAGTGCATCACAATCTGCAGACGGAGTGACTGCGCCGTTTTTGCAGTATGATTTTCCGTTGCTGTCCCTGTTGTCCGTTCGGATGTGAATAGCACATGTACGGGGTCTGTGACTATTGGAAGGCACATGGACGGGTGTCCGTGTGTCATCCCATGCCAATTACACCCGTGTTTCTCGGCCTTCTGGATATAGCCTTCATCCAGAGCCCAGTGTTCCCAAATACTTGTGTTTCCAAATGTTTGGCTGTTTTCACATCCTCCAAGCAGCAGGTTGGTTAAACACCATGTAGCCAATAGTGCTGCTTCCTCTGTTATTAGTGTCAGGTCTGAGCTTCTCACCAGTCTTCTGGGATGCATCACTTCTGCCATCGGTGACGTTGGAGCCGGCTCAATATGCCAAGGCGTAAAATGGGAGTTTTTTCAGGTTAAACTAATTTTTAACATTTTCTTTAGTTTAGAGGGTTGTTCTTTTTACGGCACAGCTGGGATACTACGGCCTGAGGTAGGTGAGCTGAGCGCAGGGAAGATGTCCACAAAGGGCTTGCAAGACGATCACAATGTAATGGTAAAGTCTGGAGAGGACAGTCCTCAGGGGCACGAGACTGGCACTGGGCACAATGCATAGGCACAGTATTCCATGTGACTTTAACTACGGTAGGCCCAAACAGAAAGCAAGATGGCCTCTATAAGACGCAGCATGGACCATTTTGGTTATGAGAATGTTTAAGGGCAAAACAAATACTGTTGGTAAGGAGTGGAAGTACAATGGAATCCGAACACCCATAAAGGGGCCTCCATAAAGAAAAATATGTGAACAGCTGGCCATGGCCTAAAGCAATAGCAAGAAGCAATACTTACCTCTCTTCTCTCCCTCGTAACGGCAGCCGCGGCTCTCCTGATCTGTAATTATAGCAGACGTCAGGTGATCGCTGCAGCCAATTGGAGGCCACAGCATCGCCATCATGATCTCCTGGCATCATGGTACCCAGCATGTGAGCACCGATGCCAGAAGAATGGATAGTGATGATATTGCCTCTGATTGGTTGCAGTAGTCACGTGACCTCTGTTGTAAACACAGACTTAGGAGAGCAATGGCTGCTGTTGTGCTGCTTACCGTGGGGAAGAAGAAGGTGAGTATTGCTGCCTTTGTCGTCTTCGGTCATGGCCAACTGTCTAAAATGTAAAGTGGAGCAACCCCTTAGGGTGGCCATACACCTAGAGATGGGTTGGTGGTTGAAGATCAGTGATCGGACGATCGCCTGGCAGCCGCACACATTGTAGTCCATATGGCCCATTACAGTTGTTTACATTGGCCATACATGTTCGCTGACCTGGAATGCAGTCCAACGATCCTTCAGGGACCATCATTCTGCAAAGCTTCTTTTACAGAAAGCTCAATCGTGGACAAAAGATATTTCAGTTATCAGACAAAAATGTTAAATCCAGCCAACGAGCGAATGTTTTGGTTGAAATCGTCCATTTTCATTAACTTTTGGCTGTTTTCACACAGCTGAGAACATTTGTGCAAGAAGCACAAATGTGAACCCCGTTCTTTTGAGTGCGGTCATACACATGAACGATTTTTAATATATATATTTTTTTTTTTCTCGCATCGCTGTGCCATACGCTTAACGTATACGGTTTTTTGTGATAAAGGGTAAAAAAATTACATAACTTTAGTAGAAAAAAGTTTACAATGAAAAACGTATCCAAAAAGGATCAAACCGTTTTTACCGTATGTGCTTTTTTTCTTTTTTTTTTTTTTTAACCTTCTTTTTTTTCGTGGACGGTCCTCGCATAGTTGAAACATACATGATCATGCCAGTGTGGACGGGCCGTGACACACAGCGGCCTTCATGCAGGAGTTTCAGTAATTAGTTCTAACAGTGTAACTTTTTGGTTTCATTAACCAATCAGGTTTTAAGCAGTGGTGACAAAAGTGATGGGAGTTTTGCTGGGAACAGTAATGACACCTACAGTGTACAAGCACCATGGGGCCGTTACTGGGTCCTCGCAGGATGGCAATGCCTGTAACAATGTTGCAGAATATGCCGCGACATCTGTACGCCCAAACGCAGATTTAGATGCAGAATTGCTGTCAGAATTCTTCCAATTTCAACTCTGCATCAAAGTCCGTCCATTAACTAACTGCAGATTGTTCTGTGAGGGTGACGACTACCCACTAGCGTTTGCAAATTTGCTGTGTTTTTTTTTTCCAGGTGTCTATGGGACTTTCTAATGTTAAAAACGCATTGCGGCAAAAATCACAATTTACCGCGAAATTGCAATTTTGCCCGATGCGATGTTAACATTACAAGTCCCATAGAGCCCTGGAGAAAAAAAACGCTGCGAAATTCGCAGTGAAAAAGAACCGTAGTGGGCAGTCCCCCTTAGAGGGCATATTCTGCCACATTGTGCCGGATATTCCCCCCCGTGTGGCAGAGCTGCTCAGCTGGCGGCTGGACAAGGTGTTTGTGGATTGGTGGGGTATGTCTGGAGGTTTGTGGAGGTTCTTGGGGACTCTGACCTCCCTGCTCCATGGGGGCTATTATTTTGAGCATATGAGATCAGCTCCACATAAAGGCCTTCTATTCAGCCGGTCTAGTGCCTACGATTTACATGATATAGCGGGTGTCCAGCTCTCATATTGCCATTGTCGCAGCAAGGATCCGTTACTGGATACCAAGAGGCAGAGCCATTGTGTTCCTGACATACCGTGTGTTTTATACAAGTGCCATCCGCTCCCCATATAAAACATTCCTGCTTCATCAATCTCCCTTCCTTGGCAGATATTCCACCAATTGTGGATGGGCAAACTCTTGCTTTTCTTTCCTTGACTCTAGATGCCGACTCTACGATCCTCTCCCACATGCAGTATTCTTTCCTTTAAGCCTAAGTTCCCTGCTTTATTAACTCTAGCTTCTCCCTATGAGTTGACTATGTGCTAACATGTAGCAGAATATTACGGCAGCCTCACACCAGTCATGTCTAGAATAAAGCTGCTTAATACCTTCTCTGTTATGTAGAATACGATGGGTAGTTTTCTGTGAACCCCACATCCTGAATATGTAACTAGTAAGATATGTATCTTCTACTGCTTCTGTACCGCTTCTCACATGTCTTCACTTCCTCTTTATTTGCTGACACCACCATTATCAGGATTGGGGAAGCTACTTGTCTTTCATAGTTATAGGATATCTTTGCTACAGGAAACAACATTGTTATGAAGGGACCTGATCAGCCAAATAGTGTAGAATAGGTTTAAACCTGGATTATAGGGGGTATTACCATCCAGGATGCTGTGAATGTGAGAATAAACCACACGCTGCTTACATGTCGAAATGCCCCATTCTTGTGGAATCCTTTATTCTTCTTTGCAGCTGTTTACTGTTCGATGCTGGAGGAACCGACCATCTCTGCTATGGAGCGAGGACAGCTGGGCCTCGTGCACTTGTGAGTCGTAGGCCTCTGTCCACGGGCGATATATTATTGCGTGATCCGCGGCAATAATCCGCACGCAGGTAACGCAATGAGCGCTTTCCACAAGATAACTATAAAGATCACCACATGCCGCGATTTTCCGCGAGGAACCTATCACTAATGATGGGTTCATTGCGGAAATTCGCGGTGGCTTTAGCGTTCAACCGTGGCGGCTCCTGCTGCGGGAAAACCCAATGCCCGTGGACAGGCGGCCTTAATGTGTTGATCTTCTGGGTGGCCGGGATCCCTGAAGAACATGCGCACTAGCCCCTGGCTACTGCTGCACTGTGCTCTGTGCTTCTGTAGAAGGGTTTCTGGGCAGCAGGAACAATGAAGACACGTTTGCACTTCCCAGGAACCCTTCTATGGTAGCAAGTAGCATGTGCTCCAGAGATCCCGGCCCCCCAGAAGACCAACACACAAGTGCACAAGCCCTGCATTCTTTTCACTTTCCAGCCCCCTGGAATGGGATTTCCCCTTAAAGAAGTAGTAGTCATCTTCAGGATAGATCCCATTCTGTTCATACATGTGGGGATTGCCGGTTCTGTTTCCCATAAGCAGGTTGTTCCTGCCAGCTAGATGCATTAGTCAGTATGTGAAGAAGAGACTGCAGTTTGCAGTTCCAGATTCCACAAACTGGCTGATTGACCAAGTAGCCCCTTGCTTCTATGAAGAAGCTGCTAGAGCCCTTCTATTGGGTTTTGTACAATAGTCATAAAGCACATTTGTTTTAGCGCTGTAGCAGCGTCCATGTAAATGTGCCGTTCTATAAACTGCATGTACGGCACCTTATCTATCATGGGTCTCTTAAGCCAGAAATTAAAGAATGGAAAATGTGATTAACAGAAGTTGCCTTTAAGAGTACAACAGAATAGATGTGGGAAGTTACAATCCCCTCAGCCTTCCTGCTCTTCGCAGACCGCGGGGCTATTTATGGCGGCCCGTAGATTATTTGTGGCCACTAAAGGATGGCAGGAAAGTCAGGTGCAATTTATACATTCTGCGGCTGAGCTTGGAAAAGAGCTTTGTTCTACTTATTTTGGTTTTATGGAAGAAGCTTTAGTTACTTCATGTCTATATGGACATTCAAATGCTCATCCTGACAAAACCCTTTATCAGATATCCACAAGATGGGTGATAAGTGATTGGTTACTGGAACCCAAGTGGTGGACCCTTAGGGATCATGAGAAGGTACATTCAATGTCTGCTGGGTGAATGCATGACCACCTCTCCATTCACTATTATGGGGCTAGCATAGGCGCTCAGCTGTCTCCATGGACAGTTCATGGTGGTCATGTATGTGGACCACTGTTCCATTCACTTGGCGGATTGGGAGTGCACCGTTCTCGTGATCGCTGTGTGGATGCCGCAGGCGGAGCCTAAGTGATGAGTTATTTATCACCTATGCTGTCAATAGGTCATATGATTGGGGGTCTTACCCCTACAAGGGGACCTGTCACCTCATATGATTGGGGGTCTTACCCCTACAAGGGGACCTGTCACCTCATATGATTGGGGGTCTTACCCCTACAAGGGGACCTGTCACCTCATATGATTGGGGGTCTTACCCCTACAAGGGGACCTGTCACCTCATATGATTGGGGTTCTTACCCCTACAAGGGGACCTGTCACCTGGCCTAACACCTGTCTGCTTTAGTAAATAGCTGTATTCCACATAAAATAACTATTCTGGAACAAGTTTTCTTTATAACTCGGTGCCATCCCTTTTTAATTGACAACTAGGTGTTACCATTCTCCTTGACAAAGGGGCGTTTCCATACACTAACACTGTCAGAACGGATTGGACAATGTTAGTGTGTGCTGGGACGCATCTGTGGACACAATGTGGAGTTATAAAAAATGCTCCAGATCTGATATACAAGTATTTACTAAAAGCGACATATCAGGAGGGGTGAAAGGTCCTCTTTAAGCTCCGGCCCTCCTGGTATTTGTGGGAAGGGAAGACCCTCTGGATCACAATGGTGCCCCCTTTAAAAGCGGCACAGTATTTTTGAATTGGTAATCACAAGAAACCATGTAAACATAACAAGACTTCGTAGTATTTAAGCAAAATGTACTTTCTCTTGTATGTAGGCCGGGGACAACGCTCTACACCCCAAGTTTAGGCTTCAGAAATGTTTCGGAGTTTGAGAGGGCTGAGATGGAGGAAGGCCCCTGTCACACCCCTAGCTTCCGATTGGGTGGCAACCCAGCAGATTTCAGAGGGCCGACAGCAGCATGGAAGGACTTTTGTCGTGGGATGGAGGGTTAGGGTTAGGAGTAGTTTCACTGTTAGGCTTACTAATAATGTAAGCCCAATTGTGAAACGACCCCTAACCCTCCATCCCACAGCAAAAGTGTCTTCCACCCCTGCCACCCCCCTCCCCCTGCCTGCGGCCTACCCTCTGCGCTCCTATACGCAAGTCCTACACATGCAGGCAAAAAGTTGTCTCTCTTGCACCCGGGCCCAGGGGTCCTAGGAGTTCTATAAGGTCCCTCTTCATATAGGGAGCGCAGGACTATGAATAAAGCATTATAGTTGGGGGCCCTGTTACAGGTTTTACTTTAGGGCCCAGGAGCTTCAAGCTACGCCTCTGCGTTAAAGGGTTAAGAGAAGTTGGGGGGTCCGAAGATAAACTTTTGCACCCAGGCCCGTGAGCCTTTAGCTTCACCCCTATAGATGTATAATACATCTGGCTATATAATTTGCTCTCATTTTAGTTTATTGAATCAAGAAAAGCAAAGTGACTGACTACCTCCTGAAGTGATAGAAGAGCCGTAGTGGGGTACTTGTGCCCCGCCAAGAGAACATCATGTCTGCAGCTCCCCCTTTAGCGTTGATAAAACTGTGGTCTGTGGCCCCGGGCACTGTTAAGAGAAGATCGCAGAGACCAGCGTCATTGCAGCTTGGGACGGGTTTCATCTACAAATTCCCAGTTCCCTGTTATTCATGGAGCAAACAGAGATTCTGTTCACAGCTGTCCATGTGCCACATACTTACTTTACCCCCTGTGGCCATAGCCACCATTCTTCATGGCGTCTTTAGTGGTGACCTGTCATAAGAACACAGGAACCTCCAAAATGGAGAAAATGATTTCCTGACTTGCACAAGGCTGCAGGGCCCAGTAGGGGAGCAGAGTGTATTGCAGATTACTGCTGGACGCCGTTCCGTCCGACATGGGGGAGGTTTGAGGAGATGAGATTGGGAACGCTCTTCTACATCCACAAACCTTTAGTCCCCTATCAGCTGTGACGTTGCTCCCGCTGATAGGTCTTCACCGTTTTGTGTCATTCTTCCAGAGTTTCTACAAAATATCCACTTCCAGCAGTTGTCAGAGATAAAGAGCAGTCCAGGACATGGCTTACCTCCCTGTTATTTAGTGAAGGGCGCTTCCTATCATTACCTTGGTAGATTGAATCAGGTTGAATAGATTCTTTTGTGTGAGTGGCTAGACGAGTTTCCTTCTGGATCCGGCCCTTATTTTTGGCTATGCGCCTGATAACTCAATCTAATTCCTCACCACTGTCACTTTTTTCCTTTGCTTTCATTACAGAAAATACACCAATCCGAGGTAAGGCATTTTGTAACCTGAAAATGCTATTTCCCTTTAAGTTCTGGACCTTTCTTCTTCCTCTTAGTCTTTTTGCTAGATCATCTTTTTCCTTGTGTTCTTTCAGTATTTTTTATTTTCATCTTGCAGAGTTGATGAATATGTTCTTCCCCTAGTTTAGCACTAATGCATTCTGGGATTGCTTGGTTTTGAGACTGGAGTTTCCAACTTTCCACCGTATAATGCAAGTTGAGCAAGAAACAGCCGTTAGTTTGCGTTACATGGTATCCACATGTCTCAAGTCTTTGATTATTTTTGTGAACTTTTACTAAGTACTGTTGAAAGGTAAACCTATTGAGTCGCCCTAAATCTTAATGGCTCTGGTTTGATAAGGCTGGCAGCTTCTATGCCAGTCTTAAGCTATATTGCATTGGTGTAAGATGCATCCGATCTCTGTGCCTAAAAATGAGATCTACACCGGCCATGAGCTAGCATAGATTTGCGCCATAATTTACGCCAATTTCTGATGTAAATTATAGCAGATTTGCGGCCCAGGAGGCCGCTCTCCACTATTTTAAGAAGTATCAAGCCTGATGTAAAATCAGAAACAGATTGCAAATATATGCACAAAAATGTGGTGGCCCAAAGTGTGCGCCTCTTTTACAACAGAAAATTGGTGTAAGTGTCTTAATTAATTCATGCCTACAGGTAAACGGCAACTGGAAGACGGTGTAATTGGGCTACATCTTCACTCTGCATCAGGTGACAGTCTTTGTGCAAACACTGCCCTAATCAAGGAAGGAACAAACCCAAATGTAGGAGCCAAACCACAGCTGGCCGGCCACGTAGATGTTTATTGCACCTCTTACAGCCATTATTATTAGCTGCGGGGTAACACCTGTTCAGTCAAGTAGTCAGTCGTTAAACCTAAAACGGGCTGATCCTTCTAAAACTGTTGACTTACATTGATTATTGCTTTCTGTGACTAGGTCCTCCTGTCCCGAGGTTACCGCATAACTATGTCCAGGCCGCGGGTTTAGCAGAAGCTTTCTCCACCGGCATCTCCGAATTAGGATGCAAGCCACACAAAACCTCGCCTCTAATGCTTTGTGCTATTTTCTGTCTTTTTTTCTTCGCAGGTGCCTTACAAATTGAAAATAGTGAGGAGACTGATCAGGGGAAATATGAATGTGTGGCAACAAACAGTGCCGGAGTCCGCTATTCTTCACCCGCTAATCTATACGTGAGAGGTAGGGAAGCAGCAGAGCTCTGCACGCTGGTAATGTGTACGGGGGGCTCTACGGCCCTCTGGTCCTCAGAGCAGAATGCTTTACCTCTGTATCTTTTAATATAGGAAGAAAGTCATGTGTATTTGTTACAACTTCTAACTAGTAGGGCACTTAGACATAAATGCTGATTTGGGACCGCCTTAGTTTCATTATATAAAATGCAGAAATGCCGACTATATCTGAAGGGTTACATATAAATACTTAGTATCATTGTATAAACCCCCTGTGTTAGGAATTGTCAAGGGAGCAGCTAGAAGTGTCCAATAAGACAGCCCCAATCTTCTGTCATTGCATTGATACAGTGTAGCATTCTAGCAGATGACCAGATGAATCTAGGCTAGGTACAAAGTACATGTAGGTGCAGCGCTTATGGCCAAGGCTCTTGGTAGGTATGAATAACTCCATGACCATTTCAGCGTTATCGTTTGTACCCATGGATTATTTCTATAGTCGATCATGCTGTAGGCACCTAGACGTTAACATCAACATGTCTGGCCTAAGTCTTCAGGGCCATAAAACCCTAGGACCAAGAATTGGGCAGTGAAGGGAACCTATCAGTTGGGAAGACTCCTTGATTGACTTGATGCTTCCATTTTCTGCCTCCGGCGCCCGCTGGTTTCTTGGAAACTTGTAGCAAGAGAGGAGACCGATGCCGGGCAGATCTCTCATGACTGAGACGTCTTCCGGATTATGGCTGCATTAACTCCATCCCCGCTGAATGTATTACCATGGAGTTTGTTAGAAGTCTTCCTTCTATAGAATGAATTGCTGTAGTTATGATATTGTGTAGACAGGACTGAATAACACTGTATGTACACACATATGTGTATGTATTCCAGCGTGTGTAAGCTTAAATGCATTATTGCCTTGAGTTGGGTAATCTATCAACTCAAAAGCGCAGGACGTTTATGTGTTAATACTTTGATATATATTAATGGATTAGTCGCTTTGCAGCTGAAAGCCTGGAGAAGGTCTTTTTTTACTCTCTCTGTGTCTCCCCTATTTTTTCTCTTCTCCTCATGTCATTGTGTTCTGCATCAAACCCCTTAACATCCCTCAGAGCTACGAGAAGGTTGGTGTGTTTTTTTTTGTTTACGTTCTTTACCCACATTTTTACATTCTTTAAAAAAAAAAAAAAAAAAAAGAAAAAAGAAAAAAAAAGAAAAGAATAAAAAATAATTTTAGTGCCGGGCAGCGCAGCTGTCCATGGGCTTTGGGGATTGAGATGATATTGCATTGTGAGACCTCTCTATGCATCCTTTGGTAATGTTGCTGGGTTTTTGCACTTTTCGTCGTCATGGTTATTGGGTGCTTGGGCATTGAGCCTGATGCATGATAGAAGAATGCTACTATCTTTGCATGTCTTTTGTTTCTTTATTCTGTGTATGTTTATGTATTTTTTGTTTTCTTCAGTTCTATTGTCTTTGAGTTACAGTTTCTTTTAGTTTCCTGTGATAAGTAATGCACATATTTCTGAAGTTCCTGCCTTGTGGCATTCAAGCTGCGGTGGATACATTGTCCCTCCTGTCTATTCAAAGCTTTAGTTCTGCTATAGAAGGACGACTGACAAGTCAATGTAGCAGATGATGAATTTGTATTTTAGTTCTATTTCCACTTCGTTAATAAGTAATTTCAGTCCCGGTCACTCCGTAATGGCTGAACCTCTACAGTCTTGACCAATCTTATCAATGAAGCCGATTTAGCCGGATTCTCCCTTTTCGGACATGTCAGCTTGCACAGGGCAGGAACTGAATTGCAAACAAACAAGCTATGTCCGTATCAGTGTTACTACTCTTGTATTGCTTTGTCTTTGCTTTAGAGGATAATAGATTCCACCTTGTGAAGTTTTATCTCCCTTTTTAAGATGAAATCTCTGCCAATTAAGCGATTTTTGGTTAAATTGTAGATTTTAAGTAGCTCAGATGACTCCATCCTGTTGCACCCTCGGGTCACAAGGTGTAATCTAAGCCTCTGTTGTTTTGTACGGGCTGCACATTATTTTGGCTCCCCTCCCTACATCCCTTTCTTCTGCATTTTGGAATAAGACGGAATGATTCCTGTCTCACCAAAATGGTATTCTAATATTTGTCTTCTCCCACCCTGTTTGGAGCCGCCGCTTGCTGACTGTTGGAGTGCAATGAAATAATTGGATTATGTTGGTGCTTCCAATGCTCATACCACTATGTTTTTGTTTATTGTAATTTATTATATTTTACCATTTACTTCTTTATTTTATCTAAATCGGGGCTTGAAAATCAGTGGTTTGAATATAAAATCCACCCTCAAATTGTATGTATAAAAAGAGCACTCACTGAGCATAAATGGCATTAATGTAAGGTGTTCTGGATAGCGCGATGGCTTAATTGAAGAATCTTGCCTAATTTAATAGAAAGTGATTAAAATGTCATATGTACTGCAATACAAACAGCTAGTCTTGCAAAAACAAGCCCTCACATGGCACAATCGATGGAAAAGTCAAATGTTAGGGGGCAGAATATATGCAGCACAAAGCAATTCTTGTAGGGCAATGAGAAAAAGACTACAGAAATGACCGACTCGCAGGACAAAATTAACATGGAAGCTTCACAGTATCAAATGCCCCCCCCCCCCCCCCCCAAAAAAAAAAAAATAGTGCAGCTGTGGATTTTATCCATTTTACCCCACTTAAAAATTTGAGAATCTTTTCAATACTTTTACCATTGAAAATGCTTGTCCTACAAAAAAACTGAACCTCCTGCGGCCAGATCGCTGGAGAAATAAAGAAGACTTTAAAGTGATAGAAGAAAAAACAAAACCCCAAAATGGCCTGCTCCCTAAAAAGGTTGTCCAACATAGGTTTTTATAGTAAGAACAGGTTCCCTATGCCTGGCTCTGTGACGGGCTGCAGCAGCGTGTGATGTCCCATGCACAGGCTGCTGCAGCCTGTAAACAATGCAGCACAAGTATGAAGAAGTTGTAGTATGGGGAACCTATTCTTTCAATAAAAAGTCATATTTGACAACCCCTTTAAGGGACTGATAGCCAGCAAGCAGTGGATCACTGTAATCTGTGATTTTCATAGACGAGAATGCTTCGGTGACAAACTATTCCTCGAGTCCAAGAAGGTAAGCAAAAAATAAAGGTAATACAAAATAATAGCTGAGAGAAAATGAAATCGTAAACCCCAAGAAATGTTAAAAGTTTTCAAAATTTCTCCCCCAAACCACCAACATTATAAGGCCCAATGCCCACGGATGGGAATTCCGCAGCAGGACTCCATGTGGAATTTCCGCCGTGGCACGCTGCCATAGGATTGTATTCGTGCACGCAATCCTATGCAGACAGACGCGATTTTGATCGTGGAAAATCCACGCAGTAAAAAAATTGCGCATTACCTATTTCTGTGCAGGCCTCGCAGAGTCTCGCACCGCTGACGCTCTGCTCTGTGCATGTGCGTCTGTACGCCAGCCGGCACATTGCAGAGAGAGAGGACGCCGGACAGGTAAGCGAGAGGTCACTGCAGGGGCACGGTCGCATCCCGCTGCGTGAATCTCGCAGTCGGAATCCGACCCGGCCGTCTGCAATAAAGGGAAGAAGATTCGTTAGAGCTAAAACTTATATTCCGGGGACCTGCATGTTAATTGACCCGACTTGAGTTGGGCCAACGGAGCCCTGAGACCTGGCGTTGTTATTCATGCCCCTCCACAGCTTGGTTGACTCCCCTGCCATCTAGGTCAGCGCAAGTCATGGTGAAACCCTGCGTTTTTGGTGTGCGACCCTCTTCACAGCCACAAACAGACCATTCGAAGTGTACACTGCCGCCTCTAACACTGAACTGTAAGATTCCTGATGCAGATTGGATTCGGTAACCTTTGTGGTGGAGTCTTTAAGCCGTATATAGTGCAGTTCTTCCTCTTAAAGTGATGCGCTCCTTGGCGGTACTGAACAGACCCCAATAGAAGTCAGTAGGGTCCATTGTTTGCTTTTACAGCATGCAAATAAGGAAGATGGAACAATACCTCTGCAGCGCCACCTACTGGATGGCAGCATTCCTGCAAATCAATATAACAAGGATTGGGAATTGAAAACCAAGCCAGAAGCCACACACAGACAGCTATTTTGGGGGTTTTGCCCCTCATCAGTGGGTAGTAGGATTCTGGCTTAACTAGTGAGAGGCCTGTGACGTGAGTCGGAAGGGGTATCATTGTTCTAAAGACCTGTATAAAGGGTCAGACATTGACTTGCAGGCATGCTGCCATCCAATAGGTGGCGCTGCAGAGGTATTACTCCATCTTCCTTATTTGCATATATTTCCCAGAGGAGCATGCATGGCCTTATTAGTCTCCTCACTCACCTTCTAGGTGTCTCCTCAAGGAGGGATGATACCCTTCCCGGCTGTCACCACAAACACAGATGTGAACACAGCCTTATCCACGCATAGCACAGTTCACCAGGAAGCGTTGCTATCTCCTAACCACGGGTCTTGTACGTTTTCAGCAGGGAGTCCTGCTGATTCAATAATAAATCATTTTCACATCCTCTACACTGAGGCCATCCTATCACAATAACCGCCACAAGAAGTACAAAATACACCCAAATGTAGTACTGTGGCAGTGCCCGTAGCAGGATGGGGGCGACAAAGGCCGTACCGCTGGAGGGCACTGATGGACGGCTTCTCCTGGTAAGACAAGGTAAATTGTGCTGTGTTTTTTTTTTTTTTTTGTTTGTTTTTCTACATTTTCACAATTTCCAAGTAATATAATAATAATCTTTATTTGTATAGCGCCAACTTACCCCGCAGCGCGCGCAGGGGGGGTCAGCAGGGGACGTGTTCTCTTTGACAGCTTTTAAGGTTTACATGTTAAATCAACTTTAATGTAAAGCATTTACAAACGGCTTCAGACGATGAATAAGGATACATGCAGGCAACCACTCGGTTAGAGAAAGCGGGTACCTTTACAAAAAGTAGAGCTCTGTGCATTTGCTCCCACTTTAAGGGCTGTTCCATCTCAACTATGTATGGCAAGAAATAATATGTTGGAGCCGCAAAACAGGGTGCCACAGCCTTTGTCAAGTCAGCCGAAACGTTGGCATCAAGCCGTGGTGTGATTCAATGAAGATGGATTCTTTTAACTCTATACATCAAGGTATTTGGGTATCTTGTTTGCGGCTCCAACATATCATTTCTTGCTGGACTCTATTGGGGTCACGGGTCCAGACTCCTTCCGTGAGCTCGCAGCACACACCGGAAGGAGCCTCCGTTACGTGATAAGGTACGCACCTCTCAGGTATAATCTGTTGGGCATGCCCTGGCTTTACAGGACAGCCATGTGTATGACATAGGGGACAATCACACCCCACGGTGCTTTCGAAATGCAAAAACCCAAAATCTACGGTACTGTGCAATAATTTTAGGCAGCTGCAGAAAAAACCTGCAAAGTAAAAAACAAAAAAAGTAATTGTGTTAATATTTTCTTTTTGTCAATTAGCAAAATGCAAAGTGAATGAACAAAAGAGAAATCCAAATGAAATCAAGTTTTGGTGTGACCACTCACTTCAAAACAGCAGCAGTTCTTCTAGGTACACTCGCACACAGTCGGGGATTTTGTAGGATTATAGTCAGGTGTATGATTAACCAGTTACACCATATGGGTGATAGTGATCATCATTTTCATATGTAAGTTGAAATGCAGTCATTAACTGAAAATACAAGCAGCTTTGTAGGAGGCTCAAAGCCGGGTGAGGAACAGCTAAACTATGCTACAAAGGTGAGGTTGTGGAAGACAGTTTCATATGACAGGTCATACACCATGGCAAGACTAAGCACAGCAACAAGAAACAAGGTATTTATATTGCATAAGCATAGTCTCTCCCAGGCAAAGATTTCAAAGCAGACTGAGCTTTCAAAATATATAGCTCTAGCTCTGGATCTGTGAATGTTTAGCAGAAGAGAAGGCTGAGAGGAGAGTTAATAGCTGTCTACAAATATCTGAAGGGCTGTCCCAGTGCAGAGGGATCAGCCCTATTCTCATCTGCACAAGGAAAGACTAGAAGCAATGGGATGAAACTGAAAGGGAGGAGACACAGATTAGATATTAGACAGTGAGGGGGATCAATGAGTGGAACAGGTTACCACAGGAGGTGGGGAGTTCTCCTTCAATGGAAGTGTTCAAACAAAGGCTGGACAAATATCTGTCTGGGATGACTTAGTGATCCTGCACTGAGCAGGGGGTCGGCCCCGGAGGCCCCTTCTAACTCTACCATTGACCAGTATGACTAAATTTTTTTTTTAGTTTTTTTTAAAGCCAAGGTCAATGGGTGGGAGATTTGACAACTAACGCATACAATTACATATTTGTATCAGCTTTAGGCCTCTTTCACACGGGGACCTATGCACACAAACATCACGCGCATAAAAACCTTGCGGCTATTAGAACCAATAGTTTCCTATGGGAACGTTCAGATGTTTTTTGTGTGCCTAAAATTCCCTTATCTGAACGTTCCCATAGGAAACCATTGGTTCTAATAGCCGCCAGTTTTTTATGCACGTAGGTCCCCGTGTGGAAGAGGCCTTGCTGTCAGTTTTTCAGTTGAGTGCCATTGAGCATAGGTTGTCATTCTGTTCACCTAATCACTCTTACTGAAGTCATGGGGATTGGGTCGAGTACCATGAGTTGGTGTTTCAGCTGCCGCTGACCTCAGAATAACTTTTCATGAAGTTTTGGTAACAGTTAAAGGAACAGTATTTTTTAGGATCGGGTTCTAATCCGATTTAGAAAGTAATGGTCCTCTTAGACGAGCCGATGAGCCAGTGACCTCATCACTAACTGGGTCGCACTTAAAATGAGAATCGCTCAGTCCTCGTATAAATGGAACGATAAGCGAACGAGCCAACGATGATTGTTTGCCTGCAGAAACTGAACGACAGACGAGCAGTGACCGATTCCCGTTCGCCGTTCCGTGGTTGGCTTGTGTTTACACTGAGCGATTATTATCATTCACTTTCGTTTGTTTGTAATCGTTCTGTTTTTGATGCAGCCTAAGACAAACTTGTATCACGGCTGTTCTAATGGGATCAATAGGAAGATAAATGGTGGCCTGAGTAGACGGAGCGCACTTGGTGCTGCGGTCATGGATCTTGCACCCATTAGCATTCCAATAACCCCATTTACAAGACTAAATTAGCAGCAGGGCTTCAGGAATTCCAAGCTAATTTGTAGCTAATTTGCTGTAAAGCAGAAAACTTTTGTGGCTCTTTATTCTGTAGCTATTTAGTTTAGGTGCAGCAGGATGTAAAGTAGGTCGGCAGCTGGGCAGTTTACGGTCATGTACACATGTAGCAAAGCTTAACTTGACACTCCGAACGAGTTAAGAAAATGTTCTGTGCCACAGTGTATTTGTGCCTTCAGCCTTTGATTGGTGTTACAATGTGCTGCTTCCTGCCTACAGCTCCAGTGGGGGCCGTCCAACTTAAATCTAGATGTATCCATCCACTTACACCCCAGCAATCGTCAATGATGCAATTATTGGAGTTGCAGCACAGCTCAGCGGCCACGCTCGTTTACATATATTATTTACCCAGGATGATATTCTTGGGGTTTATTATTTTTTAGTCAATCACTTTTTATCACAGCAATGATTTTTTCTAGCTGGTATGGCTGGCAAATAGACGTCATTCAACACAGTATGAGCGCTATAACCTAAAGAGAAAATTATAGCATGTCAATAACCACAGCCGTGTCAATTCCACTTTTGATGAAACCTTTTAAAAAGAAAATCTACCAGATTAAAGTAAAATTAGCAATTTATGGTACATTAAAAATATAACCGTTTTTAATATCTTCTTTTTGTGCTGAGAGATGATGGCCACATGTTACAGGCGGGTCTGGCGGGCACATTGTAGACTGGAGGGCAAGCCCATAAGTAGGGGCTCTTCTGTAATATAAATACACATTTATCATCAGCAACATGCACAAAGTACATAAATACGGCACCAGAATCAGGCACATAACATAAATACAGTCCCAGATCTAAACTTGCCACAAAGCAATAGTAGCCACCCTCTTCTTTGGCTGCCATCACTCCCACTAGTTTGATAAATGACAAACAATTGGTTTATAGTTTTATTTTTTTAGCGATCTTTATACATGTCATTCTCTATTCACCGGACCCTCACGGAGTCTGAGAATGGGTCTCTGGCACATCCTGAAGTGTAAGCAGCAGTGTCCTCACATTCACATTACTGCTCCAGTCATGTGAAGAGAAGGCTCCTTGATGCATTTGCAGGGGGGTTACCTAGAAGTTTCAGGAGAACAACAGCCGGAGGGGCTGGGCACAAGGCATAGGAGGGTCACCTGTACTAGTCTGACATGCATTGTTTGTTTGCACGTTTATACGGGTGGAATGGGAAATCGGGTATATGATGGCTGCTAGAAGCCAGTGTTGTGGCGTAGTGAGATCACTCTGTAACCATTCATGCCAGTAACAAAGATAACTGTCATTTCCACTAATAGTAGTCACTTACGGCCCATTTACAAGCAACGATTATTGCTCAAAATTCGCAAATAAAACATTGTTTGAGCAATAATCGTTGTGTGTAAATGCTCCCATCTTTCACTCTTCAGCTAAACGATGATTTTTAGGTGAGCATAAAATCCATTGTTCAGATTTTCGAGTACTTCCATACTCGGGCGAAAAGATTCGGGGGGCGCCGTGGGTGAGTGGGGGGTTGCAGCGGGGAGTGGGGGGAGAGGGAGAGAGAGAGGGCTCCCCCCTCTTCCCCGCTACTACCCCCTGCTCCGCCACGCCGCCCCCTGAATCTTTTCACCCGAGTACGGAAGTACTCGAAAATCGCGGTGCTCGATCAAGTAATTACTCGAAACGAGTAGGTTCGCTCATCTCTAAATATTTTCTTGATTTACTTACATTATACAGGTCTGATCTGGTGTACGTTTCTAGTATAATTGTGGTTTTTAATGTAAATTATACATAAATCTGGCGGTCTGGGGCGGCCATGCTCCCTCCCAACAAGCCCACCTGCTTATGGAAATACTGCCGGGGCCAGTGTATAAAAAAGGAAGTCCTAAACGTTTGCCCAAATGCCTGCACTAAAATTTGCAACATTTTTAGGCCAAAAACTGTCGTAAAATATTTTGTGAATGTCCCCCAAAAGGTCCAGTTATGGATGAAGGTAGCGGATTGGCTGCTCAGAACCGCAGTCCTGCTTGTTCCTCTTAGATGAAGCCAATATTTGCATATACCGCCCATCCGTGCTCCGTGAGTGCTTCTTTTCTATTGACCATAAGACTATACATAATCTCAACGCTCGTTTTGTAACCCTGTCCTTCAGACTCCGATGGAAGATATTTCTTAGAGCCAAGCGTCCATTTTTCGATTCTCTTCTAATTCTCCTCTGTTTGATAGTTTGTATTTGGTTTTCCCATGACAACAGAGTATATGCATCACATGCTGCTGTTTGTCTGTAAATGTGTTTGCTGACTAAATTCTGTCAGTCAGCTTCTGTCCCATTTCTACTCTCTGCACTCAGTTATTTGTTGGCCCCATCAGAAGACTTGCACTACTCTGTTCTGTCCGCATGTTACTTTGTTTTCTCCACTTTTCTTCATTGTATGTTAGGTGTGCCTGAGGATTTGGTGGAGCCTCTGTGACTCTGTTCTTTGGAACAGACTCCAATTTGATAACTAGGACTTGGCTTACAATTCCATGGATTCTATGTTCCATTGATACCGTCCACTCCACCGTTCCCGAGAACGTTCACATCACACCGTCCACACTTCTATTATGCAATGTGTCGGCAAAAATGATGGATATATACAGTTATATATAATATACATGGATTATATATATCTATATATATGTTTATGAAGCATTTCCCCCCCCCCCCCCCAGTTATCTCACTAGCCATTTGGACTCGTACATTAGAATATGAGATGAGAGCAAATTTAGGAGTTTGCGTCTATCTACAGAGATTATTTCAGAAACTTTGGCTCAAGCCATTACCAAGAACAGAGTCACTAAACCTGGGGCTGCCTCAACCCCTTAATCCATGTTCTAACTCGTGAGGTCTGAAAACTGCATCCACCTATCAGCAAGGGGGATGCACAGAACATGTCACTGTTACTCTCAGCGTTAAGTCCATCACTTTGTTTTACTGCAAATAATCCGTTGACTAACCCCCCCCCCAGGGCGGAAGGTGTTCATGTTAATTAAACACATCCAGTCACATGCTGTAATTAGCAACTACAAGTGGGTTCTCTGCCCTTAATCCCCTGATGCCTTTTTCTACACCCAGTAATATTGCGGGCATTTGCTAGTTGCCCTTATGTTATATTCCTCTGCATTTTCTGTCTTTCCCTTCCCTTTTTGTCTTCTCTCCCGTTTTTGTTTTCTTTATCAATTATATACCTCTTTTGCATGATGTTTGTGTTTCTGAGAGCTGCATTTATCGATGAAACCGTGTCAGATTCTAAAGAGGCTTCGTTAGGGTTTTTACACCCCAAAACCACAAAAATTTCATTAGAGTTTCTCATCTCTGCTGCTGGTATGCGGTGCACCCAAACAGGAGGCACACATCTAACGACCCACTATTCCATACTGGCGATTGGAGAGGGTTGGCTATGTTGACTAATGAGAGGCGTCCATCATAGCCAACAACAGGGACCACAGGCCATACGATTCCTAAAGAACTTGTATTGGTAGTCAAGGACCAAACCCTGAGACACATGAGCTGAATTCGGTTCCCACGACCCGTACCTGTTGTTAAAGATGAGAAATTGCTAATAAATTTTTGTGTATTATCTGTGCTGTGATGGGTGTACTCCTGATCTATGGAACCCTTTTGCTATGAACTATGGCTTAATGTTTCTATAATCTCACCTTTTGTTTGTGGAAGTAAGTTTTTATTTTACAGTCTTTTTTCTACATTTTTTTCTTTCTTCGATACATGGTGCCTCCTTAAGTCAGTTTCTTTCTGTATCCTTGTTAATTTACCTGCAGTTCGCCGCGTTGCTCCGCGCTTCTCCATTCTACCCGTGAGCCATGAAATTATGCCGGGAGGTAATGTAAATATAACTTGCGTTGCGGTCGGTTCACCCATGCCATACGTGAAGTGGATGATGGGTGCTGAAGACCTAACCCCAGAAGATGACATGCCTGTGGGGCGTAATGTCCTGGAACTGACCAATGTCAAGGAGTCGGCTAATTACACCTGCGTTGCCATGTCAAGTCTTGGGGTTATTGAGTCTGTCGCCCAAATCACAGTGAAATGTAAGTATTCTTTTGTTTCTCTGTTGCCATACATGCGCCTTTGGTGTCTACGAGCAACCACCAGGGACTGGATTCCGGCCATGTTTTGCTTCTTCCGGCACAGTCGTGGGAACCAAGTGTGCCGATTATTTAGGCGATTATTGCTCATTCTCGTTGAATCCAGTCCGTCTGCCGGTAGCCATAGCAGTAGATGAGCAACAGTAACCAGAGACATGTAGTTCATGGTTGGTTGTCTGTGATGTGGGGCATTAGGACTATTACCAGGCGGTGGACGCCTTACAAACGTCCCGCTTGCCATCCCTTACGTGACTGCCACCTCGGCATTGTAGGGTTAATTGTATTTTAACGCGGGTGAACTTTTTATTGAAAGTAAATGAAGAATATTCCTTTTTTTCAGTCTTTTGTTTTTTCTGTATCTAGTGGCTTGATTATGTCTTGTCTTTCTTCCTAACCTATTAGCCCTCCCCAAGGCGCCTGGAGCTCCTGTAGTAACAGAAACCACAGCTACCAGCATTACAATCACATGGGACTCAGGAAATCCTGATCCCGTGTCTTACTATGTCATAGAGTACAAGTCTAAGACCCAGGACGGACCGTATCAAATCAAAGAGGACATCACTACTACCAGATACAGCATCGGAGGCCTAAGTCCTAATTCTGAGTATGAGATTTGGGTGTCAGCAGTAAACTCTATTGGCCAAGGACCACCTAGTGAACCTGTTGTAACCCGTACAGGGGAGCAGGCACCTGCTAGTGCACCGCGAAACGTCCAAGCTCGGATGCTTACCTCCACGACTATGATAATCCAGTGGGAAGAACCTGTGGAGCCCAACGGTCAAATAAGAGGTTATCGTGTCTATTACACTATGGAGCCCGACCAGCCAGTCAGCAGCTGGCTAAAATACAACGTGGATGATAACCTTCTGACTACGATAGGAAACCTATTAGAGCATGAGACCTATACTGTCAGAGTATTGGCTTTTACTTCAGTGGGAGACGGTCCACTCTCTGATCCAATTCAAGTCAAAACCCAGCAAGGAGGTAAGCTGTTGCTATACGCCGGCGCACTACACAGGAGGTTATAGCGTAGGCTTATTCTTTTATTACCCATTTGCTTGTGTATCACGAATCCTTCCAATGGTTCCTATAAACCTCATACCGTTCTACAATACTAGGTGTGACGACTACATGAAGTCGGGCTCACAAGGGGATTTTTTTTTTTTTTGTAGTAGTAAGTTTTATTTTACGGGAACTGAATTACAAAGCGGACACATTTACATCCGTTTCCATCAGTTTTCTTAGTCCGTTTACTGTTGACTTCAATTATCGAAAAGAAGACTAAACATCTGAGTCCCATAGGATTGATGTAGACTGAACTGTATAAACTAATGTGTTCCGGTAGGGGACTGCGATACTAAATCTATAGACCCCTATGGGCCTCCACGGAGTAGTTGCTGTGTCCTATATGAATTGTGGCATGTTTCAGCCGAATTGCAAAGGTATTGTCTCCTATATTCCCAATCCTGTGGATAGGAGATGAATGTCATAAGACCCCTGTAAAGCGAACGTTCCCCCATGCGCGGGCAGCATGCGCTCGGTACAGATACGGACATCGCAGCTCTGTGTATCTTATTCTGAAATGCCGCAGCGTATAAATAAAAACATAATTTGGGAATGTCGCTCGGTCACGAGCCGCGCCGGTCGCTCCTCGCACTAATGGGCTGCCCGAGCTCTGGGTATAGGGAGAGACCGGTCAGTCCGGGCCATCCAGGTAGGCAGAGGCTTCTTGGTCGCAGCCGCACGGCTCTGAGCCCCGTTCCCAGCAGATGTTCAAAGGATGCTTACTGTGAAACACTGCGGCATTGCAGAATATAACATGCCTGCAATATCCATTCCTGTACCGCATAGTCACATGAGGGGAAAATACATCTTGGAAGGCAGGGGCATAAAATCTGAAAAAATTCCAGTTTTACATGGGCTATGGTGTAAGTTTCAATGAACGTTATGTTAGGTAAGTGCTGCGTTGCGGGCACTGCTGGCATTATATAGTGCAGGCTGAGGGTCAAGGGACATCCCATGTGTGCAACAGATTATCACATGGGGAGCGGTAAGAGCAAGAACTGTGCGATAGCTGCAAGTCCCAGAGATGGGACTGGAGTACATAAGGACCACCACAATCATAATGCATGCTTAGTGTTAGTGCTGAACTATCTTTGAATTAGGCAGAACCGTTGGCAATACCTTGAAGCACAGCGTTTCTTCTACATAGCTTAGATAGTTAATGAATCAATATATTCTACAGGAAAGCAAATGAGAGCAGAATGTATATACACAGATACGGTCTCCGAACCAAGCTTACTATATAGGTACGGTAACAGAATCAAGCTTACGCCATAGATACAATAATACTGCTGAGTTTACTATATAGATACAGTAAAAGAACCAAGCTTATTACATAGATCCGGTAATAAAACCAAGCTCACTACTTGTATATGGTACTTTTACGTACCCAGCACATCTTACAGACACATAGCCATACTCTTCCCCACAGATGAGCACATACAGTCACTAGGTACATGCATGTATACATACACAGGTGGTCTGCACTCACCTGGATGAAAACAAAACAGGGCGTATCAGCCGACTGAAAAAGTTCCAGCGCTGGGCCTCTTGTCAGCAGTGTGACGTCACGTCCGCTGGTCACATGGTCTGGGAGCAGTAGTAGCACAGCCACTATACAATGGAACTGCCATCCAAATCCACAAGCCTGAAGAGAGAAAAGTGGACATTTGTTTATTTTTGTTTGAATGAAACAAGAGCTTTTGTGATCTTATGGGGTAATGATGTCCGTTTAGGGTCGCAGGTATTAACTATATCATGTCCAATTTGTTTTGAATCATGAATTCTCACCAGTTCCTGGGCAGCCAATGAACTTCAGAGCCGAAGCCAAGTCAGAGACCAGCATTAGCCTGACCTGGAGCCCCCCTCGTCAGGACAGCATTGTGAAGTATGAGGTTTGTTACAAGGAAGGCGAGCGAGGGAATGAGGTAAGGCGTCTTCCATCACATTACAGTATATATTGTAGTAACACACCTTGTAATGTCCGTTGGGGTACGGTAACACGCCTAATCTGTCCACATACCACCCTTTTTTATAAACTGACGTAAAAGGAACGTGCCATCACAAAATGGTCAATTGTAGAAGCTACGTATGCTAAAAATATATATTTTTATTTTTGGTGTTTTTTAATTTATTTTCAATGTTACGATCTATAATAAAAAATCCTAATATCTTACATTTTTTACACTGAGCCTAATAATATTTAGCCACTTCCGGTTTGGTGTAGAGAACTTGTTAGCAGTCCTCACAGGCAGAATTACAATGAAAGGTAACACCTATATAGAGAGAATATAGGTTCCACCATCTACAATAGGTGATCGTCACAGCTCACCTCCTCCCCTTTCCTGTCACAGAATATGCCAAGAACAATCTCCCCTAGAAGTCTATGGTTCAGCTCCTGTCCAGTCTGTAAATGGCGCTGTAAAAGCATATATTGCACCCAGTTTGAGCACGGTCAGTTCAGGTTTCCATGTAGTTTTTCCTATCTTTTGCTGCCTCCCTTTTTGCAATCCTCTTACAGGTAGGGGTGTGTTCTTCGTCCCCAACACTTCCAACGCTGCTTAGCATAGCTCTTCTCTAATCTGCTGCAACGCAGCATCTCAGTGTCTGTCCTTCTGTTACATGTTGTAACTAGCAGTGTCCCCTGTTACTAGAGAAGCCAAATACCTAATAACAAGCAGTGGATTGCAGTGGTGCTAGAGGGGGGATCCTTAGTGTCAGGCCTTTCAAACTAGATTTTTAGTGGTAACGTCAAAAAGGTTTTACTGCACGTCTATTACAGGATTGATGACCCACACATAGTCTGTTAGATAGGCAGCAGTAGTGTACAAGGTTAGTATCCATTCACCTGCAGCTCCGGTCAGATGGCAGCCTCCACAGCCCGCTACAGAAGATAGAAAGTAAAAACAAGTTGGAAAAATAGAATGTTTCATTATTTGGCTTTGATTCGTAACAAAAAATGTAGGTGATGCATCTGTTCAGTGCTATTCATTGGAGAGGAAGTGTAGACCATGGACAACATCCGAGCAAAAGGATGGTTTATTGTATAAACCTGAACACTTGAAGGGAGACACTAGTACTCGATTGGGCCTGTAACGATGGCGCCCCCCGTCTCTGGATGGCAGACAACAAAATAGTTGGAGCTGCTGGTGCTTGTCGGATGATCAGATCATCCTCTGTAGTGGTTGAGGGTGTGCTGAGCCCGGTCGCCGGACCACACATCCACTGGTCCCAACACCTAATGGTCTGGTCAGAACGGCCCGTTGGGGGACAATTCATCGATACGACCATCCCGCTCCTCACATGCCAATAATGCGCCCCTCTCAGACTCATCGTAGAGGCGTCTAGCGGCCAACAAGCTC
This sequence comes from Eleutherodactylus coqui, assembly GCF_035609145.1. Lineage (NCBI taxonomy): Eukaryota > Metazoa > Chordata > Amphibia > Anura > Eleutherodactylidae > Eleutherodactylus > Eleutherodactylus coqui. The sequence goes on from NC_089843.1 coordinate 220,701,763, forward strand.
TACACAAGTGGAAGAAGAGGTCACTACACAGAAGGAGCCTCTGAGAGCCTCTTATAGGCCGAGGGGGGAACCACTTATAGGGCCTCCGGTGACAAGACCGTCCATCTAATCACCACAACTCCCATCATCTACAGATCTGCCTGAGATGGAACTGCAGGACGGGTTTTGCAGCAAAATGAAAACCACTTCTGGGGGTGGGATTGTTTATGATCGAGTGATTCCCCAGTTAGCTTTGATCTATTTGTTGTATGTAATCATTGAATTGTGTCGTTTTTGAATGTTTTTTTCCATTTATATAAAGACTTGTTAAAAGTAAAATATTTTTAATTATCAAGAAATTGGTGGGGCCGCACCCTTATAGTATGTTTCTAACTGCTCAATGTGACTTCTCTGTGTCCAGCCTTACATGCTCCGCTCCGCCTTACACTCGGCAGACTTCACTGAGGAGTAATTGTGCGCTGGAACTTTATTTTTTGACAGATAAGAAAGACCTTTGATCCTGCAACATCTTATTTAGTAGAAGGCCTAAAACCCAACACAGAGTATATATTTCGCCTTGCGGCTCGCTCTAATCAAGGTCAAGGTGCTTGGACATCGGATGTTAGAGAGCGCACGATGCAGTCTAGTAAGTGTCCCCTTTCTTTATCACCGGGGGAGATGGGGTTAACCTGGTGGGTGGATTGGATCACATAACGGTTTTGCTTTTCAGTTCTTCTAGTTGAGTTTGTGACAGAATGTATTAATTTTATTCTAATTTGCTGTAATTGGCTAGAATAGGTTTTGTTGTGTCATTAGATACACCTCATACAGCGCCCCGCACATACAATCGGAGCCATCTAACCTGCAGGGTTCGCAGGACACATTTTGATCAAACTGTCCAAATTTTGCAGAAAAAAATAAATCCTGTTTATATCTTAGATCTAGTGACCAGCTTCTCTATGTCTCTGATTGGTCCTCCTTTCTCGTCGGCCCTTTTTGGCACTCCCTGGTTAGTTCCGGAGTTTCTCGGTCGGATTGTAAGCCTCTCTGTGGTCTGATATGACGGGCGATCATGCTGCGAGCATTACAGAGATCTGCTAATGCCTTAATAGAACTAATTGTCCATGTTTGTTCTCTGCATTCCTGATCCCGCTGCCCTTGGACTGTACCTAATGTCTCCATCATCACACCCCAAGGGTCTCTATGGTCTCACAGATTGCTGGTCACATATGGGCTCAGATCTTACAGTCGGGTATCGTTATGTATGGCATTAGTATCATGGGCAATGACTGCAGTGCTGATTTCTTCTGGATTGTATACCATGTCTCTGTGCCATCCAAGGGGCAAGCTGGTGTTCTCTCCTACACATTGGGGGGATTTACCAAGCCTGGTGTGCCATTCTGTAGGCATCCAGCACTTTCCATAACCTGGTACACAATAAGTACAGAACACGGACAGATTGGCATTTCTCTCTGCCACGACCACCTTCCCAGTGTGGTTATTGCTAAACCTTCCCTACTGCAACAGGTTAGCTGATGGCAACTTTTTAGGCTTTTCACATAATGTGATAACACACAGAAGTATGTTTTCACACTCACCCCCTCGGTGTCCCCACACACTTTTTGACACCACTTCTGACCCATGACATAGGCCGCTCACAGACTAAGCAAGAGACCTACTGCACACTGACGAGGGGCAAACACCCCGAAACAGCCTGTCTGTGCATGGCTTCTGGCTTGGTTTAATATTCCCAATCATTGAGGACATTTTTATAAGGTCACTTTGAATTGAAGGAATGCTGCCATCCAATAGATGGCGCTGTAGAGGGATTTTTCCATCTTTCTGATTAGGACACTCAGACTCGCCTAGTGCTCTAGTGGCTTATTCATAAACTTCTGGATAAACCTTCATTATACATCTGACTTTGGATCAAACTACAGTTAAAGGGTCTGGAAGAAAAAATTAAATTGAAATCTGCTTAGTGCTGTATAAAATATTGATCCTCTCCTTCCCCTGATTCCCTGCACCCGTTCCCACGGTGCCAAGTCCTCCCTTCACTCAGGTTCCTCCTCTAGTGATGATGTACCGTCCCAGCGGGATGTAAGCTCTGCAGCCAATTGCCATGTGCGGTTCCATGCAGGTAATCCACTGCATCATAGTAGCCTGTAACAGAATCCTGTGTGTGATACCCTTTAGGGCAGGAAGAAGAATGGATGAGATTGCTTATCTTCTATGAATCTTAAGAGGGTTGTTGCTTCTCCTAAGGTGTTAGTAACGAGCTAGCTTCCTCTGTGTCCAGTCACTGGTCCAGCAGCCGCAGTTGGCAGAAACGTGAGAATTAATGCTTTCTTTTTTCTGCTTGTTTAAATAGTTGCTATTCCGTTTGTATCCCATAGATGGCGCGCCTCGTCTGCAGTTATACTGCTTAGTAATATAGTTATTGGCTGGGCTCCTTTATTAGTCATCGGAGCTCATTTACTGATACTGAGTAAACAGGACGTCCAAATAGGCGCAGATTTGCTGCGAAATGCAGACATTCGATAGCTGATCCGCCCTGCAAAATCTGCATTAACCCTTTCCAATCCACTGTCCGACCTCTGAAGACATTATGATTTAAGGCTTTACAGCTCCGATGTTGGAAGGCGTCCGTCGGGGTTCTCTTACTGCATATTGCCAGTCTCTCTGCTGTCGGAGCCTATCCAACGTGTCACCTCATGCAGTACTGGCTTTAGCCAGCAGATAGCGCCGTTGTATAATGAGTAAGCCCCCTAGGAAAACCAGGATACAAATTGGATTGGAAAGGGTTAATAAATCACATCATTTAATGCGAATTGTGACCTGGTTTTTGATACAGAATTCACTGCTGTTATAATAGACATACTTTTATTTTAATTCCGCTCCCTATGTCTATTCCCTAAGATGAGTTTTTCTGCAACGTGAAAACAAGATTTTGAAGATTTCCTTCACTTTACTGCTATAAATGCCACGAGTTTCCCATATGGAGGGTCTGCACAGATAATCCACGGCAAATCTGCTCAGTGTAGCTATACCATATGGGGGCATTCACAAGTCGCTGATTTGTTGTAGATGTAAACACGTGGTATGACATGCTGCCACCCTTAAGCTATTTATCATGATTACAGCACCAGAACCAAGCTGATTACACAAATGTAGCACAACAACCAAACGCATACTATCAGTACAGCACCAGAACCAAGCTCATAACATAGATACGGCACAAGAACTAATCAAAATAAATCTGGCTCCAGAACCTAGTTTATAGCATACAGTGAATATGGCACGATAACCAAACTAACTCGATAAATATCACTGCGGAACCAAGCTCATTACATTAAAAACAGCGCCAGAAAACTATGTGGCATATTTATAAAATGTTTTAGGCTACTTTCCAGCGTAAAAAATGTTTCACATTTTTGCGCAAAAGGTATTTGCAACTTATCCCATTTATTTATGGCCCCGTCACTTTTCCCAGAGTTAGTCGGGCTTGTCAGGAGGGGCATGGCCACCCCGGACTGACAGATTTATGTATAATTTATGCCGGAAGCTTACGCCTGGTCGGATCTGGCATACATTTATGAGAAGGCGCATGGAGGAGCCAGAATAATGTATGCGCGCCTCTTCATATATAAAGTGCACCATGCGGCAGGGAAAATTGTACTAAGTCCAGCATTTGAGATGCCAGGCTTCATACATTTCCCCCTCTGTTCTCTATAAGGCCAGTTTCAGAGTGTATTAGATATATTCTTGAGCTCACAACAGACAAGTGTCCTTGCGGGTCTGCTGACGCTGTGATGCTGTGAGTTTGGGGACTCATCTGTATCACTGGCACAAAGACACATCCATAATACGTTACTACCCTGTTTCCCTGAAAATAAGACATAGCATGATTTTCCTGAATTTTTGAAGATGCAAAATGATTTTTCAGGCTTTTTGAGGATGCTTGAAATATAAGCCCTACTCCAAAATAAAGCCATGCTAACAGTTAATTAAAAAAGTCAATTTAAATAGTGTCAGGCAGCTATACATGTAAAAAAGTTAAACCTTTTTCAACAAAAATTAATATAAGACACTGTCTTACTTTCGGGGAAACACGGTACCAGAACTTCCGGATGCGCCAGAAGTGAAATCTCAGGTTTGGCGCGGGTCACAGTGATTGGATCCCCACTGATCTGCAATTTATGCTGTATCCTGTGGATAGAGGATAACTTGCTAAGATTCCAAACCCCCTTTAAAGAGTATTCTACCCCCTCCATCTATGGTTCTCTGTAAGGGCTTCAGTGCTCCCCTCCATCTCTGCCCGCTCCACCAGCCAGCCATGCTCCCTGCACTTGGCAGTGCCGCTGTAATATGTGGGGAGGGAAGTAGCCATGCTGAGGGCTCAAGTAGTTAGAGAGACAGTAGTCATAAGGAGGGGGAAGATGGAGGTAAATCTATAGGGGTACACCGATGTTACAAGAGGGGCATATCAAGGCGGAAGGAGAAACTCACCAAAGAGGCACTGATCACGTTTAAAGATATAGAGTTAGATCTGTTCACAGAGGTCAGAACTGCAGACCCCCAGTGATACCGGTGTGTGACGAAGCCCAGCAGATACTGCATACTGATATTACATGGAGCTCAGTAACACAACTATGCAGTCAAGCTTAGGTTATGTAAGAGGTTTACAATGGATCCGTCGACTAATGATGACATCTGTTGTATCTCTGTTGGGTTCCAATATTTTTAACAGCAAAAACTAGTGCAGCGGACTGTGTAATTCTAAAACCAAGTATGAGCAAAGCCTGAGCGCCCCTACTGGTGGCTGCAGGTAGGACACCGGTTAGCATTTCTCTATACAGGGAATATGAAGCTCTTTATTAGAGAAAAAAAATGAGCTCCGTAAAATCTGACATTAATCCGGCTATCATATAAACATGACATGGCAGTAACATGAAAGCACAAGTCCACCTCTGCTGAGATTAGTAGTAGTAAAGAGAGTACATGACCCGCCCCTTCTGGTAAAGTGACAGGTGGCCACACCCTTAACTCATCAACCCGCCCCCTCGCTGCAGTAGTCATAGCCCCGCCCCATAACATGTCATGATTCTCCTGACACAGTAAAACAATTCACACTATTGCAAAGTTTAGACGCTTTACTAAACAATGCAACAGGCCTATAGAAGCGTGTGACACTGCGCACACTAAGACATGTTTTCTTTTGAGCGATACAGCAGTTAGAATTAATAGTCAGCAACATATAGCATTCATACATTTATGGTAAAATTTGTATTTATGAAGTCCCCGGCCGCAGCATGTGGTGTAGCACTAATAGGACGGATTCTGCGCTGGGGTGCAGCGACTCCAGAAGCTGCAATTAGGTCCATTGTTTAGTCCGTCCAGAATTTATTAGTGGGATTGCCCACAAGACTAGAGGTATATTTATCTTGGCCGTTGGCACCAAAGTGTCCCAGCCGGGAGGCAGGATCTTTTTGGCCGTGCCGCAGCTTTTTACACCCCAAGTCCAGCGTGTTAGATCCGGGGATAACTGCGACCTTGTAAATAAAATTACAGCATTTTTATTGAAGCAATGTGGTAAGTTGCTGCTCTGTAAAACACCAAATTCATCATCCTGTCGTGTGCCGTCTGTTATCGCCTGTGCAGTCGGAAGGAGCAGGTTGACAAGATATGCCAGGGGGCGGGGCAACTGTCACTTTCCTGGAAGTGGGCGGTGTGATGACTTATGTACATGAGGGGAGATTTATTAAGACTGACGCTTACTACTGGCATCTTAGACCTAAGTGTACCGGAGTTCATAAACTTGGAACATTGTGGGCGGCTGCAAGTCCAATTTTAACACAATAATGGTGGCATCAAGGTTTTCAACTTTAGTATACCAGAAAAATGGAGCGCGACTGTTAATTACCCCCCTTGTATTGTGGGAGGCAGTTTGTGGGTTTATTTGGAGCTCCGGAAGTCATAAATTTGAGCATCATGTGACAAACTTCCACAACGGTGAATTCGATCTTGACTTTATCCTTCTTCTTGCCATGAAGCGGCTGTAGTCACATGATGAGGGCAATAGGAAGCTTTGTGATGTATTACGTTCTCTGTAATGATTATCGCTCTATATGAAGCAGACTACAATACAATCCAGACCCAGTAGGAGACTGAGAGCAAATTTGTTTTCTATGTATTTTCCATTTGACATGGCATAAGATCATCATCTTCATTTGATCACCAGTAGTCCTCAATGCAGTAAGCTCTAGATATTGGCTGGTGGTGACATCCCTCGGACCACCACGGATCTCCCTCTTAGCATGTTGCTGTGTGATGTGGTATTAGGTAGCCGTCCTTCGCCCCAGCATTAATGACATCTGGAGTTCTCTGCCCAGTGGTAATCCCATCACAGTACTAGCGGTCTGCCGATGTGGCACGGCTACATGGGAAGCCTTTTTTACTCCATTTCTCAAACCCGAATCTTGAATGTGTAAATCTGGGTCATTTTAGTTTAATGGATTGGAATGTTGCTGTTATTGTGGGGATAGATTTCCCTTTATGGCAATAAACCTGAACTTTTCACAGAGCGTTGCCTCTGTATGAGTTGTTCTTCACTGCATGAGTGGCTGTGGCAGCTGTTCTTTTTGTGTCTTGTCTGTTTTTTTTCACCTCTGTAACTCACCCAGCTATTTCAATGACGAGGATCTTTCACCGTTTCGGCCACCATGTCTCAAGCCTTTTTTTTCCGATCTGTAACACAATGTCTAGCTTTCTGGATTTTGCTTTGAGTGGTCATAAATGCATTTTAGAGATGACTGTAAAACTATTAATGTGTTTGCTAACTCTACCCACACTCTGCTTCAGGTCCCTAGAACCGATATTGGTTTACCATTAAGCACTTAAGACACTGCAGTGCATTTGTAAAACCATGGTAAATATCAATCATTTAAATCATTCTTAGACATTAGTTTCGAACTTTCCACGGCATCATTGGTTGGAAACTCCTTTTTTTGGGATGACATCTGGAGCATCGAGACTGGAGAATGCTGGTGTAGCTTGGTACATATCCCTTTGTGCTTCCTCTTTAGATTTTGGTTCGATCATCACCATTAACCTCGTATGTATGTGTTGTGAGGGAAGAGTGTACTGTCCATCTTGTCTGTTCTTTCTTTCCACATCAGTGCTTTGCTTTCCATGCATGCCATTCTTACATCACCCCTAACACACTTTCCCTTCCATTACTTTGCTTTGTCCGCACTCTGTGCCGCTTTAAGAAAACTTCTTTGTCCTTGAGCCTCACTTCAAATATACCCGCTAGACTGTGAGCTCTAACAGCATCAAAGATTAAAGTAAAATCCATTAAACTAAAGGTAAAGTATACCTATGTTTTTTTTTCTGAAGAAGCCATGTTTTAACTCTTTAAGTACCAGGAGCAGAAAAAGAGAATGCCAACTAATTAATTTACGCAAGTAATATCTAATCAGTCATGAACACAAAAACAAATTATATCGTCCACCTGAAACGTACTAATCAGCTGGTACTTCAAGGGTTAAATTCCCAGTAAAGCTATTTCTTTGAGTATGGACATCAGCCAGATTGCTGTAAAAGCAGAAGAGGTGAGTAAAAAGTGAAGCTCCAGAAATGTTCACAGTCTGACCCCTTTGAAAGTTCAGGAGTTTTTTGGTTGGATTTTCCAAGTTCTTCTGTGTCTTGAACTGGAATGATAAATACAGGTTTGCATCCTTCTCAAAGTACCGTATCAAACAAACAGCGAGCCGTGGGTACGGCCGTAAACCGCCCGAGGGGCGAGCGTTGGGCTAAGCAGCGTCGAAGAAATGTGACATAATGTTGATGTAAGAACGGGTGAGGTCAGAACACTTCCAGTGAATTGGTTTGAAAGTCTTATAAATTTGGCATGGGGAATATCATTTCGGTATTAATTAGTCTTTTCTGAATCCCGTAGTTTTGTTTGAAACGGCCCTAAATAATCATGGGGGTTAATTAAAAAATGTCTCCGAGATCCGATCTGAAATTTAAGAGCTAATTTCCCTTTTACAATTGATATCTCATCACGTGAACCAACCACAGAAGTTCAGTCTAATCTCACTGTCCCGATCAAATGTTGCCTGACAGTCTTATGTAAATATTCATGATGTAAAGGTAGGTGATCAGATGGAACCGAAACAAAGTTCTAGTGTTGTTTATTCATTTTATGTCATCATTCATTTCCATTTTTATTTATTTTGTCATTTTCCATTTGAAAGATTCCAAAATCCGTCTAATCAGTGACCGATACATTGGTCCTCCCCAATAGTGTCACACACCGGGCAGGCTAACACACACACACGAGTTATTACAGCTCATCTCTGCCCCTGGTGGCCATTCAGCACACAACGACTCAACCAATCCAGTGATGAGAGCTTACACGTAAAGATAATTGTTAGCATTCGCTGGTGGTTGATGGGTTCAGAGGTTTTTAGACCTCCTGTTAGACACATTACAGCTGCAGAATATGAGCAAAATAATAGAAAGAAGGGACGCCAAACGAGAAATAGTATATGATGACGTGACAAGTCAGCAAGTAACGGATGGAGACTTGTGAGCAAGAAACACAGACTTGGTCAGTCCATTGTAGCTTGTTGGAAATGGACAAATCCTTCAGCACCCAGATGTAAAGTACAGCATGTGCTTTATTCACACCATAAGGACTTATTATAAGGCTAGTTCTATATACATCTCATTAGTATTCAGGAGTTCTCTCTCCTTCGCCCTTATGTTCCATTCTGATCTTTTTAGTTAAACATTTGTGTTTTGTTGTTTTCTTTTTCTTTTGAGTTGTTTTTCCTTTTTTTCTGTTCCATTTTTTTTATCTTTCCCATCTTTTGTTTCTCTGCTTGCCCTATCCCTCCTGCCCTTAACTGTCCTCTCATAGAACCGTCTGCCCCCCCTCAAGAAGTAAAGTGTGTCAGCACAAAGTCGACCACAATACTGGTAAGTTGGCATCCACCCCCCGCAGAGAGTCACAATGGCATTCTTGCTGGATACAGCGTGCATTATGGTGCTTTGGACTCCGAGGACCCAGTGCCCAAAGAAGTGAAGGACATTCCGCCTCAAACAACTGAGATCCTTTTAGAAGCTCTAGAAAAGTGGACTGAGTACCGTATCACCGTCGTGGCGCATACCGCCATGGGACCTGGCCCTGAAAGCTCGCCCGTTGTTGTACGCACCGATGAAGATGGTAATTTTTAGACTCTTTTTACTCTGAATTGTATGTCCCTTAGTGATTCATATTTAACCCTTTAATAAATTGCCAGCTGTATTATTGTCAGTTGCCCTAAAACCTATTAAAGCAATCCTCCAGTTCACGATGCATATAGGTAACACGCCTGGTGCCCGGCTTGACTATGTTGTTGTAGCGCTTTGTCCCATTTTTGCTCCCCTCTTCATGCATGTAAAATGGTCTACATATTCTCATATACTCTATGAAGTGTTTGCTTCGGTAGTCTGAGACATTTCCCATTGCTCTTAGGTGGACCAGTGCTGAAGACGTCGGCACGGTGTCCATCCATTACCTTCTCTCGCAGGTCCCTTGCCCCAGGGGGGAGTGCCTCAGGTTACCGAAGAACATTAATGCCCCATTTACACGGGACGAGCTGTCTGGCCAAACAATGCCCGGCAGCTCATCCCAGTGGTGCTCGCTCCTGTGCTGTTACACAGGAGCGAGTACCGCTGGCATTGCTCAAAGCGCTACCGAAATGGGTGTGAAGTGGGCGGAAAGCTTTTTCCCCGCTTACCTCCATTCATAGTAAGCAGACAGTCATTCAGAAGTGACCGACCGCTGTTTTACGCTGAACGGCACATCCTTCAGCTTTCTGCATGCAGGAACTGATCAATTCTCGTTGAGTCGCTACATGTGTTTACACGAATATCGTTCAAATTCCCGAAGGAGCACAGAAGAGTGAACAATTCTGAATGATCGTCCCGTGTATGCCGGCCATAAGGATTGGGCAGTCTAAATCAAAAGCAGAAATGTGGATTCCTTCCTGTCGGTGCCGAATCAGGCCCGCGTTTATCCACTTAGTATCTTTAATGAGTATTAATCTACTTACTCTTCACAAAGTTCCATTGTATAAAAAAACGTGTTAAAACCCAAAAAAGACCAATCTGAAAAAGAGAGAATAGAGTAGTCTGAGAATGTGACATCCAAAGAAGGGACTGGGGTATATAGTGGCCGGAGCAATGAGAGAGCGCAAGGTATATCTATACCTTCTGTATGTATAGTGTACTGTTTACTGTGAACTGGAAGGTCGCTTTAAGGGCTCGCACACACTTGCGTTATTTTAGCACTGCGATATCGCTGCGTTTTTTTTTACGCGATTGTCAATGGGACTTTCTAATGTTAAAAACGCATCGCACAAAAATCGTGAAGCGCAAACTTGTGAAGCATCCTTACAATTAGAAAGTCCTATTGACAGTCGCGTTAAAACACGCAGCGACATCGCAGCGTTAAAAAAACGTAAGTGTGTGCGAGCCCTGCGTCTCTGCAGTATTTTGTTGTCTTTGATACAAACAGCTTTGTTTTCCTCCTCAGTGCCAAGTGCTCCACCACGAAAAGTTGAGGTGGAAGTACTCAACTCGACCGCCATTAAAGTATTTTGGCGCTCCCCTGTTCAAAATCGCCAACATGGGCAAATTCGAGGCTACCAAATTCACTACGTAAAAATGGAAAATGGAGAGGCAAAAGGGCTTCCCCACATAAGAGATGTAATGCTGGCTGATGCTCAGGTGAGAAACTTACAAAAATGATTTAGCAATTATTAACACGCCATATTTTAGCTACATTCTGAAAAACCATAGTCTCTCATTAAATGGGTTGTCCAGTTGTGAACTATTGATAGCCTATCCTCCGGATAGGTCATCAATAGTAGGTTCGCGCGAGTCCGTGGCCTGGGGCTCCCACCAATCATCTGTTCACCGGGCCAGTGCACTTGTGTACTAAGCTGATTTATACAGGAAGTAGACAGCTCTGATCTTACTGCAGTGGCCAAGTTTGGTATTGCAGGCTAAGTTCCCAGTGAAATCAATAGGAACTTAGTTTGCAAAACCAAGCTCGGCCAGTGCAGTAAGAACAAAGCTGATTGCTTCCTGCAGAAATCAGCTCAGGGCACAAGTATGCCAATCAGGTGATCAGCAGGCATCTGGACAACGGACCAGTACCAATCTATTATTGATGACCTGTTCTAAGGATTTGCCATCAATCGTTCACAACTAATTGGACGACCCATTTAAGTGTAATGGAAAATCCATGAAATAAATTCATTAGCTCAGGCTCAGCTGCCACGGCTGCTGTATCTTCAGGTCATTTAATTCTGCTTCGATGACTCCATTATACTGTTTATGGACTAACCTACTTTGGCCACAATTTCCTGCACATGTCCTGAGTGTTGGGTTGTTACTAGAGATGAGCGAGCGTACTCGGATAAGCACTACTCGCTCGAGTAATTTGCTTTATCCGAGTATCGCTGTGCTCGGGGCTAAAGATTCGGGTGCCGGCACGGAGCGGGGAGCTGCAGGGGAGAGCGGGGAGGAACGGAGGGGAGATCTTTCTCTCCCTCTCTCCCACCCGCTCTCCCCTGCTCCCCGCTGCGACTCACCTGTCAGCCGCAGCGGCACCCGAATCTTCAGACCCGAGCACAGCGATACTCGGATAAAGCCAATTACTCGAGCGAGTAGTGCTTATCCGAGTACGCTCGCTCATCTCTAGTTGTTACCTGGCCCCTACTATTTACTATGGTTGTTAATATGCCAATGTTACCTTGTTAAGGTCCTGTTACACTGTTGGGCGCTTTAGGTACCCGACCGTCATCCCAGCAGTGATGCAGGAGGAGCGGGCCACAAATGTCTCCTCCGCCCACCCGTCTCTACTCACAGTAAACGGGCAGTTTGATTTTTATGCCTGCAGAAACTGAATGATTAACGAATTCTCATTCGTCGTTCATTCGCCGCTAACATTTACACCGATTATCGTTCTAACTCCTCGATGCAGCCAGAATCTGAACGATAACCGTTCAGTGTAAAAGGGACCATATTTGTTAAATGGGTTACATCATTATGGTCCTATAGGAACAAAGCCCAGTCATTGTATAATGAAGAATAGAAGCTTACTTTTCAATCCTTCACCATTTTGAAAATGATTGCTGTCAAAGAATGGAACCTCCTAAGGTTATGTTCAAAACTGTATTGTGGCTTCTTTTCATAACGCAAGCCATGACACACTGCTGGATCCTTTGTATGATGGATGCCAGCGTGCTCCATTGAGGCTTCGTTGTCCTTTCTATCATTCACACATAGTTGCTGACAGGACGGTGCCTTTAGCGCACGTGAAGAGTTCCTTAACCCCTCAACAACAGTCAATACGCTTTTTGGTTGCCTGTAGCGTTGAGGTATGTATGGAGGGGGATCTCTATCCATAATTCGCAGATGCTGGCTGTTTCTTACAGACGACACTCGGCGGCAACAGCTCCGATGAGCCACGCGGCTTATCGGAGCTGTTAACCCTTTAAATGTCGCTGTCAATTCTGACAGCGGCATTTAAATCCCTCAAATGATGTTTTGGGATCCCGTATAGCCCCCCCGTGATGAGATCGCAGGTAACTGTGTGTGTGTCATGGCAGCCGGGATCCTTCTGAAAGGCCCCAGGACTGTTATGGCAGAATGCCTATCAAGCCTTGCCTATGGAGGGGCTTGGTAGACTGCCTGCCCGAAAGCAGTATGATGTAATGCTATAGCATTACATCATGCTGCAGGAGCGATCAAAGCATCGCAAGTTGTTCTCCCCTCCAGGGACTAAAAAAAAAAAAGTAAAAATAAGATCAATAAAGTTTTACTAATTATTGAAAAAAAAGTAATAAAAGTTTAACCCCATATGGGTTAATGCCATATTTATAATAAAAGAATCTAAATAATAAAACAAAAATACATATTTAGTATCGCTGCGTTCGTAAAAGTCCGATCAATCAAAGTAACACGTTATTTACCTCGCACGGTGAACGTCGTCAGAAAAAAAATAAAGAACACCCGAAATGCCTTTTTGGTCACTATGTCTCCAAGAAAAAAAAAAATCAACAAAAAACGATCAAAAAGTCATATGTATTTCATAAAGGTAGCAACGCAAACTACAGGACTCCATTTCTCTCCACTTAGAATTTAAAAAAAGTTTTTCAGTACATTATACGGTACGTTAAATAGCACCGTTGAAAAATACAACTCGTCCCGCAAAAAACAACAAGCCCTCAGACAGCGACGGCGATGGGTAAATAAAGGAGTTATGATTTTTTTTTAAAGGGGGGAGGAAAAATGGGGAAAAAAAGCTTTGTCACTAAGGGGATAAAGTGGTTGTGCCAACATACACAATCCTTTCAGGATGTGGGGTCTGGGGCTGGCAGCTGATTGCCACGGGTCTTAAGGTGGGCAAATGATGCCCGACACTCTTCCCCACTTATACTTGCTCCTGTGCTGTTGCACGGCAGCTAGTATAGCTGGCTCGCTCACAGAGCGGCCAGTACTGAACGGCTGCTACTTACACTGAACGATCAGCGTTCAGCTCACCGTCCAGGATGTTAGGCAGCATAAACGGTGAGCTGATCGCTCAGTGTAACCAGCAGCCGTTCAGTACTGAACAGCCGCTATGTTAAGTCAATGGAGAGGGGCGGGGGAGCGAGGAGAGAAATCTCCAGCAGCCGCCCCGCTGTGAGCCAGCGCTACTAGCTCCCTGCAGCAAGCTATGAGGACAATCATGAGAGGTGCGCTCCGTTGGATTTGTCTAGACTGGATACAATTGTAACAAACTTTGCGCTAATAGAATAGAATAGACTCTTTAGAAATAAAACTGTAGAACATTGGAGAGTTACAGAAATAACAAGGGATTCTTCCCACATTACTGGTCACCCACCTTTAGTGATGCTCATAGACAGATCTTTGTGGTCTTGTATAGGCTGCTTCTGGAAGCTACACGGCCTAGACTAGTATACTAGTGGAATGCAGGACTCTATAGATTGATGACTGATGTAATGTGCTAAAATATAGTTTTCTAATAGATTTGACCACTTTTGGAGAAAACGTGTTGGTAGGGGCTGATAGTTTAACACTTTGATGCTTTAACCCTTTCCAATCCAATTTCCCTCCCACCCGCATTCTCCCCAGCTCTTACTTGTTTTGGGTGGGAAAGCGCGGAGTGGATTCCTTGGAATTACTCAACAGAAACACAAAAAATGACTTTTATTAGCAATTATTAAAAAATTAAAAGAGAGATCTATAATATATTACACTATGCAGGAGAAAGGTCCATCATCTGAACTCCCTTCTGGATATATATTATTTACGCTATGCGGAGGAGAGATCTGACATCGCAGCTCTCTTCTGCATAGTGTTAGAACCTCGTCCGACAGCAGAGCTACCGTGTAGAGGGAAATCTCAATGTCGGATGTCCAACGCTGCAATGGAAAGGGTTAAACCGTTTGACCGGATGAAGAATAAGCGGTGGAATGCTACAGAGAATATGGCAAATATGAGAGTAGTTGTGAGCAAACCAGATACAATTTGGAATGAGAAGTTCCTCTTCCCCGGCCGTGTCCCTGCCAGAGTAGGATCGGGTTGAAGGTCCATCAGTAATGTTGTTGTTCCCACTTCTATTGTTGTTTTCACACCTATGCGCTGTCAAGCCCTTGCGATTTATGTCACTCTTTCTTCCTCTATTTGCTTTTCCTTGATCAGTGGGAGAAGGATGATACAGCTGAATATGTAAGTATTGTCTTCTAACACTTCGACAACATTTCCTATTTAATGTTAATGCATGTTTGAGAATCTAAAGTGCACCCCAGTCCTTGCACTCATTCCTGGCATTCTTGTTTTGAACACTTGAAGGGGTTTTCTGCTGTCTTTTCCACTGATGACCTGTATCCTCTGGATAGGTTATTAGTAGTTGATGGATCGAGGTCACCCCCCCTCCTTCCACTCCTCTCTAGCCATCTGGTGTCCAGTGCAGGGGTCCCCAGCAGACGGGTGGAAGTGCGGGCACTGGCTTCACTCCCATTGAAATCAGTGGGAGAGCCACGCTGCTCCTTCGTTTCCTGCTTCTTCAGGACTGCATGTGACATCCTGATCTGGAGAGAAGCAGGAGGTGAAGGAGCAGCGCGGCTCTTCCACTGATTTCAATGGGAGTGAAGCTGGTGCATGCATTTCCTGTGTGGACCACTTATAACGTCCAGCCGCCCGGGCGATCAGCTGATGGACGGGGGTCCTGAGCAGTGGACCTCCATCCATCAACTACTGATGGATGGGGGCCCGATACGGAGACCCCTTTTCCACTGATGACCAGAGAATAGGTCATCAGTGGAAAAGAGGACAGAAAGCCCCTTTGAGTCTAACACTTAACATGTTTGTTCCTTCCTTTGGTTTGGGTTTGTTACTCCTTCCTCCATGTTATTGGTTGCTAACCATTAAGGACCTGTTCTATTTGCACTCATTGTACATTTTGGCTCTAGAGTTAAACAAACTATATCATCAATCATCAGGAATAACTTTAGACTACGGCTGCTCTCACACACGCGTTCAGAAAATGCTGTGCGAAACCGTGGCATTTTACCGCTATTTCACTCTGCGTTTTTGAAGGCATTAGTGTTTGACAGTGTTTGTTATACGCAGCCCATCACTGTGATGGGTGATGAGGTGCGTGACAGTAGAGCTGAAACGTTCGAGCGCTGGTCTGCGGGGCCCCATTGAAATCAATGGCGGCATTGTACCGTGGTTAGTGGCATTGCCAATCGCAGTAAAAAGCCTCCTAGAGAGCGGCCTAAAGATGAGGAAATGCAGATCAGCTGAACAGAATAACTCTGTCGGGGCCCTTTAAGCTGCCTGACCGCCACAAACTAATGTAAAGACGGCGGTAGAGATGCACTTTAATTTAGACCACTTGTGTTGGGGATTAGGCCAACGTGGAAATAATTGCTCATTTGTTATTATGATGATTTTACAGCAGATTCACACGCTCTTCTTTTATGTGTAGCTTTTTATGGTGCCTTTTTGTACCTCGGTGGATTTAAAGAGTTTTCTGGAGGCACAAAAAGGTTAAATGAGTTTAAAAGGAAAATAAATTGAATACTGACAAATCAAAATCCCTATATTATCAAGGAAAGGCTCACCTCGTCTCCTAATTTTCCTTTCCCCAAGTCCCATGAGTCGGTGATACGTGAAGGTGGAGCCAACAATAGTAGATACATTGAAGCTTCTCTATATAGTTCCATTCAAAAACTCTTTAACCCTTTGCAATCCAATTTTGGATTCAGGGTTTCCTGAGGTGCTTTCTCTTACTGCCATTATACAATAGCACCGTCTGCTGGCTAGAGCCAGTACTGCGGTATGTGACCTGCTAGAGAGGCCCCCGACAACAGAGCAGCTAGTAATCTACAGTAAGAATACCCTGCTGGACGTCTTCCGACATTAGAGCTGTACAGTCTTCAATCAGAATGTCTGAAGACGTCAGACAATGGATTGGAAAGGGTTATTCGTCAATCAATCTGAATAGCTCCATGGTCCTCCATCCAGACAAATGTATCAGACTTACCATAAAATGTCTAATTACTTCTTCCTACGCCTCAGCTGTGTTATCTTCAGGGTCCAACAAGAACCGGTGTAGACATTACAGTATTCTAGAAAGATGGGAGAACATAGGGGACATATCCACTCCTTCTTGGTCAGCAGTTTATATATTGACGGATGAGGCAGACTTAGCATTCAGAGTTACGTAGGGGACAGCACTCTGACACAGAACCAAAAAGGTGGTTACACCAGGGATAATAAAGACTCAGTGTGTCCGGTATGTCCAAATAGGATAAACCGTCACTCCCCAGTCCTGAAGAGCCTTGAGCCATCAATGTGAACCAACCAATTGGACATCCACAACTAGAGAGTTCTGTCTCATGAATCCTATTCAGCTTTGGTGCAGATATAGAGCATAAAACATATATCCCAGCGCTCCGAAATGACAGTGATGTAGAATTGTAAGGTGTGGAGCGGATTAGAGAGCAGATTACTTTACAGGGGGGTAGTGGATGGCACTCACCCCCTTAAAATCCAATGAAGGCTCAGTCCGGTAGCACTGCTTCTGTTAAGACATTTAGGACTCTTTCTAATGAATCAGGAACCTGGTCAAATGAAATTTGAACTGCACAAGAAAACTGTCTTACTTGCTTTACGCCACATTTACTAGGAGGTTTTAGACACTTTTGGACTCTATATGTGATCTGTCCAAAAAAAACGGCGTGGCTTCTTGAAAAGGGAGAGTTGTCTAAATTGCATCAAAACTTGTGCCAAATTGCACCAATCTAGGCAATCTCAAAATGCAGTAGAATCATGACTCATGCTGAATGATAAACCTGTCGAATTTTAAGACTGTCTGTCTTAGTTTGCATCATGTAACTTTTAGACAGTTTTAGAAAATGTACCCCAGCATTCTTACTTTGCCATCAAGGGGGTACAAAAGGATGTTATCTTCAGTCCCCTGGAAACAGAAATATTCCTTTGGGCAGAGAACAATTCTTTCAGTCTCAACAGTAAATCTAAAGGGTTCAGAAAAGCAGACTTTCAAAGTCACCAAAGACGGATCAGGGAGAAGAGGAAACTTATATGGAGAAACTGTGGCTTCTCTTAGATAGACTCATTCAGCACAGAAAGAATGAGAAAGCAGAGAGCACTTACTATCTTCACCCCTAAGACAACACATCAGCAAGTAGACACATTGTCTAAACCTTGGATGTGGACTTAGCATATCCCTTCCCTTCATTTTCTATGATTCCATCAGTAATCAGGAAGATCCAAGAAGAATGAACCAACATGGGGGCCAAGCCTGAGTATGGCGCTGAGTGGATGTGATTGCATGGCGCTCCACGATGCCCTTCAGCCTGGCGCCATTATTAGTATCACAGAATCCCTGAACTTGCCTACCCGATAGTGAAGAAAAGTAATAAGCTGGAAGGATGCCATCGAAGCCACAGCAGGGGTCTCCTGTGAGCAGTCTACACAGATCTGGACGTGGGGATCACTACATCATGGCGGATCGCATAGATAATCAACACCATGCCTGCAGCCTGAGCCCGGGGACACTCTGCTACCCATATTGGGGACATCCAGGGCAGATGGATGATACTTCATCCCCTCCGATGAATAAAGTGGTAGAAAAACTGCCCTCATCACCTGACACTACAGCTGGGACCTAAAATCCCATCTCTCTGCCGTACAGGCAACATACAGGGCAGAAGTACAGTCCCTCACTAATAACCTGTCTCCGTTAACAAACAGTGCAGCGCCATGAGGATGAGCTATCTAATACTCATACACAGCAGCAAGCATTAGAACAGCACTCAGCAAATCCATATGCTTTTTAATATTGCTGAGGACCATGAAAATAAAAACCTACACATGTGGAGCATCCCGAATCTATGACCACTGCGTGTCTCCTGGGCACTCTGCAGTGCCTGTTGTATTCCATGCTGTGGGTCGAAGAGGATGCTGACCTGGAGATTGATCGAGCACAGTGTACTTTGGGACCACACAACGCAGACCTGGATGAACCACGGGATGTCTTGTGTCAGCTCCATTACTTCATGAAGGCACTGAGGTTCAACTGCTAACCGATCTTTCAAAAATGACATTGGATAAAACAAAAGCTTTGTGCCCACTTTTGGAAGTTCTACCAATACCATACTACTGGAGTCGCCTCTTCCAAATACAAGTACTCAAGGATGGTTCACTGCACTGCGTGTGGGATCCTAGTGATATCTCAATGGTCCTTCATTCCATCGTTGCCACAGAAGGCCCGGCAGTGTTGCCGTTCCCCTGATCTACCAAGAGAGCATGGGGACCATCTTCATGGAGGGCCTGCTCCAGACGAGTGACACTGTGAACGTTGTGGGTATGGCTCGCCGATCTCCATGCTGTCATCCTTGGTGGTGGCCATCTGTATTGGCCTGGATGTCCTGCGGCCGTTTTGTTTTCAGTGAGTTTCTTCTGGTTATGCGGCAGACTTTGTGATGGACTGTATTATGAGTTTGGATTTCTCCCAGCAGTCGTGGTTATACTGGATCTGTGTCTCATTGGTGATCTTTACTTTCCCCTCCTTATTTTCCTGGCTGTATCATGCTATATGAATAGTGGCGCTATGTACTGCTAGATGATCGTTTCTCGTCTTCTCCATGATTTCTTTATTTGTACAATTTTCTTTCTGTTTCTCTAAGATAGTTGATCTACGTAGCCGTCTCACTTGTCTTTAGTGGGCTGGACATGTGTTCCTTATTTCTATGGTAATAGGCATATCCCGCTGGTCATGCTGCCCTTGTGTAGTGGCGTACGGGCTCGGGGGGGGGGGGGGGGGGGGCGTGTTTTTGTATGGTTTGTTAGTTGCCTTCCTTTTGCATATATTTTCTATGATCCCAGATTTTAGCCTCATACATTTTATATTGTTATAATGGGTTTGTTCATGTTTTATATATTTTTCAGGTTATTTTTAAACATATGCATAATCCAATATATATTGCGCATTGGCTGGATGGGAAACATTTGCTCGCGCTATTCTCTTTCCTAACTCCTTTTAACCCTTTGTGTCGCCGCAGCTTTTCCTTTCTCTTTACTACTTCGTCTCTGTATATTCCTTACCCTTTTTCTCCTTCCTTCTCTTTCATTATGGCTCAGCTGAAGATCTGTTCTGTCACTGCTCATAGTCGTAGAAGTGGTGGCACTGTTGGGTAGTATTAGAGGGATCCTAATACGCTAGACACAATCATGGCAGACACTGGCATGACTATTTGCCAGTTAAAAGAAGCTGTACTTGATAGACGAAAATGGCGAGAGTTGATCCATAGGGTGACCCAGAGTCGGCAACGACTAAAGGGTTAGCCATCATCATCAATAGGTACCCAACACTATAAACCAGCGCTGTATTTGGATGATCCGTTATTGTACATCACTGACCCTATACTGTCTTGAGAGAGTTTGAGCGCTTTGGCCATGTTTAGAATTTCAAGATCCACTATTCAAAGTCAGAAATCCTAATTATTTAATTACAAAAGGATTTGGTAAATTATCCTGCTGGCGCCTTTTCCTTTAAGTAGCAAAGATCCTCACTTAAATATCTTGGCATATAGATCACGACCGCCATATCAGTTTTATATGAGCTACACTGTATCTCCATTCTTCAATGTACACTGAAGGACTTGTTAGCTTGGAACTCCAGATGGTTGGCGTGATTTGGTGGGATTAATGCCATTTAAGATGGATGTTCTGCCATACTTTTCATGTATTTCAGACTTTGCTGACAACCTGAGATGGCTTTCTAAAATATGAGTGGGTATGACGTCCTTCTTAATCTGGAATAGGCAGTACAGTATCGTCTTGGCTCAGATGCTGGGGGTGTCCCCTCCATGACACAACTCGAGAGTTCTTGCCCGGGGAGTGTCCCGTCTTGGTTCTCTTATTTGCAATTCAAATCCTATATTGGTGACCATTCTGGGATTCTCCAGGCTAAAACTCCTTATGAGATTTTCTTATTAAAGTCGGCTCCTCCATCCTGCTTATTGTCTTCAGTGTGTAGCCCATTGAGTAAATCCTCCTCTCCTTCACAATTGGCTTTCACTAGGCCATAGGAAAAGGAGCTTGATGGGCAAATTTCTGTGGATGATTGGCAAAAAGCATCAATTTTCTTCCATAAATTACAACATACTATTGGTGGTCTTTGTCTGTTATCCTCTATGCAGTACCACTGGGGCACTGCAAATACAACATTCTATCTGAAAATCATTCCTCAAAATCTGCATTCCAAAAGCCAAATAGCACTCCTTCTCTTCTGACCTCTGCCATGTGCCCAATTAGCAGTGCGTGTGGGAGAAGCGACCCCACAGTGAAGAGAATAGGGGGACACTAGACCCCCTCGGGATTGGTGGACAAGTCACAGCTGAGACCACCACTGATCCTGAGAACACGGTTCCTGTGTGCTCATAACTGCGGGGTCGCTTCTCTCACCCGCAATGACCTCAGACTGAAAGGAGCGCTGGCTGAGTATGCCTGGTCTCTGCTCCATTCATTTCAGTGCGGCTGACACAATTTGCCAAACACTTGTACTCTGCTATCTCTGGCAGTCCCGTTAAAAGTCAATGGAGCAGATTATCCTCTATTCCCTGTAGGTAGGGAAAAACTTTAGATTTGTGGCCCTGGGGGATGTGGCTTCGGTATGGCGGTGAGAAGTTGTACTCTGGATCCATGCATTCCAAGAACCAGGGCCCTCGGACTGAGCTCGAGACGTCATCTGCAGGATGCATTTTTACAAACAGGAGAACATTCTTCGCAACACATGGATGCTGGGCATCGCTACTCATAATTGAGTAAAAATCACCATCCTCCTGGATGTCTCCAGGTTTACAAGCACAGGGTCATTAGACCTCTGCTGGATGTCCTTCTGTCGGCGAATGACACCTACCATTGGTGGCCATGCATTTGTTGTTCACTCTTCGCGGACCTGGAGGAAACATTTACCTTCTAGGAGACACCGGTAGTCCTGGTCCCCAACTGGACTATCCTCCAAGTTCAATAATCTCCTGGCGAAGGCCCCCCCACAAGTATCAGCGCCGTCTGCATTAGATCCTTTCCGAAGTATAGTGCAGGGACTTTATTGCTTCTTTCCTTGTCCTCCATTTCAAGATTGCGTACCCTAGTTGTCTAGTATTTATTGTTATGACCGTGACGCGACCCTGTAGTGTTATGTTATTGTAAGTAATGGAACTGTACTGTTCGATCTCCCTGGACTCTCTTAGGTGTTTCCATCCTTCTTGCCCTCTATCTTGTGGGTGCACCTTAAGACCCAACAGTGTGACGTTGGTAGATACTTACTTGTGAAGGGTAGACTTGCCATTGTCATGACTACTCGGGCCTCTTTTTATCTTCCGAACTCCAGTCTATCTGTCTTTTTGGAAAAGGCCTTGGCAGACCTGAAGGCGTTTAAGGAGAGTACCCGGATACTAGGTAGTAACATGAATGTTTCACTTGACACCTTTGTTGATTTCTCAAAGGGGGCCACTAGCCTGCAAGTTTCCACCCACCGTAGAATCCATGGAACCTTATATGAACACCGTTTGGTGGATGCATAGAGGATCCTCTGTCCAACTGTTAAGGATTATACCTTTTTTTTCTGCTCCCTTTAATTCCTACTCCTGGATATATTTCCTCCTTCACCACTCTGCTATACCTGATTTCCACTGCAAAAATAGAGTTGTCTCTCAAGTCAAAAAAGAGAAAAGCACTCAACTTAGGGGCTCCTGGGCCATATTCAGACCTTAGAGGCGACTCGTAAATCCACCATAGATGCAGCAATAGATGTGGAGTTAGCTCAGCTATGGGATCGCGTACATTCTCACTGTCTCTCGAATGCTAAGGTGGCTCTTTCTAAATGCAGATGACACCTCTTTGAGTGCCAGGATAAACCTAGTTGTACCTTAGCTTGGGTGCTGCGGAAAACACAGGCATATACCTACATTCCCCTTATATCTTCTCCTGCGGGCCACCCTCTTAATCTACCAAGCAGAAGCACTTCACATACAAACCTATCTTCAAAATTTGGGGCTGGATCGCTTCTCGAGGGAAGCATTTAATTCTATGGAAACACGTATTTTACACGAAGAATTGGCTTTGGCCTCGAAGGAATCTCCAACGAGTAAAGCTGGTCCAGATGATCTTTGTTTTTCTGAAACCTTTTTCCTCATTTGCTTCAAGCTTTTAATTCCCTCACTTCCGGAGGTTCTCTTCTAAGGGACACATTGAGGGCACACATCACTGTTATACCAAAAGAGGGGAAGGATCCTTCCCTTTGCCAGAGCCATTGCCTGATTTCCCTATGGAATGTGAATCTCAAGCTTTTCACAAAAACCTTTGCCAACAGACTCTCTTTCACAGTGTTATCCACCCAGACCACGTGGGTCTCAAGCCATCACACGAAGCTCGTGATAGTACCACTAGAGCCATCAACATAATCTTGCATGCCCACAGAAATGCCCTGCTAATATGTCTACTGTCCACGGACAAGGCCAAGGCATTGGATAGGGTTTACTGGGATTTAGTGTTTTGAGATTCTTCAGCATATCTGATTGGGGCCAACATGATGCAGTGGATTTTAAGCCTATACTCCTCGCCCTCTGCATGAGTGAAGGCAAATGGCCACTTTTTTGCCTTGTTTACCATTTTGAATTGTACGCAGCAGCAGTGCCCTCTCTCATGCCTTATCTTTATCTTGTGCTTGGAACTATTTCTTTATCATCTTCACTCCAATGTGGACATCATGGCGGTCCGAGTTGGCAGGACGATGCATAAAGGTGCGACCTATCTGTACAATTTATCATTTTTTTCTCTCAACTCCGTGCATATCTTTGTCGAACCTGATAACCGAACTCCACCATTATGCTCAAATATCCAATTTTAAGATAAATGAAGTCTTGTCATAGGAGAACTCATGGGCTCCTGTACGTTTCAGTGGTCCAGGGATCACATAAGATACCTGGTTATTCATTTCACCTCGGACATCATGGATCTCTGTGCTGCAAACTACCTGACTCTCCTACCCAGTGTCAGAAATGATCTGGACACCTGAGAAAACTGGTTCGCTAGGTGTTCTATACTTAAAATGAATATTCTACCCCGGATCCTTTCCTTTACTTTTAGCAAGCTCTGCCTATCTCTATTCCTCACTTGCTCTCACTTTTAACCAACTTGTATTGCGCGCTTGACATTACTCCGGCCCAAATTAGAGGGTGGCCTCGGCCTTCCTGATTTTGTAGCTTATCATCAGGCTTCCCGTCTGGTACAGGTCGTTGACTGGCACAGGCATGAAGAAATTAAACAGTGAGTCTCCCTGGAGCAAATGTTCCTTCACATACCGTTAACTATATTGCCCTGGCTTCCTATTGAAGCTCGTTCCCATCCTACTATTGGCCGAAGGTTGCAGGTGATCTTGCGAGTGTTTGCTAGTCCTAGCATTTCTCCTTCCCCAACCTTGCTTTTCCACCTAGTCTAGAAGGGGAAACCTTTCGACAGTGGTTGGCTAATCGTAGATACTGTGCACATCATTTCCTTCAGGGTGGAGCTTTAATATTTTCTATGCTATCAGAAGTTGTAGACCATGCCCCCTGGTTGCAGTGGCAAATTCTTCAACTTCGACACTTTCTCTCATCCCTCCTTCACCCGACAGGCATTAACCACTTATTTACCCACTTTGAACAACTTTGTAATACTGAGGGTGGTGTTCATCACACTCTGTTGCAAATCTACAACCTCATCATCACCTAACCGAGTTCTCTTAGCCCCCCATACCTACTGAAGTGGGAAAGAGACCTTGACGTGTGCTTTACAGCCGAGCAAAAAAAATGAGCTTTTTGTCTTGCACATAAATCCTCTGTATCCAGTAGGTTACAAGAAATGGAATTTAAAATCCTTTCCAGGAGGTATAGGGTGTCCTGAATATTCTCCTGCCTTTCATATCAACATTGTGTTGGAGGCGTGGAAGAGAGCCAGGTACCATGCTGCACATATTGTGGGGTCGTCCAATATTGGCGTTTAGCCAGCTACCCGTGTCTGCCGCCCTCTTGCTTTTCCGGGCAGATGCGGGCATTGCTCTGCTCCTCCTACGTGAATGGGCATGTAGCTGTGTACTTTCCATCAGCACTGTAGGAATTAATCCTCCCCAGTGCTCTCAGCCCAGCTGCAGGGTAATAGGCTATTACCCTCCTATTTAGCTGAGCTGGGGATCCTCCTCTTTGCCTGAGCATTGGTGTGAGTTTGTCTCAATCACCTTGCAAAGATCTTCTGCTTCTGACTCCTATGTCTGCCTGATTTTGGGACTTAATATCTAGATTACAATTGTACTCTGGCTGCCCTGACATTGGACTGGATTTTGATTGTAGTTCAGATTGTTTCACGTTGCGTCGCACCAGTGTGTCTGGCTCCCATGGGTCAGCTGCCAACTACATTGGCACTACTCCAGGAGGTAGCGACCTGCTCGGTTTCCCGCAATGAAGTCCAGATCCCTTTACAGGGGTTAGAGGGTGAAAACTAAGGAACTGTCAGGAACTAAAGGGAACGCCCTTAGGATTACGCCCAAAGCCAAACCAGTTAGTTGGCACAGTGGGTCCACTTTCCCCTTAAGAGGATAAATTTGTGAAAACCTGGTTTTATTGTATGGAGTTTCAAGAATCACCGGAATATAGCACTTTGCCGACCATCTGACTCCCTTGACCCTTTGGGGTCACTTGGACCTTGAATTTTCATTATGTTCTTAAAGCATGATCAGCCCTTTCTCTTGTTTTATCCTTCGCCTACCTTCCCTTTCATCCCACTCACCCTTTTTTTTAGTCTTCTTTTGTCGTGTCTTGTTGCTTTTTTTGGTAGGTGGCAGAGTTATTTGTCGCGCAGTCTTAGAGCAGTTACCGATGACGCATTCTGCCCTGGTTGGGTTTTTTCTTTCATCTTTGTCAATTTATTTGTTGCCAGTTTTGTGGATTTAGTCTGACTACAAACTCTCTCTAACAACTGACTTTGGTTCTGGTGGGTACTAAGTGCTGGGGCTATAGTAGCACTTACATCTCAAACCGTTGTTGCTGTGCTCAGTCCTGAAGAGCAGTTTCTCGGTACCCATTATTGTAGGAAGCCACATTTATTATATGTCCCTGTATAGACCCTTCCATATGCACATTTTAAGTCTGTGACATCCGTATAATCTCCAAACTATTTTTTTCGATAGGTGGGCGATGTGAAGACAAGTATGCCAACACCGGTCTTTCTATTAACAGTCCTTGCATCACCCGAAATAATTTTTTTGCAGTGTGCGCTGTATGTACATTGCCTTCAGACCGTCCGATGGAGCTGCAATCGCTGCTACTAATCCAAGCTCTCTCCCGTTCACCCTGTACAAAGCCCGCTGAAGCACCACCCTTTTCCAAATGATTGATGTCTCAGCTCAAGTTCGAAAGGGCTAGAGACCTTAATCAGTTGGCATGGGGCAGGTTTGGGCACAAAGTATGGGCACGCTTGTCTTCATATCCCCCATCTAAGGATACAATTGGTTCAGAGGCTAAATTGAATGTGCCAAGCTTTCTGGCGGAGCTTACATCTTCAGTCCAGGGATCATACTTGATGTGTCTCATAGGCTTCACATATTCTTGTTCTATTACTAGTATGCATGCAGTGTTTACAGAGGTCATCTTCAATTGTCTACTGAAATCTTTAGTAAAAGTGCACTAAATTCAGACGGAACTTTTTTCTTGTCTTTTGGATTTCCAGGAAATGATCATAGATGGACTTCAGGCTGATACCAGTTATTCAATCACTGTTGCTGCATACACCATGAAAGGGGATGGAGCACGTTGTAAACCAAAGGTTATAACTACACAGAGCGCAGGTGAGTCATTATACAGTATGAACAAAGGGCATTAGAGAGGAGCGAGTATACTCGCTAAGGCTAACTACTCGAGCGAGTAGTGCCTTAGCCGAGTATACTCCCGCTCGTCTGTAAAGATTCGGCTGCCGGCGCGGGTGACAGGTGAGTTGCAGGGGGGAGAGAGGGAGAGAGAGATCTCCCCTCCATTCATCCCCACTCTCCCCCGCCGGCCCCCCGAATCTTTAGAGACGAGCGGGAGGATATTCGGCTAAGGCACTACTCGCTCGAGCAGTTAGCCTTAGTGAGTATACTCGCTCATCTCTAAAGAGCATCCTACACAGACTGCCTGGTAACTTACCCAGAGACCCGACATCTGTCTATATGGCCCAATTAGTGTGTTACCTAAATAGGTTATATATTTGAATTTTTAAGTTCCATTTATTCCGTTGTCTAAAATGCATGTGTATTTTGTAGCATTAAAGGGGTTTTTCCACCAAAATCACTTATCACCTATCCATAGGATCCGACCGCTGGAACCAACAATGATCATGAAGACTGGGCAACCCTATTAAGTGGAGCTGCAGTATGCATGCCTGACCACAGTTCCATTCACTCCTCTGGGACTAAGTCCGGAAGCAAATGACCATTTTTCAGCCTCGCCTCTACGTGTTTAATATGGACGTGCGTCTTGGCCTGATTGTAGGTCGCCTGATCTGAACTCTGCGCACCATATAGCAGACCCATGGTCAGGTGGATTGCACATTCGTATTACGGGTGCAAAAACACGGTTACGATACGGTTGTGTTCCTGCCTAACAGAGAGAGCCTAGTAATGCACTCAGCTATCTCCATAAACCGTGAATGGAGTTGTGGTCACACATGTGGGACTCAGGGTGTGGCATGCCAGTGAGCCAGTGGTCATATCCCCAGCGGTCATACAATTATCGCCTATCCCTGAGCTCTTCATACTACTGCCAATGTTTTTCTAGGATATTATATGATTGTGTACTTTCGTTTGAGAGGAGTGTGGCTGAAACACTTGAACTCAATAATTCGGAACGGATGTCCAAATCCTTCTGTTCATATAGTTTAAATGTAATAATCTGTAATAGACAGCTGAATATCATTTTTTTAAAGGGATTGTCCCAATAACACAACCTCTCTTCATATGCCCCATTAGGACATATGAGCAAGGTCCCTGCGGCTTCCTCTGTGGGGAGCAGGATCCATTATGATCAGCATCTTGCCCCCCAGCGCTGCATGTGGAAATCTAATGTCTCCAATGGGACAACCCCTTTAAGCACCTACGTACCACCATTGTCTGATATTACATACTAATAGTTTGCCATACTTTATGAAAGCCACTTGAAGAGACTCCGAGGTAATTGGAAAAAGGTCCCCAAGAGGCCACTTTACAATTTTTGGAGAGAAGTAACAAAAGTATTGATAGGTATCTTGAGTTATGTTTTCCTTTAACCCCTTTCCAGCCGCATCATGTAAATATGCATCATGCGATCACAAAGGGTGCATGGAGCTAGCTCGGAGCCAGCTCCGCTCTATACCCAGTGGCTACCAGCCGTTTTTGAAACTGCCGCACTTGGAGATGGCTCCAATCGTAGCAGTTAACTACATAGATACTGTGGTCAAAATCCACTGGCTCATCAATTCCCCCGTGGACAGACATGCAGGATGCCAATATGGGTAGAATGGCAGCCCGAGCCTAGTGAAAGCTCCCAGGTCTGCCATGCCTGGATGTCTATTAAGCCCTGCCTGCATCTCGGACAATAGTGACGGAAAGCAAGTGGTGTTTATTTTCTAAAAGGAGCAAAACATAAAAAAAAAAAACTATATAAATTTGGTATTGCTGTAACTACACTGTCCCACAGAACAAAGTTCACCTTATTTTTATTGCGCGGTATTTTTACTACATCATGTACGCCGTAAAAATGTAACCCTCCAAAAATGGCACAATGGCTTTTTTTTTTTTTTTTTTTTTTATTTCACCCCACTTAAAACTTTTCTAGATGTTTTTAAGTATATTATATGATACATTAAATGGTACCATTAAATTAATGCAACTAATCTTGCAAAAAACAAACCCTCATGCAGCTTAAGTTGGGGGGGAAAGAAAAAAGTTATGGCTCTTGGAAGGCAGGAATGAAAAAAGAAAAAGGTAAAAATCAAAACTCTGGTTCTGAAGGGGTTAAAGCTTGATGCTTTTCCAAAAATGTTCATAAGGGAGATGGAATAATACCTCCACAGTGCCACCTATTGGAAGGCAGCATTCCTTCAAGCCCAAGTTAGACTCTTTATACAAGCCTTGTAACCTTAATTCCCAGTCATTGTTACAAGTCTTGTATAAAGAGTTTATCTTTGAATTGAAGGAATGCTGCCTTCCAATAGGTGGCACTGTGGATGTAGTATTCCATCTCCCTTATTTGCATATTACCCAGAGGAGCATGCATTGCCTTTTGAGTCTCCTCACTCACCGTCTAGAAGCTCTCCCTAAGGAGAAAAGGTAGCGTTTCTGACCTCCAAACAAGTTTTGCCTTTTTTTTTTTTCTTAAGTGTATTTCCAGTTTTCATAAATCAATAATACAAGTGAATGTAATAAACCTTGTCGTATATCTTTAGACATATCTGCCCCCCCCCACCCCCCAACTCCTTAAAGAGGACCTATCAAATCTCCTGCCATGTCTGTTAGTAAACACTTGTATTCCCCACCAAATTACAAATATATATAGAAATGATTTGTACAGCATAGAATGTTAGCAATGCTACATAAATCAGCGTAAACCGGGGATGTAATAAACCTGTTACTAATAGTGATACTTTAAGCAGAAGACACCTAAAATCATTAATCTAGCGCCTCCTCAGGCCACTCCCACACAGTGTCGGCAAAGCGCTGCGATTTTTACTGCCGTTTTCGGACGCAGGTTACTGCGTCTGACAGCCGTTTTTAGCGCATCCCATCCTTGTGATGAGGTGCGTTAAAAAGCGCAAAACACAGCAAAATGGTGCAGAACGCACTCAAAAATCACAGCGTTTTCTAGTAGGTCTGTGAGGCCCCATTGAAATCAATGGGAGTGTTATACCGCGAGTACCAAGGCATTCAAAACGCTACGATACGCGCGGAAAAAAGTGCATGTGTGAGAGTGGCCTGAGGCCGGTTTCACGCTCGCACAATGTGAGAGTGAGTGACAACGCAGGATTATGAAACCTATGCTTTTCAATGGTTTCCTTCACATTTGTGATGTTTTTACTCCGGTAATGTGGAGTGGAAAAAAACCGCGGCTTGTCCGATCTTTCTGCGTTTTGCTTTCTTTTAATCTCCGATGTTTCCCTAAGGAGCCTCCTATTTATCGCATCGGAAAGCGCAGACTTGCGATTTTCGTACGATGTGTTTTTAACATTACAAAGTCTTATTGACTTTTGTGCTACAAAGTAGTAGCAAAATTGCGCGCACAAATCACAGGCGTGGGCACAAGCACTGACGCTCAGGAATTGCGAGAAAAAGACGCAATTTTCCTATAGCAAAATCGCGATCGCCAGTGGGGAGGAGCTCTTAGAAAAAAAATGTGTCTTTTGCAGCAAATAATCGGTAACCACCGTTCTTGAGTCATTTCTCCCACATGCTGTACAACACACCACAAGGCACGGCATTAAAGGGGACCTGTCACCATGAAAACGCTGTCGATGATGTTATAGAGCCGGAGGAGCTGAGCGGACGGATATATAGTTTATGGGGAAGGACTCAGTAGAACTTGTATTATATTCATTTACTTATACTAAGTTTTAGAGGTCCAGTGGGCGGAGCTATCGGTGATTGACAGCTATCTGTAGGCCAACGTAGACATGAAAGATCCGTCTATCAGGAATAGTTATATATAATATCAGTTATAGGTTAAGGCCCTCTATTTATCCCCAAGAGCATTGAGAAACTATACAGCAGGCGTGTTAGAGAAGAGCCAAGCTGAGACCGCTGTAAGGGGGTGTTATTGGTAAAGGGTTTAATGCCCTATCCGTGGCGGTCCTTGGTAGTATAGGGTTAGTGGCCACATCCCTGATGGTGGAAATAAGAGGTTAATTATAAAGTCTGTGGTGGGCTATGGTAACGAAGGAGATAACCGGTGGGTCTCCGGCGGGTTAGGTTCCTTCACACTGATATATTGGCCACAACTGCTGACGGACAGTGTAACAAGTCAGTCGTTGCTCATGTAGTCATTTATATGTTGTCTTTCATTTGTTTTCTGATCGCTGAACAATCATCGGGGAGCAAACTTATGTCTGATCGTTTAGATGTTCATTTGTGTGAAAAAGCCCATAAGCTCAGCCTTCTCAACCCCAGATGTTGGGATTCATTCCCTGCCCTTATCACAGGACAGGAGGAAGTTAGGACTTTGCATCTCTCAGTGATCAGGTAGAGGGCTCATTGGGTGCTCTGCCTGATCAGTATACTCAGACAACAGCTGCCTCCCCATAACATGCACTGGTGTGGGGGCTTCTGGTCTCAGTGTCAGGAGCTTGCCCTTGTCTTCTGCATTGAGCTAATCGTGAACTAAGGTCAGGAAGAGGAGGGTAAAGGAGAGACAGAACACGATACCACCACCATTATTGTATTGCCTGCATATTATGGAGCTACTGGGTGAGGAGGCCAGAAATCATGTGTCTCTTGGAATGGCCAAGTGCGTTGACGCTTGCCGTATGTCAGGATAGATTTCTACTTGAAGGAAATACCACTGGTTTTACAAATAGATTCCATCAAGATGCGATGCCTCAGTAATGCTCCAGAAGACTTCTACCAAAGCCAAACACCCCCCACCACCACCACCCCTGCACAACTGCAGCCAAATTTACCTAACAAGTGAATCAAAAACTTCCTGACCACGCATGGGGTATATACTCTAGCATAAGCCGACCTGAATATAAGCAGAGGCCCCTAATTTTACCACAAAAAACTGGGAAAACCTATAGAATTGAGTATAAGCCTAGGGTGGGAAATGCAGCAGCTACTGGTACTGCATACACAGTGTTACCGCATATGTATGGGAAGAACTAACGCAACACATGCAGTAACACAGTGCACTGCTGCCGCCGGCCCCATTGATAGCAGTGGGCTGCTGGCACCCCCGCAGTGATTTTCGGGAAGGGCTTTATATAAGCCCTTCCCTGAAAATCATCCCTAGTTGTAGTAAGAAAAATAAAAAAAATCTATACTTACCTCTCTGCCGCTGCTGGGGCTCAGGCCTGTCTAGCCGCTTGGGTCCCGTCACTGTAATGAAGTTCTTTCAGCATTCATTCAATGACGACTGAGCGCTGCCTGTGATTGGCTAAGTGCTCAGCCAATCAGACGCAGCCCTTTCAGCAGACGGGAATTTTAAATCCCCGCCTGCTGAAAGAACTTCATTACAGTAACGGGACCCAAGCGGCTGGACGCGCCTGAGCCCCGGCAGCGGCGGAGAGATAAGTATAGTTTTTTTTAAATTTTATTTTCACTTGAGTATAAGCCAGGGGCTTTAAAAAATGTGCTCAAAATTGTCGGCTTATACACGAGTATTTACGGTAGCTTTGATAAAACCGAATTGTTACACATTATACCTCTCAATGCCATTTGTAACAACCTAATGACCAGTGCGATACCGTAGTTTAGGTGCTGCCATACATATCCCTGACGGAGAACATAAGACTGCTTTGGGCTCAGCGAGCTTCCTACGGCCATGTCTGCACTGCTGGTTTTGGTGCAGACTCTGCGCCTCGTTATCTGAATGGGAATCTGCATCTTCATGCTGTGAATGCAGTGGATACGGATCCAACACTACCCCTGCTTGGGATGGACTCTGTCTAGTTAGTGGATGGACCTTAATGTATTGCTTCATTCGTTTACTGGGGTGATTTGTGTGTACCCTCCACTTCCCTGATACTGCGTGCCATCTATATATATAAAGCTGAAAGCCCTCACTGACTGACTCACTGACTGACTGACTCGCCAAAAGTTCTCCAACTTCCCGATGTCGTAGAAACATGAATTTTGGCACAAGCATTGATTATCTCCAAAATAGGAAAAGTTAATGGGTCCCAACTCGATTATTCAATTCTAGCGCAAAAGAATTGGCGTCAAAATTTTACGTACATGATCTAAATCACTCACTTCCCGGTGTCATAGAAACGTGAAATTTGGCAGGAGCATTGATTATGTCATAAATAGGAAAAGCTAATGGGTCCCAACTCCATTATTCAATTCTATGCGCAAAAGAATTAGCATCCAAATTTTACGTACGGAATCTAATTTTCTCACATTCCGGTGTCATAGAAACGGGAAATTTGGCACGAGCATTGATTATGTCATAAATAGGAAAAGCTAATGGGTCCCAACTCGATTATTCAATTCTATGCGCAAAAGATTTAGCGTCCAAATTTTACGTGCGTAATGTCATTTTCTCACTTTCCGGTGTCATAGAAACGGGAAATTTGGCACGAGCATTGATTATGTCATAAATAGGAAAAGCTAATGGGTCCCAACTCCATTATTCAATTTTATGCGCAAAAGAATTAGCGTCCAAATTTTACGTGCGGAATGTAATTTTCTCACTTTCCGGTGTCATAGAAACGGGAAATTTGGCACGAGCATTGATTAAGTCATAAATAAGAAAAGCTAATGGGTCCCAACTCCATTATTCAATTCTATGCGCAAAAGAATTAGCATCCAAATTTTACGTACATAATCTAAATCTCTCACTTCCCAATGTCATAGAAACATGAAATTTGGCACGAGCATTGATTGTGTCATAAATATGAAAAGTTAATGGGTCCCAACTCGATTATTCAATTCTAAGTGCCAAAGAATTAGTGTCCAAATTTTATGTATGTAATCTAATTCTCTCACTTCCTGATGTCATTTTATATAAAGGAAGAGTTGCATGGTTACCTCCACGTGGTGTTTTCTGGGTAACGCAGAGAACTATGCAAAATGGTGAACATATCTTTTTCCTCAGTATCTCTAAAGTAACCACGACTTCATAAGATTTTCCCTGTGAACACCAGATAAACACCAGTACCAAATTAACTCGGGCGAAGCCAGGTATAACAGCTAGTATATACATATACCTCACCTGACCCTATCTCCTAATGTCTGCTTTGGAGATTTATAGGCCTCTACATCCTGTTGAGATCTCGTTTTTTTTCTTTTTCACTAAAAAGTTTTAAAGCCTGATAATAAACAGAAATGTAACTACCAGCAGGACTGAGCCGTTTAATGTGAAAGCAACCGTACCTGTTAGGGTTCATTCGCACTTAAGGCCTCATGCCCACGGCCGGGTCGCGAATCGTGCAGCGGGATGCGACCCGTGCCCCGACATTGACCTCATACTTACCCGTCCGGCGTTTTCTCCCTCCACTCTGCGATTTGCCGGCTGGCGCACAGTTACACATGCGCAGAGTGGAGCTGGCGCGTCAGAGCGCGTGAAATAGGACATTCTGCGATTTAAATACTGCGCAAGTTTTCAGGCGGTCAAATTGCGGTTGACAGCATAGGAATGCATAAAGTAATGCAATCCTATGACCGCATGCCACAGCGGAAATTCTGCAGGAAATCCCGCCACGGAATTTCCGTCTGTGGGCATTGGGCTTTAAGGGGTATTCCAGCGATTCTGAGTGACAGCTATATGCTTCATAAGGAGAAAACATGTATTTTTGCAATATTATAACTTTTCTTCAAAGCTGCAGAGATCTGGCGTTACCTGCCCCCCCACCCCCACCCCATTCCTGCTTAGTTCTCCATTGGTATCCGGTGGCTACGACCTGAGCGCTCCGCTGTTTCACTGGTCAGGCATGCTCAGCGCCTTCACATTCTGTATTGATGACACTTTGTACAGTTGTTGATGCTCACTTATCAGTATCTGGCTGTGGAGAGATGTATTGTGGGAGATGTAGTTCTTGCACTTCCCAGCACCCATTTTTAAATTACAATGGGAAAATCTGAAGCCGGCTGGAAGGTGGCGGAGCGGAGGGCGGCACAAAGCACACTGGACTTCAGTTTGATGACTTAGTTTGGAATAGTGGCAATACATTGAAGTTTTGAAAATGTTGCCCATCCTCCGGAGTTCACCTTTACGTTAGGGCGTTCCCTGAGAATTCTGTGTCTCTTTTCCATTTTTGCAGCAGAGAAACGGAATTAAAATAAACGTTTCCTTTTTTTTTTTTTTCTAATCACTGATTTCAATGGATTAAAAAAAAAAACAAAAAAAAAAAACTAAGAAAATAAAGCTTCTGGTTTGCTTTCTGTTTTTGAAAACTCATTGAAATTAAGGGAAAGAAAAGGGCCGCTGTGTTAATTGAATGGAGAGGGGCGGGGGAACAAGAGGAGAGAAATCTCCTGCAGCCGCCTGGCTGTGAAGCATTGATGCCCGCTCCTGCTGCAGCAGCACGTGAGCAGGTACTAGCGGGGACAAGTGTCGGGCATCGTTTGCCCGACAGTCATCCCGTCAAAATGGGGCTTTAGGTGCGAACGCAGCCTCAGCCGTAGGAATAACTTAATAACAATTAATTAATGCAGCCGCCTTGTCTGAGTTTTACTGCCGGCCATTTGAATCCCTCTACGGCCACGGTCTTCAGAGAACGGCATTTACTATGGGTTCTGCATGTCCCACAAGAGCCCGCTCTCTCCTCCTCACAGCCCAGCTGGAAAGTCCCTCACCGTATGCTTCTCGGAGCTACATTGTGTTCTTCCAAGTCCGGCCGTTCAGAGGCAGACATCTGAAGAATTATATATATATACTCCTTCAGCTGTATGCCATTGCTCCCTGTGTCTGCATGCCATAAATAAGCAGTGCAGCTTGTTAGAAGGAGCCCCAATACACAGAGCGGCCCAGCAGTCAGGAGGCTTGGACTGATGCCATCATTCATATTGTCTGTTCAGAGGGTTCGCAGCCAACGTTCCATCAGCCTGAAGCTGAGCGTTCTTCTGGGGACGGCCTCATCCTCTTCTTAACTCTACGGTTTTTTCACACGATTGTCAATGGGACTTTCTAATGTTAAAAACGCATCGCGCAAAAATCACAGAAACGCCAACTTGTGACGTGTTCTTTACATTGGAAGGTCCCATTGACAACCACGTTAACAAAACACAAGTGTGCAGGGGCCCTCAACGAAACCTTATTTTTTCCCTCATTGCGGCTGTATGTACACAGGTGATTTACACGCTTGATTTCTGTGTGTTGCGAGATGCGCGGGAACAGAAGCCGTTCCTTTAAATCGGTGTGCCTGCATTGGGGGTTATTCTCTTGCTGAGAGATAGAAAAATGCAGCAAGTCCTATTTATGTGCGATTCTGTTAAGGAATTGTACATGATTTCCTATGGGAGCAAACATGGCGCTGCACTCTTGTGTACATGGGATTTTCATGCAAGTGCGGTGCAGTTTACAATGGAAACAACATACAGTTTTCATGCGTGTGAAAAATGTGCACGGAAAGCGCAAAACTCACAAAACTCATCACACTCACAGGAAGAATTGCAGGTTTACAAGTCTCACTTGCCCGTGTAACTAGGGCCGTAGGCAGTTATTGGGAACTAGGGAACAAGTACTGTCCATCCTGGCAGAAGCCTGCCCTGCAGATCTGGATGCCATTCAGAGCTAGTAAGGTGGCGGCCATCTTTTCCTTCTATGATTATCCCCTAGAGAAAACAAACATTTCTGGATAAATAAAGGTTTTTATATTTTTAGCATCACATATTAATTTTTTTGTATATATTTTATTTTTGGTGCATTTTTTGACAACCCCTTTAAGGCCATCTTTACAGAACACTTCTCCACCAAAACCTTCAAAATGTAGTTTTTGGGGTTTTTTTCCTACTGTCCTCCAGATAATTCAGCAATGAGATAAGGCAGCGGTCACGGCCGGACGCCTCCTCAGCCGATTCTGTTATGTAGGGAAGAAGGGTAGATTTTCCTGGGTAACCAAATGAAGCGCACATGTAATGTCATGTATTTCACTGTGTTTTTATTTTTTTTAATTTTTTTTTTGCTGCAATAATTTTCCTTTTTACCATTTTTGTTAAAACAAAGTTTAAATAGATGAACGATAGAAAGGAAGGCTTCATGCTTTTCACTTGTCGAATCCACTCTGTGCCCTGCAGTTAATGGGACAGATTTATGTCAAATCTGCCCTCCTTGCCCAGAGAAACCAATTACAGCCCCCCCCCCCCTCCACGCTATTATTTTGTATTCTACTCTTGAAAATGAAAGCTGCTCTGTGATTGGTTACTATGGGCAAGAAACTCCGTTTTCTTTGTGAGTTGCCCTAAATCTGCCCCTTGCCTGCAGGACACAGAGCGTTGTCACAGTGCTGGTCATGTGACCTGGAAGGCAGCAGAAGAGTGCAGAATACACAGCCTGGAGGGGGCGCCCTACAGAACTGGATTCTTCACAGCAGAGATCAGTGATCCTGCAATGGAGTTCTCAAATAAAAAAAGCACAGAGTGCTTCTTTAAAAAATACTTCTGCCCCGTGTGAACACATGTAGCTGACTAGATGATGGACTACTGATCAGTAATAAGGCTGCCATAGAGGTGCGGGTTCTGTACTGTACTTACTTATGTCTACGTTTCATATGGGGGCATACAGAGGGGTTTTTTGGTGTGGACTCTATATGAATTCGGCAACAAAAAAGTCACATTCAACCGATCCCTTTTTCATTGCTCTTAGGAGAGAATATTTCCTAACATGGGGCCCCCAACAGCGGGCTCTGAGGTTGGCTTGAGCCCCTAAAGAGGTTCTCCTACTAAAGACATTTAGCAGCTATCCACAGCATTGCACCCAGATACAAGCCATATGATTGGAGCGGCGATGTGCATGCCTGATCAACACTCCATTTGCTACAATAAGGGAGATTAATGCACTCAGGTGTTTTCCTCAATCCCAAAGAAGTCATTGGAGCGGTGGCCTGTCATGTACACCGCGGCTCTGATCACATGGGGGATTTGGGTTGTGCCATTCTCTGCATCCGTGTGAGTCCCAGCGGTCGAACCCCAGTGATCAGACATTTATCGCCTATTCTGTAGATAGATGGTAAATGTCTTTAGTTGGAACACCCCCCCCCCCCCTTAAAAATTTAAATAAAATATCCACCATGTTGTACCCTCCATGCCAGCACTGTAGGCATGACCAACTGGAGGACCCCGACCATGTCAGCTGTTGATGCACATCAAACATTAAGTTTAGGTTTAGGGGTTTTTTGCTCTGTCTTCTCCAGGAGGGAAAGGGGTTGAGTGGATTTGGGCTTTAACTCTAAGAGGGGAATCTACAGCATGTGTAATAGATTGTGCCACAAGGGGGCGGCAGGACCTGCACGTCCTCCAGCCGTCATGTAGAGTGTCATCGGCCATTTACTTCTTGTGATGAATGCTTCTTCTCCCTAGGTTCTATGATGTAAGATTTCTTCTTTAATACTGGCAACCCAAATCTCCTTTGTAAAGTGCTTTATCCAGCCAAGCTCTTTGCCTCCCTAGACAACACTTGCACCCGAGGCTGGATGATCTGCAAACAAATGAGTATAGTCAGTTGAGGTAAGGTTTGCTAGAAGTTACACAACTCAGGTTGATCATTTTCTTTAACAAGCTGGGAATGTGGGAATGTTTCTGGGGATTTAGAGCCAGTAAGAAGGAACAACGTATCGAGTTCTGATCAGTCGCATGTTGATTATTTTTTGCTCAGTAAGCGCTACTTTTGTACTTGCAATAGAATCACGTCCAGAACTACCGTAGACCTTCAAACCCTTCTCTGAGAGTAGTTGTATGTGGTTGCAGATGTAGCTATTACAGCCAGTCTGAGTGACCTATACAATGTATACAGTTCTCTATATTTAATATCTATAGGATGTCATTAGATACAATGGGACATGAAGCTATTGGTGGGGAGGTTCGGTTTAGCTTGCCATCAGGGCTCTGGACATCCAAGCTATATTGCTGATGGCTACTACCCCCCAATGAAGGAAATCGGAAGGCTCGTGCATGCTAGTAGGTATAGTGCTCGGCCTTTATTAACCCAGAAGCCCAAAGCGTTTGCTTCGGTGAGGTCTTAAAGGGGTATTCCCATTTTAGGTCTTTATGGCAAATGTGAGCTAAATTCCTGATGGCTGTCCGTCCCACCTCTGGTGCCCTCATGGGGGACTCCGCTTCACCCACTTCTGTTTGCTGTCTTCTCACGGAGACATAATTGCATGTAGTCCTCTGCATTGATGTCTAGGAGAATTAAGTAAGAAGCACATGCTCTCTTCTTGACTTCCATAGCCATCCATAGACTAGCCTGGCAATAAACCTCTAAGATGGCGATACTTCTTTATTTACATGACAGCATGAACAATGATATTATTATGAAGGGCAGTCATGGTTGTAGACCTGATCCTGTAGCTTAATGTGAAACCAGGTGACCATTACCTGTAGTCAGAGGATCTCTGTTGTGCATGCAGCTCTAGCCTGAGTGATACAGTGCGCCATAGTGATACAATGCTCCTGCAAGGGATATTACTACATGGTGTCCATAGCCATTACAAAGCATGGAAATACTACATCTTATCATCATCTGAGATTCGTGTAAAGCTTGCATCTGTATTTTTCAAGTGTTCACCGTGCAGTAAAAAATACCAAATGTACAGTTTTTGTTCTACTCCTTTCAAAGAGAGTGTAAACTTTTTTTGTGTTTAAAAAAAAAAAAATGTAAAAAAAAAAATTGCTTTGTGTTTCCATATTCTCACACCCATAGGGCTTATTTACACGAGCATATATCGGCCGGCGTATTCACGGCCGCCCAATGTACGCTTCCATGTGAGCAGTCCCCCCTTCCCTCCCTCTCACCGACTCTCTGCTTCTCTCCTCCACTCTAGCATCTGCAATGGGAGGGGTGGAGCTAAGCTCTGCCCTGTCCCACCCACACCCATTGCAAACCGCTCGGAGGGGAGGGAAGACTGCTCAGATGGAAACGTCTATCAGCTGACCGTGAAAACGCCGGCCTATATACACTCGTGGGAATAAGCCCATAACTTTATTTTTCTGCTGACAGAGCTGTATGAGGGCTTGTTTTTTATGCAATGAACAGTAGTTTTTCTGACATGATTTTGTGATATATATGACTTTTTGATCAGTCTTTATTTCATTTTTGGTTGACAGCAAGTTAAGCGAAACGCAATTCTGCCATTGTGTATTTTTTACAGTGTTCACCATGTGAGATACATTTTAATAGTTTGTACATTTATGTCCGCAGCAGCACCAGTGTTAGTCTTTTTTTATTACTTAGATTTTATGTATATATATATAATTTTTTTTTAAGCTTTATTGTTTTTTTTTTTCACTCTTGCTTGTAGTCCCACAATGGACTTGAATGTTCACTCAATAGGTTTGCCTGTACAATACACTGCAGTACTTCTGTATTACAGAGTATTGCGCTTTTAACATTAGCATATTACACGCTACCTCTTGTAGGCTGTCATAGAGGTGCTATGATGAGCCCTGCAGGCATTTACTGGACTTTTGGCTACTATGACAACCAACTTTAGGGTTGACAGAGGGAGTCGCCTCAGTGTCTGACTGCTCAGTTGTAATGGGTAGTATTGACTGCAGCATCTTAGGGGTTAAACAGCTGGGATTGAAGTTTTCTGATCCCAGCTGCTTCCGCTGTATAACATTCATCAGCTGCCGCACATGAAGCAGGCTTGACTCATGAGCCCAGCGCCATACTTTCCCTGCACATATCTGCCTTATGGATTAAGTACTGAAACAGATAAATAGTAATTCTGCATATATTTTTGTAACTCTTAACAAAACTAAGTGAAAGTGATTTCCAGTATTATAAGAAGGTGTAAGAATGTGTTCCAGTAAAGTATGAAGACCATTTAATGCTAACAGACCAAAATGCAAATGTGTAATCAGATACAGCCTGAAGGTTTTATTCACACGAGCGTATATCAGTCGCGCTTTCACACCCGGCCAATATACGCTGCCCATGGGATGCATA
Source organism: Eleutherodactylus coqui (assembly GCF_035609145.1). Classification (NCBI taxonomy): domain Eukaryota; kingdom Metazoa; phylum Chordata; class Amphibia; order Anura; family Eleutherodactylidae; genus Eleutherodactylus; species Eleutherodactylus coqui. The sequence continues at coordinate 220,742,205 of NC_089843.1, forward strand.
GGTTTACAATGCATCAGTTCAGATGGGCGTATTCCCGCGGCGTAGAAGCGCCCGGCAGGCCAAGATAGCGCATCGGAGCACATTTTGGTTGGGCGCTTTTACGGCGGCCAGGAAAGATAGTTCAGGAATAGAGAAAAACGAGCATACTCGCTAAGGACAATTACTCGAGCGAGCATTGTCCTTAGTGAGTACCTGCCCGCTCGGGAAGAAAAGATTCGGCTGCCGGCGGCGAGCAGGGAGCGGTGGGGGGGAACGGAGGGGAAATCTCTCTCTCAGCCCTGCTCACTCCCGCAACCTCACCGCTCACTAGCGCCGGCAGCCGAATCTTTTCTTCCGAGCAGGCAGGTACTCGCGAAGGACAATACTCGCTCGAATAATTGCCCTTAGCGAGTATGCTCGCTCATCGCTATTCAGGAACTATCTTCCTAGCTGGAATACGGCGGCGACTCTCATAGACTCTTATGTGAGCTAATGGTAGCTGCCGGAGAAGGGAGGGGGCATAGAGTTTAGCAGCTTGTCTGCTAAACTTCCACCACCTTCTCTCCGCCCCTTGCCGGCTGTTAGCAATGGGAAGGGGCGGGTGTCAGTTGCTAAGCTCCTGCCCCATACCACCCCCTTCTATTGCTGGTAACCAACAAGGTGCAGAGATTGGGCGAGAGATTAGCACACTAGCCCCCGTCCCGCCCCCTTCCCTTGCTGAGAGCCAGCGAGGGGGCTGTCTCCCCCTGCCCGCCAGCAATCCGGGCTCAGCGTATATGCGCCGAACCCAGACCGTCTGAACGGGTGCACAAACAGCAGCTTTGTGCGCCCTTTAACGCGTTTTTTGGTCGCGCTGTAGCTGTGACACAGCCAATTGAAAATCGCTACGCTCGTGTGAATGAGCCCTAAAAGTGATTCTATATATACAGGAAAGTACAGCATGTCTTAACAGTTTGGTTGGACCTAGAATGGGATACATGCAGCAAAATCCACAACAGAAAATCTCCTTGGCCTTAAAGGTAACGCCATCCAACACTGCTAATGACTAATGACTAGACAGCTAATGTAAGAAAGCCAGAAGACAAACAGGTGTAACAGCACCCAACTCTTGTAGCCAATCACTGGCCTTAGTGGTCACATGTAGAGATGAGCGAGTATACTTGCTAAGGCATATTACTCGAGCGAGTAGTTCCTTAGCCGAGTATCTCCCTGCTCGTCTCTAAAGATTCGGGGGCCGGCGCGGGTGACAGGTGAGTTGCGGGGGGGAGAGAGGGAGAGAGAGATCTCCGTTCCGTTCCTCCCCGCCCCCCGTTGGCCCCCCGAATCTTTAGAGACGAGCGGGGAGATACTTGGCTAAGGCGCTACTCGCTGTGTAATATGCCTTAGCAAGTATACTCGCTCCTCTCTAGTCACATGCCAGACCTGTGTGATGCCAGTAAATGTGGTATGTAATCACTGAGGTCATTGGCGCTGGTACCTGTAAACACCGACCACTGGGGACTGTTGGAGCATTGTCCATTTAAGAGGTCAGTACTATTGGATCTGTTATATTAAGATGTTTGCTGCTTCATTTTTTTCTTCTTTGTGGCACATCACAAACACACATGGCCCCCGGCATACCCCATAAACAGTCATTGGATCCACTGGATTACAGCCGTGCTCTGTAGCAGACGTAGTAATGCAGCACCCCACGCTGTTCGGTCTGGGGGGAGTCTGACCCCGATCTGCGACAGATGTGAAGAAGCCATATACTGGACTCTGTAGAATCAGTCCATTATTTTTTTATTGCTCATTTTGGGGTGCGCTGGAGACTATGCCACAACCGGCTACTGCATAATACTGTCTGTACCTCAAACCCTCTTGTTTTATCTATTTGTTTTTCTGTGTTTTTACCTAATGTGTTGTAGCCCTCATAGGCTCGGTAATGCTGTGTTTCCCTGCTAGGGGGTTTAAGATTTATCCTATCAATATCTGATCGCTCTGGATTCGCCACTACAATGTTTGTATCCTGTTCATACTCAGAACACCACATTATATAGAGGCCGTCCTGAGTACCACAGGCTTGGGAAGTGAATGGAACAAGCGCGTAGTACCCAGAACGGCCTCTATAAATAAGTACAGCGCTATCAGCACGGACAGGATCATGCTCCGATGCAAACATTGAAGAGGCTTTGGCGCACGCATGAGCACTTTGGCCCCTTCAATCATTTAATCAGCCAGGTTCCTGAGCTATGGACCACCACCAATCAGATATTGATAGGCCATCCATTTTTAAAGACTGGATACCCTTTAAAATGGTGTTGAAAGTATAATTCTGAAAGCTTCCCTTTTTAATTTTGAAAATCTTGGCCCTGCTGCGCCCGCAGTCCAGTTAGGAGGTACAAGTGGGGCGCAGAGGTCCCTGCATTCACCATACCTATTCAGCTATGCAGATTTAGTTTAGCCCCACTTCAGCTGAAGGGGGATACTGGCAATGCTTCAGAGGGCTGCTTCTACTAAATGTGTACAGAACAGGCTAATTACACATACTGTATACCTGCTCTGTATATTTACAAATAAACAATGAATGAATTAAATAGAATAAAATGAATGAAATAGAATGAAATTCCGCTGTAAGACGTGTGTCGTGTGTCCGGCTTATAGCTTGTCTCTCTCTTCCAGTTTCAGGAAAACCTGATCTTTCTGTCAGTCGTATATCGGAGAGCAGCCTGCTAATACAGTGGCAACCACCAAGTGAGTCAGTTGGACAAGTCGTTGGTTACCGACTACAATTTGGGCGTATTGATGCTACAGTTCTCTCAGTGCTAGAGTTCGGAGCTCAAGAAAATAAATATACAGCCAACAATATCCATAAAGGTGCAAAGTACATCTATAAAATGGCGGTCAAAAGCCGGGCGGGCTTTAGTGAGGAAGCTGTCCAAGAGTACATGATCCCGGAGGAAGCGCCTAAAGGTTACCCTCGATTAACTGATCCTAGCAATATCACTTCTGTGGCTATCCAGCTAAACTGGCTGCCTCCTGTTCTAGCTGAACAGAATGGTGTAATCACCAAGTATACATTGTCCCATTGGGTAGCCGACTCTCCAGACAAAATGCTGGAAATGGACCTCCCGTCTTCTGAAAGCTCTTACTTGCTGAGCAACCTGAAGCCTAACACTGTTTATGAAGTCAAAATACGTGCACACACCAGTAAAGGTCCTGGGCCTTACAGTCCAAGTGTCCAGTACCGCACTTTTCTTCTAAATCAAGGTAGGCCTTATCAGTCTTGATTCCTTGGCTTTAATTTTGGTTCTTGAAAGCAAGCAGGTAAACTCCAGCAGCCTTCAGAACAAGTGCAGTCATTATACATGGTGCTCCTCCTGCCTTAGTGTGTTCTGTATAGCAGTGATTCTGAAGGTTCTCCAGGTAAGTGCTTCCCCTTATTCAAGTTTAGTTAAGACACTTCTCATGAGTTTCTGGGTTCACCAGACATCACAGGTGGGAATCTCCTCTGCATCCTCTTCCTCTCCGTGTGCCTTGTAATATATTTGTGCCATCTCTCATGCTTGACTATTGTCTTTACTCCTCTTGTGGTGGAATGCTTCGAACTCTCTTCCGATGCCATTCTGGTTTTGGAGTCCTGAAGCAAAGTGTGGGCTCCATTGATATTTTTAATATTTAAATAGTTGTGCTATGTAAAAAAAACACACAGTTTATTTCCTATATAGTTTCTCAAAAAGTCCTGTCCTCTTGAAAGTGGTTCCTACTGGGCGTGTTCTGCTTGAGTAACTTAGAGTCCTGGCCCTCTCCTTTTTTCTTTTTCATTATTTTTCAGTATTGCCCAAAAATTTTAAGGTCAAAATGGTCATGAAGACTTCAGTTCTCTTGAGCTGGGAATTTCCAGAAAATTACAACTCGGCAACGCCTTACAAGGTAAGCGCAAAAGTACAAGGAACGATGTTCAACCGAAGTATGGGAGATGTTACTACACTTCTATGTGGGGGTCTAGTGGTGGTTAATATACCAGCGGCAGATGTGTGTATGCAGCATAGCTGTATGTGTGTTGTGCGCATGTACAATCTATGTGTGTAATGGGAACTTATTGACTTGCGCCATTGTGTGAATGGACACACTAGGTCTAATAGGAGCTTCACCCTCTTTTCTAGCCCCTTCACTTTGTTAGACCCCAGAGACCTTCAAATTAGTTTTAAATACGTTTTCTGTTGTCTAACCTGCGGTGCGTCTTATAGTCCGTTCATAAGCACACCAATAATAATGTATTGTTTCTATCATTCCTCCTAATTACGGTTCTGCATCTCTTGCCTTAAGATCCAATATAACATGCAGACAGTGGAAGTTGACGGACGAACAACAAAGAAATTAATCTCCAACCTCAAGCCGAAGACCTATTACAATTTTATTCTTACTAGTCGTGGGAATACCATGAGTGGTCTTCAGCAAAATGTCGCCGTTCGCACGGCACCAAACATGTTGGGTATAAAACCCTTGATAAATTGGAAAACGGATTCAGAAGGTCGTATAACAGTAACCCTGCCGAATGTGGGCACCACGGAGGCCGTCAGGTAAACCTCTCTATGGTTAATTTGTCATTTGATAGAACCTAAACCTTTCCTTATAATGTAATTGGTTGAAATGTGATAGAAATCCCTTTTAACAGTTAAAAGTAGAGTGAAGTATAATAAAATAGTTCTGCGTTGATTTTCTCCACTCGCTTCAATATTTGCCTGGTTTGTGAATTGGGTTTTGAAGTACTTAACACTTTGCAATCCAATTTTGGATTCAGGGTTTCCTAGGGAGTTTTCTCTTTCTGCCATTATACAATGGCACCATCTGCTGGCTAGAGCCAGTACTGCGGTATGGAACATGCTGGAGAGGCCCCCGACAACAGAGCGGCCAGTAATATACAGTAAGAATACCCTGCCGGACGTCTTCCGACATCGGAGCTGTACAGCCTTCAATCAGAATGTTGGATGATGTCAGACAGTGGATTGGAAAGGGTTAAAGGAGTATTCTAAGCTCCTACTTTTATGCCATAAATGTCTGCTAGATGTGGATCTTTCCTACCTGTGGGATCCGCACCCATCTCTACAATGGTGGCACCCTGATCCCATCCCACTGACTGGCACATAAGGACTTCACAAAGGTGATGGAGGCCGCGGCGCACCGTGTGTTACTCTGTTTCTGTGACTCCCCAAGTGAATGAGTTATGTAACAAATACTTTGTGCGATTCATTTCTATGGGAATTACAGAAACCGCTCCACTTGTAGCCCAGCTGCAGTGGCTAGTGGGGTGAAGCAGGAGTGGGTCAGGGGGCAAATGATCTTGTGGAAATCAAGAGACCAGGCATAATCAATAAATTCCCCCCCCTCCCAAAAAAAATATATCTGACTGATGAAATAAAAGGTAATCCGTAAATACTGGTATGTCAGGCATATCGACCCTCCAAATGACTCCAGATCTCTAGGGCAGATGAGCTGGTTTACTTGTACACTAAATGCCCTTTTACACATCGTGCCCGATGGCTGTCCCAGTGGCTATGGCTCCTCTGCTTTACACAGTGATTAAAGGCAAAGCGGGCCGGGGATCGTTTGAATGGAGGCGGAGCACCCGGGATCGTTCCACCCCACCTGCCTCCATTCACAGTAAACAGGCAGTCGCTCAAAGATTGAGATGCCCCTGTTTACACGGCCCAACAGTCACTTGTTTTTTAGGTGAACTGAAAACTAAACGACTCCGCCACGTTGCCCTTGTAAAGGTATCCTTTCTAGTTGGCATAGATGAGACTATCTGGTGCACGGAGGCCAGAGATGGGCCTGATGTATTATTAATAGGTGTGCCTCTCAATAATAAATTAGGCATATTTTATAGCCGTACATTTTAAATCAAGGCAGGCGTAGGAAATGCCTTTCTTCATAAATCTCCTCTATAATTTACACTTACTAATTTTAGTCCTAATCGGGCTCTGAAAAATAGAAAAGGCCAATTATTCTGCAAAAAAAATAGGAAAAGTTTGAAGATGTGTTAAAAGTGTTCTTCACTATTTGCTGCAGTAACAGGAAATGAGTTTTTCATTCGGCGCTGTGACGGGGCGCATGCATCCAATTCTAGGGTGTCTGATCTAACATGATCTCTTCTGCTAGTGTGGCGGTCGGCTGCGTTGTGCCGTTCTCTAAGCTTACGTTGCAGTCTTTTCATTGATTTGGAGTAAATCTACTCTGGCTATATAGCGGTATTGGGCTTTTTTTCCCAGATTTTCCTGGTTCTACCGCGTTTCCCCGAAAATAAAACAGTGTCTTATATTAATTTTTGTTCAAAAAGGTTTAACTTTTTTTCATGTATAGCGGCCTGGACACTATTTAAATTGACTTTTTTAATTAACTGTTAGCAGGGCTTAATTTTGGAGTAGGGCTTATATTTCAAGCATCCTCAAAAAGCCTGAAAAATCATTTTGCATCCTCAAAAATTCTGGAAAATAATGCTATGTCTTATTTTCAGGGTATGTCTTATTTTCAGGGAAACTGGGTAAAATGTCTTTGTACAAAACCGTTCCATCTTCAGTTTCTTGAAGCCCAGTTGGAATGTGTTCTTAGAGGAGGATCTTACGGAGTCTAACAGAAGATTTCATAGCAAATCCGCAGTCTTTAAAGACCGAATGTTCTCCACTATCTTCTATTCCAGTCCATAGAGTCAGCATGGAATCCAAGGCACATGGTAGAACCTCACTGGGAAGTGAGGCGTGTGCTGAAATTCAGCTGAGGGGAGTGGCGGATTTCAGAAAGGGCTAATAGGAAACACGTCAGGAAATTGTAATGGGACCCAGCTCTAGGAAAATGATGAGTGTCCAAGGCCAGATTCACACGGGCGAGTGCGGTATTGGGCTGAGAAACGCACCCGGACATCGCACTTGCCAATGTGTGTTTTTCACGCGGATGTAAAGTGTTTTTCATTCAAAAATGCCTTGTATCACTTCTTTAAAATGACGATCCTCAGGCAGGTGTTACACACGTATCAGAGAATAGTAAGGCTATCCAATCGATGGGCTCACCACGGAAAATCACAGCATGCCGCGATTTGAATCCCGCGAGCGAAGAATCGCTATGATTCTCCGCTTGTGAACGTCTGGCTGCGCTTTCCATAGTTCCTCCCTCTGCGTTACCCGCGGCCGGATTGTTGCCGCAGATAACGCAATGACAACTCGCCCGTGGACAGGCAGCCGAAGTGTTTCCCATTGATTTCAATGGGAAACATCACTTCACACTCGCATGCACATCGTACAGCATGCGAGCGCCATATGCTGTCTTTTAAGGAACCATTGAAAACAATGGACCAGGCGATCCATGGGAATGCCAAAAGATAGATCATGCTGCGATTTTATTTATTTTTTGCCTCGCAGTGAGGGAAAGAATCGCTCATATAAAAAAGTCCATTCAAAAAATAGAGTTCATATTTTTTTTTTTTTTTTTTAATTAGATTTTTATTGAGGTTTTCAAGATTACAGGTAAAGGCAGTTCTCGTCATCACAATACAAAACACAAGCATCAAATGAGCGCCTGGGATTAAGCGTGAAAGGAGTCACTTCTACAAATCGTGATACAGATTGCGTTTCAGGTGGTTCCTTATATATCTAAATAGATTTCATATTTGTGCAAGTTTTGTGCATCTCGCAACGCACAAAACTCACACAAGATTCTCATCAGTATGAATGTACCCTTTAACCTTTCTTATAGGACTTGATTTGCAGACCGCTTACCACCCTGGTAGCTCTTCTCTGAACTATGTCTAGTTCTGGGTACCCCAACTTTAAAAAAAAGGCATTGACAAAATGGAGCAAGTATTCCAGATGAAGTCTGACCAAAGAGGAGTAAAAGGGGATACTTGCCTCACGTAATCTAGACTCTGTGCTTCTCTTAATACATCCCAGATGTGTGTTTGGCTTCTTTGCTGCTGCATCACACTGTTGACTCATGTTCAGTCTATGATCTATTAGTATACCCAAGTCTTTTTCACATGTGCTGCTGCTTAGCCCAATTCCTCCTATTCTATATGTGGTTTGTTTTTTTTTCATTTCTCTTGCCCAGATGGAGGACTTTGTATTTCTCCCCTTGTTAAATACCATTCTGTTAGTCGTCACCAACTGTTCAAGCTTTTCTAGATCTTTTTGAATCCTTTGTTTTTCTATTTTCTAGTGTTAGTTATCCCTCCTAGATTTTTGTCATCGGCAAATTTGATCAGTTTCACATTAATTCCCTCATCTAGATCATTTATAAAAATGTTGAACAACACTGGGCCCAGGACAGAGCCTTGTGGTCCCCACTTGACACATTCTTCCACTTGGAGGTGCAGCCATTTATGCCTGCTCTTAAAGTACAATCACTCAGACAGTTGTGAATCCACCTAACAGTTGCCTTGTCAATCCCATATGTGGTCAAAATATACTATGTCTACCACATTTTCCTAATCAACCCACTCGGTGATTCTCTCAAAGAAGCAAGTTTGATTAGTCTGGCAAGACATGTTTGTTACAAACTCATGCTGGCTTTGGTTAATTACTCCATTTTTATCCAAGTACTTGCATACATGCTGTTTAATAATTTGTTCACAGATCTTTCCCAGTATAGAAATCAGGCTCACCGGCCTGTAGTTTCCTGGATCCACCTTCTTCCCTTTTTTGAAGACAGGGACAACATTTGCCCTTTGCCAATCTTCCGGGACTTCTCCTGTTCTCCAGGAATTTTTAAAGATTATGGTGAATAGTTCAGCAATTACCTCTGCTGCTTCCTTTAGTATCCTAGGATGCAATTTATCTGGATCTGGAAACCTAAGTTCCCTTTAAGTTAGCTAAGTGTTCCCTCGCCATCTCTCTGCTTATAGATAGCCTACATTCTTTTATTCCCCCAATAGCACAGGGGGGATCTGAAATATAACCAATATGAAATAGGAATTTAAAGTTTGGCCTTCTCAACATCATTTTTGACCAATTCACCATTTGCATCCTGTAAACATCCTATAGTATCTTTGACTTTTCTTTTGCTTTTGACATACCCCCAATAACTAACCAAAGTAACACTAGCTCACTTAAATATACTAAGGAATAGCTACATAATGAATATGAAAAAAAATGTCACTGCAGTGTCTTTTGAACCATCCACCATCTACTGACCACCTGTAAAGAATTACTAAATGTCCAAAGTATGTTCTGGTCATATTTATATAATGGCTACAAAAGTTTTCGATGAATATCTTTGCCCATATTAGACGAATGTGGGATAATTTACTATAGTTACATAGTAAAAGTATATTTGGCCAAAAAAAGATATAAGTCTATCCAGTAACCCCCCCACCCCATAAATTGATGATGGGAGAGATATCTGTATTGTCCCCTTATATATCTATACATAGTTATTAGAGCACCCCCTTGTTACAGTCCTGGGTATAATAGATGATGGGAGAGATCTCTGTACTGACCCCTGACATACATAGTTATTAGAGCGCCCCCTTGTTACAGTCCTGGGTATAATAGATGGTGGGGGAGATCTCTGTAATGACCCCTGATATATTATACGTAGTTATTAGAGCGCCCCCTTGTTATAGTCCAGTGTATAAGAGATGATGGGAGAAATCTCTGTACTGACCCCTGATATATCTATACATAGTTATTAGAGCGCCCCCTTGTTACAGTCCTGGGTATAATAGATGATAGGAGAGATCTCTGTACTGACCCTGATATATTATACATAGTTATTAGAGCGCCCCCTTGTTACAGTCCTGGGTATAATAGATGATGGGGGAGATCTCTGTAATGACCCCCTGATATATTATACATAGTTATTAGAGCGCCCCCTTGTTACAGTCCTGGGTATAAACAGATGATGGAGGAGATCTCTGTATTGTCCCCTGATATATTATACATAGTTATTAGAGCGCCCCTCTTGTTACAGTCCTGGGTATAATAGATGATGGGAGAGATCTCTGTACTGACCCCTGATATATTATACATAGTTATTAGAGCGCCCCCTTGTTAAAGTCCAGTGTATAAGAGATGATGGGAGAGATCTCTGTACTGACCCCTGATATATCTATACATAGTTATTAGAGCGCCCCTTGTTACAGTCCTGCGTATAATAGATGATAGGAGAGATCTCTGTACTGACCCTGATATATTATACATAGTTATTAGAGCGCCCCCTTGTTACAGTCCTGGGTATAATAGATGATGGGGGAGATCTCTGTAATGACCCCCTGATATATTATACATAGTTATTAGAGCGCCCCCTTGTTACAGTCCTGGGTATAAACAGATGATGGAAGAGATCTCTGTATTGTCCCCTGATATATTATACATAGTTATTAGAGCGCCCCTCTTGTTACAGTCCTGGGTATAATAGATGATGGGGGAGATCTCTGTACTGACCCCTGATATATCTATACATAGTTATTAGAGCGCCCCCTTGTTACAGTCCTGGGTATAATAGATGATGGGAGAGACCTCTGTACTGACCCAGATATATTATCCATAGTTATTAGAGCGCCCCCTTGTTACAGTCCTGTGTATAATAGATGATGGGAGAGATCTCTGTACTGACCCCTGATATATCTGTACATAGTTATTAGAGCGCCCCCTTGTTACAGTCCTGGGTATAATAGATGATGGGAGAGACCTCTGTACTGACCCAGATATATTATCTATAGTTATTAGAGCGCCCCCTTGTTACAGTCCTGGATATAATAGATGATGGGAGAGATCTCTGTACTGACCCCTGATATGTTATACATAGTTATTAGAGCGCCCCCTTGTTACAGTCCTGGGTATAATAGATGATGGGAGAGACCTCTGTACTGACCCAGATATATTATCTATAGTTATTAGAGCGCCCCCTTGTTACAGTCCTGGATATAATAGATGATGGGAGAGATCTCTGTACTGACCCCTGATATATTATACATAGGTATTAGAGCGCCCCTCAGCTTTTTCCTGTCATTGATATCGCCCAATGCCATACATCCACCACGTAGTACTTCTAATAGCCAAGCACACTGCACACAGAAAATCACGGCACTCTTTGTACACACATCTTCGTACCCCCTAGAGAACCATAAGGAGTTAGTTGTTCAGTAAGATCTGTTGGTGGCCTGTCCTCAGGGGATCGTTTTAATGGAAGCTTTGGTTGCAATACCAAACGTGCAGCGGCCCAGCAGACAGTTGGAGTGCCGATCTGCTACTAATGGCTTATGTTGAGGAGTGAGGATAGGTCGTCAGTAGCTCATAACCGGACAACTCCTTTAACCCCTTAATGATGCGGCCCTTTTTTTTCCATTTTTGTTTTTTCCTCCTCCCTTTTAAAAAATCGTAACTCCTTTATTTATCCATCGACGTTGCTGTATGAGGACTCGTTGTTTTTTGCGGGCCGAGTTGTATTTTTCAATGGTGCCATTTAACTTACCATATAATGGACTGAAAAACTTTAAAACAATTCTAAGTGGAGAAAAATGAAAAAAAGAAACAACATTTTGCCATCTTTGGGTGCATCTTGTTTCTACGGCGCACAAACTGCAACAACAATGACCTGATAACTTTATTCTATGGGTCAGTACGATTACTACCATACCAAACTTTTATATAGTTTTTTGGGTTTTTTTTGCTGTACTACTTTTATTTTTTTCCAAGACATTTAATTTTTTTAATTATTTTCTTGCGCCATCTTCTGCGCGCAATAAGTTTATTTTTCCTTTAAAGGGTTAATAGCGCCAATCAGCCATGTGGCTGATTGCAGCTATTGCCCATAGGTGTCAGATTTAATAAACAGCTGGTGCTTCCACTGTCGCCCCGCAATCTCTCTCTTCATACATACCCCAACCCCGCAAGACGTTACTGTACGTCCTATAGTGGGTAGGGGTTAAAGCACAGTTATAAATGCAGCCAAGCAAGCTGATAATGAAGGAAATGAAAAAAACGCTGTCAAAAGCGCAGTAACCACATTCTACTCCGGTGAAAACGCACCGCATTCATTTCAATGGGCAAAGCATCGCGTTTTAAAACGCAGAAACGGAAGATAATAGAACAGACAGCGCTTAAAAAACGCAGCGTTAAAAACACTGCCTTTTCGCGCGTCTGAGAAGCCCAATTGAAATCAATGGTAGCGTTTGACAGCGTTTAGCGCTCTGCTGAATACACAGCGTTAAACGCTGGGAAAAACCGCATATGTGAGAGTGACCTAAATGACCAAATGAGTTGGTAGTGAGACGGGATAAGGCGTCCCTTGGTCACTGCTATTACTTGGTGGACTCTTGGTTAGGGTTTACAAACGCTGTTGATGATTTGATGTAGTGCAAAATATATATTTTTTCTTTCAAAAAGCAAGAAATACTTCCGTCAGGGCACCTGCAGACGGCCGGGTCGGATCCCGCCTCTGTGATGTGTCGGCTGCTGGCCTGCCGGTGCGCCGGGAGTGACATTTCTGTGCGAGACCCGGACAGAAATAGAGCATGCCGCAATTTGTTTTCCGCGCGTGATTTCACGCGGACAAATCGCGTCCGTCTGCCTAGGATTGCGTTTTGTAATGCAATCCTATGGCAGCGGCCACGTGCAGAAATTCTGCAGGAAATCCCGCCTCTGAATTTCCGCCGGTGTGCAGGAGGCCTTACAGGGATAAAGAATGATACATTATATCATGTAATATGGTCAAATGGCATAAAAAGAAAAAGGGGGGAGGAATAGAATATTGTATAAAGAGATGAGATCACCGACCCTGGATTCAGTCATCATTCTCATTATAAAACATGGCCAGTATATAGCGAACTCCTACCTGGATGTAATATGGTAAGTATATGTATACCTACCTGGATGTAACATGGTAAGTATATGTATACCTACCTGGATGTAACATGGTACGTATATGTATACCTATCTGGATGTAACATGGTATATATATGTATACCTACCTAGATGTAACATGGTAAGTATATGTATACCTACCTAGATGTAACATGGTAAGTATATGTATACCTACCTAGATGTAACATGGTAAGTATATGTATACCTACCTAGATGTAACATGGTAAGTATATGTATACCTACCTAGATGTAACATGGTACGTATATGTATACCTACCTAGATGTAACATGGTACGTATATGTATACCTACCTAGATGTAATATGGTAAGTATATGTATACCTACCTAGATGTAACATGGTAACTATATGTATACCTACCTAGATGTAACATGGTAACTATATGTATACCTACCTAGATGTAACATGGTAACTATATGTATACCTACCTAGATGTAACATGGTAACTATATGTATACCTACCTAGATGTAACATGGTAACTATATGTATACCTACCTAGATGTAACATGGTAACTATATGTATACCTACCTAGATGTAACATGGTAACTATATGTATACCTACCTAGATGTAACATGGTAAGTTTATGTATACCTACCTAGATGTAACATGGTAAGTTTATGTATACCTACCTACATGTAACATGGTAAGTATATGTATACCTACCTACCTACATGTAACATGGTAAGTATACGTATACCTACCTGGATGTAACTAGGTAACCATTAATAAACGTATGAACTTAGATCTCCCTGGAAGAATCAATAGAGGCCTTGTATGTTGAAAAACCAAAAACAGATTTTGAAGCGTAAGCCTTTCACCAATTCCTCTCGGAGGGGAAAGAAGAAAACCTTTTTGTATTTCCAACTAGTATAAACTATGAAACAAATCCCAGGTACATTGTAAAAAGAAAGGGAGACGGAAAGGAGAAGGGAAAAAAAGCGTGGGAAAGCGGGGTAGAGTGGGGGGGGGGGGGATAACTGGTGGTCTCTCATCCTACACATAAAATAATTAGGGGTAGGGCGTTGTCCGCTGGGACCATTGGGGTTCATCATGTCGCCCCTTACACCAAGCCATCAGCAAGCCATTTAGGGAACTGAAGATCCCCTAAAATCTGTCCAGACTGCCCATGTATTGTAGGTGTTGGCGGTTTCTGGGCACATCCCTAGGTCAGAGCTCCTAAGATCCTCCATATACTTGATGAAGTCCAGGGCCTCTGCCCATGTAACCCTCGATATCGCTCCCCTCTGTCTCCAGTGTTGGGGATAGATATGGCGCATAGCCATGATGAAGTGTCTCAAGAGCCCTTTTTGGCCTGTGAAATAGAGCCTGGCAACATTGAGAGGAGGGAAATCTCAGAAGTCAGGACCAGGGGGAGTTTACACACCGCTCCATACAGCCTGCCGACATCGCCTAGTGCCTGCCTCAGAACAGGACCTCCAGCATTCGTTTGGGCAGTGCATAGTATTTTGAGTATTTACTTCACTTTCTCGCCTACTATTTCTTTGTTTTGGTCTTATACATTAAATTGTATTTCTATATTAGATTAGCCTACAATTCACTTACTGTGTTTCCATGAAAATAAGACCCTGTCTTATATTAATTTTTGCCTCAAAAGAGGCACAAGGTCTTATTTTCAGGGGATGTCTTATTATACTTACCTATCAGGCTTTCACAGTGAGGGTTCTCAGGTAACTCTAAAACGTAACTTTTAATTACAGTCTTACATAAAAAGGATTCTGTTTAGTCAAAGTCCTAGCTTACAGACACACAAACAAAAAATGTTAAAATGTCTAACCCCTAGCAACTTCTGGGGAAAGAACAGCCAATGAGCCAACCTTGAAAAAAGTGTATAGTTACACAGTATCGGGAAATCAGGAATTCCCGATACTTCTCAAGTTTAATATCGTCTACAACTTGAGACAGAGTATTTAAGTTTGGCTCAATGGAACTAGCTAGATTGTTCCCATCATAGTGAACAGATAGTACAGCTATTCAATGAAGATGAATGCTGTCAATTTCATCAACAGGCCGTGGTTGTGTCTCTTGGTTGGGATGAGATACACTTTTTACGGCTAGTCGAAGAAGAAAAAAATTTAAAGCTGACAATCGTCAATCGTTATGGCTCAACATGGCGTTCTTATAAGCCAATGTATGGCCACAAAGTGCAGTGCATCAACTGCTGAAAAAATGCTTAACTGGGTTCGACGCGTTTCCGCTACGATAAACGCAGCCTCATCAGGAACCATCAATTATGGATCAATAAGTCAGCTATAAAGAGATCGGTAAGTCCCGAAAACGAGACTCGCCCCTCTTTAAATAGAAGGAAAGTGGACTGTTCTACCAATTAATGAGAACAAATAAGTCCGCTTCCTGACAGAAAATAAAACTGCAGGATTGAAGATTGAAAGGTAAGTCCCAAGGTGGGGAGATACCCTGCATTCACTCAGAGGAGATAGACGATCCTATCACTAGGTTAGAAAAGATAAGCCCAGTTTCCCCCAGAAAAGATTTTTCAGGAACAAAAATAAAAAAATGGCAGCAACCAGCCTCAGTGGTAGGCAGGTATCTCCTCTGAGTGAATGCAGGGTATCTCCCCACCTTGGGACTTACCTTTCAATCTTCAATCCTGCAGTTTTATTTTCTGTCAGGAAGCGGACTTATTTGTTCTCACTAATTGGTAGAACAGTCCACTTTCCTTCTATTTAAAGAGGGGTGAGTCTCGTTTTCGGGACTTACCGATCTCTTTATAGCTGACTTATTGATCCATAATTGATGGTTCCTGATGAGGCTGCGTTTATCGTAGCGGAAACGCGTCGAACCCAGTTAAGCATTTTTTCAGCAGTTGATGCACTGCACTTTGTGGCCATACATTGGCTTATAAGAACGCCATGTTGAGCCATAACGATTGACGATTGTCAGCTTTAAATTTTTTTCTTCTTCGACTAGCCGTAAAAAGTGTATCTCATCCCAACCAAGAGACACAACCACGGCCTGTTGATGAAATTGACAGCATTCATCTTCATTGAATAGCTGTACTATCTGTTCACTATGATGGGAACAATCTAGCTAGTTCCATTGAGCCAAACTTAAATACTCTGTCTCAAGTTGTAGACGATATTAAACTTGAGAAGTATCGGGAATTCCTGATTTCCCGATACTGTGTAACTATACACTTTTTTCAAGGTTGGCTCATTGGCTGTTCTTTCCCCAGAAGTTGCTAGGGGTTAGACATTTTAACATTTTTTGTTTGTGTGTCTGTAAGCTAGGACTTTGACTAAACAGAATCCTTTTTATGTAAGACTGTAATTAAAAGTTACGTTTTAGAGTTACCTGAGAACCCTCACTGTGACGAAATAAAGAATTATCCAGGTGTTCCCCCTGCTACTGCGAAACCTTACCTATCAGGCTTGATTCAGGCCCTCCCGCTGCTCTCCAGACCTCCAGTGCACTTACTGCAGTCCTCAGCCGCCCACAAAAGATCCGCTTCCTGGTTATGAGATTCATAAATCCCGCCTCCTGGAAGTTATAGCTGTGATTGGGTGGGCAGCGCTGCCCACCCAATCAATGCAGCGTTCTGTGAAACAATCACAGCAATTGCATTGGTTCATTGAGTGCTACATTGATTGGCTGAGCAGCATTTGAGAACCAATCACAGCCATCACTTCCTGGAGGCGGGATTTATGAATCTCGTAACCAGGAAGCAATCTTCTGTGGATGGCTGAGGACTGCAGTAAGCATGCTAGAGCTTCGGAGAACAGCGGAAGGACCCAGACTAAACCTGCTAGGTAATGTATTGGGTTTTTTCATGTAATGCAGCTAGGGCTTATTTTGGGGTAGGGCTTATATTTCAACCCTGCACGAAAATTATGATAAATCGGGGTAGGGCTTATTTTCGGGGTATGTCTTACTTTTGGGGAAACTGTAATAATCTGCATTAAGACATAGGAACCATCTTTGCTGCTCGCTATATCTTTTGAAATAAGGCAAATACATAGTATATTTTGTATCGCAGCTGCAGATTAATTGCCTTCTATATTTTCCAAAATTGATAATCTGAGGTGTTTTTATATTCTCCAATGTACTGTATATCACTAGCAC
Organism: Eleutherodactylus coqui; assembly: GCF_035609145.1. Lineage (NCBI taxonomy): Eukaryota > Metazoa > Chordata > Amphibia > Anura > Eleutherodactylidae > Eleutherodactylus > Eleutherodactylus coqui. The sequence continues at coordinate 220,759,137 of NC_089843.1, forward strand.
ACGCTTGCCTTTTACAGGAGTTACTACATCGTAGTGGTGACGTTGAAGAAATTACGTGGCCAATTTCTCAATCCGTGGGGGAGTCCTGAAGAAATGGATTTAGAAGAGGTGAGTGCAGATCTCTTTACCAGATGCTCTGTATCGTGCTGCCAACTCATGCGGAGGTGGTGCAGTAACGAGAGAGATGCTACAAACTGGGAAGTGAGAAGGATGTAACAGCTTTAGTAGGAGCACATGAAGTATAACGTTGTGTACAGAGCACAGTGCCAGGCTCTACCAGCTCTACGGGCATCGTGGTCAAACAACCGAATACTCCTCTCATTGGGACTATTGGGAACAATGCAAATGACATCCCCTCATGCCAACCCTCATCTCATCGCGCCCAATAAAAAACACGATGGCTAACTAAATTATAATCTGGCTTTTAAATAAAGGCAGATCGTTCTAGCTGGTAAGGCGGCCGCATCCCTAGTTGCCATGTTCCCACTTTACATCATCTCTTTAACCCTACATATGTATTTCAGCTGGTTCACAGTATTACAAAGCTGCACCGTCGGAGTCTGCGTCATCTAAGGCACGTGGAAATACCCAAGCCATACATTGCCGCACGTTTCCAGGCTCTGCCGCCGGAGTTTACCCTGGGCGACCAGAAGATTCATGATGGATTTGAAAACAAAGCACTTGAATTGGGGCACAGATATGTTTTCTTTATCTTGGCCATGTTAGAAGGTGCAGAAGCGGTAAGTTGTATTCTTTCGTCATGAAAAGACCTAGATATGCATAACGAGCTTTATGTTACCTTAAATAGTAAGGAAGGTTCGAGTTGGAGGAAGACGTTACAGGCTGCCCATGCAGGCAATGTACATCCGTCAGGCTTTAGGCGCATCGCTGTATCAATGGAGCTGCAACCCCTACAAAAAATGAACGACCCTATCCAATAACACTTGGGCTATATGCTCCAATATTATATAAACACCATAAGATTAGCACACAACTCTATGGGGAAACCTCACACGGGGTGCGGTGCTGCTACCCGCCCCATTGAAAACAATGGGTGATGCAATGCAAGGGCACCCAAAGATAAGACAAGACGCGATTGGTTGCCCGCATTTCAGCACGGTGCGATGCTGGAAAGAATCGCTCATGTGTATTACCCCATTCATAAGAATGGGGTTCATATTCGTGCAAGATTTATGCGTCTCGCAACACACCAATCTCGTGCAATTTTCTCGCCCGTGTAAAGCCAATCTAATAAAGCCTAGAAAACATGCATGTCAAAAATATGAGAAAACAGAAAAAAACACTTCTAAAAGCGTGAATATTTTTACATGGCACAAAAAAGTGCCACCAAAGAAGTGTATGTGTGAAGGAAGCCTTACTGCGATTGTTGGAAAAGCAGCAGACACCAGCTTGTAAAATAGAACCATGGAATGGTAGAGTTGGAAGGGACCCCCGGGGTCATCGGGTCCGACACCCTGCTCAATGCAGGATCACTAAATCATCCCAGACAGATGTCTGTCCAGCCTTTGTTTGAACACTTCTATTGAAAGAGAGTTCATCACCTCCTGTGGCAACCTGTTCCACTCCTTGATCCTCCTCACTATCTAATCTGTGTCTCCTCCCTTTCAGTTTCATCCCATTGCTTCTAGTCTTTCCTTGTGCAGATGAGAATAGGGCTGATCCCTCTGCACTGTGACAGCCCTTCAGATATTTGTAGAGAGCTGTCCATCTGCTCGCCCTCACCGAAACTTGGATACAGCAGTCCGATTCTGCCTCCTCCGCTGCATTGTTCTATGATGGCCTGAAGTTCTCTTATACCCCCAGATTGGACGATAGGCACGGCAGAGGAGTAGGCGTCCTCTCACCGAACTGCACCTTCCAGGTCATTCCCACGATTCCCTCACTCCCATCCCCTGGTTCCCATTATTCGAAGTCCACACCCTATGACTCTTCCGCCCACTGTCCCTGTGCGTCACTGTTATCTCCCAGCCCCCAAGTCCCACACACCTATCCCTCGATCATTTCGCCGCTTGGCTGCCCCACTCCTGTGAATTCCCAACCCTTCTCCTCGGTGACTTCAACATTTCTACTAATGACCTTGTCTCCCCATCTGCCCACCAGTTTTTAATGCTCACCACCTCCCTTGGCCTATCACAACTGCGCTAGCAACCCTCTTGCCCTCACCCCTGCTCCGGTCCCTTTCCTCAGCTGTCATTACCCACCTCACTACCATCTTCAACCTCTCCTTGACCTCTACCATTTTGCCTTCCTCATGCAAACACTCCATCATTTCCCCTCTGCTAAAGAAACTGACCCTTGACCCGACCGAAGCTGCCAATTACTGACCCATCTCAAAACTACTAGAACGTCTGGTGTATTCCCGCCTCACACGCTTTCTCTCTGATAACTCTCTCCTTGACCCTCTCCAGCCCGGCTTCCGTCCCACACACTCGAGCGAAATCGCCCTCACAAAAGTGTCAAACGGCCTAACGACGGCAAAGTTGAGGGGTGACCGCTCCCTACTAATCCTCCTCGACCTCTCCGCTGCTTTTGACACTGTTGACCATGACCTCCTCCTCGCTCTGCTCATCTCTATCATCCAATGCTCTCTCCTGGTTCTCCTCCTACCTCTCTGACCGCTCTTTCAGTGTCTCCTTCGCTGGCTCTATCTCCTCTCTGCTGCCCCTCGCTGTTGGGGTCCCGCAGGGCTCATTCCTCGGTCCTCTTCTCTATCTACACATTACAAATCGGACAAACCATCCAGAAATTTGGCCTCCAATACCACCTTTACGCTGATGATACCCAGTTATACACCTCTCCCCTCGACATCTCTCAACCAGTCCCCCAAAATATCACTGACGGTCTGTCCGCTGTCTCCAACACCATGTCTTCCCTTTTTCTCAAACTTAACCTCTCTAAAACTGACCTTCTCATCTTTCCGCCTTCCAACAGACCTCCCCTCATATCTCCATCCCAGTGTCTGGCATCATAATAACCCCCAAACAGCATGCCCGCTGTCTTGGGGTCACACTGGACACGAACATGCCACCTGCATCCCAGGAATATTGCTCACCACAAACATGCTAAAGACACTCGTCGCCCTCATCCATTCCTGACTCCATTACTGTAACTCCCTGCTCATTGGCCTTCCCTGCGCCAGACTCTCCCCTCTCCAATGTGGCAGCTAGACTAATTTTCCTATCCAACTGCTTCTCAGACGCCTCTGAACTATGCCAGTCGCTGCATTGGCTGCCGTCCACTACAGAACTAAACTCAAACTCCTCAACCTTACCCACAAAGCTCTCCATGGTGCCGCGCCACCGTACATCGCCTCCCTTCTGTCCGTACACCACCCAGCCCGCATGCTCCGATCAGCCAACACATTGAGATTAAACGCCCCTCTAATTCGATCCCCACATGCTCGCCTCCAGGACCTCTCTAGAGCAGCACTACCTCAAAACATCTGGACAATCCCCGACTCACAGAACTTCAGACCCGCTGTTGTATGGGCGGACGGCTCCTGTTATGGAGCCGACACTGATAAAGAATGCAGGTTCACTCCATAGCAGCGCCCAAACAGCGCTGCTCCCCCTCTGCTTCATCAATCAGCTGTAGGTATGTAGACGGCTCTCACATCTGCCAGCTACATAGAGGGCTGAGGGGAGGGGGAGTTGTGCCCAAATGTATACCCCCATACCTCCCATGCAGGGCTCCTGGAAAGCTGGGTGACAACTAATGGAATCATCATTACATGGTCACTCAGCTCTTCCAGGATCCTGAATGTCAGCTGCATTATGCAAGCATGTATAGCACGTACATTGCTATAACTAGTCGGACATGGCATTCAGGGCTCCTGGGTGACAAGTAATAAGATCACCATTACATGTACACTGTCCCTGGATCCTGAATGGCAGGTTAACAAGTAGTATATACTTCATTCCGAGACGGTACTACTGCTCTTTATTCCTCCCTCACCGCCTGGTCTGGGGGAGGTCAGAATATTTTTTCCTATCTTCCTCCTCTAAAACCTGGGTGCGTCTTCTCATCCGGTGCGTCTTATAAAGCGGAAAATACGGTGAGTGTAAAACTTCTGGCGATGTCCTCCACCAACCAGACCCGGCTAAACTCCGCAGTCGTCCTCCTTGTAGGGCGGCAGTGGATGTCCTGAGGGTGATGTGACACCACCATTACAAACCCCTATCACAAGATGCATCGCTCTTGGTGTTTACACAGGGCCAGTTAGATTGAGGTCTGCCTTGAGACTGTTTCACTCTTTGGCTCTGTACACTGGATACATCCAGAGATTCCCATAAACCACCAGAGAAGGTTCCACCTCCGCCGCTGTGTAGCATGTTAGAAATACTTGGTTGTCTCTAATCTCCTACAATGTATATAGTGTTTGCGGTGCCCTCTACTGGAAAGCCTGGTCTTGTTTGCTGTCCTTACACTAGACAGGACTCTCTTTGCCCACTATTCAGTGATTGTAGCCCTATGGATACAGCTGAGGTATATACACCAGGGGCTCTCATTGACGTCTACTGGAGGCCGTGTGCAGAGAGCCCTAATAAACCGGATTTTTCCTCCGCATGTAAGGTCATTGATAAGACACTTTGTGACTGTGGATGTTTGTGCCTTGCAGAAAATGTTTGCTGCCAGCCCGTACTCTGAGCCCATTTATATAGAAGATCCCGATCCCCAGCCAATCATTGATGGAGAAGAAGGCTTGATCTGGGTTATTGGACCAGTCTTAGCGGTCGTCTTCATCATCTGTATTGTCATCGCGATTCTCCTCTACAAGAAGTGAGTCCCTTCAGTGCTGATTGTCCATCTCGGCTGTGACACTAGTAAGATCAGTTCTTGTCTAGGAGATACATATAATACATTTACAGAAGGGTTACATTTCTTCTTTTCCATGCGTTCCAATAGCAGTACAATGTGGAGCAGTTTTTTCACACCCATGTTTATGGCTAGACAATGAAGCAATGATTAACCCTTTAATGACCGAGCTCCATAAATATACTGCCCTTGGTCCAGGGCATTTAATCCCTGCGGTCTAGGCAGGAGCAGGTTCAGTGCTTGGCTGTCTGCTGGCAGCTGAGCTTCTACTGTAACAGCTAGTAGTGGAGAAATCATCTTCTGACTGTTTAACCCCTTCCATGCCGCAATCAATAGCGATCACGCAATGTATGTGGGTTACCGGGGCTACCCCTTGTCATCCATCTGCATCCCGTGAAGCGATCGCAAGTTGCCAATGGGTTTCTATAGCACCAGGAAGCCTCCATGTCTGCTAGGGTTGAGGGACTAAAAAATAGCCAGTAAGAAAAAAAAAATCATTTCCCCATAAAAACATTTTATACTACAAGAAATAAAAGCATATAGATATTATAGGCATGGCCGCTCTCATAACGACCCAAACAATTAACATATTTAGTTATCTATCCCACACAGTGACCAATGTAAAGCATTAGGGATCAGAATGGAGGGACAAGTGCAGGAATGGGAGCTGGATGGAGGGCCCAGGTAAACCCTGCACATGGCCCAATAGTTGCCTGCCCCTTCTCCTTGTCCATACAACGATCTTTTGCTTACAACTCCCATTCATTTTATATACGTTTTATCCAGAATAGTGTGTTTAAAAGAACTGACAGCCGACACAATGGCTCCTACAGCTGGAAGAGGTCGTCCTGGAGGACTCTCAGGCATCTAGAAATAGCCGAGCCTCTTGTTCTGCCGCTCCGCTTTATTATACTGATGATACATATTTGTTACGTTACCTTTCTTGTTACAAACTGTAATTCTATGTGTTGTTCCTCTCTTTTATTTACCTCCATTGACAGTAAACCAGACAGGTAAGACATTATTACCCTTCATTATTTCACTTTTAGTCCTAATTATAAATCTGGGAATAGTGGTTTTGCTTTTGGAAAGGGGAAAATTGCTTTCTTTTCATATCTTTAAGCAAAAGGAAAAACTCGGAACCCCGGACCAAATGTCTGCTGAACAATGCAGAGATCCCTCCTCACCACCCTACTGATCCAGTGGAAATGAGACGCATAAATTTTCAAACTCCAGGTAACGGCACAGATTTCCTAAATGTAGGCAAAAAGGTCCTGTTTCCAATTAAATAAAGGTTCCGTCTATAAACAGACCTAAAGTAATCGATTAAACTGACTCCTCGCTTTTTGTGATGAGATTGCAGTCCTGGCCTGGAATGCACAGAAGGCATAGCACAGCCACTGAATGTACTGGGCGCCCGTGTGCCAGCCTATTGGTTAGAGCGTTGGCTTCCTTCACGTTTGTCAATATTATGTGAAAATAGAGGTAATAAACCTTTCTACGGCGCTAAGACGGTGTTACATGTGCGGGTGATATGTGAACACGATGCTGCTGTACTTGCACCATTGCACATCACACACACCGACCTTTAGATCATATGGCTGCTCCAGGCCCATAATGCACCTCGATGTCCCTTCCTTTTTACATGGACTTCGGCCGGTTTCACATTCACAGGATTTTATTCTGACACACCTTTTATTTATTGGAAACAAAGCTAATAAATAGAGATGAGCGAACGTGCTCGGCCACGCCCCTTTTTCGCCCGAATACCGCGATTTTCGAGTACTTCCGTACTCAGGCGAAAAAATTCGGGGGTCGCCGTGGCGGCGCGGGGGGTTGCAGCGGGGAGTGGGGGGGAGAGAGAGGGCTCCCCCCTGTTCCCCGCTGCTACCCCCCACGCCTCTCCCCGCCCCCCAGCGCACCCGAGTACTTTTCACCCGAGTAGTGAAGTACTCGAAAATCGCGGTATTTGGGCTAAAAAGGGGCGGGGCCGAGCACGTTCGCTCATCTCTACTAATAAACCCTTTTTAATCCAACCAAGTGAATACTACTGCTTGGATTGGTTCCGATCACCTTTGTTGTTCCTTTTATGAAGCACGGTTAATGGCGAGCCGCCTGGATTATTGTAGAGGCGTATTCCCAAAAAATACAATATAACGGCAATCGGATGACGTCATTACCCGTAACTGGAAAACCTTACGTGGCAGAAAAGAACGGATCTCATATGTGAATGCAGCACTGAAGTTACTATCTGCTTATCCGTTACATAAATTGTGTCACACGGTGTTAGGGCTCTGGTTGCTCCGCCTTCGCTCCCGCGGGGTTTTGAACGATAATCGTCCCGTGTAACATCATTCAGAAACTGAACGACTGAATCATCTAGTCGTTCACTTTTAAGCCTGTTTACAATCCTGAGTGACTATCATTCAGTATACACAGCAGCCGTTCAGTACTGAACTACCGCTGCTTACAGTGAATGGAGAGGGATGGGGGGAGAGCGGGGAGAGAACACTCCGCCTCCCTACTGGCAGCGCTGTGAGCGATACTCTCCTGTGTAACAGCACAGGAGCGAGCATACACAGCAATGAGTGTCAGGCGTCCAGGAAGCTGCACAAGGCAAATAGTACAACATATTACCGTATATACCGGCGTATAAGACGACTTTTGAACCCCGAAAAATCTGCTCTGCAGTCGGGGGTCGTCTTATGCGCCGGTAATACAAAAAAAAAAAAGTGTAAAAAAAAAAAAATTTATTACTCACCTCCCACGGCGTTCGGTCGCGCTCCGGCAGGCTGTCGCTCGCTCCTCGTCCCCGGCGCAGCATAGCTTTCTGAATGCGGGCCTTGAATTCCCCGCTTCCAGAAAGCTAATACACACGCCGGCAGCCATGACAGCATTGAATGGCTGTGATTGGCTGAAGGCGCACGTGTTAGCAATCACACCCATTCAATGATGTCATTGAATAGTGTGATTGGCTGAAGCCACGTGTGCTTTAGCCAATCACAGCCATTCAATGATGTCATGGCTGCCGGCGTGTGTATTAGCTTTCTGGAAGCGGGGATTTCAAGCCCCGCATTCAGAAAGCTATGCTGCGCCGGGGACGAGGAGCGAGCGACAGCCTGCCGGAGCGAGCGACATCCTGCCGGAGCGCGACAGAACGCCGTGGGAGGTGAGTAATGAATTTATTTTCTTTTCTCCACTGTATACCGGCGTATAAGGTGACAGTTGGGGGTCGTCTTATACGCCCCGTCGCCTTATACGCCGGTATATACGGTAATTAATTCCTATTGCAAAAAGGATTGTCAGCCCAAAACACATGCATCTGTCAGCTAAGACTACCTAGCACTTTTATTTTAAAACTGAACCGTGCCCCCTCTGGAAATGAAAGTTTAGCCTATCAATTGACCCCTTAATTAACTCCTTAAGGACCAGGCTGTTTTGTACCTTAAGGACCAGACACTTATTAGGGATTTTACCCATGTGGCAGTTTTACTGCCCTATATTTTTTTTCCTTTAGCTACCAAAATAATTTTTGCTGCATTTTTTTTCCCGTGACATAAAGGGCGATTTTTTAAATTTTTTTTTTCCAGTTTTTTTAGTTTTATTGGGGGTAAAATGCTAAAAAAATGATTTTTTTTTTTTTACATTTATAGTTTTTTGTTTTGTTTTTTTCAAAGTAGTATATTTACATTAAAATAAAGTATGGGACCAGGTTCCTCTATTTGTTTTGATATGTAGTAGGTATGGTTTTGGTTTACAAGGCGCATATGGCGACGGTTTTTGTTGGCGTCGGCTTTGTGTTATTTTCTTTCTTATGTATATTGTTGTTTTATTCTGTAATTTTTATTTACTGATGTATGTAATCATGTTTTTTACCATCTATGCCCTCCATGACGTCATATAAGACCTCTGGGGGACATTCACATGTTTGTTTGTTTTTTAATTTGACACTTTCCCACTGTAGCTGGAGCATCCATAGGAGCCGCATCCATAGGAGCCCCAGTTACAGAGAAAACATCCCCTGTAGTGACATCAGTCACTGGCAGAGCTGGTCAGGGTCTGCTGGGACCCTGCAGCTCTGATGTGCCAGAGGTCACCCGGCTTGCGTAGTGAAAGTTATACTTCCACTTTCACTTGTTAGTACATTATGCTCATTAAACGATGTGTACTAAATAAAGGAGGAGGCAGAAAGGGTAAAAACCCACTTCTCCCCCCTCCCCTGGGTTATCAGCTGTTACTTATAGCTGACAACCCGTCCTGCTTCTGATTGATTGCAGAAGCAGGAGGCTTTGATCCCCACTGTAATTTTACATACGGCTGGGCTTTAAGCCCGGGACCAAGCACCATAAATTTACAGCGCTTGGTCCTAAATGGATTAAAGCAGTCAATAGTCCTCTTTTATTCAGAATGCAAAGTCTTGTGATAACCTGCAAGATATAACATAGACTGATGGTTTGAGTATGCCGGGAGGACGTGTTCCAGAAGTACATGGATTCACACAGGGGTTTGGAAAATTGTCTCTAGTTAAACTTTTATTTTTGGGGGATACGGCCAATTCAACTTTAAAATACAAATGCTAGGTGGGGTTAGGTGAGCGGCGCCCCCCAACTATCACCGTGTGTTACTACCATGAGATCTTGTGTTTGGAGTGAATTAGGCGCTGCGGAATATGTTGGCGCTATACAAACAAAGGTTCTCATTAAGGACTGGCTTTACGGTATTCTTAGTCAGTATTGATTACACACTCTAATGTTTGCCTTTAATCCGTTATCATATGAGAAGATCTATGTGGCGATATACGGAAACAAGATGTGCAATCATTTTCCACAGAGTAAATTGATCATTCTTTATCTTGCAACAAATGTCTCTTTAAAGACCGAAGCGGTCATGTTGAAAAGCCCCCCAGATCTGGGGCGAGGGGACGAATGTATAGGCAGCTCTAGTGAGAGGGTTTGCATGGCACAACAGCCGGCACATCGCTCACGAATGTATAGGCAGCTCTAGTGAGGAGGGTTTGCATGGCACAGCAGCCGGCACATCGCTCACGAATGTATAGGCAGCTCTAGTGAGGAGGGTTTGCATGGCACAGCAGCCGGCACATCGCTCACGAATGTATAGGCAGCTCTAGTGAGGAGGGTTTGCATGGCACAGCAGCCGGCACATCGCTCATGATTGTATAGGCAGCTCTAGTGAGGAGGGTTTGCATGGCACAGCAGCCGGCACATCGCTCATGATTGTATAGGCAGCTCTAGTGAGGAGGGTTTGCATGGCACAGCAGCCGGCACATCGCTCATGATTGTATAGGCAGCTCTAGTGAGGAGGGTTTGCATGGCACAGCAGCCGGCACATCGCTCATGAATGTATAGGCAGCTCTAGTGAGGAGGGTTTGCATGGCACAGCAGCCGGCACATCGCTCATGATTGTATAGGCAGCTCTAGTGAGGAGGGTTTGCATGGCACAGCAGCCGGCACATCGCTCATGATTGTATAGGCAGCTCTAGTGAGGAGGGTTGCATGGCACAGCAGCCATGGCACAGCAGCCGGCACAGCAGCCATGGCACAGCAGCTGGCACATCGCTCATGGCCACATTGACAGAAGCTTCATTTTTTATCTCCTCTCCTAATTTCCTATGTAATGTGTTAATATGCTGTTAGACACACAATGACCTTCTGTAATCTAACGGACAGCGCTGGATGGTCCCCGTCGTGGACACACAGAGCACCTTGGCCTATCTGTTTGATGAGAAGATGTCCTTTCGTACGGACGTCTACTATTTGAGCATTTACAGTATATTGCGATGTGCATTGTCATCCTAGTTACAGTTCTTGCAGATGCCATTCATGCTGATGTGCCCGTACGTCACAAGACCTCACATCTCACAATAGACAGACACTAAGTGAATGTCTTTGTTGTTAATGTAACCCACTATGTGTTCTTGTGAATGTGAAAAAAAAAAAGACATTAAAAAAAAAGTTTTTATTTCTTTATTTACTGTTCTTTGCAGATTCTGGTCTCAGCAGTCCCCTCAGTGACCATGAATTTGAAAGTTAGTTCCTGTCTGTTTTGTTTCTGTTTTTTGTTGCTTCAATCACTCTTCCACTTTTTTCTTTTTCCTTTTTTTTTCTCCATTTTCTTTCTTTTATTTGTGTCCCTAAGCTTTACATCTTTTTCCCCACAACATTTCTGTGCCTGTCTTCGCAGTTGTGCAGTTCGACAAACTGTCTATTGTGCAGATTGATGCTATGATGCCATTAATGTCTAAAGCGTGAGCAGACCCGGCTCCCCATTCGTGTGATACTGTTAATGTTCTTCCACTAGATCCCATTTTACTTTGTTACATTGTGCTGCTGTAAAAGTCATTGACCTGAATCCTACTTGATCAGTGCCGTAGCGGAGAGCTGAAGGGGTGCACTGGGTAGTCCTAATTGTATCATTACCGGCCATACTACCGTAGAGGATGACATCTTCTGTTGTATCCCACTGTGGTTTAACATTTGGATCCGGTGAACAAGCGCCAGAAATGTGACCCCGTATTGAGTCCCGTCTAGGACTTCATCAGCTCATTTACATGGGTGTTTTGTTTTTGGTTTTAGTTATTTTGTATTGTTTTACTCCCACGTCCTCCTTTCTTGTGTTTGTATCCGGTCCCCCAGCAAACTGTATATGTTTGTGACCATATTCATCAGCCAGTTGACACAACCGATCCCGATGTGTTCAGAACTTTTATTTCCGGTCATTCAGCAGCTTCATTTGCATGTATCATTTGTAATTACTGAAAATGAATCGGACTGTTTGAAGTGCACATCTGATCTCAATATTGTAAATCTTAAGGTACTAGGCTAACGGAGAAGTAAAGCACAAGAACTGAACTAAAGAATGACCTTTGCTATGTTGTTGGGTATTCTGATTGCTTAAGGCACATACAGTGGCGCAGAGGATAAGGCGACCTCTGATGGTGATTTTGGTTCTGTAGTTCCTAGTAACGGATGTTTCCTGGTTAGACCCTGGATCTGTGGAATGATTGGTGTGCTTGCTTTTCCATCCTTTTTTTCTAAATTTACCAAATTAAAAGTCCATGCTGCGTTGCTTGACTTGATTACCGCTGCTTTGTCACCTATTCTGAACGGGGCTCGAAATTCTCCGTGGCAAACATTTCCTTCCATTCTTGACATAGTCTTTCATGTTCAAGCCTACTTTTCATCTGCAGTTTCAGGAATCAATAAGAGGAGCGGTGATGGAAAAGAAACTAAATAGCCAGTTAGAGAGTTCCCCACCTGCGCCCATTTAATGAAAGATTATAGTGCAGCGTGAAGTAAAGCAAGATCTATATTTAACAGACGGGCCTACGTCTCATGGTTAGACTAAATAGTCTCTCAGCCATAGTCGTCGGGGATTACATACTAGAGGCACTTTCAGAATCTCCTCATCTGGGTACGGATGAGTTCATTACTCGTTTAGACTGGCTGTATTGAAAATAATGCGATCACTAATTAATCCAGCTGTGCTGAAAATGAGATGGCTTCTGGAGAAGCACATCAATCGGTCTCTCAGGGTCAGGAAAGGATTTCCATTTACACTGAACACAAGGTATTGACCTGTGGCATCTATAGTCTACTCTATACTAAAATCTGTTCTAGCTTCAATTGGTGCATTGCATCCCCAGTTCCCGATAAACCATTATGGCCATCTCCCAGTCACCAATGTCCCTAATGAATGTCATTTGCTTCTGTTAGTCACAAAAGTGCTTCTTTCTTCTTAATTAAATGCGTTGCATGCTCTGGATGCAGGAAGGGTAACTGCTAAGAGCCCCGAGTCAAAGAGAAGCTGCTGCAAGTTCTAAAGCTCTATCCCAAACTTAAAGTGTTCTTGATACAAAAGCAAGTAGAGAAATACTTCTCTGATGGCATTAATCTCCACCCAGAAAGTAAAAATATGGCATTCGCTGCAGTTTAAGAACATCTCGACTCAAAATGCCTTTTATACCGGGGTTATTTTACTCTGATACCGGACGTTATCCTCCTGAATTTCCCTTGAAGCTTCCCTTGAATATCGCTCTGCCAGGCCCTCTAATTACAAGATCACTCCGCTTTACATGGTGGCTGGCCTGTCACTGTGGCCGCACATTCAATGCTGGCCAACGAGGAACAGAATTACTCAAAAACATCTCTGAAGACGTCCAAATAAAATACTGCTACTCCTCAAGGCAAACCCCTTAGGATAAGGCTAAAAAGTGCAAGAATAAAAAGCCAACCGTCGCCGTGGGTCCGAGCCTCACACATGGGTGTTTCTAATTTAAATGTCCCTGAAAAGGAAACATCTGAGATAATAAATAAAATACAATATATGCTATAAGCTCGAGTTCCTTCTAGTTAAAGTGATTGTCCAAGTGGTCTTTGAGAAAAAAAGAAAAAGCAGCATCTGAATATGTAATAACATAGCAGAAGCACATTTCCCATGTATTAGATCGCCCACCGATACAGCATGGATGCTCCCATAGTCCCCTGTAGGCCTTTGTATACATGACAGCACTGATGATGTGTCATAATGGCATGCCACTGGCCTAACATCGTAAACCAAGACAAGCAGGAAATATAGGAGCATCATAGTATTGAAATGGTGCTTAATATATACTTGGTTATGTGGTTACATATACTGCTGCCAAATTAGTTTTATTTCTTGGAAAACCTCTTAAAGGGGTTGTTAAGGCATAGTCTCCCGCCTGATCTGACGTTGAGTGTGGAGGGGCATCACTGCCACTGGGCAGGATAGCTGTGAAGGCATCCATCCACTGCCCTGCGATGATTATGCATGGATCCCATTAATTAGAATAGGGCCCGTGCCCGATACCCACTGGACTTCTGATGTTTTCTCTTGCTAGCTGTCCTACTCAGTCTGCAGTTGCTTCTCTCTAGGCCCGATGTCATGAGAAGATGCCTGAACAACCTCTTTAAACTCAAGGACTCCAGCGATGGCCATATACATTTCCTGGGTCAATGAGTTAGTAGAGAATGATTGGCTTTCAGGTTTTGGGTGGAGTAAGACTTTACACACTTTACTTCTTTGGAGTAACTAAGTGACAGATTTGACTAATATAGTTAAAACAAGGACACCTCTCCAAGGTAGATAGACAGAAGTAAAATCAAAATTCTCCAAACTGGAAGGGAATCATCTGGTATGACCAGTCTACCCAACCCGTTAACACTGCAGGACATAGTCACATCCTGCACTGTTGGGGTATTTATTAAGGGAGATAGCGGGATGATCTCCCTCCATACAACGCGGGTGCTGGCTGTTTCTTATAGCCAACACCCGCCGGCAACAGCTCCGGTAAGCTGCGCTGTTCAGTGGCATTTAAGTCCCCAGGCCGACTTTTGGGGGTCCCGTATGCCCTCTGCGATGAGATCGCAGGGAGCCATGCAGGTGTCATGGCAGTCGGGGGTCTTCTGAATGTCTATCAAGCCATGCCCATGGGGTGGCTTGATAAGACTGCCTACCTGATCCCAGTATGATGTAATACTGAGATGGCATTACATCATACTGTAGGAGCGATCAAAGCATCACTAGTTGTTGTCCCCTCTGGGGACTAAGAAAAAGAGTAAAAATAAGATTAATAACTTTTTACTAATTATAAAAAAAAAAAAAGTAATAAAAGTTAAACATATATAATAAAAGAATCTTCTAAAACAAAAATACATATTTGGTATTGCTGCGTCCGTAAAAGTCCGATCTATCAAAATAACACATAATTTACCCCGCACAATAAATGTTGTCACCCTGTCTCCAAGAAAAAATGTAATAAAAAAGCGATCAAATAGTATGTATTTAAATGTGATACCAACAGAAACTGCAGGAAGTTTCGCAAAAAATAAGCCATCGCACAACTATGTCGATGGAAAAATAAAAAACTTATAGCGGTCAGAAGAATAAATAATAGTACAGCAAAATAAACAAAAACTATATAAGTTTGGTATGGTAGTAATCGCACTGACCCGTAGAATCAAGTTATTGCGTCATTTTTGTTGCAGTAGGTACACCGTAGAAACAAGACGCACTCAAAAATGGCGGAATTTCATTTTTTTACCATTTCACTCCAGTTAGAACTTTTTAAAAGCTTTTTTCAGTACATTATATGGTACCATTAAAAAATACAACACGTCCCGCAAAAAACAACAAGCCCTCGGACAGCGGCGGCGATGGATAAATAAGAGGAAAAACAGAAAATGGGGAGGAAAAAGGTCCGCGTCCTTAAGGGGTTAAAAGGTGTGATAAATATTCAGTATAGCCATGTTATATGCGGTTATGGAGTTCCGCCTTAAAGCCACCTTTACTGTACTAGCACTACTAATGCCTTTATGTGTGGGGACCATCTCTAAGCAGCGTCTTCTGCACTAAGGTTTGTAAATCCGATAAGATCCAATTCCAACCTCCTTAAACCCCTCACACGGCCGAGAACACATGAATGCCTCTATTTTGTTTTCTACTCCTTTTTATCTATTGTTTGTCATATTTCACCCCTCCGCACTCTCATGGTATGCGCTATAGCTGATTACATCTAGAGATCATGCTTTTGTGCTGTTCTGCTAAATAGTGTCCTATTTCTGTATTTCTGCCGTTCCCTCACTCCTTGGCCCAAACCTTTAGCCACAAGATCTGCTGAATTTGGGGTATTGCAGGGAAACGTAGATGTCATTTTTCTTTCAGGATACAATTTCGAGCCCTGCCTTCTAATCTTACCTAACCTGTGTCCTTTCATTGCAGATCTCACATGTAAAGACTTCTTATTTTACATTGTTTACTCTTTGGGATTGCTTTAATAAAATCTTCTTTTGGTTCGTTTCCTCCTTCTAGGTATGCTTAATCACCCACCGATACCTATTGCAGATCTTTCCGAACACACAGAACATCTGAAGGCCAACGATAACCTAAAACTATCTCAGGAATATGAGGTGAGAACCTAAGTTTGCAAATCTGTCGCAACACTTCAGGAGCCAACTAGTTTGGGTGACGACGCAGGTCCAGCGTGACGTCACAGGCATCAACACCGGACCGGTCCAGCGTGACGTCACAGGCATCAACACCGGACCGGTCCAGCGTGACGTCACAGGCATCAACACCGGACCGGTCCAGCGTGACGTCACAGGCATCAACACCGGACCGGTCCAGCGTGACGTCACAGGCATCAACACCGGACCGGTCCAGCGTGACGTCACAGGCATCAACACCGGACCGCCTAATGCGCCAATCAGCACAGACGCAGTGTCATTGTGTGAGAAACGGCTGCATATCTGTAATGTTCCTGATGGGCTGGATGGGTTGTCTGTCTCCCCAGCCAGCCTATCAGATTCTCAAACCGGCTGTGGATTGCTGGGGGTGCCGGTAATACGCTTTATGTTCTTGTCAGGGTTCTGTGCTTTGTGTTCAGTGGACTGTGGTCAGGTGTCCCTATATGTCTCTGACTTGGAATCTGCTTCTCTCCAGCAGTGGGATTGGCCTGTTTGGGGCATTGTTCCACTTAGTTAGGCTGCCTTCACACTGGTGAGAAAATCGTGCGAGACGCACAAATCTTGCACAAATATGAAACCCGTTCATTCACATCAGTGATGTTTCCCTTCATTGCACCGCAATGCAACGCTGGTAAAAAATTGCAGCATGTCCTAACTTTCAGCGAGATCGCCCATTGTTTCCAATGGGGGTGGAGGCAGCAGCACCGGACCCATTGAAAATAATGGGAGAACTCTGCGATCCTCTGCTGCGGCTGGGAAATCCTTCATCCCCGCAGCAATGCAAGGCTGTTTTCATGTGAAAACGTCTCACATCCAGGGGTTTCACATGGATGGCAAGGGCGATTATCGGGCCGTGAAACATTGCCCGATATTACCCTTGCTAGTGTTAAGGGGCCCTTAGGGGTCCAGTTGGGGAAGTTCATGGAATACCTTATAGCATTACCCAGCCATTTACTATTGTCACTGTTTGTCTGCTATGTCTGGTTCATGCCTTCCCATGTTCTTGTGGCTCAGGCTGTTAGTATTTACTAGGGTTTAGTCGCCTGTTACACTGGCAGGCCTGAGCAGACGGAACACAATCTTTGTGGTATAAGTCTCATTTTCTTTGGTAAACTTTAGAAACAGAGGATGTAAAATAGTTACTGCTAATGTAACTGTTCAGAATCACCTAAACTGAGGTATATGTAAGAGACCGGATCCGTAAATCGGGTCACCTAAACTGAGGTATATGTAAGAGACCGGATCCGTAAACCGGGTCACCTAAGCTGAGGTATATGTAAAAGACCGGATCCGTAAATCGGGTCACCTAAACTGAATTATATGTAAGAGACCGGATCCGTAAACCGGGTCACCTAAACTGAAGTATATGTAAGAGACCGGATCCATAAACCGGGTCACCTAAACTGAGGTATATGTAAGAGACCGGATCCGTAAACCGGGTCACCTAAACTGAAGTATATGTAAGAGACCGGATCCGTAAACCGGGTCACCTAAACTGAGGTATATGTAAGAGACCGGATCCGTAAACCGGGTCACCTAAACTGAAGTATATGTAAGAGACCGGATCCGTAAACCGGGTCACCTAAACTGAAGTATATGTAAGAGACCGGATCCATAAACCGGGTCACCTAAACTGAGGTATATGTAAGAGACCGGATCCGTAAACGGGGTCACCTAAACTGAAGTATATGTAAGAGACCGGATCCGTAAACGGGGTCACCTAAACTGAAGTATATGTAAGAGACCGGATCCGTAAACCGGGTCACCTAAACTGAAGTATATGTAAGAGACCGGATCCGTAAACCGGGTCACCTAAACTGAAGTATATGTAAGAGACCGGATCCGTAAACCGGGTCACCTAAACTGAGGTATATGTAAGAGACCGGATCCGTAAACCGGGTCACCTAAACTGAAGTATATGTAAGAGACCGGATCCGTAAACCGGGTCACCTAAACTGAAGTATATGTAAGAGACCGGATCCGTAAACCGGGTCACCTAAACTGAGGTATATGTAAGAGACCGGATCCGTAAACCGGGTCACCTAAACTGAGGTATATGTAAAAGACCGGATCCATAAACCGGGTCACCTAAACTGAAGTATATGTAAGAGACCGGATCCGTAAACCGGGTCACCTAAACTGAAGTATATGTAAGAGACCGGATCCATAAACCGGGTCACCTAAACTGAAGTATATGTAAGAGACCGGATCCATAAACCGGGTCACCTAAACTGAAGTATATGTAAGAGACCGGATCTGTAAACCGGGTCACCTAAACTGAAGTATATGTAAGAGACCGGATCTGTAAACCGGGTCACCTAAACTGAAGTATATGTAAGAGACCGGATCCATAAACCGGGTCACCTAAACTGAAGTATATGTAAGAGACCGGATCTGTAAACCGGGTCACCTAAACTGAGGTATATGTAAGAGACCGGATCCGTAAACCGGGTCACCTAAACTGAAGTATATGTAAGAGACCGGATCCGTAAACCGGGTCACCTAAACTGAAGTATATGTAAGAGACCGGATCCGTAAACCGGGTCACCTAAACTGAAGTATATGTAAGAGACCGGATCCGTAAACCGGGTCACCTAAACTGAAGTATATGTAAGAGACCGGATCCGTAAACTGAGGTATATGTAAGAGACCGGATCCGTAAACCGGGTCACCTAAACTGAGGTATATGTAAGAGACCGGATCCGTAAACCGGGTCACCTAAACGGAGGTATATGTAAGAGACCGGATCCGTAAACCGGGTCACCTAAACTGAAGTATGTGTAAGAGACCGGATCCGTAAACCGGGTCACCTAAACTGAAGTATGTGTAAGAGACCGGATCCGTAAACCGATTAACCTAAACTGAGGTATATGTAACAGACCGGATCCGTAAACCGGGTCACCTAAACTGAGGTATATGTAAGAGACCGGATCTGTAAACTACATAACTATTCTAAAAGTATATTTATTTATATAGACAGTAATTAGTAACAATAGACCTAATTCGACATACCAGGGTTGTTAATTCTTTTACCGTTCTTCTCCAAATGCAGAAATCTAGTCCTTCTGATCTGCCGGCAGCATTCTATAGAGCTGGATGAGCTGAACGGACTGATACCTCATTTCCTGAAGAACTATGTGATTGTTCTCCGTGAGAGAAGCCAAGTAACCTTGTGGATATGATGATAAAGCACAAGTTATACTGACTCTGATAACTTGTCCCCCTGCTGATTCTGGGCTTAGGGGTCCGGTGAGTGGTCTCGATCAGTCATTGAGTGCTATGGGAATAGCTGTCCGTGACTGATTGCGATCGCCGCCGGACTCCCTAAACCCAGACTAAGCAGGTGCTTAAATGAAGAAATGGCAAGTTACACTGAATCTTTTACCATAAAACTAAATGTGAATCTCCGCATGTCCACCTGCTCTGAATGTACGGTATATGATTGCAGTAACGAGCGCACATTGATAGAATGTTCCGTTTGATTCTTTTTCAGTCCATAGATCCCGGCCAGCAGTTCACTTGGGAGCACTCCAATCTTGAAGTAAACAAACCCAAAAACCGCTACGCTAATGTGATTGCCTATGATCACTCCCGTGTCATCCTCATGCCCGTTGAAGGTACACAATTACTTACACCCTCTCAAATTAGTTGTTCTAAAATGTTCTCCTACCCCAAGATGTATTATTGTGTCTGCTTCTTCTAAATTCTGTGTGAGTTGAATGGACACTTTCAGCACTGGTTCACATGGTTCACATACTTGGTGCCCTTCATTTTAAGGTTGCTTCTGCACGTCTTGCGATTCACAGACCCCTCTGCATGTATGTGAAGTAGCTGCCAGCTTCTTGGATTACCCTAAGCACACTATGCTCTGGTAGTTTGTAGCACTGCTTCTGTAGTCTGGGACACGCCCCCCCGCTCACCAGTAGCCCAGAGCTGCTGAAGATGCTGATATCACCAGCGCTGGTCTATCTGAGAGCAGGAAGAAGGGACTCAAACTACCGAAGTATCATGTGCTTTGGGTATTTGGTAGTCTGAGAAGTTGGCAGCCATTCTACATACCTGTAGAGGGAGGTGGGAAGCACATTTTAACTACACAGTCTGGTTCACATAAAAAATGTTGGCGTTGATGATTCAAATGAACATTTCTGACGTACATAAAGTGGGGAACGGCGCATTCTTCAGAAGATTGAAATTTGCTGTAATTTTCATCCCAGTCAGATGAAAAATGATAAAACTTTATCAACGGCCAATATGTTTTTTACAGCGGTCGGTAAAGCAAGCATCCAGTCAACATGTTCACCATCCATAGAGAAACTATAGTACACATATCTGGTTCCCTTGATTTTGAAAACTGCTGCCAAAGTTGCATAATTTTGGAGCCCCTAATGCCTGTGCAAAAAGCCTGCCGCAGTCTCCAACGACTGTGCACAGTATGCTTAGGATGTCTGGGACCCCACACCATCCTCCATGGACATGACCTCTGCACAGTGGGGACAGATGTCCTAAGATACCTATTAACACACATAGCAAACAATTGCTAATAAGGTCATCCTGACGGATCATTTTTATGTGTTTCTGTTGAGTAATCCCAAGGAATCCACAAAGCGCTGTCCCACCCAAAATAAATAGGAGCTGGGGAGCGTGGCAGCCGAAGGGAAATTGGATTGGAAAGGGTTAAGTGCCTTGGTGTCCGACTGTGATACTTCTAGTGCTAGTGTTCTCTTCCTTTATTTGAGCAGTGTGTACTATAGGTTTCAGAAAAACGTGTAAAATATTAAGCCCTTAATTAGATTTCACAAATGTGTTTTAAAAATGTAATTAAAAACAAATTTAAAATTTGAGCACAAAAAATGTACAAAAATGCATTAAGGCCCAATTAGAGGCAACGATTATAGCTCAAAATTCACTCAAAAACCGTCTTTTGAATGATAACCGTTGCGTCTAAATGCGCAGCCATGGTGCACTTTTCTTGCACTGTTCGTTCATCGCTCATTTCTAAAAAGCTAGAAATCACCGATGACTTATCAGCGCCGCACGCTGATTTTCTCAGTGGGTGGCGCTGATGGTATTCTTTCAGCTGGTATCACACTGGCAGTTCTCAGCGGGACACCAGCTGAAAGGTCTGAAAACGATGCAGCTGTTTGCATATACAAAACAGCTGCTTTGTTCTCGGAGCTATCACAGTTTTTTATCTCCCCTTTTTTTTTTGCCGTTGATACGGCCGCATGAGGGCTTGGTTTTTTGCGTGGTAAATGTATTATAAATAGAGATGAGCGAGCACGCTCGGTCGGTTAAGGCAGTTACTCGAGCGAGCATCGGGGGGGGGGGTCGGCGAGGGGAGAGAGAGATCTCTCACTCTTCCCCCAAGAACAGCGCATGTGCAGTGAAGTGAGGTGCAAACTTATACATCTCCACCCTTATCTCTGAGATTAACTAAAGAAGTACTTCCTTTCTTTTTTTTTTTGTTTTTGAGAAACCCATGGTAATATACTGACCTCTGCTGTGAAGAATCCAGTTTTGTGGCTTCCCCCCTTCCAGGCTGTGCATTCTTCACTTTTCTTCCAGCCTCCAGAACACATGACCAGCACCCCAGGGACAGCCGTAGTTTAGTTGGCACCCTGTGTGACTTTTGTTGCTGCGCCCCACAATTGTCATAAAAATGATATGTTTATATCCAGTACTTTGCTAAAGATTTAGACAGGTGTGGAAAATGGTGCAAAATAAGACTGCTTTCATAAATAGAAGTGTTAGTAGTTTATTTTTGTCAATTAACAAAATGCAAAGTGACCGAATAAAACAGATCTAAATGTAATCGATATTTAGTGTGACCGCCCTCCGTGCAGGTATAACTAGAAGAAGTGATGCTTTTATATATTATAGGATAATAATCAGATGTATGATTAACCAGTTATACCAGACAGGTAAAAATGGGCAAAGCACAAATAAACGGGCAACACTGAGGACCATAGATGCAGTGGTCAACCAAGGAAATCATTATGCTTACTTCCCTTTGAAATCGGAATATATCCAGCAGTGCCATCAGCTCAGAACTACTTCATACAGAACAAATAAAAAAAGAGAGCAGACTATTCTACATGTCCATTACCAGTTTCCGATATTTGGTGCTCGTTCACTGTTTGTCAGGACTCGAACCCAGGAGCTCCTGTACCCCAGGTGGCAGTTCTACCTGCTGAGCTATCCAGCCCTTTGGACATCTCCCCTGCATGATCTTAGTCTTGTTCCTAGCTCCTGCAATCCAGTCCCTGTTATAGCTCCACCCTGTTCCTGATTGGACATGCTATAAGAGTCTGGCCCTTCCACTTCCTCTTTGCGTGATCGTGCTCCATGCCTTTAGTCTAGCTCTGCTCCTAACTGCTCCTCTCTGTACAATTGATGCTACCCATTACCGACCTCTAGCTACATTCTGACTACGCTACCTGCCTGCTCCCTGTGGCAACAGATACTTATCCATTAATGACCCCTGGCTTTTTTTAACTACATTATCTGTCTGCTTGGGTTACAATACAAGGCTCCGAACCCGCTCCAGGTCGCTCTGAAACGCTGGGGTTCTGGGTTCAAGTCCAACCACAGACAACATGCTTCTAGACTGTGCATGCGCTGTAGAAAGTGTATACAGCATATAAATCAATAAAATAAGCAAGTAAAAGAAAAATGAACCCGACTCAGTTTTTAGTTGAAAGCTATTTCTATTTAAACTATAGTCTCAGTCACTTCATTCGGATCATCCGGCTGCAAGGTCTGAAGCCTATACATCATTTACCTTTCTTCTTTTAAAAGCCTCAAATCTGTCCCATCTCTCTAATCAATCTAGAGTTACAACTGTATGGTAAAACCCTAGCTCTACGTCCAGCGCCATGCCTGCCACATCGGCTTAAAGGGGTTGTCCCGCGCCGAAACGGGTTTTGTTTTATTCAATAGCCCCCCCGTTCTGCGCGAGACAAACCCGATGCAGGGATAAAAAAAAAAACGGGTAGTACTTACCCGAATCCCCGCGCTCCAGTGACTTCTTACTTACCTTGTGAAGATGGCCGCCGGGATCTTCACCCTCGGTGGACCGCAGGTCTTCTGTGCGGTCCATTGCCGATTCCAGCCTCCTGATTGGCTGGAATCGGCACACGTGACGGGGCGGAGCTACGAGGAGCCGCTCTCTGGCACGAGCGGCCCCATTCAGAAGGGAGAAGACCGGACTGCGCAAGCGCGTCTAATCGGGCGATTAGACGCTGAAGATTAGACGGCACCATGGAGACGAGGACGCTAGCAACGGAACAGGTAAGTGAATAACTTCAGTATGGCTCATAATTAATGCGCGATGTACATTACAAAGTGCATTAATATGGCCATACAGAAGTGTATAACCCCACTTTGTTTCGCGGGACAACCCCTTTAAGAACGACCAGGTCGGTTTCATTTCTGGCCAAGAAGCTAGTGATTCTACAATCAAAGCCCAACTACTTATAGCCAACGCTCAATCCTTAAAATCCCTGCTGTGTCATCTCAATGGATGCTAAAAAGGTGTTTGACCGAGTAAACGTTTCCCCGCAGCACACTATCGCACATTGGCCTGCGCCCCATCATGATGCATAGGATCACATTCCCTACTATCATAACCCTACTGTATGAGTGCATGTGAACCGTAATTTATCTGAATCATCTACTCTTTTCCTGCCATCATACTCCATGGCCATAGAATATTTAGCAGTGATATTCGTAGTAACCCAGACATCAAGGGGATATCCATCATGAACAGGGGATATAAAGCTTCTCTTTACGCCTATAATCTTACATATCACCAATACCCGACTCTCTCTCCCTTCTGTCTTGGATGAGTTTGTGAAATATGATTTTGTAATCCACTTTAAAGCTAACCTTTCGAGATTCTAAATACTTTGTTGCCAAGCACAGGCATTGTAGCACTGGAAGCAGCCCTCCCCTCCCCTTGCTGCTCTCGATCATTCAAGTATCGTGGGCTGCAGATGCCATTAGATCCTTCACAATTATACAGATTGAACTCCCCCAAGCTCCTCTCAAAAGCCCTTACTGATCTAAACTCATACGGCCAACTGTCCTGGTTTGGTCAGATTAATGTTATAAAAATGGACATTTTACCAAGATTTCTTTACCTTTTCCAAGTTATACCAATTGCTTTACCGTCATCCTTCGTTTAGAAACTATCTCATGTAATCCCCAGATTTGTTTGGAGCTCTTCTGGGCCTCGTTTTGGATGTGGGCTGCTATATAGTTCTAGATTAGATGGGAGTACAGATTTACCTGATATGCAAGTGTCTATAATCGGT
This sequence comes from Eleutherodactylus coqui, assembly GCF_035609145.1. Taxonomy (NCBI): domain Eukaryota; kingdom Metazoa; phylum Chordata; class Amphibia; order Anura; family Eleutherodactylidae; genus Eleutherodactylus; species Eleutherodactylus coqui. The sequence goes on from NC_089843.1 coordinate 220,783,291, forward strand.
TGGTTGGTTGATTGGTTCCACGGGATGGGTATGAAGCAATGGTTGGATCTTGAATTTTCTAGATCACCTTTGGCTCTTCATTCCATACCATGGGTTAGAAAAGAGTATCAACCTCACAAAGACTCTTCACCTTTTCTGACATTGCACTTTTAGCGCTATGGGACTGTCTGGTCAACAAGTTGGGAATCTCTCACACTACGGGCCCGTTTACTCCTCTGTTTGACAATCCAGCATTTCTCCCCGCAGTAGGAGTCCCTCGATTTTTAGCTTGGTCAGTCCATTCAAATATGAGGCTTCATAATGTCTTGACAGGCTTTCTTTTCCCCCTGGAATACTGGTGTAGTTTTTGTATCAGAAGTAGCGCCTTCTAGTCCCTATCGTTTTGCTCCTATTCAATCAAATTGGCTTAGAACTGGCAGAAACCAGTGGAACCCAGGTACACCCATGTACTGTTTGAAGAAGTTTGGCAGAAGTAGTCTCTATAGAAGAATTGAGGCAAAAAAGCCGCACCTTTTTGATGTAGAAACAAGACCAAGCGACTCAACTAGGCACAAAAACACAGGAACTGGGGGACAAAACAATGACTTCAGGCGCTCTGGACTGGCAAGTCAAAATTTGAAACATTTGGTTGTCACAGGAGGCAGTTTATTCGGCAAAGAGCTGGAGAGCAGTACAATGTCTGCAGGCAGTAGTGAAGCATGGGGGAGAGCGGTACAATAATGAGTGCCTGCAGGCAGCAGTGAAGCATGGTGGAGAGCGGTACAATGAGTGTCTGCAGGCAGCAGTGAAGCATGGTGGAGAGCGGTACAATGAGTGTCTGCAGGAAGCAGTGAAGCATGGGGGAGAGCGGTACAATAATAAGTGTCTGCAGGCAACAGTGAAGCATAATGGAGAGCGGTACAATAATGAGTGCCTGCAGGCAACAGTGAAGCATGGTGGAGAGCGGTACAATGAGTGTCTGCAGGCAGCAGTGAAGCATGGGGGAGAGCGGTACAATAATAAGTGTCTGCAGGCAACAGTGAAGCATAATGGAGAGCGGTACAATAATGAGTGCCTGCAGGCAGCAGTGAAGCATGGCAGAGAGCGGTACAATAATGAGTGTCTGCAGGCAGCAGTGAAGCATGGTGGAGAGTGGTACAATGAGTGTCTGCAGGCAGCAGTGAAGCATGGGGGAGAGTGGTACAATAATAAGTGTTTGCAGGCAACAGTGAAGCATAATGGAGAGCGGTACAATGAGTGCCTGCAGGCAACAGTGAAGCATGGGGGAGAGCGGTACAATAATGAGTGTCTGCAGGCGACAGTGAAGCATGGTGGAGAGCGGTACAATAATGTGTGTGTAGGCAACCATGAGTACAATGAAAAAAACTTGGTACTGTGTTAGCCAGTAGAGCAAAATGATTGTTCCCAGCAAGAAAAACCAAGTAATCTTGTAGATATGACCTTTTAATCGCTAACAAAAATGCATGATGTTATAGCGAGCTTCCAAACCAACGCAGGGTCCTTCCTCAGGCTTGGAGAGCGGTACAATGAGTGTCTGCAGGCAGCAGTGAAGCATGGTGGAGAGCGGTACAATGAGTGTCTGCAGGCAGCAGTGAAGCATGGTGGAGAGCGGTACAATGAGTGTCTGCAGGCAGCAGTGAAGCATGGTGGAGAGCGGTACAATAATGAGTGTCTGCAGGCAGCAATGAAGCATGGTGGAGAGCGGTACAATAATGAGTGTCTGCAGGCAGCAGTGAAGCATGGTGGAGAGCGGTACAATAATGAGTGTCTGCAGGCAGCAATGAAGCATGGTAGAGAGCGATACAATAATGAGTGTCTGCAGGCAGCAATGAAGCATGGTGGAGAGCGGTGCAATAATGAGTGGCCGCAGGCAGCAATGAAGCATGGTGGAGAGCGGTACAATAATGAGTGTCTGCAGGCAGCAATGAAGCATGGTGGAGGCTCCTTGCAACTTTGTGGCTGCATTTCAGCAAATGGAGTTGGGGGTTTGGTCAGGATTTATAGTGCCCTCAATGCTGAGAAATACAGAATGATGCTTATCCATCATGCAGTACCATCAGGGAGGCCTCCCATTGGCTCCAAGTTTGTTCTGTATCAGGAAAACAACCCCCAATGTCCAGCCAATATAATTAAGAACTATGTTCAGTCTAAAGAAGAAGTTGTCCTGGAAGTGATGACCTGGCCCCCACAGAGCCCCTGATCATCCAGTCTGTCTGGGATTACATGAAGATACAGAAGGATTTGAGTGAGACGACTTCCACAGATACTCTGCGCTTAGTTCTCCAAGGTATCTGGAACATCCTTCCTGCTGAGTTCCCTCAAAAACTGTGTGCAAGTGTACCTAGAAGAACTGATGCTGTTTTGAAGGTAAAGGGTGGTCACAATAAATATGAATTTGATTTAGATTTCTCTTTTGTTCATTCATTTTATTTTTGTCAATTAACAAACTACAAACTATTAACTCTTCTATTTTTGAAAGCCTTCTTTCTTTGCACCATTTTCTCCACACCTGCCTAAACATTACTACATATATATTTTGCACTGATGAGTCCGGATATACTGTATTTTGCTTATACAGCCAGCAAGATGATACCGTGTTTCCTCGAAAATAAGACCCTGTCTTGTATTAACTTTTGCCCCAAAAGCAGCACATGGTCTTATTTTCATGTGTGTCTTATACTCACCTAGCAGGCGCCGTCCAGGTCCCTCCTGCTGGTCTCCGGCACTCCTGCAGACTTCCATGTAGTCCTCTGCGCCGACAGAACATCTCTTGCTGGTAACCGAGCTTGAATACCCCACCTCCAGCAAGAGATTGCTCTGATTGGCTGATCCGGGAGCACTAGCGAACCAATCACACCGGTGCTTGATAAACCAATAACAGCCATTCATTGAATGGCTGTGAATGGTTCATCGAGCGCACGCTCTGATTGGCTGAGGCGGCGCTCACGAACCACATCTGTAAAAGTACAAATCGTGTTTTGAGGTTTTTTTGGACTTCCCATCTCCTAAAAAAAGGTGAGTAAAATGCAATCAAAAAGCCGTATGTGCTCCAAAGTGGTACCAATAAAATCTACAAGTCACCTCACAAAAAGGAGTCTTTACAGAGCCCTGTCTATTGAAAAGTGGGAAAAAGTTATGGGTCTCAGAATATTGGGACAAAGGCCAAATAAAGGTTTTCAAAATTAATAAAACACAAAAACTGCCTAAAGGGTTAATTATGTGTTGTTTTTTTCTACCTCCATTTGCTCTAGGTATTCTTGGCAGTGACTACATAAATGCCAACTATATTGATGGTTACCGGAAACAGAATGCATATATAGCAACTCAGGGACCCTTGCCTGACACCTTTGGAGATTTTTGGCGCATGGTCTGGGAACAGCGCTCTGCCACCATTGTTATGATGACTAGACTAGAGGAGAAGTCTCGGGTGAGTATCTCATTAGCAAGTCATAAGCTATTTACAAGTCTAACATAATTTATTATTTAGTTTACGCCTGTCAGGTTGAAAGTCCCATCGAAAACTGTGTGCAATAATCATTCCAAGGAAACCAGGAGAGAAAAGTGTCAACAGGCGATCTGTAAATGTACTGAAAAGAGACAGAATTCCAAATGCACCAGATGGATTATAGGGGTGTTCCTATCTCTATCAGTTATGACCGACTTGGGTATATCACTCTGTATACCGTGTCCAGAGGTGGCCGGGATTATGGGAGCAGCCGCACTGGCTATTGCATGATGATTCCATAACTCCCATTTACTCTTATGGGAATAGCAGAAGCGTTATAGCACAGGGAGCATGGCTGCTCCCGTAATCCTGGGCGCCTCTGGCCGCTCCCGCGATCCTGGGCGCCTCTGGCCGCTCCCGCGATCCTGGGCGCCTCTGGCCGCTCCCGCGATCCTGGGCGCCTCTGGCCGCTCCCGCGATCCTGGGCGCCTCTGGCCGCTCCCGCGATCCTGGGCGCCTCTGGCCGCTCCCGCGATCCTGGGCGCCTCTGGCCGCTCCCGCGATCCTGGGCGCCTCTGGCCGCTCCCGCGATCCTGGGCGCCTCTGGCCGCTCCCGCGATCCTGGGCGCCTCTGGCCGCTCCCGCGATCCTGGGCGCCTCTGGCCGCTCCCATTATCCTGGGCGCCTCTGGCTCCTGCCCCACAATCCTGGGCGCCTCTGGCTCCTGCCCCACAATCCTGGGCGCCTCTGGCTCCTGCCCCACAATCCTGGGCGCCTCTGGCTCCTGCCCCACAATCCTGGGCGCCTCTGGCTCCTGCCCCACAATCCTGGGCGCCTCTGGCTCCTGCCCCACAATCCTGGGCGCCTCTGGCTCCTGCCCCACAATCCTGGGCGCCTCTGGCTCCTGCCCCACAATCCTGGGCGCCTCTGGCTCCTGCCCCACAATCCTGGGCGCCTCTGGCTCCTGCCCCACAATCCTGGGCGCCTCTGGCTCCTGCCCCACAATCCTGGGCGCCTCTGGCTCCTGCCCCACAATCCTGGACAGCTCTGGCTCCTGCCCCACAATCCTGGACAGCTCTGGCTCCTGCCCCACAATCCTGGACAGCTCTGGCTGGGGCGTATGGAAGGGATTCCCATATCACACTGGTTTAAATGGCAACAAGCATCATTAGATGACTGTATGGAAGCAGGTTATGTACAGAGGTCAGGTGCGTTACTGCCAGACACATGGGGCTGCCCGAATGACTTCAACATTAAATACCAGTGTTCTAGTAATCATTATAACAGAAAATAATGCATTAATATGTGTGACATAAAGGGGGCCCACCAATGCAGGATGGGGGCCCAGCATGCCACCATAGAGGACGGCCATAAATGACAAAGGACCAAACTGTAAAAACCAAAGGAATAAGAGGCAGAGAGGAGGTGGGGAAGCCATGACAGCCGACATGGAATATACAGACCTGATCAGGGAGGAAGTCCTAAACCCTCCCTGGAGGACATCGGAGTGACCATAGCTGGAAACTCGGGATGATGACTTCCACACCATTAGTTATGGCTAGCTTCAGATTATATGTCCTGTGTGGGGCGCCGCAGGACAGACGGCATTTCAAGCGACAATTCACATAAGAAATTTTAGTACTTTTAAAAAAGCTAAATAAAGCCGGGCGGCACATGCGCAGTACAGGGGGCGCTCGCCGTCGCTATGGCGATGACGTGGCCTCCTCTGTTTCGAATGTGTCGGCCAGCGCATGCGTAGTTGAACGGACGCCATCGCCATAGTGATGACACGGCTCCTGCAGCCGCCCTGCTGACTTCAATGGAAGCCAGCCATGCGTAACCTGCGGCAAATTGCAGCATGCTGCGATTTCTTTCCGGGGACAGAAAATCACAATTGATTTCCGCTTGTGGGCAGGAAATTGTGTTTTTCCATAGCAGGCTATGGGCTGGATTTGCTGCGAAATCCAGAGGTGGAATCCCGCTCTGGATTTCGCAATGCAAATACGCCCATGGACAGGAGGCCCAATGTTACACAGGCGGCTTTTACAGTGTTTAGTGCGGCATTGATATCAGTGGGGCTTCTCAGACGAGTGTTTAAGCACGGCGTTTCTAACGCCGCAATTTGTAAATGCTGTCTGCTCTATTTTAGTGCATTTCAGCAATTTTTTTTACCGCGCCCCATCATTGCAATGGGTGATAAGATGCATTAAAAAAAAAATAAAAAATCGCTGGAATGCACCAACCGCATTTTACCACGATTTTGAACACGTCAGAGCGTTTACCAGCGCTTTTTAACGCACCTCATCATCGTGATGAGGTGCGTTAAAAGACACAAACGCAGAAGAATAGGGCAGATCGTGCTCAAAAATTGGGGCGTTCAGAACGCTGCGCTCCATCTGATCCAGTTTTATTAAAAATGAAAATCAGAAAATGGAAAAAACATCGGTGAGCTTTCCACTTGCATCAGTATTTCAGCCTCTTCAATGATTATGGCTCGGTGCTTGGCAGTGTCGGCTTGCAGGGCTGCGGTCACAGGTTCAAATCTTATCAAGGACAACATCAGAAAAGCTCCACACAGACATCACCGTTGGTCAGATTTAAACCTCCAACTTCAGCACTGCAAGGCTACAGTAGTAATGACCGAGCCACCCGTGCTTGAGAACGAACACCAATGGGTGAACATACAGCCTTATGCAGGAGTTGGAGGTTTAAACCTGACCAGGGTGACGGCTGTGTGAAGTTTTTGTGAAGTATTTCACAGTTGATGTTGCCCTTGATGAGATCTGAACCTCTGCCCCCCCCCACCCCCCACCCCCCAGCATCACAAGACAACGGGTCAGCCATGTTCCTTGGAGAACCACCTCCACCAAATGAATTATCTCCAAGTTCCATCCACCTTCCATTGACTACAATGCAACACAAAAAAGGATCCAAATGTTTTCATTTTCAGAAACCAGAAACAAATGTGCAGCAGTCGGCGCTTTTGATCCAGTGTAAAAAAAAGGAACAGAGACTGAAAATACAGAGGTGGATCAAAACTGAAGACTTTCTGCTTCGATACATTTCTATTGGCTTGGAAACCTAAACGTTGTTTTTTTCCCTCATTTTGCTGTTCCCGCAACGGATTAGCGAAACGCTTGTGTGAAAAGGCCCTTAGTCTGGAAAGTAATGACCAGTGGTGTTTCTGGGTACTCCAACAAATTGGGCAAAGAGGGTAGTGAAAGAACGGACATTTGGGTTGGCATTCATTTGGCGCAGTGCCAGTCTCTGGAGCAGGTTACCCCGTGCCTCTTCTATAGGTTCTCTATATAATGGGTCTAGTCTGTGAAGATCTGTTCTGTTAAAGAATGAAGCAAGCCACAACAAATCACTTGTGTGACTGACGCCGGTATCTTCCTGCTTTGCAGTTACTTCAGTAGATTGGAATGACCTCACAAGTACCTTCATTTCTTACAGATAAAATGTGACCAGTATTGGCCAAGCAGAGGCGCCGATACATATGGAATGATTCAAGTCACACTACTAGATACAATTGAACTGGCGACTTTCTGTGTGCGAACCTTTTCCCTACATAAGGTATGTTAAATGCTCTCAGTCTACAGCAGGGGTCCCCAACTCCAGTCCTCAGGGACCCCAACAGGTCATGTCTTCAGGATATCCTATGGTAAGAACCCCTGTGGCAATGTCTGAGGCACCGACAATAATTACATCACCTGTGCAACACTGAGGACATCCTGAAAACATGACTTGTTGGGGTCCCTGAGGACTGGGGCTGGGAACACTGGTCTATAGTCACTAGAATGCATTTTGGCTTGTTTACATGTGCAATATGTTTTGGGCCCGGATATGCAGAATGGCTCTTTTACTTCTCTTGTGACTGCTGCCTGACTTTCCTTGACTTTTTCTCTGGGATGAATGTCCATTTAATTGGCTGACTGACAAGAAGTTCTTGTTTACAGAATGGTTCCAGTGAAAAGCGAGAAGTACGACAATTCCAGTTCACTGCCTGGCCAGACCATGGAGTCCCTGAGTACCCGACCCCATTCCTGGCATTCCTCAGAAGAGTAAAAACTTGCAACCCTCCAGACGCAGGACCCATTGTTGTACACTGCAGGTACAGTCACTTTTACTTCAAGACACTAAGACAACTGATTTGAACAAAAAACACATCCTTATAGCAAGTATGAGAACCAACTAATTACTAAGTGGAGACCTTTAAAGGGAATGTTGTACCTGTATTTTTCTTAGTAATTAAAAACCAGATAGTGAAATATATTTATTCTGTTGTCTATACATGGCTATGGGAGCTGCCAACTTGCCCAAGCTTCAGGTAACAGTATTGAAAGACTAGTAATTAATAGGAAATTATAGTACCAGTTTTTCTGGTCGTGCAATGCGCCACACAGCTCTGCTACATGTATATCACACACACACATAGCTCTGCTACATGCAAGTTACACACACAGCTCTGCTACATGCAAGTCACACACACATAGCTCTACTACATGCAAGTCACACACACACAGCTCTGCTACATGCACGTCACACACACAGCTCTGCTTTGTTGCTTTCGCATATGAGCTGCATGGGATTTACTAACTTCAACTGACGATTAGATGAAGGCTGGACTAGTGTTGTTGGCTTTAGCACTGGAGATGACATGATATCACATTCAGGAGATGTGAAGATAGCGGGGAAGGACTATGCTGCAATGTTGTTGGTCAATATGCACTGCCAGCTATGTATGTGGACCATGTGACTGGTCACATGACGGTGACATCATCACAGGTCCTGTCAGCACACGAGCTATGTATGTGGACATTTATTGGTGTCATTTATGGGAGTCTCCACACAGGTGTGCAGCTGTGTCACAACTAGATACAAACTGCCAGACTGAGTACTGCTGTATCCATACAACTGATGTGATCAGGGGGTGGAGCTAAGAGCTGGTAACTGACATGCACAGGTGCTGCCAGGCTCTGCATTCAACTCACGCACACACGGACGGATGGACGAGTGGTCGTTAGCACTTTGATATGGGTTACTAAAGCCTCATGGGCCATAGAGACAATGGGCAGAAGGGAATCCATTTACTTCTGTCGGAGAGTGTTCTAGGCTCTGCGACATGTGTAAGAGGTTATTGTGCAGGGAGTTGGAGGAGGTGAGCTGTGACAATCACCTATTGTGAATGGTGCGATCCTGTGTTATCTATACATAGGAGTTAGCTTTCATTGTAATCAAGTTTGTGCTGATACAGGTAGCGAGACCACTATGGAAAAGTTTTCACAACAGCACAGGAAGTAGCAGTTAATGGGCTCAGTGGTCAGTGTGAAAACTGTAGGATTTTAGGATTCTTTTGATAATATAGATAGATTTTTTTTTAATCTGCAAAAATAATTTGAAAACACGTCAAAAACTTGATTTATATAATCATTCTCTAATAACAAATTCCCTCAACTCCAGTCACTACTTAAGGCCCATTTACACGGAGCGATGATCGCTCAAAAATCGCTAAAAAGCGATTGCTTCAGCGATAATCGTTGCTTCAAAACGCGCGACCATCGTGCACTGCTAGCTGATTGTTAAATTCAGTCCAACCTAAAAATCATCTGTCAGCCTTATCAGCAGTTCTCCACGGGAGTGCTGATAGCATTGTTTTCCCGTGGAGAACAAAGGAACTGAAAGCTGATAAGAGCCCTCCGGCTATTAACTGCATTCAGTGAAGGCTTCATTTTCACACTTAATTACTCTTAAGTAGCTGAGTAGCTACTTAATAGTTTATGCAAAATGATTCCCCATTGAGCTGCAGCCCGTCCCTACGGTAGAGCCTGTAGCCAACAGCATGGTCAGCCCAGTTCTAAAACTGTATTACATTTATTTTCCATCTTTGTTTTGCCTCCTAGTGGGCTAAGGGCTTAGCTAGGAATAAGATGTAGCTCTAGGAGGAAACAAGAAATACTGGGGCAGGTTTACTATGGAAACCGCTCCAGTAAACAGACCTGAATGTCTTGCATTCCTTGTACAACATTTATGACCGTTTTAAACATTTCCACATACTTTTTTTTTCCAAATCTGAAAAGGGGCCTGGCTTTGCAGAAAGGCGGTCAAAAATCTAAATTTTAGTGCAGAAACTATTGTAAAACTAAGCCCAATAATAGGTGATATAAAGTTGGGGTAGACAGTCGAAAGATGCACCTTATGTATTATCCAGCATGAACTACTGGGATAAATCTGGGGCATTTCTAGTCAGTTTGTGCTGTGTATTAGACAGTATTAATAAACCTGCCCCACTGTATTTAAAGGCACATAGCATACGTTATAACCAGTGACAACTGCAGAAGCTAGGGATATTTAGAGAGAGGCTAGCCAATGAGAAAGTCTTCTCCAAATGAGGCTGGGCCGCAGCAGTGTGGTCGCCTAGCAACTGCCCCAACACAAACTTAAGGCAGGAGATGGTGATACAGCAAGGTTGATGCTCTGCGTAACACTCAGCGAACGGATTTTTACAGTTTGTGTCTTCACTAATCATCTTGTATAACATAAGGGTGGACGGCCCATTTAAGAATACGGAAATGCACATAAAAGCTAAAATAGTGTGTGGCTTATAACCGCCCCGAGTCCTTGGTCCGTGTGCTGATTGAAGTACGTATGTATATTTCCATCTGAAGCCCTATAGTTTGCTCTTAATCCCAGCACATGGCCGCTGGATGCTCATTTTTGTAAATGTTTCTTTCTTCTAGTGCTGGAGTTGGGCGAACCGGCTGTTTCATTGTTATTGATGCAATGCTCGAGAGAATAAAGCATGAGAAAACCGTCGATATATATGGTCATGTGACATTAATGCGCTCCCAGAGGAACTATATGGTCCAGACCGAGGACCAGTACAGCTTTATTCATGATGCCTTGTTTGAAGCCGTGGCATGTGGAAACACAGAAGTTCCAGCTAGAAATCTGTATACATATATTCAGAAGCTAGCCCAGATTGAGACAGGAGAACATGTAACAGGCATGGAGTTGGAGTTCAAGGTAAGAACATCGGTGATAAAAGAGTTAGCACATAAAAGAACAAGCGCTCTGCCCTCACAGTCCACCTGTGAGTAATATCTGTCAGTTCACCTGGCCATTAAATACTGCAAGCAGGCAATGAAGAATGCTGGGGGGGCAGAAAGGAGTCTATTCACTGCTGTCCGAGCACCCAAATCCATATGACAGTCACAGAGGATTGTCCAGTTTAGGACAAAGTACAACAGATGTTGCAAGATACATGACAGCATTTGCCACTTGCGGTTGACTTAAAATCGCTCTCCTCTTACAGTATATGAGGTCACATGACAAGTTATTACATTGACGGCAGAGAAAGAGTCCTTCTGGTCCCCCCTTCTATTATTTCGGATACATCTATGCTTATCCCAGCAGCTTCAGGCCATTTAGTGCTGATTTTCCAACCATATCTACTGCAAAATTATTCCAGGCATCTACTACTCTTTCAGTAAAGTATTTTAACTCTTTCAAGACCAGATATTTTTAAATTTTTTGTCCCCGCCTGAACAGTTTAGTTTTGTTTACAACCTTTTGATCACTTTCTATTCCATTTTTTGAGATATGGGAAGCATAAATCTTATGTTAAAAATAAGATCAGATGGGCATTGTGGTACGGGAAACGTATTAATCCCCCAATCAGGGGTATTATTAATTTGGAGTTAATAGGGACAGGTAGACCCTGTTCAGGAACCTCCTCTATTAGCCAAAGTGGCTACAAAAGCATTTTTCTCTAGAGAAACCGTCATGTTTGTGTAATACGGACGGCCCACTGATTGCAATAGACGGCATGTAATGTAATTATTGCCAGGCGCTACTTGTTGGTGGACCATTTTAACCAATCGACCAGAGCAGCAAACTCTACCGGATAGCCTCATGTGAACAGTTGTACTAAAAGCAGTATGATACGGAAGTAGAAAAGAAGACGAGCAACTCCAGGTGAATGGAGAAAACCCACGTGGTCAGAATGTCTCAGTGGAGGCCGCTGCCATGAATCCTGCCTGGTGAACCGGATTGCACAGAATGGTGGAAGAAGAGCTGGATCTTCAGGTCTTGTTCTAGCGCTGCCGCTAAGAGCAGCCAAAGAGGCTTCTCCAAATTACCTGAACAGAAGGTCTTTTACCTGCAATTTAGATAACTTTGGGGACAGCATCCAAACTGCACCCGAAGAGCCCTTCCTGCTTCCACCATTCTGCGCCGTTATAAAGATTTGGCTTTCGTTATACGTATTGATGATGGTTTTAGACCGTTCTAACTTGGGCTGCTTCTGCTGACTTCACACATCAGATCTCCTTGCAAACAGTACAAATGTATCCGATTCAAGTTCATTCACAATTCTGTAAAGTAATGACTTTGTTTTTCTGCATGCTCAGCGCCTTGCCAATTCGAAAGCTCACACTTCCAGATTTATCAGTGCCAATCTTCCATGCAACAAATTTAAGAATCGCCTTGTGAACATCATGCCATATGAAACCACGAGGGTCTGCCTGCAGCCAATCAGAGGTGTGGAGGGCTCCGATTATATAAATGCCAGTTTCATAGATGGATACAGGTACGCCGGAGCCTTTAGATCATCTTATCCTAAACCTACAATCTGGAGATACTAATATATTGTCTTACTTTCTAGGCAACAAAAAGCTTACATTGCAACACAAGGACCCCTTGCAGAGACCACCGAAGATTTCTGGAGAATGTTATGGGAAAACAACTCCACAATTGTTGTAATGCTAACAAAACTTAGAGAAATTGGCCGAGTGAGTTATTGATTCTTCAGTCTATATATCCACAGACCCTGTTTTGTTAGAGTTGTGCTGAAAGATTCACTGGGTTGGTTCTGTGACTATCATAAGCGTATAGTAGAAAGACCAGTGTATGCACAAATGGGGGATGCTGAGAGGCACAGGAGTTCGCAGTCGTTGGCCCAATCAATTATAATATAACCTTAAATGGTTCCGATGGAAAAAACACATGTTGTCGCGTTGTACTTCAAGGTATAGAACTAGTAAAGTGCAAAATGAAAGATGTACTACATATACCAATTCTGAACTTGATATACTTGTGTGTACCATTCATTATATTAGGTTGTGTTCACATCGGAGCCATGGGGTCCATTTTTACAAGATGTATATGACAGATCCCAATGACTTAAAGGGGTTGTCCAGTTGTAAACTATTGATAACCTATCTGCAGAATCAGTGGGGGTCTGCTGCCTGGAATCCCCACTGATTAAAAGCCCATTTAGACAATAATATAAAGCCGTCTTTTGAGCGATAATCATTGTCTGAATGCCCATCTTTCAGTTTTCTGCCAAACTACAGTTTTCAGTTCTGCTTGAAAATTATTGTTTGGCAGAACAGCTAATTAGCAGGACCGCACGCTGTCTTCTGCTCTCCACGATGCTGAATTCCCCACAGGAAGCTAGAGATTACATAGCTTTCTCTTAGCAGCCCATAGCTGAACAATGGAGCTAATTACAGAGCTCAGACCTTCAGCTGAGTTCTGCAACAGCTCCCAGAAGCTCATTTGCATGCAAATGACGCTGATAAAGTACTAATAGCAATTAATGCCTTTTAGTACTTTATGCAAAACAATCGCTGATCTTTCAATAATAATAATAATCTTTATTTGTATAGCGCCAACTTATTCCGCAGCACTTTTGAAAGATTATCTGTGTGTAAATCGGTCTTAAAGCTGCCTGTCCACAGGCATTGCGGTATCCCGCGGCGGATCTCCACCACGGGAGCCACCGCCCCGGAGCAAGAGCCTGCAGATGGATCTCTGCGGTCAGCCTATCTGACAGATAGGTTGACCGCGGAGAATCACGGCAATTCACAGCATGCTGAGAATTGCCGGCCGCGAGTGGAGAATCCCGATGGTTCTCCGCTCGTGGACAGGGGGCAGCTGCGCTTTCCATACCAACGCTATGGAAAGCGTGCATTGCGTTCCCCACAGCCGGATTATCAACGCGGGGAACGCAATTGAAAAACGCCCGTGGACAGGCAGCCTAACTGTTCACCAGGCCAAAGCACTTGTGCATAGATCTAGATTCTGCAGGAAGCAGACAGCTTTGTAATGCAGGCAAAATTCTCATTGAAGTGAATGGGAACATTGTGTGCAAATCCAAGCCTGGCCACTGCAGTTGGAATGGAGCTGTCTGCTTCCTGCACTATTGATGGACTAACCTGTGGATGGGCTATTAATAGTCTACAATTGGACAACCTCCTTAACGTGGGCCTCTAAGTTTTCAAAAAAATTTGTACTGTATAGAATAGCTGTGAGGACCGTTATTCTGCTGTTCAGGGGCAACAGAAACCAAGTATAGCCATGATACCAAGATGCAAAGAGGATTATATGCTGTATTTAGGTATTACGTAGTATAATTAGAATTGTAACACAATGCTGGTCATAACGTATGAGGAGGCGCGTGCGTGTTCATGCATTAAAGGGGAGAATGCTATTGACGACCTCGCATTGATTGAGAGCCGTGCCTGCAGTTACTTCCGTTCCGACCTCTGTGTTTGCAGCCCTGACAGCATGCGCCCGCTCAGCTGATCGGTCGGGGTCCCAAGCGACGGACCCCAGCTGATCAACTATTGATGACCTACAAGGATAATCATCAGTAGTATTCTCCTTGGAAAACCCCTTTAAGTGCACATTGGGCCGTCCTTCCGCCTTCACAGAAGTTTACACCAGCTATTACTAGATTTCTGGGACAGCCATGCCAACTTCTGAAGAACTGTGCCCACAATAAGTGGCGTAGCTAGTTGTGAATTTAATAAAGTCCCAATATTTGTGCAGGGGGGCTTTCACTGAGATTTGTGACCTTTTTAACCAATTTTAGCTGTGTAAATTCCCCACCAAACGTCTACACTAGAGATGAGCGAGCACCAAAATGCTCGAGTGCTCGTTACTCGAGTCGAACTTTCAGTGATGCTCGAGAGTTCGTTTCGAGTAACGAACCCCATTGAAGTCAATGGGCGACTCAAGCATTTTTGTATATGACTGGTGCTCCGCTAAGGTTTTCATTTGTGAAAATCTTAGCAAATCACCAAAGTCATGTAAAAAACACAGAAATGGATAGGGCAGGCGAGGAGCAACATGCAGGGCTGCATTTCGGGCTCCGAGGTCTCACTATTAAGCCACAATAGTGGCAAGAGTGAGACACCCCCCCCCTTCCCGCACTGTCAGCACAACGATCTTTCTCCTCTGCCACAGTAACAGCTGTGGCAGAGAAGAACAATGTTAGCCCATTGAATTCAATGGCCCCGGCAATACAGCCGGCTCTATTGAAAGCAATGGGCTGCCGGCGAGCGCTGGATGAATGGGTGTGAGTGAGAGCTGCCTCTGATTGGTGAGGCTGTGACCAATCAGAGGCAGCTCATTCAGCAGGCGGGGATTTTAAATCCCCACCTGCTGAATACTACAGAAAGCAGTTCAGGAGAACTGCCGGCCAGACTCGGCTGAACTCCGGCTGCAGCAGAACGGTGAGTATACTTTATTTTTTTATTTTTACACATTTTAGGATGATTTTCAGGGAAGGGCTTATATTTTTAAGCCCTTCCCGAAAATTCATCCCGCGCTCGCCGGCAGCCCATTGCTTTCAATGGAGCCGGCTGTATTGCCGGCTCCATTGAATTCAATGGTTAGTGCTCGTTTAATCGAGACGAGTACCGCGTGGTGTTCGTCTCGAGTAACGACCATCTCGAGCACCCTAATACTCGAACGAGTATCAAGCTCGGACCAGTGTGCTCGCTCATCTCTAGTCTACACTTTATCTATGTTTTACTGACTCCTATTTGCTCTGCTTCTAAAAATGACTTGTTCTCAAAATAAATCAATCATTTTTGTTACTTTACAGGAAAAATGTCATCAATATTGGCCCGCTGAGCGCTCCGCTCGATATCAATATTTTGTAGTTGATCCTATGGCTGAATATAATATGCCTCAATATATCTTGAGAGAATTTAAAGTCACAGATGCCAGGGTAAGTTTACGAGACGTTCAATTATATAAATTTGTTGTCATTGTTTAACCCCTTAGTGACCGGCCTATCGTTTTTTTACATCCTGCAGCTGCAGGACATGTATGAAGGAACATCACACGGCGATCTCCCTCCATACATCGCAGCTGTCGGCTGTTTCTTACTCTGACACCTGGCGGCAACAGCTCCAATAAGCCGCGCAGATCATCGGAGCTGTTAACCCTTTAAATGTGCAGTCAATTCTGACAGCAACATTTAAATCCCCTGAACGATGTTCGGGGGTCCCGTATAGCTCCCCTGCGATGAGATCGCAGGCAGCCATGCGTGTGTCATGGCAGTCGGGGTCCTTCTGAAAGGCCCATGGGGTGGCTTGATAGACTGCCTGCCCAATCGCAGTATGATGTAATGCTATGGGAATCGGGTCTTATTCTCCTCGTTATCAGCAGCCCTCTTGATGAGGTTAGCGGCATGAGCAAGGGAATTTTTTAGTCTGGTGCCAAATTTTCGGGCACATCTACGGAAGAGGAAACAGGCAAAGGTACCTGGAGGATGGTGAACATAATTTACAAAGAATGGTGTTACATCTGAGGATTGGTTGCCATGGTTGTTGTGGAGTAATTCGGCCCAGGATGAAGAAATGTCCTGCTGGGAGGATGCAAAGTGACGGAGATACTCCAGCGACTGAGTAGTCAGTTTCGCCTGGCCATTGCACTGAGGATGGTATGCAGAGGGGGAAGTGCAATTTTACATCCAGATTCTGGATTTTGGGAGATTGGGAATGAAGTGTAAGCAAGGTGACTGTGGAAGTGGTAGTGGATGGAGTAGTCCAGCTGGGTGCTGAAGTGACAGTTTGTTCCTTGCACAGGTTTGACAAATAGCTACATATTCCTTAATGTCCTTTTCAAAAGTGGCCACCAGTAATTGCAGGAAATGAATTCAAGTAGTATCCTATACCCTGGAGGTCCTGCAACTTGGAATCATGTCTCCAGGCTAAAATATGAGACCTTTGGGCTGCTGAAAGAAAAGTTTTGCCTGGAGGTATGTCTCAGAGGTGTGTGGTGTTGGTGGAGACCATTCTATAATGAACGAAGGTTAAGAACTGTCATCTGATGGTTCGAAACTCTGACAAAGCGTCTGCTTTTTACACTTTTCAGCAAAGTAGAAATGTAGCAACAAGTTTAATCTGGCGAAGAACGGCATCCAGTGGGCTCGGCAAGGAGGTGAATGCTGTGCAGATTGAATATAGGTTCTTATGGTCAGTGTAAGAATGGAATGGATGGATCCTTCTATCAGATGTCTCCATTCCTCCAAAGCCAGCTTTACGTCCAGTAGCTTTTGCTCACTGATTGATAGTTTCTCTCTGTAGCTGTGAACAATTTAGAGAAGGAGCTGCAGGTGACATTTTTACCTTTGGAGTTTTTCTGGTACAAGAGAGCCCCCAGAGAAGAGGCGTCAACCAACAGATTAAGAGATGTCCAGATGGTGAAGAATGGGAGCACTGGTGAACATCCGCTTGAGTTTAGAAAAGGCCTCTTCTGCTTTGGGTGACCAAACCTTAGGGTTGGCAACCGGACGAGTAAGAGCACACTTGGAGCAGTTTGCTCCAGTATGCCAGTCTATGACTGGTGAGTGCAGATGGAGCCAAGGAAGTCCCAACAACATCAAGTCCATGGAACTGGGTAGGACTGGCAGGGAAATCTTCTCTCTATACAGAATCCCAATTTGCAGATCCGAAGAGCCCATGACAAACTTGATGACGTCAGACAGGAGCGCCCCATCCACGGAAGTGACAAAGATGCATTTCTTCAGGAGTAGCATGGGTATCCTGTTCTTGACTACCTGATCCCGGTTGATGAAATTCCTGGCAGAGACGGAATTCAGGTATGCCTCCATAGATGCATGAAGCTGAAATTTTGAAGAGGAGGACTCTGTCACTTGGAGTAGCCTCTCCAAGTGGGCCTAGATGGCGGAAATTCCCTGGATTGACTGGACAAGACTTTAGGTAGTGTCCATTACTATTGCAGTACAAACATGCATTTTGCATATTCCGCCTCAGACGCTCCTTGGTCAGGGGATTGGTTCTTTCTACCGCCACAGGTTCTTTAGCAGTAAGAGCCGGAGGAGGTTGAAGTGGCCTGGAGAAACTGGAAACCCGATGAATTTTCTTTCTTTTACAAGTTACTTTGGATAGATATTCTCCTAAACCAGCGGCATAGCTGAGGAGGGGCAAGCAGGCCATGTGCTGCAGTCTCAGCTGGGGAGGGGGCGCCTGCTGGTATACTCAATGTGTGTGCAGTAGACTGCATACAGTAGCAGAGGACAAGGGAATATTCCTCTCTGGATGATGGACCACATAGGAGAGTAGCCCTGATTGGTCCCTCTTCTTGCTGATACACAATATTCACACAGCAGGGAGGTAAGCCTGAGAAAGAATGTGCAACTTATCCTTACCTGGTCAACAAAACCATCAGAACCTTGCTGCTAAATATGGTAGAGCTTTCATCTCCGGCTTCTTTTGAAGCTTCATAAAAATGTTTTATAATAAAATCTATTCTTCATTTTAAGGTCACATAATGTAAACTTGGACCTTGAATATCTAAAAGGTGAACTTCAGTTTATCCAATCTCTCCTTGGTGCAATTTTCATTTTGGGATTGCTTTTGGAGCAGCAGTAAAAAAAGTTATTAAAGTGTCTGACCACCTAGGTTTGCTACACTGTTTCCTCCCTGGTTGTTGCTTATCTCCCCGCAGCATGCTAACAGCTGCTCTCCCTGCTTGCATATACGCTGAGGGCTGCTAGTTTTCTTGCTGCAGGCGCTGAAAGAAGTCGGCACGGTCCATCTCTGACTCAAGAGTTCAGCCCCAAGTCAAACTTCTAAGTGTGTTTTTTTTTTTTCTTTTTTAAATGTAGTAGTGCATCAGAATGAAACCTAAATGAGCCTATCTGACCCCGGTTCATGCTGCCCGTGGATGAGAAGTCTTCTCCAGCCACGTGTCTGCTTCAGCTAAATGCAGGAATTTCATTTGGCGTGTTTTAGCTGAACAGCGCCTTTCATACTCATCATGTGAAATAACCCCAAATTAAACAATTGTTTTATATTTTTCTGTATATAGGATGGCCAATCTCGCACAGTACGGCAGTTTCAATTCACTGATTGGCCAGAACAAGGCGTGCCAAAATCAGGTGAAGGTTTCATCGATTTCATAGGCCAAGTGCACAAAACAAAGGAGCAGTTTGGGCAAGATGGTCCTATATCTGTCCACTGCAGGTAAGAAGGAAATACATTTTTGCAAAACTTATCTACTTTAACAAATTGATTATTGTGTTTTAATACAGTATTAAATTGAATGACTGTGATTGGTTCATCGAGCGCTGCATTGATTGGCTGAGCTGCGGCACTCGAGAACCAATCAGAGCCAGCACTTCCTGGAGGTGGGATTTATGAATCCCTAGACCAGAAAGCAGAGGCTGAAGGCTGAAGACTGTAGAAGTGTGCCGGAGCTTCAGGAGGAGAAGTGCGGCGAGCGGACAGCGCCTGTTAGATTATTTATTGTATTGGTTTTTTAATTTTTTTAAATGCAGCTAGGGCTTAT
Organism: Eleutherodactylus coqui; assembly: GCF_035609145.1. NCBI lineage: Eukaryota > Metazoa > Chordata > Amphibia > Anura > Eleutherodactylidae > Eleutherodactylus > Eleutherodactylus coqui. The sequence continues at coordinate 220,802,348 of NC_089843.1, forward strand.
TTTCAGAATAAGGCTTATATTTTTAAGCCCCCCTGAAAATCCCGGCAAAAGAGCGCTACAAAGTCGTGCGACAACATAGCACAACTAAATTGCGATATTGCATAGAAATTGCAGGAACACAGCTGCAATATCACTGCGATTTTCTCTCGGCTGTATTGCTGCTGCCCGTGGGAAAGAGGCCAAAGAAGTCAAAAAATTCACTATTCTATAAATCAAGTATTTAATGTTTAACTTAATTCCTGATTATTTTTTTACATTTGAATGTTACAATCTATATTTGAAAGAAAATTCCTAAAATCCAGCAGATCGAATCCACGATACACAGTAAGGGTGTTTTTACACAGGACGACTGTTAAGCGCCTGGTAGCCATGCCAATAACCATCGTCCCTTTCACACAGCAGTGATAGTCATTCAGTGAATGGAGGCTATCCACCCGGAGATCTCTTCCGACTGCCCGCCTCCATTCACAATGAACAGACAGATGAATGACTCCCTGTTTACAATCAGAAGTTCCTTATTAGTCGCTTCATTCCAGTAAGCTGAGACACTCTGTATCCTGTCGGGTTCTGCTTTTACTGTTTTTGACTGTTGGTCAAAATCACTCATTTGTAAGGTTTTTTGGCATGTAGTCGGCCTGTGCAAGAGTACTTGTAAGTGATGGTCACAGCTTATCCTCCCTGTTCCTGATCAGTGACCTCTGCATAGGTGACAGAACATGCCTAGAACCCTCTCCCATACCAGAGAGCTGCTGGCCACGTCTGCTGTAAAACCCCTCCAAGTGCTGTTAACAGGAGCCCAGGCAGGATGCACCCCCATTGTGGTCCATCTGTAAATTGGGCGAGACCACCTGGATGTTCATAAACCTTTCACCAGTCCATCTCTCCTCCTCCATGTGCCTACGCAGAAATGTATGCCATATCCGATGTGGCTAGTTTCTAGCACAAATTATACATAAATGTGTCGGTCCTGGTGGTTCATGACCCCTCCTGACAAGCCACACCCCTTTTTCGGAGAGTGCTGTGGAGGAGCAAAAGCTGTAAAATTTTAGCAAAATTTTGTGACACAAACTGCTGTAAAAGTCTTTATAAATAATGTCCTCTGATGTGTGGAGGAAGAAGAACACTGCACACCAACACCTCATCCCAGCTGTGAAGCTTGGTGAAGGGAGCATCATGGTTCAGGCAGCTTCACTCCCTCCGAGTCTGAGCGCCCTGCAATCGCTGAAGGAACAATTTACAGAAGAATGTAAGGGCCGCAGTCCATGACCTCAAACTGGAGATGTTGGGTGCTGCAACAGTACAACGACCCAAGGCACACTAGTAAATCAACTTAAGAATGGTTGAAAACCAGATTATTTGCATTTTGCAGTGGCCCGGTTAGGATCCCTTGGAATGACATTAAGAGGGGTGTGCACGCAAGGCATCCCAGAAATATTGCTGAACTGAAACCTATTTGAACGGAAAAAAAGTCCTAAATTCCTTCTTAAATGTTGTGAAAATCTGTTTCACGTATAGGAAATGTTCGGTGGAGGTGATTCTAAATAAAGAGTGATCCATGGTTATTAAATTGAAGGGCTTACTTTTTCTCCCTGCACTGTGGAAGTTTACTCAATGTGCTCAATAAAAGACATAAACTTTACAACTGCTTGTTATTAGTTTAGTTGGTGTTTGTCGGCAATTCTGACATTTTATTAGACAACAGTGCAGAAATCAAGATAACTACAAAGGGTTCGCTTACTTTTTCGTGTGACTGTAGATGGAGTCTCTGTGGTTCATACCATAGAGCCGCCATGACTTCGTGTGCCGCTGTATCATGCTTGTATGTTGGGGCTCTTCTCTGTTTCTGAGAAAGAGATATGGACTCCAGATGGTGACTGAAATAGTGCAATCAAAAATGTTCATTTGCTCTTTAACGTCTTACTGAGCCACTTGGCAGGGCCACTTTAACTATAGAGCAAATGGTGCATCTGCCCCGGGACCAGTTAATAGCACTACTTTCAACTTTATCCATCTTCTCAGGATGTGGATACATTTGAAAAACTATTTTTGAGCTCCAAAAACAATAAAACAGCAAATCCTCAACTGTTGAGTACCCAGCTGCGGCAGTCCCACTGTCTCTGCTCACTTCTGGGTGCAGCTGTCATAAGCCAATCACCGGTCTCAGTAGCACTAAGGCCAATGATTGGCCACAGTGGTCATGTGTTTAGACTGACTTGAAGGGGAGGAGCTATAATAGGTGGGGGGCCTATTTTAATATCCTTGCACTGGGCCGACTAGGGTATTAAAGTGTCTCTGCCTCTTGGCATAAATGTAACATTTTAACACACTTGGAAGCACTAAGAATAATGGGCTTGTCCCCAGACACTGGACAGCAAGACTCAGAATATATCATGGATCTTTAGACAAGCTGCAGTCATAGTGATTTCCATCTTAAATCTGCCGATCTTGTGATCGTTGAGCCCTGTCATTGGCTGCAGCAGCTGTTTTACGGGACGTCACAGCTTGACTGCAGCCTGTGAACAACCAAGGAGACTCGTGAGGAGCAAAGAAATGGAGTATCGGCTCTTTATGTTTTGGCCACGGGTGAGCCGTTGTGAGAGAATAGCTTTATCTTGGACAACCTCTTTAAACAAGTGTGGCCGACCTTGGACCGTTGGCAGACTATTGACTAGTGTTTCAGGCTGACAATGGATTGACCTAAAACCATTGGTAGCTTGTAAGTGATTTACCTTGAAGCAGCGCCGTCCACAAGGCTGTCGTTCCGCAGCTACATCTCTTAGCACCTAAATCTGTTTGCTGTTTTCACTGCATGTCTCTAAGTGTTCATTTCTCTCTTTCCTAGTGCTGGAGTCGGCAGGACAGGGGTATTCATTACCCTCAGTATAGTTCTAGAAAGGATGCGCTACGAGGGGGTGGTAGATGTATTTCAAACTGTAAAGATGCTGCGAACTCAAAGACCCGCAATGGTGCAGACAGAGGTAAGATGGGAAACCACCTTGAGATTGTATCCGGATCCGCATCTCCTCTTCCCGAGGGAGTTTTATGGTTGTAAGTCCAGCACATTTAGTATTTTGTCTGTGGCCATGTGGCATCATCGTAGTTTAAAGCCTTTATTTACTATAGCTTGCTCTATGACCATAATGCATACAATGTATAATGTGGTCACACGGGGGCAGGTTATTAAGATCAGGGTTTTATATGCCAGTCTTAATATAATCCCCGTTGGAGCGAGAAGTGCAGAATGTATGAAGAGTAGATTCCTCACATTTATACCCCCTCTGGTGTAAATTATACTTAAACCGATCGGCCGGGGCAGACCGTCTCCCAAGCAATAAGCCATGTGCCGAGTTTGTAAAAATGGCGTGAATAGTGTAGATTTCAAAAACGTTTTTTTTCTTTCTAAAGATGGGCTTGCACCAAAATTTGCGCCTATTTTACATCATTTTCCAGTTGATAAATCTCCCTCATAAAGCTTAAGTCAATCTACTGTACATGGCTAGCCCTATGTACGGTGAACAGACAGGACTCTGATACCGGGTAGGGTCATTTACTGCTTCGCAATGTTGGCCAACACAGTGTAAGTTAAGGGGCTCATTCTCTGTGTAACTATCCCCCCAATATATAGAGGTTGGTTAGTATTGCCTTGCTTAGTTATCCCTTTCTATGTGAAGCTTCCAGGAGTCCTCTTGCTTGGGTGGTAATGTAATCCCATTCTGACCACTGGAGATTTATTTGGGTTTTTGTACCTTTCAAATAGTCAGGTTTTTTACAAGTTTATAAACATCAAGTGACTTCATGCATCATTGGAGAATATGTGAAGAGATAACACGCTGGCCTGGTGACCCCCTAACACCAATTCAGAGACCATAAAACTCTCACATCCCTTATCAGTGGACTAATGAAGTATTTCTTCCTCTGCTCATCCTGTTCTGGTATCTGTTATTTCATTGAGCATACAAGTATGAACTAAATCAGACATGTCCTGGGCGATGACAGGCGCTCCTAATGGTAGCTCATACACGGCGTCCAGCATTGCGGTATCAGTGGAGCACATATTCTCTCGTGGCATCGATGTAACGAAGAGAAAACAAACGATGTGTTTACAATGTATCCATTCTCGTATTCTCCTTTTCTCTATTTCAGGATGAATACCAGTTTTGCTACCAGGCTAGTTTGGAGTATCTGGGAAGCTTTGATCACTATGCAACATAAGAAGCCATCTTAAATGAACAGTCAACCACAGTCGTCATTGCAGTTTCTGCTGACCCTTTTAAAAGGCCCGAGCGCCTAAACCGAAAGACTCGAACACCAGGGGTGGGAAGGTTAACACGTTTCTACAGATGTCACATTCAGAACTCTGTGGTGTCAAGAGACTTTCTGAGACTCGGGGGACTTCTATTTTAAAATGCTTTTATGTGATACTTCAATCACTGTTCTTGAATATACATGGATCTTGTACCAAAAGTGGTAATCCCAGCTTGTGTAACAATGTATGTTCTTTCATAAGAGGATAGCAGGAACTGATGTTGCATTTTTGAGGCTCATTTTCTTTTCAAACTCTTAAAGTAGAACTTTTCAGACAGAATAACTGCAATGTTTGTGATTTGGTAAATTTAGAGTTATTTATGCGTGTTGTAACTTTACCAAGAGCCTCTGCGGGGGAAAAAAACCATGGCGGAAACAAAAGGAGGCAGGCGGCCGATGATTGACCCGCCGAGGCGCCGCGGCCGGCTTCTGCCTTGCAACATTCCTATAAATTCTGGTTCTGTGAAGACTTCTTACAACCGATTTGCACATATCTTTTTTAGGCCCCACCGAAGGTTTCAGCCCGATCCGATCTCTCCTACAAGAATTGACATAAGAAAACCTTTCATTTCCTTAAAGTTCCTTGGTTGATTGTAAATGATAGCGGAGATAGGCTAGGAGTCTGCGGCACGCGATGTCCAGCAGGTACGTGACTGTGGCCAATTATGTGTTTTTACTTATTTATTTTTTATCCATTTTTTTTAATGTCCACAATGCAGTGTGTCCAAAATCCAAAGTGCAGCTTGTATATCTCAGAGTGTACATCAGTAGCTTGCTTTTAAGTATTGTATCTGTATCCATTTAAGTGACATTAAAATTAGACCCCTTTTTATATTGTATTGCCTTTTTGTAAAGAGAAAACTATCAATGTAATGAAGAGACATTCTACAGTTCATATTCTGTTCAAGGACTGTCTATTTTTTCACTGTAGAGATGTTCTAGAGGATGGCTACTAAACACCCCAGTCAGCTGCTCTTCTTCCGTCTACTTTTTCTACTCCTTATTATAAATTGAGACAGATTGTTCGTAAAGATTAGAGACAATTTAGCACCTCATTCCACCCGACTCTGGAACTTGGGCTTCTGATAAATGTACCAAAAATATTTATTTACTTAAAAAGAAAACGTAAACAAATGTAAATAGAATAACAAGTCGCCTCACGAGCCCCTTCACACCCGTCCGTGCCCGTCGTTAGCTCAGAGGTCATTAGTGGCTCATAGAAATCCTCAAATGTCCCTCTTTTAGGAGAGAAGAGTTGCCGAGGTGTCCTAGTAGGTCATGTCCTCCAACCTTGAACTGTTTGTAATTTGTAGCCACTCGATTCTAAAATAATTGACCAACTTGTAAAAATCCCATTTTCAACCAACGATAACCTATTACGAAAGGAATGTATGTAATGCAGAAATGTGTGTATTTTGTAAGACGACTTTCTATGTGGAACAATCTGCTAGTCCCATAAAACAAGAATAAAGCCTGTATTTCTAAGGATCCCCTGGAACTTCAGCTACAATACTCGGAATGTACAGACAATGGCGGTACGATGCGCTGCTTACAGCGAATTATGGAAAAATGACGTAGAAACGCCGAAAATAAAAACTAAATTTCAACCCTCTGTTCATCTTAATTGTAAAGTGCAACTGTCAACTCTTTATAACTGTAATTGAAACAGCAATGAAATGTGATTTACTCACCATAATGTATGTAGAAATATCAACTTTGTATTAAAGAGGTCAAAACGACTCCGCTGACTAATATGGTTTATGATGAATGTGGCTTAGAGAACAGAAAGGATCATGAAACCCGCTGCTTGTCCGTGCCGATCACGTTTCTTGAAAACAGAAGACAAGGCTGAGGATCGACGTTGCTGAGGGATCGGCCATCTGCAAAATAGACCGTTCTTGGCAAAAAGTGGATGCCTTGAATATTCTACCCGACAGAAATGTAAAACTTCAAGGGGTATTCCCGTTCAAACAACTTATCCCCTCTCCATGGCTTCCTGCACTGCCCAAGCTACACTTCCTTCAATCTGGGACTGACTGGGCCCCTGTTCTCATGATCGGTGGGGTCCCGGTGGTTGGACCCCCACCGATCAGCATCCCGTAGATAGGGGATAACTTGTTGGAGCCAGAATACCGCTTCAACTATGCACTTCAATCTTTTATGTGTTGTAACTATAAAAAAGACCCCCGGATATGTCGAAAGCCCAGTACAACACAACAAGCAGACAATCTAGGAAATTAAAGGGGTTTTACGGTCAAGAATACTATTGATGACCTATCAACAGGATAGGTCATCAAGATTGATCGGCTGGGTCCGTCGCTCAGGACCCCAACCGATCAGCTGTGCGGGCACATGCTGTCAGCACCACAATAACAGAGGCCGGAGTGGAAGCCTCCGCGCTGACCTCCCATGTAGTGGACAGCGCTGGTAACTGCAGGCATTGAAATCAATGAGAGCAGTGCTTGCAGTTACAAGCGCAGGCCACTACATGGGAGGTCGGCGCGGGGGCTTCTGCTCTGACTTATGTGTTTTTGGAGCAGAATGCAGATTGTTATACAAGTGGGAGGGGCATAGAATGGAAAATGACAATCATGTAATCAGTCTCTCCTTTGATGGTATGTATACTGTGAATTATGAATGTCTCTTAGGCCCCTTTCACCCGGGCTACACAGCGCATCTATGTGAAGCTCAGGGTTCCCAGTGGGTTCTTTCACATGAGATGTTTTGTAGCCTGAAAGAACCCATTGGAAAGCATGGGCTTCACATACATGCGACATCACTGCAAACCGCATCTTGTGATTTGTCGCCAGTGTGAAAGAGGCCTTAATCAAGGGCTAGTTATACTTCGGCCAACAGACGTCCGTCCAAGAAATGTTGATATGTGTTTAAACAATTAGATCCCTAGCAACGATTTTCATCAGTCCGCATTGCTGATGGATAGCTGCACCCAGCAGAGGTTAGTTGAGTTAGTAGAAGGAGCGCTAATAATGTGCCTAATCCTGAGACACGGGACTGAATGCTGTATAAATGCTTCAGTCACAGATGTGTGTAGACCCTATACAGTGGCGTATAGGTGGAGTATATAGTTCTGATCCAAGCAGTAAGCTTTCCAAGTGCTCCCTATGCCGTTCATACCATCCTATTGGTAAAAGATCCATAATTAGATGGCACTCCATATAGGGTAAGGCCAGGGGTGTGCCTACCCCTTCTGCCTGAGGCAAACCGCAAAATGACAACCCCCCCCCCCAAAAAAATCTTTATATACATATGCGCACATGAATAGACTTACCAAAGAGTTGTTACGTGTTCTTTTTTTTTACTCACCCTGGATCAATTTTCTTTACCTACCACCGGCTTACTGCTGAAGGCTTTGTGTGCAACCAAGTAAGAGGGTGGTAAGTGCCCGGGGAGCACCCAGTAGTCTACGTTCTAACTATACATTGCGGCTTGGCATCTGGGCACAGGCTTTGAAGCTTTGGTGCTGCCTAATAAACTTGTTCCTCCCCCGCTCCTCCCCGCTACATGGTGATACCAGTAATAATGGCACATGACTGCTGAGGCCAGTGATTGGCTGCAGTAGTCAGGTACTGCTAAAGCATATCACCATTGGCAGCCTGTAAGCAAAGACCAGCGGGCAGCCACCGGAGCATCTGCACTCGTTCAGAGGAAAATTGAGGAGATGAGCGCAGTTTTATTCCCTGCTTTTTTTTAGGAAATTTTCCACATGGCAGATTTGGTGAAGATGTGATTGATTGATCACTGGAATAGTGCACTGCAATACTTATGTACTGCATTTTTTAAGTCTATTAAAAAGCAATCTACTAGACTCTGCCAGAGGCGGGGTTTAATAGGCCGAGTTACCAGGCAGACGGGGAGGCCTTTGTCAGGCTTCCAAATGCGATGAGAACCTATTGTTACCTTGCAATCACACTATGGGGTGCTGATGGACGGTAGAGCCCCCTCCCTCTGTCATGCCGCAATTGCTATTGATTGTAGCATCTAATTGGTTAAACTGCTAGGTCTGAAGTTTCTCTGCTCTTGGCAATTAGAGCAGCAGCCTGGATGTCAGTAGTCACCAAGCCACCACCTTAAGGCTGGATTCACACGAACGTATATCGGCTGGGTTTTCACACCGAGCCGATATACGTCATCTCTCTCTGCAGGGGGGGGAGGCTGGAAGAGCCAGGAGCAGTGCTCTGAGCTCCCGCCCCTCTCTGCCTCCTCTCTGCCCTCTGCACTATTTGCAATGGGGAGAGGCGGAACGGGGCGGGGCTAATTCTCACAACTTAATCCCGCCCCCGTCCCGTCTTCTTTCATTGCAAATAGTACAGAGGGGCAGAGAGGGGGCAGGAGCTCAGTTCCTGCTCCTGGCTCTTTCATCGCCCCCCCCCCACCCCCTCTGCAGATGAGGACGACGTATATCGGCTCGGCGTGAAAACCGAGCAGCATGCTGCAATTGGCCGCGATTCTTCGCAGTCAGCCTACCGGCGGAGATCCGTCTGCCAGCTCCTGCTCCCGGGCGGTGGCTCCCGCAGCGGAGATTCCCCGTTGGATACCGCAACACCCGTCGACAGGCAGCCTAAATGTGTGACTTGGGATTAGTGACTTTTAAATAGATAGGCAGTAAATAAAAGTGACTTTTCCAAAGTCCCTAAATTTAATTTTCACTTGCATATATTACTTTAATCTAATCTATCGGTAGGATCCCCATTTAGAATGAGCTCCATGGCTGACCATGCCATCCCGGGTACATCTTGTGCCATGTTTGCGGTCCTTGACCAGCTGTTCATGAATTCAGCAGTATGCAGCCTCGTTTGGAAGCCCAGATCCTTGATGTAAATGAGGAGCTCGTAACGCTGAGAACCATTGGCAACCCTGAAAGGGGTTCGCTGCTCACTGAGCGGTCACTCGCTGGGGTAGATGTGGGTGACAGCTAGCTGGGTGACAGGCCGGGCTCACATGACCGTAAGTGTAAAGCCCTGTGTGAGTCACGCAGGGGTTTACTGCTGTGGAGCCGGCCTACCGCCGTACATGGCAGTGATATTGTAATTCGCATGACAGCGTATCTCATGCACGGCCTTCCTGTGTTTATTTTTTGTTTAAATTCCCTCGCTGTCATTTCACAGCAGCACGTATATATATGCCACCCATACACAAGGTAATTGCACATGTGTTGATTACGCACCCATAGAGAACAATGGGCTCTTGCACGTAATAAGCGGCAAAACAGAACATGCGTTCTTTTTTACGCTCTTGTATTACACAATGCATACACGCAAATGTGAGCAAAACAGCAGAAGGCAATGTGTTTGCTTGCAAATTACCACATACATCATGCATGTAATACATGGTAAACTAGCGCTCCTGTAAGACCGGCCTGAGAAGGAGGGGTAAAGGGAATAGATCCAGGGAGGCTGGTCCTGAACTGGCACACCTCAACAAGTTTCAAAAAGTCGGCAGATGAAGAGAATGACATTTCAGCAATGCTACAACACAACATGGCCTCCAACCACCAGGGGGATGTTTGCTGCAGTAAGAAGGGGAAGAGGTCAACGTGGGCTACACAGGTCTTGTTAGTGGGGGACTCCATTATTAGGGGGACAGACAGGGCAATTTGCTGCAAAGACTGGGGTCGGTGAATGGTCTCTTATTTTTCCTGGCACTCGAGTTCAACACAGAACGGATCAGGGTGAGCGATTACTGGGAGGGGCTGGTAAAGATCCTGCAGTCATGGTACACATTGGCATCAATGACAAAGGTAGAGGTAGGTGGATGGTCCTTAAAAATGATTTCAAGGAACTAGGCCATAAGCTTAGCACAAGGACCTCTAAAGTAATATTTTCTGAAATACTACCTGTACCACACCAGAAAGGCAATGGGAGATTAGAGGGTAACAAGTGGCCCCAGAGTTGGTGTAAGAAGAAGGGGTTTGGGTTCCTGGAGAACTGAGCTGACTTTGCTGTTGGCTACAGGCTCTACCGTAGGGACGGGCTGCATCTCAATAGGGAGGGGGCAGCTGTGCTGGGGGAGAAGATGGCTAGAAGGTTGGAAGAGTGTTTTAAATTAGTGACTGGGGAAACGGAACCAGAGAGATGGATGGGAGGACTAAAACTAACCGAGACTTGGTAGGATGAAAGCTGTGACCGGGCGGTTAACTTGCAGGGTTACAGTTTGTTCAGAAGGAATCCTAAAAATTGGAAAGTAGGAGGGGTTTTGTCTTTCTGGAAAATCTTGTCAAAAGCCTGTGCTGCAGGAAGATCTGTCTGAGGGAGATGAAGATGTGGAGTCTCTATGGGTGGAAATACATGGAGGGAAAACAACATAAAATCCTCCTAGGGGTCTCCTGTAGACCAACAAATATAGAAGCTTGTGAAAATGTATTACTGAGGCCAATAGATGAAGCAGCCAATCACAAGGAGGTCATTATTATGGGGGACTTTAACTATCCGGATATAAACTGGGGAGCCGAAACCTGCGGATCTCATAACGGTGACAACTTCCTGTCACTTACTAAAGATAATTACCTCACCCAACTTGTACAGGACCGACTAGAGGGACGGCCATTTTGGACTTAATGTGTTACAAGGGTATATTTTTCTATGTAAAAATCAGTATTCAGGGTGCTGAATCCAAATACAAAAACTGTCTTTAAGGCAAGATAATGAAGTTATAGACCTCATAAGAAACGACATTCAATATTCTACCATTTTATTACAATATATTGACCATTCAAACTATTGGCCTCATTTATCAAAACTATCTTTAACAGTAAAAGTGTCTTTGTTGCCAATGGCAACCAATCACAGCTCCGCTTTCATTTCTAAAAACTGCTGAGGTAAAATGAAAGCTGCACTTTTGCATTTGTATTGGTTGCTATTGGTAACAAAGACCGTTTTACTGTTAGACAAGTTTGAAAAATGTGGCCCCATATTTTCAGTGAAACAATATGGCAGCTCACACGTGCTACAACAAACCAGACGGCCATTGCTATATATGTGGTGAGTTAACATTTCAGAGACATAAGATGTTGTCTGTAAAATATGTCAGGCTTACAAGAACTACTTTGGGTGTGAAATCTGCGCTCAGGACAAGACTTGGACCCTGCATTTCTGTTGTGCTACTTGCTATGTGGAATCAATAAAGTGGTGGAAAGGTCCAGGAACCTCAATGTCATTTGTGGTACCTATGATATGGTGGGAACCAAAGGACCATGTAGCAGACTGTTACTTCTGTCTAACAAATGGGAAGGGCTTCACAAACAGAATATCTAATAGTCACAATGTATCGCCCAACTTATCGTCTGCAATCAGGCCTTATGAAACAGTTCATCAAGGAAAGGGATATAAGTAGCAGAGGATTTGCCCATCTTTTAAAAGCAAAGATAGGATCCACAGATTAGAGAACTGAAACGTGACAATAGATTCATTAAATACTTAACAAGAAAAGGCATTCAAGAATGTGGCAGACAAGTTTCTGGGGTTATTGTTGGGCAGGTGCAGGCTATTGCAGCAACTGCGCATGCACCGTATCTCTCCGCGAGTGTTCATACAGTATATGAACACTCATGGCAAGACCCTGCACCTGCATGCTGGGTAGATTCGGCATTACCTGCTAGGTAGTGAGAAGAAGAGGATCTGGCCAGCTTGAGGTGACATGACCCAGGGGACTGGAGGAGCCAGGAGAAGATCTGGTAAGGGGACTGCCTGGGGAGGAATAGGTAAGTATAGATTTTTTTTTTTGTAATTACAAAACCCCTTAGATTGTATCGGAGTTGGATTTCCCATAACATGAATTGCAATCTTGTGTGTGTTCGTGGGTACATGAGGCAATTATTACATAAACCTCGTTAGATTAGGTACACACTGAACGCAACAGCAAAGGAGTTTACAACTTACCATTACACCACAAAGTATACTGGAAAGTCAACGAACCCAAGATGCACTGAACCAGGAATCGAAGAGCCAATCACACCATCCCTGGGGCTTATTTTGCTTGAGTGTCTGTACTGCTTTTTTGATATCTTGAATATTTTTTGAATACATGTTGAGTTTTGTGTTGTTTCAACCTGATGCCTTCAAATTCCTCACATCCATGATTGAATACAATCAGTTGTAGTTCTGGTCTGTAGAGCAGCTTCCTGAGTACCTTGTACATCCAACAGTAATAAGTCAAGAGCCTGTTAGTGTTAAGGGCTTTTTCCATATCGCATGCTATACCATTTATTATCTTGCCCTTATGTATTGCCAGTCTGCAGACCCCCACTACTGACGCTCCTAGAGCTATTACTTCAGTATTACTCAGCATTGTGGGACGTCCCTCACAGGCGTCATTCAGCTGACTGGCTTCCATTTTTGCCCTAAAATTGTAGTCAGGTGTGATGCTTGAGAACACCTAAGTGTGACAAAGTACAAAACATACTGGCATATGCCACTCTTGGGCAGCTGTAAGGTAATCTAGCACTATTGTCTGTTAGTAAAAACAAGCAATCAAGCTTGAATTGCATTAATTTGATTAACCAGCTCCACTACTGTGAAATCTGATCATCTAGATAGTCTACAGCTTTCACTAACTTATCCCTCATTTGTAGTATGAATGGGCAAATTACCCATCCTGTAAGCCATGCCCATAGACTTTACATGAGACTTACCCTTTGGCCTTGGCCAATTGTCCGCAGTTCTCCTGAAGAGATTGTGTTCAGCACTTATTATTTATGACAGACCATCAAACGATAAAACAAAGGTGGCATGGCTACTACTGCATGATCTAGGACACTAGACAACTGTTGTTTAAAGAGCAGGACATTGGACGTTCTGGCCCGATTTTTCTAACTTATGTTCTCCAACACATTTTACACATTTATTAAGTAACCCATTTCAATCCCGATAGGGGGTATGATTCGGAAACAGAGTTGGCCCATAATTTAGAACCTCCACACACACCTTGTCCAATAAGGATAACAGTCTATAGTGACATGTTCCTGGGAATATGATGTGGCATGATGATCCCCAGTCCATGAGCAATTAAGAACCAACCAGGGATCACCAAGCCATGCTCCAACCATTAATGGGACAACACAGGGGTACCAAGACTTTTATTAGACCATTGCCTGATCTCCTCCACAGTAAGGGGTATGGACACAAAGGGCATAAAGGAGGACGCTGTAAGGACATGAGTACACATTCAACAATTATTGTCTTCTGCATCATCTAATGCTACAAGTACTACATGATTTTTAACAAACTTATTGTCCCAATCATCTTTCAACATAATATTGAGTCTGTGTGTATAGCAGCACGTGACAAAAGGCTTTCTGGTTTAAGAACAAGGACTCTCTTGGAGCGGCTGGCGTGTATCCAGTTATCTTTTTATACCAATTTCACTGAAGTGGCAGTTGTCAACTCGATCTGCTACGGTCCATCAAACGTGGTTCTAAACGTTTTCTGATATGTCATTTTGAGAACAACCCAGATACCCAAATCGAGAAAAATACATGTTTATGAGTGACAGTTAACTCCGTGTGTCAGTAATAATGCTGCCCCTTATAGCCCTCCATCAGCAATAGTGCGCCCCGTCCCTCTAATACTTTCATAATTATAAAAAATATATATATACTTACCTCCTTTGTTTTTTAAGCTGCTCCGTTCCAGCAGTCGTTCATTCCACTTCAGTCCTTCCATATGGGTTGCAATCCTTCCAATTGGCCACAGCAGTCACATACCACATGATAAAGTAACAGAAAGTCAGACGGGACCAGACAAGGGGAAAAGTGAAGGAGGTGAGTATACTGTTTTTTGTTTTTCCTTACTTTATAGGCTCACCCAGCCAACTTGTAAACTGGAAGCTTAGGGGAATGCCTGTAGCAGCTGCTACTGCAACAGTAGTTCTGGGTGGCTCCAGGACATGACCGGCCCACCAGGATTTTTCCTGGTGGACTGAACAGCCAAGCCATCCCTGGTGTCGCAACACACCAGACGTAGAGATTGTACCTTTTACAGTCACAGTTCTTGGTATAAATAAATCATGGGAGAGATCCCTGTATTGATGTGATATATTTATACGTGGTTATTAGGTCGCCCTTCAGCCATCTCTTTATCTAAACGAAATAAACCCAATTTTGATAACCTCTCAGGGTATTGTAGCCCACCCATTCAGTTTATTTATTTAGTTGCCCACCTTTGAACCCACTCGCCTTTTGCTTCAACAAGATATTCAGTTAAAAGGCCCTGTTGCAATTCCATATGAGGTCTGACTAAGGAAGAGTAGAGGGGATAATGACCTCACGTGATCTAGACTCTATGCTTCTCTTAATACATCCCAGAATTGTGTTTGCCTTTTTTGCTGCTGCATCACATTGTTGACTCATGTTCCGTTTATGATCTATTAGTATACCCAAGTCTTTTTCCCATGTGCTGCTGCTTAGCCCAATTCCTCCCATTCTGTATGTGCTTTTTTTAAAAATTTTCTTACCCATATGTACCTTGCATTTCTCCTACCTAAATACCATTTTGTTAGTTCCTTTTTTATTGTTATGGCTTTACCGAAATCCTTCAACCCCACTTGTACAGCTTAGCTTATTGACAAAGACGGAAGATATATATCTTGCTGAGGATTTTGATTTTTGGGCACATGTATACGATTGCTAATCTCTATTTTCCTAAACAGGAGTTGATTTCTATCGGGACCAAAGCTCTCTAAAAACTGACTGGACTTGTCGAGAGTTCCAGAATCATACTGGGCAGAGATCTTAATTTCGCTATTGACCCCTGAATGGATGCCTCCACAGGCCGCTTTTCTGTTTCCTACTCTGCGATCAGTAGACTGTGGAGGACCCTGGGGAGTCTAAAATTTATAGATCTAGAGAAAATTCTCCAAAATTTTCATACAAAAGATTATAGTTTCCTTTCCATGACACACAACTCTTATAGCAGGTTGGACTACTTATTTTGTTTCACATGATCTCCTGGATGGAGATCCTAGATGCTCTCTCGATGTCTTCCTGTGTTCAGATCATAAATCCCTTTATAGCTCCCTTGGTTATAAGACTAAAATGAACAAAGGTTCTAATTGGGGCCTAAATGATCATTTATTAAGGGACGCCGCTTGTACGTCAGACATCAGGAAAACCATCAACAATTTCAAATTAGATCACCAGTCAGATCCCACATCAGCCCCCATTCAGTCAGAAGCATTAAAAAGTGTCTTTAGGGGAATATTCATTTCACACGATACGAGATTAAAAAAGACAGGTTCCACAATCTTTCTCAGTACAGGCACAAGGCTTATGGGAGTCGGCAAACAAATTGCATCCTTCCAATGCTCTGGGGGCAAAGATTTCCTCTCTCTCCATTACCAAAACCTGCTACTCCTCAAAAATCTGTAGATCCAACACCCCTTTATGCATATTATCTAGATGCTGAAACAGCTTTTGACAGGGTGCATTGGGGGTTCCTTGAAGTAACACTTTCTAGAATAGACCTAGGCCTCACAATGTTATCCTGGATCATGTCTCTATATAACAATCCTACATCTCAAATAAGAGTCAATGGGCTTCTTTCGACCCCGTTCCCAATCAGAAATGGTACTAGGCAGGCCTGTCACCTCACCTTATTTGTACATACTGGTTCTGGAATCTCTGGCAAATGCCCAAGGGAACAACGCTTCTATTCAGGGAATATCCATAGGGAACCAGGAGCATAAAATAGCCCTCTTCGCAGATGATCAATTGCTGTCCGCAATCAAACTTTGGGTGTCCATAGAACAGACTCTGAACCCCCTCCAGATCCAGGGAACTTTCTAGACCCCTCAAGGATCTCCAACGTGTTTCGGCTTAATAATAAGCCTTCATGTAGCCGAAGAGCGTCGCATATTAGAAATAAGATACCTACTTGGATCACAAACGGATCTTTATATCGAGAGACCAGAGGTGACTGCCTGCCAGAAAAAACACTGGTGGGAAAAATTCAATGTCCTACTGGATTAGGGGTGCCCTGTGAAGTAAGTTGCATATTTTCATCTACTGCGCACTATCTGGAGTGCTGGGAATTTTTTTTTGCTGGTGTTTTACCCCAGTTCTTTGATATATGCATATCTATTTCCGGTTATCCCTGCTGTTTATCCGGGTCCTCCATTGAAGCTCTCCTTTATGGGCGTACCGGTGTTTCCCTCACTGTAGGGATAACCAAGTTACGTCAGGGTGAGTTGGATTATCTTTTCTCACCTTATTTCTAAAGTGCGTAGTTCACTATAAGTCAAAGAAATCTCTTATTTAACCTTTGGAGCGCTGCCTGTATTTACATATTGCTCTCTTCTCTAGTGTTGGTTATCCCTCCTAGTTTTGTGTCGTCTGCATATTTCATCAGTTTCACACCAATTCCCTCCCTAATCTAAACTCTTCTCCATCTACCCTGCTGCTACACTCCCAGTTGGAAACCTGGCCCCATTCTTCCCACTACAGTCCTCACACGCATCACAACTCTTTCTGGTTATACACGGCTGGTGATCCACATAGCTTTACATACAGTATGTATACAGAGATATTACAAGTGATCTTCCAGATTGGAAACCCTTATAACTTACGTCTAATGACACTCAGATGCATAAATTTGGTATAATTGGAAACAGAAACTCAAAAAGTTTTGTTGCAGAACATCAATGTTTTCCACCTTAGAGATATTTAATGTGAACTCCCTTTTTCATTGGATACATTTGGAGGTACTCACAAAAAATGCATGATGGGTGGTAAGGAGGGCATGTAAACTATCTTTAAGACACTCGACCTGATAAAAAAAAATAAGGTGTGAGGTCCGGAGAATAAGGAGCCCAAGGAATATCATCTCCACTTGCACGACCAATCCATCTATTTTGTAGTCACCCAATGAGCTCACTTCTGACTTTGTTGCAAAAACGCGGAAATGCCCTGTCCTGTTGGGAGATGAAACCTGGGATTTTCTGTTGCATGTCCAGGTACGAAATTCCTGTGATTGTTTCCTCATGGAAATAAGGGGTCCCACAGTTTCCTACAGGGTATAGTGCAAAACGCAGTCACCTTGGGGGAGTCACGCATGTGCTCTACATACACACGTGGGTTCTCCTCCACCAGACTCTGACATTACGTTTGTTAATTGTCAGAGCTTCATCACTAAACACTCCACCAAACCCTCGGGTTCCATTAGAGTTTGCATGCTCCCACAAGAAGAACGTTGCTTTGTCGTCCGTTTTCAGGGCTGGTAACAACTACAACAGGTAGGGATATCCTCAAAAATGTTTGTGCAGAATCTTCTACCGTCTGCTGCGGGCGTCCAATTCTCCGCTTGCTCTGATGGTAGATTTTTTGAGAACTTTGTGTTAAACTTGTAGGGGCACACGCCGTTGTTTTCACGCTTAATGCTGGACGCACGGATGATTTTCGGAAAGATGCAACCATTTTTCTTGAAATTGGAGTACCACTTACGAATTGTGCGCCCTCTGGTGGAGCTTCACCTCACTTTGTACAACAACGACGTTGCACACTAATAACCGACTGGTGGACGTGAAAACCAAAGACACAAAACGCTCTCCTATCTTCGTTGGCAGCCATGTTGCCTTATACCCCTCTGGCGACGACTACAGCTGAATACTATTTTTTTGGGTCTCACTTAGCAAAATACCTTCCTTGTTGCCCATAGCAGCCAATCACAGCAGCTTAAAGGGGTTTTCCGGTCACACCGAGTTGCATTTTTTCCAATGGGACTTTCTAATGTTAAAATTGCGTTGCACAAAAATCGCAAGTTTGTGCTGTTGTCATTTGTGTGATGCGATTTTAACATTGGAAAGACGCATTGAAAAAAACGCAGCGATATCGGAACGTTACAAAAAAGAAACGCTATTGGGTAAAAGCCCTAATACTGCTTTCCCTTCACTAAGCAATGTAACACACAGCATAAAGGGGCTCAAAACTGCAGGCAGATCAGCTGGAATGTCCGTGTCTTACTTTGTAATCTGATGTTGTAAGAAGTATTCAAAGATGGCGCCGTTGTGCAGCAATCCCACAATGCCCTGCGCCTCCTCCCCTCTGTGTGCACATTCCCGATGACAGCAGGACGCATTGAACAGAAAAGCAGTGTCTCCTGGCCACTCCCCACCTCCATTGAACTGACTGGCAACATTGCTATGAGTGGGCAGCGTTAGCAGCGCTGCCAAAAACGTGGCACAACTTTATTACCACATTTCCAACCTCACCTGAACTGCACCCAAAAACCAAAACCAAAAACCGCACCCAAATCCCCCCAGTAGTGACCCCCCCAATAGTTGCCACAGCAGTAACAGTGACACCCAATAGTTGCCCCAGCAGTAATAGGGCCCCCAATAATTGTCCTAGAAGTGATAGTGACCCCAAAAATTGCCCCAGCAGTGATAGTGACCCCCAATAGTTTCCGCAGCAGAGCAATTGACCCCCAACAGTTGCCCCAGCAGAGAAAGTAACCCCCAACACTTGCCCCAGCAGTAAAAAAGGCTCCCAATTTTTCCCCCAGCAGTAAGAATGACCCCCAATAATTGCCCCAGCACTGAGTAACCCCCCAATAGTTGCTTAAGGACTAAAAATGACCCCCCAACAGTTGCTCAAGCACTAAGAGTGACCCCCCAATAGTTGCCCCAGCACTAAGAGTGACCCCTAATAGTTGCCCAGCACTAAGAGTGACCCCCCCAATAGTTGCCCAGCACTAAGAGTGACCCCCCAATAGTTGCCCCAGAACTAAGTGACCCCGAATAGTTGCCCCAGCACTAAGAGTGACCCCCAATAATTGACCCAGTAGAGAGAGTGATCCCCAATAATTGCCCCAGCAGAGATAGTGACCGCCAATAATTGCCCCAGCATTGATAGTGATCCCCAACAGTTGCCCCAGCAGTGATAGTGACCACCCATCCCCCTAACACTGCCCTCAGTAGTAGGAGTGACACCACCCGCTCTTCAACACTGCCCTCAGTAGTAGGAGTGACACCACCCGCTCTTCAACACTGCCCCCAGTAGTAAAAGTGACACTACCCGCTCCCAGACACTGCTCTAGTAGTAATAGTGACCCCCCCCCCACCACCCAACACTGCCCCAGTAGTGTGTCACCACCCATTCCCCGACACTGCCCCTAGTAGTAAGAGTGACACCACTCTCTCCCCGACACTGCCCCCAGTAGTATTAGTGACACCACCTGCCACTGCTCCCAGTAGGAATAGTGACACCATCTGCCCCCCGAAACTGTCCCCAGTAGTAATAGTGACACCATCCGCCCCCCCAACACTGCCTCGAGTAGTAATAGTGACCCCCACCCCACCCCACACACTTACCCTTCAGCTGAGGAGGTTGTCTGGTGGACGCTGCTGTCAGGATCAGCTTCAGCGCGGATTTCTGAGTGAACTGCGCATGCATGAAGAACCAGATGTGTTCCCGAGATCCGACAAGCGCTACTGCTCCTGCGTGAAAAGAAGAAAACCTGCTGTGCAGGTAAGTATATAACTTCTGTATGACTCATTTACAATGCATACAGTATATTACAAAGTGCTTTGTAATGGCCATACAGAAGTGCATACATGCACTTGTCACAGCCGGACGACCCCTTTAAGAAAAGAAAGCTGTGCCATGACTGGTTGCTATGGGCAACAAGGACCGTATTACTGTTAGGGCTCCTGCACCCTGGTGAGAGTGATTCACGGCCTGATATCGCCCTCACAATCCTTCTATAAACCCCAGGATGCAATGCATTTTCACATGGATCAGCGTCACATCCCTGCGGAGGGTCCCTTCATCTCCGCCACGTCTTTCACAGCCACGGCAGGAGATCGCGATGCTCTCCCATTGGTTTCTTTTTATGTTTTTATTAAGCAATCGAGAACACATCCCCCAGCACATCAGCTAAACAACCATTGTTGGTTTTCATCTGGATTAGTGCGTAGATATTTTCTTGATGCACATTTTGTATATAACTAAAAGAAAAAAGAAAATTTAAATAAAAACCCATGAGAACAAACGTGGGCCTGTTGTGACCTCAGGGTTATGGCCATCTTCTTTTTTCCGTTTATTATGTTTTAAGACTTATTTTTAGGGTCTGTTCTCGGCACCCGAGGTAGATCCCCAATCAACCGAATGGAGAGCTGGCCTAGGGTCCCGGAGTCCCCCCCCCCCCCCCCCACCGGCACGACAGCCGTAACACCCTAAAGGGGAGGATCCCCCAGCATCATCTGTTCCTGGTACCAACACGTGTGATAGAAACAGTTCCTCAGTTTTTCCTTTATTCTCTGTGAAAGCAACAAGGGTTTCAAAAAAGGACTGCCCCATCTTTTCTTTAAACAGCGATGTTTCAGCCCAGGCCATCTGGAACAGGAATGCTAGTTTATCCAAAAACATTCTAAATGGAGGGGCTGTCGGTTTTATCCACATCTGTAGGATAGCATTTAGTCCCATTGCTGACACAAAGTGTAGAAGTTTGCGTACGCCTCTCGAGCCATGATATGTATGTGGGTCATATGGCCAAAGATTGCCCATACAGGCACCTGCGGACAGGTGTATGGTGGTGTATTCGTAAATACGTGACCAAAAGGCTTGTATCATACCCCTCATGCTTCCCGATCTAGAGATCCACGCACCGCCCGTCTGTATCCAATCAATTTCTCTGCAATGTGGCAGGAGCTCTTGGATATAGTGTCTTGCTTGCAGATATGGGGATTGGTAGCTCAGGATATTTTTGTTTCATCTCATATGACAGGATGCGCTTTTCTTTTTTGTGTGGCATTTTGTCTATAGAATCGACCCCTTGTCTCCACCAAACAGAAACAATCTCATGGGGGTCATTGTTCTGAAAGTTGGGGTTGTTTGTGAAAGATATATACGCATGTGGGGATGCCTGGCTGAGTCTGCGGAGTCTGTCCCATGATCTCCAGACCGCAAGGACCAGGGGGTTGCGCTTGGTAGCCTCTGACAGTGCTGCATATGGGAGATGGAGGATACTTTGTAGTTGTGTTGGGCCGCACAGCTCCTGTTCCAATTGTTTGTTTGTACAATCTGATTGGGGGTAAATCCAGTGGTGGGTTATACGGACCTGTGCTGCTAAGTTGTAGTCTCTTATGTGGGGTAGGTTAATTCCACCGCTGTCTTTATGTTGTGTTTTGAGTGCTATTTGCGGTCGTTTTCCTTCCCACACAAAGTTTCTGTAAAGATAAATCATCTTTTTTATGTCTTTTAATTTTAGGAAAATGGGCAGAGTACGTAGGATTTATAGTAGCCGGGGGGATGCTGTCATTTTTAGAAGATTGGCTCTTCCCAGGAAAGAAATCATAAAATTTTTTCCATCTGTTTAAGGTCATTTCTAGTTTTCTAATACAGTTGTCCGTAGGTGGCGCTCCAGAGGAGATGTAGTATGGTGTTTTGAGAAGAAAGATACAATAGGGCGCACGCGACGTCACCGGATCAGCCCCTGACAGGGGGTACCGGTACGTCACAGTCCAGGAGGGCTTGTAAAGCTAGCGTCTGTCCAGACACTAGCAAATAGATCGATCAGGTGCAGTATCCCTTCGGGGGAGCGTCATAGTATAGTCCAGTGGGCGCAGGCATACCAGAAAATGGAAATAGACAATACGGCCAAAAAAGTAACCAGCGCTCCAATGTGTAATAAAGATGAAATGATATAAAAATATGCAAGATTAAACTTACTTCACAGGGGTGCCTGGTCCTCGGCACCCCTGACCCCAGATAGCGCGTAGTATCGCAGACGTCAATAGAGAGGTTCGGTAATAGGAACCAACTTGTTTATTGACAATGCATGCGACGCGTTTCGTTTGGGCTTTACAATATTCAGCCTTTCTCAAGCGTAAAGTAAAAACACCAATCGATCCTGTATATATATATATAAAGAAAAGAGACGCTTGATTACCTGTCTCGTGGAGATCACGCCCATAGCTTCGCTCCTGCAGCGCACTGCCAGTAGCCTGACCTCCGGTCACGTGATTGTGACTTGTGGAACGCATCAATGAGTTCCAAACACAAACTACAAAGAGGCCGTCCCGGTGACATGTATTCCGGTCACATGATCACGGCGCGTGGAGCACAACGCCACACCTCTTATAATCACATGACCGCGGCATGTGGGGTGTTACATAGCATCCCACAATATTGCCATATCATTTATAAATGGGAAACATAGGCATAAGACAGTCCCATTAGAGCTAAAATATCACCTAAAGCAATTAATAAGAAAAATGTGTGTGTGCATGAATATAAAAATTACAAAATCTAATATGTTTTCTAATATAGGGTTCTAGGTTTGTATAGCCTGGGGGGGGGGGGGGGGTTCTCGTGACCTTGACTGCCAGGTATTTTATGGAATGTGTTTCCCATTGGAAGAAATACTGATCTGTCGATGGGGGCTTAGCGGATCCTTTTAGCAGCAAAGCTTCAGATTTGTCTAAATCCTGAGAGCCCCCTAATCTTTCTATGTCTGGTAATAACGGTGTCAGGGTCTCCTTGGGGTTGCTAACTATCAATAAGATGTCATCTGCACATGCTTCTACTTTGACCTCCATGTCTCCACAGCGGTGGTTTTCACTAAATGTCTAAGTAACGGGTCTATCGATATGTTAAAGAGTAGATTCAGTCAAAGGAAAAAAGATCCCCGCACTCCGGAGTCCCGAGAAAGCAGCCGTATATCCGTATCACATAGGGTAAACGTTTGTAATGCATTTTCCTTTGATTGAATTTACTTCAGCCCTTGGTGGGTGTATTCCCCAGGACGACTCTCCAGGGAGTCAGAGATTTATTTAGGTGCCGGTGGTTTCTCTAACTAGAGCAGCAGGTGAGTGCACACCTTTAGTTCACCTTTGCTATTTATTTTTGGCTGCTGTTTGCTTTCCCAGGAGGCGCTTATCTGATTTTGTATGTTAAAGAGTAGAGGTGAAAAAGGGCAACCCTGGCGGCCCCTGTGGATGTCGGCCGTCGGAGTATTAAGACCACTAATTGTTAGAGTAGTGGTGGCGCTCATTTGGATTGTGTTTATATAATTTACAAATGTCTGTCCAAAATTGTGTTTCCCCAGAACCGCATTCAAAAACGTCCATGCCATCTTGTCAAATGCCTTCTCGGCGTCAAGACTCAAAAGCATCATCACAGGGCTGTCTTGGTTCTGAGCAATAATTATTTTTTAAGGCACTTCTGCCCTGTGTGAAGCCCTTCTGTAATGAGTCTGGTACGGAGGGGAGGATAGACTGGAGTCTGTCAGCTATTATTTTTGACAGAAACTTGTAGTCGCAGTTTAGTAGCGCTATTGGTCTGTATGAGTTTGGGTTGTTTAGATCTTTATTAGGTTTAGGTAATAAAGTGGTTCTGGACGCTCCAAAATCCTCAATTTGGGCTCTATTTATATAAAGTGCATTGTAGAGTTGGGTCAGTGTAGGTACAAAGTCTGGTAAACGTATTTTATAATACTCTGCTGAGAGTCCATCTGGGCCCGGTGATTTTCCCCCCGCTGCCGACGTTATTACCCCTTTTACCTCCTCTTCCCGTATGGCGGCATCTAGTAAAGAGGCCTGTTTATCGGAGATTCTGGGTAAGCCCACTGTGTCTAAGAAAGTGTGTAGTTCTCTAATGTTGGATGGTTCTGCTCTGTAGAGATCTTCGACATCATCATAAAATATTTGTGCTATCTCTTGTCTGTTAGTTATTATATTTTCGGTACTGGGATGCCGCAGAGTTAAAATCGGCTAGCAGGGTTGGTTTTGTCTAGTTAGGTTGGCTAATAGGCGGCCTGTTTTGTTACCCCATGTATTATTTCTAGTTAGCCGAGTTTGCCAGTGTGCGTGGGCATGTACAAAGGTGTCTAAGAGGTGCTTTGCTGTTAGAAAGGTTTGATATGAGCGGTCACCAGTCGATATGTTCTTTCTGTGCCGCCAACAGAGAAGCATGCAGCTCTGTGAATTCTGTCTGGAATCTTTTCCGTCTATGGGAAACATAACTGATAATGTGACCTCGCATTACCGCCTTTGATGTTTGCCAAAACAGCGCTATGTCATCCTCATGTTCCCTGTTGTCTTCCGCATAATTATTCCAATGAAGTCTCAAATATGTTCTAAACTCCTCCGACTCCCACAGAAAAGCAGGGAATCGCCACAGTTGGGATAATCAAGGAGGGAGCAACTGCAGCTCCAGTGTGATTGGCGCATGATCAGAGAGAGCTATGGGATGAATCACGGACTGGCGGTGCCGGTCAAAGAGACTGAGTTATCAAGAAGAAGTCAATGCGAGAAAACGAACAATGCGCATTGGAACAGCATGTATATTCTCTACTAGCGGCACTACGAAGTCGCCATGGATCACACACTTGTAGCTGATCTATCAATGTCAACAATGCATGTGTGGTCGGGCTGGTTGCATGGAGGGGCCAATTCTGTCAAGGGAATCGTCCTGTACCCTATTGAAGTCGCCACTGATTATTAAATAATCATTCAGATATGGTTGTAGCGTTTCCACCAGTGTAGCATAGAATGTTGGTTGGTCTGTGTTAGGGGCATAAATGTTCACTAGGCAGTACATTAAAGAATTTATGCATACCCTTAGCACCAAGTATCTTCCCTGTGGATCAGCTATAGTGTCATGTAGCATGTATGGTGCGTTTTTTTAATCAAGGTGGCTACTCCCCTGGACGCCGATGTATGCAAAGCCGTGTAGCAAGAGTCAATCCATTGTGCTTTCAGGTCACCTTCTCCCCCCTTTTTCCAATGCGTCTTCTGTAGGAATATGATGTCTGGTTTGTGGCGTTTTAAATGTGTAATGACTTTTCTCCGCTTACTGGGTGTATTAAGTTCTGCCACATTCCAGAAAAGAATCTTCAATATTACAGATGTTTCAAGTGTACCTGTGGGCGTTATAGTGTGCATGTTCTAGATATAAATACCCCAAGGCACATCTCCTTTTTGTCTCTGCTCCCCTCGGTCCCAGTGAGCCACGGGAGCAACAAGATTGTAATCGTGCTGCGCCAGGGAAGCCGCCCATTCTCCATGTTAGAATATTCTCTGGATGTCAAACAGGCCAAATTAGTAAGTAGAATTAAAAACGTATTAACTGTAAACATAAACATTAGGCTGTGCTAAATGTAGGAATCGCCACATCCATGTTGTTTGGAGCCTGGACTAAGTTTGGTTCAAAGTCAGAAAATTTCCTGTTTATTAGTCCCGTTCTCCGGCCTCCTCTAGGCCCATGTGTCTTCTGGCTTCTTCTGGAGACTTCCTGAACTCGGAGCTTCGCCGGGTATAATAATTGGAAAAGGGTGTTTCTTTCATGCAGAGCTTGGCAAATTGGGGTGAATAGCTTCCTTTTTTGTTAGCTTATCATGGAGAAGTCCTGAAATAATAGGATCTTTGTCCCCTGGATTCGCAGCTCCCCCTGGCGTCTGTAGGCTTGTAAGATGGTTTCTTTAGTTGTCCAATGTAGGTACTTGGCTATTACCGGGCGTGCCCTATCATTATTTCGTCCCTCTCTGGGTGGACTGATACGGTGGGACCTTTCTATTTTCAGTGGATCATTAGGCATGTCAAGCTGGAGGGCTCGTGGAAGATCCGTGGTCAAGTATGTAATCAGTTGGTTGTTGGTCACTGACTCTGGTATCCCAATGAAATGCAGATTATTTTGGCGGTGTCTGTTCTCCAAGTCAACTATTTTATCTCGGAGTAAGGCAGTCTCTGATTAGCTTCTTGATAGTGAGGTTTCTAGAGTTGCGATGGTCTGTTCCGCACTTTGGGTTCTTGCCTCCAGTTCTGTTACTCATTGGGCGTTGTCTGTAATCTGTGACAGGGCCGAATTTATTGATTTATGTAATGTCTCTAGCCTACTGTCAAATAAAGGAAGGAGTATTTTTGACACCTCTTGTGCTACCAAAGCTGCCTGTGCGACCTCTGTCATATTAGGAGCTCCGTTTAGGGGTGAAGAAATCTGTGCGGTGGAACTGTCCATGTCCTCTGGGGAGGACTCAGACATGGCTGTGTCTTGTGGTTGAGAAGGCGCTAAAGGGGGTGCCGGTCGTTGAATTCCCTTGTGTTCTTTAAATGTAACTGCTTTATTTTTTTGTTTCCCAGTTGTTGATGGTCTTTCGGACTCCAATTGGCAAGCCGTTCGTTTTCGGATGCCCACACTGCGTTCACCTAAATATCTGTCCAGATTTATGCCCTGCGGATCTCGTATACAGAAGTTAAAAATACTGTCCGGCTATCGATTTTTACGGAAATGAGTGATATGGATATGGCTTCTCATCTGGAATTTATTCGGGTTCCATGCATGTGGGTGTGGTTCCCCACCGGGCTGGCTCATGGCTGATAATTGTATTTGTTAAGATAGGCGTCTTCTTCAATTCCTCCACTAGGTGGCAACAACACCAGTGTTTAGTGGATACCTGGATTTTGATATGTAGGAACTTGTTGTTTCTTATATATATGTCTAGTCTTTATAACCCTGATGGTATTGTTAAGGGCGGCACCTGAGGCTGTGAGCTTTGTGCCCTGCCCCTACGTCAGCACCACACAGATGGACCCTCCTGGGCCTATGATGTGTAGGGCACTTTGTTGTCCTGGTTTAGATGCCAGGGGGTCAGGGCCTCCCAATAAGCCTTGATATAGGTGACGGCAGCAGCAGGGAGATGGATGCTACTGCACCCAGTAATAAGCTGTGTGAAATGGCTTCTGGTCGGCAGCACCACACAGGCGACCAGTGATCCAGACCAGGCACGGCAGGAGAAGCAGCCTGCAACTTCTACGGGCTCTGATAGCGCGTCGGGAACTATACAAAGTTCAGTCAGAGCAGGTCTTTTACCTCTGCTTAGCAGCAGGAAGATGGCGGTCACTACTGCTGTTAGTCTCCTCTCTGTCCTACAGCGTCCCACCACGCTATACCCCAGGTTTTGCAACAGTCACCGCAGCTGGGGCTTCCTAACGTGGTACCCAAAGCGAACAGGGCTTACCCCGCAGTCCGGGGGCACTGCACATCTTCTTCCCCCTGCATTACTCAGCAAGGGCTACTATGGGCCTTGCGGCTGGAGCTCCAGGCCATGGCCTCAGGCGCTGCTAGTCCGCGCCGCCCCGGCAGCCACCGCGATGATGTGCAGGCGGAGAGTTGCAGCCAGATGGAGCCTACCGGGGTTCTCCGGCAGCGGTGGACTTCCAGAGGAGGCTGCGCCTCGGATTCCAAGTGGGTGCTGCTCTCGGGGGCCTGCGCTCTGATCCCGGGCCAGGCCAAATCGCATAGGGAAGTGCAGGGGGATTCCGCAGACTGTTCTCCAGCGGCACGGAGGACTTCCTCCCAGCAAGTAGGGGGGATATTTGTCCCCTACAGCTGCTTTCAAAGCGCCCGAGGAGTCCCAATGTGTTCAGGGAGTGTGATGTCACAGGAGCTCTGCAAGGCATGTCCTGCTCCCTGGGTGTTCAGGGCGGAAGTCTCTCCCATTTTTTTTCAATGCGGCCAGAGCTGCTGCAGCCGGTCCCATTAAAAGCCATGGGAGATATCTCAAAAAGAAAGGAGATGCTGCAATTTTTTTTACGCAGCATCGCAGGAGTGAAAACATCAGAAATGAGAATGAAACCATTAAATATCATTGGTTTCATAATCATGTGGGTTGGCGATAAATATGCTTAGTGGGAAACCCATTAAATCTTGTTAAGTAAGCCATATACCCATATATGTAGCTACAAATAGGTTTAGGTTATTGGGAGGTCTTATTGTATAGAATGGGTCATAGAGGACTGCAATATTGAGAAAATGATTTTGCAAGGAGCTGCCTTCTTTCTTAAATCAGTGCAAATAAATAAAGATAGGATGAAATACACCTGGAAAAGATGTATCTGTCTCCAGGGAAGTGAAACTATTGTGGAAGGAGCTGCCGGCCCAGAGAAGACGCCAACAACCATGAAGAGCGAGTGATATGGGCAGAGAAAATACCAGAGTGCAACATCAGGAGAGGCTGAAGCCAGGAATTAGCCAGACTTCACAAAACTCAACACAGTACATCAAACATGCAATGAAGTCATAGGAACCACAAGATGTAGATAATAGAGACTCCAAGTTAGAAGCCTGCAGACAATGGATGATTTAAATGGACACTGTGAGGCTGAATATGCAAGACACAGCGGTAACTATAAGCAGATAAACATGTGATTACGGGGACAGATATGCATAAAATAGAAATCTACACGGAGACAGAAGTATAACTTTGCTTTTTAGCACGCAGGATGATCGTCTCTCAGAACACCCAGGAGTGGAACTCAAAGATTTTAGATCGATATAAAAGGTTTTCTACGCTTTTATATATGACTTTATATATTTTTACACCGGGTTACGCTGGGACCGTTGGTTGCCATGGTCAGAACTACAGCCAAGCAGCTAGCCAGAGGCAGATGCCCCCTCCTGGGCCCTATTGGCTCCCCTTTCCCTGCAACACGATCCGAGTGTGTGGATGGGTTACACGGCGACCCGGAGCCTAGTAAAAACTAAGGGCTCCTGTCCTTTGGGTGGTCCGCAGTGTTTTACTGGTGTTTGTAAATCCTGTCTGTGCTGGCAGAGAGCGCCCATGACCACGTATCATACGCAATTATGCGCAGTGGGGGTCTCTTTTTTTTTTTGTTAAATTACCCGCTCTGTTTTATATGGGAATTGCATATGGACAGCATTTGCATACACTGCCTATACAAAAGTATAGGGATCATGCTTCTTACAGTAAAGAACCCCTTCTATGTTGGTGTAGAAACATGCTTTCCTCTAGATGTACAGAGCGCCCCCTTGTTACAGTCACAGTCCTGGGTATAAACAGATGATGGGAGAGATCTCTGTACTGACCCCTGATATATTATACATAGTTATTAGAGCGCCCCCTTGTTACAGTCCTGGGTATATTAGATGATGGAGAGATCTCTGTACTGACCCCTGATATATTATACATAGTTATTAGAGCACCCCCTTGTTACAGTCCCGGGTATAATAGATGATGGGAGAGATCTCTGTACTGACCCCCGATATATCTATACATAGTTACTAGAGTGCCCCCTTGTTACAGTCCTGGGTATCATAGATGATGGGAGAGATCTCTGTACTGACCCCTGATATATTATACATAGTTATTAGAGCGCCCCCTTGTTACAGTCCTGGGTATAATAGATGATGAGAGAGATCTCTGTACTGACCCCTGATATATTATACATAGTTATTAGAGCGCCCCCTTGTTACAGTCCTGGGTATAACAGATGATGGGAGAGATCCCTGTACTGACCCCTGATATATCTATACATAGTTATTAGAGTGCCCCCTTGTTACAGTCCTGGGTATAATAGATGATGGGAGAGATCTCTGTACTGACCCCTGATATATTATACATAGTTATTAGAGCGCCCCCTTGTTACAGTCCTGGGTATAACAGATGATGGGAGAGATCCCTGTACTGACCCCTGATATATCTATACATAGTTATTAGAGCGCCCCCTTGTTACAGTCCTGGGTATCATAGATGATGGGAGAGATCTCTGTACTGACCCCTGATATATTATACATAGTTATTAGAGCGCCCCCTTGTTACAGTCCTGGGTATAATAGATGATGGGAGAGATCTCTGTACTGACCCCTGATATATTATACATAGTTATTAGAGCGCCCCCTTGTTACAGTCCTGGGTATAACAGATGATGGGAGAGATCTCTGTACTGACCCCTGATATATCTATACATAGTTATTAGAGTGCCCCCTTGTTACAGTCCTGGGTATAATAGATGATGGGAGAGATCTCTGTACTGACCCCTGATATATTATACATAGTTATTAGAGTGCCCCCTTGTTACAGTCCTGGGTATAATAGATGATGGGAGAGATCTCTGTACTGACCCCTGATATATTTATACATAGTTATTAGAGTGCCCCCTTGTTACAGTCCTGGGTATAATAGATGATGGGAGAGATCTCTGTACTGACCCCTGATATATTATACATAGTTATTATAGCGCCTCCTTGTTACAGTCCTGGGTATAATAGATGATGGGAGAGATCTCTGTACTGACCCCTGATATATCTATACATAGTTATTAGAGCCCCTCAGCTGTCTTCTTTCTAAACTAAATAACTCCAATTGTGATAACCTTTCTGAGTATTATAGTCCGCCCATTTAAATAATTACTTAAGTTGCCCACTTTTGAACCTGCTTAAGTGCTCATGTGTCCTTCTTAAGTACTAGTGCACAAAATTTCCACAATATCCCATGTGTGGACTGACCAGTGACTTGTAGAGAGGAAGAACAATGTTCTCATCATGTGCCCCTAACTCCTTTTTTGATGCAGTCCCATTATCCTATTTGCCTTGGCAGCAGCTGCCTGACACTGATTGCTCAAGTTAAGTTTATATTTAATTAAAATCCCCAACTCTTTTTCCATGCGTTTCCTAGTAGTTTCCCATTTAGTGTGTAATGGCAACATGCATTTTCCAGTCCATGTGCAGAACCTTACATTCATCATCCCTAGGGCTCCTTCACATGGATGCTGCGATTTTCTGGCTGCCGGCAAAGGGCAGAGAGGGTGAGGGAGTTTAACAGAGCCACTGCTAAACTCCCTCCCACCTCCTTTTTCTGGCAGCTTTCTTAGGCTCCCATAGGCATCTAAGAGACCGGTCTGCTTATTTCGGCAAAAGATAGGTCCAGACCTATCTTTTCTGGTCGGCGTAAAAGCAGCCGACCCATATGCGCACCATTTCCAGGCAGCCAATTTTACTAAACAAAAAAAAAGGGCATTAGAATCCAACGCTTCAGGTGGTCGCGATTTTCGGCTGGCGTTTTATTGCGGGAAAATAGCCTCAATAAAACGCTCGTGTGAATAAAGCCTTAAACCTTGTTTGCCACTTTTCTGTACCCCACATTTCCAGATGTATTTGCAACCACACTCTGTCCAGGCTGGGGGTGTGTGGCTTGAAATATAAGCCCTAGCTAAACTACTTTATTAAAAAAACAGCAATACTCACCTAGCTGGTGGCGTCTGAGTCCCTCATGTTGGTCTCCGGCGCTGCAGCAGGCTGCAGTGTCCTCAGCGTTGACATAGCACTCTTTCTGGTTACAGGGCTTTCAATACCCCGCCTCCAGCAAGCGAGTGCTGTGATTGGATTACGAGCGCCGCTGGCTCAGCCAATCAGAGCTGGCGCTCAATCATTCACAGCCATTCAGTGAATTACATCACTAAATGGCTGTGATTGGTTCATCGAGCGCCGACTGATTGGCTAAGCCAGCGGTGCTCGTGATGAAATCACAGCACTTGCTTGCTGGAGGCGAGTTATTCAAAGCCCTGTCACCAGAAAGAGTGCTGTATCAACGCTGAGGACACGGCAGCCTGTCGCAGCGCTGGAGACCAGCGTGAGGGACTCAGACGCCCCGGGCCAGGTGAGTATAAGACACTGTGCCTCTTTTAGGGCAAAAATTTATATAAGACAGTGTCTTATTTTCGGGGAAACATGGGAATTACTTTAAATAGTTTTGTATTATCTGCAAATATTGATGTTTTAGTGCATAATCCTTCTACCAGGTCATTAATTGATGTATTAAAAAGAATAGCACCCAATACTGACCCTGTGGTACCCCACTAGTAATCCCTCCAATACTGACCCTGTGGTACCCTACTAGTAATCCCTCAAATACTGCCCCCTGTGGTACCCTACTAGTAATCCCTTAAATACTGTCCCCTGTGGTACTCACTAGTAATCCCGCCAATACTGCCCCCTGTAGTACCCTACTAGTAACGGTGATCCAATCAGAGTACATACCATTAATAACCACACTCTGCTTTCTTTGAGCCAGTTCCTTACCCAAATTTTCACCCAGAGCAAGGATTATATACCAACTTTTTATGTGACACAGTATCAAACGCTTTGAAAAAGTCTAGTCTAGAACTTACCTCCTCACAGAAGCTGATAAGATTGATCTGCCAGGGGCGTCCTCTCATAAACCCCTGCTGATACGGATTATACAGCTATTGTCCTTGAGGTCCTCCAGGATGGCATCTCATAGAAACCCTTCAAACATTTTACCTACAATAGAAGTTAGACTTACAGGCCTGTGGTTTCCAGGGTCACTTTTCGACCACTTTTGATTATCAGCAACACCTAGGCGATGTTCAAATCCAGGGGAACAGAACACATCAATATAGAGTCCTTAAATATAAGGAGCAACGGTCTATCACACTACCTAATTCCCTTAGAACACGAGGGTGTAAGACAAATTACTGCATCCCAATGGCAATTTTAATCTTTAAGGTGTGTCTGAAGTTCTTCCTGGGTTAAACTGGTGACATTTAGGGAAGAGTTTACTTTATCTCTCTTTATCTCATCTGACACTTCATTTTCCTTTGTGAATACACAGGATTTCTGACAGCCTCAAAAAGTTACTACGTTCTTGCAGCTCATATTAAATATTGGACATGTCAAGAAGTCAACAATCACATTATCTTGGGAGTCTAGCTCCATGCATCTTCCTCCTGTACTTTGGCCATGTAACATTGAAGGAGAAAAGGCTGCTAGTATGTTTCATGGTACACAAAAGAGGTGCCAGGCAGTCCATCCAAGGACATGACCAAGGAGCTGTTAGCCAACATGGTGCACTATACATATCCACGTGACTGACACCTTATGGATAACTTAAGGCCATTTTACACGGGGCGATTATCGTCCTGGTTGTTCCGGCTCCTGCGCTCCCTCAGGGTTTTGAATGATAATCATTTCATGTAAAAGTATGCAGAAACTGATTCTCGTTCAGCCCTTCAGTTCTAAGCAGCTTAGAATCCTGACCGATGCCCGTTCGGTGTAAACAGCAGCCGCTCAGTACTAACCAATCGCTGCTTACAGTGAATGGAGAGGGGCAGGGAGACAACTCTCTTCCAGCGCCGCAGCGAGTATACACGGGTACGAGTGTCAGGCATAGTTTGCCCGATACTCGTCCCCATTGGTGTGATTTAGGATACTAAATAACTGCAACCAGGCATGCCCATCATCCCCCGCATCACTATCTGAAGCTCTCCTTGAGGAATGGAAGCAAATCACTCCATACATCTATCTGAATTTGGAGGAAAGCGGCCTAGGAGGGTTACTGCAGTCATTGAAGCCAAAGGTGGACAAACATCGTATTGAAAAATCTGAGTAAAATCTAATTTCATCACTTTGTGTCCCAATACTTTAGTTGGCATAGTGTATTCCTCTGATGGTGGGAGTTCGGTCTGGAGGCTGCGGTCAGGTCAGAGCCTACCTCCCTATTACAGACACAAAAACACAGCCTAGATATGGTGCTGTGCCACTGTCCTTAGAAAGCAGGGCTTTTTTGTGAAATAAAGGACTTGCGTTTTATCCAGAAGTGATCCAATTCTTGCACTGCAGCTCATTCACTTACAGACACGCAGACAAAGATGGCGATCATTATGGCAAAATGCATCAAAAAGACCAGTCACCATAAAAGAGATATTAAAGGGAGCCTGTCAGGTCCCCTACGCTGCCTATGGGCAGCAGGATATCCCAGGGTCAGTGGTCTGTCACTTATGCCAATCGGTTTAGCAAATCTTTTAACTTTTGAAACTTTGCAGGGCTGGACAGGAAGCAAGTCTAATGAGAGTCATGTATATTCACATTCCCCATGGCCTCCGATGACGACTGGCAGCTCTTTCCATGTTAGTGTGCATATATTGTGACTAGAGATGAGCGAATATACTCGTTTCGAGTAATTACTCGATCGAGCACCGCGATTTCCGAGTACTTCCGTACTCGGGTGAAAAGATTCGGGGGGTGCCGGGGGAGGCGTGGCGGAGCGGGGGGGGGGGGGGGGGGGTAGCAGCGGGGGAGCCCTCTCTCTCTCCTTCTCCCCCCCACTCCCCGCTGCAACCCGCCACTCACCCACGGCGCCCCCCGAACCTTTTCGCCTGAGTATGGAAGTACTCGAAAATCATGGCGCTTGGGCGAAAAAGGGGCGTGGCCGAGTAGGTTCGCTCATCTCTAATTGTGACCTGTAAATCAGCATTGGGAGGTCTGTCGCATCCCCATACATGTAAGAAAGGAAAAAGACTACACCTTGGGTGTCCGAAAATGGTGTTTGTTTTTTTTTTCCAGACATCTTTTTTATTTTAAACTTTTACAAATATTTTTCATTAGAATTCAAAAAGAAAAAAAGATAATGATATTAATGCAAGAATACAGAACTAAAATACAGTTTGTAAAAATACAATGATATTCTTCAAAAAATGTTCATTTGCGGACATAACTGGCATCGTCCCTTTAGGAAATATTATATTAAACATAATGATCTCTTGTACTATTTCCTTATTATAGTTTACTCGGCACTTTCAATTCTCCCATTATCGTTTGTTTTTTTTTGCTTAATTTGAAACAAACACAAAAAGAAAAAAACAACCATACTAAAATGTAAAGAAGTAACAAGAAGGGGGTTGAAGATGTGTTTGTAGTCATGACTTTGGGAGATCTCAGATCAGGGAAGTGAAAACAGAGGTACAAGCGGCCGTCATGTCCTCAGTCTTACAACCTGCGACTCGGTGCAACCACCAGGCATCGATCTACCTCAACCGCTCAATCCTGTGCCCTGTGGCTGCCAACTGAGCGTACATCACACCTCAACACAGTCCTCACACCCCAACCTCTCGCTGCCACCACCCCTGGAGGGGGCCAAGGGACCTGCATACACACGCTGCTCTCCAGCAAACGTTTACCCTCCCGAGGCTCAGAGCCACAAGGACCACAGCCAGTAAAGTTTTTAGACTTTATTACAAAAGTGCAGGGCTTGCACACAAAAACAGGATAAAAAGGACAGAATAGAAGTGACATACAAGAAATGCAAAATAGTTATGAAAACAAAAAGGAGACGCCTCAAACCTACAGGCGCTCTAAGGTCTTCGCATTCCTGAGTGGATAAAAAATGGCGCACATTCCAGCTGCAACGAGGTAGCCTCATCAAGTCTGACATTTATCTTGTTCAGCATTACAGTCCAGCGCCTGCGCCCCTCTGTGCATCAGGCCAATCCTTGAGTTAACATTGGATAGTGAGGTAATAACGGAATACACCGAATCCCCCCCCCCCCCTTCCGCCCCCATTTTTTATTTTTTTCTCCCCACTTTAGTTTATCCATCCCCGTCGCTGTCTGAGGGGTTTTTTGCGGGACGAGTTGTATTTTTTTAATAGTATGATTTAATGTACCTTATAATATACTGAAAAACGTTAAAATGAATTCTAAGTATAATACGATAGCTTTATTTTATGGGTCGGTACGATTATTTTTTTTGCTGTCCTACTATTTTTTTCCAGAGATATATATATATACCTTTCTAATTATTTTCTGCCACCATCTTCTGACAGCCATACCTTTATTTCTGCATCAACAGAGCCGTGCAAGGGCTCGTTTTTTGCTGGACGTCCTCAGGTTACTATTGGAACCATATTGGGGTAATTATGACTTTTGATCTCTTTTTAATACACTTTTCTTGGACACGGGGGACCAAAAAAGGGCAATTCTAGCAGGTTCTATTTTCCCTTGAGGGCAAAATAATGCGTTGCTTTGATAGATCGGACGTTTACGGACGCAGCGATACAAATGTTTTCTTTTTTTTAAATTTGAATTCTTTTATTATAAATATGGCAAGAGGGTTTTTTTCTTAAACTTTTATTGCCTTTTATTTTTTAAATAATTAATAAAACTTTTTTAAACAGACTTTTACATTTTCTTTTATTCCCAACAGGGAACAAAAACCTGCCATGCTTTGATCACTCCTGCAGTGTGATATAATGCTATAGCATCACATTATACCTAGATCTGACAGGCAATCAAGCCACATGGCAGTCCTAGGGGCTTTCAGAGGGCACCTGGCTGCCATGGCATCCACCTGGCACCCCGAGATCTCATAACGAGGACCATTCGAGATCCATGGACACAGATCAGGGCATTTAAATACCATTGTCAGAATTGACAGCAGCATTTAAAGGGTTACCAGCTCTGATCCGCAGCGATGCGGATCAGAGCTGTTGCGGGCTGGTGTCGGCTGTAAGAAACAGCCTGCACCCGCACTGCATGTAGCGGGATTGACCCCCTATCCCCCTCCATACATACCCTGAACCTCCAGGACGTAAGTGTACACCCTGCAGTGTTAAGGGTTTAAGGCCCATTTAGACAACGATTCTCGCTCAAAAGACATCTTTTGCGCGATAATCGTTGTGTGCATTTACACGGCAAGATGATCGCTCAAAATTCGCTCAAACGGCAGTTTGAGTGACATTTTTGATCATTCACTTTGCATAAGTGTGTAAATGAAGGCTCACGCTGCATGCAGAAGACAAGCAAGACCGCTGTCTTCTGCATACAGCTGTTGTCTTCTCAGAGCGCTCAGCTGGATCCAGCTGAGTGCTCCGAGCGGGGTATGCAGAACACAGCTGGAGCGCTGTCTTCTTCATACTTCTGCTGTGTTCTCAGAGCGGGATACCAGGTAAAACAGCAGTATCAGCGGTATCCCGCTGTGAACTCAGCATGCGGCACTGATGAGGCTCATTGTTGTCTTTCAGCATGAACGACTTGTTAGCGAAAACTGCACGATGTCAGTGCAGCTAAACCCAACGATTCTCGCTCAAAAGACGGCTTTGAGCGATTTTTGAGCGCGAATCGTTGGGTTT
Organism: Eleutherodactylus coqui; assembly: GCF_035609145.1. Lineage (NCBI taxonomy): Eukaryota > Metazoa > Chordata > Amphibia > Anura > Eleutherodactylidae > Eleutherodactylus > Eleutherodactylus coqui. The sequence goes on from NC_089843.1 coordinate 220,839,322, forward strand.
AAATGGCCTTTAAACAGTTCATCTTCTTGTACTTCCACCCCAGCTGGCGATGGAGGCTGCTAAGTTGGCTTGCTCAGTTTGCATTGGACTGGCCAGTCTGATCCCTGCTATGCAGTATAAAAGAGTAATGACAGACTTATGCAGATCAAAGGTGAGCCAAATTGAGTCTGGATATACATATCTACAGGTAATATTGTACGGTTTCACCGATATCAGCCTAACTGTGATCAGCATGTAGAAGGGTAATGGATTGGGTAATGGATACTGTGCCAGGCTACAATTAGCGGGAAACGTGGAACAGGGGTGTGGGTACTATGACCTCCGGCAATAATACATGAGCATGCCCCAGCCATCCTAGGACCTACAATTTATGCTTAAGGCTTTCTTTAAAATTAATCCATGCTGTTATATTGCAGTATGAACCGGAATATGGACCAATTATCTAAAATAAAGTATGCTGCTGGTTTTCACTGTTCCCTTTTTTTATTTTTACGCCTTTTGTTTTAACTTGGTTTGAAATTAAATCACAATCAAGACTAGCATTTGCCAAAAAGATTCACGAAGCAATTCAAAATACAGTACGCCACCAAAAACTTTTAAGTAGAGCAGCAGCATATGCTGTGGGGATGTACGGGCTCATGTGCACGATCGGGTTTTAACCCCTTCCCCCCCCCCCCCCCCCCATTTTCGTTTTTTCCTCCCCCCCCTTTAAAAAAATCATATCTCCTTTATTTATCCATCGACGTCGCTGTATGAGCGCTCGTTGTTTTTTGCGGGACGAGCTGTAGTTTTCAATGATGCTATTTAAAGTACCATATAATGTACTGAAAAACTTTTAAAAAATTCTAAGTGGAGTAAAATAAAAAAAAAATTAAAATTCCACCATCTTTCAGTGCGTCTTGTTTCTGCAACAAAAGCGACATGATAACTTTATTCTATGGGTCGGTACGATTAATACGATACCAAACTTGCATAGTTTTTTTTTTACTGCACTACACTATTTTTTTTCAAAGACATTTACTTTTTTTTCTCGTGCGCACAATAACTTTTTTATTTTTCCTTCGATGTAGTTCAGCGAGGGCTCATTTTTTGCGGGATGTCCTGTAGTTTCCGTTAGCATCAATTTGGAATACATACGACTTTTTGATCGCTTTTTATTGCATTTTTTCTGAAAGACAGGGTGACTGAAAAAGTGCATTTCTGGCGTTATTTTTTTTTTTTTGCAGACGACGTTTACCGTGCGGGGTAAATAATGTGCTACTCTGATACATCTGACTTTTAAGAACGCGGCAATACCAAATATGTATTTTTTTTATGATTTAGATTTTTTAATTACAGTTATGGCAAAATTTAAACTTATATTACTTTTTTTTTTACAATTAAAAAAACTTTATTGATCCGATTTTTACTTTACTTTGAAGCCCCCCTGGGGGACTACAACATTACGTCATACTGCAATTTGACAGGCAGCCTACCAAGCCACCCCATGGGGATGGCTTGATAGGCAGTCTCCTAAGGCAGCCCTGGGGCCTTTCAGAAGGCCCCAGGGCTGCCATGACATCTCCACAGCTCCCCCGATCTCACTGCTGGGGGCCGTACGGGACCCCTGAACATTGTTCGGGGGATTTAAATGGCACTGTCAGAATTGACAGTGGCATTTAAAGCGTTAATAGCCGCGATCGGCCGCACCGCCGATTGCAGCTGCTGCCCGCGGGTGTCAGCTGTAGTGAACAGCTGATGCCAGCGCTGTATGAAGAGAGGTCACCCCACGACCTCACTTCATACATACCCCGACACTCCAGGACGTAAATGTATGTCCTGGAGCGGGAAGGAGTTAATAGCATATTACACATGCGTTGCACGGCGACTGGAGTCAATGAAAGTCAACAGACTTTCACTGATCTGTGTGTGTTGACACCGAGTGTCAATACGCATGAGAAATAAATCCCAGCACGCTCTTTGGTTGTGTGTACTATGCTCCGTGAGGCCTATACGTCAGTATAGGGGGTGTTTTCATACGCATCTCCGCCCTGAAAGAGAGCGGGGAATTTAAAAAGAAGAGTCACACTGCGCATGTGCGTGAGATACGTGGGCATGCGCAGTGCACTCTCTGCCGGCAGAGCCGTTGTTCACAAACATTGGTAAAACAAGAAGACCCCCAGCGTTTTAGCGATACGTTCGCGGACATGAGGCCCATCTGTGCAGTAGGCCACTGAAGTGAACGTGGCTTAAATACATGTAAATCCTATAAGAAAACCTACTGCAGCCTTAAAACTTAGGAAAATACAGATTGCTGTCCAGTGTCATTTTTAAGCCACCTTCACCCACTTTTTTGGTAGTTGCTTTTTTTTTCCTGAAAAAACATGTAAAACAGACAGCTGTTTTTTAAACTAGTGCATTTTTTTTTTTGAGGCACGTTCTTTTGGCAAAGTTTTCTTTATTCTCAAATTATTTACATGCATTTTTTCTATAGAGAGGTCTATGCAAAAAGACCAGAAAAAAGTGCTAAACCTACAGCTTGCTGCTACTGCAAAAAACATCAATGACCCCCACCCCCCCCAAAAAAAGCATGACCCGTGAGGAAAAAAGCCAGAAAAAATGAAGCAGTATTTTTCGCACATTCTATATGACCCCACCGACCGACGACTGATATCTGGTGGCAGTTTTTCCACAAAAAAGGCAGCACAAAATGCCACCAAAGAGGAGGCGTTATTCCAACAAATGCCGCGCATTAACTTCACAGCATTGGGCCCGTCCCACACCACCGGGTTTGAATTGCAGAATCTGTGATTGTCAACCGCGCGGATCAACCGCAGTATTCCGCATTCATTGAAAAAAATAGAACTTCTGCATGCCTACTCGCATGAGCGGACAGCGATTGCGATTTCCCCTTGTGCAAGGAAAATCGGAGCATGTTCTATTCTTGTGCAGATTCCGCATAGACGGCTTCCATTAAAGTCAATGGAAGCCGTTCGATCCGTGGCCCATCCGCAACCGACATTGCGGATAGGTTGCGAGTACCTGCATCATCGCCTAGCGACGGCGCAGGAAGAACACACTTCAGGGGAAAAAAATCTGTACCACGCATGACCGACAGGAAGACGTAACACAGAAAATCAAAAAGGTACACGGGGTCGCCGACCAGGGACAGGGCCTGTTTATAACGTGGCTCCCGCATGTGGAATCTAACCCGTACGTGTGAGACCGGCCTTAAACTGATGTCTGTGAAAACACCATCTGCATTCGAATTTGTATTGACACTTCCATAAAATTTTGTTACAAATCAGGGATGATCAAAATATGGGTCAAATAGTAAAAATAATAAGAGAAAACAATGTATTTATTTTTTTGCAATGCAGAACTTTTCCTTAAAGGGGTTGCCCAGTTGTAAACTATTGATAGCTTATCCTCAGGATAGGTCACCAATAGTAGATCAACGCGTGTTCCTCGCCAGGGATCCCAGCCTATCAGCTGTACTTCGGACTGATGCATCCCTGCACAGTGATTTTTGAAGGAAAATGAAAGCTCCACTCCCACTGCAGTGGCCAGGCTTGGTATTGCAGGCCAAATCTCCATTGAAATGAATAAGAACTTTGTCTGTGATACCAAACCTGGCCACTGCATGTAGAACGGAGCTGTCTATTTCTTGTAGGAATCATCTCAGTGCATGAGCACACTAGCCCAACAAATAGCTGATGGTGGGGGTCACAGGGACTGACTCTCCTGATATTATTGATGACCTATCTTGAGGAAAGGCCATCAATAGTTTAAAAGTGGACAACCCCTTTAACTAAAGTTACCTTTGATTTTCCTGGTCACATTCTTGACCACGTTCCCCAGCCATTCCCATCTGTGGCACATTTGTATCTTGCTGAACACTCATAAGATTTTGGTCTCCAATCTGCACATAGCTCGAGTTACTTATCTGAATCACTGTTGTTGGTGGAATTAAGTGAGGCAGCAGCCTGGACAGCAAGTCTGACAGATCGATGCCCAAACGTTGCTGCTGCTGAAGATGCTCAGCCAAGTCTCTTGTATCTTCTAATTGTCTTTGTAAAGCTCTTGAGTCCTGCTCACGCTTCCAGCGCGCTCGCTGCCTCTCGATCTTTTCCTTTTTGAATGTTTGCTTCACATGTTTTGGAAAGAACTTTACATTTTCATCCAAACGTGTTAATGATTTAATGGCGAGAGGGATTTTACCTGCCGGTGCCTTAAACTTTGTAACAAAAGGAATTACAGTGTCACTTTTGCTTACATCTTCAATGGAGTTCATTAGAACTGCATTGGCCTGAAACTGACCCCATTTGGACAAAAAACCAGAAGTGAGCAGAAGAACAATATAGGCAGAATTTTCCACGGCATCTGCTAGGCATTGGAGAGGACTTACCCCTGCGGTCTCAAAGCCTTCACAAAATGTTGTGCCTTCTCCAATCTTAAGGTTGTTGAGAATGGCGCATACCCTCCCAGCTTCCTCCTGATCCTCTGGGACATGCAGTACCACAAAGCTGTAAAACGTCAAGGAAGAGAGCGCTTCAGAAGAGGCGACCAGAGGTGGAGCGACAAGTTCTGGAGGAGGGCTGGACGCCGTGTCTGATGCCCGGCTGCACGGAGGTTTGTTCTCCTCGTGGAACGATGCAACATAAGACGGCTCAGAAGATACATCAGTGGGAGGAGGGGAAACGCGGAGGTCTTCTGTAGCCGGCAGCCTTTTATGTTCTGGCTGCTTGGCTCGTCCATCACGTTCCTCCTTGGAAACAAGCCGCTCTTCCTTCCCCCCGCCACGTGCGTCGGCAACAGTGTTGGATGCCGATCCTGCATGATCGGTGCTTGGTGGCAGATCAGATGCATCCGACGGAAAGGACTTACGGCTCACATTTACTTGTGGAAGGTTGGTGTTCATGCGCAACGCCTGCTGACCCAACATCTTGGATTGGCTGATGTCGCCCTTTGTTAAAAAACCTCTAGTGGGCGACTCACTGATTTGTAAGGGATAGGATGCAAGAGACGCAGAACTCAGGTGTGACGGTTCACAGATAGGAATCCCACAACTGAGTACGTCAGAACATAAAGTGCGCGGCTCATCAGGAAACTCCGAGTTTAGATCGGTTTTCAACATGTTATAACTTGCTTGATGATTAACAGAATTGTGTCACTCGTTTATCTCACAGAAGCGCTAATTCGACTCCAGTGCTTCCTGTCCGGCCGGAGAGCTGCAACACAGGATTATGGAAAATGTATCAATTCTAATGAGAAGAAAACAAAGTGTCTATGCTGCGAAGTTCTGTAATGGGTTCAAAACTGGCCAAGCAAAAATGGGCTGAGAATATTCAAAGTTACAAAGTCATGGAGCTGTTAGAGGAGGAGCCGGGGAGTCGGGGGAGGGGTTTATACTTACCCGCTCCCTGGTTCCTGCGCTGTCATCCGCTGAAGATCACATACCACATGAAAACCTGAGTCTCTTCAGACTGCCGCGCTCGCCCTCTCCCATATACCTGCATAGGAGGGCACATGCATGGCAATCTGAAAAGAGTCAGATGATCCTGTGCTGCGCCCTCGTCATCGGGTGACATCATGGAGACCAGGGAGCGGTAAGTATAACTCCATCCCCGGCTCCCCCAATAGTACCATACATTTGTAAGGAGATGACGGGTCCCCTTTAAGCTCTCTTACCCTCGGGCTCTGCGCCGTGCAACACTGCTGGTAGCGTCCACTAACATTGGGCGTATCTACAAATGGCGACAAGATTCTACAGTCTTGTCACCATTTGCATCCAGCTGCCCTTCAGCCGTGTCACTTTATGGTAAAAATCTATCAGACGCGCCACACAAAAGCTGCCTGCCAAGAAGCAACACAAAATGAACAAGACGACATGTGGACGACCCGTGTAACCCCCTCGGTACATGTGCAACAGACGTACGGGGGGAACCTGATTCATACCTGATGGGTGCGAACTATGTAACAGGTGGACCCCAGGATTGGAGAGAACTCTGATCCCGGGCCTTTAAAAGACTTAAGGAGCTTTTAACCTCTTAAGGACCAAGTGAGGTAAATATATGGCAGTCAGACACAGCTGAGGACCCAGAGGAGAAGCGGTCTTTTACACTTTTGCCTTCTTCTTTCCCAGGTACATAGCTCTACGCAGAGCTGCAGGGTCCTAGCAGCCCCTGATCAGCTCTGTTACTACAGGGGGATGTTTCCTCTGTAACTGGGGCTCCTATGGATGTGGCTCCTATGGACGCGGCTCCTATGGACGCGGCTCCTATGGACGCCCCGGCTACAGTGGGAAAGTGTGAAATAGAAAAACCATTGAGAACGATGCCCAGAGGTCTTATCTGACATCATGGCAGATATGGGCCGGCGGCACACGGGTGTGTTTGCATTGCGGAGTCTGGAGCGGGGGTCCACCTCCGGGTTCTGAGGTAAATACTAAATCAAAGATACTTTTTCTTGCAAATTTTCTGTTCGCGGAGAAAAATAACCCCGCAGCATGTTCTATTGTAGTGTGGATTCCGCACAGAAGCTTCCAATGATGTCAATGAAAGCCGTCCGATCCGCGGCCCTTCCGAAAAGGTCGCAGATTCCACGTCATCGCCTAAAAAACTCTGTACTGCACATGTCCGACGGTGAGCAGTGCGGGCCAGCCACAGTACAGATGAAGAAAAGCGAAAGCGTGGACGGCACTACGGCCGGGGCTGGATGTCACATGCTGAATCAGACGCGCCCGTGTGCGGACCGCCATGGAGGGTATAAAAAAATTTACAAAAATATATACACAAAAAAAAAAATGGGCGTCTCCCCACAACGAGGCTTTGATGGCCTAACCAAAGGCTGGATAAGCGGTTAACTCTGAGATGCTGGGGCCGACACTGACCGCGACATCTAAGGGGTCAGAGAGAGGAAAGTCAGACGGGCGGGAAAAAAGTTATAGCTTTTAGAAGATGGAGTTGAAAAGAACAGTAACTGTTCCCTCGAAGGGTTAAGTCCCATCGCTGGACATTATATAAGAGGGAGCGGCAGTGTGAACAGACCTCTAACAGGTGAGCCCACGTGACCTGCAGCATTAACATGGCGGGTAGGAGGAAGTGAAGAGCATGCGGTGTATGACAGGGCGGCACTACCGGCACCGGCCACTAACTACACGCTGGCCGCTCACTGTTCCCCTACACATCCCCGTCACAGCCCGCCAACTTACCGAGTCCGTCTCCTCACACGGCGGCAGGAGAAGCTCGGAGTCCGTGCAGTCACATGACCCGGCGAGCGCGAGCTCCGCACCACGTGACAGTGCGGGGGCGCGGGAGCAGAGGAAGCGGCAGTCCGGCTTAGTGGTGTGCACGCCGGGTCGCCTCTGTTACTGGACGGTGACTGCCGAGGGCTTCCTGTCAGCCTCATACACAGTAATGGCGTGTGGGTAACATGCAGCCACTAGGGCTGTGGTCACACAGGTGGATGCACGATATCTGCCGTACGGCACAAACGGTGTTTTCTTCATGTTTACATGACAGGATTCAACAGGAACAGAGGAACAACGATAACAGGAAAGTCCGCAGAACCGGAAAACCGCACTGAAAAAACCCCGCGACATCAGAGAGCAAACAAACAGCTGCTTTATTTCCTGTGGATTTCATGACTGTTCATCAACTGCCCTGCGGAGACTGCATCGTATCCGTGTGACCGCGGCCTGCGCATCGTATCCGTGTGACCGCGGCCTGCGCGTCGTATCCGTGTGACCGCGGCCTGCGCGTCGTATCCGTGCCGTGTGACCGCGGCCTGCGCGTCGTATCCGTGCCGTGTGACCGCGGCCTGCGCGTCGTATCCGTGCCGTGTGACCGCGGCCTGCGCATCGTATCCCTCCTGTGTGACCGCGGCCTGCGCGTCGTATCCGTGCCGTGTGACCGCGGCCTGCGCGTCGTATCCCTCCTGTGTGACCGTGGCCTGCGCATCGTATCCGTGCCGTGTGACCGCGGCCTGCGCGTCGTATCCGTGCCGTGTGACCGCGGCCTGCGCATCGTATCCCTCCTGTGTGACCGTGGCCTGCGCATCGTATCCGTGCCGTGTGACCGCGGCCTGCGCGTCGTATCCGTGCCGTGTGACCGCGGCCTGCGCGTCGTATCCGTGCCGTGTGACCGCGGCCTGCGCGTCGTATCCCTCCTGTGTGACCGCGGCCTGCGCATCGTATCCCTCCTGTGTGACCGCGGCCTGCGCATCGTATCCCTCCCGTGTGACCGCGGCCTGTGCGTCGTATCCGTGCCGCGTGACCGCGGCCTGCGCGTCGTATCCGTGTGACCGCGGCCTGCGCGTCGTATCCATGCCATGTGACCGCGGCCTGCGCGTCGTATCCGTGCCGTGTGACCGCGGCCTGCGCGTCGTATCCGTGTGACCGCGGCCTGCGCGTCGTATCCGTGTGACCGCGGCCTGCGCGTCGTATCCGTGCCGTGTGACCGCGGCCTGCGCGTCGTATCCGTGCCGTGTGACCGCGGCCTGCGCGTCGTATCCGTGCCGTGTGACCGCGGCCTGCGCGTCGTATCCGTGCCGTGTGACCGCGGCCTGCGCGTCGTATCCCTCCCGTGTGACCGCGGCCTGCGCGTCGTATCCGTGCCGTGTGACCGCGGCCTGCGCGTCGGATCCGTGCCGTGTGCCCGCGGCCTGCGCTTCGTATCCGTGCCGTGTGACCGCGGCCTGCGCATCGTATCCCTCCTGTGTGACCGCGGCCTGCGCATCGTATCCGTGCCGTGTGACCGCGGCCTGCGCATCGTATCCCTCCTGTGTGACCGCGGCCTGCGCATCGTATCCGTGCCGTGTGACCGCGGCCTGCGCGTTGTATCCCTCCTGTGTGACCGCAGCCTGCGCATCGTATCCCTCCCGTGTGACCGCGGCCTGCGCATCGTATCCGTGCCGTGTGACCGCGGCCTGCGCATCGTATCCCTCCTGTGTGACCGCGGCCTGCGCATAGTATCCGTGCCGTGTGACCGCGGCCTGCGCGTTGTATCCCTCCTGTGTGACCGCAGCCTGCGCGTCGTATCCGTGCCGTGTGACCGCGGCCTGCGCATCGTATCCGTGCCGTGTGACCGCGGCCTGCGCATCGTATCCCTCCCGTGTGACCGCGGCCTGCGCGTCGTATCCGTGCCGTGTGACCGCGGCCTGCGCGTCGTATCCGTGCCGTGTGACCGTGGCCTGCGCGTCGTATCCGTGCCGTGTGACCGTGGCCTGCGCGTCGTATCCCTCCCGTGTGACCGCGGCCTGCGCGTCGGATCCGTGCCGTGTGACCGCGGCCTGCGCGTCGGATCCGTGCCGTGTGACCGCGGCCTGCGCGTCGGATCCGTGCCGTGTGACCGCGGCCTGCGCGTCGTATCCCTCCTGTGTGACCGCGGCCTGCGCGTCGTATCCCTCCTGTGTGACCGCGGCCTGCGCGTCGTATCCCTCCTGTGTGACCGCGGCCTGCGCGTCGTATCCCTCCTGTGTGACCGCGGCCTGCGCGTCGTATCCCTCCTGTGTGACCGCGGCCTGCGCGTCGTATCCCTCCTGTGTGACCGCGGCCTGCGCGTCGTATCCCTCCTGTGTGACCGCGGCCTGCGCGTCGTATCCCTCCTGTGTGACCGCGGCCTGCGCGTCGTATCCGTGTGACCGCGGCCTGCGCATCGTATCCGTGTGACCGCGGCCTGCGCATCGTATCCGTGTGACCGCGGCCTGCGCATCGTATCCGCGCCGTGTGACCGCGGCCTGCGCGTCGTATCCGCGCCGTGTGACCGCGGCCTGCGCGTCGGATCCGCGCCGTGTGACCGCGGCCTGCGCGTTGTATCCCTCCTGTGTGACCGCGGCCTGCGCGTCGTATCCCTCCTGTGTGACCGCGGCCTGCGCGTCGTATCCCTCCTGTGTGACCGCGGCCTGCGCGTTGTATCCCTCCTGTGTGACCGCAGCCTGCGCGTCGTATCCGTGCTGTGTGACCGCGGCCTGTGCATCGTATCCGTGCCGTGTGACCGCGGCCTGCGCATCGTATCCCTCCTGTGTGACCGCGGCCTGCGCATCGTATCCGTGCCGTGTGACCGCGGCCTGCGCATCGTATCCCTCCCGTGTGACCGCGGCCTGCGCATCGTATCCGTGCCGTGTGACCGCGGCCTGCGCGTCGTATCCCTCCTGTGTGACCGCGGCCTGCGCGTCGTATCCGTGCTGTGTGACCGCGGCCTGCGCGTCGTATCCCTCCCGTGTGACCGCGGCCTGCGCGTCGTATCCGTGCCGTGTGACCGCGGCCTGCGCGTCGTATCCGTGTGACCGCGGCCTGCGCGTCGTATCCGTGCCGTGTGACCGCGGCCTGCGCGTCGTATCCGTGCCGTGTGACCGCGGCCTGCGCGTCGTATCCGTGCCGTGTGACCGCGGCCTGCGCGTCGTATCCGTGCCGTGTGACCGCGGCCTGCGCGTCGTATCCGTGTGACCGCGGCCTGCGCGTCGTATCCGTGTGACCGCGGCCTGCGCGTCGTATCCGTGCCGTGTGACCGCGGCCTGCGCGTCGTATCCGTGTGACCGCGGCCTGCGCGTCGTATCCGTGCCGTGTGACCGTGGCCTGCGCGTCGTATCCGTGTGACCGCGGCCTGCGCGTCGTATCCGTGCCGTGTGACCGTGGCCTGCGCGTCGTATCCCTCCCGTGTGACCGCGGCCTGCGCGTCGTATCCGTGCCGTGTGACCGCGGCCTGCGCGTCGTATCCGTGCCGTGTGACCGCGGCCTGCGCGTCGTATCCGTGCCGTGTGACCGCGGCCTGCGCGTCGGATCCGTGCCGTGTGACCGCGGCCTGCGCTTCGTATCCGTGCCGTGTGACCGCGGCCTGCGCGTCGTATCCCTCCTGTGTGACCGCGGCCTGCGCATCGTATCCCTCCTGTGTGACCGCGGCCTGCGCATCGTATCCGTGCCATGTGACCGCGGCCTGCGCATCGTATCCCTCCTGTGTGACCGCGGCCTGCGCATCGTATCCGTGCCGTGTGACCGCGGCCTGCGCATCGTATCTGTGTGACCGCGGCCTGCGCATCGTATCCGTGTGACCGCGGCCTGCGCGTCGTATCCGCGCCGTGTGACCGCGGCCTGCGCGTCGTATCCGCGCCGTGTGACCGCGGCCTGCGCGTCGGATCCGTGCCGTGTGACCGCGGCCTGCGCATCGTATCCCTCCTGTGTGACCGCGGCCTGCGCGTTGTATCCCTCCTGTGTGACCGCAGCCTGCGCGTCGTATCCGTGCTGTGTGACCGCGGCCTGCGCATCGTATCCGTGCCGTGTGACCGCGGCCTGCGCATCGTATCCCTCCCGTGTGACCGCGGCCTGCGCATCGTATCCGTGCCGTGTGACCGCGGCCTGCGCGTTGTATCCCTCCTGTGTGACCGCGGCCTGCGCGTCGTATCCGTGCTGTGTGACCGCGGCCTGCGCGTCGTATCCCTCCCGTGTGACCGCGGCCTGCGCGTCGTATCCGTGCCGCGTGACCGCGGCCTGCGCGTCGTATCCGTGTGACCGCGGCCTGCGCGTCGTATCCGTGCCGTGTGACCGCGGCCTGCGCGTCGTATCCGTGCCGTGTGACCGCGGCCTGCGCGTCGTATCCGTGCCGTGTGACCGCGGCCTGCGCGTCGTATCCGTGCCGTGTGACCGCGGCCTGCGCGTCGTATCCGTGTGACCGCGGCCTGCGCGTCGTATCCGTGTGACCGCGGCCTGCGCGTCGTATCCGTGCCGTGTGACCGCGGCCTGCGCGTCGTATCCGTGTGACCGCGGCCTGCGCGTCGTATCCGTGCCGTGTGACCGTGGCCTGCGCGTCGTATCCCTCCCGTGTGACCGCGGCCTGCACGTCGTATCCGTGCCGTGTGACCGCGGCCTGCGCGTCGTATCCGTGCCGTGTGACCGCGGCCTGCGCGTCGGATCCGTGCCGTGTGACCGCGGCCTGCGCTTCGTATCCGTGCCGTGTGACCGCGGCCTGCGCGTCGTATCCCTCCTGTGTGACCGCGGCCTGCGCATCGTATCCCTCCTGTGTGACCGCGGCCTGCGCATCGTATCCGTGCCATGTGACCGCGGCCTGCGCATCGTATCCCTCCTGTGTGACCGCGGCCTGCGCATCGTATCCGTGCCGTGTGACCGCGGCCTGCGCATCGTATCCGTGTGACCGCGGCCTGCGCATCGTATCCGTGTGACCGCGGCCTGCGCGTCGTATCCGCGCCGTGTGACCGCGGCCTGCGCGTCGTATCCGCGCCGTGTGACCGCGGCCTGCGCGTCGGATCCGTGCCGTGTGACCGCGGCCTGCGCGTCGGATCCGTGCCGTGTGACCGCGGCCTGCGCATCGTATCCCTCCTGTGTGACCGCGGCCTGCGCATCGTATCCCTCCTGTGTGACCGCGGCCTGCGCGTTGTATCCCTCCTGTGTGACCGCGGCCTGCGCGTTGTATCCCTCCTGTGTGACCGCAGCCTGCGCGTCGTATCCGTGCTGTGTGACCGCGGCCTGTGCATCGTATCCGTGCCGTGTGACCGCGGCCTGCGCATCGTATCCCTCCTGTGTGACCGCGGCCTGCGCATCGTATCCGTGCCGTGTGACCGCGGCCTGCGCATCGTATCCCTCCCGTGTGACCGCGGCCTGCGCATCGTATCCGTGCCGTGTGACCGCGGCCTGCGCGTTGTATCCCTCCTGTGTGACCGCGGCCTGCGCGTCGTATCCGTGCTGTGTGACCGCGGCCTGCGCGTCGTATCCCTCCCGTGTGACCGCGGCCTGCGCGTCGTATCCGTGCCGCGTGACCGCGGCCTGCGCGTCGTATCCGTGTGACCGCGGCCTGCGCGTCGTATCCGTGCCGTGTGACCGCGGCCTGCGCGTCGTATCCGTGCCGTGTGACCGCGGCCTGCGCGTCGTATCCGTGCCGTGTGACCGCGGCCTGCGCGTCGTATCCGTGCCGTGTGACCGCGGCCTGCGCGTCGTATCCGTGTGACCGCGGCCTGCGCGTCGTATCCGTGTGACCGCGGCCTGCGCGTCGTATCCGTGCCGTGTGACCGCGGCCTGCGCGTCGTATCCGTGTGACCGCGGCCTGCGCGTCGTATCCGTGCCGTGTGACCGTGGCCTGCGCGTCGTATCCCTCCCGTGTGACCGCGGCCTGCGCGTCGTATCTGTGCCGTGTGACCGCGGCCTGCGCGTCGTATCCGTGCCGTGTGACCGCGGCCTGCGCGTCGGATCCGTGCCGTGTGACCGCGGCCTGCGCGTCGGATCCGTGCCGTGTGACCGCGGCCTGCGCTTCGTATCCGTGCCGTGTGACCGCGGCCTGCGCGTCGTATCCCTCCTGTGTGACCGCGGCCTGCGCGTCGTATCCCTCCTGTGTGACCGCGGCCTGCGCATCGTATCCGTGCCATGTGACCGCGGCCTGCGCATCGTATCCCTCCTGTGTGACCGCGGCCTGCGCATCGTATCCGTGCCGTGTGACCGCGGCCTGCGCATCGTATCCCTCCTGTGTGACCGCAGCCTGCGCGTCGTATCCGTGCTGTGTGACCGCGGCCTGCGCATCGTATCCCTCCCGTGTGACCGCGGCCTGCGCATCGTATCCCTCCCGTGTGACCGCGGCCTGCGCGTCGTATCCGTGCCGCGTGACCGCGGCCTGCGCGTCGTATCCGTGTGACCGCGGCCTGCGCGTCGTATCCGTGCCGTGTGACCGCGGCCTGCGCGTCGTATCCGTGCCGTGTGACCGCGGCCTGCGCGTCGTATCCGTGTGACCGCGGCCTGCGCGTCGTATCCGTGCCGTGTGACCGCGGCCTGCGCGTCGTATCCGTGTGACCGCGGCCTGCGCGTCGTATCCGTGTGACCGCGGCCTGCGCGTCGTATCCGTGTGACCGCGGCCTGCGCGTCGTATCCGTGCCGTGTGACCGTGGCCTGCGCGTCGTATCCCTCCCGTGTGACCGCGGCCTGCGCGTCGTATCCGTGCCGTGTGACCGCGGCCTGCGCGTCGTATCCGTGCCGTGTGACCGCGGCCTGCGCGTCGTATCCGTGCCGTGTGACCGCGGCCTGCGCGTCGGATCCGTGCCGTGTGACCGCGGCCTGCGCTTCGTATCCGTGCCGTGTGACCGCGGCCTGCGCATCGTATCCCTCCTGTGTGACCGCGGCCTGCGCATCGTATCCCTCCCGTGTGACCGCGGCCTGTGCGTCGTATCCGTGCCGCGTGACCGCGGCCTGCGCGTCGTATCCGTGTGACCGCGGCCTGCGCGTCGTATCCGTGCCATGTGACCGCGGCCTGCGCGTCGTATCCATGCCATGTGACCGCGGCCTGCGCGTCGTATCCGTGCCGTGTGACCGCGGCCTGCGCGTCGTATCCGTGTGACCGCGGCCTGCGCGTCGTATCCGTGTGACCGCGGCCTGCGCGTCGTATCCGTGCCGTGTGACCGCGGCCTGCGCGTCGTATCCGTGCCGTGTGACCGCGGCCTGCGCGTCGTATCCGTGCCGTGTGACCGCGGCCTGCGCGTCGTATCCGTGCCGTGTGACCGTGGCCTGCGCGTCGTATCCCTCCCGTGTGACCGCGGCCTGCGCGTCGTATCCGTGCCGTGTGACCGCGGCCTGCGCGTCGGATCCGTGCCGTGTGACCGCGGCCTGCGCGTCGGATCCGTGCCGTGTGACCGCGGCCTGCGCTTCGTATCCGTGCCGTGTGACCGCGGCCTGCGCATCGTATCCCTCCTGTGTGACCGCGGCCTGCGCATCGTATCCGTGCCGTGTGACCGCGGCCTGCGCATCGTATCCCTCCTGTGTGACCGCGGCCTGCGCATCGTATCCGTGCCGTGTGACCGCGGCCTGCGCGTTGTATCCCTCCTGTGTGACCGCAGCCTGCGCGTCGTATCCGTGCTGTGTGACCGCGGCCTGCGCATCGTATCCCTCCCGTGTGACCGCGGCCTGCGCATCGTATCCCTCCCGTGTGACCGCGGCCTGCGCGTCGTATCCGTGCCGCGTGACCGCGGCCTGCGCGTCGTATCCGTGTGACCGCGGCCTGCGCGTCGTATCCGTGTGACCGCGGCCTGCGCGTCGTATCCGTGTGACCGCGGCCTGCGCATCGTATCCGTGTGACCGCGGCCTGCGCGTCGTATCCGTGTGACCGCGGCCTGCGCGTCGTATCCGTGTGACCGCGGCCTGCGCGTCGTATCCGTGTGACCGCGGCCTGCGCGTCGTATCCGCGCCGTGTGACCGCGGCCTGCGCGTCGTATCCGCGCCGTGTGACCGCGGCCTGCGCATCGTATCCGTGCCGTGTGACCGCGGCCTGCGCATCGTATCCCTCCTGTGTGACCGCGGCCTGCGCATAGTATCCGTGCCGTGTGACCGCGGCCTGCGCGTTGTATCCCTCCTGTGTGACCGCAGCCTGCGCGTCGTATCCGTGCCGTGTGACCGCGGCCTGCGCATCGTATCCGTGCCGTGTGACCGCGGCCTGCGCATCGTATCCCTCCCGTGTGACCGCGGCCTGCGCGTCGTATCCGTGCCGTGTGACCGCGGCCTGCGCGTCGTATCCGTGCCGTGTGACCGTGGCCTGCGCGTCGTATCCGTGCCGTGTGACCGTGGCCTGCGCGTCGTATCCCTCCCGTGTGACCGCGGCCTGCGCGTCGGATCCGTGCCGTGTG
The DNA here is from genome assembly GCF_035609145.1 of Eleutherodactylus coqui. NCBI lineage: Eukaryota > Metazoa > Chordata > Amphibia > Anura > Eleutherodactylidae > Eleutherodactylus > Eleutherodactylus coqui. The sequence continues at coordinate 220,854,910 of NC_089843.1, forward strand.
ACCGCGGCCTGCGCGTCGGATCCGTGCCGTGTGACCGCGGCCTGCGCGTCGGATCCGTGCCGTGTGACCGCGGCCTGCGCGTCGTATCCCTCCTGTGTGACCGCGGCCTGCGCGTCGTATCCCTCCTGTGTGACCGCGGCCTGCGCGTCGTATCCCTCCTGTGTGACCGCGGCCTGCGCGTCGTATCCCTCCTGTGTGACCGCGGCCTGCGCGTCGTATCCCTCCTGTGTGACCGCGGCCTGCGCGTCGTATCCCTCCTGTGTGACCGCGGCCTGCGCGTCGTATCCCTCCTGTGTGACCGCGGCCTGCGCGTCGTATCCGTGTGACCGCGGCCTGCGCATCGTATCCGTGTGACCGCGGCCTGCGCATCGTATCCGTGTGACCGCGGCCTGCGCGTCGTATCCGCGCCGTGTGACCGCGGCCTGCGCGTCGTATCCGCGCCGTGTGACCGCGGCCTGCGCGTCGGATCCGTGCCGTGTGACCGCGGCCTGCGCGTTGTATCCCTCCTGTGTGACCGCGGCCTGCGCGTCGTATCCCTCCTGTGTGACCGCGGCCTGCGCGTTGTATCCCTCCTGTGTGACCGCAGCCTGCGCGTCGTATCCGTGCTGTGTGACCGCGGCCTGTGCATCGTATCCGTGCCGTGTGACCGCGGCCTGCGCATCGTATCCCTCCTGTGTGACCGCGGCCTGCGCATCGTATCCGTGCCGTGTGACCGCGGCCTGCGCATCGTATCCCTCCCGTGTGACCGCGGCCTGCGCATCGTATCCGTGCCGTGTGACCGCGGCCTGCGCGTTGTATCCCTCCTGTGTGACCGCGGCCTGCGCGTCGTATCCGTGCCGTGTGACCGCGGCCTGCGCGTCGTATCCCTCCCGTGTGACCGCGGCCTGCGCGTCGTATCCGTGCCGCGTGACCGCGGCCTGCGCGTCGTATCCGTGTGACCGCGGCCTGCGCGTCGTATCCGTGCCGTGTGACCGCGGCCTGCGCGTCGTATCCGTGCCGTGTGACCGCGGCCTGCGCGTCGTATCCGTGCCGTGTGACCGCGGCCTGCGCGTCGTATCCGTGCCGTGTGACCGCGGCCTGCGCGTCGTATCCGTGTGACCGCGGCCTGCGCGTCGTATCCGTGCCGTGTGACCGCGGCCTGCGCGTCGTATCCGTGTGACCGCGGCCTGCGCGTCGTATCCGTGCCGTGTGACCGTGGCCTGCGCGTCGTATCCGTGTGACCGCGGCCTGCGCGTCGTATCCGTGCCGTGTGACCGTGGCCTGCGCGTCGTATCCCTCCCGTGTGACCGCGGCCTGCGCGTCGTATCCGTGCCGTGTGACCGCGGCCTGCGCGTCGTATCCGTGCCGTGTGACCGCGGCCTGCGCGTCGTATCCGTGCCGTGTGACCGCGGCCTGCGCGTCGGATCCGTGCCGTGTGACCGCGGCCTGCGCTTCGTATCCGTGCCGTGTGACCGCGGCCTGCGCGTCGTATCCCTCCTGTGTGACCGCGGCCTGCGCATCGTATCCCTCCTGTGTGACCGCGGCCTGCGCATCGTATCCGTGCCATGTGACCGCGGCCTGCGCATCGTATCCCTCCTGTGTGACCGCGGCCTGCGCATCGTATCCGTGCCGTGTGACCGCGGCCTGCGCATCGTATCTGTGTGACCGCGGCCTGCGCATCGTATCCGTGTGACCGCGGCCTGCGCGTCGTATCCGCGCCGTGTGACCGCGGCCTGCGCGTCGTATCCGCGCCGTGTGACCGCGGCCTGCGCGTCGGATCCGTGCCGTGTGACCGCGGCCTGCGCATCGTATCCCTCCTGTGTGACCGCGGCCTGCGCGTTGTATCCCTCCTGTGTGACCGCAGCCTGCGCGTCGTATCCGTGCTGTGTGACCGCGGCCTGCGCATCGTATCCGTGCCGTGTGACCGCGGCCTGCGCATCGTATCCCTCCCGTGTGACCGCGGCCTGCGCATCGTATCCGTGCCGTGTGACCGCGGCCTGCGCGTTGTATCCCTCCTGTGTGACCGCGGCCTGCGCGTCGTATCCGTGCTGTGTGACCGCGGCCTGCGCGTCGTATCCCTCCCGTGTGACCGCGGCCTGCGCGTCGTATCCGTGCCGCGTGACCGCGGCCTGCGCGTCGTATCCGTGTGACCGCGGCCTGCGCGTCGTATCCGTGCCGTGTGACCGCGGCCTGCGCGTCGTATCCGTGCCGTGTGACCGCGGCCTGCGCGTCGTATCCGTGCCGTGTGACCGCGGCCTGCGCGTCGTATCCGTGCCGTGTGACCGCGGCCTGCGCGTCGTATCCGTGTGACCGCGGCCTGCGCGTCGTATCCGTGTGACCGCGGCCTGCGCGTCGTATCCGTGCCGTGTGACCGCGGCCTGCGCGTCGTATCCGTGTGACCGCGGCCTGCGCGTCGTATCCGTGCCGTGTGACCGTGGCCTGCGCGTCGTATCCCTCCCGTGTGACCGCGGCCTGCACGTCGTATCCGTGCCGTGTGACCGCGGCCTGCGCGTCGTATCCGTGCCGTGTGACCGCGGCCTGCGCGTCGGATCCGTGCCGTGTGACCGCGGCCTGCGCTTCGTATCCGTGCCGTGTGACCGCGGCCTGCGCGTCGTATCCCTCCTGTGTGACCGCGGCCTGCGCATCGTATCCCTCCTGTGTGACCGCGGCCTGCGCATCGTATCCGTGCCATGTGACCGCGGCCTGCGCATCGTATCCCTCCTGTGTGACCGCGGCCTGCGCATCGTATCCGTGCCGTGTGACCGCGGCCTGCGCATCGTATCCGTGTGACCGCGGCCTGCGCATCGTATCCGTGTGACCGCGGCCTGCGCGTCGGATCCGTGCCGTGTGACCGCGGCCTGCGCGTCGGATCCGTGCCGTGTGACCGCGGCCTGCGCATCGTATCCCTCCTGTGTGACCGCGGCCTGCGCATCGTATCCCTCCTGTGTGACCGCGGCCTGCGCGTTGTATCCCTCCTGTGTGACCGCGGCCTGCGCGTTGTATCCCTCCTGTGTGACCGCAGCCTGCGCGTCGTATCCGTGCTGTGTGACCGCGGCCTGTGCATCGTATCCGTGCCGTGTGACCGCGGCCTGCGCATCGTATCCCTCCTGTGTGACCGCGGCCTGCGCATCGTATCCGTGCCGTGTGACCGCGGCCTGCGCATCGTATCCCTCCCGTGTGACCGCGGCCTGCGCATCGTATCCGTGCCGTGTGACCGCGGCCTGCGCGTTGTATCCCTCCTGTGTGACCGCGGCCTGCGCGTCGTATCCGTGCTGTGTGACCGCGGCCTGCGCGTCGTATCCCTCCCGTGTGACCGCGGCCTGCGCGTCGTATCCGTGCCGCGTGACCGCGGCCTGCGCGTCGTATCCGTGTGACCGCGGCCTGCGCGTCGTATCCGTGCCGTGTGACCGCGGCCTGCGCGTCGTATCCGTGCCGTGTGACCGCGGCCTGCGCGTCGTATCCGTGCCGTGTGACCGCGGCCTGCGCGTCGTATCCGTGCCGTGTGACCGCGGCCTGCGCGTCGTATCCGTGCCGTGTGACCGCGGCCTGCGCGTCGTATCCGTGTGACCGCGGCCTGCGCGTCGTATCCGTGTGACCGCGGCCTGCGCGTCGTATCCGTGCCGTGTGACCGCGGCCTGCGCGTCGTATCCGTGTGACCGCGGCCTGCGCGTCGTATCCGTGCCGTGTGACCGTGGCCTGCGCGTCGTATCCCTCCCGTGTGACCGCGGCCTGCGCGTCGTATCTGTGCCGTGTGACCGCGGCCTGCGCGTCGTATCCGTGCCGTGTGACCGCGGCCTGCGCGTCGGATCCGTGCCGTGTGACCGCGGCCTGCGCGTCGGATCCGTGCCGTGTGACCGCGGCCTGCGCTTCGTATCCGTGCCGTGTGACCGCGGCCTGCGCGTCGTATCCCTCCTGTGTGACCGCGGCCTGCGCGTCGTATCCCTCCTGTGTGACCGCGGCCTGCGCATCGTATCCGTGCCATGTGACCGCGGCCTGCGCATCGTATCCCTCCTGTGTGACCGCGGCCTGCGCATCGTATCCGTGCCGTGTGACCGCGGCCTGCGCATCGTATCCCTCCTGTGTGACCGCAGCCTGCGCGTCGTATCCGTGCTGTGTGACCGCGGCCTGCGCATCGTATCCCTCCCGTGTGACCGCGGCCTGCGCATCGTATCCCTCCCGTGTGACCGCGGCCTGCGCGTCGTATCCGTGCCGCGTGACCGCGGCCTGCGCGTCGTATCCGTGTGACCGCGGCCTGCGCGTCGTATCCGTGCCGTGTGACCGCGGCCTGCGCGTCGTATCCGTGCCGTGTGACCGCGGCCTGCGCGTCGTATCCGTGCCGTGTGACCGCGGCCTGCGCGTCGTATCCGTGTGACCGCGGCCTGCGCGTCGTATCCGTGTGACCGCGGCCTGCGCGTCGTATCCGTGTGACCGCGGCCTGCGCGTCGTATCCGTGCCGTGTGACCGCGGCCTGCGCGTCGTATCCGTGCCGTGTGACCGCGGCCTGCGCGTCGTATCCGTGCCGTGTGACCGCGGCCTGCGCGTCGTATCCGTGCCGTGTGACCGTGGCCTGCGCGTCGTATCCGTGCCGTGTGACCGTGGCCTGCGCGTCGTATCCGTGCCGTGTGACCGCGGCCTGCGCGTCGTATCCCTGCCGTGTGACCGCGGCCTGCGCGTCGTATCCCTGCCGTGTGACCGCGACCTGCGCGTCGTATCCGTGCCGTGTGACCGCGGCCTGCGCGTCGTATCCGTGCCGTGTGACCGCGGCCTGCGCGTCGTATCCTTGCCGTGTGACCGCGGCCTGCGCGTCGTATCTGTGCCGTGTGACCGCGGCCTGTGCGTCGTATCCGTCCCTTGTGATCGCAGCCCGAGGGGCTTCTACACCGCAGGACAAACACTGCAGATTTTTACTTTGTTTCAAATACGGATATGCTGTGGACATTCTCCTACGTGTAAACACATCGAGCTGTGAGGCTCGGCCCGCTATCGCGCTCGCCAACATGTGATTTGCCTACAGAAACGCCTCGCAACACTTCAGGGAAGTAGCGATCCTCCGCCACGGCTTTTAGCAGAAGATTGCGGAGTGTTTTCCATTGTTTTGAATGGGAAACTTGTATCTCCATTCCAGTATCTGGCACCACGATAACCCCCAGACCGCACGCCGGCTGCCTTGGGGTCACACTGGACTCTGACCTCTCCTTTAACCCCCACATCCAATCTCTGGCCCAAACATGCCACATGCACCTCAGACATATTGCTAAAGTTCGTCCGTTCCTCACCACGGACACGCTGAAGATACTCGTCGCCCTCATCCACTCCTGATTTGACTTCTGCAACTCGCTACTCATCGGCCTCCCCCGCTCCAGACTCGCTCCACTCCAATCCATACTAAATGCAGCATCTACACTCATTTTCCTATCCAGCCATTTCTCAGACAATTCTGCATTATGCCAGTCGCTGCATCGGCTGCCCATCCACTGCAGAACTCAATTTAAACTCACACACCCACAAAGCTCTCCATGGCGCCGCGCCACCATACATCACCTCCCTCCTGTCCATACACCACCCAGCCCGCTCACTCCGATCAGCTAATACGCTCAGACTAAACACCTCTAATATGAACCTCACATGCTCGCCTACAGGACTTCACCAGAGCAGCCCCCATCCTCTGGAATGCTCTACCCCAAGGCATCAAGACGATTCCCATGCACAAAATTTCAGATGCGCCTTAAAAACGCACCTCTTCAGGGAGGCATCCCAAATCTCCTGACCTAGTCCTCCTGCCCCTCCCTGTGGCTCCCCACACTTTCCACCCTGCTTATTGCATACGACCTCTTCCCCGTTTGCTTCCTAAGAACTGATTTTCATATGTAATTTCCGTACTGTGTATGTTCCCCCCATACCTGGTTTCCCCCCATCCTTGTATCTCCTGTATCACCCCTACCGCATTTGTTTCAAACTGATTGTATATCACATGTAGTTGTTGTATTGTCTGTGTTCTTCCGTGCTTGAAAGTGCTGTGGAATAAGTTGGCGCTATACAAATAAAGATATTAACCCATTAAGGACCAGCCACTGTATATATACGGCGGCTGGTGCTGGGCTTAAAGGACCACCGATTGTAAAAATACGGCGGTGCTCTAAGTCTCCTTCCTCTGCAATCAGTCAGAGGCAGATACGGGTTATCAGCTGTTAGTGACAGCTGATACCCTGGAGCAGAAGGCAGGAGGGGTTTTTAACCCTTCCTGCCTTCTGCTTCCCCGATGTACAGTGCTCAATGAGCACTGTCGGGGCAAAGTGAAAGTAAGAAGTTCTTTCACTACGGGAGCCTCGGGGGGTCATGTGACCTCCCGGGATTCCCTGCTACTGCAGAGCTGGAGGGTCAGACTTAGACCCTGGCAGCTCTGCAGGTGACTAATGTCACCACAGGGGTTGCTTTCCCCTGTAACTGAGGGTCCTATGGACTGCCCAGCTACAGTGGGAAAATGTCAAATAAAGTTAAAAAAAAAAAAAAAGTGAGTGTCCCCCAGAGGTCTTATATGACGTCATGGGGGACACAGATAGTAAAAAACACAATTACATACATCAGTAAAACAAAATAACAGAATAAAACAACAATACATACAAAAGAAAGAGAATAACACAAAGCAGACGCCAACAAAAACCGTCGCCGTATGCGCCCTGTAAACCAAAACCATACATACTATATATCAAAACGTCCGAAATAAATAGAGGAACCCATTTCCTTACTTTATTTTAGTGTAAATATAAAAATAATTTTTTTAAAAACTATAAATGTTAAAAAAATCATTTTTTTAAGCATTTTACCCCCAATAAAACTAAAAAACGGAAAAAAAATCAGTGAAAAAGATATTAAAAAAATAGTCCAATATGTCACGGGAAAAAAAACGCAGCAAAAATAATTTTGGTAGCTAAAGGAAAAAAAATGGAGCGGTAAAATCGCCACATGGGTAAAATCCCTAAAAAGTGTCTGGTCCTTAAGGTACAAAACAACCTGGTCCTTAAGGGGTTAAAGACTATTATTGTATCGCACACCATGCAATGCTTTGCCCGCCCCATTGAAGACAATGGGCAATACGTTCTGAAGGAATGCCCAAAGATAGGGCATCGACCTAGTGATAGTGGCTTAAGGCTTCTTTCCCACGAGTGTATGTCGGCCTGCTGTTTTCACGGCTGCCCAATATTTACGCTGTGACCTGATGCATTGAATTCCAATGCATCAGATCACATGGCCGTATTCTTGTGACTTAAAAGCAGCCGGCCAATATAGCACCGGGCGTTTTTATGTTGTGTAACTATGTTTTGGGCCGGAATACATCGGCTGCTGCGTGGGCTCCTATGGGAGCCCATGACAATGGACAGGTGGGAGGGAGTTTAGCAGCTACCAGGCCATGCCCCTTTCCCTTCCTAGGCTCACCTTTGCTCTCCTCCCCACTCGCTCTTTGCAATGGAAGGGGATAGGGTGGAGCCAAGCGCTGCTCTGTCCTGCCTCCTCCCATTGCTGGCTGTGGACAAGGGACAGGGCGGAGCCTAGCCCCACCCCCTCCTGCTGTTCACACAAACAAATGAGGGAATCTCACAAAAGAACCTCATACATGCAAGCACCACCAAAGCAGAACATGCATGACTGCAAACACCAGGGTTCTGAGAGGGAATAAATAAATGACCAGCACCCTCCAGCAAGAGGAGCCGGTATTTATATGCAGCAGGCAGGTGGTGATTGGCTGGCTGGAGAACTCCACACTGTCAGTCAGCCAAATCAACCACACCTGCAGTAGTGTGTTCCTGGAAGCACATAGTACCAAAATACCAAGATGTCACAAGATGACACAGACTTTGCGAAAAACAAAATTTGTGTCAATCTCAAAACATTTGGCTCTGGCTGTAGATAACCCAGGATCCATTATTCACAATAGGTGATTCTCTCAGCTCACCTCATCCCCCTCTCTGCACAATGACTTCGGCATAGGTCACAGAACATGTTTTGAACCACGGACGGATTAGGAACCCAAAGTGGCCGTGGAAAAACTTATAAAATTGCTCCATGTTGTACAGTAGGTGCGCCAACTAGCTGTAAGGGGGAAAAATATAAGTAGGCAAGGGCCAGTAGACTGTCAACGACAGCCTGTGAGAAGCCTGTGCTGTGTGCATACCTCACCGTAGCAAATTTTCTATGAAGCACAGAACATGTTCAAACAGGAGGTATATATTAAGAGGGTATTCTTATCTCCCCTTTTCATGGGAAAACGGTGTGCCATGTTCCGACCATGTTTTAGAAAGAATCGAGCACTTCATCTAAGTTCTGTTTCTACAGCTCTCACTGAAGTGAGTGCAAGTTACAGAAACGCTGTGGTACGCTGTCTCTGTGGCTCCCATTCACTTCAATAAAAACTATAGAAACAAGACTGAACGAAGCTTTTGGCTCTTTTCATAGGCTATGGCCAGTAACCATTGCAGCGGTTTCCCATTCCGGGTATGAAAAGGACTTAAGTGCCTTTTACATGGGCTGATAATATTATCAGTGTTAAGACTGAAGCTCTGTTAAACTCCATTTTGTCTTGTCTCATACAACACTAATTATGAACTTTAGCCCAATTGTGTTTTTCACCTTAGCCCGGAACCACATGCTGAAAAACAGCGCTCTACGGTGAGAACTTATCTTGCTAATTTGATCTGTGCTTCCTGGTTGATTTTTTTTTTCTCCAGATCTGATGGTAGGTGTACATGCTTCCTTGTAAGTAAGACCTCAAATCATTAAGAACCAAGATGGGCTGATATGTTGCTTAAGTGGGAAGGTATTTGCTTGGCTGTTGGTATTTGTTTATATGTACTATTCCTAGTCTGGCTATTGTAGAAGGTAGCGCAGAGATACAGGCAATTATAAGCCGTGGAGCCCCTTTACTGACCTTTAAATAGGTACAACCTTTGGGTTGCAAGAAGCCTAGGTAGAACAGGACTAACTTTCAATAGTAGCTCCTGGGGAAATCCTCTTTTGTAAAAGAAGGGAAAAATAGAGGCAGGAGAAATAAGAGGGGACGGAAGTATAGTGCACCAAGGACAGACAATATGGGAAATGTACATGGCAAGAGTATGCCTATATGGAAAACAGCCAAAGAAATAGTGGAGGAGAGGGAAGGTAAACAAGCTGTGGGAAAAGGATGTAGTAAGCTGTTGAGAAAAGCAGGTGTCTGGGAGGAGGGAGCCTTAGACCAGCAAACTTGGGAGAGGTTTAGAGGCAATCACAGAGGCTGGGTGAAAGATAATGGACTAGGACATATGTTAAACAGTTGGATCAAGACAAGTATAGACACAGCAGGAATGGGCTATCAGGAGAAGGATTTCAAGGGATGTATGTATTATGCACCCCCTGACAATGCACACCGGACACTACCTCCCTACCCCAATCCCTCTGCCTCAAACAGACCTGAGGGTTGGACTTGTAGGGTGTGTGGTCAACAGAATCCAGACAACAGGGACACTTGTTTGACTTGTAGTGCTGCTCGCTCAGGAGTCATGCCAGGAATTTACCCCGTAGTAACACGCAGTCAAGTAATAGCAGAGGGAGGGGCGGACAGTTCTGATCTCCATAATGCTTCCTCCTCTTCAGGGAACGAGGGACGGCACTTGAGGGAGTCATGCGGGTGTCCATGGCGGAGCACAGACCCTGGACTCCCCAGGAGCTCATGTCACATTGCCAGACCGATGATATACTCCAGACAAATGATACAAATACAGAGCACCTACAATGCCACATGGCAGGACCTGACGCCCCCAACTGCCCTCAAAGCTGGAGAGAAACAGTTTGAGCGACCATAAATGACCATGTAAAAAGGCATTGTGAGTTCGATTTCAATCAGATAAACCCCCTTGATTAGTTATCTGGTCCATTGTACACCCCCTGCCTCTATTTCCCATCACTGTAGAAACAGAAGGTTCAGCGATCTACATGAAGGGGGAAGTTTTACATCATGAGATTCCATTTCTTATAGATACGGGGGCTGCCATGTCTGTGATCCAGGGGCACCTTGTATCTCCAGCCCATAGACAGCAGAGTACACAATCAGTAGTAGGGTTGGGAGGGAAACCTGATGCATTACAAGAAATCAAACCCCTTCCACTCAAATTCAGGGGTCAGATGGTAATGGCTAAGCTGCTGGTCAGCAATGACAATCCCCCCATTTAGACCAAAACGGCCAGAATAGAAGGGGTGGAGCTAGATTATGTAAAAGTACATAATGGGTCATCCCTCTCTTGTCCACAAAGGAGGGGGCGAGAATCTTGGGCAGTCAGGAAAAGTAATTTTTTTTCCTCAAATTTGATGAGACATTGCAGGCAGGATCAGATTAATAATGAATTTGCTTAAAGGATATCACATTTCCAATGTGGATAGATGTTTTTAGATTATTCTGCCTTGTTGTAATTCATGTCTCTGTTATTGGCACTCACATCTTACAGGCCATATTTGCATCCATCAAATTCTCCCCGGATGGATTGGTACGGGTTGAGATCTCAGGTGCCAGTTCAGAAGAGTTTTTGTAAACTAACTGCTCTTTTAGTGGATCCGGCTCATGTGTTTGTCCTGACAGCTGCTGCAGAAACTCAGCTTTCCGCAGGTCCTGACAAATGGTTGGTCACCTCCAAGACAGACATAGGGAAATAAAATGTACCCCCTATGATGGTATACCTGAAGCCAGATCCTAATTCTCTAGAAGGCTCACATAACCTACAGCCTGGAGATTGGGTTGTCATCCGGAGACACGTGAGGAAGGTGCTGGAACCCAGATTTGATGGGCCCTAACAGGTCCTGCTGACCACAAGCACCTAAATCAAGCTGAAAGGAAAACCAAATTGGATCCACGCCTCACATTGCAAAAAGACAACCAAACCCCAGGGACAATGAAGCCTGTATCCCTCATTACCTGCGGTATAACTGTCATGGTCTTTGTGTTCCTTCTTTTTGGTTTCCCACCAGCTAGGGAACCAGAACAGCTAAGGCATAGAAGGGGGTGGATGCAATGGGCAGAAGGGCAAGCTAACATGTGGGAGTACTTGGCCTGGGATGTATTAAATATTACTAATATGTGTATGGCAAATCTTAAGAGTGGTGAGGACATACTGCGTACCTGTCTGTTAACAGTACCTACCTCAACTTCAGTATTAAAAAGTGTATTCTCAGTAATTCATAATGACACCGAGGTAGAGGAAAATTATATTCAAAATTTTGTAAATATCTACGATTACTGCCCAGGTTGCCCACAAGTAAAACATACCCAGTGGGCAAACATGACCACATTTCAAGTCAGACAGGTGGCAGGAGCAGACGTCTGCTACCACTTTACCTGCAATAAATCTAAGATAGGGAAGTGTGCCTAGATAGCCCTTGGTGAAGGAACACCGACAAATGACTCAATCATTCTGTGTAACCGAACAAAGTGCCAAAATATGACCAATGGTATGAGGTGTAACAACACTGTAAAAAGTCCTAGCCATATTAGACATGTCAAGTTACCTACCGATTGGGTCTTTTCTTGTGAAAATATTACATTTACCTACATTCCTCCAAATATTACAGGAGGACCATGTGCACTGTCCCGTCTAAGTATTGTTCTGTATCAGAATAATGCAGCGTCACCAAGAATCTTCAGATGAACTGCTTTAAATGGGGAATGTTAAGACTGAAGCTCTGTTAGACTCCATTTAGTCTTGTCTCATACATCACTAACGATGAACTTTAACCCAATTGTGCTTTTCACCTTAGATGAGGATTTATCTGAGTGTATAGCTATTCCTTTGTTCTTTCAGAATCTCTCATGAAGTACAGCTTGCTCAGTTATCCCAGCATTCCACAGTAAAAATGTAACAAGTTTTTGTAGATATGTATTCGTCTGTTTCACATGAGAATGAGAATTTGTCTACGTGAGTTAATAGTTTCACACGAGACCTTATGTGAAGCTTTGGCATAAAGCCATCTATACTCCTTTCCTTTTTTTTTCTTTTTTTCTTGATAAAAACACTTGTCTGTAGCAATAAACGTAGAATCTTTTTGGAATACAGAGAACTGACTGTATCTCATTGATTCCTTCTGGCCGGATATACAATAATAATTTGGAACTCAGCAACATATCATTTGGGGTCCATGGAATATCCCTAACAATCAGCATGGTAGAGCCCTCCAAACATCGAAGTGGAAAAAATGCAGTTGCTGTGATGTATCCAAACATTCCTTCGTCTATGGCCCCGGTACCACATTGCTCTGATCTCCCCATTTTGATGCCCCCACAGAGCATGCATAGTGTGCAGACATGTTCAGAAAACAGCTCAGACAGTGAAGATGCAACTGATCCTTTCCATGCCGGCTAAGATGACAGAAGACCATACTGTCCAAACCAGAAGGATGTCAATGATTTGATAAGAGATCTTAATCTTACAAGAGCTAAAGCAGAAATTCTGATATCCAGGTTGAAACAGTAGAACTTGCTGCATGATAGCGGGCAAGTTACAAGTCAAAGAAAACGTCATCAAATTTTTTACCTTCTTCACCCTTCAAGATGGTCTCTGTTACTGCCCGGACGTGACAGGTCTATTTAGTGAAATTGGGATACCTTGTAACGCACAAGATTGGCGCCTTTTCATCGACAGTACTTCCAAGAGCCTGAAAGCAGTTTTGCTCCACAATGGAAATCAACTTCCATCCCTTTCAGTGGCTCACTCGCAACATCTCAAGGAGGAGTGCAGTAGTGTCAAATTCCTGTTGCAAGTTCTGAAGTACGATCAGTAATGTTGGGAGGTAATTGGAGACTTCAAGATGGTTACTTTCCTAATGGGTCTTCAAGGTGGTTTCACAAAGTTTCCTTGCTTTGTCTTTGGGATAGCAGAGCCAAAAGTGACCACTACCATCGACGAGACTGGCCTGAACATATTGACTTCACTATCGGATGAAGCAACGTCAAGTGGGAATCCTTAGTAGATCTGAAGATGATTCTGATGCTACCTCTTCACATAAAACTCGGGCTTATGAAACAATTTGTCACAGCTCTAGATAAAGAATCTACAGCGATGAAACTTCTACTAAACTTTTTCCCGAAGTCGACTGAGGCCAAGGTAAAAGCTGGCATCTTTGGGGGACCACAAATCAAGAGGATCATAGAATGTCTGAAATTTCTTGACATGCTCACAGAAGTACATAAAGCAGCTTGGAACTGTTTTGGTGCCGTGGTTCAGGGGTTCTTGGGAAATCACAAAACAGACAACTATGTGGAGTTGGTGGAAACTGTGGTTAACAAATACCATGCTGTGAGCTGCAGGATGTCGCTCAAGGTTCATATCATGGATTCAAGCAAACCATGGGAGCATACTCCGAGGAACAAAAAGAAAGGTTCTATCAAGATATACAGCAGTTTGAGTGTCGCTATCAAGGACAATACAATGAGAATATGATGTGCGACTACATCTGGGGGCCTGTCCGTGAGAGTGACCAAGTACACAATCGTCGAAAAGAACCAGACATTTCATTAATTGGGACCTGCATGGACATACTCTGCATTGTATAATGACTTTGGCTCATGATTGTAAGTAATTTCCTTTTCTCACTGTGTATGTCGTTGAAACATTCAAAATTCAAAATCATATATTTTTAACTATCGATGTCCTGACAGGAGTTGAGCGAACATACCCTGCCGAGCTTGATGCTCGTTCGAGTATTAGCGTACTTGATGGTGCTCGTTACTCGAACGAGCATCATGCCGTGTTCGACCCCGCCCCAGTTTTTGGCTCCTCCCCGCTGTGACGTGCCTGTTTTGGCCCCTCCCCGACGCGACGCAGCGTGCGTGTCAATGGCAAATTTTGGGGCTGGCAGGCAGGCAGGGGGAGAGAGAGAGAGAGAACACACGAACCAAGAAAAAAAAAAAGCTCGGGACCCGGCGTCCCACATACAAAAATGCTTGAGTCTCCCATTGTAGTCAATGGGGTTCGTTACTCGAGTAGAGCTCTCGATTTTTACGAAAAGCTCGACTCGAATAACGCGGACCTGAGCATTTGGGTGCTTGCTCATCTCTAGTCTTGACCACAAAAGCAAACTTTTTTTGAAATGAAAGTTATTTTCCATTATAATTTACAATAAGCTAACAGGAACAAAGAAACTTTTTTTAGACACAAAATCATGTTGCCTAGTGAATTGTTTGGATTCCCGCGATCCAGCGATAATCTGATTATTGTTTAGTGTAAATGCATGCCCAGACTGAACAACGAACGAGAATTCGTTCACTTCTTGTTCATAATTCAGTTTCTGCAGGCAGAAAACCGAATGACGTATCGTTCCGTGTAATCAGGTACTCATTCACTTAAGAACAACTCCCTGCTTACTGTGAATGAAGGCGGAGAGGCTGCAGCGATCCCCAGCAGCCTCTGTCTCCATTCACTAGTGATGCTCGTGCCTGTGTACAAGCACAGAATGGTTACCGCTTTAATGACCTGTCGGGCATCTGCACCTGACAGGTCGTCCCATATAAAAGCGCCTTTATTCAATTAGTTCATTCAATTTCTTGGAGGGTTTTTGCTCTTCTTTCCCCATTTAACTAATAATTGTGGAGAGCGGGATCTTGCTGCGCCAAAATTGTTATCTGTGACTCCTTAGGTACTGTTTTACTTATAATTTTCCAGAAATGAATTTCCCATTACAATCTCAGTTTTTCTTTATAACCCTCATATTAATCCTTAGAAATGGTTTCTAAAGTTCCCTTCAGTGATAACCTCCTTGGCCTCATTTAACCATAATTTAGTTTTAACAGATCCTTTCAGAAATCCTGCAGAAATGTGAGGAGAAAATATGGGTATGAGTGGCTGGAGTACCAAATGTCAGGGGTACAGGTTGTCTCGTTATTATATCTGAAGGGCTGCAGACTCCTTCATTCAAATCTATTTTTCAAGTGAAAGGGGTCGTACCAAAAAAGACTTTTATTACTTTTCCATTGGATAGGTGATAGAAGTGTGAACGATGGGGGTCTTACTGTTTAGACCCCCTCCAATTCCGAGGACAGGTGTCTCATGTCCCCCTCTTCCGTCACTGCAGGCTCGCTGCCCCCACCCACAGTGATATCACATTGAATGGAGCTGTGGCCGAGTGGCTGTTGCTCCATTAATTTTAATGGGGCTGACGGAAATAGCTGAGTACAAGCGCTTCTTATTTCCAGCAGTCACATTGTCAGTAAATGGAGCAGCACTGCACATATATAAACTGCAGGTGGGTAGGACGGTGCAGTAAGCCCACATAGAGGAAGGAGAGGGAATGGGTCCCCCATTCTTGAGACATTGGGGTCTTAGTGGTGAGACTTCCACCAATCAGACTTTTATCACCGATTGTGTGGATAGGACATCAGTGTTTTCTGGTACAATCCCTCTGGCACTTTAGTAATGGTGACCTGTTCTCAAGATAGGTCATCAATAGTTGATCATGGGGGTCTGCCACTTGGGACCTGGTTCTAAGCCCCACTGTCAGTATGGACAGAGCGTAAAAGCTGATAGCTTTGTCTGTACACCAGTTTGTGGCGTAAATTATACATAAATCTGACTGTTTGGGCGGCCACTCCCCTCACCGACAAGCCTTGCGCAGTTTTTGAAGAAGTGGCGGAGGCGGTGCAGAGAGAAGAAAAGTTGCAAATATACATTTGCAACTATCCAGTCGCTTCTCAGACGCCTCTACACTATGCCAGTCACTGCACTGGCTGCCCATACACTACAGAACTCAATTCAAACTCATTACCTTCACCCACAATGCTCTCCATGGTGTCGCGCCTATGTACATTGCTTCCCTCCTGTCCATACATCAACCAGCCTGCGCGCTCCATTCTGCTAACAAACTCAGACTAAACACTCCTCTAGTATGGACCTCACACACTTGCCTCCAGCACTTCTCTAGAGCAGCACCAGTCCTCTGGAACATTCTCAAGACACCCAAACAATCCCAGATGCACGGAATTTCAGATGCACCCTAAAGACGCACCTCTTCAAAGAAAAATACTAATCCTCCTGATCTAGTCCCCCATCCCCACAATATGCCCCCTGCCCCTCCCTATGGCTTTCCACTTTTGCCTATCATGTGCCCTTCCTGCCCCGTACCTCCTGTACTACCCCCACCCCGTTTGTGTCCTAAAAACTCTATATCACACATTATCCTAGCATTGCTGTGTTCCCCCTTGCTCCACCTCCTGCCCCTGTACCTTCAGTATCACCCCCTCTCTCTAAATAAATGAATACCACATGTAACTTTTGTAATTTCTGTAATTTGCGCATTGTTTGCTTTACCCATGTGCCTCGAAAGCGATGCAAAATAAATTGGCGCTATACAAATTAAGATTATTATTAACTATTTTCACTAGAAATCTAGCCTAACACCTATAATTAATGGGCCCCATGTCTTGTGGCGCAAAGAACCACAACAGAAAAAAGTCCAAAATGTAGGTTGACCTATCCACAAATATCTGTATTCACATCGCATCTGTCAGGCTTTTTCATGTCACAAAAAGCAACCATCAGCAAAAAAAATGTTCTAAATCTTGAGGGGCTTCTGAGATCCATAGTGTATGGTCAGCTTTACATCTTATTAAGTCTTTACAAATTTATATTTCATAGTTTGTAAAAAAAAAAAACCAAACAGATCCTAACAGTGGCACCAGATTTGTCCCATGATGCCCTAACGTGGGGCAACATACGAGACCTGCCAAGTTTGCTTCAAATAGTAGACAGACGGTGGTAAGATAAACAGTAAAATAACAACAAAGGTTCTGTGTAAACCTGACAATGGGGACATCTATAGACCCCTGACCCGGGCAGGGCCAGGAGGGTATGTAATATGCTGCACAGGTTGGGCTCATTAATGTGTATTGATCATGTTTATTTCAGCTGACCTGCTGTCTAATAAAATATTTTTAAATCTAAATAGAAGACTCACAAATTCTGGTGACTTTTATAATATATAAACAAAAAAAATACAAACTACTAAATCTACTAAAATGCACTAAAAGAAACAATTGTGTTGGATGTAGGCCTCTAAGTGGTCCTATAAGTATACAAAGCCACTTAGATGGTGGGTTTGTATAATCACCCCCCAGTCCTGCTCATGATGGACTCATTTGGCACTAGACAATCCTATTACAGTGTTAAACGAAAAGCTGTTTTTAGCCACAGCAATAGCCTTTACTAAATCATCCCATTTATCCTCTTTTATCCCAGAAACGGATTACATTATATCAAAACACAACCATTGTTGAGGGACTAAAGAGTAGACATGTAGAGGACCTCTCTGCAGCCATTACGTCTTCTTTGCAGTTTGGCAATTTAAACCATGAAGGAGATCTGTACTAGAGGGAAAGCCCTTTCTGCCACAGTCAGGTTTGGAGAACACACTCACAGCCTAACGGATATCTACAAAGGCAATGTGTATGCTACTTTTACCGAGAGGAGCTCGGAACATGAAGACCAAGATGTTTTTCAGTCGGCCAAACAACATATCAATCCTTTCATCCTCACCCTCAATGTTGGAGGAAAAATATTCTACATTGATTGTTTAGCAGCAGCGAAATACCCCGTCACCAGAATTGGAAGAATTGCAACTTGTGCCGATCCTATAAAAAGATTAGATCTTTGTGATGAATATTCAGTGCAGAGGAATGAATATTTCTTTGACCGGGATCCTACAGTCTTCTGCTACATATTCCATTTCTATCGCAGCGGCATCTTATGGATAATGGATGAACTTTGCCCTCTTAACTTTGTTGAGGAAATAGAATACTGGGGCATTAATATCCATTATACACATAACTGTTGTCGTACTCTTTTTCATGAACATCAAGATGAACTGAAGGAGCATATTAAGATACAGAAAGACCTGCAAGCTGAACTCGAACGTCATGATCATGAAAAGCACTTTGAAGGCAAGTGGCTTGGAAATTTGCGGAAACAGATATGGGATTTACTGGAAAATCCATACTCTTCTATTCCAGCTAAGATTTTGGCCATAGTGTCCAGCCTTTTTGTCTTGCTTTCTGTTGTAACCATGTGTCTCAGTACAGTAGAGGAACTCAAACATCTGAACCTCTATGGCGTATCCTATATGGAACATATGGAATTTGCCTGTGTGATCTTCTTCACCACGGAGTATGTCATGAGACTATTATCAACTTCAGATATCAGAAGATTCCTAAAAACCGTGTTAAACATTGTAGACCTTGTTGCCATATTACCATTTTATATTCAGATTATATTTGAGAGGTTCTCTGAAGAAGCAAATGTGCATCAGCACCATGATGATATAGAGAGGATGGAAAGAGTGGGGCAACTTGGAAAAGTGCTGAAAATAATTAGGCTTATGCGGATATTTCGAATCTTAAAACTAGCCCGTCATTCCATTGGGCTGAGAGCTTTTGGTTTCACCATCCGCCAGTGCTACCAACAAGTTTGCTGCTTGTTTTTGTTCATTGCAATGGGTGTGTTTACGTTCTCTGCTCTGATGCACTCCGTTGAACATGATATACCTGGCACTAATTTCACCAGTATTCCAGATGCCTGGTGGTGGGCAGCGGTAAGTTTTCATTTACAGTTCAGTTAATGCTTTTTGTAATCAACACGTTTTAGGCTAATTGTATTATCAATAACAATAATGATAAAAAATAAAACATATTTAGCTACAATAAGGCCGGGCTCACATGGCGATATTTGAATTGTAGATTCCACGATCGCCATATGATATGCAGTAATGCACGACAATCAAATGCCCTGACTTATGCATTTTCGCTCACCCTTGCATGTATGAATTGCGGATTATGTGAGTGGAACAAAGAGCACTGAAAGCTCTATTTTACAGCTGATTCCGCGTGTATGAGCTCTATTGATCTCCATGGATGTGTTTGCAACGCAGTGCATGCGCAATTGCATTGCATGTAGACGCGGGTTCATACGCATGTTGGCACTGGTGTCCTGTGTGAGAAGTAGGGGGACCTCAATTGTGTAATAGCAACTGGGCCCCTGCTATAATGGCTAGGGTTGGTGAAACTTCCAGTACTAGCCATTGATACCCTTAGATCCCACATAGCAGTAAACCTAGCCTTTTCTGCTGCCGGAGGTGAACTATAGATAGGCATTCCTCCCCCCCGTTATCCTGGGGTGTATCTGCTATGAGGTGAGTTGACTTATTCACCTTCGGCAGTGTCACTTTGAGGAAGGGGAGACAGCATGGCAGCCAGAGATTACATGAGACAGATGAGCAGGCTCAGTGTGAACTGTTCATAAGCAACCAGCCAGGACAAAAACAGCATCTACAGTACAGAGAGATAAACACAGCACATGGGTTGCAATGGTTTCCTGGGGTCAATTGAAGGCTCCCGGGCTTGCCATGTAGTCCAGTCCATTAAGCCTTATGGAAGGGCTTAATAGACTGCTGGTAAAAATACAGAAGTATTGCAGTATATTGTACAAGCGAACAAAAGATCCTCCATAAGTACAAAAAAAGTTTAATAAAGTTTTTTTTAAATCTATATAAGTTCAAGCCCACTTTTCCCAGTATACGCATAAAAAAGCTAAACCAAAAAAGAAAATAAACATAACTGGTATTGTTGCGTCTGTAAAAGTCTAAACTAATAAAATATCACATTATCTATCCTGCATATTAAATGTTTCAAAAAATAAAATAGTCAATGCCAAAATTGCATTTTTGAGCATGCTGTTATCCAAAAAAAATTAATAAAAATCATCAAAAAGTTGTACATACCCAAAGATTTTACAAATAAGACTGGAGCTCAATTTGAAAAAAAAACAAACTACTCACATATGTAACTCCATTAACAGAAAAATAATCAAGGTCTCAGAATATGGCAAGAAAAAATAGCAAATTTTACTGGGCCAGAGTTCAGTCAACCCCCAAGCTGTTTGGATGGCATGGCTAGACTTCAAGGGATCTCCATCCCTCCCTAATTGGCTTGCAGACGGCTCATTGTCAAGAAGCCAGGGACCGCGCTAGACAACGTTTCGCCCCCTTCACACTTATCCCTACCAACAGTACATTCCAAGAAGAGACGAGAGACAGCCAGCCTCCTCTTCCCTCCCCTGCACCTTCTCCCCCCTTTCTCCTAGCTCTTACTTTCCCTGTTTTTGTTAGATGTGTTTTTATGTTATGTATCAGTTGAATTTCAGTCTCTTTCTTGGGACATGACTGAAGTTGTTCCAACAGATTTCTAGTAGGATACAGATAGATGGGGCGACTTTTTCTGTTGCCCGGGGGCTGCCGAAGAGACGGTAAATTCCCCAATGGAGATCCGGGGTGCCGGTGGCTCACTAATGTTTAAATCCTACAACCCCATTGTCTGTTCATTAGTTTGGATCGTTATATGTCAGTTATTAATACGTGAGGAAGAATGAGTAATTCCAGGGACGTTTCTTTTTGCTACCATATTGTGTCCTCTGTAAGGCCAAGTATATTGACACTCTTCTTAAATAAGTCTGTAATTCTGACTTGTAAACTAATATACATATTTTGAAAGGAAAAAAGCAAATTTTAAGTAAAGTTTTTTTTCTATATTTTTTAGAAGTTGTAAAACATAAAAACTAAATAAAATTGGTATAGCTGTAATTATACTGACCCTCAGAGAAAAATGAATATGCCTTACTCTGTGCATTCTCTAAAAACCCTATTTCAGCCCAATTAAACATTTTTTAAAGTTATACAATACATTTTATGGTACATTAAATTATACCATTGAAACATACAACTTGTCCATCAAAACACAAGTCCTCATTGTAACAGCGCACTGTTGAGGCCGCCATCTTGGCTCACTTGAACCTGATGCTGCTGCCGTGGTTAGTCGCTGTTCACACTCCTTTATTGGCCATGCACCACTTCCTTCCAGCTCTCAGTGTTTAGGCTTTGCCTGTATGATGTGTGCATGTGCCCCAACACAGACTGTTTATTGCATTGCACCTGTTCTGCCAGGCTTGACCCTTTGCCTGATTTCCGTACAGAGCTTTATGCTGCCTGCCTTGACCTTGACTAAGTCTACTGGCTTTGTCTTTCTTCACACCCCTAGGTACCACAACTAGGTCTTGTGTAGCATCAGCTGCCATATAACTGAGAATACTTATGTGATTAACGGCCTGGGGACCATGCAGCGAAGACCACATCCCAACTGGTGGGGTGAAAGGGTGAAAACCGAGGTACCCCAGGTGCTGCTTCCAGATTTAGCCAGAATTCAAATCAGTGTGTGTCACAGCAAATCCACATCTCGATGAAATAAAATTAAAAAGTTATGTATCTTGAAAGGAGGCCATGCAGAACTTGGACAGCTCCTCTGCTGAACACCTAGCCATGCTCCTGTGTTTCTTTAGTCTAGTGCCTGCTACTACTGCTCCTCTTGATACAATTGTGGAGACATACTGATACTGAGCTCTGGCTTCCCTCATGACAACGATACTTGCCTCCTCCTTTTGTACTGCGAACCGAGACCTACAGATATCGACCTCTGTCTTCCCTTCCTGACAATGATACCTGCCTCTTCCATTTGTACTACGAGCCTGAGAACACCTGTTGCCAACTCCTGGCTCTCCCTTGACTACTCCCTGGACCTGCATGGTTGCTACACCCGCGGCTCCCAACCTAGCCCTGGAAACGCTGCAAAAGCTCAATTTGGATTATGATAGATATGTCCTTAATGCCATGGTCAACAGTGACTTTGTCATCTGTATCCAGAGGGGAAATCCATATTTTTGCCTACAAAACACTTAATAGAAAAACAAAAACTAAACATAATCACATAATAGGTATCACCACGATTGTAAGGACCCAAACTCTAATAATATTATGTTACAAGTAAACAATGTAGAAAAAAAATGGAAAAACCTTACGTCAGAATTGCTGATTTACATTTATCCACTCCCAGAAATGCAATAACTAGAAATCCAAAAGTTGCCTGAACTCCAAAATTGGTATCCATGAAAACTAAAACCCCTGCAAAAAATAATCCCTTGTTCCATTCTGTAACTGGCAAAATAGAAATGTTATCTAGCTTGGAAATTAGCTATGCAAATACAATCTAAAAAAAATTCCAAAATCGCTGTGCTGTTATTTTGTAAATCCTGCCTCCCTCCATCAAATAAAAAGTGATCAAAAAGTCATATGTAACCCAAAATGGTACCGAAGTAAACTACAAGTTGTCCTGCAAAAAAAAACAAGCTTTCACACAGTCATGTTGATAGAAAATAATAATATGGATCTTGTAATGCAGAACAAAAAACAACTTAGGAACCAATTCCATGAGCGAATTTTAATTATAAAATCCGCGCGTGTCTCCTGAGCGGGAGATCCGCAGCTCTAGAAGCCCCTAGGAATGCATTAGCATCTGCAGGGCAATTTAACCCCTTCCTGCTCCAGGGCGTAAGTTTACGTCCTGGGAGCCTGGTACTTTCCGCAACAGGTCGTAAACTTACGTCCTGTGGATAGCGCGGGATCACATATGATCCTGCGCTATCCCGCAGCGGGAGCCGGCTGTCAGTCACAGCCAGCGTCCCGCTGCAACAGCGGGGGGGCATCGGAAGTGCGCGCCCCCACTGTTAACCCCTTCCCTGCCGCGATCTAAGTAGATCGCAGCAGGGAAAGAGTTCACAGAGGGAGCGCGCTTCCTCTGTGTCTTCGGCCGACTCTCGCGATGTTATCACGAGAGCCCGTCCTGTGTTGCCAGTGCCTCAGATCGCTGTATAAGCGATAAGGCATGGCAGGGCAGTAGCCCTGCCATGCCTTATCACAGCGATCAGCAGTACTGTGGTGAAAGTTCCCCAGGGGGACACAAATGTTGTAAAAAAAAAAAGATTAAAAAAATGAATTAAAAAAAAGTTTAAAAAAACCATTTTTTATGCTTTTTATCAGATTAGCATAAAAAAAAGGTATAAAAATTAAAACCCCCACATATTTGGTATTGTCGTGTCCATAACGACGCGTGCAATAAGTTGCACATGCTTTTGACTGTGCACGGAAAAAAGCGTAAAAAAAAACGCTAAAAAACTGAGGCAAAATGCTAATTTTTAGCATTTTGCCTCACTAAAAACACAATAAAAGTGATCAAAAAAGCCGTATGTACCCCAAAATGGTACCAATAAAAACAACAGCTCATTTCGCAAAATATAAGCCTTCATAGAGCTCCGTACATCAAAAAATAAAAATTAGAGATGAGCGAACGTACTCGGTAAGGCCGATTTCGCAATCGAGCACCGCGATTTTTGAGTACTTCACTACTCAGGTGAAAAGTACTCGGGGCGCTGTGGGGCGGGGGGTTGCAGAGGGGAGTGGGGGGGAGAGGGAGAGAGAGAGAGCTCCCACCTGTTCCGCGCTGCTACCCCCGCTCCACCACGCCCCGCCCCACAGCGCCCCCGAGTACTTTTTACCCGAGTAGTGAAGTACTCGAAAATCGCGGTGCTCGATTGCGAAATCGCCCTTACCGAGTACGTTCGCTCATCTCTAATAAAAAAGTTACAGGACTTTGAATGCAGCGATTTAGAAAAAAAAAGATTTCCAAAAAAAGGGTTTTTATTGCAGAAAAGTGGAAAACCCTAAAAAAAATGTAAGACTTTTGGTATCGTTGTAACCGTACCGACCCGCAGAAAAAATGGATTGTCTTTTTTATGCTGCATGATTAACGCTGTAAAAAAAAAAAATCTATGGCAGAATTGATGCGTTTTCTCTCCCTGCTATCAAAAAAAAAAAAAATTAAAGTTTTACAATCTAGTCTATGTACCCAAAAATGACGCCGATAAAAACTACAGTTCGCCACGCAAAAAACAAGCCCTTATTTGGCCGCGTCGACGGAAAAATAAAAAAATTATCACTTGAAAAATGGAGAAGAAAATCCGCCAAAAATCCTTGCGTCCTTAAGCCCAAAATAGGCTGCGTCATTAAGGGGTTAAAGCCTGCAGATGTGATTTTTTTTTTTCCCGGCGTGCGGATTGCGCTGTGGGATTCAGCAGTTGAATCCGTGCGTGCGTGCAAGTGGACATTGGGCCTTAGGATGTTAACAAAAATAAACAAATGTGGCAGCGCTGTAACCGTTTGGACCCAGAGAAGTCACGGCTCTTGGAATGCAACAACAAGAAAACAAAAAAAAGTTGCGTGGTCATTAAGATACAATATGGGTCAGCGACTGAGGGGTCAAGGCAAATACCTGATGGAAATCTTCCAGAAAGGGTTATAGCTTTTCTACAATTACTCCTAAAGTATAATCTGGTTTATATTTTTTATGTTTTTTCTTCTTTTTTTTGTAGGTCAGCATTTCCACTGTGGGATACGGTGATACAATTCCTGATACAATTTTGGGGAGGATTGTAGCCTTTCTGTGTATATCGTTTGGGATTATTTTGAATGGCATGCCAATATCCATACTTTACAACCGATTTTCTGACTTTTATGCAAAACTAAAAGCACATGAAACTACCGGAGTTGTGAAAATTGGTACTGAAATCAGATTTAAGGAGAGGATCATGGAGAAGATAAAAACCTGCTGTGCCACAAGACAAAACACAAGATGAACCACGAACAGACTTCATCAAGCAGTAGCAATCTATTTACTGTTTGCTTTGTATAAAAAAATAAAACTATCAACAATTCATATCTTTTTTGGTTTCATGTGAATATCTAAAATATCTTTAGCACCACAGTCGTCCATTACCATGCGATTCCAGGGTCACCGCTGTATCTTGAAACCGCAGCATGTTGAAACTGTAACGGCACTCCATTGGTAAACCCATTAGCAGATTCTTTCTTGGGGTAGAGTCTGCTGATTGGCTTTCCTTGTTCCCCCTGACTGTGATTGTTGGTTTCAGTCAGTCACATGCATGCTGTGACTAAAGGCACACATTGGTTGTCTGGATCTCGCACACAGAGTATTGGTGCCGCTGAAAGGGGCACTTAGATCTAGAGCTGAAATACTGTAAAGCACAGCCAGAATAAAGGGTACCATTTCAGGGACCAGTGTAAGGGTCCGTTCAGACCTGCCAATTTGTCGTTTGAATGAATAAACGATTGAGGAAAAAACACCCAGTGAAGAGGATTCTGTGGACATTCACAAGTCCTCAAGCTGTCAAAGGAGGATGTCAAGAATCGTTCTGATGAACAGGCAGTGCACAGTTGGGCAAGTTGCAGCCAAGTACATTGCGGATGCTCTATCTAACCTGTCCACATGCACAGTTCCCTGTTCTTTAGCATGGATGGACCATAATAGAAGCTGACCCATTTGAGTGCCATTCCTAAGAGAAACAGAAAGGCAAGAATGCAGAGGGCAAAAGAGTGCAAAAATTGAATCAAAGAGCACTGGGGAATCACTTGATCAGATGAATCCATATTTCTGTTTTCCCATGCTCATGGGAGGTCATAATTTGACACAAGCAGCAATGAGTCGATGACCCCTTCCTGTCAGCCGTTCAGAGGATGTCAGCTCCTCCATCTAATCTGCAGTAACTGCAAAAAACTATTCTGTCCACATCGGCCAAATTTCCTGCAGACCGATTTTAACACCTCGTGTAATCTTTGTCATCATGAATTGCTGCAGTTCTAAAAGAGGTCCTCTGTGCTCCTAGATGGGGTCTAATCATGTGACCTTTCAATGTATGACCATATACATCTCTAGGGGTTAGTATTGCCGGAGTCCCTCCCACACCATCTCATGTGTTACATTCTCTCTGTAGTGTGATTGGGGTTAATCCTGGTCTATCATGCCAGACCAGAGATCTTTACATTTTTCTGGAACTCCAATGTTTTTTTAGATATTGTTTTCTAAGGTAGCCAGCTAATGTTACCAATAAACACCAATGCGTTTCTAGATGGGTGTCTCAAATAAAATGGCCATTCGGTGTATATGGACAATATAGCAATATATTGGTTACAACAAGAGGAAAGATTGTATGTCTGCCCTCACAAAAACTTTACAAACTTTGCTTTTCATCCCGCTGTATTCTTGCCTGTATCTGTACCAGATCTGTACATACAGGAATTGCTGTTGGTTTAACTGTCCTCTAAAAGGCAAAATTCGGCCTAGTTACAGATAACAACCAGTTCCATCACGCAGTAGAGCCCCCCCCCCCCCCCACCGACCTAGTAGATGGTTTACTTTAAGGGGTTGTCCCATGAAAGACTTTTATCACTTATCCATAGGATGGGTGATAAAAGTCTGATCGGTGGGGATCTCAGCTGTGAGACCCTCACCAGGAACGGGGGTCCCTTGTCATCCTCTTCTCATCACTGTGGGATTGCTGAACCGATCTGCAGCAACGTCACATTGAATGGAGCCATGACTGTGCATGTGTGGAGCAGCTCCATTCATTTCAATGGGGCTGATGGTAAAAGCCAACTGTCAAGCCCATTGAAATGAATGGAGCGGCGCCAGGCATGAACAGCCACAATGTGACGTCACTACAAGTCGGTTCAGCAATCCCGCAGTGATGAGTAGAGGGCGATAAGGGACCCCCACATATCACACCTTTTTCACCTATCCTATGGAAGGTGATAAAAGATTGTCACAAGACAACTCCTTTATGGTTAAAGGGGTTGTCTCGCGGCAAACCTCAAAATTTTACCTTACCCCATTCCCCCTGTCACCCCCCTGGCATAAAATAGCAAATTAAAGCGGTTTTTAAACCGCTTGCTACTCACCGATCTAATGAAATAAGGGCTTTAAAAAATCTTCTCCCAAAGATGGCCGCCGGTCCTTTCCCAGGGATGCACTGCGGTTTTCTCCCATGGTGCACCATGGGCTCTGTGCATTCCATTGCCGATTCCAGCCTCCTGATTGGCTGGAATCGGCACACGTGACGGGGCGGAGCTACGATGACGACGCGGTGACCAGCTCTCCGGCACGAGCGGCCCCATTCACCAGGCAGAAGACCGCACAGCGCAAGCGCGTCTAAAGAAGCAAGCCGCCAGCGAAATTAGACGGATCCATGGAGACGGGGACGCTAGCAACGGAGCAGGTAAGTGAATAACTTCTGTATGGCTCATATTTAATGCACGATGTATATTACAAAGTGCATTAATATGGCCATACAGAAGTGTATAACCCCACTTGCTGCCGCGAGACAACCCCTTTAAGACCACATAGCGACCACCATTCAGCCAAGCTGTGACCAAATGCTGGCCCTTAGCACAAATCTGCCGGTCTTGCCTTGATTAGCATTGACATAATTGCGCCCACCCAGTTTTCGCCAAGCCATTTTCAAATCAGAGCGGCCACTTCCAGCCGCTCTCTACAACACTGTGCTAATCTCATAGCACATAACCTCCTAAACGTGCAGAACGCTAATCGCAGTAAGAAGCGACCGGTGTGAGAGGGGCCTCAGTTCTGGTGCTCATGGGCGGTATTTATGTTCTTAGCCAGCTGTCACCCCAGCAATTGCTATGGGAGTGCGTGCAAACAGCATGCAAACAGCGTGCATACAGCGTGCAAACAGCGTGCATACAGCGTGCATACAGCGTGCATACAGCGTGCAAACAGCGTGCATACAGCGTGCAAACAGCGTGCAAACAGCGTGCAAACACCTTAATTCACAGAATCAAAGTCTTATTACATGAAAAAATAAAATAAAGAGAGATTAATCAATATATTTTAAAACTTGAAAGGTCAAGTAAAAAAACTGAGTACCATATTGCCAATGCCAATGCTATACAGATATTCCCCTACTTGCGAACAGGTTCCGTTCCAGGATCCTGTTCGCAAATACATTTGTTCGTATGTTCGAACTAATGTTTGTATGGAGGGGATCGCGGGTGGATACCGCTCCATAGAACGTCGGATGCCGGCAGTTCGGAATTGTTAACGCTTTACATACCGCTGTCTACAGTAGTATTTAAAGCGTTAACAGTTCAGATGAGCGGCACGGCTCATCAGAACTGCTGCTGCTGGGTCCCGGCTGTAAGAAACAGCCGGCACCCGATGTTCGTGGGTCCTGTACAGTGTCCCGCGATAAGATCACGGGATGCTGTGCGGTTGCAAAGCAGCCGGGGGCCTTCTGAAAGGCCCCAGGGCTGCCTATGCAGAGTGCCCATCAAGCGTACAGCTTGATAGGTGCTCTACATAGGCAGCCCTAGGGCCTTTCAGAAGGCCCCCGGCTGCCTTGCAACCGCACAGTGTCCCGCGATCTGGCCGGACAGGCCTGATAGAAGCCTGTCCGGTCCCTGTGCATCATGATGTAATGTCATAGCATCATACTGTGCAGGACAGATTGTTTGCATCTTGTGAAGTTCGTAAATCAAATGTTTGCAAGTCGGGGACTACCTGTATCTCCTAAGAATACACATATAATCAGGCACATCAGAACTACATGATTGCAGCAAAATCAAAGCATCTATATAAACTGTTACGTCTTCCAAACAACCAAACCTGGGAATCGGGACAGAATGGTAAAGTACTTCTTCAGCTGGGGATGTCATCTGAAATCAAAGTTTACAATATATTGGCAGAACCATACAAACATTACACAACAATTTAGATAAGGATAGGTCAAACATTGATAACAACTAAAGGCCCATTTACACGGAGCGATGATCGCTCAAAAATAGCTAAAAAGTGATCGTTTGAGCGATCCTCGTCATGTCTAAACGCGCGGCCAGCGTGGACTTTTCATGCACTACTAGCTAATCGTTAAATTCAGGCCAATCTACAAATTGTCCTTCACTCTTATCAGCAGTTCTCTACGGGTAGTGCTGATAGTATTGTTTCCCGTCGGAGAACAAAGGAGCTGAAAGCAGATAAGAGCCCTCGGGCTATTAACTGCGTTCAGCTAAGGCTTCATTTGCACACTTAATTGCTCTTAAGTATCTGAGTAGCTACTTAATAGTTTATGCCAAATGATCGCTCAAAACTGTCACTGTCGTTTGAGCGATCTTTGAGCGATCATCGTTCCATGTAAATGGGCCTTAATCCACTTCGTAATGTATCTAGATTACATTAGCACATAATTCTGATTACAAGGTCTTGAGGATTCCTCTGACTGCACAGATCGCACCTCCTTGCACCAATAGATCACTAAGGACAAGGAGGCATTTTGGATCTACAAACTATCCACACTTCTTTCTCAGGACTCAAAATATTGAATCTGTATTTTAGTTTTTGTTTCTTTTGTTGGTGTTTGTGATTTGGAGCTCTTTTGATTTCTTGTACAAACATGAGAGGTTTTAATTGGATTCCTTCATTTTTTAAGCATGAATTGCTTTTATCGTTGCAGCTTGAGGTTGTTTTACTAGGAATTAAAGGGGTTGTCCCGCGCCGAAACGTTTTTTTTTTTTTTTCAATACCCCCCGTTCGGCGCGAGACAAACCCGATGCAGGGATAAAAAAAACAAACCAGATAGTACTTACCCGAATCCCCGCGGTCCGGCGTCTTCATACTTACCTTGTGAAGATGGCCGCCGGGATCTTCACCCTCGGTGGACCACAGGGCTTCTGTGCGTTCCATTGCCGATTCCAGCCTCCTGATTGGCTGGAATCGGCACACGTGCCGGGGCGGAGCTACGAGGAGCCGCTCTCCGGCACGAGCGGCCCCATTCAGCAAAGGAGAAGACCGGACTGCGCAAGTGCGTCTAATCGGGCGATTAGACGCTGAAGATTAGACGGCACCATGGAGACGAGGACGCTAGCAACGGAACAGGTAAGTGAATAACTTCTGTATGGCTCATATTTAATGCACGATGTATATTACAAAGTGCATTAATATGGCCATACAGAAGTGTATAACCCCACTTGCTGCCGCGGGACAACCCCTTTAATATGGCTTTTATTTGGTTTCTCTGATTGCGCCTGTTTTTTATAGATGTTTTATTTTTGCCGTAATCATGGAATGTGTATAATATTGGCACTAGCCAATGCTGTATCCCTGAAGTATACACATGCACTGATTGCGGCACTCGGTTTTGGACATATGCAATAACCTTTGCAGTTTTAACATCAATATCCTTTTTACTCTTTTACACCTGCAGGTCTCCCTCAGCTTTTTATACATTGCAGTTTCTACACATTGTGATTGAATTCTCTTTTGTACACATAGGGGAAGGAAGAAGTAATTCCATCTCTGAAATGTGTAGCCTATTTTATTAAAGTTCTTCAACAAACCTCTGTGAAGAGAAACCTAGAAGGTGAGTGAGGAGACTTATAAGGCCATGCATGCTGCGCTGGGAAATATGCAGATAGGGAAGATAGAACAATAACTCTGCAGTGCCACCTATTGAAAGGCAGCATTACTGCAAGTCAATGGCAGACTCTTTAGACGAGCTTTATGACAATGACTGGGAATTGACACCTTCTAAGTGTCTCCTCACTCACCTTCTAGGTGCCTCCTTAAGGAGAGATGATACCCTCCCTGACCCACAGCTATACACCTCTCACTAGCCAAGTCAGAAACCTACTACACACTGATGTCTGTGTATGTATTCTAGGGTATTAGTGTATCTTGATGCCACCGGACGTAGGGGGTGGAGGCAAGATACACTCCCACAACCAACACTCCCCGCTGGATTAGCTGGCCAGGGAAATGGGTGGCCATCATCTCCCCAGGTTGCTGCTGTGAATGTCCCCGCCGCTCCCCGGAATTCATGGGCTGCTGCTCGTGAGAATGTGTCCTTCGGCGCTCGGCCTTAATGGCCTACTGGTGTCAATGTTGGGTCCGGCGCTCCCCAGGCAGCGGGTGCTGTCAGCATTTCCCCAGCCTGCTGGACTGATATTGCCCTCCGCCGCTCGGCGTAAATGTGCTGCTGTTGTTAATGTCCGCTCCCCAGCCGGCAGTTGTAAATCTCCCCCTCTGTCGCGCTCGGCCTGAATGCCGTCCTGTCGATGTCCTCTTGGGCGGTCAGCGTTGTTCTCTTGTAGCCGCCCGAGGAGCTGGGAGGGATGAAGCCAGCCCTGTGCCGCAGGCCCCACAGACACCTCCGGCCATGTAAGTGTCAGCGGGGGAACTTCACAGCGCAGAGCTTAGAAGCCCTGCACCCAGCAGAGGAGTCCGTGACAACAGCAGATCCGGTGGCCACTGTTACAGCATGGGAGGGAGCGGACCATGCGAGACGGAGTAGCGCGATGTACTGGGCCAGGTGAGGGTAAGTGTGAGCAGCGGATTTGCCAGATGTCAGCGCTACAGAGCGTTGGTGGGGCCAACTGTGAGGAGCTTAGCACTTGGCTGAAGCTGCCCTGGCCAGCTAATCCAGCGGGGGCGTTGGTTGTAGTGTCTCCACCCGCTACCTCCGGTGGCGTCAACATACACTAATACCGGATTCTGGCTTGGCTTACAATTCCCAGTCATCGTTATGAGGCATGTCTAAAGAGTCTAACATTGACTTGCAGGAATGCGGTCATCCAATAGGTGGCGCTGCAGAGGTATTGTTCCATTTTCTTTATTTGCAACCTTTCGAGGTAACAATATTCCTGCTAATGTACAACTGTTCCTTAACGAGCCTCTCTACACCATGGAGCATTATTTTTATGTCTCTGTCATAATACTGAAGCACGATCAGCTTCTCCACTGCCTGGAATGGATAACTGCAGACAATAGATTATTATTTTAAGGCATCATTAATTGCAGGACATTACATATGGGAACTGGGGTTTAAATATGTTACATATTCAAAAACAACAAGAACAATAAACAAGTAAACAAGTAATTAGCTGATACAGAGGGAGAGTGGACCCTGCCCACAAGGGGTTATATTCTACAAAGGAGGATAGATGATAATTAAAGGAGCATTCCGGCACAGACTAACATTTTAACCCTTTGCAATCCAATTTTGGATTCAGGGTTTCCTAGGGGGCTTTCTCTTTCTGTCATTATACAATGGCGCCATCTGCTGGCTAGAGCCAGCACTGCGGTATGTGACATGCTGGAGTGGCCCCAGACAACAGACTGGCCAGTAATCTACAGTAAGAATACCCTGCCGAAGGTCTACCGACATCGGAGTTGTGCAACCTTCAACCAGAATGTCTTTAGACATCAGACAGTGGATTGGAAAGGGTTAAAATCTAATGTCCATCATCACAATAAGTCATCCTGTAATAGGCTCCCTGTACCCGATGCAGCTGATTTCTTCATTTTCTATATCATATGACCCTCCACCTAAAAATATCTCCACTTCCTCTGACATCTTGACCACATTTGCTACTTCCTCCCCTGTCCATGGCCTCCAACATCCTGTAAGCAGTGCATTGTGGGAGGATAGGAGCGGAGGCACTGCACGGTATTGCTCATGGGCAGTTCAGAGTACCAGACAGTCCTGTGTCTACTTTAGCAGGCTCTCTATGGCACTTTGAGTGAGAGGGAGGTTGGTGCTGGTAAGTTGTAGGACCTGGGAGCTGTGGAAACCAACTTCCCTTCTGCCAGGACTTGTGAGAATCACAAGAGGCAGCTCTCTGTGTTCAGGTTGGCAATTGTCCAATAACGAAGTGAAGAAGGTCTAAACTAGCTTCCAATAAGGGGGTGGGATGTGGATGGGTACGGTCTGCAGGAGGTACAGCAGCTTGGTTAGTGGAGTCATTTTTAACATGCTACCAAACCAAAATTCACTTTGGTTTCAGGAATATAAATCTTTAGTAATAATAATCTTTATTTCTATAGCACCAACATATCCCGCAGAGCTTATAAGACAGGGGGACTAAAAACAAAACCCTGGTTACATAGTAATCAGTGGATGGAAACAGTAGGGGTGTGGGGCTCCAGCGAGCTTACAATTAATGGGGTGATACAGAAGGTAAAGGGGCTGGAGATGAGCGCGGTATGGTGGGGTGGAGAGTGAGGGATGCTATACACACAGACAATGGTCAGATTAAAGGCCCATTTAGATCTTAAGCAGCTTAAAACTCCTAACGATGAGCGTTCAGTGTAAATGGCAGCCGTTCAGTACTGAACAGCCGCTGTATTAAGTGAATAGAGAGGGGCAGGGGAGAGAGAGGAGGGAAATCTCCTGCAGCCGTCCCACTGTGAAGCAACTATACCGGCTCCTGTGCGAAAGCACGTGAGCTACTATGTGCGGGGACAAGTGTCGGTCATTGTTTGCCCCGATATTCGTCCCATCTAAATGGGCCTTTAAGCCGTATAATGGTTGAACCGGTATGACTGCAGAGGGCGGTTGATTACGGCTAGCAGGAATTGCAGCCAGGACAGGGAGCATGTGATCAGGGGGTGTAAAGAGGGGTTTGGTTTAGGAGATATAGTATGCCTCCCTATAGAGGTGTGTTTTTAGAGCACGCCTGAAGTTTTGTGTGCCCGGGTACTTTTGGGCAGTGCATTCCAGAGGACTTGTGCTGCTTTGGAGAAGTCTTGGAGGCGGGAAAGAGAGGTTCGAATTAAAGGGCACCTAATCTGATTTCGTTAGCGGAGCGGAGGGCGCGGGCTGGGGGGGTGGATTGAGATGACGAAAGCAATGTAGGGCGGCGCGGGCTATAGAAAGCTTTGTGGCTGAGGGTGGCGAGTTTAAATTGAATTCTGTATGTAACGGGCAGCCAGTGCAGTGACCAGCACAGGGCAGAGGCGTCTGAGTAGCGTCTGGACAGGAAGATGATGCCTCATTCAGGATGGATTGAAGGATGGAGTCTGGTGCAGGGGGCTGATCAGTAGCGAGTAGCAATAATTGAGCCAAGAGTGGGCGAGGACAACAGTGAGCATTTTTAGTGTGACCACGGTGAGAAAAGAGTGAATTCTTGCGATGTTCTTGAGTTGCAGCTGACATGTTCGGGCCAGAGATTGGATGTAGGGGGTGAAGGAGAGAGAGGAGTCGAATATGACCCCAAGGCAGCGGGCGTGCTGGGAGTTATGGCACCCATCGCACAAAAATCCAACTTGTGATGCATTTTTAACATTAGAAAGTCCCATTGACAATCACGTGAAAACAATGCGCAAGAAAAACACAAGTGGGTGTCCATCCTTATGGTGGTGCGGCACACTGAGATGGAGATGTCAGGATGAAGTCTGTTAGAAGTGGGTGGAAACACCAGCAGGTCAGTTTTTGAGAGGTTCATTTTTAGGTAGAGGACATTAAGTAGTGAAATATCTGAAAGGAATCTCCTGATGAAGAGTTGGAAAAAAATTTTTGACACCTAAAGTTGGTAATCGTGTTGGCCGGCCACGCAAAACGAAAGTTGGGTTTTAAATTATCTGTAAGGAGAAGTGAGACATTGAGGGCTTCTGTCAAAAGACGGAGGAGCCGGTGCTTCATGTGCTACCTGCTATAGTAAGCCTTCTGTATGTCAGTATTGGGTCTGCCCACCTTAGCATGTTGTATCACACACAACGTTAGCACATCAGGATAATAAAAACCCGGACTGTTGCCTGCTCCTCGGAAGACACCAGCTGGGGATCCATCGGCTTGTCCCATGGGAGTGTGCATGGACACTTAGACAAACGTTCAGGCATACAGCTGCCACAGCACGTTTCTAGTCTGCTAAGACTTCTCATCACACAGGTTTACCGATCATCATCTTATTGAGGGCTTTGGATTGATGTAGCTTCATCAGGGAAGCGACGCTATATTGCTCATGGAAATAGGTAAGGCCTCTGTTGTATAGGCATCATCCTCCCAAGGCTTCTTGCTCCGGCTGAAGACACTCTCTCATTTTTGCTGACTTTCTGGTTTCTCCCTCTGGCTGTTTCGGACTTCTCGGCATTCGCCACTTCTGGCCATGGTTTTGTGTATTGACCGTTCCCCGCTGTACCATGCTGAAGCTGCTCTTTGTGCCCTCAGCTTTGCACTGCTGCTCGCTTTGCAGTTACACTGCCTGCCACGATCTGGATTGCTCCAACGGTACCTCTGCTTTCCACGCGTTAAATCCACCTCATAGGTCAGTTGCCAAAAAGCAAATAATCGATTGGGTATAACGACCTTCAATATTCATTAGTGCTGGCAGGATACAGAGAACACTTTTTAAAAAAGGTTCAGGTATATTAAATTACCAAAAAGTGACATTTTTGAGCAGAAAACTAAACTTTCACTTAAATATTCAGATTAAAATCCATTTTATGATTTTTAACTCTATTTAGTGAAAAAGATGAATATGAAGAATTTTAATTATATTTCCCAAATGTAAGACGTTGGCTCCAAAAGGTCACACTTTACTGTAGACGTACAATATGACATGAAAGTACTGCGGTTTGTTTTGGGCAGGTGTAAAATGTCTAACCCTATAATCACCGAGCATTTGGGGAAAAAAGGTTTGCTGCGTTTTCCCTCTTCCTTTGAAATCCCTGCAGCGGTTCACTTGGCACCAACATTAAGACTATAACTAGTATAATAGAATATTACACACTAGGAACAGCTGGTTTTTTCTTCATGTTTGAGCTTTTGGGGGTCAGCGCTTTGGTTTTTTTTTTTTGCTTCACAATCCTGCATGCTCCTTGTGCGACCACAACCATCTATAGGACTGGAGAAATGCATAAAAAGGATAAAAAAACACTAAATCTGTAAGGCTGCCCTTACACGGGCGGTTTCAACCCTGCGCTAAACGCTGTACAAGGCTCCCATTCATTTCAATGGGGCTGCTCCCACAAGGCTGAAAATGCTGCTTTGAAAAACCCTGCATGTTAGATAGAACTATCTTTGGGCGTTTTCAGCTGAGTCTCCCATTGAAATGAATGGGCAGCGTTTTCAGTTGTGCTCCCTGTGTGAGGGAGGCCTAACCTTATCTCCCCTAACCCCTTTTTTCTATACCCACCCCTCCTTAAATTACAAAATTGATAAAGACTATGCAAAGAAAAAGAAAGCGCAGGCACATTGGGGCTTATTTACTATTCAAAATACAACCGTTTTCTGGCACAAATTACACCAGAAAGCGGTTTGCGCCACATTTATCATTCATTTTTAGACACTTCCTGATAGTTTTTCAAGTGGTCTGATATTGAGCGATCACCTTGCGCTCCGGAGGATGCAGAAGACAAGCGGGGCCGCTTGTCTTCTGCATCCAGCTGCTCCCCGCTCGGAGTGCCCAGCTGCTATACAGCCGAGCGCTCCGAGCAGAGGATGCAGAAGACAAGTGGAGTGTCCCCACTTTTCCTTTTGCATCCAGCTGTTCCCCGCTTGGAGTGCCCGGATGTTATACAGCTGGACCGCTCTGTTCTTCATACCCAGCTTGTCTTCAGGGAGCGGAATTAAACTATAGTATCAGCTGTACAATGAGCGACGGCTTAACGAAAACTGCAGTTAGACACAACGATTATCGCTCAAAAGACGGCTTTTGAGCGAATTTTGAGCGATAATCATTGTATCTAAATGGGCCTTTAGACAAGACAGTCTTAGGGTGCGTTCACATGAGCGTAGGCGTATTTACGTTCGCACGAGCGCAGCGTATAATCGCCGGAAAGAACGTTTTTCGCCGATCACGACCAGAGCTAGAAAGCGTATTTTCGTTTGTTCCTACTTTTCAAACGGTCTTTTCGGCCATCGAATATTTGCCGGCAGGTATTTCGGTCGCGTATGTCCGTTTTTCCGCGGGTTGCCGTTTTTACGCGCCATAAAATCGCCCATGTGAACGAATACATTGGAAACCATTGCCTCAGATGGTCACGTATATATGATTGGTCGTAAAAATGCGCCGTTTATGCGCTCGTGTGAACGCACCCTTAAAATGTGACAGATGTATTATTTAGTGATAAACTGGTCTAAGCTTGAACTGCCTAATTTTTAGACAGTATTAGTAAATCAGCTCCATTATACGTGAAGGCAGCCATGCAGATCCTCAATAATCAATAATTCTATAATGATTAGCAATAAAAAAAAATTAACTCAATAACAAACATTTACAAACCATTTCATTAGTTTTGCCCCCATATTTATTAATACAATAAAGATACATATATTCAAATTCAGTTTTCTCTTCATTCACAGGTACGGCTCATCACTTGACAATTTCAGCTTGGGAGGACAAGTTCCTGGCGTTACGGCCTTCTTTAATGCCTCTGCAGCCGTCACATCAGAGCTGCAAAAAGAAATACAAGTAGTAGAAAATGAAAGAAATGTGCAATGGTCTTATGGCCAACACCCGGCATCTCAAATAGTCTGCTGCAAGCTTCACAGGTTGGGTGTCAAAAACAGCCGTGGTTCCCAACATGGAAATACAAAAACAAGTTTTCGCATGCCAACTTATCTGTTCTTCAGGTATGGTCCATAGCTTTGGTACAGTCCATAGAGGTTCAATGAAGTAATGGGATAGTTAGAAGCAAAGATAAGAGTAGTATAGACTGTAGGAGTGCATATAAGTTAAATCCCAGTCGCCCACAAAGAGGAGGCTCAGTGTCAGGCAGGTAACAATATATACTGTATGGTGTAATGGTGGGGTTTGCCCACATGATGCTTATATACACAGAATGGCCTCATTACTAGAGACCCCCATCTAGTAGCGTTGGACTCCTTTGGCCTTCAGAATCGCAGCAATTCGTGGCAGCATAGATTCCACTAGGTGACACATACACATACACACACCTATATATAATATATACATATACACACTGGGGGAGAGCTGCATAATGAATGAATAAAAAAAACTAAAACATTCCTGTGGCCCTTTAAAGACCACGTGGCTGCCGTACTATTGTAGAGGTTTGTGGTAAATCAGTATTCATATACACCCACACCAAGGTACATAACGGTATAAGGCGGGGGGTAAAGCTCGTGCGATCTAGCAGGAGCAGCTTGGATCACCAGCTGCCGGGAGCAGAAGAGAAGGAAGAAGTAGTAAGTTGTTTAAGGCTTTTTTTCTTTTCCATTTCAGCTTATAAATCACTAACTGAGCGACTACCGGCGCCATTACGGCACCTACACTGGGCCACCGTCGGCAAGGACGGCCGACCTAGATCTGTGTCACCTGTAACTGCGGCTCCTGCGGACATCCGCTAAAGGGAACCCGTCATCTCGTTCCTGCTAGTCTCAGTAAGGGCAGCATAGAGGCGCGACAGACACGGATCTGTCATTTATGGGCTTATGATATAAGGGAGGGATGGAGTGTGCGGGGGGGGGGGGGGGGGGGGGTTTAGGACGGTGCGAGCCAGAAGAATAAAACGGACAATAATTGTGTACGAACGATCCCTTCCGATATCTAACACAATAATGTCACAGCAGGCTTTCAGACCCCCTCCGGGCTCACTCACACGGCTGCGCAGGGGCTGCGTATTACATGCGGATTTTTCTCGGGCATAATTCGCAGTACGCAGTTAAATACACATGAAACATACATACTAAGACCGGCTGCACAGGGCAGAGCAGGGTGCCGCATGTGGGTTCCGGCTCTGACCTCGGCTGGCAACCCTGTGCATCTGCTTGTGGTGTACTGCGGATGACCGCAAACGCTCGCCACCGGTCATGTGCAGTACAGATTTTTTTAAATGTTTGTTTTTCCCGCACTGTCGCTAGGCAATGACGGAGGTACCCGCAGCCTTTCTGCAATGTGAATTGCGGATGGGCTGCGTGTTGAACAGCAGCCATTGACTTCAACGGAAGCCGTCCGTGCAGAGTCCGCACCCAAATAGAGCATGCTGCCATTTTTCAAGCTTGATAAAGGCTAGTTGTATAGCCGAAACGTTTTGCAGCACATAATAAAAATCGCTACCTTGGAAACCTCCATCAAC
Organism: Eleutherodactylus coqui; assembly: GCF_035609145.1. Classification (NCBI taxonomy): domain Eukaryota; kingdom Metazoa; phylum Chordata; class Amphibia; order Anura; family Eleutherodactylidae; genus Eleutherodactylus; species Eleutherodactylus coqui. The sequence goes on from NC_089843.1 coordinate 220,893,509, forward strand.
TACTTCATCTTCTAATTTACTACATGCCAACCGGTATCTAGGGATGCCATTGCAAACGGGCACCCCTACGAAGTAAGTGCCTCTTTATACCTCCCTAAGCACACCAAATCACTGGAGCGTCAGGGCTTTTTCTCTCTTAGTATTGTTTTTTGGATACAAGATGTGATATAGGCAGGCATGGAGGCTCTAGGACCCTGTTGTACCGCCTCTAGCTTGGATACAAGATGTGATACGGGGGGCATGGAGGCTCTAGTACCCTGTTGTACTGCTTCTAGCTTGGATACAAGATGTGATACAGGTGGGCATGGAGGCTCTAGGACCCTGTTGTACCGCCTCTAGCTTGGATACAAGATGTGATACGGGGGGCATGGAGGCTCTAGTACCCTGTTGTACTGCTTCTAGCTTGGATACAAGATGTGATACAGGTGGGCATGGAGGCTCTAGGACCCTGTTGTACCGCCTCTAGCTTGGATACAAGATGTGATACAGGTGGGCATGGAGGCTCTAGGACCCTGTTGTACAGCCTCTAGCTTGGATACAAGATGTGATACAGGAGGGCATGGAGGCTCTAGTACCCTGTTGTACAGCCTCTAGCTTGGATACAAGATGTGATACAGGAGGGCATGGAGGCTCTAGTACCCTGTTGTACAGCCTCTAGCTTGGATACAAGATGTGATACAGGAGGGCATGGAGGCTCTAGTACCCTGTTGTACAGCCTCTAGCTTGGATACAAGATGTGATACAGGAGGGCATGGAGGCTCTAGTACCCTGTTGTACAGCCTCTAGCTTGGATACAAGATGTGATACAGGAGGGCATGGAGGCTCTAGTACCCTGTTGTACAGCCTCTAGCTTGGATACAAGATGTGATACAGGAGGGCATGGAGGCTCTAGTACCCTGTTGTACCGCCTCTAGCTTGGATACAAGATGCGATACAGGAGGGCATGGAGGCTCTAGTACTTTGTTGTACCGCCTCTAGCTTGGGCACAAGATGTGATCCGGGCGGGCATGGAGGCTCTAGTACCCTGTTGTAGCGCCTCTAGCTTGGATACAAGATGTGATACAGGAGGGCATGGAGCTTCTAGTACCCTGTTGTACCACCTTTAGCTTGGATACAAGATGTGATACAGGGAGGCATGGAGGCTCTAGTACCCTGTTGTACCACCTCTAGCTTGGATACAAGATGTGATACAGGCAGGCATGGAGGTTCTAGCACCCTGTTGTACCACCTCTAGCTTGGATACAAGATGTGATACAGGCAGGCATGGAGGTTCTAGCACCCTGTTGTACCACCTCTAGCTTGGATACAAGATGTGATACAGGCAGGCATGGAGGCTCTAGTATCCTGTTGTACCACCTCTAGCTTGGATACAAGATGTGATACGGGAGGGCATGGAGGCTCTAGTACCCTGTTGTACCGCCTCTAGCTCTGATACATGTGATTCGGGCCGGTATGGAGGCTCTAGTACCCTGTTGTACCACCTTTAGCTTGGATACATGATGTGATACGGGCAGGCATGGAGGCTCTAGTACCCTGTTTTACCACCTCTAGCTTGGATACAGGATGTGATACAGGTGGGCATGGAGGCTCTAGTACCCTGTTGGGCTGCCTCTAGCTTGGATACAAGATGTGATACGGGCAGGCATGGAGGCTCTAGTACCCTGTTGTACCGCCTCTAGCTTGGATACAAGATGTGATACGGGCAGGCATGGAGGCTCTAGTACCCTGTTGTACCACCTCTAGCTTGGATACAAGATGTGATACGGGCAGGCATGGAGGCTCTAGTACCCTGTTGTACCACCTCTAGCTTGGATACAAGATGTGATACGGGCAGGCATGGAGGCTCTAGTACCCTGTTGTTCCGCCTCTAGCTTGGATACAAGATGTGATACAGGGGGGCATGGAGGCTCTAGTACCCTGTTGTACCACCTCTAGCATACAGATTCCATATTGGTATCTTGTGATATATTGGTCCACATTTGCTGTAACGGAGTCTCTGGATATTGCAAACTCATAGGCTGTTGAAGTTGGTGTCCCAGATGGTCCCATACTTTTCCTATTGGTGATAAATCTGGTGACCGGGCAGCCACAGAAGTGTGACAGTGTTGTGGGGGCTCCTGTGACCCCCTTGTGTGTGCGGCCGAGCATTATCCTGCTGGAAGCCATCATGAGAAGAACACATGTGGCTGCAGGATGTCCTGGGCTGTCATTGTCCTTCCTACCACTACTAGGGGGGACCGACTGTCGTATGTGGTGGGCCCCCAGACCATCACACCAGCAGGGGGCAGTGTGCCGCTCCACAGTAAAGGCAGGATTGAGGCGTTCAACCCAAGGTCTTCAGATTTGAACATGGCCATCGTCAGTGGCTAAACTAAACCTGGATTCATTGCTGAAGATAATCTAATTCACTCCGCAGCGTCCAGTTTCATCGTTCACGACATCACTTCCAACTGAGACAACAGTGGGTGGATGACAAAGGCCGTACATGTAATTGGTGCTGGGAGACAAAATGTCCTTCAGCCAAGCATCTGGAAATGGTTCTGATAGACAGAGGCTGTAACAATAGCGCCACCCGTCTCTGAATGGCAATGAAACATTTGGAGCTGCTTGCGCTTGTTAGATGATCCTCTCAATTGGTGGTCTGTCAAGGGCGTTCTGAGTCCAATTGTCTTGTGTGCCCTTAGGCATTCCACTGGTCCCAACGCCTCCTAACAGTCTGGTCAGAACGGTCGGTGGGGGGCAATTTGATGATATGATCATCCGGCTTCTCACATATTAATAATGTGCACCTCGCAAACTCTGTTAATTGGACAAAATCTCTGATTGCATTGTAGAGGCGTCTAGTGGTCAACAAGCTCTACAAGCGGAAGAAGAGGTCACTACACACAAGGAGCCTCCGAGAGCCTCTTATAGGCCAAGGAACCACTTATAGGGCCTCCAGTGATAAGACCGTCCATCTAATCACGTCTGATGTGTTCAGTGCTAGTCCTTTATATTAGTTTGCACTAAAGTCCCAGAAAGACCTTATAACAGAATAAAGTCCCAGCCAGCTGCGTCCTCCAAAAAGTATAAATAAAAAGCTGTTTCACAATAGGTGTGTGATGCCACTACAGGTCACGTACGAGGACAAAAACTATCAATGTGTTTCGGAAGAAGCGTCTTAATTCATCAGTTTGATTTTGTTATGTTTTTTAAAGAAAGGGACATGCTGCTTCAAGGGCTCAATGGAGAGCCAACAGATGAAGATCTCTTCATGACCTCTGGCTCCCATAAAACCTGAAAAACTAGCCCTTCCAAATGGGCCGGCCACCTGTGGGGACTGGCGTTGGTCATTAGCACCTGAGCAGACCGAATCCAGGAAAGATTACTCCCCAAGTTCTGGAGATCTACTAACCAAAGAAGAGAATTCACAGCACTTGACAAAATATGAATCCACTGCCGGAAGGGACCCAGTAGTGACATGGCATTGTGCACTGGCATCAATAGTTGGTGGAGAGCTGAGGATATTGACCGGATCAATATCTAGAGCCAGATGCCTGGAGATAAGCCATTAAAGTATAAAAAATTGTGGGTCCTACACCTACTTATAGTTTTGGTCCTCCTGTTTCTATAGCTCCCAAATTGTGGAAATAACTCACTGTGCTGTTTTTTTCTGCAACTTCCATTGATTCCTATGGAAGAAGTAGAATGAAGTCTGTCGGGCTGTTTCCTTAAGTGCCGACCATCCCAGCCACTGCGTTTAGCTGGGTTGGAGACAGCTGGGGCCACAACTAGAGACTGATGATGTCTCACATCCGCCACCCGCACCTATTATGTGCATACGCCATGTGAGCCTCTCCCCCCTGTATCAAATACAATAAGCATTAACTAAATGAATAAGTTAGGGTTGGGGCAGAAAAAAAGGCTAATTAGGTCTAACACTGATAAATGTAAGGTTCTGCACACGGGCAGGAAATACATGTCACCATCATACACTAAATGGGAAACCACTGCGGACACTGACATGGAGAAGGACTTGGGGGTTTTATAACTGTAAGCTTAACTGAAGAAACCAGCGTCAGGCAGCTGCTGCCAAGGCAAATAGGATCATGTGGGCATCAGAAGAGGTCTAGGGGCGCATGGCGAAAACATTATTCTACCTCTTTACAAGTCACTGGTCAGACCACACAGGGAATATTGTGGACAGTTTGGGGCACCGGTACTCAAGGAGGACATATCAGAGCTTGAGCGGGTACGAAGGGGGCAACTAAAGTAATAAATGGAATGGGTGGACTACAATACCCAGAGAGGTTATATATCAGGGGACAGTACAGATATCTCTCCATCATCTATTATACCCAGGACGGTAACAAGGGGGCACTCTAATAACTATGTATAGATATATCAGGGGTCAGTACAGAGATCTCTCCCATCATCTATTATACCCCGGACTGTAACAAGGGGGCGCTCTAATAACTATGTATAGATATATCAGGGGTCAGTACAGAAATCCCTCCCATCATCTATTATACCCAGGACTGTAACAAGGGGGCGCTGTAATAACTATGTATAGATATATCAGGGGTCAGTACAGAGATCTCCCCCATCATCTATTATACCCAGGACTGTAACAAGGGGGCGCTCTAATATCTATGTATAGATATATCAGGGGTCAGTACAGAGATGTCTCCCATCATCTATTATACCCAGGACTGTAATAAGGGGAGCTCTAATAACTATGTATAGATATATCAGGGGACAGTACAGAGATCTCCCCCATCATCTATTATATCCAGGACTGTAACAAGGGGGCGCTCTAATAATTATGTATAGATAGATCAGGGGTCAGTGCAGAGATCTCTCCCATCATCTATTATACTCAGGACTGTAACAAGGGGGCGCTCTAATAACTATGTATAGATATATCCAGGGACAGTACTGAGATCTCTCCCATGATCTGTTTATACCCAGGACTGTGACTGTAACAAGGGGGCGCCCTCTACATCTAGAGGAAAGAAAGTTTCTACACCAACATAGAAGGGGGTTCTTTACTGTAAGAGCAGTGAGACTATGGAACTCTCTGCCTGAGGATGTGGTGATGGATAACTTGATATAAGAGTATAAGTGGGTCCTGGACGCCTTTCTGGAGCAGTACAATATTAAATTTTATATGATCACCGATTGCTCAGAAGGGTCGGTGATTCGGGGATTATCCTCATTGCCAGATTGGGGTCAGGAAGACATTTTTTTCCTTAAATGAAGAAAATTGGCTTCTACCTCATTGTTTTTTTGCCTTCCTCTGGATCATTATTGGGAGGTAACAGGCTGAACTGGATGGACATATGTCTTTTTTTCGGCCTATGGCACACTGTAATCTTATGTACAGCACTTTGGAATTAATGGTGCTGTAAAATAAATAGTAATGTCCTATAGATCCTTCATCCTTGGGTTCTTCTACCTTCCTAGTAGATCTGACCGACCTTTAAGGGATTTTACAATTGATGACCAATTCTCTGGATGGGTCATCACTAGCTGATCAGTGGGGGTCCGCCGCTCAGCTGTTTGTAGACTCCGCTGTCAATGTGGACAGAGCCATAAGCAGTCTTGTCCATATTGGAGAAACCTGCACCAGTCAGCTATTGATGACCTATCCTGAAAAACCCTTTAATAATGGCTCAGTGTTCCACGCAGAAGACACCGGCTTCCCTGAATTATCCCCCAAAATCTGTCCTGAATTAACCCTTTGTCTTCAGGCCTAGACTCTGAAGCAGAATATACAGCTGAGGTGGTACTGGGGCGGTCAGCATGTTCTCACATCATTGTCATAGAAGTAAAAAACCTTCTCTTTAATAACGTTTCCCAGAAGAGTGAAGGGAAGAAGACTTTTCTACTAAATTGTTTTCGATACCTGGGGTACAAGAAAGATCTTACTATAATGGGGGCAACTTCCTACTACAGATCTTACATTACCCATTACTTGTCTTGTGAAGAGGGTTATTGGGTTTTCCTCACACTAAAACATGAAAAACATAAAAGAAAAAAAACTCAACAGGTAAGATAGCGATTCATCCATGAGTCCAGAAGGCCAATACCATCAAGGCACAGTGTTTGGGGTACGGAGGGGAGCTTCAGGGCGATTCCACTTGTTCTCATCTTTTTAACCCCTTAATGACATGGCCTATTTTGGCGTTGAGGACCAAGCGATTTTTTGGTATTTTTCCATCTCCATTTTTCAAAAGCCATAACTTTTTTATTTTTCCGTGGACGCGGCCATATGAGGGCTTGTTTTTTGCGTGGCGAGCTGTAGTTTTTATCGGTGCCACTTTTGGGTACATAGACAATATCGTAAAATTTTCTTTTTTTTTTTTTTATGATAACAGGGAGAGAAAACGCATCAATTCTGCCATAGATTTATTTTTCTTTTTTTACAGCGTTAATCATGCAGCATACATGACACACAAAATTTTTTTAGGTTTTTACACTTTTTTGCAATAAAACCCCCTTTTTTTTGGAAATCTTTTTTTTCCTCTATAGCTGCATTCAAAGTCCTGTAACTCTTTTATTTTTCTATGTACGGAGCTCTATGAGGGCTTATTTTTTGCGAGATGAGCTGTAGTTTTTATTGGTACCATTTTGGGGAATGTACGGCTTTTTTGATCACTTTTATTGCATTTTTTGGGAGGCAAAATGCTAAAAATTAGCATTTTGCCTCTGTTTTTTAGCGTTGTTTTTTACGCTTTTTATCGTACAAAATAAAAAGTGTGTTCAACTTTTTGTACACGTCGTTACGGATGCGTCAATACCAAATATATGGGGTTTTAATTTTTTTTCCCCTTTTTTATGCTAATATTAGAAAAAGCATTAAAAAAGGGGTTTTTTTACATTTTTTTTAACATTTTTCCTTTTTTTACACTTTTCTTTTCTTTTTTTTATACTATTTGAGTCCCTCTGAGGGACTTGCAGCACTGTGCCTGTGATCGCTGTTATAAGGCATGGCAGAGCTACTGCTCTGCCATGCCTTATCGCTTATACAGCGATTATAGGCACAGGCAATACAGGACGCCAGTGTCTGGCGTCCTGTTGCCATGGCAACAGGCCGGGCTCTCGCGATAACATCTCTGCGATCCCTCTGTGAACTCTTTCCCTGCCGCGATCTACTTAGATCGCGGCAGGGAAGGGGTTAACAGCGGGGGGCGCATCTCCGATGCCCCCCCGCTGTCGCAGCGGGACGCCGGCTGTGACTGACAGCCGGCTCCCGCTGCGGGATAGCGCGGGATCTTATATGATCCCGCGCTATCCCCAGGACGTACCGGTACGTCCTGTTGCGGGAAGGGGTTAATATTACTCATGCATGAGACAGAACGTGGAGAACACAGAGCCTTTAGGGTTATATTCTACGCTACTTGAACTCAATTTTCTATTCCATTTTTGCCCCACTTCTGGGGAAAAGAAAAAAAAAGCTTTTCGCCACTTCTGGTCTGGAGCTTGAGGACCGGAAATTCATCATCACCGATGGCCAGTTAGGATCCAGGACAGAAGCATCCAGCAGTCCAGAACTTCCAGGCCGATTCTCTACCAAAATGGACATTCCACCCTATAACTTGTCAAGCAAAGCTAAACCGAAAAATATTCCAGGCCTCCTGCAGCCACATCAGCGGAAACTAATAAACAGGTATGATGGTCGGAACGTTGACTGGAAAATCCAAAAAGCATTCTTTGGGTCCTGAAGCCAAAGCTGTCCAGATCCTAAAGGGGTCAAAGTCTAGTTCCACATTTGAATAACTATAAGCAAGTCTTCTATATTCCGTACTTGCAGAACCCATGGGTTGCCGTTAGATGTGTTACTGCTTCTACACGCAACTAAACAAATGCTTCTGATAAGCTGCAAGGGACTTAAATGCTTCCCGACAGGTTCACCCACAAATTAGGGTCCATTTAGACGAGCCGCTAACTTGTTCGTCGCTTTAGACAGGCAGAGGCTTCGTTGGCTCATTCAAATGAGAATCGTTCAGTCTCTGTATAAGTGACTAGAGGGACTGAATGAGCGCTGTTTAACCCCTTAGCGATACAACACGTACATTTACGCCCTGGAGGTTAAGGGTTTGTATGGAGGGGGATCGGGGGTCGATCCCGCTCAATACAATGTGGGTGTCTGCTGCTTCTTATAGCCGACCCCTGCCCGCAACAGCTCCGATAAGCAGCACCGCTGATTGGAGCTTTTAGCCCTTTAAATGTCGCCATCCAGTCTGACAGCGGCATTTAAAAAGCCCCAATCAATGTTCGGGGGTCCTTCTGAAAGACCCCAGGGCTGCAATTGCAGATGGTCTATCAAGCCATGCCTGCGGCGTGGCTTGATAGATTATACGTAGAGATGAGCAAGCACGCTCGTTTCAGGCTGATGCTCGAGGGAGCATCGGTCTTCTCGAGTAACTGAATACTCGTCCGAGCAAATGGGGGGGTGGTGGGGGGAGAGAGAGAGAGAGAGAATCTCGCTCACTCTCCTCTCCGCATTTGCTCGGACGAGTATTCAGTTACTCGAGAAGACTGATGCTCCCTCGAGCATCAGCCTGAAACAAGCGTGCTCGCTCATCTCTAATCATACGGCAGTCTGACAGGCAATGTAATGCTATGGCACTACATTATACTACAAGAGTGATCAAACCATCGCAGGTTCTAGTCCCCTATGGAGATTTAAAAAAAAATTTTTTTAAAAAGTAAAAATTAGTTTTAAAAAGTTTCACTTATTAAAAAAAATAAAAAGGAATACAAGTTGAAAAAAAATGATTCTTGTTTGTTGTTGGCTCGCATTTAGACCAAACAGTGACTTTTTGAATGGTAATCGTTACGTCTTAAAGCACCATTACAGTGGATTGCTGGGAGTCCTAGCAGCGGGACTTGGTTAGCTGCTTGCATCAGGAGATCCTTCTAGTGAGGAGACTGTTGACAACACTCAATCCATTTCAATAAACTTTTTGCCTTCGTATCCAATAGATATATCAAAGTTTCAAACCCTTTTGTACCAGAAAAAAAAAAAATGTTCCCACTCACCTGGATGAGGCTTCTCCAGACACCAGAGCCTTCTGTGGAGACATAATGATAGTAGGAGGTGCGGTTTCTCTGCGTCCATCTCGAGTGCAGTAGTAGTTGTTAGCAAACTTGTGACTTGGACCCAATGGAAGATTTGGTGGAGGAGGAGTCCTAATTGTAAGAAACATAACATTTTAGGTGAACCATTTTAGAATTGCTTCTTTTTACTACACATTGGCCATTGTCATATAATTGTTCTCTATCTTCAATCATCTTGCATGGAATGTGACAAAATAATATAAGTATCGCTATCCTGGCAAATCCGCAACCCCTCAGTGATCCCTGCTGATCTCTACCACTGATGACATCCTGACACTTCGCACGTGACCTCCGAGCCAATGGCTGTCCTCCGCAGTGACGGTAGAATGACTGCTGAAGACGGTCCGTGGCTGCAGTGGTCACGTCATCACTTCAGACAGAAAAAAAGGCCGGAGGGGATTTACCAGGTAATACTTTTGTTTTTTTATGACATTCCCTGCTTGCAGACAGTCTTGTAGAAGCCCCAGAATCTACCATCGTTCTAACTCCAGCTGAAGACTATTCCGTTAGATTCATTCTGGTAGTCAGATTCTAGTTGGTTACTGTAACCAGTGGTTCCCAACCGTTTTCAGCCCAGCGCCCCCTTCAGGTATTGGGATGGTGAACAGCGCCCCCCAAGCCTTACCAGTTTAAACCCAGTCAGTTTACCTTGTTTACAAAGTTAAAAGTACAAATTAAAATACTGAATACTTATTTTGGAAAGTTTGATAGTTTATAACAGATTAGCATTAATTGTGAAAACAGGTCTCTAAAAATTACCAACAAAGTATTTTAGTAGATGCGGAATATTTACAAACAGGTTAATTGTGGATACAATAAAAAATAGGTTTTATTGCAGAAGATAATTTTTTTGGGTGAAGCAAGCAATAATCCCATCTTTAATTATCATTCGATAGAAACGTATAAAGAAAATGCAAGATACACCTTAATCCTTAATGGTCAGAAGACTAATTAAAATGCAAGAATAATGAAATTTGACTAATAATAATAATAATGTTTGCCACAATTGATCTGTGTCATTAATGGCTGCCTTGGGCTTGATGAGCGAACACCAATTTTACAATATCTGGTTCCATCTTCATCAACTGCAGTCTCAAGTCGCCCCTTACACATATCTGAAGTTTGTTTCTCGCTTTTGTCAGGAGCTGCTGAACCGCGCTGAAGCCCCCCTCCACTTAGTACGTAGATGGAAAAGCTAACACAAGCAACCTAACTTCCTGCCACAGGATAGGAGAGGGATTCTTCACTTTCACCCCAAAACATCCATAGCCACATTGTTGGTAAAGTGCTTGGGCTTCACTATCGTGTTTCAAGTTGATTAACTGCTCTTGTAATCTGGAATGAAATTCTGCTGAAAAATGGATTGAGTACCCACGTTGGTATTTCAAGGGTACATAGATCATGAAGCCTAGTTTGCATGTTTTCTTTGGCTTGTTTGAGGTGTATTTGTTCTCGTGCAATTTCTTGAAGACTCGTAAACTGACAGAGCTCGTGTCATCTCAGGTTATTGGTATGAAGGTCCAGTTTGGCAATGAAGGAAGAGATTATAGCTTTAGCCTTAAAGGGGTTGTCTCACGGCAGCAAGTGGGGTATACACTTCTGTATGGCCATATTAATGCACTTTGTAATGTACATCGTGCATTATGAGCCATACAGAAGTTATTCACTTACCTGCTCCGTTGCTGGCGTCCCCGTCTCCATGGTGCCGTCTAATTCTGATGTCTTCTTGCTTTTTTAGACGCGCTTGCGCTGTGCGGTCTTCCTGGTGAATGGGGCCGCTCGTGCCGGAGAGCTGGTCCTCGTAGCTCCGCCCCGTCACGTGTGCCGACTCCAGCCAATCAGGAGGCTTGAATCGGCAATGGACCGCACAGAGCCCACGGTGCACCATGGGAGAAGACCCGCGGTGCATCGTGGCTGAAGATCCCGGTGGCCATCTTGGTGAAGGAAGAAGTCGCAGAGCAGGGATTTGGGTAAGTAATAAAAATTTTTTTTTTTAAACACATCCTTTGGGGTTGTCCTGCGCCGAACGGGGGGCCTATGGAAAAAAAACAAAAACCCGTTTCGGCGCGAGACAACCCCTTTAATGAAATTCATTTTGTCTCCTTGTAGCTTTGTGTTGGCCTCGTTGAGTTTGTCAAATATGTCTGCCAGATAGGCAATGTCAAGACGTTTTAGTTCGATCACAAAGACTTGGGTCAATCGGCCGAAGAAACTCAACTACTGGGTCAAAAAGTTTGTAGAAGCATCGTAAGCACTTTCCTCTTGACAGCCACCTCTCTTCAGTGTGTAGGAGTAGATGTTTAAATTCTTTGTTATAGTTTTGACAGAGCTTATGGAGAAGACGTTCGTTCAGAGTGCGCTTTTATCTTGTTAACAGCATTCACCCCTTCCCACTTCAAGATGTACATTTACGTCCTGCAGCGTCTGGGTGTGTATGAAGAGAGATCGCAGCGCAACCTCTCTTCATACAGTGCGGGCGCCAGCTGTTTATTACAGCTGACACCCATGGGCAATAGTGGCAATCTGCCACCCAGCCGATCGCAGCTATTAACCCTTTAAATGCCACTGTCAATTCTGACAGCGGCATTTAAATCCCCCGAACATCGTACGGCCTTTCCCCCCGTGTGAGATTGCAGGGAGCCGTAAAGGGGTCATGGCAGACGGGTCCTTCTGAAAGGCCCCAGGGCTGCCTTAGCAAATTGCATATCAAGCCGACCCGTGGGGGGGGCTTGATAGGCTGCCTGTCAAATAGCAATATGATGTAATGCTGTAGCATTACGTCATACTGCAGGAGTGATCAAAGCATCGCTGGTTGTAGTCCCCCAGTGGGGCTAAAAAAAGTGAAAATAAGATCAATAGTTTTATTAATTGAAAAGAAAAAACTTAGCCCCGCCCCATCCCACCTCTTTGCAAATAGTGCAGAGGGGCGGAGAGGGGGTGGAGAGGAGGCGGGAGCTCAGAGCACTGCTCCCGACTCTTCCAACTTCCTCCCCCTGCAGAGAGAGACGCCGTATATCAGCCGGGCGTGAAAACCCAGCCAATATACAGTCGTCTGAATGCACACTAACTGCGGTCAGCACAAGTGTTTCCCCAATAGTATGTGATTTGCCACATTGCGCTATTAATAAAGAGACTTTATAGGAAGCAGGGAGGCCTTTGTCAGCAATGAGAGCAGATTTTCCAAATGGCTTGCCTACAATGCTGCGGTTCTCAGGCTTTGACTTTAAACCTTGGAAAAATGAAATAGGCTTACCCACTCTGTCTGAATGCAGTTAATCACTCAGTCTCAAAGGCTTCATAGCGTCATTTGATAATGCCTTTTCGCAAACGAGGCACAAGGGAAGCTGTCCGTTTGTAGAAAAGGCGATTAATCCGTATTTCAAGTATTCATTTGAATATTGACGGCATTTCTTTTTCTCAGCCATTTTTATAAAGTATGCTTCAAGAACGCACTGCTTATGTCGCTCTGTCATATAATGATGTATGACCTTTATAGCTCCACGACTCCGCTACAAATCAATCACACTGGATAATCTAAAGAACAACCTAACCTGCTGTATTCCATAATGCCACTGATTGGCTGTGACATTCAATTGTGTGGGTCTCGGGGAGTTGTAGTTTATATCAGTGCTCTGAGAAGACACTTGGCATCCACTATGGACTACAACTCCCAGAGACCCACACAAGTGAAAGTTTGAAGCGGTTCCAGCCAATCAGCAGCACTATGGAATACAGCAGGTTAGGTTGTGCTGTAGGTTATCCAGTGTTATGAAGTGTGATTGATCTGCAGCGGAGTCAGGGAGATATAAAAGTTATCAAAGCCAACACAGAACGCCCCCTTTATATTCCAGTGCCCCCCTGCCTCCCCTTTTTGTTCCACCGCCCCCTTGAGAAGTAAAAACAGCCCTCACTGGTAATAACGCCCATGTTGAGAACCACTGCTCTAAACCAACATGTCAAAAGTCACGGGACAGGAACTAATATCTTGTAGGACGTCTTCTAGCCCAGCAAACCATCAATTCCACAAGCGGACAGAAGAGGTCTGCATGCAGGTTGGGCCATACCATCCGAATAGTCACCCACAGCTCTGTTATATTAGTAGGATCTCGAAGGCGAATGGACTTCACCACCACATCCCTGTGGAATTCAATCAGCTGCCAACCCCCACCGATGGCACCGTTATTGCGTGACGAATATTTACCTGTTTGCGATTTCCGTATAACGGAGCTGTAGCTTTTGTTGAAGATGTTGCTGTAGGTTTAAAAAAAAAACAAAAAAAAAAAATGAAACAAGTTCGTACAACTTCTCTTATCAGCAGTTCTAAAAGTAAAAAAAATAAATAAAAAAGGAGTCAAATGAGAGAAGTAAAATAAAGAAAAGTGGACACTTTGGGTCAAAGTTCAAGGGAGCGCCCCTGTGTTCACAAGGAACGAGTCAAATACATTTCCATGTTGCAGTTTCTAGCAAATGTTTAAAACTACACGGCAGAGTCCTGGGCAGAACTGTGTATGCGGGCATCACATTGTGCCAGCGCTGAGGTCGGGTGCCCAACTACGCCAGATACCTACAGCTCATAAGAGGTTCTCAGAACACCCTCTTATGTACTTGTAATGCTCATACCGCGCCACCAGAGGGGGCTGCTGAGCAACGTCTGCCAGGGCCACCAGTAGGCAGCAGCCCCAATGTGCACCTAGCTGGCTGGTTGCCACATGAGCATCTTGGTATAGCGTTTGGCATGTGTAAACCTCTGTACCAACCTCCCGTAGGCGGCCATGTTACTGCTCTCACGGAGTGTGCAAAATACGTGCGCAAGAAATATCACAGAATGTTCTGTCTTGGTGCGTATTACACGCACATACACGCCAAGATAGTGCATGACGGTTGGCGGCGGGCAGTGTCATTGTGTAGTGGGTGCATGCCACGTGCGGAGATCTTCCAGCCGGCACCCTGCCAGATCCTCTCCTGTGAGCCCGGCCCAGTACAGATGTTTGTCACCGCCTTACCCTATAGTGACGTCTACGGGAAAACAAACAACAAATGAGCGTGTTGTGCCTCTGTGATACTATACTATGCTAAAACATCAGAGGCAGGAAGGAGGTAGAGGCCCCACAGGCTGAGCAGAGGCAAGACATCATTGCGGGGGCCCCATGTTGTCACACGAGCCGTCATAGATCATAGACACCTGAGCGTCTCCAGGATGTAGTGCAGAACCACTTCATGCGGCATGCAGGCTACGCAGCGGATCCACTTCACGCGGCGCGCGGGCTACGCGGCGGATCCACTTCACGCGGCGCGCTGGCTACGCGGCGGATCCGCGGCGCGCGGGCTACGCGGCGGAGCCACTTCACGCGGCGGATCCACTTTACGCGGCGCGCGGGCTACGCGGCGGATCCACTTCACGCGGGCTACGCGGCGGATCCATTTTACGCGGCGGATCCACTTCACGCGGGCTACGCGGCGGATCCATTTTACGCGGCGGATCCACTTCACGCGGGCTACGCGGCGGATCCATTTTATACTACACCATCCTGGCCCAAGCTCAGGTTTCTGGGGATATTATCTACTCTGTGTATGAGGCCTTATTCACATATTCCGTTTCTATGCGTCAAACATGGCGGCCGTCTGCAGCGCGGGATCACAACGTATTTATACAGAGGAAGGTTTTTAGACACATAAAAAAAATTGCGACGTGAAAATTAGAACATCGGAAACTGAAACCGGCGAGGGGCCTGCCCGATGTGTGGGCGAGGTGTGCGGGAAGACTTCCATGGCAGCTTAAATAAAGGGAGGAGGGGGGGGGTGAGCCGCGTCCGACGCAGGGAGGGGGGTGAGCCGCGTCCGACGCAGGGAGGGGGGTGAGCCGCGTCCGACGCAGGGAGGGGGGTGAGCCGCGTCCGACGCAGGAAGGGAGGTGAGCCGCGTCCGACGCAGGGAGGGAGGTGAGCCGCGTCCGACGCAGGGAGGTGAGCCGCTCTAAACATCAGACGTCATTCTGAGGATTTCTGCCGACCGACGGATTCCCGCGCTGAAGCGTATTTTTTGCCGATACGCCACAGCCGCCCGCGGGAATGGAAGAGAGAACGCTCATTAGGATCGGGACTGGATCGCGTAAGAGGCCGGCTATTGTGGCGCCAGCATATTACCGTACGCCACTCGGGTATATAGTAACGGCTCCCTGACCGGGGGAGGGGACAGGACGCTCTCTGGCCAGGAATCACAATTGCTCCAATACGGACACCAGGCTCCTCCCACTGCGCAGGAATTTACTGATCGGGTGAACTGGTTGATTATATATTATAACAGGCGCAGGCCTCGGTTAGCCGTTCGGTCGGTCCGGTTAGCGACTCGCGCCTGCTTAGGACCGCCTCCAGGGCTCATGCCCACGACCGTGTCCTCACCGCGGACGATGCGCGGCGAATGGCGTCACTGACCGGGGCAGCGGCACACGGCGGCGGCTCTGACAGGCGCCTGCGGCGGACCGGACCGCTTGGTGACTCGAGGATTTTAGTGAATTTATGGGTTTAAACTAAAAAGTTAAGCAAAAATACTTGATTAAAAAGTCTAACAGAAACGTCCGCTGAGATCCTTCCGCCGGCGGCAGACGAGTGACCGACCTCCTGCTCCGTCCCGGGGGCACTACTACTCACAGCCCGCCACAACACGGTGACATTACCCCAGACAACCAGTTCCGCAGCCACTGGATGATTTTGGTAGCAGACGCCATGGTGGTGCTCGTCAAGGGCACGAAGCGTCCCCTTTAAGGGGACGGATTTCACCGTGACACCAACCCGCTGCAAGAATCACGAGAGCGCGAACTACTTACCGATGTTTTAGTCTTCATGTCCGACTACAGCCCTCGGCTACAGCGCGCTCTGGTCTCTTCCAAGATGGCGGAATCCTACCTCGTCACTGGTTGTAGTGTGCCACGTGACCTGGTGACGTCGGGGCAGCCGAGCTCTGACGACAGTTCCGGGCTCCACCCAGTCCTATAAAAGCTCGCTGCCTGCACACGTGATCCTCTTTTTAGGCCTACAGCAGCCGCAGGAATGGACGCCAGCCGCGTGCAACCCATCAAGCTCGCCCGGGTAATGCTCGTGGGACGGGGCGAGGGCGGGAGGCCGACGGGGAGGCCTCGGTATGGCCCCGGGGCTGCCCGCTCTACACCCGCAGGGCGGCACGTGGAGCGGCGCTGTTGGCCCGCGGGCCGCTCTGTGGACTCGCTGATAGTGACGGTGTCTTTTCTTCTCTTCAGGTCACTAAAGTTCTGGGAAGAACAGGCTCGCAGGGACAGTGCACGCAGGTAGGTGTGTGGGGGCACCTACTGCCCATTGGTTCACGTAGGTAGGTGTGGGGGCAGTACTTACCTGCTGCCTCACCGTGGTCTTGGCGTTGTGATGTCACCAGGTGATCGCATCCTGAGCGCCAGTGCAGATGGATGACGTAACGGATGGGGTACTGCTCCCTGTATATTGGCATAGGGGGCGCTAGAGGGTGGCTGGTAACTGGCCATCTCTTGTAATGGGGTAAGATGCTTGTTTTCGCGCCATAGTAGTAACACGGCCCAGGAGGGAGTCTGATGCTGGCGGTCAGCTGAGGACCCGGAGGAGAAGGGGCTGTTCACCACTACTACAGGTTCCATGTAGACAACAGAAGCCGAAGTGCCCTCTCCTCTGGGACCCCCGGGCACTGCTGAGCTGTGGGGTCTTAGACCCAGATTAGCCCCTGTGGGTACACTTGTCTCTATAGTGGATGCGGCCCCCGTGGACGGCCCTCCTGACATCGAGGGGACGGATGCTGCAGGGAGAAGTGGAGACAAATGTTAGAACAAAGTAAATGTATAAAGGCCCCCCCCCCCCCCCCCGTAATATCGGAGGCGCTACAGATTATAGATCAGTAAAACCGAGAGCCCAGTCCGTTATAAGTATACAATGTATAGGAATCCCCCGGCCCTCTGTGCGGCGCTGCGGGGGAGGAGCTCAGTGAGAAGGTTACAAAACGGCACCAATAAGTGGCAGCCGAAAGCGTCTGCAGGGACGCAGCGTTGCCCCCGATTTGGGCAGGGTGGCGCGGCGGTTTGATCACAGCTGAACACACAGCCAAGGAAGCTGAAAAAAGCGACTCTCCTAGCCAGTGCCGTCCGGGTCCCGGCCGCTGATCTCTGGTGCTGCTTCAGGAGTCCCCTGCATTTGACGGATCAGCTATTGCTGGTAGTGAGACTTGAGAACCCCGCCTCCTGCAAGAGATTGGCTGAGCCAGAACTGAGAACCAATCAAAGCTGACGAGCACCGATTGGCTGAACCAGTCAATGAATGGCTGTGACTGGTGCATCAAGTCAGCGCTGAGAACCAATCACGGCATCTCTTGCTGGAGGCGGGATTCTCAATAGATCTGTCAGCGCACTGGAAGCCTGCAGCAGCGCCGGAGATCAGGGGAGGGTTTTTATTTATTTTCCATCTAGTGTAGCTAGAGCTGATTTTTGGGTAGGACTTGTTTTTTAACCCCCCCCCCCCCCCCTTCATAAAATCGGTGTGTGGTTAACGCTGCCAGAAACGGGGTACCAAGCTGTGCCACGTCTTAAGCAACGCTGAAACCACTGCCCATTCATTACAATGGGCGACACAGAGCCGAGAACGGCCGAAGATAAAACATGCATCGCTGTTGAGAACTCTGCGTTCTGACTCTTGTGTGAGCAGCACCATTGAAATGAACAGGGGGGGTCGTACATCTGTGAGGGAGGCTGAAAGAATAAAACTACCGTGGGTATACAGTGCCAGGAAGGGTTAAAGGCATCAAGACTCACTATTAATGACCTAAGCATGGGCGGGGGGGGGGGGGGGGGGGGGGCGTCTGCTGCCTATGGACTTCACAGGTATTGCGGTCTACGGTGGCCCACTAGGTGCTAGAGGCACGGCTCCCGTCTAGAGACGCTGGACGCCTGAGGGACAAGATGGCTCCTGTTGGCATGGTGACCTGCTCCTGGGGTGCAGGCTATACCTGTGAACTGAACCTGGCCTCTTGAGTCACTAACCTCCAAATACTTACTCTTCTGCTCCCAGCAGGCAGGTCTGTCACTGTAATGGCTTGTTGCGGGGTCACTGCAGTCTACTGGCTGCAGCAGCGACTACGGGTCACTGCAGTCTACTGGCTGCAGCAGCGACTACGGGTCACTGCAGTCTACTGGCTGCAGCAGCGACTACGGGTCACTGCAGTCTACTGGCTGCAGCAGCGACTACGGGTCACTGCAGTCTACTGGCTGCAGCAGCGACTACGGGTCACTGCAGTGCCAATCACTCCAACGTGCCGAAGGGGGAGGAGCTTCCTGCTAACGGAATAAAATATGAACTTTAGTTCATCTTTAGTATAAACCCAAGCGGGGGAGGAGGAGCGTTCTGGCACCTCTAAGAGCGTCTACTCCTTCCCGTGCAGCACTAGCATATTACATACATGTCACACGTACAACTACTCGATACCAGCTCCTAAAGAATCTGTTTGGGACAGCAGTAAATATATCTGAGGTTGGGGGGTATCCCTGCCCTTGGGGGGCCGAGAACTAACAAATAGGCTTCTGATCCTTAAATTCTCCTAATTGCCAGCATGAGTGCCAATTAACCCCGTCATGCCATTACCTGCACTGATGCTACACTGCCTCTAAAACATGTTGGGGGACAAGTTGTGTGGGGTTTTTAGTGTAGCATCAAATGCCCACTTTTCAACCCTTTTACATAAGTATTTTATTACATGTATTTCTAGCTGACCCTCTTTGCAGTAAGATTTAATGAAAGATGACAGCGGTTCACCAGCGGACCTGTCGGTGAGCCCATGTGACGGCTCAGGCTCCCCCTCCTCAAAATGCTTTTTGAGCTGATTTATGCCCAAAATAAACATTTCTGCTGACAATACACGCCTTTAACTAACCCTGCCCATAAAGGGGCCGCAGCCTTCTAGGAGTTGGCTCTTCCGCTTTGCATTGCACCATGCAGGCAGTGCTTGAGTTCCTCCATTTCTCTTTCACAGGTCCGAGTAGAATTCATGGATGACAGCAACCGTTCCATCATTAGAAACGTGAAAGGACCGGTCAGAGAAGGAGATGTTCTGACCCTACTGGAATCGGAACGTGAAGCCAGAAGGTTACGCTAGCTGACCTCTAAGGTGAGTGAGAAGTTGTGTGGTCGTTGCTCCTGGACACAGATGGCTTCTGCTCCTTTGTCCTTGTAGTTTATGCAAAAAATGGAAACTTTATTTTCTGGTAAAGTTTAAAGGGTTTGTTATAGAGAACATTTCTTCTGCTGATGGCCTGTCCTCAGGACCGGTCAGCAATGGATAAGCAGCAGGGGGCTGCCGCCGATCAGCTGACTACAGGCACTGCTGTCACTATGGAAAGGGCAGGAGGCAGATTGCGCTGACCATGGTGCGGCACACCGGGCTTCAGATGAATTATTAAGATTGAAGGCTTTTCTCACATTACGTTTCTTTTTACTACATTCAGCTTGATTTTTGCTGCCCAACCTGTCCAGAACGCCTCCGTTAATGCCAAGCATCCTGATATCTGCCAGGCATAGGTTGGCATTCATCAACCTCTTCCCTCGGCTCTTGATTGATTCCGTGTTCTGTAGCCTCCTACCACAGGAGATCTGCATCACATGGAGCCGTCAATCAAGGGGAGGAACTGGGGGAAATGTCTTATTCATATGAGACGACTAGCGACTAAACTGCATCGAATGCTGATGTCACCGCTAGTTGGCGCTCGTGCAGCGTGTTTAGACGGGCAGATTACTGGGTATCGCTCTTCTCTCGCTGAGCGGGGAGCGTTTACCTGCAGTAAGACGTCAGCGACCCAGGAAGTCTTATGCTGGTTCAAAGTAAGCGACAAACTAAGGGAACAAATAGTAAACTATGGTTTTGCATTTAGGTGTAACGGTTATCGCACATTTCCGTTTGAGCGACTTTTGCGCGATATCATCCAGTGTAAATGACCCTTAACCACTTTAAGTACAAAATCGGCAATTTGAGCCTTTTTTGCAGTAGGTTATTTTAGCCTATTCTGTTCACTTTCTTCACCAAAACTCTTCAGCTATGCAGCTAGGTGAAAATGGCGCTGAGAAATCTAGTCTTCACCTGCCGGCACAGCAGGAGAGGGCGCTCCAGCTGTATCTGCACAGCTCTTCCCAAATTACAAGCTATTAACGGTCCCCACTTTATTCTTCATCTTGTGCTCCCAGTCTGTCCCACCACCAAAGGTCTTTTATTAATGTCCTGGTTCTGTCAGGAGAAGCCGTTCTGTGCTGCAGACAGCTTCTCCCCTTCACAGCACCCGGTCCCAGTCGGTCCTGGTGCACAGTCACACTCCGTACGTTGGGTTATGAGGTACAGGACTTGACCCTGACGGTGTATCTGTTCTGGTGGGGAACAGGCACTATGAAGGGGAGAGGTCTGCAGCCCCCGTAGATGGTGGCAGCAGCGGGGTAGGACAGGAACAAAACCAGCCTGGGAAACATTCAGGTCTTGGAGACAGGAAGATTGAAAATGTAATAGACCGGTATATGGGAACAGCCGGAGCGCCTCCTGCTGTGCCGTCAGGTGAAGACGGACCTCTCAGCCCGGTCCTCACCTGGCTGCATAGCTGAGGGGGCTTTTGTAACAAATGTATAGGAAACGCTAATAAAAGACTGCAAAAAAAGTAAGTGCGCTTCTATTGTACAGAATGCGATGGTAAGCGTTTAGTGAGGAGCGGACACGTGGCAGAGCTCAGGCCTCCTGGAACATTCTGCTTGGCATTAACTAAGATCTGGGTGCGGAGATGCGTGCGTGCGTGCGCGCGCGCGTGTGTCCCTAACCCATAGTATCAGTCATGTGACCCACCAAGCCTGTCATGTGACTCCTGATACACAACTGACTAATTGTATCTTGTCTTTCAGGTTCCTGATGTTTTGGTCCACACCGTTCTCTGGAGGCAGAGGAGTCCGTGAAATGGTTTACTTGACTGAAAATAAAGGTTTCTAAAGAAAAAAATTGTTTTCGTTTTTTTGGGGTGGAGTCTAAGGCCTCATGTCCACGGGGAAAATCAGATCCGCTGCAGATTCTCCATGTAGAATCTGCAGCGGGTCCCTCCTGCCCCGCGGACATGAGCGCTGAAATTAGCAATTTAAAAGAATTTACCTATCCGGCGCGGGCGACGAAGATCAGCTGTTCCTCACGGCCGGATCTTCATTTTCGGCCGGCGGATGAATTCCTGACGCCGGCGGCACATCGCCGGCACGTCGTCGACGTGCCGCGCGCATGCGCCGGGCACATCCGCCGAGCCGAAGCAAGGGAGATGCGGCGGTGAGGAAGAGAAGAGCTTCGCGGTCCGCTGCGGGTGAGTAAATGCTTTAAATTCCTACTTTAGGTCTCCCGCGGATCCGGACGGCTTCCATAGGCTTCAATAGAAGCCCGCGGGAGCCGTCCCCGCGGGAGACCCGCATGAAAATGGAGCATGGTCCAGATTTTTTCATGCTCCATTTTTTTTAAAATGCCTTTTATTGACGATCACCTATGGGGTGCGGATCCGCGCGCGGGAGATCCGCTGCGGATTTTAAATCACATTTTGCCCGTGGACATGAGCCCTAAGTTTCTTGGCGTCATTGGTGCTGAAACTGTCCTTAAAAAAAAAAAAAAAAAAATAGGTGCTCAAGAGGTTTACTGATGTGGGGCCTCAGGTAGTTTGTGTAGGCAGAATGCATTGGAGCGTTTCGTGTGAGTGCTGATGATAAAGCCTGTGGCGTTCCTCTTCGGCTGTCTTGATATTTCATAGGGCTCCTTCACACGGACTATCGCAAAATTGGGTATTCCTGCGAATTTTTTTTTAATCTGCAATGCTTTTTCCTGAGGATCTCGCATCGCTGCCGCCTGTAACATTTCCTTGTGTAATTGCTCCACTTTTCCGTTGGACTCGCAGACTGTTGCGTTGTCCATTCGGTCTTCTATGATGCCGTTCATTATCCAAGGTCACGGGTTTCTTTTATCTTGGATGTTGTCATTGGGAATTTGTGACAATTCTTTCTTCAGCGTTAACTGAATTTTGAGGGAATCGGAGGTTGTAGTATCTTCCAACTCATTAGGATGTGCTGACGTGGATTGTAAAGAAGGTACGGAGTCTTCTGTTGACTAATGAGAAGCTTCGTTTAAGGTGGTCCGTGTTGGTAGCTGTTACGATGATCTTTTGGTCTCTGGGTGAGATGCCTTGTCTTTCCCTGTTTTGGTTGGGTAGGACTCATGGTGTCTAACTTATTCAGAGAAGTCAAAAGGTGTAAGGTTAGGGTAGACGTTGGGGTCGTCTCAGGCTGGCGTCCTCTATAGGGCACTCGGTGCGGATAGGACTACATTAGGGCATTGCGGTCACCTATCAGACAAGATGTTGCCCTCTGCACTTCTGTGGACACAAGAGGAGAGCTAACCATGTCAGAACACGTGGTGGGATTATCGCTACAGGGATTGTTGCTGGGGGGCCAATTTGTTGCAGACAATCGACAAACCAGGGACGCCTGTGTTAAATGTAGTTATTAATATACTGCAATATGGAGATAACCACTAGGGGGTGATAGTGTAATTTGTCTGTATGGTGTTAGACCAATCAGAGGACTCTTCTCTCACTGCTCTCTATCATAGATTGCTAGTAGGACAGATCTGTAGCTATAGCTGGAGATATGCTGATGTCTTATCAAGTGTCCTCTCACTTGGGAGTTTTTACGTGATGAGCTATATACACATTGCCATTTAGAGATGGACCTTACCCCTCTGCTTGGGCTCGTCCTGAGGTTGCATCCTCCCACGAGCAACGTCTTGGTGTATTACGTGCCTTTTGTGGATTCTTCCTTCCGTCTTTAATCCAAGACGTTTGTTCTATTATCTGGATGGCTGTGGTGGAGTAACCAGTCCGGCAAGGGCCAGTTGGGTCCGGGGGTCTACAGGCGATTGTATATTCTGTAGGGTCAGAACATCCATCGGGTTGTGTGGCACGGTGTCTACGTCGGGTGTAGAGTGCCAATATAGTTATATCTGTAAGCTGCTTGGAGTTTCGCTAGTTGTCTGTTGGTGAATTCTCTCATCCAATGGGCTGTTGGCCATCAGTGGAATAGTACTTCAGGCCCCTATTAGACGGAACAGTAACATAAGCAGATAGGCGGCTTACAGTAACTTCAGTGCTGAATTCAGATATGATCCGTTTTTTCTGCCATGTAAGGTTTTCCAGTTACAGGTAACGTCGTCGATTGCCGTTGTCCTTTTTATATTTGGAAATACACCTCTACAAGTAATCCAGTCGGCGTGGATGTCTGAACAATCCAGACAACTTCTATGTCTGCAGACCGTTCACATTGAAGACACAGCAGAGGAACATACTTGGTAAAGTGCGCCTATTACAAGTATCTCAGGATAAAGCTTGGTGACCAAGATGAGAAGTGGCACCGCACAACAACTGTGTGTCATGGAACACTCCTCACACAGTAGAACGCCATTCCGATGGTACGGTGAGAACAAGGAGACCCTCATACTGACATCTCTGCGTGACAAATACCAAAGGTTTCTCCAGCAGAGATAAAATTCTGTATCCAGATATACCTTCTGCAAGAAAACCTGTGCCTCATGGCACTAGATTACCTATTCCTGATCCAATGGGAGCGCTGCTATTGGCCTCTGGCTGGGCAGCATCCCTGGAACTACTATGGTGGTCACTATTACCACTCAAGTCAAAATAGGACATTGTTACTACTGTGACCACTATGGGGGGGGTCACGGGGGGGTCACTATTACTGCTGGGGCCACTATGGGGGGGGTCACTATTACTGCTGGGGCCACTATGGGGGGGGTCACTATTACTGCTGGGGCCACTATGGGGGGGGTCACTATTACTGCTGGGGCCACTATGGGGGGGGGTCACTATTACTGCTGGGGCCACTATGGGGGGGGGGGGGTCACTATTACTGCTGGGGCCACTATGGGGGGGGGGTCACTATTACTGCTGGGGCCACTATGGGGGGGGGGGGTCACTATTACTGCTGGGGCCACTATGGGGGGGGGGGTCACTATTACTGCTGGGGCCACTATGGGGGGGGGGGTCACTATTACTGCTGGGGCCACTATGGGGGGGGGGGTCACTATTACTGCTGGGGCCACTATGGGGGGGGGGGTCACTATTACTGCTGGGGCCACTATTACTACTGGGGCAACTGTCGGAGGTCACTGTTGGGCCTCATTCCCATGGACGCAAGTGCATTTCAGTCATGCAACCAAAAATTGCTTACACCCGTGTTCTTCACCTGCTCTGGCGTGTTTAAGTGCACAAATACACTGCATATTTGCGCATGCAAAACAATGTAGACGGGCGCACTGAAAGGGTGTGCACATAAGCAGGCTTCCTGCGTACTCACTGCGTATTTGTGCTCGCCCATTCACGTCAATGGCTTATTGCGGTGTGTAATATGCCCCAACAGGTCATGCTGCATAGTGTGAAATAATCCGCTCATGTGAATCAGCCCCCTGACATATGGTCTATTCACTGTGTATTACACACACAAGACCTCACAGACCGGTACAGAGGGAAGTACAATCCGAAGGTGATGGGTGAGTCTTGCTGGTTCTTACAGAGGGGAAGTCCAGATGCAAGCGTCCTCCTCCACCAAGAACCGCTGAATAGTAATGATGGCCGGTCCAAACTGTTAGCACTTAAAGGAAATGCTTCGTAAGGTGACAGACGGGCTGCGAGTAATCAATGATATCAGCGGAATCAGCGGGCTTCAATGTTACAGAAACATCAATGACTTTGTTAGGAAACTGTAAAACCTTTTGTTATCGTTCAGTCTGAGTGCGAGCCAACGCCCGGAGGATAGCCGCGCCGTCTGCTCATCGTTCAGGTTCTGCAGGTAGAAGGACCTTATCGGCCCGTTCAGTTGGCGCGGTTCTCCGTCACTTATACAGTGAATGATGTATCTGCCGGTCTGACCGAGCGAACGAGCTAGCGGTGACGGCAGCCGCTTGTCCAAACGATAATCATCTCGTCTGATGCTGGCAGCCCCCACAGTGTGATCTCTCACTGGTGCTATAACGGGCAGCAACAAGATTACTAGTGATCTCTTGTCCATGAGCCCGGGACGGCAGCACTTCAGTCAATCCAGATGAATACTACTGCCATCCGATGTGCAGCGAGCCTTTCTGGCTTCATGTGGCCATTTAGAGCAATCGTCGTGTTCCTCTGTCAGGCAAGAAGGTGCAGCGATGGATCTACAGGAACTGGGATGTGAAACACCGTAAACCTGGTGGCCCATGTGGGCCGAGACCTGTGTTTGGGACAACTGGGGCGCTGAGTCTGTGGCTCTGTATTTGGGACAGTTGGCATCAGATCAGACTAAGATTTGTTCTGTTATTCATAAGAATATAGCTTTACTAACAGTAGAAAAGAAAAAAAAGGCTAAATTATGTTCTAAGATGGGGTCAGAGGAAATGTCCGCTTGTAGATCAGGGTTCTAGTTGCTGCGACTGTACCCCTAAAATAGGACTTTTATTTCCAAAGTCACCAGCAATTGTCTCTTCTTTTTGATGATTTGGGCCTCCTCAATGACCCAATACGTAAGGCATGCTTATCAGGCAACATTTTAAGCGGGGGGGGGGGGGGGATTTTTTTACTTTCAGTTTCAAATCAATCCCAAGATCCATCAGCACAACATTAGCTAGAGGCTGTACTATTTCTGCCTGCTGGGGGAACAGTTTAATTATCATTACCTTTTATATTCGGTGAAATGAGCTACAGCCCACGAGGATACAGACAGGAGGCTGAGCTGTGATCTCCTCTCTTATACCTGTGTGATTATCACTCGTACCTGTAAGGAGGCAGAGCTGTGATCTCCTCTCTTATACCTGTGTGATTATCACTCGTACCTGTAATAGGTGTGCCTGTGTCCCACTGCAGGCAGTTTCTGTAGTAGGTGCTTAGTAACAGCATAACACAGACTGAAAATTGACTAGTTTCAGAAAGCATAAAGCTACAAGTCATTTGATTTTCAGATCGAGTAATATAGTCTTTACTAGTATGGCGCCAACTTATTCCGCAGCGCTTTAAACTGATCTGAAAATCAGACGGACGTGGCGCTTCTTAATATGAATGGGGGTATTTACACATCTTTAACCCTGACGAAGAGTCAGAGAAATAAACTGCAGCACGTCCGATTTATGTCTGAGTCTTGGATGAGAATGGTAGGTATCAATTACTATTGCACCTGAGTTTAATCAGGGCGTGCGTGTAGCCTAACCCCATGTAGAGCGGAGCGGGGTGGGATGAGGTCACATGACCATCGGAGGAAGAAGAGCCCGGGAGATTCAAACTAAAAGAAATGACTAAGCGGGGTCCCACTAGCCGACTTCTATGTCCTGCGGGACTAATACATCAGGGGGCTTACACTACCAGCAATTACTGGAGTAGCGGCACCACATCCTCTATACAATATTACAGTAACTGATGCAGACTCTGGTACATCTGCTAATGTGACCCAGCGCCAGCATCCCTATGGGGCGAGCCTGGTCTGCCCTGACGTCAGCTGTCTGCTGCCGTCATCAAGTGTCTGGCTCCACGGTGCCCCTGCGCTCCCCAACGTCTGTTACTCCGAAACATGTTGGAATCCCGTTCCCTGATCCCCACAGAAGTATTACTGGAGCTCAGCTCAATACAGGGATCCAAAAGGCGGTGACCTAGATTGTCACCTATTAACCCTTTCCAATCCAATTTGTATCCTGGTCTTCCTAGGGGGGCTTACTCTTTTTCTGCTGTTAGACAACAGCGCTATATGCTGGCTAAAGCCAGTACTGCATGAGGTGACACGTTGGATAGGCTCCAACAGCAAAGAGGCTGGCAATATACAGTAAGAGAACCCCAACGGATGTCTTCCTACATCGGAGCTGTACAGCCTTAAAGGGGTTGTCCCGCGCCGAAACGGGTTTTTTTTTTTTTCAACCCCCCCCCCCCCCCCCCGGTCGGCGCGAGACAACCCCGATGCAGGGAGGTAAAGGAAGTTTACCGGAGCGCTTACCTTAATCCCAGCGCTCCGGTGACTTCAATACTTACCGCTGAAGATGGCCGCCGGGATCCTCTGTCTTCATGGACCGCAGCTCTTCTGTGCGGTCCATTGCCGATTTCAGCCTCCTGATTGGCTGGAATCGGCACGTGACGGGGCGGAGCTACACGGAGCCGCTCTCTGGCACGAGCGGCTCCATAGAAGATTGCAGAAGACCCGGACTGCGCAAGCGCGGCTAATTTGGCCATCGGAGGGCGAAAATTAGTCGGCACCATGGAGACGAGGACGCCAGCAACGGAGCAGGTAAGTATAAAACTTTTTATAACTTCTGTATGGCTCATAATTAATGCACAATGTATATTACAAAGTGCATTAATATGGCCATACAGAAGTGTATAGACCCACTTGCTGCCGCGGGACAACCCCTTTAAATTATAATGTCTTTAGATGTCAGGCAGTGGATTGGAGAGGGTTAAGGATTGACCGGGCAGTAAGTGTCCCTACATATTACCTGCAGCAGATGTGGGGTTAAACATCTAAAGGAAGCAAGACGGCAGCTCTGTCCGTGTAAAGGGCGGTGTGTGCTCAACTAGATGCAGTCTTCCCTGGGGGCCCCACTGAGATCAATAGGGCCCATAGAACTCTGCTACGACTGAGCACATCTCATGAAGAAGTCTTAAGCTGCACCCTCAGCCTTGTTCTGTCTTCTATGGGCTAGACTGATGGAGCCCATAGAAGTCTCCTGCCCCAGCTGCGCACAGTACGGCCCTATTCATATGAGCGGTCTTTATGCGACATTTAGCCGCGATACAAATTGCGGCCGTGTGCAGCATCGGATTCCAAGGCGTTCATTCACATGGCCGATTATATTGTCGTGTAAAGACGCCCGTCCGCTGAAGCTAGGACATTGGCGGTCAAACACACTGGCTGATGTTTTGACACGGTCTTCCCCCATCTTTCGGCTGCGATCAGCTGGCACCTCCCATAGGCTTCTATATGAGCTGTCATCAAATGGAGAGGGAGGGAGTTTAGCAGTGGCAGCGCTGCCGGACGATGTCGGCTGCCTCTATTCAGCCATTTGAAGTAGTTCTGCTAGCCGAAGGTATTCTGGGCTGCGGTGTAAATACGGCCGTGGGAATGAGCGAGAGAACACGGTATTTAGCCTGACTTGGTCCCAGCTTTTTGTCATTCATGCAGGCGGATGAAAAATGCACGTCGGAAGACGCCTAAGAGTGCATCTCAACGAAAACAGGCTCAGCCTTATAATATACGGCAGGAGCTCCACTGATGTCCGGATCTGGACCCCCAACCGGAGTGGAACAAGCATGGAGGCCAAGTGCTGGACTGTGCATGGGATGCGTCCGCCATGGGAGGAGAGCTCTAGCCTCGGATTACCCTGTGACTATGAAGAACTGATGGCCAGCTCCATGGTCCAGCTGTCTGATGAGGTGTGTCACGGCCGGGGTCCGGGAAAAGTCACCTAATGCAGAAATCCAGGTTATTCCAAAAAGTTCAGAAAACGTACACAAGGACGGGAAGGGCAGGCGAGAAATAACTGCGTGGATGAATAATGTAACCATCACGCACCGCAGAAACAATCTGCTGTCGGCGGACGGTGGCTGTGATGACGGCGTCACCACCGAGGCGGACATAGGTGGGGATGACGGCGCTGATGACGGCGTCACCACCGAGGCGGACAATGGCGGTGATGACGGCGTCAACACCGAGGCGGACAATGGCGGTGATGACGGCGTCACCACCGAGGCGGACAATGGCGGTGATGACGGCGTCACCACCGAGGCGGACAATGGCGGTGATGACGGCGTCACCACCGAGGCGGACAATGGCGGTGATGACGGCGTCACCACCGAGGCGGACAATGGCGGTGATGACGGCGTCACCACCGAGGCGGACAATGGCGGTGATGACGGCGTCACCACCGAGGCGGACAATGGCGGTGATGACGGCGTCACCACCGAGGCGGACAATGGCGGTGATGACGGCGTCGCCACTGAGGCAGACATAGGTGGGGATGACGGCGCTGATGACGGGTGTCGCCACCGAGGCGGACATGGGTGGGGATGACAGCGTCACCAGTGAGGCGGACGGTGGCTGTGATGACGGCGTCACCACCGAGGCGGACAATGGCGCTGATGACGGCGTCACCACCGAGGCGGACAATGGCGGTGATGGCGGCGTCACCACCGAGGTGGACAATGGCGGTGATGACGGCGTCACCACCGAGGCGGACAATGGCGGTGATGACGGCGTCACCACCGAGGCGGACAATGGCGGTGATGACGGCGTCACCACTGAGGCAGACATAGGTGGGGATGACGGCGCTGATGACGGGTGTCGCCACCGAGGCGGACAATGGCGGTGATGACGGCGTCACCACTGAGGCGGACAATGGCGGTGATGACGGCGTCACCACCGAGGTGGACAATGGCAGTGATGACGGCGTCACCACCGAGGCGGACAATGGCGGTGATGACGGCGTCACCACTGAGGCAGACATAGGTGGGGATGACGGCGCTGATGACGGGTGTCGCCACCGAGGCGGACATGGGTGGGGATGACAGCGTCACCAGTGAGGCGGACGGTGGCTGTGATGACGGCGTCACCACCGAGGCGGACAATGGCGCTGATGACGGCGTCACCACCGAGGCGGACAATGGCGGTGATGGCGGCGTCACCACCGAGGTGGACAATGGCGGTGATGACGGCGTCACCACCGAGGCGGACAATGGCGGTGATGACGGCGTCACCACCGAGGCGGACAATGGCGGTGATGACGGCGTCACCACCGAGGCGGACAATGGCGGTGATGACGGCGTCACCACTGAGGCAGACATAGGTGGGGATGACGGCGCTGATGACGGGTGTCGCCACCGAGGCGGACAATGGCGGTGATGACGGCGTCACCACTGAGGCAGACATAGGTGGGGATGACGGCGCTGATGACGGGTGTCGCCACCGAGGCGGACATGGGTGGGGATGACAGCGTCACCAGTGAGGCGGACGGTGGCTGTGATGACGGCGTCACCAGTGAGGCGGACAATGGCGGTGATGACGGCGTCACCACCGAGGCGGACAATGGCGGTGATGACGGCGTCACCACCGAGGCGGACAATGGCGGTGATGACGGCGTCACCACCGAGGCGGACAATGGCAGTGATGACGGCGTCACCACCGAGGCGGACAATGGCGGTGATGACGGCGTCACCACCGAGGCGGACAATGGCGGTGATGACGGCGTCACCACCGAGGCGGACAATGGCGGTGATGACGGCGTCACCACCGAGGCGGACAATGGCGGTGATGACGGCGTAACCACCGAGGCGGACAATGGCGGTGATCATGGCGTCACCACTGAGGTGGACGGTGGTGCTGATGACGGCGTCACCACCGAGGCGGACAATGGCAGTGATGACAGCGTCACCACTGAGGCGGACGGTGCTGGCTGCAGCGGTCAGGCCGACAGAAGAACCGTTGCTTGTTCTAGTTGATATATGGTGCTGTTCTCTTGGAGCCGTGCAGCAGGTTACCCAATACGACGTATTTCGGTACTCTGCTTTGCGGGTCCACATATCACTTCTTGCTGGACTCTATAGGGGTCGCAGCACACACCGGAAGGAGCCTCCCTTATGTGATGAGGCACAAGAGCGGTTGTGTTTGTGTTATGTGGGTCTATGGTGCTGTTCTCTGGGCGGGGAGAGAACGTTGTCCAGAACTGCCGGCTGTGCACCAAGCGCCTCTGTCAGCAGCAATCAGCAGTTTGGGCCGCTGCTCAGGGCCTGCCTGGACCTCCTGCTGCTGGGAATACAATGTCCTGGTAAGGCGATCCCCGCAGCTCATCCCTGCACTGACACCCAGCCAGGGTCTTCACCAGCGCCGCTGCCGCCGCCCGCCTCCTCGCAGCCTCCTCAGCACAGGATGAGGCAGGAGAGCCTCCGCAGCTATCAGCAGCATCAGTGCAGATACTGGGTTGGGGCTCGTTGCCTTTTTAGACTCTTAGAACTCGTAATGGCGTCCTCACACGAGCGTGAGCGCATGTACACTCGCCAATGCGGGACGTATACGCCATGTGCATGTGCACCATCGCAGGCCACCCGCATCAGTACTTTATTGCACAGCCCGGACCGCTCACCTCGGCGCCATGTTTGAGGACGGGCCGCCTGTGTTGTAAGCAGGTCAGCTGCTCAGATGTTGTATTGCGCAGCACGTGTGAAGGAACCCACTGAAGTCAATGCTTCTATTTGCTGCACATGTGAGGACAGCCGCGCAGCGTCTCTGCATCCTAGACACAGTCTGCAGCCGTCATGCGGATCAGCGGCGGATACCGCAGGCTCAGCGCTGTCAGTGCGCCCTGTAGTGAGCGCGGCGCCGCTTGTCAGGTGGCGCTACATCTGGGATCAGCGGCGGATAGGCGGAGGCTGGTGACTGCAGAAAAGCTACGGAATTTTCCACTAGGTGTAAATTTCCCGAAAGACCCGGGCGGCGGCAGATCCAGGGGACC
Organism: Eleutherodactylus coqui; assembly: GCF_035609145.1. NCBI lineage: Eukaryota > Metazoa > Chordata > Amphibia > Anura > Eleutherodactylidae > Eleutherodactylus > Eleutherodactylus coqui. The sequence continues at coordinate 220,925,171 of NC_089843.1, forward strand.
CCCGGCAGGCGGCCATAAGGGGGAGGAGCCAAGCCCCGCCCCTCTGTCATACTGTACACCGCCCTCTCCAAGCATCTCCTCGTACAGCACCAAATGTGACCTGCGGAGGCTCCTCCCCTGTCTGCGGAGGCTCCTCCCACTTCCTCCTCCCGTCTGCATATTTGGTATTTCAGCCGCCCCGTCTCCTCAGCAGGATTCAGACTCCCGGTCCAGGATGTAAAGCCTCCACACGAAGCTCCTCCCACCTTCCGCCCACGTGGCTGCCGGTTCTGGCCAATAGCAGGCCCGCACGACAGCACAGGTTCCCTATGAGGCGGCAGGATGATGTCGGCGGTGCTGGGCGCTCTGCTGCTGCTGCTCTGCCGGACGGGAGCGGATGGCGGCGCGGAGGAGTTTGACGTGAAGCCTGGCGGGCTGGACTACACGGTCACCCGGAGCTGGGTCAGACATCACCGCTCTACGGCCGTTTATTAACCCCGGTATCGTTACTGCACACCGCTCGGGTCTCACGCCTGCGCTGGAGGTTCCGCAGCAGATCCGCCTCTGTCTACAAGCCGGCAGCGGAAACCGGACAGACCCGTAGTCAGCGAGCCTAGAGCCGTCCGCGGGGATACCCCCCTGCTCCCCGGACAGAGGAGGCGGATGCCCTGACGCAGGTGTGAGACCCCCTAACCGCAGCACCCATGTAGTTGTAGGGCAGAACCAACAGGGGGCGCCCACTCCTGGCTGCAGCCGGGCGATAACTATTGCAGTAAAGCCTGCAGTACCAACCTGGGCCACTACACAGTGTACAGCGCCGGCTGGTTCCTGCAGCACAACAGAAAGCTCCCCCCCCCCCCCCCCCATTCCCTGGCGGTCCCGTAGAAGCGGCTCCTGCTGCTGCCCCCCCCCCCTCATTCGGCGGTCCCGTAGAGGCGGCCCCTGCTGCCCCCCCCCCCTCATTCGGCGGTCCCGTAGAGGCGGCCCCTGCTGCCCCCCCCCCCTCATTCGGCGGTCCCGTAGAGGCGGCCCCTGCTGCCCCCCCCCCTCATTCGGCGGTCCCGTAGAGGCGGCTCCTGCTGCCCCCCCCTCCTCCGGCGGTCCCGTAGAGGCGGCCCCTGCTGCCCCCCCCCTCATTCGGCGGTCCCGTAGAGGCGGCCCCTGCTGCCCCCCCCCCCCCCCCCCTCATTCGGCGGTCCCGTAGAGGCGGCCCCTGCTGCCCCCCCCCCCTCATTCGGCGGTCCCGTAGAGGCGGCTCCTGCTGCCCCCCCCCCCCCTCATTCGGCGCTCCCGTAGAGGCGGCCCCTGCTGCCCCCCCCCTCATTCGGCGCTCCCGTAGAGGCGGCTCCTGCTGCCCCCCCCTCATTCGGCGCTCCCGTAGAGGCGGCTCCTGCTGCCCCCCCCCCTCCTCCGGCGCTCCCGTAGAGGCGGCTCCTGCTGCCCCCCCCCTCCTCCGGCGCTCCCGTAGAGGCGGCTCCTGCTGCCCCCCCCTCCTCCGGCGGTCCCGTAGAGGCGGCCCCTGCTGCCCCCCCCCCTCATTCGGCGGTCCCGTAGAGGCGGCCCCTGCTGCCCCCCCCCCCCCCTCATTCGGCGGTCCCGTAGAGGCGGCTCCTGCTGCTCCCCCCTCCTCCGGCGCTCCCGTAGAGGCGGCTCCTGCTGCTCCCCCCTCCTCCGGCGCTCCCGTAGAGGCGGCTCCTGCTGCCCCCCCCCCTCCTCCGGCGCTCCCGTAGAGGCGGCTCCTGCTGCCCCCCCCCCTCCTCCGGCGCTCCCGTAGAGGCGGCTCCTGCTGCCCCCCCCCCTCCTCCGGCGCTCCCGTAGAGGCGGCTCCTGCTGCCCCCCCCCCTCCTCCGGCGCTCCCGTAGAGGCGGCTCCTGCGGCCCCCCCCCCTCCTCCGGCGCTCCCGTAGAGGCGGCTCCTGCTGCCCCCCCCTCCTCCGGCGCTCCCGTAGAGGCGGCTCCTGCTGCCCCCCCCCCCCCCCCCTCATTCGGCGGTCCCGTAGAGGCGGCTCCTGCTGCCCCCCCCTCCTCCGGCGCTCCCGTAGAGGCGGCTCCTGCTGCCCCCCCCTCCTCCGGCGCTCCCGTAGAGGCGGCTCCTGCTGCCCCTTCCCTTCCCCAGCAGTCCCGTAGCGGCGGCGTTGTGGAGAGATGCCGCCTTAGCTGCCTCCGCGACTCAGAGCTCTGTTCCAGGCCAAGCTTCAAAGAGTGTTTATCGTGAAACGTTGCATTTGAGAATATGACCTACATGGTGCTCTGTGCCCGCTGCCCTGTGGGTTCTGTGCCCGCTGCCCCGTGGGTTCTGTGCCCGCTGCCCCATGGGTTCCCGCTGCCCCTGGTTTGGTTGGCGTTGGGTGACAAATGTGAAGTCTTTGACCCGGTTCTTCTCCTCACAGGGCTCCTTCTCCTGCAGTTTTTCCTACGCGGCTCAGGGAGGCACTAACGAGGTGAGATGATGCCCGCCAGTGGGCGCCTGGTACAGGTGTGAATGAGTAAAGCTGGGAAGCCATAGAGTGCTTGACACTCGTGCCAAGAACGCCTCCATCACTTCAGACCTGCTGCGATCCTCCGATCGGCACGCCGTCTGATGCGCTTTCCAGCCCCATTGAAAAAAATGTGAGGCGTTCCGAGGGCCCGCTGAGCGATGGGGGCCCGCTGAACGATGGGGGGCCCGCTGAACGATGGGGGGCCCGCTGAACGATGGGGGGGCCCGCTGAACGATGGGGGCCCGCTGAACGATGGGGCGTGCCGGGAATTGTTTTCTCACACTGCAATGCTGGGAGACAATAATATAATAATAATAATAATCTTTATTTGTATAGCGCCAACATATTCCGCAGCGCTTAACCGTTCATGGATAGGACCCCTTCACCAGAATAGGGGTCATATTTGTGAGTCTCGTATCGCAGAAATCTCGCACGATTTTCACAACCGTGTGGAAGCGGCCTAAAGGACGTATTGCACACACTGCACCCGCTGCCCGCCGGTGTTCACGCCCGTTCCTGTCCAGAAGAGAGAACTTTAAGAAATCAACCCCATGTCCCTTTAAAACTTTATTTCCATAAAATGTGATAGAATCTGTGACTACACCGCGGAACAGGGGGGGCCTTAAAGGGACACTCAAGCCAACACCCATTTTCCATCATTGCACCCCTCACCTGACTGTCACACTCTGGAGGTCTCCCATGTATAGTAAGTCACTTTCTTGCAGTGCGACCTCCTGTCTGATACGTAACGGACACCATTTTGATTTTAAGATTTCTGCGCTTTTTCTTCCTCTGCTAGCAGTCACATGATGCATCACATGACCATCTAGACTTTAGATGGTCATGTGATGCATCATGTGACTGCTGTAGTGAGCGCAGCGCCGCTGGTCAGGTGGCGCTACATCTGGGATCAGCGGCGGATAGGCGGAGGCTTGTGACTCTTTCAGATGCAGAAATGCTGCAGAATTTTCCACTAGGTGTAAATTTCCCCTAAGAAGGTCCCGGGCGGCAGCAGATCCAGGGGACCCCGGCAGACGGCCATGAGGGGGAGGAGCTAAGCCTCTCCAGCAGTGCCATTAGCTCCGCCCCTCTGTCATACTGTACACCGCCCTCTGCAAGCATCTCCTCGTACAGCACCGTGACCTGCGGAGGCTCCTCTCCTATTTCCGAAGGCTCCTCCCCTTGTCTGTGAAGTCTCTTCCCACCTCCCCCCTCCTGTCTGCAGAGGCTCCTCCCCTCCCGGGCTTCTCAGCAGGATTCAGAGCCAGTATCGTCTCTGCCTGCTGGGAGGATGATATGATTATTACACCCTCTATAGTCACCTAAATAAGTAAGACCATAATTATACTGCTGGGAGGATCAGCTGTGATCACCTCTAATCATCATCGGCATCTGTGATGGGGCGTTTATACCCCCCTGTGAAGAGTGTGTGTGGTACAGTCCATACAAGATTTCTGGTAACTGAAATAGTGACTCCTGGAGAGAACAGACAGCCAGGTAATCCCCGGGTGGTCACAATTGGATCACATGACCCTCCAGATGCTACAATGTATCCTCGGGCTCTCCCTCAGTCTCACACTCTGCTCTTGACTTCTTCCCCACAGAAATGGCAGATGAGTATTGAAGTAGACGACGCAAGCGGATCTTTTTCTTGCCTGATCTGGCGGTAAAGTATCTTGGCTTTTCTTCCACCTTTCAGCCGGGTTTCTTCTACAAGGACTTCATGTTGTTTGGTTGTGTCTCTGTAGGCCGTCGGGAACCTCCTATCTGTATTTCATGCGGTTCAAAGCTGAAGTGTCCGGAGGGAAAATAGAATCCTGCGAGGCTTTTGTAAGTTCATTTATGGGGAATCTATATTAATAGTATTAATCGTTATTTGTATAGCGCCATCGTATTCCGCAGCGCATTTGATGCATGGGGGGGTCAATCAGGACGGGGTGGGGTATAGGGGCAGGGAGTGTACATCCTGGCTGTAGTTTGAGGGCGGGGACTAAAGTCAGGGGAGTTGGCATGCTTCTTTGAAGAGATGAGTCTGAAGTTCTGTGCATCGGGGATAAGCCGGATGTCTTGGGGTAGAGCGTTCCAGAGGGTCAGTCCTGGAGGTGGGCAAGTGAGGTGCGTATTAGGAGGACGCCCAGTCTGTGTGTTGGCAGAGCGCAGCGCTGGGTGACGTATGGACAGGAGGGAGGCGATGTACAGTGGCGCGGCGCCATCTAGAGCTCTATGGGTGAGGAGTAAATTGAGTTCTGTAATACATTGGCAGCCGGTGCAGCGACTGGCGTAGTGCGGGGGCGGCTGAGGAGCGGCTGGTAGGAAGAGGAGTCTAGATGCCACATTTGGGGGGAGGGGGGGGGGGGCAATGGGCAGCAAGTTGTAGAAGGTGAATGGAATGTCAGAAACCCTTTAAAATGAATTCTCCATCTTTGTCCGGACGTCCCTCATCAGAATGGACATTTATTATGGCTTCAGCACCCGAGATAGCCGTAGGGAAACAGCGGGGAGACGAATGGCTGCCGGCGTAGCTGGGATAAAACCACAAAGCTGGATGTTCAGTTCAGCTCTGTGTAAAAGTTTTAGACAGAAGTGAATAAAATGCTGCAAAGTGAGAATCGTCCTCAAAAATAGAAATGTTAATAGTTTTATTTTTGGCAAACAAAATGCAAGTGACTGAACCAAAGATGTAAATCCCATTAATAGTTGGTGTGACGCCCCTCACCTCCACACCAGCATCAACTCTTCTAGGTACACTTGCACACAGTTTTTGAAGGCAGTCGTCAGGGAGGTTGTTCCAGGCATCTTGGAGAACTAACTACAGATCTTCTGTGGATGTCGCTCGCTCAGATCCTTCTGTCTCTTCATGTAACCCCAGACAGACTGAATGATGATGAGATCCGGGCTCTGCGCGGGCACATCAGCGCTTCCAGGACTCCTTGTTCTTCTGCAGATAGTTCTTGATGCCATCGGCTGGATGTTGGGAGTTGTTGTCCGCTGCAGAATACGTTTGGAATCAGACGCCTTCTATTTTTGAATAAATTCTCCCTTTGCAGCATCTTCTCCCCCCCTGCCTACAGCGTGTGCACATGATGCTCGCCTTTAGTCGGGGTGGTGGAGACTATTTGCTCTTACTGGTCATTGTGCTTCTACATTGATATGTCAAATAAACGACCACAAAAGGGATGTCCTGGGAACCCGCACAACTCCAGCCCAGGAGCCTTGCTCATAGTCCCACAGCCCATTGTGGCGAGGCCCCCATAATGGTGCAACCAAAATGCAGATGGGGTCTTATTTGGTGATGGTAGATTCTAGCCATATGCTTCACTCCCGAGTGTCCACGAACCAGAAGGTGGAACGGACGTCATCGTAACCTGCAGGGTAATGGATAGATAAGTCTGGAAGAAACTTAAAATGGTTTTCCCACAACTTAAAATATCTTCGCAATTCCTTTGTCTTTACTGGTTCCTGCTGACAGGTCATGTGACTGCTGCAGCCAATCATTGATCACAGCAGTGACCTTCTATGCCAGTGATTGGCTGCAGCAGTCACATGATCTGTCAGCAGAAATCAGGAAGCACAAGTGATCGTGAAGCAATCTTAAGTTGTGGGAAAACTCCTTTAATCTCAAAGTTCCTTGTTGACTTCCCCCAGCAGGCTGCGGTGTGATCACAAAGCGGCGGCAGTGCTGGTTCCACAGCAGTCTCCTAGGATCATCATATTGCCCATTAACCGTCACGGGACCTTATAGTCACATGAATGAAGTGTCACGTGGATAAATGTCCCCACAGCTTACAGTCACTGCAGCCTAATTCCAGCAAAGGAGCGTGTAGACCTGCAGATCCCTGCCGTGTACGATTGCTTGACTGGTCGGTCAAGCCTTTGGGACGCGCTCGTAACCTTCTCCTCGCTGGACCGATTTTTTTTTTTACACTTGGACCTACTTAAATAAAACTGAAATTATAAAATAAAAAAGTCCTGTTCTCCCCCTATGTGCAAATATCTTCTGACAGTAACCACCCGGGCACATTGTAGGAATTCACCCGGCGCTTCTGGTGGCCTTCATGCAATCAAAAGGCAATGTGTTGGGATTGGGAACAGACAGGCTGCAGCCGGGATCCGTGATCTGTTCCCCCACCTCTGTAGCTCATGCTGACTGCTCTGCCTTGTCCGTAACCCGCTGTCCCTGCGTCTGAGAGGTTCTGCAGGTACAACGTGACGGATAGAACTCTCCATACCTCGTACTTTAGGCCGCCGCACATAACCTGTAACTGTACATATATTAACTTTCATGCCTTTTCTAACTTTACCGCCTCTTATTTCTCAGTCTCAGGCAGACAAGCCGCTGAAAAAGTCTGAATATGAAATAAAGGATACAAGCGGTGAGTCCGATCTGAGTGATGAGGGAGTATCATGAACTAAGCGAGAGGAAGTACATGCATGTAACACACAGACATGTGTCCCCTTACCGAATACAGCGGGGAATTATATGCAAGCCGTTAGAATCGGGGCTGTGGGGTCAGTAAGCCAAACCCCCGATACTTCATCTAGGACTCCTGTTATTAACCCTTTCCAATCCATTTATTTTTTTCTCATCCATTCTCCCCAGCTCCAAATAAATTGGAGCTGGGGAGAATGGATGAGAAAAAATACATTTTCCCTGCACCTTACTGAACTGACAGAGTTCAGGAGGGTGCAGGTGCTCACCGCACCGTGGAGGGACCTGCTTACCTGTCCGGCGTCTTCCGCGTTCTCCCTTCTGCCTCCCGGCTCAGCGATCATGTGACCGTTGGGGTCAGGTGGCACCCGGCGGTCACATGATCGCCGGGCAGGGAGGCAGAAGGGAGAATGCGGAAGACGCCGGACAGGTAAGCAGGTCCCCCCCCACGGTGCAGGCTCCCGGCTCGGCGTTCATGTGACCGCTGGGGGTCAGGTAACACCGCCGGTCACGTGATCGCCGGCCAGAATGTCTGTGCATTACATAGAGCTAATTGAGCGCTATGTAATGTGCAAAGGAGAAGGCAGAAAGGGTTAAAAACCCTTTCTACCTTCTCCTCGGGGGTCCTCGATGAGGACCAGTGCAGGAGTGCATCTGCACCCGATGTGTCTGATGATCAGGTGCAGATGCACTCCTGCACTGCAGTGTCGGGCCTGCCCCGACAACGGAGCTGTGGAGGGAAACGATGATGTCGGGTCAGGCCCGACATCGGATTGGAAAGGGTTAAGACGGGAACATCCGGCTTTACATCATAACATAATGCCGCTGTTTACATGGAACAGAAGATCTATGTATTGGGACACAATCTGGACAGCCAATAACTGATCTGTTGATGGATCCTCGTTAGCGGGGGGCCTTGAGAAATGGGGGGCTTAGATGAATACAACATATATTTATAGGACCTTCTTAAGCTCCTATGAAAGGAAATCTGGACACAGTCTGCATTTAGTGAATTATACCATGTGATATATACACACACGCGCGTGCACACACATTGCTACCGCCTCCACCACAATGGCACTCCGACTCCACGGCCCTGCTTAGAACTTCCAGTAACATATGCTGGCCAAGGGCAGATGAGTAACCGGTTTCCCCTTCTCTTTCAGTGGCGGCCGTTCCCGGTGGTTTCTCTTCATCTCTCTCAATGCTAAAAATCGTGGTTAAGAAAACGCACGGAGAATTGTGATGGCGCCGCAGAGCTTTGGACGCACCTTTTGCCCATCTATAGAGACAATAGGATGTCTTCTGTATATGCTGCATCTGTATACAGGAGCAGAGCGGTTTCCGTTTTCTTGCACACTTAGACATTCATGCAGCAGTTTTTTGACTGCACTTATTGGGTTTCTATAAAGTTTCGCCATGTGTTTTCTTACCATTGGGGTTGCTGATGTCATTTTGTTTGTGTTCTGCATAGTAATTCTAACATGTCATGTATACACGGTATATACAGCGCTCGCTACCAGTATGCGCACAACAGCAGTTCCGCTGCGCTGTAATAGAGTTACAATAAGCTGCACAAGCTCCTCCCTGCTGGAAAAAAATCTGATTTTTAATGGAAGCTGGAGTTTCTGTGGCTTTACTGCCGATTGGCAACCCTGATTCCCATGGGTACCGGAGTAAGAAAACTTCCATCAAAGTGAAACAATCATGAAAATCATCAACCTGATTGGGTTTATTTGAAATAAATTTTCTATGTTTTTGTACCTCTGGAGTACATTCTCCACTCGTCATGCTTTAATACGGGATTCCAGGACTTAAGTATTGATATTCTTTGACCAGTTCCGTCCCCTTCCAGTGAAAAGCATTGAGTTGCAGTACCAGGCACTACCACTATGCCATGAGGAGGCTGCAGTACTAGCTTGAGTGCCAATGGCCTCTTCAGACAGCTGATTAGCGAGGGTCCCGGGAGCTGGACCCCCACTGAAATGATATTTATGACCCGTCCAGATAAACACTTTGAATATTGAATCTTTATTTCCTGCTATGGTTCCACTCACCAATTGCATCATCTTACGTCCAAAGCCCGAACTACAGCCTATATGCTGAGAAAGATCTCCGAGACTGTGCAGAGCGCAAGTTAACCCTTCCGCTGCCAGTGGCTTATGGATTCTCCAGCTTCTGATGCATAGAAATAAAAACCTGATTTTAGGCCGAGCCCCGTTCTGTGGGAGAAGGACTATACAGTTAGGGACAAACGGAGTTTCTTCTGCTTTGAAAGGTTGGAGCGCCGGTTCTCTCAACCGATCCACATGCTTTTGGTAGCATTTTAAGTTGGCATACAAAAGCATGTTGGTCCCCCTAACGCCATAGGGGTGCCAACCTCTTGCCATTTTGTAGCCCGTGTGAAACAGGCCTAGGAGTCGGTAAATCATTTCCCCTTTTGTGTTCCATCGGTCATCACTCTTACCGGTCAGTGTAGCTGTAGGTTACCTTTAGATTTTGTAGGACAAGTTCTAGTTTTTATAGGAACCGGGATCGGGTACATGTAATGTATTGCATAACTTGGCTTGTCCTGTTTTTCCGCGTTTTGCTCTTTTTTTTGCCCGTTTCCGTATGGAGTCTTTGTTTTATTGTAATGCACAAACTTGTGATTTCCATACGATGTTAATTAACATTAGAAGGTCCTGTTGTCGTTTGCGTGAGAAAATAGTGTCAGTGATGATCTTGCAAGAAAAAGCAGCGCTGCGGCGCAGAATTATGATAGTGCAGCGATCGCCGCTGTGATACTACCCTTAAGAGGCCTTCACACCGGTGAGAAAGGCGCGTGGTTTGTGTGTTGTGAGACGCAGGAATATGACTTCTCTGTGAATGGGGCGACACATGAGCGATGCTCCCCCACATGGCACCGCGGTACAGGAAGCACATGGCGGCACAATATATCCAGCTGCCAGATCTCCCATCGATGCTTAGGGTGGCTGCAGCGGCGCCGGCCACACTGAAAGCAACTGGAGAGCTCCACGATTCCCCGATGCAGCTGTGACGGCCGCGGCAGAGAGGAGAGGCTGTTTTCACGTGGATGGCGAGGGTGATATGGGGTCGTGAATCAGGGTGTGACATGGCCCTCGCCGTGGGAAACTAGCATCAGGGTGAGATCTCCTCTGCAGGTGAAGGAACAAGGTGGCTCAGTGGTTCGCGCTGCGCCCTCGCAGTGCCGAGGTCCTACCTACTAATCGGGTGACGTCGGCATCAGATGTTGATGACCAGATCACAGCGCCGGCCGCTGAGCAACCATCACACGGATGAGCAGGAAGCAGTGCAGGTGGGACAAATGGGTTTCATTTCAGTTTTTAATAAAACTGGAGCCATAAAACCCGCAAGTGTGAACGAGCCGCAGCTCTGTGGCCATAAGGGTGTCCTCCGCCCGACCCTCCGCAGGGCCGCAGCTCTATGGTCATAAGGGTGTCCTCCGCACGACCCTCCGCAGGGCCGCAGCTCTGTGCCCATAAGGGTGGCCTCCGCAGCTCTGTGGCCATAAGGGTGTCCTCCGCCCGACCCTCCACAGGGCCACAGCTCTGTGGCCATAAGGGTGTCCTCCGCCCGACCCTCCGCAGGGCCGCAGCTCTATGGTCATAAGGGTGTCCTCCGCCCGACCCTTCGCAGGGCCACAGCTCTGTGGCCATAAGGGTGTCCTCCGCCCGACCCTCCGCAGGGCCACAGCTCTATGGTCATAAGGGTGTCCTCCGCCCGACCCTCCGCAGGGCCGCAGCTCTATGGCCATAAGGGTGTCCTCCGCCTGACCCTCCGCAGGGCCACAGCTCTGTGGCCATAAGGGTGTCCTCCGCCCGACCCTCCACAGGGCCACAGCTCTGTGGCCATAAGGGTGTCCTCCGCCCGACCCTCCACAGGGCCACAGCTCTGTGGCCATAAGGGTGTCCTCCGCCCGACCCTCCGCAGGGCCGCAGCTCTATGGTCATAAGGGTGTCCTCCGCCCGACCCTCCGCAGGGCCGCAGCTCTATGGCCATAAGGGTGTCCTCCGCCCGACCCTCCGCAGGGCCGCAGCTCTATGGCCATAAGGGTGTCCTCCGCCCGACCCTTCGCAGGGCCGCAGCTCTGTGGCCATAAGGGTGTCCTCCGCCCGACCCTCCGCAGGACCGCAGCTCTGTGGCCATAAGGGTGTCCTCCGCCCGACCCTCCGCAGGGCCGCAGCTCTATGGCCATAAGGGTATCCTCTGCCTGACCCTCCGCAGGGCCGCAGCTCTATGGCCATAGGGGTGTCCTCCGCAGGGCTGCCGCCCCGCACACCTTCCAGTGGCCGCTTATACATCTATTAATGGAGGGGGCCGCTGTCACACTCAGCAGCGCCGCCACAACTTTACACCCTTCTCCCAGGAACGAAGAGAGCTGTGCGCGGCTGGCGAGGCCAGGACAAGCAGACGTGTAGTCACTGAGGGGCACGTGACCCTCTCCACATCCGGCTGCCGGCTGTGACGTAAAATCGATGCGACAGAAGAGCACGTGACCTTCCCCACATCCGGCGGACGGCTGTGACGTATCATCTGTGCGACGAAGCAGCAGCGGCTGAACGATGTCGGAGCGTAAAGTATTGAATGTAAGTCTGGTGTTACTCACGGGAAGGAGGGACTATGGAGCAGCGGTGCCTCTAGGGGGACCCCACGCCACCTGCAGGGAGACAAGCGGCTGCCGCGGGGGCGGCAGAGCTCGTGCGGTCTGAGGTCTTCACCTGCGGGGTCGCCGGGGGCAGAGGGGGGCAGCGCCACCTGCGGGGTCGCCGGGGGCAGAGGCGGGCAGCGCCACCTGCGGGGTCTGCAGTCTTGTGCGCAGGAAGACAGCGGTATGTGATTGTTGATGGTCCGCACAGACTCCTCTGCAGGGCGGACTGCTGGTAGTGACCGCTGAGGCCAGCATGTCTGTCACCACACCGCCTGCCGCTGGTGACCCCGAAGAGACCTGACCCCGGTGACCCCGAAGAGACCTGACCCCGGTGACCCCCGATGTGGGAAGTAAATTTTTCCTTTAAGGAAGCTGCCAGCTTGTGGGATTGAACTAAAGCTATAAGTTCCCAGAAGGGCCGGCGGCCGCAGGATGTGGTCTGTGCCCTGATGCCCCTCCCCCGCTGTGTGCCCACCTATGATGAGGACCCACTGCTGTGTCACAAGTGTGACAATCACATCCCCCGACCCTGCGGCCCCCATCCTGCCAGATGTGGCTCTTCCAGCAGACTGCTGCCATCCTGTCTGGGCGCGTTGTAGGATGGGTCTCGGGGGGGATCGCTGGTGCATTGTAGGATGGGCCACAGGGGGCATTGCTGGCGCGTTGTGGGACGGGCGTCGGATGCATAATCCTGCCGTGTGACCTTTTAGGAGGTGTTGGTGAGATCAGCGGCCGCCCGTGAAGTACAGAAGCGTCTTCTCCACTGATGGCTGAGACCAGCATTGACTGGATGGGAAAACCCCGAGAATCCCATTCGTAGTTCTGCGCCCGTAGGGGGCATCCCCGCTGCCGCGCCGCCTTCGTCTTTTTTACGTCACTCTTCTCTTTCCGAGAGGAAAATAACAGTTTTTTTCTTTTCAACTTTAGAAATATTATCCGCCGGATTTTGATCCATCTAAGATCCCGAAATTGAAACTTCCCAAGGACCGGCAGTATGTGGTGCGCCTGATGGCGCCGTTCAACATGAGGCAAGTATGCTTGTTGCGTGTAAATCACAAGACATTAACCATTTAACTGCCTGCACAGTCACAGTAAGAAGTCTTATGCTGCCGCCGCCATGTTCCCGGGCCCTTGTGGGGGTCTGTGATCCAGCAGGTTGGGGCCCTTCATAGAGCTGCATCGCCTCTATTACTGAGTGTTCTCGGCACTCCAGACGTGGCGGCTGTAATACTTGTATTCTTCATGTTTGGACTTAAAGGGGTTTTCCAAGTTATATTAAAATGTACAGAAGGCAGGAAAGGGGTTAAATAGAAACTAGCGCTACTCCGCGCCGCTGCTCTCATCCGCGCCGCTGCTCTCATCCGCGCCGCTGCTCTGTTTGCATTGCTTGGAGCAGTAAACTGCCGTATACACATGTAATCGCTGAAGACTATCGCTGGCCTGAGCGGTAAGCAGCCGTAGATCACCAAGCTCACTGATTGGCTGCAACGGTCACATGTGTTTGCAATGGCTCAATGCCAAAGCCCTAAAAGGTGCAGTTTGGGCACATACCGCAAAAATGTGATTATTTTTATTTTCCTGGCATCCAAAGAATACTGACTAAGCCCGACTCTATGTGTGTAAATTTATGTTATAAAACTGAAATTTAGAGCACAGCTGGACTATAATGATGAGCGCTAGTAATCCCCTCTAGTGCTCTCTGGTGGCTGCTGGTTGCTAGATGGCTCCTATAACTTGTTACCGGTATTCCATCAGCAGCTTGTCCCCCGTTAGTGGGGAGAAGTCTGTCCTACATAGGGGGGCTACTAGTCCAACGTCCCCGTTCTTCTGCGGCGCACTAACTGGACAGCATGTACTATCCATCACACAGATCTATCCGGTCTTGATTCACAAGCTCAGGGTCTCTCATTACTAATGAGTCATCGCGGTACAAAATGAACCATCTGATTGCCACTTCCAGCAGTGATACAAGTGACGGACTATGGGGGTCTTAGAGGGGTTGTCGGAGATCGGGTAAGTGTTACTTGCCTGTTGAATCCTCCACTGCTGCAGCAACATCTCCCAGCCCTCCACACTCCCCAGAGCAGGGGTCCCCAACTCCAGTCCTCAGGGACCACCAACAGGGCATGTTTTCAGGATATCCTATGGTAAGAACCCCTGTGGCAATGTCTGAGGACCGACCATAATTACATCACCTGTGCGATACTGGGGACATCCTGACAACATGACCTCTTGGGGGTCTCTGAGGACTGGAGTTGGGGAACACTGCCCCAGAGGACGCAGAGGGGGCGGGCCAGCACAGGGAGTGGCTGCCATCTTTGATTCTGAGCTCCGGCACACCTCCACACCTCTCTGTTCAGCCCCTCTAAGGTGGCAGTAGCTCTGACCCCCTACCTGGCACCCTAGCCATCTGCCAAGGTAGGAAGCTCGGGGCTAAAGAGGTGGAAGGAGAGAAACCCATCACAGTGCGGGGAGCTCCATAGACATGAGGGGCTCATTCGCACCGGCGGATGCAGTTTGCCTGTGAAGTACACATCACTTTTAAACTGCATATTAACTCTGTATTTGGACCCTCTTGCGGTTTTGTGTTTTTTTTACACGCTTATTCGCTACGTTTTTGCTGTGCACAAGAAGACGTAAGAAGTGCAGAGATTCATCCTGCATTGGTGTGTGAATCCGCAGTGACTATGCGTGTATGACAAGTCTGCACTGCGTATTTATGCAATCACATTGACTTTAATTTTGGTCCCTAATACCATCCACAATGGGGTACGCTGCGATGGAACATTTTTTTCCTTCATGTGTTTGTCTGACTCCCCCGATGCAAATCAGTGCTGTTTAGGCTGTCAGTATTGCGAGCGTAAAAAAATATGCACTTAGTAAGACAATTCGCAAATATGCCTGTGTGAATGAGCCTTTACAAATGGTCCTTGGTGGAAATGAGTTGGACACCCCCGGACAACGGGGCTGTAGCTATGACATCACGAGGACAACACATGACCGCCGCAGCCAATCACTGGCTTTATCGGTAACGCTTACTTTATTTTGAATTACCCGCTGCCTTTGCCCCACTTTTACCACTTTTGGGCGACTCCTTAAAGCTGGTTCCATAACAAGGAATTTGGTGTCTTGGATTAATGATTTGCGGTATTAATATGCAGGTGACACGTTTGCAGCGACTGCGTGATGCTGTCATGTCACATGATCTATGTCGGGGGACTCTGCGGAGGAATGCGGATAGCGGTTGATGATTTTACCCATTATTAGAACAATGTACCCGATAATCTGGCAGTTCCTGAAATAATTTATGGTACTTGTAGGTTTAGTATGACTTTTAACCAAATCTTTCTTCTTATAGGTGTAAAACATGTGGGGAGTATATATATAAAGGCAAAAAATTCAATGCCAGAAAGGAAACTGTTCAAAGTGAGCAATACCTGGGGCTGCCCATCTTCCGCTTCTATATCAAATGTACAAGATGCTTAGCGGAAATCACGTTTAAGGTAAGGAAGTCCGGAAACTTGCGGGGGTCCCTGCAGGACATGGTAGATGATTGTGGGGGTCCCTGCAGGACATGGTAGATGATTGTGGGGGTCCCTGCAGGACATGGTAGATGATTGTGGGGGTCCCTGCAGGACATGGTAGATGATTGTGGGGGTCCCTGCAGGACATGGTAGATGATTGTGGGGGTCCCTGCAGGACATGGTAGATGATTGTGGGGGTCCCTGCAGGACATGGTAGATGATTGTGGGGGTCCCTGCAGGACATGGTAGATGATTGTGGGGGTCCCTGCAGGACATGGTAGATGATCGTGGGGGTCCCTGCAGGACATGGTAGATGATTGTGGGGGTCCCTGCAGGACATGGTAGATGATCGCGGGGGGTCCCTGCAGGACATGGTAGATGATCGCGGGGGGTCCCTGCAGGACATGGTAGATGATCGCGGGGGGTCCCTGCAGGACATGGTAGATGATCGCGGGGGGTCCCTGCAGGACATGGTAGATGATCGCGGGGGGTCCCTGCAGGACATGGTAGATGATCGCGGGGGGTCCCTGCAGGACATGGTAGATGATCGCGGGGGGTCCCTGCAGGACATGGTAGATGATCGCGGGGGGTCCCTGCAGGACATGGTAGATGATCGCGGGGGGTCCCTGCAGGACATGGTAGATGATCGCGGGGGGTCCCTGCAGGACATGGTAGATGATCGCGGGGGGTCCCTGCAGGACATGGTAGATGATCGCGGGGGGTCCCTGCAGGACATGGTAGATGATCGCGGGGGGTCGCTGCAGGACATGGTAGATGATCGCGGGGGGTCCCTGCAGGACATGGTAGATGATCGCGGGGGGTCCCTGCAGGACATGGTAAATGATCGCGGGGGGTCCCTGCAGGACATGGTAAATGATCGCGGGGGGTCCCTGCAGGACATGGTAAATGATCGCGGGGGGTCCCTGCAGGACATGGTAAATGATCGCGGGGGGTCCCTGCAGGACATGGTAAATGATCGCGGGGGGTCCCTGCAGGACATGGTAAATGATCGCGGGGGGTCCCTGCAGGACATGGTAAATGATCGCGGGGGGTCCCTGCAGGACATGGTAAATGATCGCGGGGGGTCCCTGGAAGACATGGTAAATGATCGCGGGGGTCCCTGGAAGACATGGTAAATGATCGCGGGGGGTCCCTGCAGGACATGGTAAATGATCGCGGGGGGTCCCTGCAGGACATGGTAAATGATCGCGGGGGGTCCCTGCAGGACATGGTAGATGATCGTGGGGGTCCCTGCAGGACATGGTAGATGATTGTGGGGGTCCCTGCAGGACATGGTAGATGATCGCGGGGGGTCCCTGCAGGACATGGTAGATGATCGCGGGGGGTCCCTGCAGGACATGGTAGATGATCGCGGGGGGTCCCTGCAGGACATGGTAGATGATCGCGGGGGGTCCCTGCAGGACATGGTAGATGATCGCGGGGGGTCCCTGCAGGACATGGTAGATGATCGCGGGGGGTCCCTGCAGGACATGGTAGATGATCGCGGGGGGTCCCTGCAGGACATGGTAGATGATCGCGGGGGGTCCCTGCAGGACATGGTAGATGATCGCGGGGGGTCCCTGCAGGACATGGTAGATGATCGCGGGGGGTCCCTGCAGGACATGGTAGATGATCGCGGGGGGTCCCTGCAGGACATGGTAGATGATCGCGGGGGGTCGCTGCAGGACATGGTAGATGATCGCGGGGGGTCCCTGCAGGACATGGTAGATGATCGCGGGGGGTCCCTGCAGGACATGGTAAATGATCGCGGGGGGTCCCTGCAGGACATGGTAAATGATCGCGGGGGGTCCCTGCAGGACATGGTAAATGATCGCGGGGGGTCCCTGCAGGACATGGTAAATGATCGCGGGGGGTCCCTGCAGGACATGGTAAATGATCGCGGGGGGTCCCTGCAGGACATGGTAAATGATCGCGGGGGGTCCCTGCAGGACATGGTAAATGATCGCGGGGGGTCCCTGCAGGACATGGTAAATGATCGCGGGGGGTCCCTGCAGGACATGGTAAATGATCGCGGGGGGTCCCTGCAGGACATGGTAAATGATCGCGGGGGGTCCCTGCAGGACATGGTAAATGATCGCGGGGGGTCCCTGCAGGACATGGTAAATGATCGCGGGGGGTCCCTGGAAGACATGGTAAATGATCGCGGGGGTCCCTGGAAGACATGGTAAATGATCGCGGGGGGTCCCTGCAGGACATGGTAAATGATCGCGGGGGGTCCCTGCAGGACATGGTAAATGATCGCGGGGGGTCCCTGCAGGACATGGTAGATGATCGCGGGGGGTCCCTGCAGGACATGGTAGATGATCGCGGGGGGTCCCTGCAGGACATGGTAGATGATCGCGGGGGGTCCCTGCAGGACATGGTAGATGATCGCGGGGGGTCCCTGCAGGACATGGTAGATGATCGCGGGGGGTCCCTGCAGGACATGGTAGATGATCGCGGGGGGTCCCTGCAGGACATGGTAGATGATCGCGGGGGGTCCCTGCAGGACATGGTAGATGATCGCGGGGGGTCCCTGCAGGACATGGTAGATGATCGCGGGGGGTCCCTGCAGGACATGGTAGATGATCGCGGGGGGTCCCTGTAGGACATGGTAGATGATCGCGGGGGGTCCCTGCAGGATATGGTAAATGTCCGGGTCTGATTAGGGATGGAGTCGTCCGTGTATTCACTGCTGCATATAACTGTTTGATCACTTGTCATCCACCAGACAGATCCAGAAAATACAGATTATGCCATGGAACACGGAGCCACGCGGAACTTCCAGGCAGAAAAACTCATCGAGGAGGAAGAGAAGCGGTTTCAGAAAGAACGTGAAGATGAGGAGCTGAATAATCCCATGAAGGTACTAATATAGTAAAGACGTCTTATCAGTAGTCGGGACAGACGAGTGGCGGCCGCGCTCAGCCTCAGCCATCTGACATTGACTGCAGCCCAGACACTAAATATTCATCCATTTGGTGATGAGTCAGCAGTTACTATGTGACCACGAATATCAATGGAAGCAGCAGCCAAAGTGAGACCGACAGGTAGGTGTACAGCGACGAGCAGCGGCCTGGTTACATGGCTGATCGCCGCTTGTTTTATGCCTGCAGAAACTGAAGAATGAGCTAATTATCAGTCAGCTGCTGCCGGCATTTACACTCAATGACTATAAAGTTACTAAGAGAATGGCGCCGCCGTGGGAGGAAGTCACTGCGGCGCGCCATATTATAGCCAGAGGTGGGGGCTTCTTTACACATTTATAGAAATCTGGTAATTTATACAATAAAAAGGTGCTTATTACTTTTTTTTTTTTAATCAGTAGTACATGTAAATATATAACAATGTCTTATGGGGGGAGTGTGGCATCTTCCTTACAGCCTCTCAGGGGGGTCTTGCTTCTTCTGGGTGTCGGGTGGTCCCACATCATGATGGCTATTGCACGATCAGGAGCAATGGCTGTAGTTCCTGCAGCAGCTGCAGTCTGGTGGCTGAGATCAGCAAACCTCTGATCTGGTGTTTAGCCGTTTGTTTGCCATGACCGCAGAATACAAGAGGTGAGACCAAAGACGGGACCCTTGTATGAGTATGGGCAGACCTCGAAGGGTCCCAGCGCTGACTCAGTGTGGCCTCCTAGGGCATTTCCAGGTAGCTCCTTACTATTAGTACATGGGCTAATGAACTGGTGAGTAGATAAACATAGTTTATGAAAACACCACAAACCCTCAGCTGCCGGGCCCCGGAGTGTGGACCCGCCGACACATGAGACATACGGACAGGCCGTGCGTTTCCAGCTTGCCAAGCCACATGTCGGTATCAATAAAACCTCTCGCAGGCAGTGAGAAAACCACTTGTGTGTTGCAAACACGTACCTTGTACGTCATGGGGCTATTCCTGCCTGACCACCGCCTTCATCACAATTCACACGCAACATACATGACACAATCCCAATAGAATTTCTTGTTTAGAAATGGTTGACCATTAGCGCCTTACACTGGTCTGCTTCTGCAGGGGGGCGTCCACCATTAAAAAAGCCTTTGCTATATAAGCACTGTGTATTTTCGGGTAATGCATACACCAAGCTGGGTCACGGAGTGGGGTTTGTTCTACATCCTAGCTCCAGCTTATTGGCGTTCAGTACGGGGAAGTATTTAGACACCATTGCATGATTTTATGAAATTGTAAGTCCTTGTCTGCAACATAATTCCTATTTCTTTGTACAGAAGTATCAAAACACTTAGCAAAGTTTTCTCTTTTTTTCACTAATCTAATTTATATCAAATATGCATATTGGGTGGAAATGACCTTCAAAGACCTTTTTTTTTTTTTTTGCTACCCTTTTCAAGCTGGTAGAAAAACACCTTGAATACCAATTATTTTTTGGTGCCTTTTTAGGTCACTACTTCACAACATACATTTATATTTATTAGTCCTTTATTTTGTCTCTTTCGAGACGCTTATGGGAAAATGCCTGAGGAACAAACAAACCTCCACACCCCAGAAAACGCTTCATTTGGGAAAAAAAAACACCAAAAGTGATGAAAAAATTTAGAACACATTTCGTAGTTAACATTTTTTTTTTTTTTTGCAAAAAATGTCCCACAAGCGTCGGCGTTCACTAAAACCCGGTTTCACGCCATAGAGTAGTATTCTATAGTCGGCCTGTATCATTAACTTGTTAACAGTTGTACCTAATGTGTTTCAGGTTCTTGAAAACAGAACAAAGGACTCTAAAATGGAAATGGATATCTTGGAGAATTTGCAAGAATTGAAAGAGCTGAACCAGCGTCAGGCCAATGTGGACTTTGAGTCTATGTTGGGTGTCTACAGAGAGACTGAAGAAGAAATGAAGAGGAGGGAGAAAGAGGAAGATGAGAAGCAGATCAGGTAGCTGACAGTACGGTGATGGCGGTCTTTGTATGGTGCTTTTTGACCTTTTAGGACTTATTATAAAACCGAGCGTGTCTCACACGGAGGAGATCCGCAGCTCTAGAAGCCCATAGGGATGAATTAGCATCCGTCGGGCAACTTAATGCATGCGGATGTTAGATATCTATTTCTCCCAGCATGCAGGTCGAAATTCGGAGCATGCTCCATTTTTCTGTGGATCCCAAGGGGCGGCTTGCATTGAAGTCAATGGAAGCCATCCCTGCTGTGGCACACCCGCAGCTCTCATTGTGACTGTGCCGCAGATCCGCGGGAGAGCAGGAGATTAAAAAAAATAAAAATTCAGCATGAGCGCATCCGCCAGGCAGAAGAGAAGATCCGGCCGCGACGGAGGAGAGCCCCGCAGCGTCCAGACAGGTGAGTAAATATCATTTGGGGCCTCATGGCTGCGAGGACGGGTGGAAGCCACTGCGGGATTGCACCGTGAGCACCCGTGGACATGAGGCCTTAGTACGGTGGTTGACATAGAAGACTATTTATTAGAAATTGTAGCAGCGCCTCTCTGCCATTGATTGATTGGTCGTTAGAAACTTGGTTAAAATGATTTCCCTTCCTTAATTTTTATACCTTTTTGCCTGCCTTGTCTGACTGTTTCTTAGTAAGCCTACTACGATCCTTGTATTAGCAGGGTGGGGCACCTAGATTTAGGCTGCCTTCTCTACCGGCCCCTAAGCATTATGGAGGGATGGTAGCACCAAACGTATTACTATTGTTTTGCTTCTCATCTCGTAATGCTGGATGGACGTAGCCCTGAGTAATGCAGCAGCGTCGGTCCCACCTATACTCTACAGGCAGTGGTTTTCTGGGCAGAACTTCCGTTTATGTTATTAATGCACTCCTTTTCGAGTCATTGGGAACTGCTTTTATTTGCTGAGTTTAACCCCTTAACGCAGGTTCAGGGTTTGTATGGAGGGGGATTGGGAGCCAATCCTGCTTTATACAGTGTGGGTGCCGGCTGTTGCAGGCAAGTGCCGGCTGTAAGTAACAGCTGCGATCAGCACTCCTGCTGATTGTGTCTGTTAACCCTTTAAATTCTGCTGTTCTGAAAGTGGCATTAAAATCCATTTCCCATATTTGTAAAAAAAAAAAAAAAAAAAAAACTTAAAAAAACCCCCCTAAAACATATTTGGTATGTCATTTTTTTCTGCCGTGTGCGCGCCGTAGAAACAACCCCACCCCACCAAAGATGGCGGAGTTGCGCTTTTTGCCGTTTGACTCCACTCAGAATTTTTTAAAAAGTTTTTCAGTATATTATGATACTCTACATTGTACCATTGAAAAATACAACTCGTCCCGCAAAAACCAACAAGCGGCTCTCGGACAGCGATGTTGATGGATAAATAAGAGTTAGGATTTTTTTTTTCAATTTGGAGGAAATAAGATTAAAAATAAGAAAAGCGCCGCGACGAGCGCAATGTTTGCTGTAGTGTTTGGGGCTTTTTTTTTTCCCCTTTAAAAAAAAAAAAATCCTTACTATTTCCGACTAACCACTGGGCCGAACAAGTCTAACACCTCCTGTTCTGTAGAGAGAACTTTTCAGCAGTCATCATAGGCACAATTAAAGGCGACGCCTGCAGTGGGTACGGAACGTCGGCAGACCCTTTAACTTTTTTTTACATTTTGTTATGTTGTGGCCTTGTGCAAGTTTAAAGGAAAAAAAGTCAGTTTTTCCCCCATCACTCTGCATTCAGTACCCCATCAGGACAAAGTGAGTGCAGAATTTTAGGAATATCTGTAAGTTATTTTTTTAAATGAAAAGCTAAATTTTTGCATTGACCGCATTCAGACCCTGGTATGACACTTAAAATTTGGATCTGGGGACTCCCAGTGCTCTTAATAATCTTTTTGATGCTTCTACACCTTCACCGGAGTCACCTGTAGGAAGTTCAGTTGATTGGACATAGCTTTAAAAGGTTGTTCCTGGCCCCTCCCCCTCCTCTACACATATAAGGTCTCACCGCTCACAATGCATATCCAAGTCAATACCAAGTCATGAGGAGGACAGAACTGCCTGTAGAGCTCAGAGACAGGATTGTGTGGAGGCGCAGATATGGAGAAGGTGACAAATACATTTCTGCTGCCCTGAAAGTTCCCAAGAGCCCAGCGGCCCATAATGCTTACATGGAAGAAGTTTGGAACAACCAGGACTCTTCCTAGAGCCGCCCCCCCCAAACTAAGTCATCGGGGAATAAGGGTCTTGGTAAAAGAGGACATCAATAACCCAACGGTCCAAAGATCCTGTGTGCAGATGTGAGAAATGTCCTGAAGGTCAACCATCACTGCAGCCTCCACCAATCTGGGCTTTCAGTAAGAGACATAAAAGCCAACCGACCCTCAGACTGTGAGAAACAAGATTCTCTGCTCTCATGGAAGCAAGATTGAACTTTTGGCCTTAGTTCCAAGTGTTCTGTCTGTTGGGGGCAGCATCATGTTGTAGAGGTGTTCTTCAGCGTCTCGGACAGGGAGACTGGCCGGGGTTGATGGACAGATGAATGAAGCAAAGTACAGAGATATTCTTAATGAAAACCTGATCCAGAGGCCAAGGAACCTCAGTACTGGGCAGAAGGGTCCGCTTCCAACAAGACAATGTCCCTAAGTAAAAACTAGATTTTTTTTTTTTTTTCCAATTTGCACAAGGCCACAACATAACGAAATATAAAAAAGTGAAAGGATCTGAAGACATTCCGGACCCACTGTAGATGTAGATGGCACAGGATCCACCATTCACAATTGGTGGTCAGCGGTGTCTATCTACTCCCTGCACATTGACCTCTTCACGGAGATCATGCCTGGAATCACTCCCATAGAAGTCAATGAGTCTTAAGATACCATTACACGGGGCGATTGGTGCTCGAATAATCGCTGGAAACAGGTGATGGTGGTTCGGTGTACAGGCGGCCACGAACGGCACTGAACGAGCTCTCCGGCCGCGCTCCACCCCCATTCTCTGAACAGCTATTGCTTCTGTCTGACAGCACAGATAGTCTGTGGGACGTCTGTCGGGCACAGTGGTCCTGTGTAAAGTGGCACCTATGTCTGTGGTCCACGAGGCAGCCGTACAGAACAGGATGTCTCCGCCTATCATTAGTGACCTGAGTGAAAACAACAAGTTACCACGTAGGATCTTTTAAAGTATACATAATGACCTGGAAAATGAGAAGAAAAAATAAAAATATCTTTAAGATAAAAATGTATTTAAACAATAGGTCATTGTCTGAAGCCACATTCCCTTTAATAGGGTATACTAGACCCCTGTTAGGTAGGCCACTACTTATACCCTCTGACTTGGCGATGTCCTTCTCTCTGGTCCTGTCCTAGAGGAGTTGGTCAGTAACTCGGATTCTCACGTTTCTGCGCGACATTTAGGTTTTTCAGTCCTGAAGGATTTCTTTTAGGACTTTTAGATGAAATTGTAGAATACTTCTAGATCTTCTGTAGCCTTAATTTCTGTTCCGTTGTGTTTCGGGCGTATGTCAGCAGTTTCTCCATTTTTTAGGAGTTACATCTTGGACGTTTTAGATGAACACACGGTGACTCTGGGCTGTTTGGTCGTGTTGTATGAATAAAGCCTTTATATGTCCTCTTTATCTGTAGGGAAATGTTGGCTGAAGCTCAAAAGAGGCGATTAGTGGCGGACTCCGACTCTGAGGAAGAAATTGTCTCTGATGTATCCAAGCCGGCCTGGGACGAGAAACCAACTGATGTCCTGACCAAGGTGACTAGAAGTTATTATAATACGTTTTAGATATGTGAGAGCATTAAGATAAAGGGATTGAAGTATAAGCCCTAGCTGCAGTAAAAAAACCATTGCATCACCTAATAGGCGCTGTCATCTCCAGCGTGTCTTCTCCACTGAAGCTTTCCGACACTCGTCTTCAGTCTTCTGCCAGCCCTTCCTGGATTGGAGGATCAAAATCCCCTCCTCCAGGAAGGGCCGGCTGTGATTAGCTGAACCACGGCACTCATGAACCAATCACAGCCATTCATTGAATGACCAAAAAAGTGCATTTCTGGCGTTCTTTCTTTTTTTTCGGACCACGTTCACTGTGCAGGGTAAATAATGTGTTACTTTAATAGATTGGACTTTTACAGACGCAGCGATGCCAAACACATTTTTGGTTTATTATTTAGATTTTTTTTTTTTTTTTTTTTTTATTGCAAGGGTTTTTTTAAAAAACTTTTATAACTTTTTTTTAAAATAATTAGTAAAACTTTTTGTTCTTATTTTTACACTTTCTTTTAGTCCTCCTAAAGGACCACAACCAGCGATGCTTTGATCACTCCTGCAGTATGACGTAATGCCATAGCATTACATCATACTGCATTCTGACAGGCAGTCTCCCAAAACCACCCTGGGGCCTTTTTAGAAAGCCTCCGGCTGCCATGACGCCTGCACGGCTCCCCCGATCTCACCGCTTGGGAGCTGAACGGGCCCCCCAAACATCGTTCAGGAGATTTAAATGCCGCTGTCCGAATGGACAGCAGCATTTAAAGGGTTAATAGCTGCGATTGGCCGATCGCAGCTATAGTCTGCGGGTGTCAGCTGTAATAAATGCCCGCGCTGTATGGAGATAAATAGCGGCGCGCTCTCCCTCTATACACGTCCTGCAACGTCACTAAGGGGTTAAGTATTGGCAATCCGCTTTAATAGAGCTGTTAATCAGATTATGCGCACCGATCAGTTGGGATTTACATCGGGCAGAGTATGAATATTAGCCAACCTTTACTAATCTTACATTGAACATTTCTAATTCGGGATTGATTGCTCGTATTGAGGTGAAGCTCCTGACTTGGTGGGGGGGAGATACTTGTTGCTTTTCCTTAGATGGGTGTAAGTTCTGTATCGCTCCCTGCAGCTCGGGGCTAATGCTCACCTACCTACATCATTTCCTCCCACTAGGGGCAGACACAAGGGCTGCCCTCGTCTCCAGCCCTGTTTGCCATTTCAACCACTTGGGCTCCAGATCCGTAGGTCCACATCGGTAATTGGGTTCAAGTTGGGGATTCCTGAGGAGCTATGGCACGATATGCTGACGACTCTTCTGTTCTTACAAGATCCAGAGTCCTCTTTGACTCCAGTACTTCCTATTTTTGATACATTTGGTTAATTGGGATAAGACCTGCCTGTTATCAGTTGGTCCGTCTGCAGCCTCCCCGCTCCCTTGTGTTGGGTTGATGGGGTGACTTATTTCGGGATAGTCGTACGCTGATCTGTTGATCACTCTTACAAGGATAACCTCGCTGCTTTGTTGGGCTGGAGACCCGCTGGGCTTCCCCTTCATTGACCCTAGTAGGCCGTGTCAATCTGATTAAGACAGAGCTACTCCCCAGATTTCTATACGTAGTCCATAATTCTCCAATCTTGGTCTAGAAGCACTTTTTTACCGCTCTCCACAGTATGGGAAGGATTATTTTGTGGAGAGACTCTGTCCCAAGAATTCAATTAGAAATTCTCTGTATGCCCATGGGGGGAGGGGGACTGGCGCTTCCCCACCCCTACTGTTATTACCTGGCTAGCCAGTTAGTGTATGCGGGATGGTGGCGGTCTTCCTCAGATGGTAACCTAGTGGTGGACCCTGACTGGAGTCCATACTCATGAGGGTCACCTTTACAAATCTGCCGTCTTGCACTCTGGTACCAGATGAGCCGACTAAATGGACCCCCATACTTCCTTGCGGTGCAGTCCATATCTCTGGCACCTGTAACGTTTTCCAGACTCCATGTTCTGGCGACAGGATGCGGTTACTACCCTCGGATATTGTGGTAGGAGACTTCTGTACTTGCTCACAATTACTCTTGAACCTCCCCAGTAGCTGATTTTTTCGATATCTTCAATGCGGTTATGCCATTAGAGCAGTGTGGCAGTTTTACCATCCCCCTCACCCGGACTCTGTTGGAGGGACTGACTCAGATGGCCAATTTTCGGAGACCACTCTAACTTTTATAGGCATTTGACACAAAGTTTTGCCCCTTTGGAAATGGGAGCTTGATCTACTAGAACTGGACTCGGATGCTCGGAGAGATTTTGCTGTTCAGCTCTGGTCCTCCTCTGGTTTAGCGCTAGGGAGCAACTAATACAAGTTACACTTCTACATAGGATCTATTGCACTCCTTCTTGATTATATACTCTGGGTTTGTCCCCAGTGGGGATTTTCCAAGATCCTTAATGGGTGTGGGTACGGTCATGCACACGTTCTGCGGGACTTCTGGCGTGATGTCCTGGAGTTCATGGAGTCCCAACTGGGAGCGCCACCCATCTTGCACCCTAAGGCGTGCCTCTCTGACCTTGTTGGAGGTGTTCCAGTTAATTCAGCAGCTCCGACTATACAATTGATGATCTTTTGTTACTAAAAATAAGTAATATTGCTTAATTGGAAACCTGCTAAGTAGCCGACCAGAGCGGCCTGGATGCGCGGAATAAGCATTGTTGTATCTACGTATAAAATGAAATACCGTATAGTCCGGCGTATAAGACGACCCCCAACTGTCAGCTTATACGCCGGGAATGCGGTGTAAAAAAAAAAAGCAGTACTCGCCTCTCCCGGCGTTCTGCGGCGCTGCTGCAGGCTGTCGCTCCCTCCTGGTCCCCGAC
The DNA here is from genome assembly GCF_035609145.1 of Eleutherodactylus coqui. Lineage (NCBI taxonomy): Eukaryota > Metazoa > Chordata > Amphibia > Anura > Eleutherodactylidae > Eleutherodactylus > Eleutherodactylus coqui. The sequence goes on from NC_089843.1 coordinate 220,951,796, forward strand.
AGAGCATTGCTTTCTGCATGTGGGGCTTGAAATCCCCGCCTCCAGAAAGCTAATGCTGTGATTGGCTAACACACGCGGCGTCAGCCAATCACAGCCATTCAGTGTTGAAATTCTCCTTTTTTTTTACGTTCTTTTCCAATTGCTGTTCTTTGAATTTGCACATTTATCTTTGGTTTTTTTTTCTTGTACTGCAGAAATAGACCAATAAACGTGTCTTTTAAAAGGTACTGCCTTCGGCGTGTGAACAGGATTGTACTCTAATGTAAAGACTGAAGGGGCCGCCGCGGACCCCTCAATCCGCTGTTCAGTGGAGGACCCCAACAGCGGAGCCCCACGGATCAGCTATTGATGGCCTGTCCGGAGGATAATCCCTCCTAATGGCGGCTCTTATGTGCCGTGGAGGTTATATGTTTCCATTTGGTGTTATATGACACATTTGTGCTTTCTACTCTAGATCTCCCATCCCAGCAAGAAGCACTGCGGTGAAAAGGCAGATGATGATGGCGGCAGATCTAAGAGCTGTAATCTACTTTCCCAACTTGTAAGAAGGAAAAAAGGTCCTGAAACTAAAGTGACTTCCGTGGCCGGCGTCAGCCAAGATCCCGTGAGGACTTCAAGGAACCCGGACTCCGATCAAGGAAAGAAGCCTTTGTCCAAGCAGGCCGATGCCCCTTATGGCACAGATAGGGGGGGTCGCTGGGACTCTACCACAGGTAAGGGGGGCATCACACTGAACATATAGCATGTCCTCCGCTGTAAGGACAGCCGGTCAAGGGGATTCTGGGCTCAGAAAATGCAGTGTTTTGCTGCTTGAAGTGTAAGATAAAGTATATTGGACAATGTCACCGCTTGTGGGTTAAGATCTTGTAATCCTTCAGTAGGAACCTTCATCATTTACTCCCAGGACACACAAGTCATGTCAGGAATTCAACATCATGGAAACCACAAGAAGTTGATGAAGTGTTTAAAAAACTGCATAACTTTTTAAATTGAACTGGATGAATCGTCTCCATTCTCTGGATGCCGGCCGCCCGTTGGCTGCCGCCTGTTGGCTGCCGCCCGTTGGCTGCCGCAGACGTCTCCTTCACATCTGTCACTTAGACTGGGGTTACTTTCTGTTGCTTTATGGAACTTTTTGAATGGTTTTGATGGATTCTCCTACTAGGATCTGTCCAATTTTTGGATTACTTTTCACTTCTTTTAGGGTGTATTCAGAAAGTATACTTGAGGCGTGGTTTATACGGCACTGCGGAAACGGCGTGAGCTTTTATAGCGGTTTTCGATGCGGTTGTGGTTTTCGCTAAACCACATCGATATCCATGTCAAATCAAGATAAATCCATTGGCATTTTTCCGGTGGGAGGTGAAGGCACCCCGAGGTCTTGTTCACACGGACGGCTTCAGATTTATATAACTTTTATACTGACAGAACTCGCAGCCATTAAAGTCAACGTGTTACGTCACATGTCCGTTCCCACCCCTCCCCCACAGACCAGTGATGCCTCTAAGGGGGAAAACAATCGCAGCATGTCCTATTGGGGTACGGCTCACAGGGTGCGTTTAAGAAAAAAAAAAAAGTACTTGCAGGGCGTGGAAGCGCGTTCCTTTGTACGTTAATTCGAAAACCGGTGTAAAGTGCGCGGCCTCTGCAGTGTAATGAGCTGACCAACATCACGCTCACCTACCTGTTCAGTAAGTATCTTTATTAGAAACTTTGTGCAATGCAACCTTTACAGCAGACCTAAATACATTACTTTGGTGTGTCCAATGTAATGGCAAATATACAAAACATTGGTAGCCAGTCGTTTGGGTGGTTAAGTCACCTCTACGCAGGTCACCCATGTTACTGCATTACCAACCAGGCGAAATAAACCGGCCCATGGGAACTGAGTAGAAAGGAAAGACCAATAACATGTAACCATACTTCCAGAAGCTAATGAATAGCAAGGGCACCCTGTAAGGTCAAAAGAATACGGAGGAGGGGGGGGAGGGAGGGGAAACAAGGAAAATCGGGGGGGGGGGGAGGGGGGAGAAAGAAGGCTAGTATGGAAGGAACGTATAGAAGAAAGGAAGAAATGCCTCAGTCCAGTATCAACCACAATACCCTTCACCTAACCATGATTAGGTAAGGCCCCGTCCGCTAGCCACTGCTCGAACCCTGCACAGTTGTGGAATGTCATCCAAGCCTCCCAAGTATTTATCATCCTCTCTGGCCCTCAGCTCCTCCATCCGGCCTATTTCATCCATAGCCGTTGCCCAATTCAATCTTGTCGGGGAACTCTGAGATCTCCAGAGTCGAGGGATTACTACACTCTCCTATCTAAATAAGGCCTAAAGCCCCATTTACACGATACGACTGTTGGTCACACGATGTCCGACACTCGTACTCGCAGCGGGGCGGCTGCAGGAGATTTCTTGCTTCACTCTCCCCTCTCCATTCACTTAACATAGCGGCCGTTCAGTACTGACCGGTGGCTGTTTATACTGAGCGATCAGGATGTTATGCAGCTTAACCGATGAGCGATGAGTGTAAATATCAGCCGATCAGTCCTAAACGGCCGCTGCGTTAAGGGAATGAAGAGGGGCGAAAGAGGAGAGAAATCTCCTGCAGCCGCCCCGCTGTGAGCCAGCGATACTCCTGTGCAGCAGCATGTGCGCCAGTACATATGGGCACAAGTGTTGGGCATCGTTTGCCCAACATTCGTCCCATGTTAATGGGGCTTTAGTCTACAGATCATGTAGCGAGAGTTACAAAAGTGCTTCTATAATAAGTTACGGGTGAGTTTGGATGCAGGGATTAAACTTGCTGTGCTAAGTGTACTGTGAATCACAAGCGGGCTGCATGGGTTGGAGCGTTGTTGAAATTGACGGCAAATGTGCAACATAATTGGCATGTTGGGGATTTGCAAATCTACAGCAGAAAAGTCTCAGAACTCTCTGGGGACCTTTATAAAGGCTTTTATGGCAGCATTCTGACAAAGTTGTACAAGTCCTACTTGCATAAAAGATTGAGGACTTGTTAGCTTTTTTTTTGTGCCGACCTCGACACTTTTCTGCAAAGTAGGTGGGGCTTTGCCAGGGGGCGTGACTTTCCCAATCTGCCAGATTTATGTAGAATTTATGGCAGAATATGCAGGGATATACAGTAGGTCAGGCCTGGCGCACGGAGGTGCCGCTACTCACATGTACTGTTCTTTGTAGTGGATTTTGTTCAATCCACACTAAATTTTGTAGCAAGTCTGTCACATCTACAGCCCGAGGCCCACTCACACAGCAGGATTCTGCTATATACTGCAATAGAACGTCCGCCTTCTAGACCCGCTCCTGGGTGTGACTTACAAATACTGATGCCAAATACTGCCATGTGTAAGTGGAATGTGGGCAGTCGTGTACGCAGTACCTCCCTGCAATGCGTGGGAGCTGCCCATACAGTCTGCGGTAAGTGGTACAGCCCTTTCCACATAGATCGGAGGAGTGATGATGTATACAGGCTTATCCAGCTGTATACCATTACTGTCCAGCCGTATCTAGGCATTTGAAAAAGGACATGTGCAAACAAAAAATGGCCATATACCTACTAATATGTAACACATGCTATCCTGTGCCCCTCCTGATAGCAGTTTGCTTGTCTGCATGCTGAGGGATATGGGGCATTACCTGCACCCCGTGTTACATAATAGTAAGTATATGGCCATTGTTTTGTGTTTTTATCTAGGACTTTAGCATCAGTTCCAAAACCCCTGCTGCCCCTGTGCCAGTGTACATGGAGTTCACTAGGATCGGTGCCCTCACTACCAGTCCAGGCCGCTGCAATATGGGGGGTGCAGTTGGCTTGCTGCTCTGTCTGTACTGATAGCAGTGCTGAGAATCGTCTGATCTGCGGGGATTCCGAGCGGTGAACCCCCACCCATCATCTAGCTACACTGAAAGACACATGACCATCCAGTTCAGCCTTTTAAGCCACCCCTCTGCCCCCCAATGTTGATCCACAGAAAGGTAAAAAACAAAACAATGAGGTAGAAGCCAATTTTCATCATTTAAGGGGAAAAAATTCCTTCCCGACTCCAATCTGTCAATTGGAATAATCCGCAGATCACCGACCCTCCTGAGTAATCAGTGATATAACATGTAATATTGTATTACTCAAGAAGGGCGTCCAGGACCCTCTTATACTCTTTTATCGATTTCACTATCCCCATGTCCTTAGGTAGAGAGAGTTCCATAGTCTCACTGCTCTTACAGTAAAGAACCCCATTCTAGGTCCGTGCAGAAACCTTTCTTCTAGATGTAGAAGGCGCCCCCTTGTTACAGTCCTGGGTATAATAGATGATGGGAGAGATCTCTGTACTGACCCTGATATATCTATACATAGTTATTAGAGCGCCCCCTTGTTACAGACCTGGGTATAATAGATGATGGGAGAGATCTCTATACTGTCCCCTGATATATCTATACATAGTTATTAGAGCTCCCCCTTGTTACAGTCCTGGGTATAATAGATGATGGGAGAGATCTCTGTACTGTCCCCTGATATATCTATACATAGTTATTAGAGCGCCCCCTTGTTACAGTCCTGGGTATAATAGATGATGAGAGAGATCTCTGTACTGTCCCCTGATATATCCATACATGGTTATTAGAGCGCCCCCTTGTTATAGTACTGGGTATAATAGATGATGGGAGAGATCTCTGTACTGTCCCCTCATATATTATACATAGTTATTGGAGCGCCCCCTTGTTATAGTCCTGGGTATAATAGATGATGAGAGAGATCTCTGTACTGACCCCTGATATATTATACATAGTTAATAGAGCGCCCCCTTGTTACAGTCCTGGGTATAATAGATGATGGGAGAGATCTCTGTACTGACCCCTGATATATCTATACATAGTTATTAGAGCGCCCCCTTGTTATAGTCCTGGGTATAATAGATGATGGGAGAGAGCTCTGTACTGACCCCTGATATATCTGTACATAGTTATTAGAGCGCCCCCTTGTTACAGTGCCTCATTTTTTTTGTTTAGTCTTCCTCTGGATCAACATTGCCAGATCACAGTGATGGCTGCTTGGGCTTCTCCTGATGTACAATGGAATATTCTGTTGCCATATAGTGTTTTAATGATCTGTTGTTCTTCTGCAGGAAACGCCCATCACACCCAAATTGCTACTTCAAATTCAGGAGCAACTTCCTTGTCTTTGTTGGGTGCGTATTCTGACAGCGATGACACCGAGTAGAGAAGACCAAGAAATACCAGGAACGAGTCGGACAAGATAAATGAACCCCAAGGCCACATGCTGTATACCTGTTTATCAACTGTAACCATGCGGCTTACTGACCGGCAACAGTGCACATATAGCTGTAATATAGACCTCCAGTGATACCAGACCATGATGCCAAGGTGACCCACCCATCTGAGTACACTGCAGAGACTTCACGCTCTTCGGGATCCCTATAGAGGTCCACTTACTCAGATGTTATGGGGGCCGCAGTCAGTCCAAATGCTTCAGCTGGCTGGAGTGTAAAGTTCTCTGTCTCTCGTGTGGATGGCCGTGCACAAGGTCCAGTTGTAGACCTGCTGTCCCGTTAGTTTTGGAGCCGACAGTAATGGGTTAAGGCCCTCTAATAACTCATGGGACGCTCCGGGCCGTAGCATGCCACCCATGGCTCCAGCACCCAATCCCATCGCACTCTTGTTTTTGTGCAGGTTTCCATAAGTCTACCTGTGAGGTTGTAATGAGTTATTGGTAAACTGTCTTTATACGTGAGGTTTCTTTTGGATTTTGCTATCTTCTGCTTTAACCCTTTCCAATCCGATTTTCCCCGCCACCCGCACGCTCCCCAGCGCTGATTTATTTTGGGTGGGACAGCGCTTTGTGGATTCCTTGGAATTACTCCACAGAAATACATAAAAACGACCCTTCATGATGATCTTATTAGCAATTGTTTGAAAATGACACACAAGTTATGAGTGTTTTGGGAAGATCATTTGTAATAATCCTGTAAATATTCGTATATTACATACATTTATATAATAAGACAATGTTTATTTCCTGTCTGTCATACAGAGATAGAGGCATCCTATAACTGTATACAATGTGCATAGCCGTGTTTCTAACGCTATGCAGGACCTCTCTTCGATGTCAGAGGCTGTTCTGCATATATATTACACTATAGAGGAGCGCTGTCCTGCATCGTGTAAAGACCCTTTTACACGGGCTGACAGTCTTTCAAACGACTGTACGAGCGCTGACGTCACCGCTGATGTCATCAGCGCTCATGCAGTGCATTTAAACTGAAAGACTTGCCGCTGGATCGTGGGCTTCTCTCTCGGCGCTTCACCTCCTATAGGAGGATTTACACAGGACGAGAAGCCAGCGAGCCAATGAGGTTTTTAAAGCTGACTGAAAAGTCTTTTCACTGTTTTGGACTATAAAACGTAACTTTTAATAATACCGTTAAAATTAAAACACCGACTCACAAACAAACATCTTATATTAATGAGGATTAGAAAACCATCGAGCATTTCTCACTTATTTCTGTGAGTGATCTGATCGGGATTCATGTGGACAAGTTTTTCATCCACTTTAGTAGGTGGCTGTAGAGTTGTGTTTGGTGTCACTATGACTTATCAAAAAATAGTTTATCCTGTTCGGCACCCCCGGAGGCGGAGGGGCGCGTCAACTTGGTCAATCTAAAGATAAATTGGTCCTGGGCTGACGCGTTTCACTCACAAAAGGAGCTCTGCAGGGACCCAGCTATTCCTCTAGTAATAGCATATAGGTGATTGTGCAACACCGCCATATATCTTATACCAGTAAGAGGTAATAGAAGATATTCATGCAAGAGGTGAGATTGTAATAAGGAATGAATACTACATCCTCCGCTCTATACAGAATACACAGTAGTTTTAATAATCTGACCCGTCTCCTGCTTTCTGTTCTCTAAATACGCCTCTTGTTGGTAAGTATGGTAAAGAATTACATCAAGGAAATGGTGGAGCAACTAACCAACAGCCTTGATGGTAGGCTGCTGGTATCAATGAGCTGTTTCCAGTGCGGGCTCTTATATAGGGATTACTTTGACCCTCCTTTCAGGGGTGTGTATTAGGATGAACCAAAAGGCACATATATGCCTCCGAGGGAACAACCCTCAGATCCACAGCACTGAACAGGTGGCCATGGTAACCAGGGAAAGCCATATAGAGCAGTGTTTGAATGCAGTACGACCATCTATCGTATGATCAGCCATATAACTGACCTCATATAGTGCATTCTGCCCTATTCCACTGTACGATCACTCTTCCCATACACCGCCACAAGGAGAAGAAGCTTCACTCCATCCATATGCATATCTCCGCCCTCAAGTCATATTCCACCTTCCCGGGGGCGCAGCTAAGATGTCGTCATCCGATGGTGTCTGCTGCGTTCCACCATCTGGAGCGCAGCGTCCGATGAGCTAAGCGCATCACCCCATCTGAGCATGCGCCTTAGCATATTCATCTGTATCAGCTTGGGGTGTAGTAGCCGATGGTCCGCAGCGAACAGCGTTATGATATAATGACGGTGAGATGTCAGTACTCACATCGGTATCCCAGGGTCTGACGCATGCGCACAGAGTAAGGCTGCGCATCATAATCCCCAACACTGTGCCTGCGTGGTATGTTAGAGGACATGCGTTATAGGCTAAATGGGCGGTGGTAATGCATACAGACTATTGTACTATTATATGACTGTCAGCCTGGATCTCAGGTCAGTGCTCAATAAAGAGATTCTATCGTTCACCATGTGCTTGTCGTTATTTAGTACCACTTTGTCATATTCAGACCATGTATATACAGGTATATAGCGCGATGTCTTATAGCTAGTCTTCGTTCATTAGTACAGTGGACGTTCGATGAGTCTCTTAGTTTATTACAAAACACTCAGTACATGCTACACGACCCACAATTATGTTGATACAGGTATTAAATAAAGCAATTTAATGACAGATTCTCGTTAAGTCCGGTGGATGGACAGAGTTGAACCTACAGATCCAACCGGCCTCCTTCTGATGGAGTCTTTTATCAATATTCCCCCTGCGACCGTATATACGGATAGATTCAATATCTTGGAATTTTAATTGGCTTAGATCCCCTGGGTGTTTCTCCCACATATGGTTAGCAATGGGGGTATTACCTCTCCTTCTCACATTCCCCACATGTGCTAGAATACGGCTACGTAGTTGCTGCGAAGCCTTGCCAATTAAGGGCAAGTGCAGGTTGCTACGTGTATCACATTTGCACTCCTACAATTGATGAACTCGGGATTAGTATAGGTGGTAAGTAGAGATGAGCGAGCATACTCGATAAGGCAAACTACTCGAGCGAGTAGTGCCTTATTCGAGTACCTGCCCGCTCGTCTCTAAAGATTCGGCTGCCGGTGACAGGTGAGTTGCGGGGGGGGGGGGGGGGGGGGGAGAGGGAGAGATCTCCCCTCTGTTCCTCCCCGCTCTCCCCGCCCCCTAATCTTTAGAGACGAGCGGGCAGATACTCGAATAAGGCACTAGTCGCTCGAGTAGTTTTCCTAATCGAGTATGCTCGCTCATCTCTAGTGGTAAGTGTAGATGCGCTTGTGAAGGAGGAACGTTTATTAATAAAGGGGCAGGCTGCACAGTTCGAACATGGGTATTTACCCACAAAATGGTGGCGTCCAACCCGCATGGTGTCTGGGGTTATTGATTGCAGATGACTTAACTAATGTGTCACGTAGACTCCGCCCGCGTCTGACTGTAATGGCTGGGTATTCAGGGAGATGTTCTATCAAGTCTGTGTCTTCTCTCAGTAAGTCTCCGAACCGGCCCACGATTTTCCAGATGTCAGAAGCTGCTGAATCAAAAGTACCAATAATCCAGATTTTTTTTTTTTCCCCCCTCTGTTGTTTTTTTCTCGGCTGTAGTAATTCTGTTCTATTTTGGTTTGCTGCAAATTGTTTGGCCACCCTAATGATCTCTAGATAGCCTCGATCCATAAGTCTTTTGGGCAGTTTCTCACTTTCTCTCTCGAAATCATCAATAAAGGAACAGTTGCGGCGCCCTAATAACTGTGTATATCACGGGTCAGTATATAGATCTCTCCCATCATCTATTATATCCAGGACTGTAACAAGGGGGCGTTCTAATAACTATGTATAATATATCAGGGGTCAGTACAGAGATCTCTCCCATCATCTATTATACCCAGGACTGTAACAAGGGGGCGTTCTAATAACTATGTATAATATATCAGGGGTCAGTACAGAGATCTCTCCCATCATCTATTATACCCAGGACTGTAACAAGGGGGCGTTCTAATAACTATGTATAATATATCAGGGGTCAGTACAGAGATCTCTACCATCATCTATTATACCCAGGACTGTAACAAGGGGGCGCTCTAATAACTATGTATAATATATCAGGGGTCAGTACAGAGATCTCTCCCATCATCTATTATACCCAGGACTGTAACAAGGGGGCGTTCTAATAACTATGTATAATATATCAGGGGTCAGTACAGAGATCTCTCCCATCATCTATTATACCCAGGACTGTAACAAGGGGGCGTTCTAATAACTATGTATAATATATCAGGGGTCAGTACAGAGATCTCTCCCATCATCTATTATACCCAGGACTGTAACAAGGGGGCGTTCTAATAACTATGTATAATATATCAGGGGTCAGTACAGAGATCTCTCCCATCATCTATTATACCCAGGACTGTAACAAGGGGGCGTTCTAATAACTATGTATAATATATCAGGGGTCAGTACAGAGATCTCTACCATCATCTATTATACCCAGGACTGTAACAAGGGGGCGCTCTAATAACTATGTATAATATATCAGGGGTCAGTACAGAGATCTCTCCCATCATCTATTATACCCAGGACTGTAACAAGGGGGCGTTCTAATAACTATGTATAGATATATCAGGGGTCAGTACAGAGATCTCTCCCATCATCTATTATACCCAGGACTGTAACAAGGGGGCGTTCTAATAACTATGTATAATATATCAGGGGTCAGTACAGAGATCTCTACCATCATCTATTATACCCAGGACTGTAACAAGGGGGCGCTCTAATAACTATGTATAATATATCAGGGGTCAGTACAGAGATCTCTCCCATCATCTATTATACCCAGGACTGTAACAAGGGGGCGTTCTAATAACTATGTATAATATATCAGGGGTCAGTACAGAGATCTCTACCATCATCTATTATATCCAGGACTGTAACAAGGGGGCGTTCTAATAACTATGTATAATATATCAGGGGTCAGTACAGAGATCTCTACCATCATCTATTATACCCAGGACTGTAACAAGGGGGCGTTCTAATAACTATGTATAATATATCAGGGGTCAGTACAGAGATCTCTACCATCATCTATTATACCCAGGACTGTAACAAGGGGGCGTTCTAATAACTATGTATAATATATCAGGGGTCAGTACAGAGATCTCTACCATCATCTATTATACCCAGGACTGTAACAAGGGGGCGTTCTAATAACTATGTATAATATATCAGGGGTCAGTACAGAGATCTCTCCCATCATCTATTATACCCAGGACTGTAACAAGGGGGCGCTCTAATAACTATGTATAATATATCAGGGGTCAGTACAGAGATCTCTCCCATCATCTATTATACCCAGGACTGTAACAAGGGGGCGTTCTAATAACTATGTATAATATATCAGGGGTCAGTACAGAGATCTCTACCATCATCTATTATACCCAGGACTGTAACAAGGGGGCGCTCTAATAACTATGTATAATATATCAGGGGTCAGTACAGAGATCTCTCCCATCTATTATACCCAGGACTGTAACAAGGGGGCGCTCTAATAACTATGTATAGATATATTAGGGGTCAGTACAGAGATCTGTCCCATCATCTTTTATACCCAGGACTATAACAAGGGGATGCTCTAATAACTATGTATAGATATATCAGGGGTCAGTACAGAGATCTCTCCCATCTATTATACCCAGGACTGTAACAAGCGGGCGCTCTAATAACTATGTATAATATATCAGGGGTCAGTACAGAGATCTCTCCCATCATCTATTATACCCAGGACTGTAACAAGGGGGCGCTCTAATAACTATGTATAGATATATCAGGGGTCAGTACAGAGATCTCTCTTATCTATTATACCCAGGACTGTAACAAGGGGGTGCTCTAATAACTATGTAAAATATATCAGGGGTCAGTACAGAGATCTCTCCCATCATCTATTATACCAAGGACTGTAACAAGGGGGCGCTCTAATAACTATGTATAGATATATCAGGGGTCAGTACAGAGATCTCTCTTATCTATTATACCCAGGACTGTAACAAGGGGGCGCTCTAATAACTATGTATAATATATCAGGGGTCCGTACAGAGATCTCTCCCATCATCTATTATACCCAGGACTGTAACAAGGGGATGCTCTAATAACTATGTATAGATATACCAGGGGTCAGTACTGAGATCTCTCCCATCTATTATACCCAGGACTGTAACAAGGGGATGCTCTAATAACTATGTATAGATATATCAGGGGTCAGTACAGAGATCTCTCCCATCATCTATTATATCCAGGACTGTAACAAGGGGGCGTTCTAATAACTATGTATAATATATCAGGGGTCAGTACAGAGATCTCTCCCATCATCTATTATACCCAGGACTATAACAAGGGGGCGTTCTAATAACTATGTATAATATATCAGGGGTCAGTACAGAGATCTCTCCCATCATCTATTATATCCAGGACTGTAACAAGGGGGCGTTCTAATAACTATGTATAATATATCAGGGGTCAGTACAGAGATCTCTCCCATCATCTATTATACCCAGGACTGTAACAAGGGGGCGTTCTAATAACTATGTATAATATATCAGGGGTCAGTACAGAGATCTCTCCCATCATCTATTATACCCAGGACTGTAACAAGGGGGCGTTCTAATAACTATGTATAATATATCAGGGGTCAGTACAGAGATCTCTACCATCATCTATTATACCCAGGACTGTAACAAGGGGGCGCTCTAATAACTATGTATAATATATCAGGGGTCAGTACAGAGATCTCTCCCATCATCTATTATACCCAGGACTGTAACAAGGGGGCGTTCTAATAACTATGTATAATATATCAGGGGTCAGTACAGAGATCTCTCCCATCATCTATTATACCCAGGACTGTAACAAGGGGGCGTTCTAATAACTATGTATAATATATCAGGGGTCAGTACAGAGATCTCTCCCATCATCTATTATACCCAGGACTGTAACAAGGGGGCGTTCTAATAACTATGTATAATATATCAGGGGTCAGTACAGAGATCTCTCCCATCATCTATTATACCCAGGACTGTAACAAGGGGGCGTTCTAATAACTATGTATAATATATCAGGGGTCAGTACAGAGATCTCTACCATCATCTATTATACCCAGGACTGTAACAAGGGGGCGCTCTAATAACTATGTATAATATATCAGGGGTCAGTACAGAGATCTCTCCCATCATCTATTATACCCAGGACTGTAACAAGGGGGCGTTCTAATAACTATGTATAGATATATCAGGGGTCAGTACAGAGATCTCTCCCATCATCTATTATACCCAGGACTGTAACAAGGGGGCGTTCTAATAACTATGTATAATATATCAGGGGTCAGTACAGAGATCTCTACCATCATCTATTATACCCAGGACTGTAACAAGGGGGCGCTCTAATAACTATGTATAATATATCAGGGGTCAGTACAGAGATCTCTCCCATCATCTATTATACCCAGGACTGTAACAAGGGGGCGTTCTAATAACTATGTATAATATATCAGGGGTCAGTACAGAGATCTCTACCATCATCTATTATATCCAGGACTGTAACAAGGGGGCGTTCTAATAACTATGTATAATATATCAGGGGTCAGTACAGAGATCTCTACCATCATCTATTATACCCAGGACTGTAACAAGGGGGCGTTCTAATAACTATGTATAATATATCAGGGGTCAGTACAGAGATCTCTACCATCATCTATTATACCCAGGACTGTAACAAGGGGGCGTTCTAATAACTATGTATAATATATCAGGGGTCAGTACAGAGATCTCTACCATCATCTATTATACCCAGGACTGTAACAAGGGGGCGTTCTAATAACTATGTATAATATATCAGGGGTCAGTACAGAGATCTCTCCCATCATCTATTATACCCAGGACTGTAACAAGGGGGCGCTCTAATAACTATGTATAATATATCAGGGGTCAGTACAGAGATCTCTCCCATCATCTATTATACCCAGGACTGTAACAAGGGGGCGTTCTAATAACTATGTATAATATATCAGGGGTCAGTACAGAGATCTCTACCATCATCTATTATACCCAGGACTGTAACAAGGGGGCGCTCTAATAACTATGTATAATATATCAGGGGTCAGTACAGAGATCTCTCCCATCTATTATACCCAGGACTGTAACAAGGGGGCGCTCTAATAACTATGTATAGATATATTAGGGGTCAGTACAGAGATCTGTCCCATCATCTTTTATACCCAGGACTATAACAAGGGGATGCTCTAATAACTATGTATAGATATATCAGGGGTCAGTACAGAGATCTCTCCCATCTATTATACCCAGGACTGTAACAAGCGGGCGCTCTAATAACTATGTATAATATATCAGGGGTCAGTACAGAGATCTCTCCCATCATCTATTATACCCAGGACTGTAACAAGGGGGCGCTCTAATAACTATGTATAGATATATCAGGGGTCAGTACAGAGATCTCTCTTATCTATTATACCCAGGACTGTAACAAGGGGGTGCTCTAATAACTATGTAAAATATATCAGGGGTCAGTACAGAGATCTCTCCCATCATCTATTATACCAAGGACTGTAACAAGGGGGCGCTCTAATAACTATGTATAGATATATCAGGGGTCAGTACAGAGATCTCTCTTATCTATTATACCCAGGACTGTAACAAGGGGGCGCTCTAATAACTATGTATAATATATCAGGGGTCCGTACAGAGATCTCTCCCATCATCTATTATACCCAGGACTGTAACAAGGGGATGCTCTAATAACTATGTATAGATATACCAGGGGTCAGTACTGAGATCTCTCCCATCTATTATACCCAGGACTGTAACAAGGGGATGCTCTAATAACTATGTATAGATATATCAGGGGTCAGTACAGAGATCTCTCCCATCATCTATTATATCCAGGACTGTAACAAGGGGGCGTTCTAATAACTATGTATAATATATCAGGGGTCAGTACAGAGATCTCTCCCATCATCTATTATACCCAGGACTATAACAAGGGGGCGTTCTAATAACTATGTATAATATATCAGGGGTCAGTACAGAGATCTCTCCCATCATCTATTATATCCAGGACTGTAACAAGGGGGCGTTCTAATAACTATGTATAATATATCAGGGGTCAGTACAGAGATCTCTACCATCATCTATTATACCCAGGACTGTAACAAGGGGGCGCTCTAATAACTATGTAAAATATATCAGGGGTCAGTACAGAGATCTCTCCCATCTATTATACCCAGGACTGTAACAAGGGGGCGCTCTAATAACTATGTATAGATATATTAGGGGTCAGTACAGAGATCTGTCCCATCATCTATTATACCCAGGACTATAACAAGGGGATGCTCTAATAACTATGTATAGATATATCAGGGGTCAGTACAGAGATCTCTCCCATCTATTATACCCAGGACTGTAACAAGGGGGCGCTCTAATAACTATGTATAATATATCAGGGGTCAGTACAGAGATCTCTCCCATCATCTATTATACCCAGGACTGTAACAAGGGGGCGCTCTAATAACTATGTATAGATATATCAGGGGTCAGTACAGAGATCTCTCTTATCTATTATACCCAGGACTGTAACAAGGGGGCGCTCTAATAACTATGTAAAATATATCAGGGGTCAGTACAGAGATCTCTCCCATCATCTATTATACCAAGGACTGTAACAAGGGGGCGCTCTAATAACTATGTATAGATATATCAGGGGTCAGTACAGAGATCTCTCTTATCTATTATACCCAGGACTGTAACAAGGGGGCGCTCTAATAACTATGTATAATATTTCAGGGGTCCGTACAGAGATCTCTCCCATCATCTATTATACCCAGGACTGTAACAAGGGGATGCTCTAATAACTATGTATAGATATACCAGGGGTCAGTACTGAGATCTCTCCCATCTATTATACCCAGGACTGTAACAAGGGGATGCTCTAATAACTATGTATAGATATATCAGGGGTCAGTACAGAGATCTCTTATCTATTATACCCAGGACTGTAACAAGGGGGCGCTCTAATAACTATGTAAAATATATCAGGGGTCAGTACAGAGATCTCTCCCATCATCTATTATACCCAGGACTGTAACAAAGGAGCACTCTAATAACTATGTATAATATATCAGGGGTCAGTACAGAGATCTCTCCCATCATCTATTATACCCAGGAATGTAACAAGGGGGCGCTCTAATAACTATGTATAGATATATCATGGTCAGTACAGAGATCTCTCCCATCATCTATTATACCCAGGACTGTAATATGGGGGTGCTCTAATAACTATATATAATGTATCAGAGGTAAGTACAGAGATCTCTCTTATCATCTATTATACCCAGGACTGTAACAAGGGGGCGCTCTAATAACTCTGTATAATATATCAGGGGTCAGTACAGAGATCTCTTCCATCATCTATTATACCCAGAACTGTAACAAGGGAGCGCTCTAATAACTATGTATACTATATCAGGGGTCAGTACAGAGATCTTTCCCATCATCTATTTATACCCAGGACTGTAACAAGGGGGCGCTCTAATAACTATGTATACTATATCAGGGGTCAGTACAGAGATATCCCCTTTGATCTATTTCATCCAGGACTGTAACAAGGGGGCGCTCTAATAACTATGTATAATATCAGGGGTCAGTACAGAGATATCTCCCACCATCTATTATACCCAGGACTGTAACAAGGGGGCGCTCTAATAATTATGTATAGATATATCAGGAGTCAGTGCAGAGATCTCTCCCATCATCTATTATACCCAGGGCTGTAACAAGGGGGCGCTCTAATAACTATATATATCAGGGGTCAGTACAGAGATCTCTGTCATCTATTATACCCAGGACTGTAACAAGGGGCGCTCTAATAACTATGTATAATATATCAGGGGTCAGTACAGAGATCTCTCCCATCATCTATTATACCCAGGACTGTAACAAGGGGGCACTCTACTAACTATGCATAATATATCAGGAGTCAGTACAGAGATCTTTCATATCATCTATTACACCCAGGACTATAACAAGGGGGCGCTCTAATAACTATGTATAATGTATCAGGGGTCAGTACAGAGCTCTCTCCCATCATCTATTATACCCAGGACTGTAACAAGGGGGCGCTCTAATAACTATGTATAATATATCAGGGGTCAGTACAGAGATCTCTCCCATCATCTATATATTCCCAGGACTGTAACAAGGGGGCGCTCTAATAACTATGTATAATATATCAGGAGTCAGTACAGAGATTTCTCCCATCATCTATTATACCCAGGACTATAACAAGGGGGCGCTCTACTATGTATAATATATCAGGAATCAGTACAGAGATCTTTCATATCATCTATAACACCCAGGACTGTACCAAGGGGGCGCTCTAATAACTGTATAATATATCAGGAGTCAGTACAGAGATCTCTCTCATCATCTATTATATCCAGGACTGTAACAAGGGGGCGCTCTAATAACTATGTATATCAGCGGTCAGTACAGGGATCTCTCTATCATCTATTATACCCAGGACTGTAACAAGGGGGCGGTCTAATAACTATGTATAATATATCAGGGATCAGTACAGAGATCTCTGTCATCATCTATTATACCCAGGACTGTAACAAGGGGGCGTTCTAATAACTATGTATAATATATCAGGGGTCAGTACAGAGATCTCTCCCATCATCTATTATACCCAGGACTGTAACAAGGGGGACTCTAATAACTATGCATAATATATCAGGAGTCAGTACAGAGATCTCTCTCATCATCTATTATACCCAGGTCTGTAACAAGGGGGCGCTCTAATAACTATATATTGATACGTATTAGGGGACAATACATAAATCTCTCTCATCATCTATTTATTCCCAGGACTGTAACAAGGGGGCACCCTAATAACTATGTATAATATATCAGGGGTCAGTACAGAGATCTCTCCCATCATCTATTATACCCAGGACTGTAACAAGGAGGCGCTCTAATAACTATGTATAGATATATAAGGGGTCAGTACAGAGATCTCTCCCATCATCTATTATACCCAGGACTGTAACAAGGGGGACTCTAATAACTATGCATAATATATCAGGAGTCAGTACAGAGATCTCTCTCATCATCTATTATACCCAGGTCTGTAACAAGGGGGCGCTCTAATAACTATATATTGATACGTATTAGGGGACAATACATAAATCTCTCTCATCATCTATTTATACCCAGGACTGTAACAAGGGGGCGCTCTAAATACTATGTGTAGATATATCAGGGGTCAGTACAGAGATCTCTCCCATCATCTATTATACCCAGGACGGTAACAAGGGGCGCGCTCTAATAACTATGTATAGATATATCAGGGGTCAGTACAGATCTCTCCTATCATCTATTATACCCCGGACTGTAACAAGGGGGCGCTCTAATAACTATGTTTATCAGGGCGCTCTAAATACTATGTATAAATATATCAGGGGACAATATTTATGTCATGAGCTTTAGCTGTATTCCTGGTACGGTGTATTTATGTACTTTGGTAAGTTCTGGTGCCAAATTTACAAACAGGTGAAAGTCCATTTACACGGGACCAATGTTTGGGTAAACGATGCCCGACACTCGTCCCTGTGTTTTCTTGCTCTCCTGCTCCTGCACAGGAGCTAGCTGGTTCACAGAGCAGCCAGCAGGGGGCGGGGCAGTGCAGGAGATTTCTCTCACTTCCCCGCCCCCTCTCCATTGAGATAACACAGCTGACGTTCACTACTGAACAGCCGCTGTTTAAACTGCAGGATTAGCTGATCGTCCATTATTTATACAGCATACAAGATCAGTGATCAGCTCATTTGATGTGGTCCACTGCTGAAGATCCGTAGCAAATCCACCATCTGTGACCATACTGTAAGGCTGGGCCGGTACTCCCGCAACGTGACCGGACCCCGAGGCTGGGCCGGTACTCCCGCACGTGACCGGACCCCGAGGCTGGGCCGGTACTCCCGCACGTGACCGGACCCCGAGGCTGGGCCGGTACTCCCGCACGTGACCGGACCCCGAGGCTGGGCCGGTACTCCCGCAACGTGACCGGACCCCGAGGCTGGGCCGGTACTCCCGCAACGTGACCAGATCCTGAGCCGGTACTCCCGCAACGTGACCGGACGCCGAGGCCGGGACGGTGCACCCGCAGCCTGACCGGACCCCGAGGCCGGGACGGTACTCCCGCAACGTGGCCGAGGCCGGGACGGTGCTCCCGCAGCCTGACCGGACCCCGAGGCCGGGACGGTGCTCCCGCAGCCTGACCGGACCCCGAGGCCGGGACGGTGCTCCCGCAGCCTGACCGGACCCCGAGGCCGGGACGGTACTCCCGCAGCCTGACCGGACCCCGAGGCCGGGACGGTACTCCCGCAGCCTGACCCGACCCCGAGGCCGGGACGGTACTCCCGCAGCCTGACCGGACCCCGAGGCCGGGACGGTACTCCCGCAGTCTGACCGGACCCCGAGGCCGGGACGGTACTCCCGCAGCCTGACCGGACCCCGAGGCCGGGACGGTACTCCCGCAGCCTGACCGGACCCCGAGGCCGGGACGGTACTCCCGCAGCCAGACCGGACCCCGAGGCCGGGACGGTACTCCCGCAGCCTGACCGGACCCCGAGGCCGGGACGGTACTCCCGCAGTCTGAGCGGACCCCGAGGTCGGGACGGTACTCCCGCAGTCTGAGCGGACCCCGAGGCCGGGACGGTACTCCCGCAGTCTGAGCGGACCCCGAGGTCGGGACGGTACTCCCGCAGTCTGACCGGGCCCGAGGCCGGGACGGTACTCCCGCAGCCTGACCGGACCCCGAGGCCGGGACGGTACTCCCGCAGCCTGACCGGACCCCGAGGCCGGGACGGTACTCCCGCAGCCTGACCGGACCCCGAGGCCAATACGGTACTCATGTGTTGTGCTTCGCCCCCACACTAAGATCCGCCAGCGCCCCGCAGTCTCGGTGTGAAGTATCAACTATCACCGGGAGTCTCGGCCGGATTATCAGTCATGTCAGCCTACTACAGCGGGGGGTCATGCCGGACTGGTGCGGGACTGCTGGCCGCTGTGGAGCCTCCGGCATCGCCTCCTACTACAGCGGGGTTCGGACCGGACGGGCGGCGGGGTAGCTGTGGGGCCGCTGCCGCCTCATACTACAGCGGGGCTCGGGCCGGACTGTCTGCTGACCGCTGAGGTACCGCCGCCTCCAGCATCGCCTCCCCGCCCCGCTTCCTCCCTCATACCGGAAGTGGCGCCTGCCATGTAACTTCCTGACCCGGGAGCCCCGAGAGGCTCACAAGTTGGTGGCTTTTTCCAAACTCCCTGCAGTCCGGCCGGCGGGCGGCAGCGGCGGCAGGATGTCGGTGGCGGGGCTGAAGAAGCAGTTCTACAAGGCCAGTCAGGTGAGCGGCCTCCTCCCGCAGCCGGGCTGCAGCCTGTGCTCCACCGCCGCCCGGGGCTCCCACATTCCGGCGCTGAGTGCGGGGGCCGCCGGGGGCACAGCCTGCGGGGGTCGGTGTGACCGCATAGGGGCGCTGCTCGCAGCTCTGCACTCGCTGTCCATGGAACTCTCATTACTGAGGGGTCCTGGCCGATCACAGGGGGACGGGACACATCATCACTGGGGGTCCTGGCTGATCACAGGGGGACGGGACACATCATCACTGGGGGGTCCTGGCCGATCACAGGGGGACGGGACACATCATCACTGGGGGGTCCTGGCCGATCACAGGGGGACGGGACACATCATCACTGGGGGGTCCTGGCCGATCACAGGGGGACGGGACACATCATCACTGGGGGGTCCTGGCCGATCACAGGGGGACGGGACACATCATCACTGGGGGGTCCTGGCCGATCACAGGGGGACGGGACACATCATCACTGGGGGTCCCGTATATGGTGGCCGTACTCCAGCGCTGCGGCTCCTCCGGACCCCCCGTATATGGTGGCCGTACTCCAGCGCTGCAGCTCCTCCGGACCCCCCGTATATGGTGGCCGTACTCCAGCGCTGCGGCTCCTCCGGACCCCCGTATATGGTGGCCGTACTCCAGTGCTGCGGCTCCTCCGGACCCCCCGTATATGGTGGCCGTACTCCTTCAGCGCTGCGGCTCTTCCGAACCCCCCTGTATATGGTGGCCGTACTCCAGCGCTGCGGCTCCTCCGGACCCCCTGTGTATGGTGGCCGTACTCCTTCAGCGCTGCGACTTCTCCGGACCCCCTGTATATGGTGGCCATACTCCTTCAGCGCTGCGGCTCCTCCGGACCCCCTGTATATGGTGGCCGTACTCCTTCAGCGCTGCGGCTCCTCCGGCCCCCCCTGTATATGGTGGCCATGCTCCAGCGCTGCGGCTCTTCCGGACCCCCCTGTATATGGTGGCCGTACTCTAGCGCTGCGGCTCCTCCGGACCCCCCTGTATATGGTGGCCGTACTCCTTCAGCGCTGCGGCTCCTCCGGACCCCCCTGTATATGGTGGCCGTACTCCTTCAGCGCTGCGGCTCCTCCGGACCCCCTGTATATGGTGGCCATACTCCTTTAGCGCTGCGGCATCTCCGGACCCCCTGTATATGGTGGCCGTACTCCTTCAGCGCTGCGGCTCCTCCGGACCCCCCGTATATGGTGGCCGTACTCCTTCTGCGTTGCGGCTCCTCCGGACCCCCCGTATATGGTGGCCGTACTTCTTTAGCGCTGCGGCTCCTCTGGACCCCCTGCATATGGTGGCCGTACTCCTTTAGCGCTGCGGCTCCTCCGGACCCCCCGTATATGGTGGCCGTACTCCTTTAGCGCTGCGGCTCCTCCGGACCCCCCGTATATGGTGGCCGTACTTCTTTAGCACTGCGGCTCCTCCGGACCCCCTGCATATGGTGGCCGTACTTCTTTAGCACTGTGGCTCCTCCGGACCCCCTGCATATGGTGGCCGTACTCCTTTAGCACTGTGGCTCCTCCGGACCCCCCGTATATGGTGGCCGTACTCCTTTAGCGCTGCGGCTCCTCCGGACCCCCCGTATATGGTGGCCGTACTCCTTTAGCGCTGCGGCTCCTCCGCCCCCCCCCCCCCCCCCCCCGTATATGGTGGCCGTACTCCTTTAGCACTGTGGCTCCTCCGGACCCCCCGTATATGGTGGCCGTACTCCTTTAGCGCTGCGGCTCCTCCGCCCCCCCCCCGTATATGGTGGCCGTACTCCTTTAGCACTGTGGCTCCTCTGGACCCCCTGCATATGGTGGCCGTACTTCTTTAGCTCCTACGGACCGCCTTCTAAAGACTGATGGGGGTTTAAAATGTCCGGGGTGAAAAAATCTAGAACTTCTAACATCCATTTAAAGTAAAACGAAATGCCCGAAGTTCATCGTTCTCACGTTCCCCCCACACTGTCAGGCCGGCGCACACGACTGGATGTGAATTGCGGACTCTGCGATCGGCGCCTGCGCAGACGTGTTTTAATTGATGTCATTGGAGGCGTGGAGCCCGCAGCCCATGTGCAGTTAATATTACATGTGGGCTTGCGGGTCCCTGCGTCATCGCTAAGCCACGCTGCGGGAAATACGAACAAGAAAAGAACAGTATTGCGCCTGACGGCCAGCGAGCCTCTGCGGACACGCACAATACAGTGAAGGGCCGTCCGCAGGGCCACCAGCCGGGCTCACAGCTGGAGTCCGACCCGCTCGTCACGCGGGTAAATGTCAGTTCTGCCTGATTGCGAGACGGATAAAACTTGCACATGAAAATAACCTGTTACTTCCAATCGGGTAATGGGCACAAGCGACGCTCCTCAGGTAGAGGCAGAAGTCCTGTATTTGGGGAGTTCTTGCCCATTATTTCCTAGGGCAGCAAAAAACCCACCACATCCACATGCTATGCGATTTGCGTGCGACGCGTTTACCGTTTTAGATATAAGAATCACACGCAATGTTATTTTTTTCACCACCCGCCTAAAAAACGCGTGTACATCAATGCGAATCGCATATTGTCAGCTCATATCGCCCATGCGGGAAAAACTAAGGCCGGGCTCACATGGCCATATACGTAAAACCCTGTGTGAATCGTGCGGGGTCTAACCGCTGATGAGCCGGCCCACCGCACGTATGGCAGCCATATTGTACTTCGTATGACCGCGTATCTCTGTGTCATGCGCAATCCTCCTCCTGCTTTTTTTGTCTACATTTCCCGCTCTGTCATCGCAGCAGCGCGTATATACCCCGCCCCTAAGGCAATTCCGTATGGGCGGCGTTCATAATGCGCCCATAGAGAATAATGGTCTCTCGCATGTAATGCGCAGCATAATGGAGCACGCTGCGTTCTTCTTATACCCTCGTATTACGCACTCGCCAATGTGGGCAAAACAGCGCAAGGCAATGTATTTGACTTTCTGCGAATTACCGCATGTCACACCGCAGACATTGTGCGCGGAATACATGGTAAACGTGGGAGCGCGGCCTTAGTTTCCATTAGATCAGCTTGTTCCGTTACCTTATATGAAGGATAAAACAACCAAAGATGTCAAAAAATATCCAACAACTTGAAACCTTCATTTATGTTGTAGCGGCCGGCGCTCCATGACCGTCCGACCTCAGCAGATCTGTGGCAGAGCGGTCCGACTGTGCGGTGAAGACTAGTAATAAGTTTACTTAAACTTTGTCGCCTGCCCTTTCCATAGACTGACCTCTAGTCGCCGGCGTCTCATTGGTCGGCCGTAGGATCGGCCGCTCCCAGCTGGTCGGAAAGTAATTCTCCATGATTGGTCTGAGGCTTCGGACTGGCGGGCGACAGATGGGCGTCCCGAATGTTGCGTTGCTAGTATTCTCGTTCTAGTGGCTGAATATCTTCTTTTTAAACCCATTTTCTTATACATAAGGGCTAATTCCCACGGACGGATGTCTGCTGCGTTCCCCGCGGCGAAATGACGCAACTATTAGGTTCTATTGAACCTCGTGGCTCAGTCCTCACATGCGGGATTCTGCCGCAGGAAAAAAATCGCAGCATGTTCAATTCTCCACGTTTTTCCGCGGCAGGAGGCCTCCATTAATACCGCGGGCGCATCCCGCTCCATCCGTGGGCAGGAGGCCTTAATGTTGCTTTGATGTGTCGTTTATTTTTAATTGCTCTATTTTTCTAATTTGGTAACTAAACAAGCTGATCTAATGGAAATTTAAATTTAAATAGGGGGGCGGGGGGGGGGGGGGGTAGATCCAAGCCGCCGCAAGGGAACATGGAGCCATTGCCCATAGAATCTGATTAGATTGGAAGATGACAGCAGCAGCCTAAGGCTCACTGTCCACGGGCGTTGCGGTATCCTGTGGCGGATCTCGTTTGCCCGATATTCATCCTATGTAAATGGGGCTTTAGGCCGGGCTCACACAAGTGTAAAATTACCACATATTATGCGTGCAGTATTTGCCCGTGTGATATCTGATAATTCGCAGGCAATCAAAAACATACGCCCCTACCCCCTTCAGTGAATATATTAAGGGGTGTAGTTTATAAAATGGGGTCATTTGTGGGGTTATCTATCATTCGGACACCTAGGAGCCTTTCCAATCTTGGCTCGGTGCAGGAAAATAAAGTGTTCCTCAAAATGTTGATAAATAATGTTAAATTTGTGCGTCTCCCAAATGGTTAAAAATACCAAAAGTTTTTCCAATGTGCTTCCAGAATAAAGTAAACAGATGGAAATATATATCTTATCAAAAATTTGTACGGTATGTTTGCCCATATTTGAGGTATTGCAGTTGAAAAGGAGAAGAAATGTCAATTTTTTTCAAATTTTTCCCAATTTTGGCGCTTCTAATAAATGTACACAAATGCTATTGGTCTGTTTTTGCCACCTAAATGAAGCACAATATGTGGCGAAAAAACAATGTCAGAATCACTTGGATATGCAAAACCTCTGCAGAGTTATTCTATGTTAAAGGGACACGTGTCAGATCGCCAAAATTTGGCCTGGTCATTAAGGCGCAAGCAGGCTTGATCACAAAGGGGTTAAGGTAGTGCCTGTCACACTGATCGATCACAGTGATATGTCTGCTGTGCGATCTGTGCAGGAGTTTTGGAGAAACCTGTATTTTACTAGCTGCAGCCAAACAGAATTAGTCCTACATATTCATGAGCTTGCAGGCTAGCCACTCCCACCCCACCCTCCAGCCAATGCTTGGCAGCTCTTTCTATGTCCAGTAATAGGCAGACAGCAGTCAGTCATTGGCTGGAGGGCAGGGTGGGTGGAGCTAGCGAATATCCAGGACTACTTCAAGTCCTCTATGCTGCTACTGATAAAATGCAAGTTTCTCCCAAACTCCTGCACGGATCCACCCAGCAGATATCTAATGTAATCAGTGTGAGCGGCACTACCTAAAGGTGCGCAGAGAGGGGTGCAAAAAGATGGTGACAGTCTCTTTAAAATGTTTTAAAAGTTTAGTATTTTATGTGGATCCACTTAAATGTTCCCATTAGAAAGAACTAGTGGTGAAGCGCCGGCCCTCGTACCTCTGTGCCAGCGGGAATAGAAGCTCTAGAACAGTGACAAAGCATAAACTGAGCACAGCAGGAAGGGGTTAACCACCAATGGGTGCACCGCCTAAAATGATACCCTGCAAACAACTTCAAGCAGTTCTGTATGAAAAACGTCGGTAATTCCGGGAGACAAAAGGAAGCCAATCCTGTGGCGTTTCACACAAAAAGGGGTTTGGTCTTTAAAGGGTTAAAGGCACGCTGATTTGTAAAGTAATGTACAAATATCCTGTTGTGCCAATGTGTACAAAAAGTTTGACATTCAAGAAAGACATTGGCGTGTTTGGGTAAGGCAAAGGTATTAACCAGTTATGCTGCAATAAAAGTGATCAAAAAAGCCCAATAGGTCACTCCACGTCACCCGGACCCGGGGTCATTCCGCGTCACCCGGACCCGGGGTCATTCCGCGTCACCCGGACCCGGGGTCATTCCGCGTCACCCGGACCCGGGGTCATTCCGCGTCACCCGGACCCGGGGTCATTCCGCGTCACCCGGACCCGGGGTCATTCCGCGTCACCCGGACCCGGGGTCATTCCGCGTCACCCGGACCCGGGGTCATTCCGCGTCACCCGGACCCGGGGTCATTCCGCGTCACCCGGACCCGGGGTCATTCCGCGTCACCCGGACCCGGGGTCATTCCGCGTCACCCGGACCCGGGGTCATTCCGCGTCACCCGGACCCGGGGTCATTCCGCGTCACCCGGACCCGGGGTCATTCCGCGTCACCCGGACCCGGGGTCCCCCTGGACCAGCTCCAATTTTGCTGAGAATTTCCATGGATGTATGGATGTAACATGTATGTGTGACGGGAGGTTCTGTAAAGCTTCAGCTCCAGATATCATATCCCCGAAGCACCACAGCCGCTAGCATGGAGGTCCCACCAACCGCACCGCGGCAACCGCGAAGGCTGTGCAAAGTCTGACATGTGACCATCGCTGAACTATGGTGGCTGTGATGCTGGAATCCAACATACAAGCTCAACTTGTGCCCGCGAACACGGAAAATGTACTACCAGCCTCACACAACAATAAGGGACGCGCGATGTAACCTCAAAGGGGCTTCGAAATGACTTTGCGTAATGCTTAACCAAATTGTTACACTGCACAGCTCAAGAACAAAACCAGTTGGTCGGTTCTGCTTCTCCGGTCCGCTAACCGCCGGCATGACGGTATATGGCTGCAACATCAGAACAAAGGCGGACAGATCTGTGGAGATACATGGGGCAACACGCCTAAAAGCCAAATCTAACCTGATTCCAAGTCAAATACCTCAATGTGGGACCGCGCCAAATGTATTTTTTGTTATACCAAAGTACAGTGATCCCTCGTCTATCGCGGGGGTTACGTTCCGGAGACCCCCGCGATACGTGAAAATCAGCAAAGTAGCGGCGTTATATTTATACAGATCAGTCTGCCGAACAATCGCAAGAGTGAGCAATCAGACCGATGCTGCGATCAGTGAGCCAATCAGCGCCCAGGATACAGAACACATTCCATCAGCCAATAGTGTGCTGTGTACAATCTCACATTGGCAGCGCTAGTGGCGTACTGGATTTCCTGCATGTACCGCAAAATTCCATGATATAGCGAAAAACTCTAATCATTGAACCGCAGTATAGCAGGGGATCCCTGTGATTGTTGGTATCGCAGCCTGAAGGATATAACACGGAGTCCGCAGCCGGGGAACAATATGGCATATTGTGTGTTAACAGTGCTGGGCTGAAGTAGGCGCTGCTGTTGGTTTGTAGGGCGTCAGCCTGGATCAGTCATCCTAGCAGTAGAACACGCGGCATATCTTATCAGCGGAGACCTCACGGTCAGCCTCTCCCTCACCTCGCCGGCCTCTCCCTCACCTCGCCGGCCTCTCCCTCACCTCGCCGGCCTCTCCCTCACCTCGCCGGCCTCTCCCTCACCTCGCCGGCCTCTCCCTCACCTCGCCGGCCTCTCCCTCACCTCGCCGGCCTCTCCCTCACCTCGCCGGCCTCTCCCTCACCTCGCCGGCCTCTCCCTCACCTCGCCGGCCTCTCCCTCACCTCGCCGGCCTCTCCCTCACCTCTACGTAACGCCTAGAAGTGGTGAAGTCAGACGCGCGTTTTATTAATTAGTAATCAGATTTTCTCCGTCTACCACATGGCAGCTTTTTTTCGCCACTGTGTATCGAGGATCTATTTGGGCTACCTAGTTTTAGCGCTGAGCGGCGCTTCATAGGTCACTGGGCAGTTAGTATCCCGCTGCCATCTGGCTGTGGCAGTCACGTGCTGTCCGTTGTACCCCTGACCGCTCAGCCTGTCACTGGCTGAGTGGTCACATGCACAAAAACTGGCATGAGCTCGCTGCAGCTTCTTCCGTGATTGGAGCTCCAGCACTGGAGTTGCGATGGGTTTAATGAGGGGAGTATGAATTATTTTTATTTTCCATTGTGAATTTTTTTTTTTTTTTTTCTCTAAAATGATGTAAAACCCCTTCTAGTGGAATCTGTTTGCATCCCTGCGCCTACTAAATCACAGCAGGGGTGCTGACAACATAGAGAACCGACTATATGTAACGTCCCCACTACTCGGCCTTTCTCATGAGCCCTGAAATATGCTCTTGAAACCACTGTGTGCAAGTGATGCAAAAATGGTCCAGCGGGGGGGCGGTTTTTTTGCTGGGGAGTGGTCCGGCGGGGGACGGTTTCTTTGCTGGGGAGTGGTCCGGCGGGGGGCGGTTTCTTTGCTGTTCCTCTGCTCGGGAGTGGTCCGGTGGGGGGGGGGGGCGGTTTCAGACGAGCTAATTATTGTTTGACTGAGCTAGTGACGTCACCGCTTGTTGTCGTGCAGCCTGTTTAGACAAGCAAATGCAAGACAAGGCTCATTAAAAGAAGTATCATACAGTTCCCATATAAGCGGATAACGGGACTGAACCCATGAGCCAATCGAAAGCTAGGGGTGTGACAAGGGGCGTCTACTGCACCTAAGGCGGTCAGCCTCTAGCTTCTGGTGGTGACAAGGTACAATAGTAGAACCTGCTAGAAGTTTTAGAAAACTTGTTGAAAAGTCAGAAATGCTTTAAATGTAAAAAGAAAACTAAATAAAAGTAACTAACTTACTAGATTTCTTAAAATCAAAATAAAATAAAAAGATTGTGTCTTACATAAACATACTTGTGATTTTTTTTTTTTTTTTTTGTTTCAGCTTGTAAGTGAAAAGGTTGGAGGAGCAGAAGGGACAAAACTAGATGAAGACTTTAAGGAAATGGAGAAGGTAAAATATATATATATTTTTTGCCTTGCCTTGCCTGCCGTACCACATTATTATCTGTCGGTAACTGTTGGGGATAAGATTTGTTTACCCTCTTCCTGGGTGTATGGTCAGATGTCCTGAACAAAGAAGTATTGCAGTATAATGTACAAGTGATTGCAGGTTCATTTCTATGGGGACTGAGAAGAGATATAAAAAAGGGTTGGTTAAAATTCTTAAAAATTAAAAAAAACGAGTTAAACTTTTTTCCTTTTTTTCCATATAAAAATCTAAACCATAAAAACCATAATTGGTATCACTGTGTTTGTAAAAGCCCGAATGACTATAATATCGCACTATTACCATGTGGTGGAACAAACAAACAAAAAAAATCACGATGCCAGAATGGAGGGCTTTTTGGTCATCCCATCTCCCCCCTCTCCCCCCCCCCCCCCCCCAAAAAAAAAATTTTTGATAAAAAGTAATCAAAAAATTGTATTTATAAGAGAATGGTAGTAATGAAAACTACAGCTTACCAGGCAAAAAAAGGAAGCCTCTCACATCGCCCATTGATAAAATAAAATCCACTTCAGGTCTCTGAAGACGGCGACTGCTTGTTAATTTTTAAAAGTAGTAAAACGCAAACGACATAATCTGGGTATTGCTGGACAGGATAAAGGCGGCAAGTCCTTTTTGCCACACTGTGAATTCTGTAAAAGCTATCTTCCTTTTATTGACATTTGAGTAATTTAATCAACCACAAAAGTTGTCACAATCCTCAGTTTGCCCTGGAGGCCTATGTACAACACCAGTATTACATTAGTTTCCTCCTTAGTTTACATGCAGACCCAGAAAGTGTCTAGTTCTTGGCATGTATTTTGAATCACATTGATTTAACACTGTCCTTGACTTAAATAGCTACTCCACCGCCTCTTCTTTCTACTCTTTCCTGTACAACGTGTATCCAGGTACAGCTATTTCCCAGTCATTACAATCCTTGAACTAGGTCTCTGTTATGGAAGCCAGGTCTAAACTATTGCTACAGGCATTAGTACACATGGTGTGGGGAACATTACATGCAGCTTAGCAGTTACGTCAATTCCGCACCCAATATTAAGCACCATGTCTTTGGAGTTAACGGCACACTGCTTCAACCTAACTGGCAGGGGACAGAAATCGTCCTTGTAAATTAAATTTGTTTCCTTCACCTTATTTAAATGTCTGGCAAAACTAAATTCTGAATTCCTCTCCGAGTACTCCTCTATCTTTTCTGTTAGACCACCTACTGACATCTTGTCTAACCTATCCCAAACCTTCAGTTTGACCCCACTGTCCTAGCCATGCATTAATCTCTGAGATATGAAGTGTTGCTCATCTGATTAGACTGGCAAAATCTATGAAGATGTAACGGATCGTGTTTTCTTGCAGATCTCTTGCCTAAAATGTTGGAATTCTTTTTGTGCAGAAATTTAAATTTATTTTAGAACAAGTCATTGCTTCCAAAATGCAACACAAGATCAGCGTCACTGTTGCTCTGTGCAGCCTTTACCGTATTCCTAGTACATCTCTCTACTGGCTGTGGCACCTGGAAGGATCTCACCCCCTGCAGCACATCTAAATCCTGGCCTACATCAGCACTTCTGATGGTTGAATCGCCAACAAGACCCTGACCAGGCTTCAATGCCAAACCTAACAAGGGGTTTTCTGTCTTGAATCTGCTGCGTTCTGTCAGGTTCAGGCTTAGTCTAGCTGGTGGGCCGGTGTTCGTTCTGAAATTGGTCGGTCATGTTTTTTTATTTTGTAGGAATTCTAATTAATTAATTTGGTATAAACTTGTTTGCACGTCTGTAGTTTATTTATGTTGTGTTCTTGCAGAAGGTCGATGTTACCAGTAAAGCAGTGTCTGAAGTGCTGGCTAAGACCACTGAGTATCTCCAACCAAACCCAGGTACCTTCTGTCACCGGTTGACTTGTTTCCTTTTTAGATTTTGTATTTTTGTGTTTTAATATGTCCTGGTATTTATACATGGAGTCTTTATAAATTACACTGTGACCAAATGTTTTACATGGATGACGATGGATTTGTGCATCTAAATGTATGCGGTTGTTTTTGAGTCAAGTGTTACATCCTTATCTTTTTGTTTTAATCGGGTACATTTTTCAAGTTTCCAATTTTCTGTAAAAATGCAAAAAAATGTTTATGAACATGTATGTATAACCCTGCGCCAAAAGTATATAACAAGTATCCCGTGGACATGAGGCCTTAAAGTAACCTAAACCAATATCCCATACCCATATAGGAAAAGCTCTCCTCAGATGCCGGCTGTAATGTGGCATTGTGAAATGTTGCGGTCTTCAATGTATCGATAAACAACCAGAGATGGAGCAGACGATACATTCTCTATACTCCCCTGTAGATTTACTGGTTTAGTATTGGGGTGATATGTCTCTTACCATCACGGGTATTCTGCTCGCTTTACTCCCGCCTAGGGGAAGCGGCCCGCACCAACCGGCTACATGAGTGCGATCATTTGGCTATAAGTTTGGAAAGCTTTTCCAATGTCTCCTGCATGTCCTCCTCGGGGGCCGAGACAAAGGATCCCTGTGATCGCAGCTCTAATATATATCATATAATGTGCTCCGCTCTATGATGCCCTATTGTTTTGATATTTTTAAAAATATAACAAAAAAGGATTTATGAAAAAAAGTATAGTTGGATACACGGATACATGCGCAAAAAGGTTGTAATGAGGCGAGCGCAAATTCTCGTGTGAAGGAGCCTTTTAGGCCAGCAGAGAAAACCTTTTTTAGAGCCTCAGGTGACAAGACCGTCCATCTAATCACCACAACTCATGATTTACAGATCTGCCTGAGATGGAACTGCATGCTGACTTTTGCAGCAAAATGACGTTTTCTGGGGGCTCTCTTCTTTTTTTTTTTTTTTTTGACAGTGTGTAAAATACCACGTATGTATTTTGAACCAGGACTCGGCTCTGTGTCATCTCAGCCCAAAACCTCTAGGAAATGGTATAAAAAAAATACAAGTGTATTTGTTGGTCCTTATTTTACCAAGTGTTTCGGACTGGGGTGACAAAGGGGCGGGTTGTGGACTGGGGTGACAAAGGGGCGGGTTGTGGACTGGGGTGACAAAGGGGCGGGTTGTGGACTGGGGTGACAAAGGGGGGGGTTGTGGACTGGGGTGACAAAGGGGCGGGTTGTGGACTGGGGTGACAAAGGGGCGGGTCGTGGATCGGGGTGACAAAGGGGCAGGTCCTGGACTGAAGCGTGTAGTAAATGGTTTTATTTATTTTCTTTTAAAGAAATAACTTTATCTACTGGTCCGTCTCCTTGATGATTTACATCGCAGACCATGCCAGCAAGGTTAAGGCTGCCTGTCCACTGGTGATGATCCACCGGCGATCACGCTGTGTGAAGCTTTCCATAGCGATTCTTCACTCGCGGGATCTAAATTGTAGCATGCCGCGATTCTCCGCAGTGAGCCTGTCTGTTAGATGAACTCACCGCTGAGACCTGTCAGCGCTCCCCCTTCGTCCCTGCGGCGGAATATTGCTGGTGATTTTTTTTTTCCCCACGGCCGTGGGCAGGGGGCCTAACAATTAGTTGTTTTTTTTGCAAGTTCCTGTTCATGTGAGCATCTTCCTTTTCACTACTTACTGCTGACCTGCTGCTGTAACCCAAGGCCTCTGAGCCAGGCTATGGGCATCCTTGGGTAAGACGCGGGTATAGCCGTGCCAGCTGAGAGGACAGATGCTTCATGGGAAGGATCATTTGAGTCCTAAATGCAATCACTATGACTAGTCTGCAGTCGCCTTGTGCTAACAGCCAAATCTCTTGATGCACTTGTGGAATTTTCCAAGCTCTTCATTTGGTGGCCTGGCTATCAAAGCTATTTTTCAAGGTGGAGAATGTGTAGAGCAGTTTCCAGGTGCTCCGACCGAAGGTTATAGATGTCAGCAGCTCCTGGAAACGGGTCTTGGGATTGTCTCCCTTGGATAATACATGTGGCACTCTATGGGCCGTCTCTCCCCCCTTCATGTGCGGCGTTGTTGTTGTGTACCTCTGCACTCTGACTACAGATCTCTTTCCATGGCTTTCAGACTGTCAAGGTCAGGACTTGTACATTTCCTTCATGACTTCAGCTGAACAAACCCTGCAGTCAAAACTTCAAACACTGTATCCCCCCCCCCCCCCCCATGCTGATACTCTCGTTCTTTTCACCGCGGTGCATCATGTGACCTGTGGCATCCTGTATACGGGTCACATTGGCTCCCACATAATAGCTCCAGCCTTGTGTACAGGATGTCGCTGCTAACGTTTGGGGTTGACACGTGGTAGGAGGTCGGCCCCAGCAGCCATGTGGGCCTTCAGCTTTATACATCCTATCTAGGCCATCTTTTGAAGTACTCTGGTGTGTCGTGTTCATTGGTAATCTTGACCGTTCCTTCCTCTCTCCTCTGGCCAGCCTCTCGTGCCAAGCTTTCCATGCTCAACACCGTATCCAAAATTCGAGGGCAAGTAAAGAATCCAGGATATCCTCAACCAGAAGGTCTTCTGGGAGAAAGCATGGTCCGCTATGGGAAGGAACTTGGAGAAGAATCTAAATTTGGTGAGCGGAATGGAAACCTTTAAATCTTATTTCTATATAAGATACGTCCATGTGAGCGAGCCCTTACAAAGGGAAGTGTCGCCTCTGATGGTGACGTGAGGGCTCTTCTGTCGAGGACCTTGTTGGCTGTATAACTACCATGTTTCCCCCGAAAATAAGACCTAGTAGAAGTCCTAATGCAAGGCCTCCCTCGAAAGTAAGACCTAGCTCTGTCTGCTGTGATGAGCTCCCCATGGTGGCTGGAAGCTGCAATACCATCCCTGCGGTACAAGTGCTCCAGGAACTGCTGTGGGTGATCCTTACAGTCTGCAGACAGTGTGTGGGAGCCAGGTACTCCCAAAGGGTCTCTCCGTACGGCCTCCCATACACTGGTAATGTTGGGCACGGCCCACAGGAGAGGCGCCATCAGTCTTGTGTCCGCTCACATTCTTGCCTGACGTCTGTTAGTGTAATTTCACTAACGACCTGCTTATCATGTGATTTCTTTACTAATAGGTAATGCCTTGTTGGATTCCGGAGAGGCGATGAAGAGACTTGCAGAAGTGAAAGATTCTCTGGACATAGATGTAAAGCAAAACTTCCTGGATCCTCTGCAAAACCTTTCTGACAAGGACCTCAAAGAAATCCAGGTTAGACTCGATGAAGCGGGGCGTTACAGGCCGCTGCTACACATCACTCTAAGTGGTCGGTATTTACACTACTTGTGGCGGGGGTTGAATCGCTGCAGTCAGATGGTGAGCGTCGGTATTATCATATGGGGCTGTCCGCACGCAGCGCTTCGATTTAAGGCCTTGTGGTGGCAGCATGCTGAAGATATGACACGGTTTCTGAGGCCTCATGTCCACAAGCAGGTTGGACTCCGCATGCGGTAGCCCTCAGCGGTATCTGACCCTGCCCGCGGCCGAGGACCGTGTGTACCTGTCCGGCTCCTGCGCAGTACAGAAGAGGTTTTTTTTTTTTGGCTAAACTCCAGCTTTCCCGCAGAATCTGCGGCTGCGGATCGGATGGCTTCCATTGACTTGAATTGAACTGCACTGACATAGAGCATGCCGCAATTTTATTTCCACATCCAAAGATCCGCAGATCAAATCTCTATGCTTTCATGCAGCTGTGGGCGCCCATGTGTCGCTGTGGGCGACTTGAACTGCGGATCGCATGCGTGGATTCCACAATTCAAATCTGCCTGCGGACATTGGGCCTTCGTCATAGAATTCAATGAACAGCCGACGTACCGAAAATGGAATCTAAAAACAAACCGCTGAACTGCTTATAAAACCATACAGATAAGCCCCAGGCTCCCACACAGGCGTAAACGCTAAACGCTATACAACGCTCCTATTCATTTCAGTGGGCTGCTCACACATACATCACTGCCATGCTTTGACAGTGATGTATGTTCCATCTTTGTCCGTTTTTAGACCTGCATTGTCCATTGAAATGAATGGGCAGCAGTTTCAGCGCTGCCGAACATGCGGCACAACTTGGTACCGTGTTTTTGGCAGCATTAAGCACCCTAGCTAAACTACCTGAGGGGGGGGGATCAATATTCACCTAGCAGACGCCGTTGGGTTCCGGACGCTGCTCTCCGGAGCTCTGTGGAGGCTTCCCCTGCACTTGTCATCCCCAAAAGAGCATCTCTTTCTGATAACGGGGATTGAAGACCCCGCCTCCAGCAAGAGATTGCTCTGATTGGCTGAGGCGCTTGGCCAATCACAGCCATTCATTAAATGGCTCGAGCAATCAGAGCAATCTCTTGCTGGAGGCATGGTATTCAACCCATGGCATCAGCAAAAGATGGTCTGTCGGGGATTACAAGTGCCTGGAAGCCTGCACAGAGCCCTGGAGAGCATCAGCAGGGACCGACGGCGTCTACTAGGCAGTATTGATTTTTTTTTTTTTTTTTTTTTTCAGGTTCTTTAGCTGTGCTAAAAGCCGCAGTAATCGCCTTTCTGCAAACGTCCGTGAGGGAGGCCTTAAACTGTAGACAACGGTTTGTCGGCAGCGTTACAGACCATAGCCGGTCACAGCCATATCCAAGCGCTGTAACTCTCTACTAGGGTATATTCACACACAGATATCTGTCAGATGAGGAGCGCACCTGACGTATATTTCTGACTTTCTGTCCAATACATGGGGCATTCCCAAACTTCTGCAGGGATATGGAGATAGATATAATATGGGCAAAAGAAAGGTTTTGGTCCTTAAAGGGGTTTTTCGGGTTTTTCTTCATCTTTCCCCCAGGTAGACATGTTTTCTTATCAGAATATTTTCCCTGCCCTCACATTTCCCCAATGCCGCAGGCGACCAGTATAAGCAATATCCTTCATAATAACCATAACCTATACCCGTTCTCAGCGCCCTCTGTGACCGCTTACAATCAGATCCTAGAATAGTCCAGAAACAATCTTTTGCTGTAATTCCGGTGAGTTTTCTATTTTAGGTTTTGCTTTTTATTCTTTTGTCAATTTTAAAGGGTTTTTGGGGGGATTTTTTTTTTTAGTGTTCTAATTCCAGGAAACCATACTTAATAAAAAGACTATTACTCGCCCTTTAATTGTCTCGCTGCTTTCTCCCCCACCTTTCCTACTGCAATTATTTCATGTACTTCATTCCTGGTCTCGACAGTCACATGCGGTACACTCTAGCTTCGGCATGGAGGCCAGTGATTGGCTGCAGCGGTCACATGCGTACACTCTAGCTTCAGCACGGAGGCCAGTGATTGGCTGCAGCGGTCACATGCGTACACTCTAGCTTCAGCACGGAGGCCAGTGATTGGCTGCAGCGGTCACATGCGTACACTCTAGCTTCAGCACGGAGGCCAGTGATTGGCTGCAGCGGTCACATGCGTACACTCTAGCTTCAGCACGGAGGCCAGTGATTGGCTGCAGCGGTCACATGCGTACACTCTAGCTTCAGCACGGAGGCCAGTGATTGGCTGCAGCGGTCACATGACCGATGTACAAGATGTTGCCGACCCTTTCTGACCTTTAGAATTTTGTCTCCCAATGTACCGATATTCCATTATAGTAGCTTGAGGCCCAAGTCCTTTAATTGCATCTTATTGAATGTCAGCCCGTAGTATTACTGTACAACTCTTGTATTATACAGAGCGGCTCACAAGGATGATGCGCTGCGGAATATGTTGGTGCTATATAAAGGTTATTCTGTACAATAGTATTCCTTTTCTTCTTATTTTGCTCGTTTCTTTTTGTTTTCCTTGTAAAGGGTTACTTCCGTAGATCTTGAGAATGAAGGGGTCTCTGGTTCAGCGTCCCTCCTTAGACGCCCCCTGTGTGCTGCTCCTTCCTGTACAACCTCCATCACCTTCACCTCTTGTTCCTTTCAGCACCATCTGAAGAAATTAGAAGGCCGCAGGTTGGATTATGACTACAAAAAGAAACGCCAAGGAAAGATCCCGGATGAAGAGCTGAGGCAAGCCTGGGAGAAGTTCATAGAGTCCAAGGAGGTGGCCACCACCAGTATGCTCAATCTGTTGGACACGGATGTAAGAAGCAGACATTATTGTTATTCCTTAAGTGCAAATATGTTGTTTAACCCTTTGCAATCCAATTTTTGATTCAGGGTTTCCTAGGGGGTTTTCTGTTTCTGCCATTATACAATGGTGCCACCTTCTGGCTAGAGCCAGTACTGCGGTATTGGACATGCTAGAGAGGCCCCCAACAACAGAGCGGCCAGTAATATATAGTAGGAATACCTGGCCGGACGTCTTCCGACATCTGAAGCTGTACCGCCTTCAATCAGAATGTCTTTAGACGTCAGTGGATAAGAAAGGGTTAATATAAAGACATTTCTTAGCGTCCGTTCGGAGATGCCAAATCTCATCTTGAGGAGGTGGGATTGAGTTACAAAACTGCAGCCCTGAAACCTTTGTGTATAGAAGGATCGGTCATAACATTACATCCATCCGCCCGAATGTGTAACTAGAAGAGGTCTGTCATGTATTTACAAATTACCGAGTGCTATGAACTACATCCACCAATAAAACGTAAAGGGTTGTCAGGGGCTTTACTGTTATTGACCTATCATCGGGATACATCATCAGTAGTTGATCGATGCAAGTCCGCCGTTTGGGATCCAGCTGATATCAAGCTGTCATTACGAATGGAGCAAGAAGCAGACAGCTCTGTTCACAATGCAGTGGCCAAGGTTGGTATTGCAGGCGCAGCTCCCATTGAATTCAAATAGTTCACTCTGGCCTTGATGGTTTTCTTCTGTTGCCATCTAGCTGACTACAATACATATATTTGTGTTCCATCTGCTGATGCCCTGTGCAGCTGGGCGTAAATATACATGGTCCTCTTTAATGGACGATCGCTCCGCATAGTGCTCTGCCATTAAAGAAATTGGGATGACAGCTCCATGTCACAAAATATCCCAAAGTGGTCCCTGTCGTAGGACCCAAATGCAGGAATCTTCCTTGCTGCGTTCATGCCTTTGCTGTGGAGACTGGTGACAGCTGGATGCCCTCACAAGCTTCAGCAGTCGGATGGGCAGAGGACAGGATCTGTGTATGCAGATCACTGCTGATAGTGGTCAGCGAGCATCGGATCACCATTATCTTTGAACTGCATGCAG
Organism: Eleutherodactylus coqui; assembly: GCF_035609145.1. NCBI lineage: Eukaryota > Metazoa > Chordata > Amphibia > Anura > Eleutherodactylidae > Eleutherodactylus > Eleutherodactylus coqui. The sequence goes on from NC_089843.1 coordinate 220,989,124, forward strand.
AGACTTCTGGGAGGGCGTATGTTGTTCCCGCTGCCTCCTGATGCAGGGAAGAAAATGGTAAAAGGAAATAAAAAGCATGTAAAATAAAACACTTGTCTGGAAACCCACCTGCACCATCAGGGACTATTTTATGCAATTAAGGAAGATGGAACAATACCTCTGCAGCGCCGCCTACTGGAAGGCAGCATTCCTGCAAATCGATGTCCGACCCTTAATACGGGTCTTTATAGCAATGATTATATGGATTATATTATATGGACATTGACTTGCAGGAATCCTGCCATCCTATAGGTGGCGCTGCAGAGGTATTGTTCCATCTCCCTTATTTGCATATATTTCCCAGAGGAGCTTGCAGGGCTTTATAAGTCTCCTCATTCACTTTCTAGATGCCTTTCCAGGACTATTTTATGACATGGGAGCATCTTACTTGGACCTCATGGATGCATATAATAATCAGTCCTATTTACAGAATTTCTTTGATGGAAGTCTGATGACTTGTTGCCACATTTTGTCTCCCTCGTCCCTCTCTACTCTCATGCCTAAACCTTTCAGTAGACGGATGCTTGGGGCACTCGCAGAGCCCATATACCATCTGAAGGCAGTAGATGTCAGGCTTTGAAGCCATGTAGGTGGGAATTACATATATTTGGTGTAGTTCTGCATCGTACCGTGGTCAGAATGTTCTGTCCTCTAAATCTGCCTGGTTATATGAATTGTATTACATTACAAGAGCGAGAAAAGGAAGGAAACTACATATTTCATCCATACTTTTTCCTGCATAAACCTTCAAAATTTAAAGATCCCAGTTCCCTCTTGGTACCACATTTAGGCCCCTCGGTCCGCCAAAAGTGAAAAGAATACTTGGCCAAAATATAAAATATTCACTCTTAGGCTACCTATACTCGGACGAGCGCCATCTTGGGCCACGAAACTTGGCCCGATATCGCACTCGCCAATGTGCATTTTCACACCGATGCAAGGCGTTTTTCCAGCAAAAGTGCCTCCCATCACTTCTGTGAAGTAGCGGCTCTCAGGTGAGTTATGGATCAGCAAGGGTTTCCCATTGTTTTCAATTCGAAACCTCGCATTGCAGTAATGTACACATCGCACGGCGTGCAATGTCTTTTACTGTCCCATTGAAAACCATAGGCAATTCATTTCGAGGGACGTGAAAAGCTAGGACATGCCACGATTTCTCGTGGACAGGCTGGCCCCCGCGGGGGGAGTGTGTGGCTGGCCCCCGCGGGGGGAGTGTGTGGCTGGCCCCCGCGGGGGGAGTGTGTGGCCATTTCACTGTATGATCTTTACACTCTTACAGGTAGAACAAGTCAGCCAGCTGTCGGCCCTGGTGGAGGCGCAGGTAGATTATCACCGTCAAGCAGCTCAGATTCTGGAGGAGTTGTCAGACAAGCTCAAGGTCAGCGTTCGCGAATCTTCTTCCCGGCCCAAGAGAGAAATAAAAGTGAAGACGCAGGAAAGTTATGATTATGGCGATGCTGACCATTCCAATGGAGGCATTTCCTGTAACCCTCTAAACAAGCCGCCAGGTAAGATTCACAACATCCCTTTCTCTTGATTGATATCGAGGTAACAGCCCAGTATTTCATAAGTCCTATAGACCTACAATGAAGAGGGCTGCATACATATGATAGAATGGTGGAGTTGGCAGGGACCTCCAGGGTCATCGGGTCCGACCCCCTGCTCAGTGCAGGATCACTAAATCATCCCAGACAGATGTCTCTCCAGCCTCTGAAGACTTCCATTGAAGGAGAACTCCCCACCTCCCGTGGCAACCTGTTCCACTCATTGATCCCCCTCACTATCCAATCTGCGTCTCCTCCCTTTCAGTTTCATCCCATTGCTTCTAGTCATTCCTTGTGCAGATGAGAATAGGGCTGATCCCTCTGCACTGTGACGGCCCTTCAGATATTTGTAGACAGCTATTAAGTCTCCTCTCAGCCTTCTCTTCTGCTAAACATTCCCAGATCCTTTACCCGTTCCTCATAGGACATGATTTGCGGTCCGCTCACCATCCTGGTAACTCTTCTCTGAACTTGCTCCAGTTTGTCGATGTCTTTTTTAAAGTGGGGTGCCCAGAACAGGACACAGTATTCCAGATGAGGTCTGACTAAGGAAGAGTAGAGGGTATAATGCCCTCACGTGATCTAGACTCTATGCTTCTCTTAATACATCCCAGAATTGTGTTTGCCTTTTTGGCTGCTGCATCACATTGTTGACTCATGTTCAGTCTATGCTTTATTAGTATACCCAAGTCTTTTTCCCATATGCTGCTGCTTAGCCCAATTCCTCCAATTCTGTATGTGCTTTCTGCATTTTTCTTGCCCAGATGTGGGACTTTGCATTCCTCCTTGTTAAATCCTATTCTGTTAGTCGCTGCCCACTGTTCAAGCTTTTCTAGATCTTTCTGAATACTCTCTCTCTTCCCTAGTGTTAGCTATCCCTCTTAGCTTTGTGTCGTCGGCAAATTTGATCAGTTTCCCACCAATTCCCTCCTCCAGATCATTTATAACAATGTTGACCAACACTGGGCCCAGGACAGATCCTTGTGGTCCCCACTTGATACATTCTCCCACTTGGATGTGCAGCCATGTATGACCACTCTTTGAGTACGATCACTCAGCCAGTTGTGAATCCACCTAACTGTTGCCTTGTTAATCCCAGATTTGGTCATTTTTTCAATAATTATGGTATGAAATACTTTGTCAAATGCTTTACTAAGGTCACAATAGTCTCTAACAGCTGCAACCTTTAAGGGGGTATAGAAACACTCCAGCCAAAATTGAAACTATATTATGCCTATTTATATATATAATATGTATATATGTATGTGTGTGTGTGTATACACACACACACATCTACATCACCACTTTATACATGTTTTTTATATACAGACATACTGTTTATTGATATTTTAACAGAAAATAGAACAATGGGATTAATTCGGCTGATTACAATAATGGTGATTTCTTCCTGTTGTATCTTTTCTGGAAGTAACTGACTTACCATTTCGTTGCATTGGAGAATGTGTTTCCATATTAGGGAAACATTTGTTAGAGTGCCATCACCTGGCTGTAACTGGTATTGCAGGGATGGGTAGGATTGAGTGACGGAGTTTGCCGTCCTATTTAATAGAACAATCTTATTTTTGTAATTATCACTTGACTTAATTGTAGGATTAATTTATTGAATTTGAGAAATTAGCCTTAAATGGGACCTCGATATAAATGTTTTTAGGAGAGACTATTTTACTTTTCTTATGTTTTTTACTGTTTTTGCATTTTTTCACTTCCTCGGAAAGAATAACTCTTTTCTATCATGTATTATCTGCATTATGTTTTTATGCCCCAAATGCGCGTTGTGTTGTATTGTTGCGCGGTTCGTGTGATCTGGGAGCAGTAGGGATTCCTGCTGTGCGGCTCCGTAACTTCCAAGTACAGATGAGCGTTCGCTCGTTATCTACTCCTTGCTCATTTTATGTAGCGCTCGGCACTATTTGATCTTCTTTTCAGCGGTCTTGTGATTACACTATTATGATCTGTTTGGACAGCCTGCCCCGCGGCTTTGAAACGAGTGTGAATGCTCATGTATCTCTGCTCCCCTGTCCTTGTAGTTATTTACTAAAGCTAAGTTGACATTTGTTTTACTCTTCCCCATATATGACAGCCACAGTGTTTCCCCAATGATATGTTGGCCCCCTACCTCTAACAGCCATCACCTCCCAGAAGCCCTTGCGGTGCTGGGCAGGAGACTTCTGCAATGGTCCTTGGAGGTAGGACCTTGATCACATGACTGTGATGTCATGGAAGGCAGTCATACACCCGTAAGATCAGCCCCGATCGGGGTAATTTAGTACCTGGATATGTGCAGAGCGCTCCGTCCCTCCGGATCTCAGCATTTCCATGTTCTTTGTATGTAATACATAACCTGCCTCCTACTTTTGACCCTCTGTACCGCAGAACGGTTACTTGTTCTTAAGGATTTTCCTTTTTGTTTTTCTTGTTTTAGTTTCGTCGTCTTTCCGCTCAGAGAAGCCCGCCAGAACACCGAGCAACCGCAGCTCCAGTAAGTGACCGGCTTTGTGCCTACCTGTAGCCCACCTGTCGCCAGGTGTGGCCCCTATAAACCAGTGGCAGCATGTTATCTGTCAGCAGGATGGCTTCCATATATGTAGATCTTATGGCCCCTTGAGTCCATCGTACCTTTGAAAATTAACTTTTCAAACATTCATCGCCATTTGTAAATTAGGTTTGAACAGTCCGGTGTGCATGTGGATCGTTCCCACAGTCTTCATTGTAACCCAGCTTCCCCGTCTCTGGGTGGCGTGGATGATGTAGACTATGTTCCAGGAGTCGGAGTGGTACCAGCGTATGCACTAGGAGCCTGATCTGTGGCGGGCACCCTTGCCCCGTCTCCTCTGGGGCGGGCACCCTTGCCCCGTCTCCTCTGGGGCGGGCACCCTTGCCCCGTCTCCTCTGGGGCGGGCACCCTTGCCCCGTCTCCTCTGGGGCGGCCACCCGTTCTGCTCTGACTTCCAGAACTGGCCTGTGAATGATGTAGGCATTGCCATACTCCTCCAGCAGGAGGGCTGTATTATAGTAATGACTGCACGCGGCTGCAGCGGTCCGGGTCTGCCTATCAGATTTTTTGAAACTAATTTGCATACACAACAGGATGTTTAAAAACCTAATTATTAACTGTATGATGGGCTAATGGGGCATAATGTATATCCCAATGACTGATCAGATTACTTGCTGCCAGGGGTTTATAAGGGTCAAACCTGGGGGGCAGATTCCTGTTAACGGAAGCCATTTTCCCCTAACGCTAACTTGTCTCCTTCTCCCCCCCTACTTGCAGCTCCGCTCGACCAGCCGTGCTGTAGAGCGTTGTATGATTTTGATCCTGAGAACGACGGCGAGCTTGGCTTCCGTGAAGGGGATATTATCACGCTGACCAATCAGATTGATGAGAACTGGTATGAAGGAATGATCAGCGGGATGTCGGGATTCTTCCCCCTGAACTACGTGGAGGTTCTCGTTCCGTTACCTCAGTGAGGTCTGCATTCTTCTGTTTGCAGAGAGCCATTTTCCAGCCTTTCACTTAACGAGGACCAAATCCCTGGGGTGCTGGTGCCGTCGCTGCTCTGGGCAGGAGGGTGCGCCCCGCCTTCTGCGCAGCGGGCGTCGGTAATGCTTTATTGCTCTGGTGCGTTAGCTGCAGGACACTAGCTATCAAAGTAATTCCGTCCATGTAACTTGTTATAACTCTTTCTGGACAAACCGAAAAGATTGGTTACACAACCGGTCAAACACTACAGATATTAGCACAGTAGGTCTATTGTACACGGCCTCCGCCAGAGGCGAGTATACGGCCGCCACGGGGGAGGATTAGGGATCTTGTATTCTTTTATACTTCTTTTTACTCTGCTCCTCTGAGGATTTCTCCTGACTATATATGCGGTGTAGCCTCTATATGTTACTACTTGTACTGTTACAGCAAATGGTATTTTTTTCATATATAATCTTTAATTTTTTATGATGGCCTTCAAATGTGAGCTAAATTGTTGTATTAGAGAACCCATCGCATCTAATATGCTAGAAGGGCTAACACATACATTTCATGTCTCCAGTCTTGTAATAAATACTCCAATCGTAAATCAGACGATCGCCGGCTGTCCACAATGTGTCCATTATTTATACGGTTCTCTTCCTGCATCTAACTGCCTTCCACACAACCCTGTGCCTCCACTCATTGGGGTATGGGGGGGCTCCAGGGTTAGAAGAACGGCCGCTTTCTACACTTGTCCACAGGTTGGTCGCAGTTTGGCTCCATTCGCTTTACTGAAGTTGAGCTGCAATACCAGACACAACCCATGGACAGGTGTGGCGCTGTTTTGGGAAGAAAGCAGCCATGTTTTTCCAGCCCTGTAAACCCCATTCATGGTTTTCTTTGGGTCACTGACTGTAGCCGAGCATTAGGACCCCTAAGGACACATTTTTATGCAAATGGTTTCCTTGCAGCTGACGAAAGTCTCCACTTTGCCATTAAGGCTCCTTATAAGAGGGAATCTCAATGCAGTCAAAATCTCTGGAAGTCTGGACTTCATTATACTAAAAGAAATCTGCCCCTTTAAGGGCTCATGCGCGTGTCCTCCCCGTGTATCATACATGCGTTGTGCAGACATGTGACACATGGTGAATGGAGTCCGTGAAGGTCGGTGCGCTTTCATTGTTGGATTCATACGGGCGTGTCGATACATGAGAGAGATAATCCGCAGCGTGAGCCCCTACACTTGTATAGGCTGTCCATACGCAATACATACACCCACCCCACAATGTCCGTGTGTGATACTCGGGCATACGCAGTCTCTGCTGCCAGAGCGTATGGTTATAGAATGCGTAAATCGCTGTGGGGAGATGTCAGCATTGTACGCATACGCCCGTGCGCATGAGCCTTAAAGGGGTTGTCCCGCGAAAGCAAGTGGGGGTATACACTTCTGTATGGCCATATTAATGCACTTTGTAATGTACATTGTGCATTAATTATGAGCCATACAGAAGTTATTCACTTACCTGCTCCGTTGCTGGCGTCCTCGTCTCCATGGTGCCGTCTAATTTCAGCGTCTAATCGCCCGATTAGACGCGCTTGCGCAGTCCAGTCTTCTCCCTGGTGAATGGGGCCGCTCGTGCCGGAGAGCTGGTCCTCGTAGCTCCGCCCCGTCACATGTGCCAATTCCAGCCTATCAGGAGGCTGGAATCGGCAATGGACCGCACAGAGCCCACGGTGCACCATGGGAGAAGACCCGCGGTGCATCGTGGGTGAAGATCCTGGCGGCCATCTTGCTAAGGTAAGGAAGAAGTCGCCGCAGCGCGGGGATTCGGGTAAGTACTAAACGGTTTTTTTTTTAACACATGCATCGGGTTTGTCTCGCGCCGAACTGGGGGGATATTGAAAAAAAACAAAACCCGTTTCGGCGCAGGACAACCCCTTTAACGCTTTTGCTAATGAAATGTAAAAAAATGATCTCTTCTTATTCTGTAATCCGCTGTCTCTCTGAGAAGCGATCCGGTCTCTCTGGTTCTCACGTAAATGTCCGGTAACTTCTGTTGTAGAAAGAAACTCGTTACTAGAAATTGTATCAATATTTTCATTTTACACAAACTGTTATTTACATAATCTTGTACATGCCTTCAGGCTGGGGTCACATGGGACGTATTCCCAGCGGAAATCTCATGATTCTGCTGCAGCGAAAAACCACTGGGAAAGCCGCAAGATTTCCACCACGAAAGCGCAGGTTCAAAACCCGCAACACTTAGCCGCGGGTTTTGGAGCAGCTTGGCTGCATGCTTTTCCGTTGCAGCCAGCTCTCCCGTAGAGGAGAGCGCGGCTGCAACGGAAAAAAGAATAGACATGCTGCGGTCAGGGAATTTGTGCCACAGCTCTGGCTTTTGCCGGCTTTGCAGCAACGGATTGGCAGTCCCATGTGGATGAGATTTTTGACAAATCTCATCCACATGGCTGGCCAACACCAGGATTAGCGGCCGCAGGCGGATCTGCCACAGCGTAATTCCAGACGGAATTCCCGCAGCAAATCCGCCCCGTGTGACCCCAGGCTTATATTCTGCAGCACTTTACAAAGGGGTATATAAAGTGATATTACATATAATAGCAACACATTACAGGGAACGTGTCCAACCTGCCGGTATGATGTTCTAGAGCCGAGCGGACGGATATATAGTTTATGGGTAAAGACTCGAACTTGTTCTATATTCATGTAAAGAGAAGGTGCCATTAGAAAATGACCGATTATATAAATCGCATTTTTGTGTTTAAACATATTTTCAAGAATTTTTATTTTCGTTCACAATTTATATACTTAACAAAAATCCTGCCTAGTTTCACATAATTTTGTTAATTTTTGTCACAATATAGCCGTATATTAGCCAAAAATCTACCCTGCACAGGGGATTCTAAGATGAGAAAAAGAATTTTATGAAACAAAACATAGTGAGAATTAATGAAAAATTAAGGTGATTACACAGACCTCCTGCTCCTCAGATGATATCTTACACAGACAACCTCCTTCTTCTCAAATACTAATATTACACAGACGACCTCATGCAGTAAGATAATGCACAGATGACTACCTCCTCATATACCAATATATTACACAGACCACCTCCCCCTCATATACCATATATATATATTTATTACACGGACGACCTTCTCCTTGTGCACTAAGATATTACACAGATGACCTCCTAATATACCAATATATTACACAGACAACCTCCCGCTCGTATTTCAATATATTACACAGACGACCTCCTGGAGTAAGATAATGCACAGATGACCTCCTCATATACCAATATATTACATAGACGACCTCCCCCTCATATTCCAATATATTACGCAGACTACCTCCTCATGCAGTAAGATAGTACACAGACGGCCTCTTTCTCATGCAGTAAGATACTACACAGACGACCTCCTCCTCATATACTAATATATTACACAGATGACCTCCTCCTCATATACTAATATATTACACAGATGACCTCCCCCTCATATACCAACATATTACACAGACGGCCTCTTTCTCATGCAGTAAGATACTACACAGACGACCTCCTCCTCCTCATATACTAATATATTACACAGACGACCTCCTCCTCATATACTAATATATTACACAGACGACCTCCTCCTCATATACTAATATATTACACAGACGACCTCCTCCTCATATACCAACATATTACACAGACGACCTCCTCCTCATGCAGTAAGATATTACACAGATGACCTCCTCCACATATACTAATGTATTACACAGACGACCACCTCCTCATATACTAATATATTACACAGACGACCACCTCATATACTAATATATTACACAGACAACCTCCCCCTCCTATTCCAGTAGATTACACAGATAACGTCATGCAGTAAGATGCACAGATGACTACCTCATATACCAACATATACGGTAACCCAGACGACCACCTCCTCATGCAGTAAGATATTACACAGACAACCTCCTCTGAATGTAGTAAGATGTTAAACAGATGACCTCCCCCTCATGCAGTAAGATATTACACAGACTATTCCCCCTCATATACCAATATATTCCACAGACGACCTCCTCTGAATGTAGTAAGATGTTAAACAGACGACCTCCTCCTCATGCAGTAAGATACTACACAGACTACCTCCTTTTAATATACTAATATATTACAGACTTCCTCCTCCTCATATACCAACATATTACGCAGACGACCTCCTCGTCATGCAGTAAGATATGCAGACGACCTCCTCCTCATGCAGTAAGATATGCAGACGACCTCCTCCTCATGCAGTAAGATATGCAGACGACCTCCTCGTCATGCAGTAAGATATGCAGACGACCTCCTCCTCATGCAGTAAGATATGCAGACGACCTCCTCGTCATGCAGTAAGATATGCAGACGACCTCCTCGTCATGCAGTAAGATATGCAGACGACCTCCTCGTCATGCAGTAAGATATGCAGACGACCTCCTCCTCATGCAGTAAGATATGCAGACGACCTCCTCGTCATGCAGTAAGATATGCAGACGACCTCCTCGTCATGCAGTAAGATATGCAGACGACCTCCTCCTCATGCAGTAAGATATTACACAGACGACCTCCTCATATACTAATGTTTTACACAGATGACCTCCTCCTCATATACTAATATATTACAGACTTCCTCCACCTCATATACCAATATATTACACAGACGACCCTCTCCTCATGCAGTAAGATATTCCACAAACGACCTCCCCCTCATGCAGTAAGATATTACACAGACAACCTCCTTTTTATATACCAACATATTACGCTGACGACCTCCCCCTCATGCAGTAAGATACTACACAGACCAATACAATATGCCCTGGGCTTTAGTCTCACTGGACATGGCAAAGGCCTTTGACTCACTGGAGTGGGCCGTTCTCGAGGCTTGTCTGGTTCGCTTTGGATTTGGACCCAAATTCCAGCAAAGTTTACCACTAGGACCTTCCAAACTAATGAAATTAAAAAATACCTTTTATTAAATTACTTAAAAGAAAAGAAGAACAAAACACACACAAACAATCACAAGAGGAGTTATGATGTAAATAGACATCTATAACTGGTGATCAGAAGAAAGTTCGAAACGTAAATTTACGCTCGACTTGTAGAACAAAAGCAGTTGCCACTCATGTAGTATGAACAATGACAGATTAGAGTCATACGATAAGACTCTGTTGATGTAAATCATTGATCATAGTCCAAGTGAAGGTGATTCAGTCTAATAGGAGGACGAATCCCATACTTGGTCAGGTATAACACCGTGCGTCAAAGGATAGAAATGACTAGCACGTGAAAAAATTAGCTCATCAAGAGCGCGTCACCCAACGCGTTTCCCCCACCTAGTGGGTTCTTCAGGGGTTACAGTACGCTAATCCCAACTGATGTGTCAGGTAGTGGCCAAAGTCTACTTATGGAGACCACATAGATGTCCCGAATATCAAAAGCATGCTAGTGGTCGCCAAAAAATGGTCTGTTTGCGTCCAATTACGGATGCCGAGCACCGAGGAGATAGAGGTGCGTTGTAGGTAAAAGCAGACCAAAAAATAATTGACCTTAAGCGTGACAAAAGAATAGTCACCACTATGGTCAGAAAAAGAGCATAACTATCCTCTTAGTACAAGAAAAGGGCAGGGAGATATATCCCAAGCCCTAAAGCCGTTAGATAGAAACACGATCTGCAGTCCCTATGGTCCTAAAGATAGAGCATAACTACCTAGCAGATATAGGCTAACTTAGGTTGCTAGATACGTGGATAAGTGCAACCAAAGTAAGTAGTAACGGGGAACTCGCCCCTAGGTCAGGACCCAAAACTGAAATCAAATAAAAGAAAGAAACGGCGGCATGTCAGTCCTTGTGGTGGAGTGACAGCATAATGAATAGCTAGTCCAAAGAGCTTTAAATAGGGTTCCCAAAGAAACACCCATGGGCGGGTGTGTATAAACAGAGCCAATCAGAGTTGAATTGGGAGGTGTCCACCTTGTCCCTGGTAGCCATGGCTACCGGTACACTAATGCTTTGTGCTGTTAGTTTAGATGAACCCAGTGTACTTACATCTCATGCATGATGCAGAGGGATATGAAGTGCTCATAAAGCGCCAGCCAGCGGTCACATGGCACTGACTGATCCCTTCTGTAGCATATCATAAACCTCCGAGGTCCGGAATGTTGATAGATGACGTCATGACGTTAAGGGGGCGTGGCCACGTAGCCAGCGCCGTGATCACATGACGGTGCATGTGATATTGCAGCCCGATGCTTTATAGAAGAAGATAAACCTAGGGGCGAGTTCCCCGTTACTACTTACTTTGGTTGCACTTATCCACGTATCTAGCAACCTAAGTTAGCCTATATCTGCTAGGTAGTTATGCTCTATCTTTAGGACCATAGGGACTGTAGATCATGTCTCTATCTAACGGCTTTAGGGCTTGGGATATATCTCCCTGCCCTTTTCTTGTACTAAGAGGATAGTTATGCTCTTTTTCTGACCATAGTGGTGACTATTCTTTTGTCACGCTTAAGGTCAATTATTTTTTGGTCTGCTTTTACCTACAATGCACCTCTATCTCCTCGGTGCTCGGCATCCGTAAATGGACGCAAACAGACCATTTTTTGGCGACCACTAGCATGCTTTTGATATTCGGGACATCTATGTGGTCTCCATAAGTAGACTTTAGCCACGACCCAACACATTAGTTGGGATTAGCGTACTGTAACCCCTGAAGAACCCACTAGGTGGGGGAAACGCGTTGGGTGACGCGCTCTTGATGAGCTAATTCTTTCACGTGCTAGTCATTTCCATCCTTTGACGCACGGTGTTATACCTGACCAAGTACGGGATTCGTCTTCTTATTAGACTGAATCACCTTCACTTGGACTATGACCAATGATTTACATCAACAGAGTCTCATCGTATGACTCTAATCTGTCATTGTTCATACTACATGAGTGGCAACTGCTTTTGTTCTACAAGTCGAGCGTAAATTTACGTTTCGAACTTTCTTCTGATCACCAGTTATAGGTGTCTATTTACATCATAACTCCTCTTGTGATTGTTTGTGTGTGTTTTGTTCTTCTTTTCTTTTAAGTAATTTAATAAAAGTTATTTTTTAATTTCATTAGTTTGGAAGGTCCTAGTGGTAAACTTTCCATAGGTCTAACTGGGACCCCACTGCTCTTGTAAACTTGTCAAATTCCAGCAATGGGTCAAAACCATATACAAATCCCCGAGTGCAAATGTAGTGGTAAACGGCATCCCATCACCCGAATTTCAATTGGCAAGAGGCACCCGACAGGGATGCCCTCTATCCCCGGCCCTATTTGCCATAGCCATTGAGGCATTGGCGATTCGTCTGAGAAGCGCCCCCAACGTGAAAGGTATTAGATGGGCAGACCTCAAGAGTAAGGTAGGACTATACGCGGATGACACAATTCTCTTTCTATCAGACCCAATAAACTCCTTCTCCCAAGCCATGATCCACATAGACAGGTTCTCCAGTTTCTTGGGTCTATATGTCAATTGGTCTTAATCGACAATCCTGTATACAAACGTCAACCCCGGAAATGACCCCTGCGTTACTAGGTACGGCTAAAACCGGTTCAAACATCTGGGAATACTTATGCCATATGACCATAATAACGCCATAGCAGAAAACATAGACCCGCTATTAGATAATATAAAGCACAAGTTGAAAGGATGGACTAAATTGCCACTCTCCGTGGCTGGGCGCATAAATCTCATTAAAATGGCCATCCAACCCAAATGCTTGTACATACTGCAGCACATGCCAGTAACCGTCCCCAAACGCTTTTTCCAGTCATTAAACTCCCTTATCTCCTTTGTATGGAACTCCTCCCGTTCTAAACTAAGCCTGTCGACATTACAAAGGCCCAAAGAGCAAGCTGGAATGGCCCCTCCCGGACCTCCGACTCTAATACCTGGCAGGACAATTGAGGAACATACGGGCCTGGGTCTTAGACGGGGAACTGCCCATAGCAGATAAACAGCTGGCGAAGCAAGTAAAAGGTAACAATCTCTTACATTTCTTAGAATTCCCGCAATACACTAACTCCGCCGACATGGTCCCGCTTCACAAACTAGCCCTTGGCGTGTGGAGGGAGGTGAAGATACTGCAGCGATACCAAGACATAATACCCGAGCTCCGCCTTTGGAATAATCCTGGTCTCACCGCCTTACAATCAGTCCCAGATCCACAATATTGGATGGCCCAGGGGGTACACACACTAAGTGACATATACGTAGATGAAGTATTCCCACATTCACAGAGCTACGCAACAGGTTGCAGTCCCCGCATCTCCAACTATTCCGATTTTTCCAGCTAAGACACGCTTTGAACTCCCAATTTCCGCCCGCCTCAACACACTTATCCAAGTTCCCCACAATTGGCATCCTCAAGTCTCAGGGACCTAGGGGGCTAATCTCGGCCCTATACACGCATCTCCTTTTGGCTAAAATAGCCCTCAACCCGCCTTTAGCATATGACAAATGGAAACAAGCTATTCCATCCCTGGCAGAACATTTCCGAATCCCACTTGGCAGTTTCCCCCGCCGTAAACAACAAATTAATCCAACTATACATAACGCACCAGGCCTACCTTACCCCTAGCCGCCTATACAAAATGGGCACTGCATCCTCAAATGCTTGCCACAGATGTCGCCAACCAGAGGCGAACTTCTGGCACTTGATATGGGAATGCCCTCCAATTAATGAATACTGGTCAGAAATTATCAACCTCATAAACACACTACTACTTCCCCCACTGGCTATCAACCTAGACCCCAGGGTGGCGCTGTTTGGCCTACTGGAGGAGGAGGTGTGGCCACACCACACCCGTACCTTTCTGGAAAAAGTGCTGTTCTTGGCCCGCAAGGTAATGGCCATGAAGTGGATGGCTATGGAAACCCCTTCAATCCTACATTGGACCCAACTGGTAAATAACGTAACCTCTTACGAGAAAATTATCTACCAAAACCGGGGATGCCCGGCCAAATTTGGGAAAATATGGGGGATATGGATCGACTCCCACTCTACCTTATCTATGGAATGAGCCTCGAGGCCTGATTTATACACCCTCCCCCCACCCTCCCTCTACAATCCCCCTTTCCCTTCTCCCTTCTCCCTTCTCCTCCTCTCCCCCTCCCCAGACAAGTGTCAGCAGACCCACACTGTAGTTTTTCCACTAAGACCGAAATAAGTCAGAGCGGAACTGGTTAGAAAAAAAAGTTGTAAAGTTGATTGTTGTCAAGTAATCTAAGAAATACAGTAACAAGATTTGCATTGATTTAATCATAACGGAAAATGTATATATGAATAAGGATGTACCTAACAAAATTTTCTTCATTCTGTACTTTGCAATGCCTTTTTCAAAATAAGACGAATTTAAAAAATAGATACTACACAGACGACCTCCTCCTCATATACTAATATATTACACAGGTGACCTCCCCCTCATATACCAACATATTACACAGACGACCTCCTCCTCATGCAGTAAGATATTACACATACGACCTCCTCCTCATGCAGTAAGATATTACACAGATGACCTCCTCAACATATACTAATATATTACACAGACGACCACCTCCTCATATACTAATATATTACACAGACGACCACCTCCTCATATATTATTATATTACACAGATGACTACCTCCTCATATACCAACATATAACACAGACGAGGTCCTCCTCATGCAGTAAGATATTACACAGACAACCTCCTCCTCATGCAGTAAGATACTACACAGACGACCTCCTCCTCTAATACCAATATATTACACAGACGATTCCCCCTCATATACCAATATATTACACAGACTACCTCCTCTGAATGTAGTAAGATATTACACAGATGACCTCCCCCTCATGCAGTAAGATACTACACAGACTACTTCCTTTTTATATACTAATATATTACACAGACTTTCTCCTCCTCATATACCAACATATTACACAGATGACCTCACTCTCATGCAGTAAGATATTACACAAATGACCTCACTCTCATGCAGTAAGATATTACATAGAGGACCTCCTCCTCATGCAGTAAGATATTACATAGACGACCTCCTCCTCATGCAGTAAGATATTACACAGATGACCTCCCCCTCATGCAGTAAGATATTCCACTGATGACCTCCTCATCATGCAGTAAGATATTACACAAATGACGACCTCCTCAGATACTAATACATTACAAAGACGACCTCCTCCTCATATACCAATATGTTACACAGACGACCTCCCCCTCATATACCAATATATTACACAGACTACCTCCTCCAGATACAGTAAGATATTACACAGACTTCCTCCTTCTCATATACCAATATATTACACAGATGACCTCCACCTCATATACCAACATATTACACAGACGACCTCCTCCTCATGCAGTAAGATATTACACAGACGACCTCCTCCTCATGCAGTAAGATATTACACAGACGACCTCCTCCTCATATACTAATGTTTTACACAGACGAACTCCTCCTCATATACTATGGTTTTACACAGACGACCTCCTCCTCATATACTAATATATTACACAGAATTCCTCCACCTCATATACCAATATATTACACAAACGACCTCCTCCTAATGTAGTAAGATATTACACAGACGACCACCTCCTCATGTAGTAAGATATTACACAGATGAACTCCTCCTCATGCAGTAAGATATTACATAGACGACCTCCTCCTCATGCAGTAAGATATTACACAGATGACCTCCCCCTCACGCAGTAAGATATTACACAGATGACCTCCTCGTCATGCAGTAAGATATTACACAGACGACCCCCTCCTCATATACTAATATATTACACAGACGACCTCCTCCACATTTACCAACATATTACACAGACGACCTCCTCCTTATGCAGTAAGATATAACACAAATGACGACCTCCTCATATACTAATACATTACAAAGAGGATCTCCTCCTCATATACCAATATGTTACACAGACGACCTCCCCCTCATATACCAATATATTACACAGACTACCTCCTCCGCATTCAGTAAGATATTACACAAATGACGACCTCCTCATATACTAATACATTACAAAGACGACCTCCTCCTCACATACCAATATGTTACACAGACGACCTCCCCCTCATATACCAATATATTACACAGACTACCTCCTCGGCATGCAGTAAGATATTACACAGACTTCCTCCTCCTCATATACCAATATATCACACAGATGACCTCCTCCTCATATACTAGTGTTACACTAACGACCTGCTCCCCATGTAGTAAGATATTACACAGATGACGATCTCCTCATGCAGTAAGATATTATACAGACAACCTCCTCCTCATGTAGTAAGATATTACACAGACGACCTTCTTCTCATATATCAACATATTACACAGACTACCTCCTCCGCATACAGTAGGATATTACACAGACGACCTCCTCCTCATATACTAATATATTACAGACTTCCTCCACCTCATATACCAATATATTACACAGATGACCTCTTCCTTATGTAGTAAGATATTACACAGATGACCTCCTCCTCATATACCAACATATTACACAGACAACCTCCTCCTCATATACTAAAATATTACACAGTCGACCTCATCCTCATATACTAATATATTACACAGACGACCTCCTCCTCAAATACTAATATATTACGCAGACGACTTCCTCCTCATGCAGTAAGATATTACACAGACGACCTCCTCCTCATGCAGTAAGATATTACACAGACGACCTCCTCCTCATATACTAATTAGAGATGAGCGAGCATGCTCGTTCGAGCAGTAGCATACTCGAAGGTGCTCGTTACTTGAGCGAGCATCACGCGGTGCTCGAGAAATTTTCATCCTCTCCTCTCCACATGTTTAGCGCCATTTTTAGCCAATGAATATGCAGGGAAGGCTTTGGCACCTCTTGCTGTGACATGCCAACCCTGTGTACGCTATAGCAGTGACTGACTGGCCTGATCAGGTGACCTCAGAGTATAAAAACTCAGGTCACCTGATGCTCGCCTCACACGCAGGCTGCATTAGCTGAGGGACAGACCTGCTGCTATTCAGGGAAACCGATAGTGTGGGGTAGAGTTTGCGGTTGGGCAGGGATCCTTGTTCCGAAAATGCAACAGTCCTTTCTTGGACTACAACTCCTCTCATTGGGGGCAGTAGTGCGCACAAATCTTTATCAAGCATCCTGGCTGTATACTGCATACTGTTACCAGTTTTATGCAGTATGCTGCTAGTGGTGTACAGAGACTAGATAGGAAGTAACAAAACTCCTTTTTTATTTTTTGGGGGGGCTTTAAGCGTACGCTATATACCCTTGTGGGTGCTGTCAATCTACGCTATCTAACAGTATACACTGTTTAAATATTTTATTTTGCCCGCTCAAAGCGCACGCTATATACCCCTGTGTGCGTCCTGTGAATCCACGCTATCTAACAAAAGTATACACTGTTTATTGTGTCTATTTTGGGGTTCAAAACGTACGCTTTATACCTGTGTGGGTGCTGTCAATCTGCGCTAACAACAGTATACACTGTTTAAATATTTTGTTTTGGGGTTCAAAGCGTACGCTATATACCCGTGTGAGGGGGCTGTCAATCTACGCTATCTAACAACAGTATACACTGTTTATTGTGTCTATTTTGGCCTATAGACGTACACAAAATAACTCGCAGTTTGCGTAGCATTTTGACCAAGTGCATTATCCAACATGATGAAGAGTAGGGGTAAGGGTCGAGGTCGTGGGCGTCCGAATGAGGGTGTGGGCAGAGACCGAGGTCCTGGGCGGGGTGAAACAGTGCCTGCTGCTGAGGGATTAGTAGAGCGCCGCGTTTTTTAAGCTCCCTAGCTTCATCTTACATTTTGCAGGTCCGCGTGGTAGACCATCATTAAAAGCACGACAGTGCGATCAGGTGATGAATTGGATATCGGGTAACGTGTCCAGTAATTTATCCAACACCCAGTCTTCCATGCAGTCCACTCATGCTAGCCAAGGCACTGGACATGTGAATCCTCATGCTGGTCCTCCTTCCTCCCAGCCTGGTTACTCCAGGAAAAAGAGAGATTCAGAACAGGCAGACTCCCAGGAACTGTTCTCGGGTCCCTTCCCTGAGTCGGAAAAAATGGTTCATCAGCCACCTGAGGAGTTTGTCGTGACCGATGCCCAAAATTTGGATCTTTCACAGTCTCAGGGTGATGAGGGTGAGGATCTTCCAAGTAGTCTCTCAAGAGGTATTTGTGGATGATGATGTTGATGATGATGATGATGATGAGACACAGTTGTCTGTCAGTGAGGTTGTTGTTAGTGCAGTAAGTCTGAGGGAGGAGCAGACACAGGATTCAGAGGAAGAGCTGGTGGATGATGAGGTGACTGACCCGACCTGGGTTGGTAAGCCTACTGAGGACAGGGCTTCAGATAGGGAGGCAAGTGCAGCACCAGGACAGGTTGGAAGAGACAGTGGGGTGGCCAGAGGGAGAAGCAGGGCCAGAGCAAGTGATCCCCCAACTGGTCCCCACAGCACCTCCTCATTGCAAGCTCCTGTGCAGAGGGCTAGGTGTTCAAAGGTATGGAGGTTTTTTAATGAGAGTGCGGACGACCAACGAACAGTGGTGTGCAACCTGTGCTGCACCAAGATCAGCAGGGGAGCCACCACTACCAGCCTGACCACCACAAGCATGCGCAGGCATATGATAGCTAAGCACCTGACGAGGTGGAACGAAGGCTATTCACCGCCTGCGGGTCACACCACTGCCTCTTCCCCTTTGTCACATCTTGGCACTGAGATGCGTTCCCCCTTCCAGGACATAGGCACGAGTGTCTACCTGCCTGCACCCAGCCCTTCACCTCCACGGTCCTCCATTGCCTCCACTAATGTGTTCCAGCGCAGCGTTCAGCTGTCCATAACCCAAGCATTGGAACGCAAGCGGAAATATGCAGCCACCCACCCGCATGCACAATCGCTAAACGTGCATATCTCCAAACTACTCAGCCTGGAGATAATAATAATAATCTTTATTTGTATAGCTCCAACATATTCCGCAGCGCTTACATAGACAGGGGGGATACAGAAAGACAAAAATACAAAAATTACAGAACCACTGTTACATAGTAATCAGCTGATGGAAACAATAAGGGTGCGGGTCCTGCTCCAACAAGCTTACATACTACGAATAGTGGGGTGATACAGAAGGTAAAGGGCCTAGAGATGATGTGCATGGTATGGCGGGGTGGGAGATGTGCACGGTATGGGGAGGTGGAGAGTGAGCGATGTTATACACATAGACAATGGTCAGACATTTAGCCGTGTGACGGCAGAATCAGTATGACTGCAGGGGCAGTTGATGATGGCTAGCAGGGATTGCAGTCAGTAGGTCAGGGAGCATGTTATCAGGGGGGTACAGAGGGTTTTTTTTAGGGAATGCGGTATGCCTCCCCTGAAGAGGTGCATTTTTTGAGCACGCCTGAAGTTCTGCGAGTCCTGGATTGCTCGGGTAGCCTTTGGTAGTGCGTTCCAGAGGACCGGTGCTGCTCTGGAGAAGTCTTGGAGGCCAGAATGAGAGATATGGGGCGGTAGTTTTTGGGGTGGTGTGATCTTTATTGGGTTTAACCCTTTCAAATCAACTGTCTGACGTCTAAAGACATTATGATTTAGGGCTGTGCAGCTCCGATGTTGGAAGACGTCCGTCGGGGTTCTCTTACTGTATATTGCCAGCCTCTCTGCTGTTGGAGCCAATCCAACATGTCACCTCATGCAGTACTGGCTTTAGCCAGCAGATAGCGCCGTTTTATAACGGCAGAAAAAGAGTAAGCCCCCTAGGAAAACCAGGATACAAATTGGATTGGAAAGGGTTAAGGATTACTACTATATGAGCGTCTAAGAATTCTTCAGGTATATGTTTTCCCGATAATAGGTAATTGTACAAACTAACCAAGCGGTCGGTAAGGAAGTCTGCAAACTTTTTATAGTAGAGGTTCAAGTTTTTTTCATGGTTTCTTCCCCTTCCTCTGCCTCAATGGGTTGATTTAAATCAGATTGTTTATTCGGGTCTAGTTGTGGTAGGGAGATCCCATCTAAGGACCACTGTGGTGCTAATGGGTGTCTCTGCAGTTTATATTTATAAAGGGAGCTATAGAAATGTCAGAATGTCTGCAATAGTGCCGGGTTTGAGGTGCAATTCCCATAGCTGGATCGAATATAGTAAACTGTGTTGAGTCTCTCTCTTTGCCGCAGCTTTGCAACTAACAGCTTATTGGGTTTATTAGCTAACCGGTAGTAATAGGCTCTCATCCACTGGAGGGCCCTCTCGGCCTGGATGTGTAGATTCAACTAGAGCTTAGCATCTCTTATTTCTTTAATCTGGGCTAGTCTCGGGAGCTGTTGGTTCGCTCCAGGATGCCCAAATGTCTCTCTGGATCTGATATTTTCCTACCTTTCTCTCGCTCATTGTGTGACGCGATTTTAATTATCTGCCCCTCATGTATGCTTTATGTGTTAACTAGACCCAAACCGGTTGTGAGTCGGGGGTGACATTAGTATCTAAGTAGGTTTTGAGTTGGTCATTAATTTGGAAATTAGACACTAGGTTTTTAAGAAGGGCTTCATTAAGTCTTCATCTTACCGGATGTGTGTGTGAAGGGTGATCCAGAAGTTTGACATAACTACATTGTGGTCCGACCAGGCACATGGGATAGGACGGGTCTGGACCAAAGCCTGTAGAATCGAGGTGGATACAAGAATCCAATCTATGCGTGAATAAGACTTATGAGGCGAAGAGAAGAATGTGTAACCTCTTCTTGCTTCATGATTCTCCCTCCACACATCCGCTAAAGCCAAATCTACCAATGCAGCCTTCAATGAGACTCGCTGCGCTGTACTTAGTCTATCAAAGCCCGAATAAGAGAGATCCATAGAGGGGGACTGCACCATGTTGAAAGCTCCCATCCAATAGATATGGGAGTTTGGGATGTTTTGGAGTTTATTGGCCACCATGGAAAAGAGTTTATGTGGATTTGTGGCAGGGGCGTTGGAATTAACTATCGTTATTTATTGTCATAGAGAGAGAAATCTGCCCTGTGGATCAGCTTCCGTATGGGTGACCATCGGGGAGAGAGTTATTCACGAGGATAGTGACCCCCTGCTGTTTCTTGGGGGCGGTTGGAGAATAAACTTTAGAATACTGGGGGTGAAAAAACTTTGGTGGGGAGGAGGAGAAGTGAGTCTCCTGCAGGCAGATAATATCTGGCTTAAGTTTCCAATATTGGACAAAGCTTTGCACCATTTTAGAGGTGAATTGAACCCCTTAACATTATGGCAGAGGATAACTACCATTTTACCGATTGTTTGCATGCTGTTGATAGCTCAAGCAATGGACAAGAGTCCCCAAAGCTTCTGCCTGTTTATGGCCCTGGAGGCCCCAGTCCAGGGGCTGCCGCCTTCCCATAGGTTATTTTTCTAGAGGATCCTACCGGTACATATTGGAGCAGGTAGACATAGTGCTTACATATGGGTATTACCTTGGGTAGAAACACATAGCTGAGAAAGCATACAACTAACAGAAACATAACAACAATATATTCAGCTTGTAAGCCCGGAGTGGTTCAGACGTCGGACACATCCCCCATAATATGTGGGACACCCACGAGGTCCGGGGCGGTATGGGCAACGAATATCTCCAATTCATCCTGGAGTTAGATATGGCTAGAAGAAAAAGGGTTAAAAGCCAGATAACCATCCCCAATTCTGAAAATTAACTATATTCAGTATCGGTCAAACTGTGCATCCTGTCGGTTCCGAGAGCAACCCAATATAAAAGTCAAGACATGTGGGGCCCTTCAGGATATCACTTGAGCAACTAATCGCCCCAGTGTGTCCCCCAGTGATAGGGAACGCATTGCAATTTCATTTTTGCTTGGGGATACACCATAACAGCCCACTCGCTGTAATTCCCCCCCCCCCCCTTCCCAGGGGTAGTGCTGCGAGATATATGAAGGTGTACCGTATAGCCCCATAGTTGAGTGGAGATCCTCACTACTGGGGTGGCCAATCTCGGCGTGGAGTTCCAGTCACTGACCAGATCCTCAAAGACCGCTGGGCTCTGGGTATCACGACATTCAGAGTATCAAGGGGGATTCTTCCTTCCTCCAGGGTTCAGAGATTATATATTCGCTGGTTGATCTTCACATTCAATGCCAAAAGGAAGTTCCATCTTTAACGGATATTAGCTGTTTGTAAAGCTTGAGTGAGGGGTCTCAGGCTTCTTCTTTTAGCCAGGGTGAGTGGGGCAATATCCGCATAAATCTGGACAGACATCGGCGCCCCTGGGAGCGCGCTCAGGTTTCTTGCAGCTGCTAGTATCCGGTTGCGCATCGGCGGCGCCCCAGGGAGTTTGAGAATAGTTCTGGAAGCATGCTCTGGGATGTAGACGGTCGTGATTTATTTTGTTTGCTATTTCTCTTTGGCATAGTGTCGTGGCATCAGTCTGGCTCTCACCGAAGTGTCCAGGGGGTGGAGCACAGGTCACGGATGAAAAAGAAGCATCGTGCCTGTGTATATGCCCTTCCGGCTTAGTAGGGGTCCTAGTGGGTCTGCTGTATATATCCGGGAGTTAAAAGTTGGGTTGGTCAGAGAGTACAAGGGCTTAAGCTCATTCTGCTGGCTGTGGGCCTTTTCGAAACACTGTTTGTAAAAATCACTGTGGAGGGGATGCAATATATATAAGGTATGGGAGGTTGTACTATCAGAACTTGCCACTAGGTGGTGGCAGTAACTTGAAAGAGATGCTTAGCAAGCGCAGTATCAAAGTTTGCTGCAGGTTAGCAGGTGGTTCCACAGGACAAGCCCAGGAGTCGGCCACCAGGCCGGTCAGCTGGGCTTCCGAAATCCAGGCCGTGGCTTCAGATCCGTCGCTAGGCCCCGAGTCCCCTCCTGCCCCCTATCTTCAGGGGCGTGATGAGTTTAGGCCTCCCTCATCCTCTGGTGCTGCTCCTCTGGAATCCCCAAGGGAGCTGAAAGGGCCGCTCCCAGGCTTTCCCGTCGGCCGGTGACAGGTACCCTAGGCCGCCACTCTGCTCCCAGGTCTGCAGCTGTTGCCGGCAGGGATCAGCGCAGCAGCCTCCTCTCCTGCGGTGTGTCAGGGTCCCCGCAGAAGTTGGTAAAATGGCCTCTCAGAACACTGGGTGGGAGGTGAGCAAGGCTGAGGATCCAAGCCCCGAGGTAGGCCACATGTCCTTCGGTGATCCTCGGGAGGTTTTACTTGCACCTTCTCTGAAGGGAGTATAGAGTATCAGAGGTGCACTGTTTGCTGCAGGCTTTCTCTTTTTTGGGGCTAAAACTGTGTTTTTGCAGTGCTTCCTGGTGGAGCTTAAGCAAATTTTAGAAAATATCGAACATTTTTTTTTTAGATTACAAAAACTTCATTTTTCCATCGATGGAGCTGTGTGAAGGCTTGTTTTTTACTTAATGACATTTTCTATCGGTACCATTTTGGGGTTTATATGTTTGATCACTTTTCATTGCATTTTTTTTATTTGGGGTGACCAAAAACACATTTGTTTTTCTTTTTAATGTACGGCGCGCACCATGCAGTATAAATGATGCACTCTTTTAATTGGATTCTTACAGATGCAACAATATATTATAAATATATTGATGCTATTTTCCATGTTTTTTTTGGGGTGGGGGTGGGGGTCTGAGAAGTTTATCCCAAATAATGCAAGTGCGTCTTCCGAGACATACAAAACCACAAATGAGCGGCCGCATGGAGTGCCAGAAAGGAGAAGCAACTACAATTGGGAGGGTTTAAAAGAGATAAAGCAACCTGGGAAGAACATACAATTTCATTATATAAACTCGGCCAAACCAAGAGTCGTCTCCCTTTTGTCAGCAGGCAAGATCTTTAGGAATTTGGGCCAGTAAAGGTTTGAAGTTCATATTGAATAACTTGAAGAGGTCAGAGTGTATTGAATGCCGGTAGAAGGCCATACAAAGGGGTAATTCGTTTGTATAGAGGCTGGCATTGCCCATGGCAAAGTGACATTCCGATTTGGTTGAGTTAATCTCAAGATTGGGCCATGACCGAAGAAGTTCCAATTCCACTAGGATGAAGGGAAGGTAAATATGTGGCTGTGAGATATGAAGAAATACATTGTTCCCTTCAACGAGGGAAATATATAAAGAGCACTTACTTACTCCTCAGATTCATGCTTGAAAAAGGTTTATGCCTCACAAACGCGTTGCATAGATTATACCACTGCCGTGCGTATACTGTAAATGTCTTATTATTTTTTTTATACATTTTTGTTCCTGTTTGTTTGAAATAAATAAGAAAATCTTGGGCCCTCATACCAGCCTATTGGGGTTACTTGGAGCTGACTTACCTTATAGAGGAGTCCCGCCGATCTAGCGGACTCCTCCTCAAAGTCTGTGGAAAAAATGTCTTTCCCCCATTGTTCTTCTGATATTCCCTACACCTGGAACCCACCATGAGTGCGGGAAGTTCTCCTTCTTTAAACCTGAGCCATGCTTGATAAATTATTCCTGTAGGACACACTTCACCATTTCCCACTTGACATGGGCGGAGATTGGATTCTGTTCACGATCCTGCATGAAGATTATAAAAGTGTCAACCACATTACTTGTACAGAGTCCAATAATAGAGATTTCTTCAGCCTATAGGACTAAGTCGGCCGAAGCAATGAAGAGATAGTGAGAGAGGAAAAGAGTGAAGCCTGGTCTGACCATCATATGCTCCCAATGTACATTTCTGGGACCCCAGAGAGGGCTGGATCCTACTATAAGAATCATGAGATGAGGAATAAAATGTAGAATCTCATATCGGAGTGCGAAATATATCACGAGTCTCAAAGTTGAAGTAACAGGAGAGCACAATCCACTTTTTTAATAGCAGAATATAATAGTTGCTTTTTCAGTTGAATTATCAAGCGTGGGGTCTTGGTTCAAATCAAGGTCTCCACAAATAATAACCATTCCCAGGGCCACAGGGAGGACTGCATCCATCGAACCCAGAAGGAGTTGAACCTGACTGATTGGGTGAATAGACGTTAATCACCATAAAAATTTTACAACTGGTAGAAAGAAGAATTGTTTGGTCCGGTGTCGCCAGTAGAGCAAAATGTGAGTGTTCTCAGCAAGAGAAAGCAAGTAATCTTATATATATCTGATAGCTTTTAATGGCTAACTATAACATCATGTATTTTTGTTGGCCATTAGAAGGTATCACATCTACAAGATGACTTGGCTTTTCTTGCGGAGAACAATCACATTTTGATTCTACAACTGATACTAAGGATAATATCATGGCCAGCTGAGTCAGCCATAAAGTCATGCGCCCGATGCATGAGGCTGTGATGGAGAACAGTTGCGAATCCTTTAGTCTTAGACGTTGGGTTATTGGTATGTTTTAATGGGGGGGGGGGGGGGGGGGGCATAGTTTATTGCAAGCAAACTATCTGTACCTGTTTTTTACAATAAAAGTCCAAAACCTGGGCCCGATTCACCTGGATGTTCATCCCCTTCACACTGAAGGAAGCTAACTTTTAAAGTCATCATGTGTTAAGAGTCCCACAGGATCCTCCATGTCCGACTAAAAATAAGGTCCTGCTGTAGGAAGTAACTAGAAAATGGGGTAAAGCAGGCAGTAAACAACCAAAGAAGCAGTAGGCACGTTACTGTCTTGGGGTAGCTAAACATTACCAAAAAATGCGCAAACTATGGGGCGAAAGTGACAGCCAGGCTTTCCAGGAATATCACGCTCGCTCCTATTACTAAACAAAAATGGATAGGCCATGCCTTGTGAATGGAAATCAGAATTGAATGAGGCACAGGGGAGCCCCCCAAAAACAGTACTGAAACAGTTTATAGTGGCCACAAGGCTAGCGTGGGTAAGAGGAGGGCTCTCAACAAAAAAATCATTATCAGGGTAATACCCAGTAAACTTAAACTAAGGAGAGCATAGCATGAAAAGGCAATATAGATGGATGGTGTTACAGACAGCAATTGTGGACCCACTGTGCCAACCAACTGGTTTGACTTTGGGCTAAATCTAAGGGCATTATCCTGCGGGTTCCCCGGTATTCACCCTTTAAACCCTATACAGGGATCTGGCCTTTTGTTGCATGGAACCGAGCAGACCGCTACTTCTTGGAATAGTCCCGGGGTGGTTGGCAGCTGACCCCTGAGAGTCAGAAGCACCGATGCAAGGCACCATGAAACAGGCCAGACTGCAAACAGGATCTGGTGGCAGACAAACATATGCAGATACACATACAGGATAAGAACAGACAATACATCAGAGACAGGATCTGGCAGCAGACAAACAAATACAGATATAAGTACAGGATAAGAACAGACAATAATTTGGAGACAGGCAACCTGTGTATGCTGGGTGTCTGAGACAAACACACAATAACATTCAGGCAAAGATGGAGGGTCCCCAGCTCACTTAAATAGGAGGGTAATTGCCTATTAAGCTGCAGCTGGGTTGTGAGTACTGAGAAGGCTCAACTACAGTGTACTGATAGAAAGTAAAAGCAAAGTACATTCATACAGAAGGAGCAGAGCGATGCCCGCATCTACCCGGAATAGCAAGTATGAATGTGAAGTATGATCTTGAAGAAGCTCAATGCTACTATTCTCTACAGTGGACCCATTATGGAGAGAGTCCATGACTTGTCATTAAAAACTGAAGTAGCTTGCTTTGCAATGTCCACCTGAAAACAGAGAACCCCATCTGGAGCCAAACTATCTACAGCTCTGTTCTCAACGCCAGTTGTGGACAGGGGAACAGATGGATCTATTGGCTTGTTTAGGAAGAGTGACATCGTCAAGACGTTGCTTTTTTTAGGTGAGAGGAGGTTCTGAGGCACAGGGGGGCAACAAACAGGTTGGACTGGAAGCAGGCACTTAGAAAAGCAGGATATCCCCCAACTTACTCCAATCCAAGGTGGATTATGCAAACAAAGCCAAGGCAGGCCTAGCAACAGGGTACTGTTGGATCTCGGAAGGACCAACAAGGACATTCTCTCTGAGTGGAGAGTGCCAACTTTCAGATCCAGCAGCCTTGTGACAAACTGACAAACAAATAATTCCATTAGATGCTGTCAAAAGATTTAGCAGCATCGAATGAAAAAATAACCCTACTCCCACAAACTCGGTGATATTCCTGCAGATTCATATATAACCTTAATCTAATAGCAGTTGATTTGTTAGGCATAAAGCCAGACAGATCCTCCTGTATTAAATGAGTCATTACTAAAAGTAATTATTCCCAAATACCTTCACCAAGGTTTTAACATCAGTGGTCAAGGGGGTGTGGCCTGACTACAGCAGAGTGAGGCTGCATCCTAACGCTACTTCTACCATGGAATAAGCCCTTATCCTGCCACAACACCCCTCAAGGCTTGCACCACTTGCCATTATGGGCAACTACAAAGCCTTCCACCGGAGGACTCCTCATTGAAGCGTCTGGCCAGCAATAATATGTAACAATGTTATGGCTAGGTAAGTGCCGCTGTTTAACAAATAATCGCAGGTTGAGAACTTGCCTTTTTCATTGCTTGCTATTAGGTAAAGGTAAAGACCCTGGTTCGAGCACAGAGTCATGACCGACTCCTAGGGTCACGTCACATTGTGACGTTTTTTGGCAGGCTGTTTTTGCAGGGTGGTTTGCCATTGCCTTCCCCAGTTTCCTATTATAAGAGCTCAATTACTTTCGCCTCATCACTTGTGTATATGGACATGGATTCAGATTCATTTACGCTTCAGCTGTTTTTCACAGACTGTTTATCGCCTGAGAGGACCATGTTGGGACTATGAAAGATACCTCCTAAAAGCACTAAGAGGCTTGTAGAAGGCACTCACTGCTACAATCAGTTCAGTACTGCTTGAATTATTTGTAACTGCATCTCCTTCTTATTGTTTCTGTTTTGTTGACAAAATCTGATAAACAGAATAAATGTAACATCAGTCGTTAACAGAGATATTAGACAATAGGAATCAGGAAGAGACAAATCCTTTCCTGGTTTAGGAATTAAGACAATCATAACATCTCTCATTGATGGTGGAAGTATACCTTCATGCATTAAACAATAAGCATATCCTGATAACGCTTAAAAATATATATTTGCAAGACCATCCAACTTTTCATTAGGAAGTGCTGCTATTGCATCCCTTAACTCATTCAGCGTCAAGGGAGCCTCTACCATCACTCTCTGAGCTAAATATTCATAAAGATCTTCATAATCCACTCTTAACTCAGAAGCATATAGGGGTATTAGTGTATCTTGACGCCACCAGGAAGTCCTGGTGGAGTCAAGATTGACAGGGGGTTGACGCCCCCTGTTCCTGACTGGCCAGCTGGCAGTCTCCTCTCCCAAGTTCTGGCAGTCAGTGAGTAGAAAATAAGGAGGGGGAATTGTCAGCAGTGACAGCTGCAGCAGGTACAGGAGGCAAAGGAGCACTAGCAGACATCGTGGTTGCTCCCTGCGGCTGTCCTCTGCCACCTCCACTCCCCGCTGTCAGTCTCCGATTTTCTGGCCTGGCTCCCGGCAGCAGTCCTCTCCCAGCTGCTCTGCACCCCATTCTCACTGTGGTCGTCTCCCCTGTAGTGTCCCCCTGCCGTCAGCTGTCATCTGCCACCTCCGGTCCCCGCTGTCACTTACTCAGTGTCCCGTGTACCGGCCCCGCTGCTGCAGGCTCTGCTCTGCCACCTCCGGTTCCCGCTGTCACTCACTCAGTCTTCTGTGTACTGGCCCCACTGCTGCCGGCTCGGCTCCCACCTCTTGCCCCCCGCTGTCACTCAGTCTTCCCTGTAGGGTCCCCGTTGCCACCGGCTCTCCTCCGCCACCTCCAGTCCCCGCTATCAGTCATTCAGTTTCCCATTTACTCTGCTTTGCCACAAGCGATCACAAGCATACACAGAGGTAGGCACTGAGCAGGGAGCGCACCACAGGGAGGCTTCAGTGAAGGGCAGTAGCTGAGCTCTGCTCCATCAGCGCTCCCCTGTCACAGCAGCGTGTCTAGTGATTTTTCCCTGCTCTACACGCTTAGGGTTTTGGTTACTGTTCCCCTGGTAGGCTTACATTAGTAGTTGTAGATGCTTCTATGGAAGCCTCTTCAGCTTATAACTGAAGCCTAAGTGGAAAAATTAACCCGACCCTTAACAGTGGACAGCAGGGTAAAATCACTACAGACACAGCTAAAGGACCTTCAAGGACCTGGGGGAATGCAGCCAAGGGTGTGACAGGGGCGTTCCTGCACCCAAGCCCTGTCAAACCCCTAGCTTCCTGGTGGTGTCAAGATACACTAATACCGCATATAGGTTTATTAAAGGGGTTGTCCTGCGAAACAAAGTTGGGGTATACACTTCTGTATGGCCATATTAATGCACTTTGTAATGTACATTGTGCATTAATTATGAGCCATACAGAAGTTATTCACTTACCTGCTCCGTTGCTAGCGTCCTCGTCTCCATGGTGCCGTCTAATTTTCAGCGTCTAATTGCCCGATTAGACGCGCTTGCGCAGTCCGGTCTTCTCCCTTCTGAATGGGGCCGCTCGTGCCAGAGAGCTGCTCCTCGTAGCTCCGCCCCATCACGTGTGCCGATTCCAGCCAATCAGGAGGCTGGAATCGGCAATGGACCGCACAGAAGACCTGCGGTCCACCGAGGGTGAAGATCCCGGCGGCCATCTTCGCAAGGTAAGTAAGAAGTCACCGGAGCGCGGGGATTCGGGTAAGTACTATCCGTTTTTTTTTTTTAAACCCCTGCATCGGGTTTGTCTCGCGCCGAACGGGGGGGCTATTGAAAAAAGAAAAAAACCCGTTTCGGCGCGGGACAACCCCTTTAAGAGAGGAAAGTAATCCTCCTTTATAACCAAAGAATTATCAGGCCTTCTCACTGCTGCCACATAAGATGATTCCTGTGCCTTAATAGAAGCCAAAAAACGACCCCCTGCTTCCCCTTCCTCAAAGATCATCGGTTTCATGAAGTATCTTCAGCCATCCCTCAAAAAATTATCTCAGACACAATCCTTCCACCTTTCCTGGATCCCCACCAGTCGCAAATTATTTCTCCTTAGCCTATTTTCCAGATTATTTGCTTTATATGGCAAAGTACGGATAGACTGCTTGCACTTACTTATTGTATCCTGCATAAGAATGATTTATTCTTCCATTTCCTTAATCCGCGTCTCTGCTTTAGACAATCTTTCAGTAACTTTCTGCAAATCATGTCTTATAAATTCAACATCCTCTTTCAGGCTACAAACCTGAGCAGAGACGGAAGCCAAAACAGTATTGTTTAGTCACAGCTAGAAATCTATTGCATAGAGTAGGTTCATTTTGTGTATCATTTTGCACATCTACACCACTAGCTTGTGCTGAAATGACCTGTGCAGCGTCCCGTAGGTTGACCCCAGACACATGGCATACGCTGAGGAGCCGGGAGGACAAGATGCTGGCTTGTCACGGTGGCACTTACCACGCTCCCTCCCGGAGGGACGCACACAGCCAAGGCCAGGGCAGCGCGGGGCCTCTTCCGGACACCCCCAGCATGGGGATGCCTCACAAACAGGAGAACAGGTGATGAGGTTGTCACGGGTGATGCCACTATTCTGGAACCCCCTGGCATGAACATCGGTGGGGAAATAATTGAGCTACAGACAATGATAGCGTACTTCAGGACCCCGTGAACGGTCAGGGCCTGGAATAACTTTTACTTAACGTAACTTCAGCAATACACAAGGCACAGATAACAGATTTGAGAAGTGCAGGAATTAGATAAGCTAGAGTAACTCCACAAGGCAGACCCAGACTTCAGGACGCCTGTGTGTGACTAAATATAGACGCGTACCTCCACTCAGTGGGACCCAGACTTCAGGACACTGAAGTGTGAATAATGAAAGTAGAATACCTCCACCTGGCGATCCCAGACTACAGAACGCTTGGGTGTGAAACAATTAGGAATGAGTACCTCTGCACTAGGCCTTGGAAGAATGCGCTCACTTACTGCTCACTCTATCTCTGGGGGCTCACTCTCTCTTCATAGAAGCAGGCACTCTGGGGAATCTCTCCTCCTCTTTCATCTTCAACGCACAAGGGCTGAAGCTACCCTCATGTGCCTATGTGCTTTGCTCTATCAGATGGAATTCAAGATGGAAGCCCTTTCCCGCTCTCAACCACTCACATTTATACCTTCACTCATACCACGGGACAGGACATAAATTAATGCATTTACAGACAGTCAGCTCACACTTTGCATACATTAACCCATCATTTGCTGCAGCTGTGCAGAGGGTGTCATTTTTGAGTATGGCTTTTTGTTTATGACAGCGTGTAAGGAATATTACTTGCAAGTACATTTAGAAATTCTACTAGGCTGAACAGAATTCAGGGACACTAGTATTGCTATGGAGCACAATCATGACTCTTTTCTCCAAAGACCAAAGAACTGAGATAAGTGGAATGACCATCAATTTCTCTATTGAGGATGAAACACACTGTGACCACCACAAAAATTAGAAAGGGAGACTGGCATGACTATCACTCTCCCTGAAACAGTAGAAATTGGTGGCACAGTGAGTGGCTAAAGTCAATACCGCTGTCCGTGATTGAAGAGAAAGGTGAAAGGAAGACCCCACCCATTAGGACAGACTAGACGGGCTGCAAACACTGAGACGAGACATGGGGAACATGAAACCTCCAGCCATACACCTAAATCATACATCCCATGCACACAGTTTTGCACACATGGTGGCATAACTAAGCTAAACATTTCTAAATTAGCATATTACATTTATAGGAGGATGTATTACTTTAAATTATACATGAGCAAGTGAAGCAAACAATAAGCGCTGTATTAAACCTCCTCCTGCACATTACTTAAACATTATAACATTGCATAACTTTATAAACTTTTTCAATGTGAAAAGCAAAAGTATGTGTTGAACTACGAAAATGGGGTAACTTTAGAGTCTTTTGAAAAATAAGGGCTTAACGAGGGTCAGAAACAATGCCTCTTACGTAAAGTCTTTTTTTATGGACAATGGAAGTTGTTGGCAGGTAGTAACAGTCTGCTGATCGGGAACCTCTGACTTCCCTCGCTGTCAAAATTGGATATTAATATGACAGACGGAGACTGGTCACTCACCAGCACCTTCACCACAGAGCCTTCTGACAGGCTGCGTCGCAGACTTGGGTCACTTTCCTCCTCTCCATCTGATATTACCGCACTGGCGGTGGAAGGGGAGACTTGCATGGAGCTCCCGCTGGAGGATGAAATGTCCACAATGGTAATGAGAGACGTAGCGGTTCTCCTCAAAGGTGGTTGCAAGGATGGGCTGGCACGGCCTGACACTCCCCAGTGAAGTGGAAGGCTAAGTCGGAGTTTCCAAACTCTAGAACAAAGGCCCTTAGGAGTTTTGGAATATAGTTCCTCACGACAGAGTTCTGGTGGTGGTTCAATATCCACGGCAGGTATTCCACCTGGGCGGTCACATTATTTCTTCTAAAAGTGTACATAGGGTGCCGGGGCTCTGTAGCATCCCTGGTGGCCACATTAGTTCGCTGATCAGTAGTAGCGAGAGACATGGAACTAGTGGATAGCCAGATTAGTTGGGGATCCTCCTCCTGGTATAATAGCTGCCTTCTGAGGGACGATCCAGCTGCAGATAACTCCTCCCTTTTGGGTTGTCTTCAATTCCAGGTTAAGTCCTTTTGATGGGGTAGTACTCCCCCCTATCTGGCCAGGGAACAGTCTTTTTGGCACCAAATACTTGGCGGGAGTCTTTTGGCGGACATGAGTGAGCCAGAGAGGAGCTTTGGCAGTTGAGCGCCATTTTGAATAGTCCCGGTCGGAACGTGCAGTGTAAACATTTGTAAACTATTTGAACATTTCTTCTTTTTAGGTAGTACCTCTGCATTATTGTAAGCATGACTGTGTGGCACAGAGGATTTAATCCTGTTCGTGACGCCAAGAAGTAGGCTGCTGCAGCATCCCGTGGAGTGACTCCGGACACATGGCATACACTGAGGAGCTGGGAGGGCAAGATGCTGGCTTGTCACAGCAGCACTTACCACGCTCCCTCCCAAGGGATACATGCAGCCAAGGCCAGGGCAGCGCTGGGCCTCTTCTAGACACCCCCGGCATGGGGATGCCCAATAAACAGGAGAACAGGTGATGAGGTTGTCACGGGTGACACTACCGTTCTGGTACCCCCCAGCATGAACATCGGCGGGGAAATAATTGAGCCACAGACAATGATAGAGCACCGCAGGACCACAGGAACGGTCAGGGCCTGGAGTAACTTCAGCAGTACACAAGGCACAGATTACAATTATCAGAAGTGCAGGAATTAGATAAGCTAGAGCAACTCCACAAGGCAGACCAAGACTTCAGGACGCCTGTGTGTGACTAAATAAAGATGCATACCTCCACTCAGCAGGACCCAGGCTGCAGGACGCTGGAGTATGAACAATCAAAGTAGAGAACCTCCACCTGGCGGTCCCAGACTACAGGACGCTCGGATGTGTAACAATTAGAAATGAGTACCTCTGCACTAGGCCTTGGAAGAATGCGCTCACTTACTGCTCACTCTCTCTTCATAGAAGCAGGCACTCTGGGAAATCTCTCCTCCTCTTCAACATGCGAGGGCTGAAGGTGCCCTTATGTGCCTCTGTGCTTTGCTCTATCAGATGGAACTCAAGATGGATACCGATGAAAGCCCTTTCCCGCTCTCAAGCATTCACATTTATACCTTCACTCATACCACATGACAGGACATGAATTGATACATTGACAGTCAGCTCACACTTTGCAGTCATTAACCCATCATTTGCTGCAGCTGTGCAATACACATAACAGAATGACAAGACACTTTTGCACAGAGCATCTACATAAGACATACACTGGGCCAGGAAAGCATACACGGAACCACTACACCTGCATAATAGTATTAGCAGACGCAGATGAAGCATATAAAGCAGACCCATGCTTATCTTTCTCAATTACAGAGCAATAATAATAATAATCTTTATTTGTAAAGCGCCAACTTAAGCCCCATTTAGATGGGACGAATATCAGGCAAACGATGCCCGACGCTCGTACTCGCAGCAGGAAGGCTGCAGGAGATTTCTCTCCTCGCTCTCCCCCGCCCCTCTCCATTGACTTAAAGGGGTTGTCTCACGGCAGCAAGTGGAGTTATACACTTCTGTATGGCCATATTAATGCACTTTGTAATATGCATCGTGCATTAAATATGAGCCATAGAGAAGTTATTCACTTACCTGCTCCGTTGCTGGCGTCCCTGTCTCTATGGATCCGTCTAATTCTGATGTTTTCTTGCTTTTTTAGACGCGCTTGCGCTGTGCAGTCTTCTCCCCTTCTGCTCTGTCCGGCATGAGCGGCGTTCTAGCTCCGCCCCTTCTACGCGTCATAGCGTAGCTCCGCCCCGTCACGTGTGCCGATTCCAGCCAATCAGGAGGCTGGAATCGGCAATGGACCACACAGAGCCCACGGTGCACCATGGGAAAGGACCCGCGGTGCATCGTGGGTGAAGATCCCGGCGGCCATCTTGGTGAAGGAAGAAGAAGGAAGACGTCGCAGAGCGGGGATTCGGGTAAGTAATATGTTTGTTTTTTTAACACATCCTTTGGGTGTGTCCTGCGCCGAACGGGGGGCCTATGGAAAAAAAAAAAAACCGTTTCGGCGCAAGACAACCCCTTTAACATAGCGGCCGTTCAATACTGAACGGCTGCTATTTACACTGAAGGCTCATCGTTCAGCTCATCGTCCATTGTTTCTTCAGCATAAACGATGGACGATGAACTGAACGCTGATCGCTCAGTGTAAATAGCAGCTGTTCAGTACTGAACAACTGCTATTTACACTGAGCGATCAGCGTTAAGTCAACGGAGAGGGGCGGGGGAGAGTGAGAAATCTCCTGCAGCCTTCCCGCCCCCTGCTGGCCGCTCTGTGAGGAAGCCAGCTCTACTAGCTCCCGTGTGACAGCACAGGATCAAGGACTTGCGGGGCCGAGTGTCGGGCATCGTTTGCCTGACATTCGTCCCGTGTAAATGAACCCTTATTCCGCAGCGCTTTCAAGAATGGGAGAACACAGACAATACAACAATTGCATGTGATATTCAATAAGTTTGAAACAAACGGGGTGGGGGTGATACAGGAGGTATGGGGGGGGGGGTGGAGATAAGGCACGGGGGAACACAGGCAGTACGGGAATTACATGTGGAAATCAGTTATTAGGAGGTAAACGGGGTGGGGTGGTAAGGAGGTACAGGGGTAGAGGTCCTATGCAATAAGCAGGGTGGAAGGTGTGGGGAGCCGTGGCGAGGGGCAAGGGGACTACGTCAGAGTGAGAAAACATATTAAAAGTCCATCAGAGCAGGCAAGTACAACTGTAGACGTTTCATGAGCTTTTCTTACCAGGGTTACATGTGGAGTTAAATTAGCAAATTCCACCAGCCTGTTTGCCACATTGTAAGGCCGGCAGCATGTGTATAGGTCGGATACTGCATGCAGGAGCCCGCAGCAGAATCTGACCCTGACAGCAGCCAGTGTCTGCGCGTACCTGTCTTTCTTCTTTTCTCTGTACTGTGGATGGTCGTGGTGGGTCGCCGTCAGACATGCGCAGTATAGATTTTTTTAACGCTTATCTTTCCCGCGTTGTTGCTATGTGATGACGCATAATCCGCGACCTGTCTGCAATGTGAATTACGGACGGGCTGCGGGTCAAGCGGTTTCCATTGACTTTAATGGAAGCCGTCCATGAGGACACCACATGAAAATAGAGCATGCTGAGAGTTTTCCTCCGCTTGCAGAAACCGCAATTAATTTCCACGCGTGTGCAGCAAGAATTGATTTCCCATAGCATGATATGCACGGCATTTGCTGTGGATCCATGGTGCAGATGCCGACCACAGATTCTGCAATGCACATCTGTTCGTGTGCAGGTGGCCTCAAGTGATCAGAATGGTCAAACCATTCCGTGCATTCCGAACAATATTCATTATTGCCTCTATTGTTGCACAGGCAGCCTCACGGTGCAAAGTATTCGCAGTAGCATTCACAGATTCCTGCGCCTAGGCTCCATCCTAAAGTGCACATGCACCAACGGCTTCTTTCCTCCTCATCATCGCAACTTGGTTATACAACACACAAGCCTCAGCTATCACTGCTCCCCTCAATAGGAACCGGGTGCAGCTAAACCAAAGGCCCAGAGACCAGCCAGGCAGCCAACACAGCGGGGTTAAAGACATTGGCTCAGGACAAAAACAAGCTAGTATAGGTGGGAGCTCTCCTGGTGCGTCTTCACCGTTACATCACCGTTGGCCCCACCTCAGATGGCCATGGCAGCACAAAAATAAAAAGTTATGGCTCTTGGAAGGGGAAGATGAAAAAAGCAAATGGAAATTGGCTTCAAGGGGTTAAAGAACTGTGAGCTTTGTGTATGTAATATTTAGAGATGGCTTTTTTAGTGCACAAGAATCCGCTCTTTTCTCACTGTAGACGAGCTGAAAACGCTTATTGTTGCCCTCATCCACTCACGGCTCGATTATTGCAACTTGGACGCCTCTGCCCTGTGCCGGTCACTGCACTGGCTGCCTGTTAAATACAGAATTCAATTTAAACTTACCATCTTAATCCACAAAGCCCTCCACAGCACAGCGCCCCCCTATATTGTATCCCTCATCTCAATCCATCACCCAGCCCGGGCTCTCCGCTCTGCAAACGAAACTAGAGCGCACTCCTCTAATTCGAACTTCTCATTCCCACCTCCATGACTTCTCCAGAGCAGCCAAAGGCTACCCGGGCAATCCAGGACTCGAAAAACTTCAGGCGTGCTCTTAAAACGCACCTCTTCAGGGAGGCATACCGCATTCCCTAAACAAACCCCTCTGTACTCCGTCTGATAACATGCTCCCTGACCTACTGACTGCAATCCCTGCTAGCCGTCATAAACTGCTCCTGCAGTCATACCGATTCTGCCATCACACGGCTAAATGTCTGATTATTGTCTGTATATAACATCCCTCACTCTCCACCGCACGATACTGGTCACACCTCCAGCCATTTTACCTTCTGTATCACCCCATTACTTGTAGTATGTAAGCACGATTGTAACCGTGGTTCTGTAATTTTTCTACTTTTGTCTTTCTGTATTCCCCCTGTCTATGTAAGCGCTGCGGAATATGTTGGCGCTATACAAATAAAGATTATTATTAGTGCACAATGTATATATCAAGTAAAGAAGCACAGCTGGAATAGTTTTTATTGAACACATCGGTGCAGATAACAAGTCTACATCATTCTAAATGTATGTAAAGACCTATCAGTCACTCCAACTACGTAAGAAGTCTGTAAATTTGGTCTAGAAAGGCCTCAAATCCGGCATCCTTAGGAATACGGGCGGCCAATGATCCCTGAAAAAGAGAAGGGGGGGGGGGATTACATTGTGACAGTGAAGAGTCAGCAGGATACAGACATTGGAAGTACAATTAGGTTCTGGTTTATCAAGGCGTTTCTGACAGTTTTCTTGTGCTCAATGGTCACAAATTTTGGTGCAACATTTTTAGATTTTTACACCAAACTTGCCACTTTTCGAAAAGGTGGGTGTGGCTTCCTACAGTCCAATGTACTTGCATTCCAAACAGGGGAGGAACAGAAGCGCTACAGATAAGAGCTATATAAATCTAAGTGAACGTGCGAACTGAGTGTGCGCGGCTGTACTCTAACTGCTCTGTGTTGTAAGTGTGTTGTCTTACGTGTGTCACTTAGAATTAGTGGCTTTGGTTTCAGGGACTTTGGAAAAGTAACTTATTTAATTACTGATTATTTAAAATTTTTGCATATACATTTTTTTTCATCTATCGGTACGATCCCCATTTAGAATGAGCTCCATGGCTGACAGTGACGTCCAGGGTACATCTTGTGCCGTGTATGCGGTCCTTGACCAGCTGGCTGCATACTGCTGTAGGAGATGTGAGCGTGTTACACATTTGGAAGCCCAGATCCTGGATCTAAATGAGTCGCCTGTAACACTGAGATCCATTAGCACCATAGAAAGGAGTTTGCTGTTCACTGAGCCCTGCAGACACTTGCTGGGGTAGATGTGGGGTGAATGATATCCAGGCTAGTCCTGAACTGACAGAACACAACAAGTTTACAAAGTTGGTGGATAAGGGAATGCCATTACAGGATTAGCACTGCTACATGCCCTCTGACCACCAGGGGGTGTATGCTCCAGTAAGAAGGGGAGCGCAGGGCAGGCTAGACAGGCCTTGGTGGGGGAAGACTCAATTATTAGGGGGACATACAGGGTAATCTACTACAAAGATGGGGATCATCAAATGGTGTGTTCTCTTCTTGGTGCTCGAGTTCGAAATATCACTGGAAGGGTTGGTGATTCACGGCCCGATATTGCGATTGCCCGTTTGGAGTTAGCATTAGTGTTTTTACTTTAAGTGTTAACTGCTTAATTAGAGCCATTTGCCCTTGATCTAAACACACAGCGCCTATAAAAATAGATGTAGTCTTGGGGTGGCATGGGTGTCAGGGCTGGCAGGAGCCATTTGATGGCGAAGTTGCGCTGCAGTAAAACATGGCAGTTAAGACAGGAACCAGGTAAGCTACATAAGCTATTGTAGCACACTGCATTTCAGTACAATTACTATTACTTCTGCTTGTTTTCTTGTTCAGCTTTCTGTTTGCCATCCATCCACAGCAGCCCCTGTCTCTTTCCCTCGCCCATGTACAGTTCACACAATCTTCACTTATGTAAACTGCCTCAAATCGTCTAACTCCACTGTGAAACATAATAGTTGCTCCTGTAAATCTCTCGAACATCTCCTCACCCTCTCTATCATCCGGCTACTAGTTGCAGGGAACTTCTCTTCTTACCCCAGCCCACCTTCTATTTCCACTAGCTATAACTGATCTGCCCACTAAGAAACCCCTAAATCATAGGCGTAGCATCAGGGGCATGGCGACCCGGCCCCTGCGCTCAGGGGGCCCCGAGGCCGCCCTCCGCCATCCATATATGCACATTTAGTGCATTATTGGCTGGCCGCTGCCTGCAGCACGGCTCCGATCACACTGCAGGCAGAACGGCCAGCCTAAGAGGAAGCAGGGGGAGGAGGAGAGAGGCAGTCACATGGGCCGGCAGGGACTGATCATGTGCTGCCCCTCCCTCCTGCTGAACGGAAGCTGCAATGTCTGCAACATGGAGGAGAAATGGTCCGGGTCCAAGGGTATGTGTATTTAAGTGTGTGTGTATCTATCTATCTCATATCTATCTATGTATCTTATATCTCATATCTATCTATCTCTCTATTTCATATCTATCTATCTCATATCCATCTATATATCTCATATCTCTCTATCTCATATCTATCTATCTATCTAATATCTACCGGTATCTATCTATCTCATATCTATCTATCTCATATCTATCTATCTCTCACATCTATTATCTATCTATCTATCTCATATCTATCTATCTATCTCATATCTATCTATCTATCTCATATCTATCTATCTATCTATCTATCTATCTATCTATCTATCTCATATCTCTCATATCTATCTATCTATCTATCTATCTATCTATCTATCTCATATCTATCTATCTATCCATCCCATATCTATCTATCCATCCCATATCTATCTATCCATCCATCCATCCATCCATCTCT
The DNA here is from genome assembly GCF_035609145.1 of Eleutherodactylus coqui. NCBI lineage: Eukaryota > Metazoa > Chordata > Amphibia > Anura > Eleutherodactylidae > Eleutherodactylus > Eleutherodactylus coqui. Next base: position 221,028,994 of record NC_089843.1, read on the forward strand.
CTATCTATCCATCGCTATCTATCGCTGGTACAAGGTATACATCTCCCTGGATTTACTGGATTTATTTTCACCCTTTAGGCCCCCTGTCCACGGGCGTTGCGAAGTCCCGCAGCAGATAGGCTGACTGCGGAGAATTGGGGCAATTCCCAGCATGCTGCGAATTGCCCGCTGCGAGCGGAGAATCGCAATGATTCTCTGCTCGTGGACAGGGGCCGGCATTTTCCATAGCAATGCTATGAAAAGCGTCGGCCGGCGTGATTTGCTGGCGGTAGCGTCCGTGGACAGGGGGCCTTACACACAATTAAAAAACGCATAAAAACCAGATGCAGTTTTTGATTCTGTCTGCAGCTCCTTAATACCGTACGCGGTCTTTAAATACTGCATGCAGGTTTTTTATGTGTTTCTCTTAATTGTGGTTTTAAGTACAACAAAAACATGAACCACCCTAAGGCCGCTCTCACACGTGTTCAGAAAACGCAGCTTGAAATCGTGGCATTTTTACCGGAATTTCAAGCAGCATTTTTGAACACAGGTTACAGCGTTTGACAGCGCTTTTTAACCCTTTGCAATCCAATTTTGTATTCAGGGTTTCCTAGGGGTTTTTCTCTTTCTGTCATTATACAATGGCGCCATCTGCTGGCTAGAGCCAGTAATGCGTATGTGACATGCTGGAGAGGCCCCCGACAACAGAGCGACCAGTAATCTACAGTAAGACTACCCTGCCGGACGTCTTCCAACATCGGAGCTCTACAGCCTTCAATCAGAATGTCTTTAGACGTCAGACAGTGGATTGGAAAGGGTTAATGCACCCCATCATTGTGATGGGTGAGGAGGTGAGTTAAAAACCCCGAAAAAGCACATAAATAGAATAGACAGCTCTTGAAAATCACGGTGTTAGGAACGCCGCATTCGAGTGCAGCTTTGAGTAACCCTGCGGTTAGTAGGGCGCTCGGGACACCGTGCTAATAGCAGTCAAAAGCAGTGTGAGTGAGAGCGACCTGCGGGACTACAAACAAATTTTCATGTAGTGCAGGAAATGTGTCGTGTTTGGAAAGATTATACCAAGGGGCAGATCATGTATGCAGCATGATCTAGGTATGGGTACGGGGGAGTGTGGGGTGGAGGCCCGGGGGGCCCTGAGCTGAACCTTTGCACCTGGACTCCTGAGCCTTTGGGTACGCCCTTGCCCTAAATCTTATTAATATTCGCTACATTCCTTCTTCTGTCTCCTGCTAAGTGAGCGCTCTGGCATGTCAGTTTCAGTGCGGCTTGGCCACAGCATGTGGCGAAATTTTTGCAAAATCTCGGGATTAGGAGCCGACATTCTGCACAGCAATTCTGCGGCAATTCCGTCCCGTGTGAACGAAGCCTAAAGGGAGCGTATGGTCAGAAAATAACCTATTGTTCAAATCCCGTCTTTGTGAAACTTTTTTTTTTAAATAGCGTTTGGTCAAATTTTTCAGTCACCATCTATATTTTAATACTGAAATCTGAAAGCTGCCGATACAAGATCACTTCCTGCTTATGGGATTCATAAATCCCGCCTCCAGGAAGTGATGGCTCTGATTGGTTCTTCGAGTGCTGTTCAGCCAATCAATGCAGCGCTTGATGAACCAATCACAGCCATCACATTGGCTGAGCAGCGCTCCAAAAAAACAGTCAGAGACATCGCTTCCTGGATGCAGGATTTATGAATCCTGTAGCCAAAAAGTGATCTTGTATTGGCCGCCAAGGACTGCGCGAACCGCGCCGGAGCTCAGGAGAGCAGCGGAAGGGACCTCGACCGAGCCTGCTAGGTAATGTATTCCTTTTTTTTTCATTGTATGTAATGCCGCTAGGGCTTATATTTCAAGCCTTCCCAAAAATCCTGAAAAATCAGGCTAGGGCTTATTTTCGGGGAAACATGGTAGCTGCCATGGCATACTGATGGGTATTTTCATCTTAGCTATGATTCACTAAAACGGGAATTCCCCTTAATTGCAGCCAATTTACTGATTCAGTCCATAGTCCACTGGTCCGTAGGCTGGAGAGTGTGAGCTCCTGTTGGGTGGTTATTAGTGCACACCTTTAGTTACATTGTACAGTTACAGGGACAGACATGTGTAGCACAGTAAATGAAGGCCAATACGAGAATGGGGCGCAGTAGTGATTGTTGAGAAGTGAGCTAGTTTAGTGAGACCAGTGGATGGCATGCGTGCATTATACAATATTACGTGTGTTGGTAGTTGTATTTTAGATGGTGGACATGATGAAACTGAAGTTACATGATGTGTGTGGTGACGTGGATGTAGAGGATCTGATATGGATTCTTACCTTTATTTTGTCTAAGAAGGTATTCTCTTCATTCCATATGTCCTGTAATGTAATCTGGTCAGGTGCTCCTTTATAGAACTCGACCAGCAGAGCCTGTGAAAGATGAAGAGTGACTGGAAGAACACTTCTGCTTTGTCGTACGGAGCACTAGCAGCACTTCTGGAATACTTGACACAATATCAATTCTACAAATGCCATGACTAACTGTGAAGCACTTTTCAGTATCTGTCTGTAAGTCAATGATGTCCGTACGGCACTGTCAGGGATTTAGTACTTTTCTTGTTCTTCCAAAGTGCATTAGAGAATTAAAAGCCAACATCTGTTCTTACTGCCCTCAGCATCAACGACATAAAACCAATCAGCTGAGCTCTAGGACCTTCAACCAGAAGGCCACCCTAACTACCATTATGTCTACCAGTACTGTTGGAACACAACGCTCTTTAAAACTGTATTAAGCATTCTGCACAGGGCCCGCTTCAATATTGATGAGCTATCCTTCAGTTCCAGTATCAGAGCTCAGGGGGTTCAACTCCCCTTTCATTTCTTACGAGTGCTTTAAGAAGTGAAAGCTGCTCTATGCTGTTTTGGTACCTATGATGGAACCACCAAACAGAATCCCACAACGTAGTGGAAAACGTTGCAGATTGAAGTCTTAGCGCTACATCCACCCAAAAGTGTAATGTTAAATGTTTCAGAGCACAGACGAGAGGGGCAGCTTGTTGGTCAGCAAAGTAGGACGTATGTGCTCCAAAGAGCCCAGCACTGTCCAGGAATACAACTAACTCTTTATTTCATCCATTAAAAGCATGTTGGCAAACATCAGGTTCCATGATAGGCTTACATGTTTCAAGCAGCAACCCTGATCTTGGTCATAGCCTGAGCACATACAAACATACAAATTAACCCTATCAAGCCTTATTGCCATCCATGAAAATTGACACATTTTTCATGCATTTTTGCTTTTTCCATGTGCATGAAAAAAAAGAAAGGTGGCCCAATCGATGTAATTTAAAGAACTTCCATTGTAATCAATAGGTGCGTAAAAATATGGAACTTGTGTGCCATGCAAGTGTGATCCTGTTTTGTTTTTCTTTAACGCGCTTATAGACTTAATGGAGAGTTCTTCTTCTCAGACCAAAATAGTATTTTATGTTGTTTTTTTTATTCAGACTGTCCTTCCGAGTAAAAGAACATTTGTGAATAGAACCACTGAAATCAATGTTCTGTTTATCCAGGGAGCTCCGGCGTCATCCAGGAGCTGGCCAATATTAAAAGTCCACAACTTTGTTCATAACTGTATTAAAAGAATGGCAACCACCACTCCACAGACCTGCTGACGCCTTTCTGACACATACCCGCAAATGAAGCCCAAGTATCGTATTTAAATACTTTAATTACAAACACATGACCTGATTGGATGGTCACATGATAACAAGACATGTGGAGTGCTGGTTGGTTGACATTCTTTTAAAACAGTTATGAAACAAAGTTGTGGACTTTTAATATCGTCAAGCCCCTGGATGACGCTGGACCTCCTTGTAAATACTGTGGATCTGTGCGGCGATCGTCTGAGGACTTGAACGGGGTGAGCTGGATCTTTTTAGCGTACATATGTGCGTCCTATTTCTGGGCAAATTCCTATTAGAAATCGGTTCACACTCGCTTGGTAAAAACACTCCTGTGAATAAGCCCTATTTTTTTAAAGCTTTATTGTATTTTGCAGTAGTAATAAATAAAGCTATGAAACAGATCAGTGTCGTCATTTGTCACAGCGGATACTACCAATATGTAGTAATTTGGTTAAAGAGAATAAAACATATAACCAAAAAACGGCCTGCTTATATACATGAACCATGAAAAGCAGACCGGTGAGGTCATTAGCATACATGGCAGGTGTAGCACCAAGGCAAGAGAAGTGACCCTCCATCACACACATACTCACCCCATTCGTACACCTGATACACTCCCATATAACCTCCCACCATACCTTGTGTAAATACGGGGCAGGACTTCTAGGATGTAGTGGCATCAAGGACCACCAAGGTCCACCTTGTCAAGTCTGTATGGGATATATTTTGCTGGCACAAAACAGTAATAACCTGAAAAAAGATTTTGCCATCTGTCCACTGAACCAACATTACTGACAGCAGAGCATCACATCAAGGTGTAGAGAATAATACAGATATCAAGAAGGTGGAACAAAACTGCCAATAACATTCTTTGACTGGTTCAGGGTTTTTAAATATGTTTGTACATACTCAATCAGTAGGCTGTGACTAAACGTGGAGTTACTGCTTGAAACGCGTAAGCTTACTATTAAACCAGATGCCTGTCAACATGTTTTTAATGGTTAAAGTTAAAAGTTAATGTACATTCATGAACACTGCTGGCCTTTTTTGGAGGATACACACCCCAAGTGTCCAGCGCTGTTGAGAAGAAGCTGCTTCTAGTGTGCTCTATTTGGGCTGACCTGCAAAGTAGCAAGACTCCCTTCTCTGCCCTTGTACAAAAAGAGGGGCTAAGGTAGTAGACATGTGTGGCTGCCACCACTGGACACATTAGATGGATGTTCTGTGAGGAAATCAAACACCAGGGGATGCTATAAGAAGGATGGAACAACCATAGCTTATCCCACTTCATTACAATTGAATAAAATATGTTTTGCGTTATCTAACAGAGATATGTAATATTGAATCCTACGACAAACCCTTTAACCGCTATCACCTAACGCAATGCTACCCTGTTTTCTGACAAGCGATGGGAAGAGGGGGACAACATGTGGGACACATTTACAGTATTTACATTTTGCACAGAGAAATAAGTATTTGATCCCTCTGGCAAACAAGACTTAATACTTGGTGGCAAACCCTTGTTGCCGAGCACAGCAGTCAGACGTTCTTTGTAGTTGATCATGAGGTTTGCGCACGTCAGAAGGAGGTCCGCTCCTCTTTGCAGATCATCTCTAAATCATTAAGATTTCGAGGTTGTCACTTGGCAACTCTGATCTTCAGCTCCCTCCATAAGTTTTCTATGAGATTAAGGTCTGGAGACTGGCTAGGCCACTCCATGACTTTATTGGGCTTCTTTTTGAGCCACTCCTTTGTTGCCTTGGCTGTATGTTTTGGGTCATTGTTGTACTGGAAGACCCAGCCATGACCCATTGTTATTGTCCTGGTGGAGGGAAGGAGTTTGTCACTCAGGATTATATGGTACATGGCTCCATCCATTCTCCCATTAATGCGGTGAAGTAGTCCAGCACCCTTAGCAGAGAAACACCCCCAAAACATAATGTTTCTACCTCCATGCTTGACAGTGGGGACGGTGTTCTTTGGGTCATAGGCAGCATTTCTCTTCCTCCAAACACAGCGAGTTGAGTTAATGCCAAAGAGCTCAATTTTTGTCTCATCTGATCACGGCACCTTCTCCCAATCACTCTCAGAATCATCCAACCTTCAGACGGGCTGCATATCTGAAGGATTTTAATCCATTATTGGGTTACCAATGGATCTTCTTTGTGACTGTGGTCCCAGCTGCCTTGAGATCATTAACAAGTTCCCCCAGTGTAGTTTTAGGCTGATCTCTCACCTTCCTCATGGTCCAGGATACCCCACGAGGAGAAATTTTGCATGGAGCCCCAGATCAATGCCGATTGACAGTCATTTTGTATGTCTTCCATTTTCTTCCTATTGCACCAACAGTTGTCTCCTTCTCACCCAGCGTCTTACTTCTGGTTTTGTAGCCCATTCCAGCCTTGTGCAAGTCTATGATCTTGTCCCTGACATCCTTAGAAAGCTCTTTGGTCTTGCCCACGTTGTAGAGGATAGAGTCTGACTGATTAATTGAGTCTGTGGACAAGAGTCTTTTATACAGGTGACCATTTAAGTCAGCTGTCTTTAATGCAGGTAACAAGTTGATTAGGAGCGTCTAACTGGTCTGGAGGAGCCTGAACTCTTAATGTTTGGTAGGGGAGCAAATACTTATTTCCCTGTGCAAAATGCAAATAAATATATATAATTTAGACAATGTGATTTTCTGGATTTACCGAATCAGCAGGGGATCAAATACTTATATTCTTCACTGTATTTTAAGCCGTTTCCTATACCGAGGAGGCAGTTTAAGTATTCCACTCCTGTCCCTGGGAAATATGGCAAATCTGTACTCAAATGGCTGATTCACCTAATAAGTGTTTATTTGTCTCAGGCAGCCGGGAATCTGGATTTTTAACCTTTAGCAAGTGAATTTAAATGTATATGTAATAAAAGTTATATTTTAGGGAACTTGGTATGGGGGTACCGGTGCTCAGGAAAGATGTTACGGTATTGGAGGGGGTTCAAAGAAAAGCGACTAAGCTAGTACATGGAATGACGGGACTGGAATACCCAGAGAGGCTATCCAAATTGGGATTATTTACTCTAGAAAAAAGAAGGTTAAGGGGCGACCAAATAGCCATGTATAAATAAGTACATGAGGGGACGACACATGGATCTCTGTCATGATCTGTTTATACCCAGGACTACGATGATAACAAGAGGGCATCCGCTACGCTTAGAAGAAAGCAGGTTTCATCACCAACATAGAAAAGGTTTCTTTACTGTTAGAGCAGTTAGACTGTGGAACTCTCTGCCTGAGGATGTGGTGATGGCAGGATCCATAGAGGAGTTTAAGAGGGGACTTGATGTCTTTCTGGAGAGGAAGGACATTATAGGTTATAAATCTTAGGTTAATTGTTATCCGTGTATACAGGCAGGTAGGAACTATTAGGGGTTGATCCAGGGAACAGTCTGATTGCCATTAGGGAGTCGGGAAGGAATTTTTTCCCCAAAAGGGCTAATTGTCTTCTGCTCTTGGTTTTTTTTTTTGCCTTCCTCTGGATCAACAAAACAGGAGGCTAACAGGCTGGACTAGATGGACATTGTCTTCATTCAGCCTTACGAACTATGTTACTATGGTTAATGCCTTTGTCACTTGCTTTCGCTTTAAAGGGGTTGTCCCGCGCCGAAACGGGTTTTTTTTTTTTTTCAATCCCCCCCCCGTTCGGCGCGAGACAACCCCGATGCAGGGACGTACAGAAAGCTTACCGGAGCGCTTACCTTAATCCCCGCGCTCCGGTGACTTCTATACTTACCTGTGAAGATGGCCGCCGGAATCCTCTTCCTCCGTGGACCGCAGCTCTTCTGTGCGGTCCATTGCCGATTCCAGCCTCCTGATTGGCTGGAATCGGCACGTGACGGGGCGGAGCTACACAGAGCCTGCATTCTGCACGAGCGGCTCCATTGAAGAGAGCAGAAGACCAGGACTGCGCAAGCGCGGCTAATTTGGCCATCGGAGGGCGAAAATTAGTCGGCTCCATGGAGACGAGGACGCTAGCAACGGAGCAGGTAAGTGAAAAACTTTTTATAACTTCTGTATGGCTCATAATTAATGCACAATGTATATTACAAAGTGCATTAATATGGCCATACAGAAGTGTATAGACCCACTTGCTGCCGCGGGACAACCCCTTTAAGTCATTTATGTCACTTTTTCTGATCAGTTGTATCTGAGCTCATCTGATTGTCCTCTAACATAAAATAGTATAAATAATAAACTAGAAGCGGTTTCCCAGGCTCCAGTACTTTTTTTGCTTATGATGCACGTGTCCATTTTACTATCTACCACAAGGTAACCTTTGCGATATTTCATATGTTGCTACTTTGCAAACTCTTTTAAGCCTAATTTCTGGTCATAACTAGAATAAAAAGATACATTCTAAACATTTCAATGTCTAAGAAATAACTGCGACCCTGATCCTTTACCATGTCATGCAAGATGTCATTGGTTAGAAAGTTGTCCTGTATATATGTCACTTCAACCTCCATGGGAATTCCATAATCATGCGGACGGTGCTGAAAGGCAAGATTTCAGAATGTATAAAAAGCACTACAAGTAACCGAGAAAACAGTGAATGTGAACCATCAGGCTGATAACTGACCTCTGCTGGAGGCATCACCCAGAATGGACAAATTGTAGACTGGGCTCCATGGTTTCCACGGAAGTATGGGCCTAAATGAAAGGAAGGACACGGCTATCAGAAGAACACAAATCGTTAAATGGGATGGAGGTGAGGCAAATGGGGGAGACTTCTCACCACATATTAATCCCAAACACGGCTGGAAGCTGTTGTCTGAGCCCTGCAGTTTAAGCTGATAATCCATCTGGGACTCAATGTCCTGCAAGGATGGCAGTGCGGGACTATAGGGATGACTGTGATACCAACCAACCAACGACAGACCCCGCAGGAAGAGACTGTGATAGATCTGATGGGAAAAAAGAACTATACTGAAGAAAAAGAGCATGGGAATGCGAAAAACGAGGTGATGTAGAAGACTGGAAATGTATACATTAATTATAAAAGACTCTTACAGGTGTCCTTACAGGGATATTCCGGGCACAGACTAAAGGCCCATTTACACCAGCCGATGATTGCTGATCGGCGATCGTTTTAGCCCATTGTGCACTTTTTGGGCACTGCTATCTGATCGTTAAATTCAAGCTAACCTAAAAATCGTCCTTCAGCCTTATCAGCAGTTCTTCAAGAGGGGGGGGGGGGCAAAGGATCTGAATGCAGATAAGAGCCCTACAGCTATTAACAGCTATTAACTGCCTTCAGTGAAGGCTTCATTTGCACACTTAATTGGTACTTCAGTAGCTGAGTAGCTACTTAAAGGGGTTGTCCCGCGCCGAAACGGGTTTTTTTTTTTTTTTAACCCCCCCCCCCCCGTTCGGCGCTAGACAACCCCGATGCAGGGGTTAAAAAAACAACCCGCACAGCGCTTACCTGAATCCCGGCGGTCCGGCGTCTTCATACTCACCTGCTGAAGATGGCCGCCGGGATCCTCTGTCTCCGTGGACCGCAGGGCTTCTGTGCGGTCCATTGCCGATTCCAGCCTCCTGATTGGCTGGAATCGCCACGTGACGGGGCGGAGCTACACGGAGCTACACGGAGCCCCATTGAAGAAAGCAGAAGACCCGGACTGCGCAAGCGCGGCTAATTTGGCCATCGGAGGGCGAAAATTAGTCGGCTCCATGGGAACGAGGACGCTAGCAACGGAGCAGGTAAGTGAAAAACTTTTTATAACTTCTGTATGGCTCATAATTAATGCACAATGTACATTACAAAGTGCATTATTATGGCCATACAGAAGTGTATAGACCCACTTGCTGCCGCGGGACAACCCCTTTAATAGTTTATGCAAGATGATCCCTCAAAACTGTCACTCAAACTGTCCTTTGAGCGATCATCTGCTGCTGTAAATGGGCCTTTACATTTCAAAATCTAATGTACCCCCAAAAATAAGACAGTGTGCCTCTTTTGCGGCAAAAATTAATATAAGACAGTGTCTTATTTTCAGGGAAACTCGGTACTTAGCTGTACCTCTAGATTTCGGCATTTTCAGAATTGCCGTTTTGTGCCTGGAAAACCCCTTTAAGGAGATTGACCACTTTATAGGAAGTTTTCCTAAAAGGCCATAAGCTGTTCAAATTGTGGCACATACAACTAAAACTGTCTTTATACCTCATTGCAGCTCTGCAGTTGAATGACCCCCGGCTGCCCATGTATGGACTATGGAAACACTGAAAACTGGTAGTCTCTGCGTCCACAGAATGTACGACGGTAGTAGTTTTACCCATCTGACTGCTTTGGCGGCGTCTGCTCCTGCACAAGCACCGACATGTCCAGGGCATGCGCAGATACAGGTAACACAATCACTTGTATCCGCACATCCAGGGGTCGCACTCAGTTACCGCACAGAAGGGGACTCCGCCAAACTCCAAAAACTGTTGCCGTAACAAAACAGATCTGCTTGTGGAAACTCAGGAACATAGAAGCAGCATCGCTGACCTCACTCCTGAATCAGAAGGACAGCGCCCCCCGGAGACGGTGGTCCCAATAAAGAAAGAAAATAGCTGAACTAATTATCCACAGAAGTATCACGTGATGGACGGTTTCCATTGACTACAATGAATGCCGGCCGCTGAGTTTTCCCGCGACAATTAGAGCATGCCGCGTTTTCTTTCACACTGCGGAATTCAATAGATCCTAATAGCTGCAGGATAACGCCGCAGATTTCCACCGCGTGAAATGCAGCAGAAATCTGTCCGTGGGCATTAACCCTAAGACTAGTAGGCAGCCTCAGGGCTTATCTACATGAGCGTATATCGGCCAGCATTTTCACGGACGGCTGATATACACTTCCATCTGAGCAGTCGCCCCTTACCCTCCCCCTCACTGGCTCCCTGCCTCTCTCCTCCACTCCGGCGTTTGCAATGGGAGAGGGCGGGATGGGGTGGAGCTAAGCTCCGCTCTTTCCCGCCCACTCCTATTGCTGGCTATAAACAAGGAGCGAGGAGGGGGTGCAAGCTTAGCTCCGCCCCATCCCACCCACTCCCATTGCAAACCGCTCGGAGGAGAGTAGAGAGGTAGAGAGTCGGTGAGGGGGAGGGAAGGGGAGGACCTGCTCAGATAGAAGCGTATGCCGGCCGGCCGTGAAAAGGTTTGCCGATATATGCTCCTGGGAATAAGCCCTTAGCCTGTGGTGGTGCACTGCGTTATCAAAACAATGCTGCCCCCAGGTGTATATTTTATGCAACTACACACTATGCCTTACATTCACTTATCACCCTCAGGGTGGACCATGCAAAAGTATCCCAGCACCACACTATTATGAAAGCTGTCTAAAAGAAAGCCTGTCTCTGTTGCCCCTAGTAACCAATCACAGCTCAGCTTTTATTTCTTATATTTCTTAGGTAAAATGAAAGCTGTGTTGTGATTGGTTGCTAAAGGCAACAAAGATCTTCTTTTAGACAGCTTTCCTAAGAGAATGTAGTGCCGGCCATAATTTCCGCGGCCCCCTGAACAAGAAACTTCATTGGAATGTTGTTTACTGGGAAATATTTTAATTAGATGCGCCAAGAATGAATAAAAAGTCTGCGGAGATTCTGATAAAATCCACCAGTGTTTACAAAAGTAGGCCAATGGGGCGACACACAAAGAGACCTCCGACACGGCCGGCCCGGGGACTTCATGCATGCAAAATAGCCAACGCCTTTCATTATCACTACTATCCTAATTGCACTCAACCTTCTGGAGCCTGGATATATATATACACTACCGTTCAAAAGTTTGGGGTCACATTGAAATGTCCTTATTTTTGAAGGAAAAGCACTGTACTTTTCAATGAAGATAACTTTAAACTAGTCCTAACCTTAAACAAATGCACTCTATACATTGCTAATGTGGTAAATGACTATTCTAGCTGCAAATGTCTGGTTTTTTGTGCAATATCTACAAAGGTGAATAGAGGCCCATTTCCAGCAACTATCACTCCAGTGTTCTAATGGTACAATGTGTTTGCTCATTGGCTCAGAAGGCTAATTGATGATTAGAAAACCCTTGTGCAATCATGTTCACACATCTGAAAACAGTCTAGCTCGTTACAGAAGCTACAAAACTGACCTTCCTGTGAGCAGATTGAGTTTCTGGAGCATCACATTTGTGGGGTCAATTAAACGCTCAAAATGGCCAGAAAAAGAGAACTTTCATCTGAAACTCGACAGTCTATTCTTGTTCTTAGAAATGAAGGCTATTCCATGCGAGAAATTGCTAAGAAATTGAAGATTTCCTACAACGGTGTGTACTACTCCCTTCAGAGGACAGCACAAACAGGCTCTAACCAGAGTAGAAAAAGAAATGGGAGGCCGCGTTGCACAACTAAGCAAGAAGATAAGCACATTAGAGTCTCTAGTTTGAGAAACAGACGGCTCACAGGTACCCAACTGGCATCTTCATTAAATAGTACCCGCAAAACACCAGTGTAAACATCTACAGTGAAGAGGCGGCTGCGGGATTTTGGGCTTCAGGGCAGAGTGGCAAAGAAAAAGCCATATCTGAGACTGGCCAATAAAAGAAAAAGATTAAGATGGGCAAAAGAACACAGACATTGGACAGAGGAAGACTGGAAAAAAGTGTTGTGGACGGATGAATCCAAGTTTGAGGTGTTTGGATCACAAAGAAGAACGTTTGTGAGACGCAGAACAAATGAAAAGATGCTGGAAGAATGCCTGACGCCATCTGTTAAGCATGGTGGAGGTAATGTGATGGTCTGGGGTTGCTTTGGTGCTGGTAAGGTGGGAGATTTGTACAGGGTAAAAGGGATTCTGAATAAGGAAGGCTATCACTCCATTTGGCAACGCCATGCCATACCCAGTGGACAGCGCTTGATTGGAACCAATTTCATCCTCCAACAGGACAATGACCCTAAACACACCTCCAAATTGTGCAAGAACTATTTACAGCAGAAGCAGGCAGCTGGTATTCTATCGGTAATGGAGTGGCCAGCGCAGTCACCAGATCTGAACCCCATTGAGCTGTTGTGGGAGCAGCTTGACCGTATGGTACGCCAGAAGTGCCCATCCAACCAATCCAACTTGTGGGAGATGCTTCTAGAAGCGTGGGGGGCAATTTCACAAGCTTACCTCAACAAATTAACAGCTAGAATGTCAAAGGTGTGCAATGCTGTAATTGCTGCAAAAGGAGGATTCTTTGACGAAAGCAAAGTTTGATGTAAAAACAATGTTATTTCACATACAAATCATTATTTCTAACCTTGTCAATGTCTTGGCTCTATTGTCTATTCATTTCACAACGCATGGTGGTGAATAAGTGTGACTTTTCATGGAAAACACAAAATTGTTTGGGTGACCCGGTAGTGTATATATATATATATATATGTATATAGACTGCAGTTGTATGTTAAAGAAGCATTGTACTGAGCGCTCCTTCCATAAGGATGCCTCCACCAAAGCCATATATTATAAAGGATAGTTTAATGTAAAGGCTGGATAGTTTAACTGAAGCTATGTCTGGAATCAGGGGCGTAAGTAAAGGCTCAGGGGCCCTGATGCAAAAGGTGAGCTGGGCCACCCCACTATCTGTATCTGTACCCGTACCCATACCTAAACCATGCTGCACAGAGACATAACTTGAAGCTTCTGGGCCCCAATGCAAAACCTGTAACAGGGCGCCCAACTATAATGCTTTATTCATAGTGCTGGGCTCCCTATATGGAGAAGAGAGGCCTTATGGGCCCCCTAAGGCTCCTGGGCCCGGGTGCAAACGCATCCCCTGCACCCTCTATAGTTAGGCCCCTGTCTGGAATATAGTTTTGCTTCTACAGATTGGTCTGCTGTAAAAAATCTGCAGCCAATTTGTCTCGTGAGACGACACCCTTAACCTTCCCTTGGTGTCCCTTTGAATGCTTGTGTCTGTGTAACCAAACAATGCCCAAACTGGGTCATGAGCAACATAGATAATAAGGTGAGTTGTGGTAAAAGACATATTTAGCACCACCTATAGAGGGCGGTAATGACTTGCCTCAGCTCCAGTAATCTGCAGACCTGTATATTCCCATGTGGTATCCCACATGCAGTGATGTAGGAACAGTAGGGAATTTGTAAGGCTATCTCCACAAAACAAGTGGGAGACTGGAGTATACAAGTGCTTCAGGATGAAAGGTTAGTGCGATGTAATTGCCATTTGTCCGGGTAGTCGGCAGATTGGAATATCTTACAATTTGACATATGATGTTTTAAATTATTGAATCCAAGTAGCCAAATTCAAGTTTGTGGGTTCCGGTCTGAGTTTGTGAGATAAGAGACAACTAGCTTTACATAACTTTTTACTTGTAATTAGGGGAAAGAAGAGCTGGAGATATGTGGGTATTTGAGCTGTAGCTCAGGGATGGTTGACATACGCCCTTCCATAGAGTCCGGTAAACACGACCCCCTTGAAAGTGAGTGTGATGTAATAAAGTCCGTTTAGAGGAGCGTGTAGGATGAAAATGATGTTGCTTAACGAGACCTTTAAGGTAGACATTTTCAGCGTGTCTGAACCAATGTCTTAAGAAAGAGAGTCAAGAGGCAAGTTCAATATAAGTCACTCCATGGATGTGTCCCTGTATATGCATGTGTTGTGTATCAAAAGCTTTGCCACCCCCATTAAGGTGATATCAACCCCCTAGGAGAAGTTGCGGGAATCGAAAGAAACTTTCTCTGTGATTGTAACGTTGATATAAGTGATTACAATATCAGAGCAAAAGCTTCATTTATTGTGGAGAACCGACCCCTTGTAGGGAGGCTCTAGTACCCGGTTTTACCGCCTCTAGCTTGGATACAGGATGTGATACAGGAGGGCATGGAGGCTCTAGCACCCTGTTGTACCGCCTCCAGCTTAGATACAGGATGTGATACAGGAGGGCATGGAGGCTCTAGTACCCGGTTGTACCGCCTCTAGCTTAGATGCAAGATGTGATACAGGAGGGCATGGAGGCTCTAGTACCATGTTGTAGCGCCTCTCGCTTGGATACAAGATGTGATACAGGAGGGCATGGAGGCTCTAGTACCCGGTTGTACCGCCTCTAGCTTGGATGCAAGATGTGATACAGGAGGGCATGGAGGCTCTAGTATCCTGTTGTACCACCTCTAGCTTGGATACAAGATGTTATACGGAGGGCATGGAGGCTCTAGTACCCTGTTGTACCACCTCTAGCTTGGATACAAGATGTGATACGGACAGGCATGGAGGCTCTAGTACCCTGTTGTACCGCCTCTAGCTTGGATACAAGGTGTGATACAGGAGGGCATGGAGGCTCTAGTACCCTGTTGTACCACCTCTAGCTTGGATACAAGATGTGATACGGGGAGCATGGAGGCTCTACTATCCTGAGACTAAGTGGATTTGGAAATATGATTCATGAGCATACACAATGGATTGAGTGATGTGACCCATAAGCACTGGACACAATTAATATGTGTTGAAAAATCTCAAATGGAGTTTATATATTCTGTATTCATCTTTTAATCCCAACATAAGGGAATACGTCTACTTCCTGATGATCCGCGTAACCAGCGGAGAAACGCGCTGAAGTTCTGAAGTTCTATAAAGTTGAATATGAAATACAGAAACTGTCCTTCATGAAATAAGAGTGGTGTGCATGAACATACTTACCTCATCACTCTGTAATCAGCGGACCCCTATCAATAATTTCTGAGGTACGGACGAATATAATATACGTTGGTCCAAAGGACAGAGACAGAGGGCCCATTGGTCCGCTTTCCCTGAGTGATTACTTTGAGTAAAGGGATAACATTGTTACCACATAGTCCCAAAGGGCTGTAATTTAGTGTTGCTGGGCCCCATACGTGGTTGAATTTTAATAGAATTATAATAAAATTTAGTTTTAATAATAGTCTATTACTGGGAAAGGCTTCAATTGTAAGAATAGACTACTGCCTCTGTGATTTTATGTACTCCAAAAGAAACTACAAGACATCCTGCAAAAAACGAGTCCTCACACAACTAGGTCAATGGAAAAATAAAGTTAGGATTGTCCGAAAATGGCAGCAGGAAATAATTAGATTTTTTTCCAAAGATATTGTCTTTTTTAAATTGTAAAGCAAAAAAATATATATATGCCTTGTCATCATACGGGCCCACAGAATAATGTTACCATCTCATTTTTGCTGCAGTATGTATTCCATAAAAACAAGACCCGCCCAAAAATGGAGAAATTGCATTTTTTTCCAGTTTCACTCCACTTAGACATTTTCAACGTTTTTTTAGTACATAACATGGAACATTAAAAATACTATTTGTCTCGCAAAAAACAGCAATCCCTCATACAGCACACGGATGGATAAATAAAGAAGTTAGGATTTTTTGTAAGTGGGGAGAAATAACAAATTTTTTTAAAAAAAAGGCCACGTCCTAAAGGGGTTAAGCCTAACATTGCATCTGGATTAGAGATGAGCGAGCATACTCGCTAAGGGCAATTGCTCGATCAAGCATTGTCCTTAGCGAGTACCTGCCCGCTCGGGAGCAAAGATTCGGCTGCCAGCGGTGGGCGGGGAGCGGCGGGGAGGAACAGAGGGGAGATCTCTCTCTCCCTCTCTCCCCCCCGCTCTCCCCTGCTCATGGCCGCAACTCAACTGTCACCCGCCCCGGCAGCCGAACCTTTTCTTCCGAGCGGGGACAACTGTCACCCGCCCCGGCAGCCGAACCTTTTCTTCCGAGCGGGGAGATACTCGCTAAGGACAATGCTCGCTTATCTCTAATCTGGATACATTTTAGGTGATGTAAGATGACACATTTCTCCTATCTCAGATCTTTCCTTCCCAATCAAATTTCCCCAAACATCACCTCTTCTTCTACTGCTGCAGCGATCTCCGTATCCTTCAGGCGGGAGCGACAGGGAAAGGCACGCAACACAGTCAGCACTGCAGGAAGACTTCCAGTTAGTTCCAGCACAATACGTAATGGAAACAATTACCGATAAATGAAGTACTGAGAGCAGAAGAATACTTACACTGGCTGTTCGTGTCCCAGCGACCCCCCAGGTAGCCCACCACTTCACTGCGGGTCAAGTGGCTGTGAAAATCCTAGTATGAGAAGAATATATTATTTGGGGTTTATTAACACCATTGTGTTTTAAAAGGTTCAAAGTTGGCTTAAAACTCACCAAGAGCAGGAGAGTATTACTGGAGATGGATACATGAAAAGGCTGGAACTTATTCAATGCCATAAAAGAGGTAAGTTGAACCAAGGTATGTGGGTCCCTAAAACAGAAATGGAAGATTATCATAATTATTTCCTAGTGGTTCAAGAGAAAAACAGTAATTGTAACATCAGTTCTCAGACCTCTCTGTAGGTTCACGCCTTTTCCCCCCCCTTCCTATTGGGCAGAATAGCGCCCCCGCAGTGCCGTACATGTGAACATAAACTGCAGTTTGAGCATTCTGCAGGACTCAACAAGGGAGAAACACAGATTTTGCTAGCTTGGGGTTCAGATGCCATGTCCCTTGAGTCTGAAGCACCAGTACAATGGAAAGCACCAAGATGTGACCCCATTTAGGAAACATACAAATGGCAAAAGTAAAACAATAAAATGAATTTCTACCCTTAAGGGTCCGTGACTTGAGGGAGGGTCTCATCTGCACCCAGCAGCCCATTTTCATTCAAGAAAGGGTGTAATAAGGTCTTGGTTGGCTTCTGGGATTACTGAATAGGGTCCATTAGGGTGCAAACATACAGAGTTTTTATTTATAGAGAAAACAATAAACACCTAAACAGGCGACACGTTTCAGAGCAGGCCTCTCCTTTATCAAATACATGGATTTCTGTAGGAGCCAACAAAGACCTTATTATACCGCTTGCTTGGATGAAAAGGGCGGTCTGGGCGCAGATCAGACCCTCCCTTAAGTACCCGCTGTTTGAACCTTACTCCAGACTCATCTTGATGGACCCTTTGAGCGCAGGGATTCATTTTATTGTTTTGCCATTTGTCTACTTGCTGCATTAAGACCTCTGGGAGTATCTTGGGTTTGTTCCTGTTGCGCTCTACCTCTGTGGATGTCTCTTTGATGGAGTGTCACGTCTACTTTGCCTACGTCTGCAGGGCCCATAGGTGTAATGGTCTGCCTTTCAGATAAGGTCGGCCACATCAAGTGAGTCCCTTCAGGTTTATCTTGTTGCACTCTTCCATTCCAGAGGCGCTGTCCTTCTTTTAACTATTTGTCTTTCCCATTTAGGAAGCTCCGCCCCTTGGGGTAATCATCAGGGCATGATGGGATGAACAAAAACAGCAATTCTGCAGGTTTTTTTTTTTTAAGGCGATGACTGTGCTGACAAATAATGTGATAATTTCACAGTATGGGCTGTTATGAGTATAGTGACGCTAATTTCATAGTGGATTTTTTGTGTTTTTCCCATAATAAATTGTTTTATTGGTACAATGGCAATTTTGCATGTTCTATTTTTATTTTTATTATACTTGAAAACAATTTTTCTCGTTCATGTCATTAGGAACAAAGCTTAGACTGTGGGTATAGCTACTGCCACTAGGAGGCGGACTCTAAACAGAAAAAGTGTTAGTTACTACCACCAGCTACACCCCTCCTGCAGGCACCAAGTTAACCAGTTTTATCTTTGTGTCTGTCGGAGGTAAATCCCTCTGTTACCAGTCTGTGGACCTTTTTCTACAACTACCTTTGGGAATACTGGGCAGACACTAGATTCTCTCTGTTACCCCACCAAGGAGAGTAATAGCATGGAGCCAGCCACCCTGTAGCATGCCCGAGTCTCAGAAGAAAATAAGTTTGACTGTGACCCGCTAGCTATAGCATGCCCCCTCCAACGAGAGCACGTCCTCCCATTACAAAGTATAGCCGAGCACTGGGGCCATTGCAGCTGGACTTTAGGAGTCACATCTACAGATGGGTGAGTATACTTCACCATGAGGTAAGCATTCTCTCACTCCTCACTCCTAACCTCTCTCTCTCGTCCACTGGATGGGAGTTGGCCCACCTCTCTTGCTAGGACCCCACAGCCATGAGCTTAAAAAGAAACCTGCTTCACAGGAGGCATGCTGCTACATTAGTCACCTGATTGGTAGCTACCCTTAAAGCGGTGGGCTCACAGGTTCTCTCCAACCTATCATGGTGTCCTGCAAGGAGGAGGTACTTCCTGAGGAATCCTCCATACTCTGTTCTGGGCGTCCTTTTCCTGTGCTACCATTGGCTCCCGCACTTCCCAGGGCTTAAGTCCACTCATAGCTCCTTTTCTCTTTCCTACTGATCTTAGCATCATCTCTTCTCCTCTGTTGAGACATGTGGTAGCTCTCCTTCTCACAGTAGCGAGGCCTGGAACCACCAGCACAGGATAGGGTAAGCTCTGCCTGGCGGCTAGCTCCTTTTTATCTGTGTCCCTTCTGCACCACCCATAGCAACAAGCGAAATAGACCCTAGCAATGTGTCTAACCCCAGGACAGAATGCTCCATACAGGCTACAGCCAGAGTCACACACCAAATTTTCATGAACTACTCTGCACTGACTGCCTCCTATCAAAACAGGCTGCCAGCGATCTGCCTACTGGCCACCTCCCAGCTACAGCCATGTCAGCCGCTGAACCAGAATGGGTGCACTCTCTGTCTTGTCCAAACTATCCTCTTTTAGTTGATAGTTTGATAATTGCTGTGGAGGACACCCTACAGGTGAAAGATACAGATACAGAAGCATCCACAGGGGAAGTCTCTTTCAGTAGTCCAAAATTTTCCCTAAGGTCTTTCCTTCAAGCCACGAGGAATTTGAAGACATCCTGATCAGAGAATGGAATCTCGCTGACAAGCGTTTCACTAAATCAAAGTGCTTGGATATTAATGTACCCCTTTACGGAAGGGTTGATAAAGAAATAGGCACCATCTCCAGTGATAGACATCCAGTGTCACGCATGGCAAAATACACTACTCAACCTATAGCGGATGCCTTTTTTACAAATGCCCGTGATAATTAGCTGGAACTGCTGGCAAAAACGTCCTTGGAGGCGGTAGTCTTGGCCCTACAACCTCTCTTTGCTTCTGAGCAGACCAAGACATTGCGCAGCGGCATTCTCTTCCCTGAAAGAACTCACAGATATTGCGCAGCAAATCAGCCAGGCAGGCATATAGCTCTATGAGGCCTCCCTCGATGCGGCCAAACTAGAGGCTCGGGCCTCAGTGACCTCCATAGCAACACAAAGGGCCTTGTGGCTAAAATCCTGGGATTATGATGCAGCGTCTAAAGGGTCTTTAACTGGACTTCCCTTTGTAGGTTCCAGCCTCTTTGGCACTTGACTAGAGGAAATTATTTCAAATGCCATTTGTGGTAAGAGCTCCAACTTACCTCAGTCTAGTCGAACAAGATCTACTCAGAAGAAGTTCCTTCGGTTTCGTTTCCTTTGGTTTCGTTCCTTTCAGCGCTCCAGTCCGCATACTGTGGATGCCAAGAAAACCACACAGGATCACAGAAAGAAACCTTCCTTCAGACCCCAACCCTCCTGGTGTCCCCATCCACAGGCTCCCAAGGACTTCACAAAATTCTCCAAATAAAAACCGAGGATGACTTTCCTGATATTCCATGATATTCTGGTTTTCCCACATCTCCGATGTCTGGGTCTGGAAGGTCATCTCCTCAGGGTATGCCATAAAGTTTGTCAACCGCCATCAGAAGCATTTCTTCAGGTTCAGACTTCCAACATCTCCTTCAAGGGTCAACAATTTGAATCAACCAATATGCCAGCTACTCACCCAGTCTGTCATTGTCCCAGTTTCACTTGCGGAGCATTTCACAGGGTTTTATTCTAACCTTTTTGTTGTTCCCAAGAAAGATAGCTCCATACACCCCGTTCTATACTTGAAAAAACTGGATCAATATGTGAAAGTTCGGTATTTCCGCAAGGAGTCCCTAAAGGCAGTGATCGCAACCATGAAACAAAGCGAATTCCTGTTGTCCATTGACATCAAGGATGCATACCTCTATTTGCCCATCTGCAGAGCATCAGCGTTTTTTTGTGCTTCACTGCAAGTTTGTGGCTCTCCTATTTGAGTTGGCCACAGTTCCGTGGGTGTTCACGAGAGTCCTGGCTGCTGTGATGGCTCCTCTGTACTCCAGGGGCACTATTCCCTATCTCAACGACATCCTAGTAAAGGGACCTTACCACTTGTCCGCTCTGGAGAGTCTCTACATAACCCTAGACACTGTATTGTTTTCCACACTAGGATAATCAACTCCTCCAAATCCTTTCTCTTCCCATCTCATTGTTTGGAATTTCTGGGCCTGCTCTTCGACCCAATAAGTACCATCACAGAAACTTCAGTTACTTTCGGCACAGGTGCACTCCTTGCAAATTCAGACTCCAATCCCCATTTCACATTATATGAAAGTCCTGGAGTTAATGGTCTCTTTGTTCCAGGAGATCCTATTTAGTCAATTTCACCCCGACCTCTCCAGTGGATAATCCTCTCTCATTGGGCCAAATCCCCACACTCGCAGGATCGTAGAATCCGACTTCTCTGGACGCTTTGTCACTTCCTCAACTGGTAACTGGAATCCCCTCTAGTTCACCAGGGATGATCCTTTCTGACACTACAGTGGTTGGTACTGAGCACAGACGCCAGTCTCCTCGGATGTAGGAGGAATGTTAAACAACTTCACAGCACAGGGGACATGGACAATACAGGAGTCATGCCTCCTGATAAATGTGTTGGAGCTTCTGCTACACTACTGTCACCCTGCTATTTTACGCGATAGCTGTCAGGGATCCCAGGCTGTGTCCAGATGGATAACATGATGACAGTCTTGTACATAAATCATCAAGGTGGAACCTGCAGCTCAGCAGTCATCGAGAAAGCAGAAAAAACTCCCAGCATTGGCAGAAACACACCTCCCAGCGATCTTGACGGTCCACATACCAGGTGTGGACAACTGGATAGCGGACTTCCTAAGCACAGAGAAAGTCGACCCAGGAGTTGGGAACTCTATCCTGAGGTCTTTCAAGACCCATGCCAGAGATGGGTCGCCTGGACGTTGACACAATGGCATCCAGAATCAATTGCAAGATTCCAAACTTCATGTCGAAGGATCCCCAGGCACAGGCGATGGACACTCTCATAATCGTGTGGACGGGCTTTAAGTTTCACTGCATATTTTCCCTGTTCCCACTGATTCCTCGTCTCCTCAAGAACAGCAAGGTACCAGTGGAACTTGTGGCTCCGGACTAGCCCTAACGTGCATGGAATGCAGATCTAGTTGACCTACTCGTCGACTCTCTGGGGTACCTTCCATTTTGAGATGATCTTCTATCGTAGGGAGCCCTTGCAGGGTTTTAGTAAACGTGTCATCAAGACTATAAAAAAAAAAACTAGGAAATCCTGCTCCTCCTCTTGGGTTTGCCATGGAATGTGGAAAGCTTTCTTCCTATGGTGAGAACAGCATAGTTTTCACCCAATGTGTTGTTCTCATTACTGACTGCTGTTTTTTTTCCAGGCAGATCCAGACATGGGCTTTGGCCTCAGATCCCTGAAAGGGCAGGTATGATCCCTGTCCATCCTTTTCCAGTTTCCTTTGGCGTTAAAAACAGCTGCCCGCACCTTCATACAGAGAATTGTGTAAGCCGCTCCTCCCTATCATTCTCCAGTTAAGCTTTGGGACCTTAGCTTGGTCCTAGATGCACTACAATCACGTCCCCTTCAAACCTACGTGAGACACCCCTAGCTCACCTTCTGGCATACAAGGAGGCATTTTTAGTGTCTGTCACCTCCATTCACTGAGTCTCAGAGCTTGCAGCCCTTTCAGCCAAGTTTCCCTTCACAGTATTACATCAGTACAAGGTGGTCCTCCATCCTGTGCCCTCCTTCCTACTGAAGGTGGTGTCATTCCACATCAATGAGGACATTGTTCTACCATCCTTCTGTCCTGCAGACTCTCATCTAAGGGCACATGCTCTCCATAAACTCGATTTAGTTCATGCTCTGAGAATCTATTTGGCTGAAACGTCTGCTTTCAGGCACTCTGACTCCCTTTTGCTGATTCTGGGCGGTCCTAGGAGGGGCCTTGCGGCTTATAAGGTGGTCATTTTACGTTGATCAGGTCAGCCGTGGTAGAGGCATACCATGCAAAGGGCAGAGATTCTCCCTTTCGCATTACTGCACATTCGACTGAGGCTGTGGGCAGCATGTAACAGCGCTTTCACCCTTCAGATCTACAAAGCAGCCACGTGGATCTCTTTACATACTTTTGCTAAATTTTACAAGGTTTACACTTTCACATTCGTTGACGGCTCTTTTAAATGGAACATTTTACAGACTGTCATATATAATTGGATGCATGACTTCTTCCATATTTTTCACACTCTCGGGGGACTGCCTTTGAACGTAGAATCATAGAATGGTAGAGTTGGAAGAGACCTCTAGGGTCATCGGGTCCAACCCCCTGCTCAACATAGGATCACTAAATCATCCCAGACAGATATCTGTCCAGCCTTTGTTTGACCACTTCCATTGAAGGAGAACTCCCCACCTCCCATGGCAACCTGTTCCACTCATTGATCGACTCACTGTCAGAAGGTTTTCTTCTAATATCTAATCTGTGTCTCTTCCCTTTCAGTTTCATCCCATTGCTTCTAGTCTTTCCTTGTGCAGATGAGAATAGGGCTGATCCCTCTACACTGTGACAGCCCTTCAGATATTTGTAGACAGCTATTAAGTCTCCTCTCAGCCTTCTTTTATGCAAGCTAAACATTCCCAGATCCTTTAACTGTTCTTGATAGGACATGATTTGCAGACCGCTCACCATCTTGGTAACTCTTCTCTGAACTTGCTCCAGTTTGTCTGTCTTTTTTAAAGTGGGGTGCCCAGAACTGGACATAGTATTCCATATAAGGTCTGACTAAGGAAGAGTAGAGGGGGATAATGACCTCACGTGATCTAGACTCTATGCTTCTATTAATACATCCCAGAATTGTGTTTGCCTTTTTGGCTGCTGCATCACATTGTTGACTCATGTTTAGTCTATGATCTATTAGTATACCCAAGTCTTTTTCACATGTGCTGTTGCTTAGCCCAATTCCTCCCATTCTGTATGTGCTTTTTTCACTTTTCTTACCCAGATGTAGGACTTTTCACTTCTCCTTGTTAAATACCATTCTGTTAGTCACCGTTTAAGCTTTTCTAGATCTTTTTGAATACCCTCTCTCTCTTCCCTAGTGGTAGCTATCCCTCCTAGCTTTGTGTCGTCTGTAAATTTGATCAGTTTCCCACTAATTCCCTCCTCCAGATCATTTATAAAAATGTTGAACAACACTGGGCCTAGAACAGAGCCTTGTGGTACCCCACTTGATACATTCTTCCACTTGGATGTGCAGCCACTCTAAGTACGATCACTCAGCCAGTTGTGAATCCACCTAACAGTTGCCTTGTCAATCCCAGATTTGGTCATCTTTTCAATAAGTATGGTCTGAGATACTTTGTCAAATGCTTTACTAAAGTCAAGATATACTATATCCGCTGTATTTCCCTGATCAACCCAATTGGTGATTCTGTCATAGAAGGAAATTAGATTCATCTGGCATGATTTGTTAGTTACAAACCCATGCTGGCTCTGGTTGATTACTCCATTCTCATCCAAGTACTTGCATACATGCTATTTAATAATTTGTTCAAAAATCTTTCCCGGTATAGAATGCCAGGCTCACAGGCCTGTAGTTTCCTGGATCCACCTTCTTCGCTTTTTTGAAGATAGGGACAACATTTGCCCTTTTCCAATCTTCTGGGATTTCTCCTGTTCTCCGGGAAATTTCAAAGATTATGGCAAGTGGTTCAGCAATTACCTCCACTGCTTCCTTTAGTATGCTAGGATGTAATTCATCTGGACCTTGAGACTTGAATTCATTTAAGTTAGCTAAGTGTTCCCTCACCATCTCTCTGCTTATAGATAGCCTGCATTCTTTTATTCCCCCAATAGCACAAGGAAGATCAGTTGATGTTACATCTACTTTCAGAGAAAAAACAGATACAAAATAGTGCAAAATAGGAATTTAAAAGTTCGGCCTGCTCAACATCATTCTTAACCAATTCACCATTTTCATCTTGTAAGCATCCAATAGCATCTTTGACTTTTCTTTTGCTTTTGACATACCACGAAAATCCTTTTTTATTGATTTTGGCCTCTGTTGCAATCGTCAATTCATTATTAGCTTTAGCTTTTCTGACACTTGCCCTACAGTTCTGCAGACCCCATTATATTCTTCTTTAGATGTTCCCCCCTCGTTTCATTTGATAAACATATTTTTCTTCCTTTTTAACATGTGTACAAGTTCTGTATTCATCCCTCCTGGTCTCTTTAAATGCTTCCCATTCTTCCTTCTTTTAGGGATTGTTAACGATTGTGCTTTGAGAATCTCATTTCGCAATATTTCCCAACCTTCCTGGACATTTCTGTCCTTAAGAACATCCAGTCATTGGATTCTTCCTCCCCTCTTTCTGAGTCCATTAAAATCTGCCTTTCTGAAATCCAACCTTGAGGTCTGAGTCTTCTCAGGTCTTCCTCCCCTTGTTATTCAGCATCCAAGGATATCATGATCACCGCCTCCTAAGGTCCCAGCCACCCTTACTTCCTCAACCATTTCCTCCCTGTTGGTAAGAAGTAGGTCCAAGATAGCAGATCCCCTTGTTTTCTCACCTACCTTTGGGAAGATAAAGTTGTCACCAAGAGCGGATAAGAATCTGTTGGATCCATTACTTTTACCTGAGAGAGATTCCCAACAAATGTCTGGATGGGTAAAATCTCCCATGATCACTATGTTGGGCTTCTTTGAGAGCTTGGCCATCTGATGTAGACAGAGTTCCTCCATACCTTCTGCTTGTCCAGGCGGCCTATAGTAAATTTTATTTTATCTTGTTCATATGCCTAACAAATAGGGCATATGAACAAGAGCTGCCATATTGGCAGAACCCTTTTAAGGAACAGACATTTTTCAGTCTTTTGTTGTGGGCACAGGATGAGCCATACATTTCAGATAGATGCAGGTCCCACTTCTGGGGCCCGCACATATCTCCACGACAGAGGTCTTTCAACCCACCTGCTAAGGTGGCAGATGGCCACCACATCCAAGCAGAGAGTTAATGGAGAGGCGAGTGCAACAGTCTCCATTCACTTCCATGGGAGTCAAAACGCAGCTGTTTCTGTGACCCCCAAAGAAGTTAATGGAGAGAAATGTGCACATACACGGCCACCTCTCCATTCATTCTCTGACTGGTGGGATGAGGGGCTGGCAGATCACTGATCTGTAAACAGAAGCACCTATCAGACATTTATGGCATATCCTGTGATTATACTATAAATGTCCCAGATGGAACTTGTACTTTTCTTGTACTGTACCTTGCTGAATCCCGACTGCCTAGTGTGGAAAATTTTACAGGTGTCCGACTTTCAACTTGGCTGCACCGAAGGTCTGCAAGAAGGATTCTCGTATAAGAAAACCAATGTGTGCATACATAATAAGCAATGAGATGTACATTTTAAAAGCGTTTAGACTTAAAAAAAACATCGCTACCTTCTATGTCAAGCGCTGAGCAGGGAGCATTTACACGAAATGAGAAGCCAGCGAACCAGTTATAGTTTAAACAGCGATAAACAACCGCCAACAAATAGTGAGCAATTTTATCATTTTTACACTAAACGATTCGTCCATTTGAATGAATTTTGAGCAATAATTGTTCGGTGTCAATGGGCTATTAGTACATGCATTTCTAGAACAATGTGCTTACGTATTATACAAATACCATATTATGTAGACCCTGCCAAACAATACAACAGTGCAAGGCTTGTTGTCTGGATGGAGCAGAGACTTCGTGGCTGATATACAGTAGATCTACGTAACAAACAGCCCCTACATATGTGCAGATCCTTGTAAGCCAGTACTATATAGCAGTGCCTACACACGGCTCTCATTGCAGACTGTAGTGCCAATACTGGAGCATTAGGCCTTTCTCACTCAGACATTTGCGAGCGCTGTCAGAGGCTCCCATTGTTTTTAGTAGAGCCTCTCACACAGCCCCAGACAGACGCTCAATCGCGCTTTCCGGGGCCGCCATTTTCGAGCGGAGTCTGTTGTCTTTTTGAGCGTTTAGCGCTCCTCATCAATCACGAGGACTGCTAGGAGCCAGTGTAAATGAAAGTAAGACGCGGCAAAGTGCCTGTGTGAGGGAGGCCTTAGACGTGCCGTCCGTGGGAGCAGATATTCATGCTCACTGCATCATGTACGGCAGGAATGTGATTAAATATCTCTTAGGATGGGCTATTTTCATATGAATGAAGCTTTTGTAAGATATCTGCGTATTATCTGGAGGTACAGTCAGTGTCTGAGAAGAATAATAACTCACACGTTCAATAAGTACTGTAAAAGGGCCACTCTGGTGTTTGCCTTTAGATACGTATATACATGTGAACTAGTATTAACTTAGTTTATATTCTATCTGAAACTCCTGGCCTCTTTCTCCTCACATGGTCATGTGATCTCAATTCTGACCATCTCAAATCTACTTGAGGTTATGCGGTTTTAAACTAGTCAATTTCACAGTCTATGTGATGCTGTTGCATGAATCCTGCCATAGAAACTGCCTAGAAGGGGACACAGATACTTCTATCACAGTTACCGGTGATGATCACACCACTCCTGCCACACAGTTATAATAGAGGAGATCACAGCTGATCCTCCTGACTGTATACTTATGGTATGTAGCTTAGTTAAAAGAAAAAGGTAATGATAATTTAACTGTCCTCCCAGCAGGCAGAAATGGTACAACCTGTAGCTAATGCAAAATAGGATAGATGTGAAAGTGAAACCCCAAAATCTCATTATCTAGATGATGTCTGATAAGCACCAGACAGGGGGCTGCACTGCATGGAAGTGGCTGAAATGCATCGAGGAAACCTCCAGAGTATGACAGGCAATTGGATGAGGTAGGCAGGGATGGAAAAATGTGTTTTCACTGAAGTGGCTCGTTGTTTTTGTGTAAAATCACACTACATGTTAACCCTTTGCAATCCAATTTTGGATTCAGGGTTTCCTAGGGGGCTTTCTCTTTCTGCCATTTTCCAATTGCGCCATCTGCTGGCTAGAGCCAGTACTGCAGTATGTGACATGCCGGAGAGGCCCCCGACAACAGACCGGCAGTAATATACAGTAAGAATATCCTGCCGGATGTCTTTCGATATTGGAGCTGTACAGGCATCAATCAGAATGTTGGAAGAAGTCAGACAGTGGATTGGAAAGGGTTAATATGTGAACGTTATGTCATTATGTAATATATATTATTATCAGTAAGTAGCAACTTCATCACCTTTGAACAATCTAGTCTTTTTCCTGCCTGCAAGCTCTGAAAAGATCTTAAAAAAACACATCAGTTCTTAAGATAAAATCTATCTAGTGTGCGGTGAATAGCAGACACCCCGTAATTATGTTGCTTTGTAGTAAGTTATTAACATTCCTAGCCTTTTTAGCTTACCTTGCTCTTTCTTGCTGCCATTTGGTTCCATGTTATATACCTTTCCACATCTAGAGTCCACATCTCCCTCTTCCTCAAGCAGATCATATTCTTCCCCTTCACTTAAGGGACTCTACAAGATGCATAAATGTTAACAACCGGACAGACCTTTTGTAAGGTGCGCATTAATAATTGGTAATAATTAGAGTCTTACTCCTTCAGTTATTGACCCATGAAGCTGGTTTTGTCTCAACCATGCAGTCTTGTACTGGTCTAATTTTTGTCCCTTGTACCGTACTGATGCCCATCCACAGCCAGACTTCTTAGCAGGATTGACTAGACGTTTGCAGTGAGTAGCCCAGGCACTGGGAGAGTTAAAGGCTTGACCACTCTCCTGCCAAATAATCTTTCCATCCACTAAAAGATCACCAAGAAACTTCCTTCCCTGAGAAAGAAAAAAATAAGGAAATATGATTTACGTCATACGGCCAATGGATCCACTCGTTTGACAGTCTCCCAAAAAGGATCAAAGTAAGAAAAAGGAAGAGGTCCAAATTCTAAACATCCAATATTTCATCTTTTATCTCTTCCTACATAAAAATATTGCAAACAAGATAAAAGACAAAATATTAGAGGAGACATAGAGACCTGAAGCCGTCCCCACATACTAAAGAGCTGCCAACCCTGCAGGAATCCAACCATCTGATGTGTATAGTTGTGTCCTGATAATTGTCCCATGTAAAAGGGCATTAAGCTGCTGTCAGTCACCGGCTTCTATACCCCTCGATGGCAGATATTGATGGAAAGGAGGGTTGCAATCCGTTTGTTCTCAGGGTATAGAAGCCGGTGACTGACAGCAGCGTAATGCCCTTTTACATGGGACAATTATCAGACCCCAACGTTCTTAGGAACACTTGTCCATCTAACAATCATGCCGTGTAAAAGAACTAATGATCAGCCTACTAACAAGCAAGCGCTCGTTCATCAGCTGCCCATCCACTACATTGATGCCCCCATCCTG
This sequence comes from Eleutherodactylus coqui, assembly GCF_035609145.1. Classification (NCBI taxonomy): domain Eukaryota; kingdom Metazoa; phylum Chordata; class Amphibia; order Anura; family Eleutherodactylidae; genus Eleutherodactylus; species Eleutherodactylus coqui. The sequence goes on from NC_089843.1 coordinate 221,058,221, forward strand.
TCCCTGTCACTGCACTGGTTGCCCTCACCCTGTCCCAGTCACTGCACTGATGCCACCATCCTGTCCCAGTCACTGCACTGATGCCCGCATCCTGTCCCAGTCACTACACTGGTTGCCCCCACCATCCCAGTCACCGCACTGATGCCCCCATCCTGTCCCAGTCACCACACTGATGCCCCCATCGTGTCCCAGTCACCGCACTGATGCCCCCATCCTGTCCCAGTCACCACACTGATGCCCCCATCGTGTCCCAGTCACCACAATGATGCCCCCATCGTGTCCCAGTCACCACACTGATGCCCCCATCCTGTCCCAGGCACCGCACTGATGCCCCCATCCTGTCCCAGTCACCCCACTGATGCCCACATCCTGCTCCAGTCACCACACTGATGCCCCCATCGTGTCCCAGTCATCGCACTAATACCCCCATCCTGTCCCAGTCACCGCACTGATGCCCCCATCCTGTTCCAGTCACTACACTGATGCCCCCTGCTGTTCCAGTCATTGCACCGGTTGCCCATCCACTACATAATACTATTTAAACTCATCACCATCATCCAGAAAGTTCTCCATCATGTTGCACCACCCTATATCTCTTCCCTCACCTCTGTCTACCACCCCACCCGTGCTCACTGTTCTGCTAATGATCTTAGACTAAGATCCTCCAATAATCCGAACCTCCCACTACTGTCTCTAAGATTTTTCCCGAGCTGCACCACTTCTCTGGAATGTGCTAGCCCATAGAATGAGGTTAATGACCAATACCCAATTTAAAGCATGCCCTAAAAACACATTGTTTTAGGGAGGCCTACCATACTCCCAAATCTAACCCAACTCTGTCTGCCCCCTTTACATTCTCTCTCAGACCCTGACCCCTTTATCGACCAGTAAGTCACCACAATCCAGGAACTCACAAGACATTTCATATATCACAGATACTAGCTAATCACCGGATCATGCAGATTTATGTATACGACCCTATTTAGAAGAAGACGGCTGGCCCATTGGACAGAACAAGCCCTTTTACCTTCCATGTGAGCTGGGATTATGCTAGATTGGTAAGGGAGTTTCCATACACTGAGTCTTTTGTAAATAAAACATCAGCGCAGAACCGGATCCAGGAGGAAGGAGAAGTAAAAATCCCAACCTTTATATTTCCTATTGCTATTGAACCCACTTCTGGCTTTGGCTAAAAGAAAATCGTGTGTCTGCGGAGTTCTTTTTCTTGCTCTAGGTATTGCATTTTTTTCATGTGTTTTGTCATAAACTTGTCTATTTACGGGGAAAGGGAAAGTAGAGGAAAGGGACTAGTTATTTGTATAGCACCAACGGATCTGTCCAATGACAGAATCAAAGGGTGCCGGACTATAATGGGGTTTGTCCGGCTCCCGTCATGCTCTTTGGCATTTACCAGACAGAATACCTATTTTGCTTGTGTTTTTGGGATGGATCTGCACAGGAGGTTCCGTATGGAGTCTGTGAACCCAGCCTAGAGGGAATCTCTGCGGTGGAGTTAGGCTTTACTTTGTTTTCTCGTCTCACCTGTTCCTCGTCTCTGCTGTAGACACTGATACTCGCCACTCTGGTTTGAATTTAATTGTTAATTGTTATGGTTAATTTACTGAGATCCCCAAGTGTTATAGCAGAGCAAAATCTGGGAAGACCTAACAATGTAAAGACTGAATGTGGCGCAGGAGGCCAGCGGGTAGTAAGCAGAGTGGCCCTTGGGAACAGGATCGAAGGGGAGACAATTGAAGGCTCCTCTGAAAAAAAAGTCATGTGTGCTCACTGTAACACCCCTTTCACACAAACGTTATTTTTACCCCCTAGTGACCAGCCTGTAGCCTTTTTACGTCCTGCCCAAGTGGGCTTTATTCCCTGAGGACGTAAAAACATGTGTCCTGCAGGGATTAAAGCCACGTGGGCTCTGGACGTGACAGCTTCATGCTGTCAGTGCCCGCACGTAGCCGACAGCATGGAGCTGTCATCCCGGGCTGTGGGGACACCCCTTCCCCCCCCCCCCCCCCAGCGCAATCACCGGTATCCATTAAAGTGAATAAAAGTAAAAAAACGTTAGACTTTCAGCTCCCCTCACGGAACACTTCCATGAGGGGGGGGCTGAAAAGGCTCACCAAAGTCCGGCTCGCTGCTCCCCGCTGATTCGGTCCGGAGCGGACCCTCCGCCATCTTCTGCGCATGCGCGCCAAAAGAAAAATGGCAGCGCATGCACGGAAGAGCGGATCAGCGCAGGAGATTTAAAATTTCCTGTCTCCCGGGACCACGGAGAGCAGTCCCGGGCCCCTGATCGCTGGTATCCAACAGATACCGGTGATCACGGAAAAGTAAAAAAAAGTTTAAAAAAGTAAATGTTTCAGTTGCCCTTATGGATCAGATCCATGAGGGCAGCTGAGAATACTCACCCCCCGTCCTCCACGATGACCCGCGGCGATATAGAGCCACCACGGCCTTCTGCGGATGCGCGCCAAAGGGAAAATAGCGGCGCATGCGCAGAAGCCCAGATCGCCCGGGAAATTTAAAATCTCCTGGAGAGGTCACCGGGGACCGCGGAGTGCGGTCCCGGGGCCCGTGATCGCCGGTATGCAACGGATACCGGCGATCACAAAAAAGTTTTTTAAAAAGTTTAAAAAGTGAAAGTTTCATCTCCCCTCATGGATCTGATCTATGAGGGGAGATGACAATGCTCCCCTAACGTCCCCCAAAGCCCCCCAAAGTACAGGGCATCACACTGATCTGCGCATGCGCCGGCAAAAATCGTTTAGGTGACTCGTTTAGGAGTCACCCATTAGTTCCTATGGTAGAAAAGAAAAGAAAAAAAGAATCGCCTCGTTCTCACATGTAAATTTAGTGCGATGTGGTTTGGTTTTTTTTTGCTATTGAAACATACATAAAAAAACCAAGAATGTAAAACTAAGCATGTGCAGCGATGCGACCGATGTCACACTCGCCCGTTACATGAGGCCTAAGGGCCTAAACACATGGTCGTGACTTTATCCCATTATGCGGTCATGAAAACGGGTCAGAATGAAACTATTGATTTCAATAATTTCGTTTTCACTTGCGGGATTCTCACACATTAATAACGGCGCGCGAGAAAGATAGGGCAGGATCTAACTTACCGTTTTTGCTTTTTTTTTACTTGCGTGCAATAGCACAGAGTTTGAATAGTCAAAAAAATTAAATAAACCAACGGCTCATGTGCAAATATGTTCGTTAGCGGCGAGCGTATTTGCGCATGCTCCCATGTGTTTAACCCCTTCACGACCAAGGACATAAGGGTACGTCCTGGAGCGTCGGGGTATGTATGAAGACCTCGCTTCATACAGCGCGGGCGTCGGCTGTTTATTACAGCTGACACCCACCGGCAATATCTGCAATCGGCTGCGCAGCCGATCGCGGCTATTAACCCTTTAAACCCAATTCTGACAGGGGCTTAAAAGAAAAGTTAAAAAAGGATCAATAAAGTTTTATGAATTGTAAAAAAAAAAAAAAAAAGGAATTAAAGTTTAAATCACCCCCCTTTTGCAATATCTATAGTTAAAAAATCACAAAATAAAAATACATATTTGGTATCGCCGCGTCCATAAAAGTCCGATCTATTAAAGTAGTGCATTATTTACCCCGCACGGTGAACGTCGTCCGAAAAAAAATAACGCCAGAAATGCACTTTTTCAGTTAACCTGTCTCCCAGAAAAAACGCAATAAAAAGCGATCAAAAATTCATATGTATTCGAAATCGGTACTAACGTAAACTACAGGACATCCCGCAAAAAATGAGCCCTCGCACAACTACGTCGACAGAAAAATAAAAAAGTTATTGCGCGCAAAAGATGGCGGCAGAAAATAATTTAAAGAAATTAAATGTCTTTGAAAAAAAAAAAAGAGGAGTATAGTAAAAAAACCTCTACAAGTTTGGTATTGTAGCAACCGTACTGACCCATAGAATAAAGTTATCAGGTCATTTTTGTTGCAGTTTGTGCGCCGTAATAACAAGACGCATTAAAAGATGGCGAAATGCTGGTTTTTTTGTTTTGTTTTTTTAAGTTTTTCAGTACATTATATGTAACAGTAAATGGCACCATTTAAAAGTACAACTCGTCCCACAAAAAACAAGCCTTTATGCAGCAAGCATACCAGCCTTTTTTGAAGGGGGAGAAAAAAACAAAACTGGAAAAAGAAAAAGGGGCCGCGTCATTAATGGGTTAAGCCCTAAATGTAAGTTTATATGCAGCAGATATGTGTGCACAGAATATGGCAGCAGATCTTCATACTTATATGTACAAGACCCGTATGATCTCACCAAGTAGAGTATAGATAGAACCCCTTGGCCGGGCTCTATCAGGCCGTCCTTCAGGAGTACCCGCAGGGTGATGCCCCTCTTCGTCAAAAAGCTGTTTGCCTTTCCAGAGTGATGTACTCTTCCAGAGCTCTCTGCCTCAGTATCTTCCAATTCCTCGTCATCTTCTTCCAGTCCATCTTCACCCCAAGCAGACTGTTCCTCCATCACTAAGGACAAGAAAACAGCATTCTAGTGAGTTCAGCAGTGTGAAGACCGCAGCAGAGACCGCAGCAGAGACCACAGCAGAGGCCACGGCAGAGACCACAGCAGAGGCCACAGCAGAGGCCAGGGCAGAGACCACGGCAGGGTAATGGCTACAGCAGTATAAAGATCACAGCAGTGTGAAGACCGCAGCTTAAGCCACGGCAGTATGAAGGCCGCAGCAGAGACCACAGCAGAGACTGCAGCAGTGTGAAGGCCGGGCCTCTCAGTGCCAGCAGAAAAGTCATTTCTGGAGCCGTTCTGCTTATCAGGACCACAATAGTTCTCCACTGAATACCTAGGTTTTTATGGCTCCACGTTTTGGGCCGTTCTCTTTAGGTAATGACAATGGCCAATTCTGACTTGTTCTGTTTTTTGCCCCCTCAAAATAGGAGTGGATTGCAGAAGATGCCAAGTACACGGCCGACGGCGTAGATTTACTGAAGAGCTGTAGGGAGGCAGAGCTCTTCAAGACAAGCGCCTTCGGCTGCCTGAATGTCCACAGCAGAATGTGCCCTTTTGGAATCCCACATTCTAAGGCCGCTCCCAAATGAGCGTATTTTACCTCGCTTATCGTAGCGTTTAAAACCCGCTAAAAATGCCTCCATTGATTTCAGTGGGGCTCCTCAGATCAGCGTTCAAGTGCGGCGCTTCTCTAACGCTGTCTGTTCTATTGTAGTACGCTCCAGCAATTTTTTTCTGCGCAGAACTGCTGACAGAGTCCCTTTTAATGAGGTCCCAAAACTGAGCAGGTATCATTTTCAAGGTTTATGTAGGGAAAAAAATCCAAATTGTCTTCTTTTCTAATTAAACATAATTCGTTTAACCCGATCAATGACTGCGGCATCTGGCCAGTCTCCGCCATGACAGCCCCTTCGCGGTGACAGGCAAAGTGCTCATTGTCTATATAATCAATTATCTAAGCCCTTCACAGTTATAGACACCTAAAGTAATAATCTTTATTGAGCAACTTGTTACAAATTAGAGGGCTCCCATTGACAGACTAGGTAGACCAGAGGATATCTACCACCAAGGCCGGAGGCTCTGCTCATCTCTGACATCTAAGACTGCTAGCTAGGTGCCTACTATAAGAATATATATAGAACCTTACGTAGCCGCTGGTCACGACCACTATAGCACCAGCCCTCCAGGCAAGGTCTGATTGCTGTTTCAGCAATATCATTTATAGACCATAGTGTTAACTTTGGCGCTGATCAGCTATAAATATCAATGAGCCAGCTCAGCTAACAATGTGGCCACTTCTCTGTGCATCAGAATTGGCTACCTTCTACCTAGTTCAGTTTACGAACTTATGCAAGATCCACTATCTAGTAGCGACTTTGCTAATACTGATGCTATGCGAAAGGTTCATGATAAAATATCCAAAATCTGACATGGAAATGCATCCAACCTTGCATCACCCTATAAACAAGTTATCTCAAAACTGGTATTATTGTATCTTGACGCCACCAGGAAGTAGTGCTGGAGAGCACAGTGACAGCCCGGCTTACGCCCCCTGTACCTAATTGGCTGATGAGATTACTCCCCTGCAGGTCCTGGAAGGCGAGTATTCATCTAGTATTCATCTGCTGTCCCGGGTCCTGGCCCACACTTGTCCTCCCTGAAGCTGCCGTCAGTATTCCAGGCTCCCCGGCCACCGCTGCTGCTCTGTGTTCCCCTCGCGTTCCCAACTGCTACAGCTCCATAGTGTCACCAGCCGTCCGCTGATGCAGTGTGTTTTCCCCCGCCTGCTGCTGTAAATTCCCCTGCCGTTCCCTGCTGTAGCTGCTGCACAGGGTCCCCGGGCGGACGCTGGTGCTCTGTGTTTTCCCCAGCTGTTCAGCGCTCCTCCTGGACGCTGTGCCTGCCTCCCCGGTCCCACTTGCACCTGTAAGTTCCCATGGCCTTCCCTGCTGCAGCTGCTCCACAGGGTCCCCGGCTACTGCTGCTGCTATTCTCTAATCCCCCACCGCTCACTGCTGGTACTGCTCTACGCTGTTACTGGCTCCCCGGGCCCGCTGATGCTGTCTATTGCCGTGTCGTTCGCCGCTGCTGATGCTGCACAGCCTTCCCGAGCCCCGTTGCTACTGTGTCTTCCCCAGGCGTTCAGCGATGGTGGTGCTGCATGCTGTCGAAGGCTCCCTGGACCCACAGCTGCTGCTGTAAGTTGGCGTTGTGTTCCCCCCAGCTGCTGCTCCACAGGCTACCAGGGCCCCGCTGCTGCTGCATATAAGGCGAACCGCACAATTATCTCTAACAGTAAGCCTCCAAGGCACTTAAAAACACTAAACACACTGCTGCTAAGACCTTACACCAGTCCGCCTATCCGGATCTAGGGGTGTGAGAGGGGCGTTCCTCCTGTTAAACTCCTAGCTTCCGGTGGCGTCAAGATACAACAATACCCTCAGAACCTTGCATCACCTTTTGATTTATTCAAGCAAGAACCATAGATTACTTGCTCTTGAACTTACATTTGTGATTAGGAGGTATATAGTTACTGCACCAGGCTTGTTCCATCTGATATTCAGAGAGATACTAGTATATACCGGCATATAGCGGAAGGACTTAATTGATATATTAAGTCCTGCACTCTCACCGATTAGGAATATTTACCCCTGTGCAGGCTTTAGACTGGTGCGGGTTAATTTAACCCACTAATTTCCGCTCTCTCATAATCAGTTGTGGTTCAGCAAGCCAGAGACCATCACCTCTCCTCCTGAATTGGGGTTCCATTAATCACAAACCGGTGGAATCAGAGTTTTGTGTGTCTTTGTAGTTTTGTGTTAGTCTGTTAACGATAGCCCTCAACTTTTTAACAAGTTGTTCAATAAAGATTATTATTTTAAGTGTCTCTAACTGTGAAGGGCTTGGTTACTATGGGCTCCTACTGCTAGACGCAGCCAAGACGCAGCGACCGTAGTAACCCCTAAGAGCACTCATTGAGGCCCCAGCGGTCTCCCGTCACCCCACCGACCGCTTACATTCACACTTGGCCGATTTCTATTGCAGAAAAAAAATTGACACCAAACGATGTGGATTTTTTCCGCAACAGAAAGTCTGCAATCTGCAAGAAGTCCACTGGCTGTTAACGTGCCCGCAGGGAATGTCAGTGGGTGGACTGTAGGGGACTTCATATGAATCTACCCCTAAAATCTACAGGATCCACGTGAGAAATCCATCCTGTCAGCGTGCAGACCCCACCAGGATCCGTGTAAGAAATCTGTCCTGTTGGTAAACAGAATCCACTGGGATCCACATGAGAATTCTTCCTGTGGGCAGGCAGAATCCCTTGGGATCCGCATAAGGAATCCGTCCTGTCAGTGGACTGAATCAACTGGGATCCGCATGAGATATCTGTCTTGTCGGCAGACAGAATACACTGGGATCCGTGTAAGAATCCGTCCTGTCGGTGGGCAGAATCCACTGGGATCCGCATGAGTTATATGTCCTGTCGAGGGACAGAATCCACTGTGATCCACATGAGAATCCGTCCTAACAGTGGGAAGAATCCACTGGGATCCGCATGAGGAATCCGTCCTATCGGTGGACACAATACACTGTGATCCGTGTGAGGAATCTATCCTGTCAGTGGGCAGAATCCACCGGAATCCGCGTGAGAATCTATCCTGTCGGTCGGCAGGATCCACTGGGATCCGCATGAGGAATCCGCCCTGTGACATAGTAACATAGTATGTTAGGCTGAATGAAGACTGAAATCCATCTAGTTCAGCCTGTTTTAACTCCCCTTCCTCCTTGTTGGTCCAGAAGAAGGCAAAAAAAAAAACTAAGCAACCATTTAGCTCATTTGGAGGAAACAAATTCCTTCTTGACTGGCAGCCAGAGTATTCCTGGGTCAACATTGGAGATCATCAACCCCGCTGGTCACCTAATGTCTATATCCAGTAATATCATAGCGTTCTAGAAAGATATCTAGCCCCCTCTTAAACTCCTCTATGGATTTTGCCATCCCCACTTCCTCAGGCAGAGAGTTCCACAGTCTCATCGCTTCTGCAGTAAAGAACCCCCTTCTGTGTTGGTGATGAAACCTGCTTTCTTCTAGATATAGCGGATGCCCTCTTGTTACCGTCGCAGTCCGGGGTATAAACAGATCATGGCAGAGATCCTTGTATTGTCCCCTCATGTATTTATACATGGTTATTTGGTCGCCCCTTAGCTGTCTTTTTTCCAGGGTGAATAATCCCAGTTTTGGTGCCTACCTGGGTATTCTAGTCCTCCCATTCATTTATTCTTTTAGTTGCCCTTCTTTGAACCGCCTCAAGCACTGTGACATCTTTCCTGAGCACCGGTGACCAGAACTGCACACAGTATTCCATGTGGGGCCTGACAAGTGCCTTATATAGTGGGGGGATAATGTTCTCATCCCTCGCCCCTATACCTCTTTTAATGCACCCCAAGACTTTATTTGCCTTTGCAGCAGCTGACTGGCATTGGTTGCTCCAGTTAAGCCTACAGCCCACTAGTACCCCCAGGTCTTTTTCCATATCACTTTTCCCTAGCAGTACCCCATTTAGTTTATATTGGTGACATCCGTTTCTCCCACCCATGTGCAGAACCTTACATTTATCAATGTTGAACTTCATTTATCATTTTTCTGCCCAAGCCCCCAGCTTATATAGGTCCGTTTGTAGCCGTACATTGTCCTCTGTTGTATTAGGTGAACAGAATCCACTGGTATGCCCCCAGGGGAATCCGTCCTGTCGACGGGCAGAATCCACTGGAATCCCAGAATTCACCAGAATCCACATGAAGAATCCATCCTGTCGGCGGACAGAATATACTGGGATTTGCATGAGCAAACAGTCCCGTTGGCGGACAGAATATACAGGGATTCAATTGAGAATCTGTCCTGTTGGTGGGCAGAATCCACTGGGATCAGCATGAGGAATCCGTCCTATCAGTGGACAGAATCCGCATGAGAAATCCATTCTGTCGGCAGGCAGATTCCATCAGGATCCGCGTGAGGAATCAGTCCTGTCGGCAGGCAGATTCCACCGGGATCCGCATGAGGAATCCGTCCTGTCAGCAGGCAGATTCCACCATGATCCGCATGAGGAATCCATCCTGTCGGTGGTCAGAATCCACTGAGATCCGCAAGAGGAATCCGTCCTGTCGGTGGACAGAATCCACTGGGATCCGCAAGAGGAATCCCTCTTGTTGGCAGAAAGAATCCACTGGGATCCCCATGAGGAATTCTTCCTTTCGGCAGGCAGAATATACTGGGATCCACATGAGAAATCTGTCCTGTCAGTGGACAGAATCCACCGGGATCCGATGGAGAATCCGTCATGTTGACGGGCAGAATCCACTGGGATTCGCGTGAGGAATCCATCCGGTCAGCAGACAGAATCCACTGGGATCCGCGTGAGGTATCCGTTCAGTCGGCAAGCAGAATCCACCGGGGTCTGCATGAGAAATCCGTCCTGTCGCCGGACAGAACATACTGGGATCTGCGTGAAAATCTGTCCTCTCGACGGGCAGAATCCACTAATATCCGCATGAGGAATCTGTCCTGACGGCGGACAGAATAAACTGGGATCCACATGATAAATCCGTCCTGTCTACGGATAGAATCCATGGGGATCCGCATGGGGAATCCATCCTGTCGGCAGGCAGAATCCACCGGGATCTGCGTGAGAAATCCGTCCTGTCCACGGGCTGAATATACTGGGATTCGTGTGAGGAATCCGTCCTGTTAGCAGGCAGAATCCACTGGGATCCACATGAGGAATCCGTCCTGTCAGCGGACAGAATCCACTGGGATCCACGAGGAATCTGTCCTGTCTGCGGATAGAATCCACAGGGATCCGCATGAGAATCCATCCTGTCGGCAAGCAGAATCCACTGGGATTCGCATGAGGAATCTGTCCTGTCAGCAGGCAGAATCCACCGGGATCTGCGTGAGAAATCCGTCCTGCCCACGTGCAGAATCCAATGGGATTCGTGTGAGGAATCCGTCCTGCCAGCAGACAGAATCCAATGGGATCCGCGTGAGGTATCCGTTCAGTCGGCAGGCAGAATCCACTGGGGTCTGCATGAGGAATCCGTCCTGTCGCCGGACAGAATATACTGGGATCTGCATGAGAATCTGCCCTGTCGACGGGCAGAATCCACTAGGATCTGCATGAGGAATCTGTCCTGACAGCAGACAGAATACACTGGGATCCGTGTGAGGAATCCGTCCTGTTAGCGGACAGAATCTACCTGGATCCGCAGGAGGAATCCGTCGTGTCGGCGGACAGAATATACTGGGATCTGCATGAGAATCTGTCCTGTCGACAGGCAGAATCCACTGGGACTCGCATGAGGAATCCGTCCTGTTGTTGGACAGAATATACTGGGATCCACGTGAGAAGCTGTCCTGTCAACGGGCAGAAACCACTAGGATCGGCATGAGGAATCCTTCCCGTCGGCGGACAGAATACACTGGGATACGCATGAGTAATCAGTCCTGTTGGCGGACAGTATCCACTGGGATCCGCGTGAGGAATCTGTCCAGTCAGCAGGCAGAATCCACTGGGATCCACATGAGTAATCAGTCCTGTTGTCGGACAGAATATACTGGGATCCGTGTGAGAATCTGTCCTGTCTGCGGGAAGAATCCACCGGGATCCGCATGAGGAATCCGTCCTGTCAGCGTACAGAATCCACTGGGATCCACATGAGGAATCCGTCCTGTCGGTGGACAGATTCCACCGGGATCCACATGAGAAATTCGTCCTGTCAGTGGACAGAATACTCTGGATCCACACGGGGAATCAGTCCTGTCAGCAGGCAGAATCCACTGGGATCCACATGAGGAATCAGTCCTGTCAGCAGACAGAATCTACTGGGATCCACATGACGAATCCATCCTGGCGGTAGGCAGAATCCACCGGGATCTGCGTGAGAAATCCGTCCTGTCCACGGGCTGAATATACTGGGATTCGTGTGAGGAATCCGTCCTGTTAGCAGACAGAATACACTGGGATCCGTGTGAGGAATCCGTCCTGTTAGCGGACAGAATCTACCTGGATCCGCAGGAGGAATCCGTCGTGTCGGCGGACAGAATATACTGGGATCTGCATGAGAATCTGTCCTGTCGACAGGCAGAATCCACTGGGATCCGCGTGACGAATCCGTCCTGTCGGCAGGCAGAATCCACTGGGATGCGCGTGAGGAATCCATCCTGTCGGCGGACAGAATCCACCAGGATCCACAAGAGGAATCTGTCCTGTCAGCGGACAGAGTCCACTGGGATCCACATGAGGAATCCGTCCTGTCGGCAGGCAGAATCCACTGGGATCCGCATGAGGAATCCGTCCTGTCAGCGGACAGAATCCACTGGGATCCGCATGAGGAATCCGTCCTGTCAGCGGACAGAATCCACTGGGATCCGCATGAGGAATCCGTCCTGTCGGCAGGCAGAATCCACTGGGATCCACATGAGGAATCCGTCCTGTCGGCAGGCAGAATCCATACGCCGAATTATGATGTGTGAAATGTTGTTTCTGTGCGTTTCGGCATCCAGAAGTGACCTGAACGCCGAGGAGGAGGGAATGAATGTGACACAAGCGGGACGGCCATACCGGAGCTCTACACGGCGGGGACCTCGGCAGCGGCGCTCTCCATTACCGGGCTGCTGGCGGACGCGTCTCCCGGGCACCGCGGCAGCCGCACAGGTGACTTCACTGCACACAAAGGAGCAGCCGCGCACGAGCCAAGGAGACAAAGGCGGCCGCATCACAGCCCGCAGCCCGCCCATTGGTCCGTCCTGCCGGCGGGGAGGCTGCATTCCTTCACTGAGCTGAGGGGAGACCTTCCGTGAGAAGATGTCCCCAGTCACACCTGCCCGGTCCCCAGGTACTAGACCCGTAGTGTAGCCATGCATCTCCCTCACACACCGCCACTGCTGGCTGAGGGGAGACGGGTCCTTCCGTGGGCTGCGGCCATCCTCAGGTGGGGAGAAGATGTCCCCAACGTACTGGACACACCGCCACTGCTGGCTGAGGGGAGACGAATGTGACGGGATCTACAGGATCTAGTGTGAACAAACCGCAGTGTGACAGGATCTAGTGTGAACAAACCGCAATGTGACAGGATCTAGTGTGAACGCCACATGTGACAAGATCTAGTCTGAACACAGAATGCAACAGGATCTAGTGTAAGCACTGAATGTGACAGGATCTAGTGTGAACACCTAATGTGACAGGATCTAGTGTGAACACTGAATGTGACAGGATCTAGTGTGAACAAACCGCAGTGTGACAGGATCTAGTGTGAACAAACCGCAATGTGACAGGATCTAGTGTGAACACCTAATGTGACAGGATCTAGTGTGACCACTGAATGTGACAGGATCTAGTGTGAACAAACCGCAGTGTGACAGGATCTAGTGTGAACAAACCGCAATGTGACAGGATCTAGTGTGAACACCTAATGTGACAGGATCTAGTGTGACCACTGAATGTGACAGGATCTAGTGTGAACAAACCGCAATGTGACAGGATCTAGTGTGAACACCTAATGTGACAGGATCTAGTGTGAACACCTAATGTGACAGGATCTAGTGTGACCACTGAATGTGACAGGATCTAGTGTGAACAAACCGCAATGTGACAGGATCTAGTGTGACCACTGAATGTGACAGGATCTAGTGTGAACAAACCGCAATGTGACAGGATCTAGTGTGAAGACAGAATGTGACAGGATCTACAGGATCTAGTGTGAACAAACCGCAATGTGACAGGATCTAGTGTGAACGCCACATGTGACAAGATCTAGTCTGAACACAGAATGCAACAGGATCTAGTGTAAGCACTGAATGTGACAGGATCTAGTGTAAACACCGAATGTGACAGGATCTAATATGAATGTCCAATGTGACAGGCAAAATCACGATTGCCTGTGTGGAGCCAGCCTGAATCTGACAGCATCTAAGTTGAACCCCGGATGTGACAGGATCTAATGTAAACACACACCAAATGTGATGGGATCTAGTGTAAAAAACACTGGCTGTGACAGGATCTAATCTAAAAACACACCAAATGTGACAGGATCTAGTGTAAAAAAACGCTGGAAGTGACAGGAATAAAGTGTATACACTAAATGTTACAGGATGTAGTGTGAGCACCAAATGTGACAGGATCTAGTAAGAACACTGAATTTGCAGGATCTAGTGTGAACACAGAATGTGACAGGATCTAGTGTGAACGTAGAATGGGACAAGATCTAGTGGGAAAGCGCGAATGTGACAGGATCTAATGTGACCACCGAATGACAGGATCTAGTGTAAACACTGAATGTGACAGGATTAGAGATGAGCGAGCGTACTCGCTAAGGCAAACTACTCGAGCAAGTAGTGCCTTATTAGAGTATCTGCCCGCTCGTCTCTAAAGATTTGGGGAGCGGCGGGAAGCGGTGGGGAGAGCGGGGAGGAACGGGGGGGGGGGGGGGAGATGTCTCTCTCACTCTCTCTCCCCCTGCTCCTCCCTGCTCACACCCGCAACTCACCGCTCACCCCCGCCGGCACCCGAATCTTTAGAGACGAGCGGGCAGGTACTCATATAAGGCACTACTCGCTCGAGTATACTCGCTCATCTCTAGACAGGATGTAGTGTGAAAACTGAATGTGACAAATCATAGAATGGTAGAGTTGGAAGGGGCCTGCAGGGTCATCGGGTCCTCCAGGGTCATCGGGTCCAACCCCCTGCTCAGTGCAGGATCACTAAATCATCCCAGACAGATGTCTGTCCAGCCTTTGTTTGAACACTTCTATTGAAGGAGAACTCCCCACCTCCCGTGGCAACCTGTTCCACTCATTGATCCCCTCACTGTCTAATATCTAATCTGTGTCTTCTCCCTTTCAGTTTCATCCCATTGCTTCTATTCTTTCCTTGTGCAGATGAGAATAGGGCTGATCCCTCTGCACTGTGACGGCCCTTCAGATATTTGTAGACAGCTATTAAGTCTCCTCTCAGCCTTCTTTTCTGCAAGCTAAACATTCCCAGATCCTTTAACTGTTCTTGATAGGACATGATTTGCAGACCGCTCACCATCATGGTAACTCTTCTCTGAACTTGCTCCAGTTTGTCTATGTCTTTTTTAAAGTGAGGTGCCCGGAACTGGACATAGTATTCCATATGAGGTCTGACTAAGGAAGAGTAGAGGGGATAATGACCTCACGTGATCTAGACTCTATGCTTCTATTAATACATCCCAGAATTGTGTTTGCCTGTTTGGCTGCTGCATCACATTGTTGACTCATGTTCAGTCTATGATCTATTAGTATACCCAAGTCTTTTTCACATGTGCTGCTTAGCCCAATTCCTCCCATTCTGTATGTGCTTTTTTCACTTTTCTTACCCAGATGTAGGACTTTTCACTTCTCCTTGTTAAATACCATTCTGTTAGTCACCGTTTAAGCTTTTCTAGATCTTTTTGAATACCCTCTCTCTCTTCTCTAGTGTTAGCTATCCTTCCTAGCTTTGTGTCGTCGGTAAATTTGATCAGTTTCCCACCAATTCCCTCCTCCAGATCATTTATAAAAATGTTGAACAACACTGGGCCCAGAACAGAGCCTTGTGGTACCCCACTTGATCCATTCTTCCACTTGGATGTGCAGCCATTTATGTCCACTCTTTGAGTACGATCACTCAGCCAGTTGTGAATCCACCTAACAGTTGATTCTGTCATAGAAAGAAATTAGTTTCATCTGGCTTGACTTGTTTGTTACAAACCCATGCTGGCTCTGGTTAATTACTTCATTCTCATCCAAGTACTTGCATACATGCTGCTTAATAATTTGTTCAAAGATCTTTCCCAGTATAGAAGTCAGGCTCACAGGCCTGTAGTTTCCTGGATCCACCTTCTTCCCTTTTTGAAGATAGGGACAACATTTGCCTTTCTCCAATTCTTCTGGCAATATTTTTGTTCCCAAGTTTTCAAAGATTCCGGCAAGTGGTTCAGCAATTACCTCTGCTGCTTCCTTTAGTATCCTAGGATGTAATTCATCTGGACCTTGAGACTTGAATTCATTCAAGTTAGCTAAGTGTTCCCTCACCATCTCTCTACTTATAGATAGTCTGGATTCTTTTATTCTCCCAATAGCACACGGAAGATCAGTTGATGTTACATCTACTTTTTGAGAGAAAACCGATACAAAATAGGAATTTAAAAGTTCAGCCTTCTCACCATCATTCTTAACCAATTCACCATTTTCATCTTGTAAGCATCCAATAGCATCTTTGACTTTTCTTTTGCTTTTGACATACCACGAAAATCCTTTTTTATTGCTTTTGGCCTCTCTTACAAGCCTCAATTCATTATTAGCTTCTCTGACACTTGCCCTACAGTTTCTGCAGACCGCATTATATTCTTCTTTAGATATTCCCCCTTATTTCCATTTGATAAACATATTTTCTTCCTCTTTAACATGTGTACAAGTTCTGTATTCATCCATCCGGGTCTCTTTAAATGCTTCCCATTCTTCCTTCTTTTAGGGATTGGTAACGATTGTGCTTTGAGAATCTCATTTCACAATATTTCCCAACCTTCTTGAACATTTCTGTCCTTAAGAACATCCAGCCATTGGATTCTTCCTCTCCTCTTTCTGAGATCATTGAAATCTGCCTTTCTGAAATCCTGCTTGCATTAAGTGGAAAACCCATTGATTTCAGTAGGTTCATTCTCACTTCTTTTTTGTGCCTGTTGTTTTCATGGGTGCAAAAACGTAGGATCTGACCTATCTTTTTGCATTTTGTGCACTAAAGACCTCCATAGAGGTCTATGGGAGGTGTGCAAACACGCAAATCTGTCCACGCAGTTATGCGCTAAACGGAGTGCATACCCGCGATCTTCAGCAACTCGTTAGGCAAATTAGCCTTTTAAATCAGGGCGGGGTGATTCCGGCAGCTGTGTGAATTAGCAGTGCGTATGCAAACGCACTCCATATTTGTGCAGGCCCGAGCAAAAAAAACCACTCAGTCACTGTGCAATAAAATTGTGCATGAGCGAGCTTATTCCATTACACGCTCATCTGTGGACGGCCTTATCCAGACTACGGAGGAGTGCAGTACTCATGCCTGGCAAATCCTGTACACACCGCCCGGTATCATCTTCATGGGGTTTGTGATTGTTGAAGTATTAGCTAAACTTATTTATATTTGCAATAAACATGTGACTACCTAGCAGAACCGCATGCAAACAGCTGGGGGCGCTCAGCACAGCGCTGCCGGCTCTAACAGAATCCACTTGTACAAAGACATATTCCTCTAGAGCACACATGTCAAACACAAGGCCCGCGGGCCGAATGCAGCCCGCTACCTCACTTTATGTGGCCCGCCGGCCGCGCTTCAAACTTAACCGGAGACAGCATTGTTTTTATTTGTGCACGTAGAAAACAGTAGGACAGACCCGCTGAAATGGTGCGCAAATCCGCAGTGAATCCATGGGTTTCAGCCTTATTTAGACGAACGTGTTTACGCACGCATTTCCGCACATTAAAAAGTCGCACGTGTAACGTGACTGTGCAAAGCATTTGATTTCAAGGGCTTCACTCAGACGGACGTGTTTTTGCCGCGCAAAATATGAGTGGAAGAATAAATAGGACCTGCTGTATCTTTCTCGGATGCATCTTTCATAGACTTCTATGGCAGCAGCAAAAAAGGGAGGGGAGGGAGTTACCTTCCGTACAACACTAGGAAAGAGGATAGCCGGCCCTAATTAGGCATTTAATTGCCATTCCAAGGATTTCTTCCGATCATTGCTTGCCATCGCTTACATGCGCGCTGCAGCGCCCGGTGTGAACGGCTTAAAAAATGTCAATAATGATCATTAATGGTCAAGCTTGTTAAATATTCATTCATGTGAATATACGTTCCATAGGGGCGACTGCATATACACATACGCCCGTGTGGAGACCTTAAACACAATGGCGTGATAATCACAATCACATAACAAGACAAAACGAAACCAGTGATTTCAGTGGTTTAGTTTCCACCAGCAGGATTCTCACCCGTTAATTGTACGGGTGAGAAAAAAATATGTATTACCTACGTGCAGGAAAGATAGAGCAGGACCTATGGCTTTGGCGCAGTTTTTCCTGCATAGTATTTCAGGATTGGGTGGGCATGGACATAGCTTAGAATATGTTGTGGCACGCTGCATGAAATGCATGGGTTCATAAATCTGTCGGTCTCTGGTTGCCACTCCCGACAAGCCCCACCCACTTTTCAAAAAGCGATGGGGCCAGTGCAGACAGAAGGAAAGTCGCAAATGTCTGCTTGCGAAAAAATGAGCAGCCTGGGTAAAATCAGGTCTGAGGGACAGTGACAAACATCTTCGCAAAGTCCGAAAACACAAGTGCCCCTTTGTCCACCTTCATTCACCTTGTTATAAAACAAGTCAGGTTAGTTTAACGACTTCTGTCCTTTGTAGAACCATGCTGGCTCTCAGATACAATACTAGATTTTGTTGCACAGTCCTTTACATAACAAGGCCCTCAGACATTTTTCCCACAATGGATATTAAGCTTAAGCCAGTTTCACATCTGCGTTGGATCCTACGGATATTCTGTCACAGATCCGGCTCAAAATGCCAGAAGAAAAAGCGCTGCATGAGCTGGACGAAAAGTGGATAGACCCCATTGTAGTCAATGGAGTACATTCGGCGCTGTGCGGTTCCATTTAGAGACGGCACTCTTCGGCCACAGGGATTCCTGCTCCTCGAAACCCCAAATCAGGTGTGAAATCCCCTTTACTAGTTTTTAATTACAGAGGGAAGATCTAAAGTCCTTTTTGAAAATTGCCTTGCACCAGTCCCATGGCACTCTACTATAGTAGAGAATCTCTACATATTAGGCCTCTTTCACACAGGTGATGCATTTTTTCGACCGACCGCATTGCAACCGAAAAACGCATGAATAGGTAAGGGCCCTGTCCAAATTGCGGCTAATATTTGCATTTTCTCTTCCATTCACACGGCCGGGTGTGGCGTCTATATGCCTTAGCCTGGAATTCCTTCAGCTGGCATAAATCAGTTAAATAGAGCCAGCTGACATGTTTTAGCAGCGCTGGCCGCTGCTAAACTCCATCCCCCTCCCTTTGCTGGCAGCTCCCACAGAAGCCTATGGGAGACGCAGGCTGATCACAGCTGAATGATAGGGCAAGATCTTTTCTGGCTGCGTCAGTTTTTACTGATCTGTTCGGCTCTATCAATGGAGGTCAGGGATATGGAAAGCAAACATTTGTAGCAGGTATGTGAAGGCAGAGGGTCACAAAAAGTAGCAGAGGACTTGTGGGGGACAGGGACTTGGATGACAAAAGGTGGTGGTGGCTGTGTTAGGGCAGAGGGACGCACAAGGTGGTTGGCTTACTGTGGGCAATGGAAAACAGAAGGTAGCAGTGGCTCATTTGGAGAACAGAATATGGCAAAGGCTCTGTGAGGGAAGAGGAGAGATATACAAAAATGGGGTAGGAATTCAGTGGCGGAAATAAGGTAATGGATGAATACAGCACTGATCGGCTCTGATTGGCTGGTGCTCGATCCAATCACAGCGCTTGCTTTGCTGGAGGCGGGGTCTTCAAAGCCCCGTCACCAGAAAGAAGAGGATATCTCAGCGTAGAGGACACGGCAGCTTGCCGCAGCGCCGGGGACCATCGCGAGGGACACAGACGCTGCTGGCCAGGTGAGTATTGATGGTTTTTTTCATGTACTTTAGCTAGGGCTTATTTTCGGGGGTAGGTTTATATTTCAAGCCTCCCCTGAAAACCAGGGTGGGGCTTACTTTCAGGGCAGGTCTTACTTTCAGGAAACAAACGGTAGTACTAGCGATAGAAGACTAGGTCGGTCAGGAGGAGCAGGAGGCTCTTGGTCCACCCGCAGCGTGATCGTATTGGGCAGTTCTACTCTTTTTACGAGGACTTTAAGCACCATTGAGACAAGGTGATCGCCTTCAGACGTTCAGTTCGATAAGCCTATGGCGGAGGTAGCTTCTGGTACTACCCACAGACATACCAACATGCGTTGGTGTGTCTCCCCTGAGAAAAGACTTCTGGTCACTCTGTGGTAAGAACAACTTCCTGGTGTCGTCCAAATGTGAAATTTGGCACAACCATTCTTTTGGTCCTAAATAGGAAAAGTATAGGGGTAACAACTCGATTATTCAATGCTAAATACAAAAGTAAGTGCACTCCTATGTAATGTACCCAATCTAATTGTATAATTTCTCAGTGTCGTACAAACTTGAAATTTGCCACAACCATTCTTCACATACTAATAGAAAAAGTAAAAGGTTGCAACTTCAATATTCAATTCTAAGCATGAAAAACTGTGAAAATCCGTGATACATAACATAGTTTTTTTCTCAGAAAATATAAAGCCTAGGGAAATTATTTGTGTACTGAGGAGAATCTACCTCACCTCTGTGTGTATACTGAGGAGAATCTACCTCACCTCTGTATGTATATACTGAGGAGAATCTACCTCACCTCTGTGTATATACTGAGGAGAATCTACCTCCCCTCTATGTGTATATACTGAGGATAATCTACCTCACCTCTATGTATATACTGAGGAGAATCTACCTCACCTCTGTGTGTATATACTGAGGATAATCTACCTCACCTCTGTGTATATACTGAGGAGAATCTACCTCCCCTCTATGTGTATATACTGAGGAGAATCTACCTCACCTCTGTATATATATACTAAGAAGAATATACTGAAAGGCTGTAAAGTATAGAAGTGGCCATTGACTGCAGGGATGGAGCATACCTTTAAGGCTAATAAGGGTCTGCAACCTCCAGTCTGCGGTTAAATTTGAATAAACGGGCGTTACCTTTAAGGGTATAAAGTGAGGAGAGTGGGAGGGGGCACATTCTGCAGAGGGACATCGGTACATGCAGTCTGAGAATAATCTAACGCTCCTCTATGTATATACATATTTTATTCCTCGGTTCCTCTGAAGTAACCATGACTCCATAAAATTTTCTGTAAGAACAACAGGTAAACACCTGTACCAAATTAACTCAAGCAAAGACGGTTATATCAGCTAGTGTTTGTTAAGGGTATGTGGTCTTTTCCACACTACAGTCTTGCATATTTGGTCTATAGATGCAGAAGCTTGCTCTTCCCAAGAATCAGACATTGCCCTGGTGGAGTGGGCTCTGAATCCCTCTGGAGCTCGTTTGTAAATCGCCTTATAAGCCTCTGTGATGGCAGAACGGATCCACCTGAAAACATAACTCTTAGCCACTTTCCTTCCTTTGTTATCTCCCAGGACCTGCAGAAACAAATTTTTATCCTTTCTCCACTGTTTTGTGGACTTAATATACTGCAGAACAGCCCTTCTGACCTCCAAACAATGGAAGGACCGTTCCTTATCATTCTTCAGATTGTTACAGAACCAAGGGACTATTATGTCCTGGGATCTGTGAAATTGAGATACCACCTTTGGTAGGAAGGAGGGGTGTAACCTGAAAGCGATCTTATTTCCCATGTCTCTGAAAAAAGGTGTTTGGACTGACAACACCTGGAGCTCATAACTCTACATGCTGTAGTAATGGCTACCAGAAAAACGGTTTTAAAGGTTAAATACCTAATCAATATAGAATCTATAGGTTCAAAAGTAGGCCCGGATAGTGCCGAAAGAACCCAGTTCATGTTCAAAGTAGGAACTAGATTAAAGACTAGTCTTTAGTCTATTTGCTGCCTTTAAAAACCTAGCGACTCAACTCACCTCTGATAACCTAGCATCATAAAAAACACTAAGCACTGCCACCTGAACCCTAAGAGTACTAGGTGAGAGACCCAGAACCAATCCTTCTTGCAAGAACTCCAAGATTACCACTGAATCTGGTGGTGCAAAATTCAAATGCCTATTCTTGCACAAGGAAGAAAATTTTTTCCAGACTTTGTCGTATCCTACTACTAACTAACAACGTATCCACTACTTTCCCACGAAAAACCCTTGCCTAATAAGATGGATTTTTCTAGCAGCCACACTGCCAGATGCAGCCCCACCACACCCTGAAACCTTAGGGGACCTTGCATCAGAGATCTTTGTGGGGTGGAAGCAGTATGGTATCTCTGATGCTTAGACATCTTAGCAGGGGGAACCAACTCCCTTTGGGCCAAAACGGTGCAACACCCCAGAGGGGTGACCCTGGGCACCTGGG
Source organism: Eleutherodactylus coqui (assembly GCF_035609145.1). Taxonomy (NCBI): domain Eukaryota; kingdom Metazoa; phylum Chordata; class Amphibia; order Anura; family Eleutherodactylidae; genus Eleutherodactylus; species Eleutherodactylus coqui. The sequence goes on from NC_089843.1 coordinate 221,079,953, forward strand.
TAACGTAAAGAGCTGGGAAGGATAAGTGCTGTCTCGTCAGGGTGGCACTTATCAGGCTCTGGTCCCTGAGGGATGACATGTAGCCAAGGCCAGAGCAGGATCGCAGGCCAGCTTGGACACTCCTTTGTCAGGAATTGTAAATAAAGGGAATGAGGGGCGTTGTAGTAGTATGTATCACTCGTGACGCCACTGTTCCCACACACCGTTATTCTATGCGGCGGAGTAATAAACACTGAGACTTGTGTGTAGTGCCTCGGGTCCCTAGGAACCGCTAGGGCCCGATATAACTTTTACTTGGATATTGAACTTAAATAACCGGTAATACAGGTACAATTCACTTTTGGTAGAAACTGGCTAAAGCTTAGAGGTAGGGGGGATAAATATTGACCTATAGTCCACGTTATCTATATATCACCAGTCCTGGATTGGAAGCACTCCGGAGGAGGAAGGGGGTTAGGGGTTACTCCGCATACACTCTGGCAAACATAATTATTCAGGAAGGCTTAGCCAATGTACACCCTGCACAGCTGAAGTGTGGGTGTTTCATTAGAGTACCTCTGTGTGGTGATCTAATGATGGACGGCCACACAGGAAAAGCCTGTGGTGTGAACGGGTACCTGTTTTAGAAACTGGGGTTACTCTTTCTCTCTGTTGCTGGGACTCACTCCTCTCACATCCACACTCCAAGCGCTCTCAATATCTCTCATTTATCACCTAACTTGTACCACATGACAAGACAAACTGATACATTTACAGGCATGCAATGATTTTATTAAATTTAACCCTTCATATGCTGCAGCTGTGCAACACACATACAGAAAATGACATGACAGCTTTGCACAGCGCATCAACATGAGACAAAACATGTATGACATTTATGGAGGGGACCAGGATGGTGTTCTGGGCCCCTACAACGGTACTACCAAAATTACAGTGCAATTTTCATGCCTGATTTTTTGCAACACCCTAGGGATTAAAGGGGTTGTCTCGCGGCGAAAGCAATTTTTTTTTTATTTTTTAAATGGACCCCTGCATTCTGCCCTGTGAAAAAGAAAGCATGTGTTAGTTTTTAACAAGCACATTGCACTTACCTGCATCAGCGTTCTGCAGCTTCTTCATTTCTTCTTTTAAAGATGGCGCCGCTGGTCTTCTCCCACGGTGCACCGCGGGTCTTCCCATGGTGCACCGTGGAGTTTCTTCTTCTGTCTTTCGTGTTCCACTGCCGATACAGCCACCTCATTGGCTGATCGGCACCACGTGACGGAGGCGGAGCTACGATGACGACGCGGTGACCAGCTCTCCGGCACGAGCGGCCCCATTCACCAGGCAGAAGACCGCACAGCGCAAGCGCGTCTAAAAAAGCAAGAAGCCAGCGAAATTAGACGGAGCCATGGAGACGGGGACGCTAGCAACGGAGCAGGTAAGTGAATAACTTCTGTATGGCTCATATTTGATGCACGATGTATATTACAAAGTGCATTATTATGGCCACACAGAAGTGTATAACCCCACTTGCTGCCGCGGGACAACCCCTTTAAGGGAATCTAAGGAAAGGCATAAACCAGTCCCTGTCTCCAATCTTGCACTAGCACATCTATGCCTCTTGGATGGTCTTTGGGGTTGAGGGAGAAAAATGGCTTTACTTTCCGCTTTTTTTTTTTGGTGGTGAACAGATCTATCTGAGGAAGCCCCTACTTGAGCACTGTATCCTGGAAGGCCTCTTGTGACCATTCCCCCAGATCCAAACGTTGGTGACTGAGGAAATCCACCATAATGTTTTGAACACCCCTCAAGTGGGTTGCTGATACCAACTGAATATGTTGTTCCGCTCAGTGAAACATTTTCTAAGCTAAGCTCTGCAGGGATGCATGTCTGGTCCCCCCTTGATGTCGAACATATGCCACAGCCGTGACATTGTCCGATAAATCTTTAAATGCTTTCCTTCGATTAAACTCTAGGATTTCTGAAGAATTTTCAGATTGCCATAGATCTCTGAAATTTGATGATTGTTCCCTGATTTCCGGAAACCAGGTTCCCTGGAAGTATGTATTGTCTACCTAGGCCCCACAACCTGGAGCGCTGGTGCGGCGTCCAAACGGAAGGCAAGCCATTGCGGAAGAGACCACTTCGGTTCTCAAGATGGTTGTCACGGGTGGCTCTGCAATCTCTCCCCGTCAATGGCGGAATGTGGTTAAGTTCGGTCGTGTGCACTGCAAAAAGAACATGCAGATGTAAACAATGGTAATTAGTCCTAACGGTGTTGTCACGTGACGCTAGTACCTCTTTTCAAGTAAACTGTTGCACGTAGTTAAAAAAGAGTTTCCACGGACAAAGATCGTTTTCAAACCGGAGGTACATGGTTTTTCTTGACTCACATAATCCAACTTTGACTTTCCAAGAATAAAGTAGGTTGACAGTCTCAGACATAACACTTCTGGCAGGCTTCCTTCTGATTCAATTCTGTTACATTCGTTTTCCAAGGAGGCACTTTTCTTCCGGAAATCTAGGTGTCTTCAGTCTGTTATCTGATAGACGATCCCCGGGGTTACACTCCTGACACTGTGAGTTAACACAAAACTCTGCTTTTCCTTACTTGCTAGTTACTTCTTCCAACTTGTCATAGCAGGTACCATTACTCTGAGCTTCAGTCCCGAAGGGGACATATCCCATAGCAAAAACAAGCTTCAGCCTCCCGCGGACACATCCTCCTCCACCGACTACATCTCTGCACTCCCACTCTACCCTCGACTCTGCCTCCCCCTTCTCCGAAACTTCCACGCACAACAACAAGTTGGGGAAGACAGATGTGCCACTACAAAGCTTGTTAGCACCAACATAGAACACACAGATACACAAATGACAAATACGAGACAGACACATACCAACCAAAGACACGCCAAATCTGGGCCACTACACTAGCATCCGTTGTGATCAGCACCACTGGGTTCAGGAACTAGTCTATGCCCCTCTCTAAGTTGGTCTTCGATAACCTCCAGAGGAGCGAACTTTTCGCCGTGTTTGTTATTACTGCTTTTTTGTCCAAAGAGGTCTGTCTTTTGTCCCACACGGACAGCACACACCTTTGGAGCGTTCTTGAATGGTGTTGGGCTCATGCCACCGCCGAAATACAAGCTGTCAGTTTTCCTAACAGTGACATGGCCGCCCTGATGGTACAAGGTCTTTGCCTCAGAAATTGCGAGACTCGCATGATGAGATCCTGTTTCCGTACTACGGGTAGAAATGACCGCTGACGTACTGAGTCCATTGTGATGCCTAGAAACTTTTTCTGCTCACTGGGTTCTGTGTTTGACTTCTCCTAGTTTATTAGCCAGCCTAGATGCTGTAGCAAATGGATGGTAATAGTGACATGGGATAATAGCAAATTCCTGTTGTCGGCTACTATGAGGATGTCGTCTAAATAAGGGATTGTAATTGACCTTTCTCTTAGGATAACAACCAGCTCCACCATCACTTCAAGGAGCTGAAGATATCCTGAAAGGAAGGCACCTGTATTGGAAGTGCATTACCTTTCCACCTAGAATTACCGTGAATATGAGACACTTCTGAGCTTCGGGGTGAATGAGAATATGAAAATATGTGCCCTTCAGGTCTATGGTTGCCGTGAAGGCACCCCTCTTGATCAACCTCACCGCTGAGCTCACAGTCTCCATTCTGAATCGCCTGTATCTGATGAATCTGTTCAGAGGCTTTTGATTCACTATTAACCTGGTTTCCCTGTTAGTTTTTTTTAATTAAAAAAAAAAAGCCAGGAATAATGACCCTTTTGCTGATCCCAGGGTACTGGTATTCTCGCCCTGAGCTTTATTAAAGGAGATGTCCCGCGCCGAAACGGGTTTTTTTTTTTTTCAACCCCCCCCCCGTTCGGCGCGAGACAACCCCGATGCAGGGGTTAAAAAAACCACCCGCACAGCGCTTACCTGAATCCCGGCGGTCCGGCGTCTTCATACTCACCTGCTGAAGATGGCCGCCGGGATCTTCTACCTTCGTGGACCGCAGCTCTTCTGTGCGGTCCACTGCCGATTCCAGCCTCCTGATTGGCTGGAATCGGCACGTGACGGGGCGGAGCTACATGGAGCTACACGGAGCCCCATAGAGAACAGCAGAAGACCCGGACTGCGCAAGCGCGGCTAATTTGGCCATCGGAGGCCAAAAATTAGTCGGCTCCATGGAGACGAGGACGCCAGCAACGGAGCAGGTAAGTATAAAACTTTTTATAACTTCTGTATGGCTCATAATTAATGCACAATGTACATTACAAAGTGCATTATTATGGCCATACAGAAGTGTATAGACCCACTTGCTGCCTCGGGACATCTCCTTTAAGTCTCTGACTCCATGATGTAGAAGGGACATCTGAGGAGGAAGGCCTGTAGTGGTCTGAAGAGACTGTGGGGATTAAGACATCCAAAGAGAAACTAACCGTGAAAAGGCAGAGATCATAACCTGCCCTTAGAGACCGTGTCCCCAGACCATGTCTTTAGCCAGAGTTCTCTTCTGGCAGAATTGAATAAAGCTGCAGATCTTTCTGCCAGCTTCACAGTCTCAGCGGCGGAATCTGCCAAAATACTTTCAGAAAGCCCCTGGCTGCCATGAGACCTGCACGGCTCCATGCGATATCATCTCGGGGGGGCGTACAGGACCCCCAAACATCGTTCAGGGCATTTAAAGGGTTAATAGCGGTGATCAGCCATGCAGCTGATTGCAGCTATTACCCACGGGTGTCAGTTGTAATAAACAGCTGACGTCCGTGTTGTATGAAGAGGGGTTGCCCCGCGATCTCTCTTCACCTCGCCATACTGTGCACATCTCCAGCCCCTCTACCTTCTGTATCACCCCATTACTTGTAGTATGTAAGCTCGTTGGAGCAGGACCCTCACCCCTATTGTTTCCATCAACTGATTACTATATGTAACCGTGGTTCTGTAATGTTTGTATTTTGTCCTTCTGTATTCCCTCCTGTCTATGTAAGCGCTGCGGAATATGTTGGCGCTATACAAATAAAGATTATTATTATTATTATTATCTTCATACATACCCCGACGCTGCAGGACGTAAATGTACATCCTAGATCGTTAAGGGGTTAAAGGGGTTGTCCCGCGGCAGCAAGTGGGTCTATACACTTCTGTATGGCCATATTAATGTACTTTGTAATGTACATTGTGCATTAATTATGAGCCATACAGAAGTTATAAAAAGTTTTTTACTTACCTGCTCCGTTGCTGGCGTCCTCGTTCCCATGGAGCCGACTAATTTTTGCCCTCCGATGGCCAAATTAGCCGCGCTTGCGCAGTCCGGGTCTTCTGCTCTCTTCAATGGAGCCGCTCGTGCAGAATGCCGGCTCCGTGTAGCTCCGCCCCGTCACGTGCCGATTCCAGCCAATCAGGAGGCTGGAATCGGCAATGGACCGCACAGAAGAGCTGCGGTCCACGGAGGGAGCAGACCCCGGCGGCCATCTTCAGCAGGTAAGTATGAAGACGCTGGACCACCGGGATTCAGGTAAGCGCTGAGCGGTTTGTTTTTTTAACCCCTGCATCGGGGTTGTCTCGCGCCGAACGGGGGGGGGGGGGGTTAAAAAAAAAACAAACCCCGTTTCGGCGCGGGACAACCCCTTTAATGTTAAAACAGACGTGTAGATATGTTTAAACTAGCATGTGTTTCTATATGTTTTTTAATGTAGCGCATACATGAAATAAAGCCTTACAGGTTTCAGTTTATAGTTGGGATTTTCATGTATGTTTAATATGTTAAAAATGTACATTAAAAAACTTATAGCAATATATGCTTGAAAATGATCAGTTCATCTTAGGGAATGAGGCCATCTTCCTACCATCTTGGGAAGGAAGGTAAATCATGGAAATCTATCCACCTAGTCCATGCAGAGTAAAAACCCATAGATTCTTCGCCAAGAGTTTTTTGATAACATCTACGTTCTTCCATGTATTTCAGGCAGTCCGTGGCCTTCACCCAAGATATTCTTGGAACTACACTGATCTGTTTCCAATATCTAGGAATAATCTGGCGCATAGCCATTATGAAGAATCTCAATATGCCTTTCCTAGACTTGGAAACCGAGCTCAGGAACATGGATAAGAGTGCAATTCCCAGAGTAATAAGAATTGGGGAACCACACAGAGCTTCATGTAGCCTAGAAGTATCCTCCTATAACAGAACAGTGGACACTCTTGCCATATATGTAGCATCGAGCCCATGGATGAGGAGCATCTCCAACATTGGTCTGAGATTGGTCGGACACATACTTGATATAGAGATTTTAAAGGTTAATGTGTGGGATTTGAACCATAACTCTTCAGAAAAGGGTCTACTTAACTCCTTTTCCCAGGACCTAATCCAACTGGGTTCAAAATCCATCACCTGTTTGTTTAGTAGCAATCCGTAGGTCGAGGAGACCACATGTGTAGGACGCCCTGTGGACAGACACTTTTTACTTACAGTATTCCAATATTTTTTTAATTGAAATTATGACATGTTGCATCTCTTTTGTACTCAACCAACTTGAGTGCAATACACAGTTTCAATAAACTTATGTATGTAAGTCATTACAGTCATCTTGTATGTTATAACTGGGTGAACAGGCTGTTAACTCCCACTCCACATCCCTTCCTCCCTGTTATGACATTACCGGTTCCTAGTGTTAAGGTAGTTAAATATTGTTTTTCCTTATCCTCTTAAGGGGTGACTATTTCCCTAATCTGCGGGGTTGCCTATTATTGTGTCATCCTACTGTAGTAGTTTATCCATGGTGGCCAAGAACCTTCATAATTGGGTATTCCGTGTTCAGACACCCTGTCTATAATATTTTGAGGGGAGGGTGGCTCTGTGGTCTTCTAACTCCTTGCTATGGCCAATTTGGCTGTTAGTAAAAGATGGATCACTATGCGGACAGACATATTTTTTCAAAAGGAGTAAGTTCAGCAGTCAAGTTAGATGCAGGTATAAATTTGTTTATGTAACTGCATAAGGCCGCATGCACACGGCCGGGTCGGACCTCGCAGCGGGATGCAACCCGTGCAACGGCATTCACCTTATACTCACCCGCCCGGCGTCTTCTCTCTCTGCACTGCGCTGTGCCGGCTGGCGCACAGCCAGCGCATGACCAGTGACGTTTCTGTGCGGGTTGTCTGCATAGGATTGCATTATCTTATGCATTCCTATGGCAGCATGCATGGGCGGAAATTCTGCGGGAAATCCTGCCGTGGAATTTTCGCCCATGTGCAGGAGGCCTGACTGAAATATTGACGCCAAGATCCTATTGGAGCACTAGACTCAGAAAGAGTTTGTATATCTGACGGCCTCATCACGTATCTTGGTGAGATCCACTGGTGGAAGGAATGAGAGGTATGTATGTGACAGTGTAGAGGGGAACTAAGGGCTTCCCACCAGGGAACCAGGTATTGAGATATAATTTTGCAGCAATGTTCTGGTGTAGATATGTTTTATATAGTTTTGCGTAATAAGAGTGAGACTCCTCATAGATCCCCTCAGGGGAATACACCAGACACTTAGTGGAGAATTAATGGAAAAAATATAGGCTTATAAGGAACGGGGATGTAATGCTCTAGCCAACCATCTCCCGCATTTGTCGCCATATTTGTAGTATCCTGCTTTCATCCTATCTCTCAGGTATAACATTTTTTTTGATCAAGAAGTAGCAGGATTTCATGTCGGATGGAAGATATCTCAGCCACTACAGCATCAGAAGAATGTGATTTGTTAGCTGTCTCCAATTCGCTTACAGTCTGCAACAGCTTGGAAAGCTGCTTCCCACTGAATGGGGGCAGATGTGGAGTCTGATTGGTGATCTGTTATGAAGTTGTTGATGGTTTTCCTGATGTCCAACACACAGACGGTGTCCATTAATAAATTAGCATTTAGGCGCCAATTAGGGCCCCTGTTCTCCTGATTCTTATATCCAAGAGAGCCATAAACAGGCGTATGGTCGGACCACAAGAAAACATCGAGAGAGCATCTTGGGTCACCATCTCGGAGATCATGTGAAATAAAGATGTAATCTAACCTACTATAACAGTTATGTGCCAAGGAGTGAAAACTATAGTTTTTAGTGTTGGGGTGGAGAATTTGCCATAAATCTATCAATTTTAGACTTACCAGGGTCCTCCTCAGTTCATGGAAGAAACAGAAGATCGAAGAGCGGTCAAACATGAGATTAATATCTCCACCCTGTATGATACCAGAACCCTCGGCAAACACAGCTAGTTTCTGGAGAGCTCTGTTTTCTAAATTAATCAGCCCTTGATTAGGGAAATACAGATTAGCAATCCTATACATATGGCCAGATATCAGGATCTATAGAAAATATATCTTCCCTCTTTGTCAATAAGCAAAGCTATAAGTGTAGGATTAAAGGATTTGTGGAAAGCTATTGATCCTCCACAAGCTTTACGGCTTGGGTGGGGAGCATGATCCCATATGTTATAGTATTTACTGTTACATCTAGGAACACCAGAAAACACAAAATGAGTCATCTGAAACATCAGAATTTTTGTGAAATCTATATAGGATTTGGCTATCTTTTTCAGTTTTTTTAAGACCACTGGCATTATATGTACAGAATGTCAGGGATACCATCTCATCCTAAGTAGTGGACTACAAAGTCAGCACCAAAGCCAGAAGTGTGCAATCAGAAAGAGGAGAGCGGAAAAGATAGAGAAGAAAGGGGAGGACTAAGAAAGGGGTAAATAGTAGAACAAAAATAACAAAGTCCTGAGTTGCAGGAGAGCAACCCCATTTCAAAACTAACACGTCACTACAACACTGTATGTTGTAAACCCTAAATGGGGGAAGGGAGAGGTAGATATGGTAACTAGCACGGTTAAACTGTAATTATACGGTAGTCCCAGGGGGGACCCACCCCACCAAACTGGAACCATCACCAATAGTCCCGTGTAACTTTGTAACCGTTGGACAGTCATATCTGGAGTTGAACTTATAACCAATTTAGAACCACACTTCAATTCGGCATCAGGAATATTGACCCCGCACAGAAGCAAACAACAAGCATAACATAAGAGTCCTTGTAGGGGCTGGGATATATATCTTTAGGTGGACAAGGTATGGGTCCCTTTGGTGATTCGTCTCGCTGTGGATCTGATGGTGTGCCATTTCTCTTTAGGTATAATGAAAACAAAGGTTTGGTACCGTGAGCAAAATGTGATTGTTCCCAGCAAGAGAAACCACATAATCTTGTAGATATGATACCTTTTTTAAGCCTGAAGAAGAACCCTGCGTTGGTTCGGAAGCTCGCTGTTATTACATCATGTATTTTTGTTAGCTATTAAAAGGTATCATATCTACAAGATTACGTGGTTTCTCTTGCTGGGAACAATCACATTTCTCTCTGGGTGGCGTGGGAAGAGGCTTCGGCCAATCCAGTAGTGTGATCAAGGGTAGCTCAAATGTGTCTAAAATTTTAGGGAGATCTCTCAAGCCCCTAAATATAATTGCTCTGCCATCTTGTTTGACCCTGAGCTGGAAGGCGTATCACCATCTAAAATGTATTTCCTTCTCCTTTAAGGCCACAAGAAGCAGACAGAGTGCCCTTCAGAGCTAGAGAGTCCTTCTGGCTGGTGAGTGTAATGTCACATGGGCGTCTTAAGGTTTGGGACCTAAGGACCTAGGAATCCTGTCTATCTCCACAGGTTTCCCCATGGGACATTGCAATAATTCACTCTGGTTATACTGGTTCTACCTCCTCACTTAGCCCCCTCATGCCCATATTGTTGCATTTGTGACAGTTTTCAATATTGTCCAAACATATATATCTGGCTCAGGTGTTCTTGTAGGATAGCATGATGGTCGTTGATATATGCAGATATCTGATCTAGAAGGCCCCGGCCTCTGACAGATGGTGTCCTACGTGCTGCACCTCTTTCTGCAGAGATTCTAATACGTGCTTGTTAGGAGATTCAAGCTGGGTAGACAGGCCATGCAGTTGCCTTTTAGTGGGGATGGCCCTTAAGTGAGCCTGCAGTGTCCCATAGGGAGACCCCGGACACCTGACATACGTGGGGAGCTGGGAGGGTAAAGTGATGGCTTGTCACGGCAGCACTTACCAAACTCCTTTCTCGGAGGGATACATGCAGCCAAGGCCAGAGTATTGCTGCAGGCCACCGTAGACACCCCTAAGATAGGGAATGCCAATAACACAGAAAAAATGGGGGTTGTAATTGTCACGGGTGACGCCACCTTTCTTACACACGGGAATGATCTTTGGCGGAGAATAAATACAAATAGAGGCGGTCTTTGAGTACCTTGGGTCCCAAGGAACGGTTTGGGCCCGGCCTAAACTTTTAATGCAAGCTTGAACAAAATACACAAGGCTGTTCACATTAAGATTTTACAGTGCAGGCAAATGACTTTCCAACATAATAAAGATTACTTCTCTTGCAGTACCTCCACCCCGACTCAGAGATGCGTGGGTCTGACAATTAAAGGGTGTACCTCTACACGGTGATCCTGACTCTGAACGGCCGTGTAGGAAAACTAGACAGCGAAATAGTACCTCTGCACTGGCCTTGTCTGAAGAATTACTTACAATTGCTCTCTCACTATTGGGGATTCACTCCACTCACATCCAGAATACAGACACTACGGGATATCTCTCTTTTGCTTCCATTTTCACCACAACGAAGCTGTAAGCGCTTCCATGTGGCTCTGTGTTAGGTGGAACTCCGGTAGTAGACAAGAAGGAAGACCTCTTCCCACTCTCAATCACTCCTATTTATATCTTCTCTCATACCACAAGACATGACAGACTTAATACATTTACATGCAGATTTAGATTTTATTAAAGTTAACCTCTCAAGCGCCGCAGCTGGTCAACACACACACTGGATATGACAAGACAGGTTTTGCACAGTGCATCCACATAAGACAAACATGTATGACATTTATAGAGGGGACCAGGATGATGTACTGGGCCACTACAAGCCCTCCAGTCCTGGTACTCCTCCATGGCTGAGGAATAAGTGGGATTCCCCTTTCTTAATGGTGGTGAGAGGCTGGAGGAGGGAGACACGGCATATCTGAAGTATGCTGGAGCGGCGGTGAGCGTGAAGAGCTCGACAAGCCCCGCTTACCACCTTCCCCAGGAGGACAACAAAGCTCCTTGTTCTCGCTCCCTCCTGGCTGGGAACTCGAGGTAGAAGCCCCTCGCTGTGATGCTGAGCCCATGTGGATTATGGCCGCCAAAGGGATTTTGGGAGATTGTGCTGTGCTGCTGGAGTTGAGCGGTGAAATAATACACTATGGATCCTGAGACATCCTCCTCAATGACTGCTGGGGCAGAGGGTCTCTTTCGTCGCCCCATCTGCTTCAGTAGGTGCTGGAAATTGCCTTGAAGATCTCTTAATAAGTTGGGGTGTGCAGGAGCGCCGCGAATATGTGCCTTATCTTGCCATCTGCTAAGCCACGCCCCATTCCTCTAGGTATTTACAAGCTACACATTAAACGGAGAGCCATACGTTTCTACATGTCAGTTGTAACATTAACCCCTTAGTGACGGCCCCATTGCCTTTTTACGTCTTAGCTAAGTGGGCTTTAATCCTAAAGGGCGTAAAAACATACATCCTCTTTGGATTAAAGCCCTCTTAGCTGAGGACGTGACAGTTCCATGCTGTCGGTGCTCGCAGGTAGCCGACAGCATGGAGCTATCATCCTGAGCAGCGGGCAGTCCCCCCCGGCAATGCGATCGGCGCTATCCAATGGATAGCGACGATCGCAATGAAGTGAAAAAAAAGTTAAAGATTCAGCTGCCCTGATGGATCGGATTCATCAGGACAGCTAAAATTACTTACCCGCCTTGTCCATGGTGTCCCGTGGTGAAGGGGTCCTCCGGGACCCGTCGCCGCTGTTCTGTGCTTGCGCGCCACACGAATGACGTCACGTGCATGCACAGAAGATCGGGAGCCCCAGTAAATTTAAAATCTCCTGGCTCCTGAAGGTAGCCGGGAACCAGGAGATATCCTGGGGACCGCAGTGAGAGGTCCCCGGGCCCATGATCACAAAAATTTTTTTAAAAAGTTGAAAAAAAGTTAACTTCACCTCCCCTCATAGATCGAATCCACGAGGGGAGGTGAAAATACTCACCCCGGGTCCTCCGCAATGTCCCGGTCTTCTGGGACCTAAAGTCCCCTTCTGCGCATGCGCGCCCGATGTAAGTCATCGGACATGTGCACAGAGGGGCTTAGGCCCCAGGAAATTTAAAATCCCTCTGCTCCTGGCTGCCTTGTGTAGCCAGGAGCAGAGGGATGTCACTGGAGACATGATCACTGTTATCCAATGGATAACAGTGATCATTTAAAGGGGATGTCTCACGGCAGCACATGGGGTTATACACTTCTGTATGGCCATATTAATGCACTTTGTAATGTACATCGTGCATTAAATATGAGCCATTCAGAAGTTATTCACTTACCTGCTCCGTTGCTAGCGTCCCCGTCGCCATGGATCCGTCTAATTCTGATGTCTTCTTGCTTTTTTAGACGCGCTTGCACTGTGCGGTCTTCTTCCTGGTGAATGGGGCCGCTCGTGCCGGTCCTCGTAGCTCCGCCCCGTCACGTGTGCCGATTCCAGCCAATCAGGAGGCTGAAATCAGCAATGGACCGCACAGAGCCCACGGTACACCATGGGAGAAGACCCGCGGTGCATCGTGAGTGAAGATCCCGGCGGCCATCTTGGTGAACGAAGAAGAGGGAAGAAGGAAGACGTCGCAGAGCGGGGATTTGGGTAAGTAATAAAATTTTTTTTTTTTTTTAACACATCCTTTGGGGTTGTCCTGCGCCGAACGGGGGGCCTATGGAAAAAAAAAAAAACGTTTCGGTGCGAGACAACCCCTTTAAAGAAAAAAAAGGTGTAAAAAGTAAAAAAAAAAGTTTAAAAAGCTTACGTTTCATCTCCCCTCACGGATATGATCCGTGAGGGAGGATGAAATTATATACCTAAGGCCCCCGGATTTATCGGCGAACCATACCCCAAATTCTGCGGACGCACCCGTTGCCAAAGCGGCAGACGCATGCACAAAAGCCATGGATTGGCTACAAAACTTAGATGAGAGCCTTGAGATTTCACTGGGGGCTGCGGTAAGCGGTTCCTGATCATGTGTTTGCCGTTATCCAATGGAAAATGGCGATCACGTAAAAGTTTTTTTTTTAAAGTTGAAGTTGCAACCGGCAGCAAAATGCTGGACACATGCGCAGAGCGGGGAGCCGAGGAAACCTAAAGTCTCCTTGCTCCCATCGACCAACGGTGGCTGAGAGCCTGGAGCGGTGAGCGGTCTCCGGTCACGTGATAAAAAGATAGCGATCTACCTTAGGCCGGTCTTACATGACCGGATAAGAATTACAGATTCCGCATGCGTCTGATCCGCGGTAATACGCAGATCAATCGCATTGGATTACACAATTCCGCTCACATTAGCGGGGTGGAATTATATAATCCACTCACAGAAAAGAGAACGCAGCAGGTTCTATTTTACAGCGGATATCAGCAGCATAGAGCCCATTGTGCTCCGTGGTCGTGGATATACCCGCAGCCCATACGCATCTACATCGTGTACCGCCTTCTGTTACCTGTGTCATCGCTAAACAACGGCGCGGGAAATAAAAACAAAAAAAAAGGTGTACTGCGCACGACTGCCTGTGTGAGTAGGCAGTTACGCGCAGTACATTACGTGTCCGTATGCAGCGCCATGGCCGGGCTCACAGCTGGGATCCGCTTCGGGCCTCCGCAAGCAGATTCCACTTACGGCCGTGTGAGCCCGGCGTTATTCAGACCGCTACCTGTAATACGTAATTTACAAGAAGCCCCGGGAACGCTCGCCTTCTTGCAGTTCCAGGAGCAGCTTGTGAGCGCCCTGTGTGAGACCGCCGCACCTCCGCAAGCTTACGGAGACTCACAGTGCGCCACTTTTTAGGCTGGGTTCACACTGGGCAGATTCTGGGCGGAAATCTCGCGGTTTGGCCACAGTGAAGAACCGCAAGATTTTTGCCGGGAATCCGCTGCTTCAAAACCCGCGGCACTTAGCCGCAGGTTTTGAAGCGGCCTGGCCGCTCGCTTCTCCGCTGCGGCCGGCTCTCCCATAGAAGAGAGCCTGGCCGCAGCAGAAGAAAAAAAAAGTGAACATGCTGCGGCCGGCGAATCCACAGTGCCGGCTTTGCCGCCACGGGTTTGCCGTCCCGTGTGGACGAAATTTCTGAGAAATCTCGTCCACATGGCTGGCTAAGCCCAGGATTAGCGGCCGCAGGCGGATTTGCTGCAGCAAAATTCCGGACAGAATTTCCGCAGCAAATCCGCCCAGTGTGAACCCAGCCTTGCACCCCATCCCTGCCACGGAGGTCAAGAAGCACCCCACAAAAAGCATGAAAGGAGGGGGGGATACCTGGTTTTATTGCCCGATGTACCCATCCTAACCAGGCCCCCGTCTTTGAAAAAAAAACACACAGTTTACATTATTACTTTATCTAAGAATTGGGGAAGGCCAAAAAGGGCGCAGAGTGTGTGTGTGTGTGGGGGGGGGGGGGGGGGGGGATTAATTTAGGGTGTCAATTTTTTTTTGCCGCACAAGTGAGCAATGGGGCCTGGAATTTATTTAGTTGTGCCCTGCAATCCAACGGGTGTTCCTTCCATTATAAGCCTAGCCATGTGTCCAGTAAGTAGATTAGGCCCACAATGGGTATGTTTCTGAACACGGGACAAACGAGGGGATCCATTTTGGGGTCAACGTCTTCATTCCTATTGTGAGGTACTGAGGGGCGTAGTAGTGGATGGTCGCTATGTCGCCCCTCGGTTCCGGTGTTACGCATAAGGAGACTGGAGGAGGGTCACGTCCCGCTATTGGGGACGTGGGAAACCAGGAGTGTAATTTGGTCTCCAGCAAGTAGTTGCTGGAGATCTATTCTTTAAAAATATCTGGGCCTGTTTTTTTTGGAATGGATGTCAGGTTGGTAGTGGGGCCATCCATTCCACCTCCTCCATTCCAGGGTGTGGGCGAGGTCAATCAGCCGAGGAGCTGAGGCTGAGCCAGCAGAGTGCATATAAATGGCGGGTGCATGGACACAGGAGGGGCTAAGGTGGCTGTTGGACCCTGGCAGCCTGTGTGGCTGGCTGGAGATAGAAGCCCTGCTGTGCGCTGCACCTGCTAAGTGCGACCTGATCAGGCCGGGACGGCCTGATAGCTGGATTTTGATTATTATTTGTTTGCCTGAAGATAAGGTTGGACTTTTGTTTCGCTATTATAAAATAAACGCAGGTCACGCCTGCTTTTGGACTGCATCCGCTGGTTTCCCGTCTCTGTATGCCGCCAAACCCGCACGCTACCGAGCTGTCCTCCCACACCATGTACACTGTACAAAAAAGACCGTTTTTAAATTGACACAGTTGCCAAAAAATGAAAATTGTAATTTTTTTTCCTTCTGCTTTGCTTAGATTCATTCAAATACTGTGGGATCAAAATATGCAGTACACCCCTTGATGAATTTAAGTGGGGTCATTTGTGGGGGTTCTTTATAGTTTTGGCAGCTCAATGGCTCTACAAATGGGCAATGGGGCCTGGAATTAATTCAGTTGTGCCCTGAAATCCAACGGGTGTTCCTTCCATTATGGGCCTAGCCATGTGTCCTGTAAGTAGATTGGGGCCACTATGGGTATGTTTCTGAATATGGCACAAACAGGGGGATCCATTTTGGGTGTAAAGGCGTCATTCATAAGTACACTGTACAAAAAAAACTGTTTTTAAATTGACACAATTGCCAAAAAAAGAAAGTTTTTTTGCTTTGCTTAAATTCATTCAAAAACGGTGGGGTCAAAATGATCAGTACACCCCTAGATGAATTCAGTAAGGGGTCTAGTTTTCAAAATGGGGTAATTTGTGGGGGTTCTCTATGGTTTTGCCACTCACGTGCTCTATAAGTGGGCAATGGGGCCTAAAAGGCCTCCAAGCAAAATTTCTGTTCTGAAAGCCACCGATTACTCCTTTCATTTTGGCGCCGTTGTGCATCCAGACATAAGATTAGGGCCACAATGGGTATGTCTCTGAACACGGGACAAACAGGGGGATCCATTTTGGGGTGCAAGTCTTCATTCATGTGTGTGCTGTTAAAAAAAAAAAGTGTTTTTAAATTGACAGAATTGCCAAAAAAAGAAAATCACAATTTTTTACTTCTGCTTTGGTTGAATTCATTCAAAAACTGTGGGGTCAAAATACACAGTACACCCCTAGATAAATTCATTAAGGGGTCTAGTTTTTAAAATGGGGTCATTTGTGGGGGTTTTTAATGGTTTTGGACGCTCAAGGGCTCTACAAGTGGGCTATGGGGCCTAAAAGGCCTTCACGCAAAATGTCTGTTGTGAAAGCCACCGGCTGCTCCTTTAGTTTGGGCCCTGTTGTGCATCCAGACAAAAGATTAGGGCTACAATGGGTATGTCTCTGAACACGGGACAAACAGGGGGATCCATTTTGGGGTGTCAATCCTCATTTTCATGTGCACTATAGGAAAAAAATGTCTTTAAAATGACATGTGTAAAAATATGACATTTTATTTTTTCTCCTCTAAATTGCATTAATTCCTGAAAAAAAACTGTTGGGTCAAAATCCCCCCTGACCCCCTCAGTGAATACGTTAAGGGGTGTAGTTTTTAAAATGGGGTCATTTGTGGGGGGATCTATCATTCTGACACCTATGAGCCTTTGCAAACTTGGCTTGCTGTAGGAAAATAGTGTTCCTCAAAATGCGGAAAAGTAATGTTAAATTTGTGCGTCATCTAAATGGCTAAAAAAAAAAGTTTTTCAAATGTGCGTCCAGAATAAAGTAAACAGATGGAAATATATATCTTAGCAAAAATTTGTACAGTATAGTTGCACATATTTGAGATATTACAGTTGAAAATGTGAAAAAAGGACAACTTTTTCAAAATGTTCCCAATATTGGCACTTTTAATAAATATTCATAAATTCTATCGGTCTATTTTTACCACCTAAATGAAGTACAACATGTGGCGAAAAGACAATGTCAGAATCACTGGGATATGCAGAACCTTTACGGAGTTATGCTATGTTAAGTGACATGTCAGATCTCCAAAGTTTAGCTCCGGCACTAAGACGCAAACAGGCTTGGTCACTAAGGGGTTAATAGCCGTATGTTTGTACCTGCAAACCTTTGGTCTTAAAGTGTCCAACAACAAAACTTTATAATTACTTAAAGGCCGTCTGCAGGCGAACTTATTTGCATTGTGGAATCAGGGGCGGGCGTGCGCCTCCAGAGGCCGCGGCAGGTACTGCCCATGGCACGCTATGGAAAAGCCCTTTTTCCTGCACACAAAAGCAAAAATCAATTGCAGATTTTTTTTATATATTTTTTTTTCTCCCCTCGTGGAGTAAAAATCGCAGCCTGCTCTATATTTGCGCTGATTCAGCACGGACGGCTTCCATTGAAGTCAATGTAAACTATGTGACCTGCGGCCCTTCTGCAATTCACAGTGTGAAAAGGTGGCGGATTCAGTGTGATCCGTGGCCGAGGATGCAGGAGAAGCGGGGTTTAGGAAAATCTGTAGTGCGCATGTCGGAACGCGCGGGCCATCCGCAGCACGGGAGTGGGGGCAGGGCGGCGCGGGGCCAGCCGCGGCACGGGAGTGGGGGCGGGGCGGCGCGGGGCCAGCCGCGGCACGGGAGTGGGGGCAGGGCGGCGCGGGGCCAGCCGCGGCACGGGAGTGGGGGCAGGGCGGCGCGGGGCCAGCCGCGGCACGGGAGTGGGGGCAGGGCGGCGCGGGGCCAGCCGCGGCACGGGAGTGGGGGCAGGGCGGCGCGGGCCCTGCCGCGGCACGGGAGTGGGGGCAGGGCGGCGCGGGCCCTGCCGCGGCACGGGAGTGGGGGCAGGGCGGCGCGGGCGTGAGGGCAGGGCGGCGCAGGCCATCCGCAGCATAGGGCCGCGCGGACGCTGGCCGGGCACATGGCTTGATTCAGCTGCGGGCTCTGACCCCCTCGTGGTCGGCCGGCCCAAGGCATCTGATCGTAAGCGCGTATATGTGGTAGGTACAGACGCGCAGGGCGGGGGTCTATACGTGGTAGGTACGGACACGCAGGGCGGGGGTCTATACGTGGTCCATTCGCTATAGTGTACAGATACATTTATTTCCATAGCTCGTTGTGGCACAGATGAGCGTGGCAGGCTGCCGCTGCCCTCTGGGGGCGCCACACTTGTTATAATGCCATCTCTGTTCCGTTTTCGAAGCAGAAATGGGATTAAAATGGGAATAAAAATTGTTTTGTTTTTTTTTCCCCCCAATGATTTTAGTGGGTTAGTAAAAGGTAACGCCTTCAGCGCTTCGCTGCGCTAGATTCCGTTTTTTAACTGAAAAGCGGCTGCGAATAGAGCGTCCGCGGGCGCCGAACGCTGCGAACAATACAAGTCGCCAACTGTAAGGAGTCGGTTCGTAGAGCGGTGCGGTTCTGTAAGGAGCCGCCGGTGCGCCGGTAGGGGCGGCCACGACGCAGACCTCCAGCACCTCCATCTTTATCGTCCTTTTAGGCTTCAGCTGAGGAATATCTTCGTCTGCAATGAATTTATGATTAATTGTTCGGTGGCGTCGGCCGAGGCGCCATGTCAGCTGGGAGGGGGAGCGCCACCATCCCCTCACGGGCTGCAGGCACATCCGCATATGAGCGCTAATGTATGTGAGGCGACAAGAACAGCCAGCCTTCGTTTACGGGAAGAGTGGGCGGGGACCCTCTGTGCTCTCAGCCAATAGAAGCCAGAGGTTGGGCGGCCGTACACCGCGCCACAGCCAATCACCATCGGCGCGGGGCGGGGCCTGTACGGATGCGGCCTGTCTAGGCTGAGAGATGGTGGACGGCGGAAGTGCGAGACTTGGATCGGGAGAGCGAGGAGTCGGGCGCAGTGGATGAAGCGGAGGCCGGAGGAGCCTGGAGAAGCCCGGAGAGCCGCGGACGGAGCCTGCGGACAAGCGGCAGGGCAGCCTGCGGACGGTGAGCGGACGCCGCCATTGTGGTAGGACTGCCCGTCCGCCGGGAGGCCTCTGCGCCGTCCTTGTGTGTCTTCTGTGTGGCCGTAATGATAGTGATGCGGGGAGCCGCTCGGCCGCCGTGTGCAGCGCCGGCAGCGCTTTGTGGTGCGGCTACTGCCGGCTATTGTTCTCTGTTGTCAGACATGTCCGCAGGAAGCCGCTGGCACATCCTTCCATATTAGTGCAGCCATGTTCCTGGGTGCTGGGGGGGTAATCCAGGGGATCAGCTGGGAGGAGGTGACAGCTGTCATGGCGACCCAGTTCTGGCCCCGCAGCCGCTTACCTGCACCACTTAGCTGCATCCCACCCGCAGCGGCTCAGAGCCGCCTCCCCCTGCGCCTCCGCTTAACCCCTCCTCCCGCGCCGCCTCGCCCTGCGCCTCCGCTTAACCCCTCCTCCCTTGTGCCGCCACAGCCGCTTCTCCTGCGCCGCCTCGCCCTGCACCTCGCTCCCCCCTCGTGCCGCCTCCCCCTGCGCCTCCGCTTCCCCCGCCTCTCTTGTGCTGCCACAGCCGCTTCCCCCGCGCTGCCTCAGAGCCGCCTTCCCTGTGCCGCCGCTTCCCCTGCGCCGCCTCACCCTGTGCCTCGCTCCCCCCTCGTGCCGCCTTCCCTGTGCCGCCGCTTCCCCCACGCCGCCTCAGTTGCTCCCCGCCTGCCGGCCGGAGTTCTTGGTGGTTTTTGGCCACGTGAAGCAGATTTTCGCAGAATTTGCGCCTGCAGGATCCGTTCTCCTCCCCGTCTTCATTCATTGGACGGGCTGTCGGTGGAGGCGGAGTGAATGGAGTGCTGCTCTGGTTTCCATAGAGACGGGTGTCGTCGTTGTTGTTGCTGTTGTTGCGGGACGCCGGCCGTCGTTGTTGTTGGACGCTCTTTGTCCTTTTGCTCGCTCTAAGAATCCGTTTCCACGTGACGATCGCTGTGATCGCCTGCCGCGGCTCCGCCGGACGTGTTTAGTGTTGGATGTTGACATGTTTTGCGCAGTTGGATCCGTATAGCGAGGTCCCGTAAATCCTGCGATTTATGACGGTTCTGCCGGTCCGGCGGCTCGCAGTACGTAGTAACATAGTAACAGTTCGTAAGGCTGAATGAAGACAATGTCCATCTAGTCCACGGAGCAGAGAGATGGGAGGAAAATGGAGATGATGGTTTTCTTTAGCGCACTCCATGATCGCGACGAGCGGAGAATATAGCGGGCAGCGCTTGAATATCGTGGCGCTAGAAACTGTGTCCGAGCGCAAGTCTGCGAAGCCACACTGAAATCATGGAGGCGCTGTGCCGCGGCGTTCTAAAATGTCGCGGTAAAAAGCGGGCTGTATGAGAGCGGCCTTAAGCTACCCGCACACCAACTGCCGGGCGAACGGGCATTTATACCCGGCTGCCCCAAACGTGAAGGTTCGGGTATCTAGGGAGGTAAGTTGCAGTCGGGCAGCTCTGGCACCGGCTTATCTCCCAAGGAGCCGGTGGGTTCCAACGACTAAAGTCTCACACGTATGGGAACCCTTAGTATGCCTCCATGTCCAGCCGTTCCAGTGAGGGTCCGTACACTTCTGTGGGCAGCATGATGTCACTCTATAATACACCTGCGGCTGTCACTGTGGTCAAAATAAAGAAACCCGCCGGTCACTACAGGAGCCACAATTCTACCAAAATTGCTGTAGCCTTCCAACATGCTGCAAAACACAGAACTGTGCAAATAAGGGCCCATTTAGACACCATGATTATGGCTCAAAAGCCATCGTTAGAGCGGTGATCGTTCTGCCATCATGCACTGTTCGCTCATCGCTCATTTCTAGCTAGCTAGAAATGAACGATGAGTCTCATCAGTGCTGCATACTGATTTTTCTCAGCGGGCGGTGCTGATAACATTCTTTCAGCTGGTATCCCGCTGGGACTTCCCAGTGGGATACCAGCTGCAAGCTCAGAGAAGAAAGTAGCTGTATACAGAAGACAGCGTTGCCGCTGTCTTCTGCATAACCTGCTCAGAGCGCTCAGCTGTATACCAGCTGAGCGCTCTGTGAACACAGCAGCTGTGTACAGAAGACAGCGCTCCTGCTGTCTTCTGCATACAGTGTGAGCTTCATTTACACACTATTAAGCTCTTAAGTAGCTAATTGGCTACTTAAGAGCTTATGCAAAGTGAACGATCAAAACTGCCACTCAGACTGAGCGATAATCGCTGTCTTAAGTGGGCCTAAAGAAAGTACTTCGTGGCCCCGTGTCACATTAGGTAGCCCCTCGTGTCTAGCCACTGTAGTCATCACACCAGGCGGCCCCTGTGGCCATCTCTAGACCACCTCTTCCAGCAGCAGAGTGCGGATCCTCTTGGTTGCTGGGACGTCGCTAGTCCTCTCCCGCTCGCTGCATGCTGAGTCCCAGAAGTCCTGCGCTGCAAACATGAGATCACTGTATTCATGTATATTGTTTGCGTCGGTCTATAAGTGTATCACAACCCGTATAGACAGTGCGGCGTGCGTCACACAGCAAGAGCAAATATAAATCCGCCCGGGTCCGTGGAGCACGAAATCCGCCATCTGCCAATATCTCTCCAGTTCTCATAAAAATTACCGTACTCGCCGCTCCCCACTCGGCTCTGGATCTCCTCACTGATGTCATTTTTACAGGCTGCAGTCTCCAAACAAGCTGCTGCAGCCAATGAGAGCGCTCGGCGATAATCGGCCATTGGCTGCAGCAGCAGATTAAAGGACGTCACAGGCCAACTGCAGCCTGTGGAAAAAAAACTGAGTACTGGAGGACCCGGAGCTTCCAGCAGGGGACGAGCGGGCAGAGATGAGTATCTGGTACTTTGTTACGCCACCGGGGACCCATTGAGATGCCCTTTACCCATCTCCGACAACCCCTGTAAATGGTCTTTCCACTATGCTCCAGTGCTGCGTAAGGCCGCTGTCACGTCTGAGCTAGAAGATCCGTTCGGAGATTCGGCACAAAAGACGGGAAGACGGAACGCTGCATGCAACATTATTTCGCCCAGTGAAATGCCGGACAGCTGAACGGAAACCAGATGGGACCCCGTTGGCACTGTTGTGTTCTGTCATAAGACCAATCCGTTCGGCCAGGGGTCTCCCCTTTACTGCTTCTATAACGGACCCCCGCTGCAGATGCGAAAACGGCCTACCATGTTCTGCTGGCGTGCTATGGTTACACAGCATTGGCGCTCCTGTCCGCTCTGGAATATGGTCACTCAGAAGAGCGTTGGGTCGTAACGGGACATGCTCTGGTCCATTTTGCGCTCGTGGATTACACAATTCTGGCACACTAATGTGTATGACAGTGTAATCGCCTGCGAGCTACCGCTTATTACACAGGCGTACAGAGCCTGCAGAATACACTAGGGGCTAGTACAGTTAGAATTAGCAGAACAGTAAATAGGGATACACTTAAAATAAACAAAAACCTTCTAAACTGTAAGGTAACTAATACTAGGAGCCTGATTTATAAAGGATGATGAACTAGAAGTAGTGTCTGAGGAAAATATGACATAGTGAGAATAACTGAGACCTGGCTGAATGAAAGCTGCGACTTGGCAGTGAACTTACAGGGTTACAATCTGTTGAGGAGGGATCGTAAAAACGCGGAAAGGGGGAGGGGTTTCTCTATGTAAAATCCTGTTTAAAGCCACACTACGGGGACATATATGGGGCGGAGATGAACATGTTGAGATACATGGAGGGGAAAATAATTAAATCCTTATAGGGGTTTTCTATAGACCGCCAAATATAACAGAAGCTTCTGAAAATCTATTACTGAGGCAAATAGATGAAACAAATCACAAGGAGGTAATTATTGCGGGGGTTATCTTCACAGTTTTATATCTGGATCTTTAATTTCCTTTCCCAACTTGTGCTGGACCCAACCAGCGGGACGGCCATTTTGGACTTTTATTAACTAGCAGACCGGACCGAATAACGGGTGCAGGTTGGGGGGCACCTGGGAAATGGTCAATAGAGTTTTTTTTATTTATTGGGGAGCTATAAAAATACTAAATTTCATGAAGGCAAAGTTAATTTGGCATAGCTTTGTCCTTAAAGGGGTTGTCTCGCGGCAAGCATCAAAATTTTACATTACCCCATTCCCCCTGTCACCCCCCCCCCCCCCCCGGCATAAAATAGCAAATTAAAGCGGTTTTTAAACCGCTTGCTACTCACCAATCCGACGAAATAAGGAGTTTAAAAAATCTTCTCCCTAAGGTGGCCGCCGGTCCTTTCCCAGGGATGCACCGCGGTTTTCTCCCATGGTGCACCGCGGGTCTTCTCCCATGGTGCACCATGGGCTCTGTGCGTTCCATTGCCGATTCCAGCCTCCTGATTGGCTGGAATCGGCACACGTGACGGGGCGGAGCTACGATGACCAGCTCTCCGGCACGAGCAGCCCCATTCACCAGGCAGAAGACCGCACAGCGCAAGCGCGTCTAAAAACGCCAGAAGAAAGCGAAATTAGACGGCACCATGGAGACGGGGACGCCAGCAACGGAGCAGGTAAGTGAATAACTTCTGTATGGCTCATAATTAATGCACGATGTATATTAC
Source organism: Eleutherodactylus coqui (assembly GCF_035609145.1). Taxonomy (NCBI): domain Eukaryota; kingdom Metazoa; phylum Chordata; class Amphibia; order Anura; family Eleutherodactylidae; genus Eleutherodactylus; species Eleutherodactylus coqui. The sequence continues at coordinate 221,103,572 of NC_089843.1, forward strand.
AAAGTGCATTAATATGGCCATACAGAAGTGCATACCCCCACTTGCTGCCGCGAGACAACCCCTTTAACCTTATTGGCTGGGACAATGTTTTCAGAAGTACGAGTACAGACAATAAATGGGACATTTTTAAAAGCATTTTAAATACTGTGAGCGGCTCATACCTTACAGGAATAAAAGGGCTAGAAATAGGAAAAAACGAATGTGGCTCCATAAAGATGTAAAAGGGGCAATAAACAAAAAGAAACCATTTAAACTACTAAAACATGAAGGCAGCGAAGCGGCACCAAAAAGCTATAAAGAAGAAAATTTACTTTATGTAAAAAGCAAATAAGGGCAGCAAGGGTAGAGACCTACTCGTTATCAGAGAGAGTGAAACAAACTCTAAGCTGTTCTTCAACTATATAAATAGTAAAAAGGTTAAAACTGAAAGTCTTTGCCTTTTAAAAAGTAAGGAGGAAAAAACCTAGAGGGTGATTGAGAAGAAAGCAAATGTGTCAAATCGTTTCTTCTCCAGTGTATTGTGTCAGGTAAAATGCAAAGGGATAGAGTAAACTCTCCATTAAATGTCACCAGTCTAACCCAGGAAGAAGTGCTGAGCTGCTCTAAAAATATTAAAATGGACAAATTGCAGGGTCCCTATGCTATACATCCTCGGGTTCACAGAAAAGTAATTTGTTAGATGATTGTTTCATATCTAAGGACTCTATCGTGATGGGGTCTGTGCCACTAGATTGGCGCATAGCTTTTTAAATATCAGCACATTTGCTAACATGGAAACTATAGGTTGGTACATCTAACTTCTCTTGTGGGTAAATTCTTTGAGGGCTTTCCTAAGAGATGCCATCCTGGAGGACCTCAAGGAAAATACCTGTATAACTCTGTATCAGCATGGGTTTATGAGGGGTTGCTCCTTTCAAACAAATCTGAGCAAGTCACTGGTCAGACCACCCTTTTGAATAGTGTGTTTCTACAGTTTTGGGCATCGGTACTGCAGAAGGACATATCAGAGCTTGAGCGGGTACAAAGGCAGGCAACTAAAGTAATAAATGGAATGGGCGGACTACAATAACCAGAGAGGTTAACAAAATTGGTGATATTTGGTGTTTTGAGGTTATCAATATTGATGCTGGCAAACTCGGTAAAAGAGTTTTTAAGAGGGGGTGTGGCTCGGCTATGACAGTCAGGCAGCTTGATTCAAAGCTCTTCCTCTGAAAAGGGTCTCTCCGCCCACTAAAACCGCCTACAGGGCAACATTTAAGACCAGATGAGCAGCAGCAAGTGGGAAAGAACTGCCGTTGGGTAACTCACGTGGGGACTCCCACGGTATTGGCCGATTCCTGACCTACTGTTCTTTGCTAAGCTCCCGGAGCACAGCTCTATACGTGGAGGACGTAGTGGTCTGCCAGAGGAGCATTCGCCAGTGTGTGCGCTAAGGAGCTTGGCCGTGGGAACGAAAGATGTTGCTACCACGGCTACTCCTAGGCTGCAGGCAGAGAGTGAAGAGAGCCCTAGGAGGCTGCTGGGCAACGAGATGGAGCGGAACGGCCTGCCACATGGCGCTTCTCCAGAGCGGGTAATGACGCCGATGTAAGGCAGTTCATTCAGCCTACGAAGCCTTCTCTGAGCCCTTCCTCCCCCCCCCCCCCCCCCCCCCCATCCTCCTTTCTTCGGTCGTCTCTGGTTTGCAGGTCCATGAGGTCTCCAGAGTCATAAGTTGCACTGTCTCAGAAGACACTACTACGCCCATCCCATGCTTTGGGGAACTTGAGGGTTGGAGGCACAGGATCACCTTGATATGTTACTGTCTGTGACAATACAGGAGGGGTTAACTCGCCTGCTTTCCATACAACACAGGGGTCGACAGCCCATGGGATACAACCCCACCCATCCTCCTCTGCACAAATTGATAGGACTCCTGGTAACTGCCTCCCAGTGGCATCTACACCGTACACACACAGCCTATACCGTTCCCAGCAAGATAACACTGCCAGAGAGCTGAGTGCGCAGCTCAGATCCATAGCTACAAGAGAGGACATGGAAACTTATATGGTGTCACACGGTTGGAAGCCTTATACGGGTTGGAACTGAACACTGTTCATTCGCAAGTGCAGCAGCTCTGGGAGAGAGTATCTGCTGGGGGGTACAGACCTGGTCCTTGCCACAGTATCTTACCAACTTCAATTTTATAGTAGATTCCTTGGACGATATAGGAAACTGGGGCTGAAGAAACAACTTCCGCATAAGAGGCCTCCCGTGGAACAACCGAGCTTGTAGGAAGCTCTCAACAACATATTCAAAAACCTCTGGGGGTGCCCCTGGATATCCCATTGGAGATGGGAAGATTCCATCGCTCCCTGGTTCCTGGATCTACTTTACCTAGAGCATCCTTGAGATATCTTCCATATACACAGATATCAACTAAAAGAAGCCATTATGCTCGAGGCAAGAGAGTGACGCTCTATCATAGTTAAAAGAAACCAGCTACAGCTGCTAACATATTTCACGCCTCACACTCTTGAAGCGAAAACTCTGCGTCCTCCCCTGGAAGAACTCAATCACTGCAACTTAGAATCCTAGAATGGTAGAGTTGGAAGGGACATCCAGGGTCATCTGGTCCAACCCCCTGCTCAGTGCAGGATTCACTAAAGGCCCATTTAGACACAACGATTATCGCTGAAAAGCTATCTTTTGAGTTATAATCATTGGGTGTAAATGTGCCGAATGAATGTTTTCAGTTCTGCTTGAAAACCTTCCTCCTTAGCAGGACGGCATTCTGTCTGCTGTCCATGGTGCTGAATTCTTCAAGGGGAGCCTGTGGTTGAACAATACAGCTAATTACAGAGCTCAGACCTCCTGCTGAGTTCTGTAACAGCTCTCAGAAGCTCATTTGCATGCAAATGAAGCTGATAAGTACTAATAGCAATTAGTGCCCATTAGTACTTTTTTGCAAAACGATCGCTGATCTTTCAATCTTTTGAAAGATACCTCAGTGTGTGTAAATAGACTTTTACCGCCCTATATCACTAATTAACATTGATATAAACTCTTCTCAAAGGTTCTGGTCAATAGACTGGGACCAATTCTACCAGAAGCCATCCACAACGATCAAGTGGGCTTTATAAAAGAGATGGAGGCGAGAGACAACACTACCAAGTTGGGATTCGGCACAGGGTTCCTGAGTAAGGTCCTAGCTTTATATAGTGATCGTTCAGCACAGTTCCGTGTGACTCGCCTGCAGTCTAGATCGTTACCTATCAGGAATCGAACTAGACAAGGATGTCCCTCCTGTACACTATTGTGATGGAGCACCTAGCAGTGGCGTTAAGGAATTATCACGACGTACGAGGCCTACAGATTGGCTCTCACATGTGTAAAATGGCATTATAGACTGACTACCTCCTAATGTATGTGTCTTAGCCCTGCTTGTCCCTCCCAGTGATTCTTCAGGAGTTCGCAAGATTTGGCCACTTAAGCAATATCAACATTAATATTTGGAAAAATAAAGCCCTAAATGTGTATCTGCCTGTCGATGAGATCCTACACTTGACAAATCAATTAAAATTCAAGTGGCAATCATCCTCTCTGCAGTACTTGGGGGTGAATTTGTGTACAGATAAGTCTCACGGCCCAATATCCTGCTCGGCCGTGTGTAGGAAGCACTACTATAGCAGGGTTTCTGAACGAAACTGTACATGCAGTCTCCTCATGCCGCCCCGTTGTGTGCCAGCGATACTAGCTCCTGTGTAGCAGCAGTGTTTGCCTGACACTCGTCCCGTCTAAATGGACTTTTACAAACCCATGCTGGCTGTAGTTAATTACTCCGTTCTCATCCAAGTACTTGCATATATGCCATTTAATAATTTGTTCAAAGATCTTTCCCAGTATAGAAGTCAGGCTCGCAGGCCTGTAGTTTCCTAGATCCACCTTCTTCCCCGAAGACGGGGACAGCATTTGCCCTTTTCCAATACTCTGGGACTTCCTTTCTCTAGGAATTTTCAAAGATTCTGGCTCGTGGTTCAGCAATTATCTCTGCTGCTTTCTTCAGTATCCTAGGATGTAATTCATCTGGACCTGGAGACTTGGATTCATGTAAGTTAGCTAATTGTCCCTCACCATCTATCTGCTTATAGTTATCATCATTGGACAACGATGGTCCGTAGCGCCGATCTAGAATGAGCATGACCGACAGCATTGTGCCATTCAGTGCAGATGTCGGAGGAGGTACCGTTGCCTATCTGTTGCATCCTGGAGCACTGCGGACAACCAGGAGGCCTCCGCCATCTGTCAGGGGGGGGTCTCTTGATTTTCCTAGCAATTGCTGCGGTTAGAGCACCGTGGGCCTGGACAGCTTCTGATGAGTGTGCAACATAACCAAAAAGTGTAGGTCGTCTCGTTATTATTTTTGTGATTGACTCAAGCCCTGTGCAAGCCTGTATCTCGCTGTTTCTGATTTAAGTCGAACCAATGGACACAGAGAAGCTGGCATTGGCACGCATGTAAAAGGACCCCAAACGCTTAGTGGTTTGCGACAGCAAAGTCCAGGTATCCAAGCCGTACAATAATATTGGCTTTACACAGGTCTGGTAAAATCGAGTCTTAGTCCTGGGTGTTATGCTCTGCCTCCGCCAGAGTTTTTCCAGGGACCTTACTGCCGAGGCTGCCAGCTCTACTCTCCGCAGGATGTCTGGAAGCGCCCTCCCATCTGTGTGCTGAACACTTTCGAGGTACATAAACTCACAGCGTCAACTCTCTGGCCGTTTATGTCTTGGTCCGGAGGGATTGCGCCGGCTCCTAGATTCTGCAGGTTGTTTTTTTTGCCAGGAGATGTGAGGCCCAAGACTGGACGCCTGAAAATCAAACTGTTCCAATGAGCGTGTCGGATTATTAGATGCGACATCCAAGAGTGCAACATCATCGGCATAGTCCAGGTCGGTAAAGTGGTATTCTGGAAAAGTGACCCCCCATTACATTGGACAATACGCTAAAGAATCCAGTCCATGGCCCTGCAAAAGAGTGCGTGAGCCAAGACACAACCTTGTCAAACTCCAGACGAGGTCTCAAAACTAGCAGAGTTGAATTGTTGATATGGACTTTGGCGAATGTGCCCTGATGCATGTCTTTTAGAAGGGATGTGGGGACGCCAATGCCACGCAAGGCCTTCCAGCGGGTTTCTCTGTTGACCAAAACGAACGCTGCCTTGAGATCAACATACGCAATGAGGAGTGGTTTGTTAAATTCTCTGTGTATCTCTGAGAGGAGTCTAAGAGTGAGTATGGCATCCATGGTAGAGCGGCCTGCCGTGAAGCCTGACTGCTGGGGTCTCCGCTTGGAGGTCAGGAGTGGTTGTACCCTTGAGAGGAGAACGTGCGCAAAGACCTTACCGGGAACCGAAAGGAGCGTTATCTACCTGTAGCTAGTGCATGCTGTTTTTGGGCCCTTCCCCTTGTACAGGGCGAGGATAATGCCCTCCTTTCCTTCAATGGGGACTTTCCCACAAGACCAGACGCGCAGAAATATTTGATGTAAAGCAGTGCTTATCGGCTTAATTGCACATTTCAGCAGTTCAGGTGGAATGCCATCTGAGCCGGCAGCATGTCCGTGTCTAATTTTCTGGATAGCCGAACGGACCTCTTCCTGTGATGCAGCATCTGTAGGCACAGAATGGCCGTCCATAGCAATGGATGCGAGGTCATCGAGGTCATGGCACGGATTAGCCGGTGGATGGTTTAGGGCGGATGAGAAATGTTCACGCCAGTGTTGAAGTGTCTCGTCGTGGTTGGTACAAGAACTGCCACTGGATTTGTGGATTGGTGTATGCTGGCTGGGCACTGAGGACCCTCGGATTCTGGCGACTGCTTTGTATGCTGCTCTTAGATTGTTTGTTTGTTTGTTTGACTTCAGACCCTCCCCAGCTTCATCAGCCAGAGCATTATAGTACCGCTCCCTGTCTTTTTTGGCCTTTGCCCGGAACACACCCTTCTGCCTCTTGCGTTCCGCTTGGTCATTTTTGAGACGGGTTTTCGCTTCAAGGACCTGCATGGTGTCATCCGTTAGCCAGGGATGCCGGTATCCGAGAACGGTCTTTGCGGTTTCATGGATAGCATCTCTTGTGACATTCCAAGCTGCCTCTGGTTCATCTGGGAGATTGCCCAGAACATGGAACCGGTTCAAGATTGCGATTTTTGTATTGACGTTCGAATGCTGGATTTTCCCTCAGGGCATCAACGTTTAATGAAGGTTGTGATCTGGTCTTATGGGGCGGACAGAGTGGAACTGCTATTTCGGCAACAAGCAAACGGGCGTCTGTGGTGGCTTGAGATTTTGCCCCATGGTATACTCGACACGATTTGACGGAATGGCGATGATGAATGAGTATATGGTCCAGCTCCTTTTTTGTACGTCCATCGTTGGATATCCAGGTAAACCTATGAATGCTATGTCTCTGGAACCAGGACCCCGCCACTGCGAGGCCCATTGAGGCACAGAATGACAGCATCCAGTATGAATTGTCGTTGGTTGGGCTTTCGCCAAATGGTCCAGCGACGTCTTTGTAGCCAGGAGTCCGGGGACCTGGGTTTGCATTCAGGTCGCTGAGCACTAGGAGTACATCGTGCGGAGGGACTGATTGCACGGTGGTGGTGAGCTGGTCATAAAATGCATCTTTGTCTGCAGTTATGTGTTCTTCAGTTGGTGCATATGCCACAATGATGGACATGTGACGATGAACAAACCTGGCATACAGCAGACGTGGAGAGATCAGATGCCACATTACCATGGACTGATTTATGGAAGGGCGAAGAATCAGTGCCACTCCCTGGGTGTGGTCCAAGCCACCGGAGTATAATATGGTGGCGCCAGTAACCTCGCGCTGGTCATGATGCAGCAGACAGGCTTCGGTGATGCCGGCTACAATGATGTTATATCTAGCCAGTTCATAGATGAGTGCCACCTGGGAACCAGTCCCGTTCAGAGTAAGGACATTCCATGTGGCAAAGTGGGTGACTGAAGGCAAGTCAGTTTTCGGGACCCGGTGATCAACTTTCATCCAGAAAGGTGCCGTCCCTAATTGGGCTTTTGACTCTTTCCTTCATGCGTGCACTGTGAGGTGCTGGTTGGCAACGGGAACTCGAGTTGACAGGGGCTCTAACCCTTGTGCTTGAAGTGCTAGCCATTGTTTTTTGATCGGGAGTCCCTGGATACTTCGTCGCCCCTGCCCCAAGGCGACGGGAAGCGCAGTAATGAGGCCCATTTCACAAGTGTATTGGTACTAGGCCCTTCACTTTTGCATGCTGTTGCCGTTTGCCTCGACTAGGAGGTGTATCCGCCTTCAGCAAGGAAGGAACCGCTGCTGCCCGGCCTTTACCAGAGCCTCATTAGTCAGCCGTATTCGAGGTTCCTGACAGGCCTTCACGGCTACCGTAGCGGCCACCGTACTTCACCCTGTCAGGCAGTCCCCTACTTGACTGTTGCCCATCTCCCACGACGAGGATGTGAGGTTGAATTTTTGGGAGACAAATAGCCCGTATTCCCCCAATAGCACAGAGAAGATCAGCTGATGTAACATTTACTTTCTGTGAAAGGACGCAAAATAGGAATTTAAAAGTTTAGCCTTCTAAACAGAATTTTTAACCAATTCACCATTTTCATCCTGTAAACCACCTATACCATCTTTGACTTTTTTCTTTTGCGTTTGACTTTGACATACCCCCCCCCCATCCTTTTTTTGTTTTGGCCTCTCTTATAAGCCCTTAATTCATTATTAGCTTCTCTGACACTTGCCCTACAGTTTCTGCAGACCCCATTATATTCTTCCTTAGATATTCCCCCTCTTTCCATTTGATAAACATATTTTCTTCCTCTTTAACATGTTTACAAGTTCTGTGTTCATCCATCCGGGTCACTTTAAATGCTTCCCATTCTTCCTTCTTTTAGGGATTGGTAACGATTGTGCTTTGAGAATCTCATTCCACAATATTTCCCAACCTCCTTGGACATTTCTGTCCTTAAGAACATCCGGCCATTGGATTCTTCCTATTCTCTTTCTGAGATCAGTAAAATCTGCCTTTCTGAAATCCAGCCTTGAGGTCTGAGTCTTCTCAGGTCTTCCTCCCCTTGTTATCCAACCTCCAAGGATATCATGATCACCGCCTCCTAAGGTCCCAGCCACCCTTACTTCCCCCACCATTCCCTCCCTGCTGGTAAGAATTAGGTCCAAGATAGCAGATCCCCTTGTTTTCTCTTCTACCTTCTGGAAGATGTCAGCAAGAGCGGATAAGAATGTGTTGGATCCATTACTTGTGCCAATTGCGATGCTATGCTATGTAAAAAGATCACAGCGTGTTCTATCTTTTTGTGACATCGCCTAGTGTTTTCAATTGGAGAACATCGCGATCTCCTGCCGTGGCTGTGACAGCTGCGCCAGGGGATTCCTTCAGCCCTGCGAGGCTGTTTCCATGTGAAAATGCCTTGCATCCAGGGGTTTCCACATGTTCTCAATAGGGATGGCGGCGGCAGCAGCAGCAATGGGGTAGTTATAAAAGCTCTTGGCAACCAGTAAGGAAAGGTCACAAAAAATGGGGCTGTGTGAATTAAACAATATGAAGGGATACTTGTCTGTGTGCCCGTTGCCATAAAACTTGTGTATGTGTTAAAGGGGTTTTCTAGGACTTTCCTATTGATGGCGTATCTGTAGGATTGGACATCGGTATCAGTTGGTTGTGGTCTGATTCCTGGTACCTCCATACCTGGCTGCAGCACTGAGGCGAGCCCTGTGGTCTCTTCATCGTTAACGCACAGTGCCGTATGATACCGTAGCTCGCTGCCGTTCATTTCACCTGCGTGTAAATTGTGGTTTACACACTTTGCAATGCAAAGAGGAAAGTCCACAGCAATTCTATCGTAAATCTGCATTAATCACATATAAATCCACATATGTGGTGGTTTATATCCCATGTGAATCCACCTTAAAGGTCCTTTTAGAATATGTATTATATTTCCCTGGAATATTTATCTTATTTACTTATGCTTTCTTTTTTTTTAACCTCTTAAAGACCCTTTTCACAGTTTTCATTTTTTTTTTATCCCCACTTTCCAAGAGATACGTCTTCTTTTTATAATTTTTTTCCTTAAGTTGACACCACCCTATGAGCCCTTGCTTTCTGCGGCCATGTTGGGGTGCTTATAGACGGACCATTTGTTCAAAAAAATCATTAAAATGCGCAAAAGTGAACGATAATTGTTTGGCCTAAACAAACTAACAACAAATGATTGTTCGCTTTTCGCTCATTCATTTAATGCAGGTAAAAAAATCACCGCTCGTTCACTTCTCGTTTGGTCCTTACTTATACAGTGAATGTGAAGGACTGAACGATGGCGCGTTCCAATGAGAAATCATTCGGTCTTTCACAAATGATTTATCTGTATAAACTGGAGCCCTCCCCAGGAATAAACCCCTTTATTCTGTAACAAGGTAGTAATCAGACGGGTACGCACAATGCTCCTGTCAAACTCTTACAATATATCGCCATGGCTGCCCGTATTCACAAAGCACAGCAGTGGGGGAAAAAACGCGTCTTCTTATTGATCCACTCATTCAACGTACCAATAGCATGCGAGAAATTGACGGCATACTTCTTGATAGGGTGATCCAGTTTGAAAAGATCTGGGATCCATGGTTACCCTTCATCAATGTACCAAACCTATAATACTGTATCCAACTTTAAACCCCTATATATCCATAGCAAGAATAAACCAACTGCTCCAGGGTTCTTCATCTGACACAAAGACCTACCTCATTGATCCTCCGCAACTAACCTTTCCGAAATCCAATCCATCTAATGATGCATAAAGCTCTCTACAATGTGACCTCTAGTGGTGTTGATGTTCTTTTAAATGTTTAGAACTCCTTCTACAACTGCCTTCCTGTATAGATCTTCTCTATATTCCCCCCCCCCCCCCCCCCTGTGTGGGGTCTTCAGGGTAGACTGTTGCCAAATTTTATATTCAAAATTCAATAAATACATCTTAAACCTAAACAGTGAATGAGCTAGCGGTGACCACATTTGCTTGTTTGCTCGTTGAAACAATAAATTGGCTTATCTCAAAGGGCCCTTAATCAATTAATGTAATCAGTTAATGCACCATGTAGAGTATTGAACCACTCTTACAAATTTTCTAAGTGTGGTTAAATTGGGGGGGGGGGGTAGTTTCTTTTTTTTTTCCTTTGGTAAGTTTTTGCTTTTACGGAATTCACAATGTGGTCAAAATGGTGGGTTAACTTTATTCTGTTGGTCCGTATGATCATGGCAATGCCAAATCCTATATATTTTTGTCATGTTGCACCACAGTGTGTTTCACTTAGAAGGGCAACCCAATTCCTACACAATTTTTGTGTTTGGGACAATGCTATCCGATAAGTGAATGCCCATTTTCGTTCTTTATGACCTCAGTCATCACAAAAATGTTGAAAGTGGCCCCACGGGAAAGTCTGCTGGTGTAAGGTCTTATCTTGGTGGCCACAGACCCTTCAAGTTAAAGTTCTCCCTGAAGAAAGAGCAAGTTCCACCGTGCTATGGTTGGAGGTGGTTGCGGCGGGACAATCTGCATTACACATCATTTTTATGAGATGACGTGGTTCATGTATTTCATGCAGTATAGTTGTGGCCCAAATCCATGTGTTTTGGTTTATTCTTGTGGCAACACAGATGGAACCACACTTGGTCTATGAACCATATGATGGCCAACAACTCCTGAGCACTTACAAGTTTTTCGTGATAAATGACGAAGAGACTTTTGTGGGGAACGAAGCAAACCTACCCTTATGTCCTGAGCTATGGCTGCTGACCACTTCAGGCCGCCCTCCCTAATGTGCATCCGACAAACCTCCTGTCATTTGCAGTTTACTTGTCTCCAAATGGCTGTCTTGTTGGGTACACTGCCATATCGAAACTTAGCCCGAAATTGCTGCTGACCGTTGATGATCTTAAGGCATGGGGGATCCAGTTACCGGGGTTTCCATGACTAGGACAGCATTTTTTTTGTCCACATGGAGAACTTTAACTTTTTTTTCTTCTTATGATGGCGGGCACAACAATGTAAACCAAAGAAATGGCAGACATAGTGCATCTACGGATCTTCTTTGGCTAATTCCGTAGGATCGATACGGCCACCTTCTCCTGGTTTGGCTCCAGCTCTGTGTCCCACTAACGCCCGTGAGCAGGAAAAGCAGGGAGCCGTCCCTTCGCCGCCGCAGCAGCTCTGAACTGTGGTGTCGCCGCCAATCGCCAGCACCGCTGCAGCAAACGGGCAATTTGTGTCGTGCGAAGGAGGTACAGAGCCTCAATTGGGGAGGAACGGGGCACCGGATCAGCAGCAAACCTCAAACAAATGTGGCTACTGCTGCCACCCGGCCCTCCACTTGATTAGCGACCTTGTCCGCTGGGTAGCCGGTTCACGGATAATGGATGACTAAATCTGCATACCCTTGTCCCTTCACATCTGAAGCAGCTCGTCTGTTAAATCCACTGTAACAGATAGGCCGGACTCAACGGATGGGTTGGGTTCTGCATGTGGGAGCCTGAAGCAGAATCCAGACCTGTCCCCGGCCGGCATCTGCAGGTACCTGTTTAAATCTGTATTGCGGATGGACTCGGTGGCTTGTTGCCGGACATGCGTAGTACGGGTCTTCCCCCCTTCCCCAAATCGCTGGTTTTCCCACACTATTTCTATCCAGCACCTTTACATGCTGTTAGAGCCTCTTCACGATCTGGACTTCCTGAAGGGAATTAAGGTTTGGATTCTCCTCTCTTTTTTTTGCTGTTGCATCTCATAGCCCGACCCAGAGTGGGTACTTTATTGGTGCTGCTGGTACAACCTCTTTGTCTGGTTTTCCCACACTCGCCAGGTGATGATGTGGGTACCCGCGACCTATCCCCAGTGTCAATTGCTGATGGGCCGTGGGTTGGATGGATTCCATTGCTTTTGATGGAAGCCGTTCGTGTGGAATACGCAGGAAAATAGAACTTGATGTGATTTAATTTCTGTGAGTGGAAATCAGTCGCTGTCCGCTTAGTCATTTTAAAAACATATCTTTTTTTCTATGATGCATATGAAAATGAGGAGTTGCATCCCAAAATGGATACCGCTATTTTCCCCGTGTTCAAAATTATGCCTAAGTCTGGTCCTATTCTTATGTCTCAACACTTAACAGAGCCCAAAACGAAGGGAGCAGCCGGTGGCTTTCAGAATAGACCTTTTGCTTGAAGGTGTTTCAGGCCCCATTGCACAATTGTCAATTTCAAGCCTTTTTTTTTTGGATAAATCAGGGAAAACTAGGGAAATGAACCTCACATTGTAGCCCCAATCTGCTTATTGGACACATGGCTCGGCCTGTAACGGAGGGAACACCCATTGGATTTCAGGGCACAACCGAATAAGTTCCAGGCCCCATTGCTCACTTGTGCAGAAGAAAATATATAAATTTACTCCCGAAAAAGATTGAAGTGGAAGCGAAACTTCTCAAAACGGGTAATAACAGAGGCTGGTTGGGATGGTATATGGGGCGATAAAACCGGGTATCCCTTCTACCATGCTTGCTGCAAACCCCACACTTTTTTTTGGAGGGTACTTGTCAACCTCAGTGGCAGGGATGGGGTGTAGAAAGTGGCACCCTATGAGCCTTCGCATCTCCTCGGACTCGTAAGCTTGCTGCGGTCTCACACTGAAGGCCCTCAACAAGCTGCTCCTGGAACTGCAGGAAGGCGAGCGTTCCCGGGGCTTCTTGTAAATTACGTATTACAGGTAGCGGTTTTATTCCAGGTCCTGGTCTATCGCTTCACCAGCTATGGCTGAAGCACCCGGTCGGATGGCCTTCACCCCCCCCCCCTCATAAACTTGTAGTCTGTGATGCCGACAGGTTCCTTCTTGCCTGTGGCAGCCCCCTCTCTCCATTAGTACTAAGGAGGGGTCTGTGCAGTCCAGAGCGTGTAGACATCTTTTTGTTGTGCCACTTGACTGCAAGCAGTTGGTCACTTGCAAGCATGTATGACGCCCCTTTCTACGCCCCCCGACACCAAGGGTTGTGGGAATTCCGCTCTGTTTTTCCTTATTGTCCCACAGGCCCCTGTATTTGCGGCATGGAGGGATTTGCCTAGTGGGATGCTGGTGTAGTAGTCGTTGTATACACATGGTACCCATTTGTCCAGAAACGGCACCATTGGCTCCTAAACTATTTTTCCATTGATGCCAATGTTGTCTGGACAATCTGGGGGTTACGGTGGCGGTCCCTGCCTTCATATATAAGGGATCGCATGTATATCCTGTAGCGCTCTCACCTTCTATAACCTGACGCGATTAGATGGGATAAACTGCCGGAAGGAAATCGGCGTCTTGAAGCTCATCGGGAACTCGTCAACTAACAGGTTTTTCTCGGGATATCTACACTTTAAGGTACTTTTCTAGCAGGGACATTCGGGGGCTCAATATATTTAATCGATCATCGGTGGGGTCATCTCTTGGGGGGGGGGGGGACTTGGGAATTATCAGTTAAATGGGAGACCTGCATTAGTGTTTCCAAGCGTGTTTGGGGTATAACTGCCGCCAATACAGGGATGGCATGCACAGCGCTGGTAGACCAGTATGAGCGGATGGAAGCTTTCACAGGCTTGCATTAATCACCGCTGTACATTAAATAATGACGATCACATGAACAGGGACCGCTCGCTGCTCCGACCTCTCAGCTATCTCCGTTAGCTGACAGCAACAAGTTGTAACACTTCCCAGGCCTGCAGTTTTATTGGGATGCAGCCCCATAAAATGACTGTGCATCAGAATAAAGCCCCCCACTCCTGCCAACACGACAGACCCGTGCCGGCCTTATTCCAATGTGCTATAAAAAAGTATTAGCCCCCTTAATGACCCCATAAAAAGCCATTGGTGGACACAAAGTACATGCCAAACGGACATTTGGTCCATAGAAACTTAGGTCACAGTCTATCTGAATGTACGTGGCGGACCACTAATAAGCGTGAAGGAATGGGCTGTACGGGTGTTTTACATGAAACTCATCAGCCTGTTTATATAGGAAGATGAATCGTTCGCTCACAAATCATTCAGTCGTTAACTCTCGCTGTACCAGTGAATGAGAACGGTCGGTATTTAAACCGAAGAATAGCGAATGAGCCAACAATGATTTTCTTGCGTGAAATGAGCGAATGATTATCATTCATTGTTCGATCATTCGCTGTGTTTACACTGAACGATTACCATTCAAGTTCGAACGATCCGGCGATTTTATTCATTTTTTGTTTTGCGTATACGCACCTTCATTTTATGAGTCATGCTATCGTGTTTCCCCCAAAATAAGCCCTAGCTGCATTACATAAAGGAATAGATTACCTAGCAGCTAGGTCTGGGTCCTCCCGCTGCTCTCTGGAGCTCTGCCGTGCCACCTATGGAAGATAACTTCCTGGTAATGGGATTCATTAATCCCGCCTCCAGGAAGTGATGGCTCTGGTTCTCAAGCGCTGCTGAGCGAATCAAAGCCGTGCTTGATAAACCTGTGCCATGGCTGTGATTGGTTCTTTGACCGCTGCTCAGCCAATTAATGCAGCACTCTATGACTTAATCATAGGCATCGCACATGGAGGCGGATTTATGAATTGGTAGAGCCATAGCATTGATTGGCCAATTCATAAATCCCGCCTCCACAATGCAATGGCTGTGATTTGGTTCTGCGACCGCTGCTCAGCCAATCAATGCAGCACTTAATGAAGCAATCACAGCCATCGCGTAGGTTCATCAAGCGCTGCTCAGCCAATCAGAACCATTGTTTCCTGGAGGCGGGATCTATGAATCCAATAGCTGGAAAGTGATCTTCTGTGGGCAAGTAAGGACTGCAAAACGGGCGATGGAGCTCCAGAGAGCAGCGGGAGGGACATGGGCGGCGCCTGCTAGGTAAGTATAATGAGACCTAGCGCCTCTTATGGGGCAAAACTAATAAGACAGGGTCATATTTTCAGGGAAACATGGTATTTGTTTCTTACATTTTAGGCAAGTGTAGCAGAAAAACTAAAACTGGTGATAGAGCTCTGTGTGAGAAATTGGGGCAGCAGAACATACAAGTGTGTATCCGCACATTTATTCTACCCGGATCCAGAAACAAGAACCCCGGTATTGTCTATATAAACCGCTCTGTGCTCCGTGGGAAGATACAGGGTTAAGGGAACTTTATTAGAACGGGTTTAAAATAGGAACCATGCAAAAAAAATAGACAAAAACTGCATTTAAAGCTGCAAAATGTCTATGGCGTTTACCCCCAATAGCACCCGCAGCCCGGCTCGGCAAGTGGGGCAGGTGCCTTATTCCTTCCCTCTCCTGGTTGCAGTGTCGGTTACATCTGCTGGGTCACATGACTGTTAACCCCTTAAGGATGGGACTGTTTTATGTCCCGTTCCCCTGACACATCCATATGAGGTTTGTTCGTCGCTGTGTTTAATTAGAACCATTTTAATTGTGGTAAATGTAGCCGCCCAGTGTGGTCACCACATTAACCAATCAGACATGTGGGCTCTCGTTTTCTTGTTACAAATGTTGAAAAAATATATAAATATTTTCCGAAAAATGAGTTTTTATTTTGTTTATAAAATTTAAAAAAAAAAAAAAAAGGAACAAAACGAAACTTATTTTTGTAAGAAAAAAAAAATTAACCCTTTGAATGTAGCGCAAAACATAAACAAACAGCCATAACTTTTCTTGTTCCTTGGACGGAGCGGTGTATTGGCTTGGTCTATTTGTGTGGCCTGCGGAAGGTTTTATCAGCCCCGTTTTAGGCCATTCTCACACATAAACGCAGCAAAGCGCCGCCACTTCAAACTGCATTTGACTTTTATTGTGTTTTTGGGAGGCAAAATGGACCAAAGCATGTTAACTCTGTAATTTTTTTGCTGTGCGGGACGTGTTCTTAGTTTGTTGTATGGGTTGTTATGGATACAATGATACCAAATATATGGCTTCTTCAAAAACGATTAAATAACAGATCGCGGCGTTTTACCACATTCATGCGGTAGAGGACCCTAGCATCCGCATCATTAACCAGTGTAGTGGAGGGTGCGGTTAAAGGGGTATTCCCATCTTGGACTTTAAAGGCATATTCACGGGATACCATAAGTCTTGATAAGACCCGCAACTATCTCAACCGAACACCCCTGCCCGGCTGTATGCAGTGGCCAATCGTATGGAGACCACAGCCCTGGCTGCTGCGTGCCACCACCAGTTGGGATGGGAAATCCCTTCAAATACGATGTTGGAAAAATGCAGTAAAACTTGTAGCCAATTTTCAGTATGAAAGTCAAACTGTGATATATTCAGGCCTGGTGTTCTCATTCGCCCTCGCAGTGGATAATGCCATACATCTTGTTTCTTAGGTTCATCCTAGAGACTGACACTGCGTAATTCATCATGGGACCAGAAATTGCACCATCTCAGAATTCGGGTTGCAAGATCATGACCTTCAGACCCACATGGGAAGAGTTTCAGGATTTTGGCAAATACATTGCTTACATAGAATCTCAGGGAGCGCACAGAGCCGGCCTGGCGAAGGTAAGTGTTTTATAGTGAGCAGATTAGCCAATATCACTTAAGGGGTTGTGTAGTTACCGGACAACCCCTCTTCAATAAGGACCCCCTGAAGTACACTTACCCCTCCGCCGCCGGCATCCAGCGCTGCAGCCCCACTCTGGTACCGTGCTTGTTGTGAGAGATGTCACAGGCGATCATGTGACCGCTGCAGCGGCGCGTTCCTGATGATATGGCGCTCAGCGTATGAGTCCTGATGCCAGGAGAAGGAACGGTGACGCTGCAGCCTCTCATTGGCCGCAGTGGTCACCTGGTTTCTGTGGTGTCTGTCTCATATGCCGGGGACTTCGGTGCTGGTGAGTAAGTATAGTTCAGGGGCGTATTGAAGAGGGCTGTCCTGGAACCTAATTGTTCCTTTTAAAGCCATGTACACATTTATATATAGAAAAAAGTTTGCAATTAGAACAAATTACATTTTCTAAGCGTTCTCCTCCTCCACCTATCAGGTACAACTGTACACCGTGAGCTCCATCTCTTGCAGAATCCCAGCTTCATTCCTTCCCCTTCAGTCTCCCTTTGCTTTGGCAGCTATGGCGTAGACTTGCGAGAACAGATCTGTAATGTTCCTGGATTGACCCGGCTCACATCCCTGACGGGCGTGCCAAGTGGCCGATGCTTGCGATTACAAGCTGGCTACCCGAACCTCTGAGCTGCGTAAAAGTTATGATATGTTGAAGGATCGGGCAGACTCCTCCCCTTCCTGGGCGTATATGTCTGTTTGTGACGTCTCCCCCTCCCCTGCTATCATTGGCCCCTGAACACCCTCTCCGCTTCCAGATGCAGAACATGTCGGTCTGATTAAGAGATGCTGCAAGAAATGTAGCGGTCCAGCCTATAGTACACGATAAGTGGAGGGGGGGGTGTTTAATTCCATTTGCAGAATTTTTTTTTTTTTTTTAACATAAATGTGCAAAGGTATACATGAGTGATCCCACCTCCAGTCCTCAGGGACCCCAACAGGATTTCCTCAGTATTGCACAGGTGATGTAATTATTGTCGGGGCCTCAGACATTGCCACAGGGGTTCTTGCTATAGGAGATCCTGAAGACATGACCTGTTAGGGTCCCCGAGGACCGGAGTTGGGAAACACTGGCTTGGATGGACTTCATTATCTTGGATGATAACCCTTAGGGATTATAATGGGGTATCCATGTGACTCCTACCGTATCTTCATATACTCATTGTGGCTCAACGTGACTTCCGTTGTTTGGAAATGGCGCGGCTGTTTTTCATAATAATTTGCTTATTCCATTTTATAAGGGTTGTTCAGCTGGATGAAAGGTTCTTTGGATGTTTCTTAAATTGCAGTAAATACAACATACTAACATATTTTTTTTTGCCCCAACGTCCCACTGTTAGTGGCGGCCCTAGCATAGCTTGCATTGACACAGGATAGAGCTTACCTCCCCTTCCATGTCAGGGATGTAGATGAAGGGGCGGGTGGGCTGCCGATTTCCAGTATCTAAGTCATCCGCCTTCTCCATCATGACTGATTCAGGATTTGGCTATTGAAATGAGCTAGTCAGCCGTCCCTTCATAGACGTAACTAATACGGGGAGGAAGCTGCGGGGTCCAGGACCGCAGGGTGTTGGCGCTACAATCAGGTATATAAGCAAGTTCTATTCATTTCAGTAGAAACGCATTCACAGTGTTTTTACCTATCTGGGCGACCCCCTTTAAATACAACATACGTTAATAAGACTGAACACTACTAAATACAAGTGTAGTGATCTGTTGGCATATACTCCAAGGACGTCCAACCTGTAGAATCCGGACACATCCAAGGCTTTACTAATGCCTGCAATACATGGATGCATTAACTCAAAGAATCCTGTATACAGCTGTATGGTATATACTTACATACGACCATGGGCCGTACATTGGTCCCCTACTCCGAACACGGGGTGAACAGAGCTTTAATACACCAGCAAGCATTCTTATGGATCTTATCTTTGCAGATTATTCCCCCAAAAGAGTGGCGCCCAAGACGGACTTACGATGATTTGGATGAAATGGTGATTCCTGCCCCGATTCAGCAAGTGGTGACCGGCCAGTCGGGCCTCTTCACTCAGTACAACATCCAAAAGAAAGCCATGACTGTGGGGGAATATCGCAAGCTGGCAAACGGTGACAAGTAAGCGTTGCATTAAAAAGAAAGTAGTTATGGTAAAGGGGCTATGCAGTGTCAGACATTTGTCCCTGTCCCCAGTATACCTGGGACCCTCCCCAATCCCTGGTGCGGGGATCCTGCTCTGATGGTACCGCCGCTGCTCTTGCTATCTGTAGCAGTCATGGAGCGCTGCGCTCGGCTGTCAGTCCTGTAGATTTTGGACGGAGCTGCATAAGGTAACCGCTGTTCCAGAATCCCTGTTTGTGTGGCTGGTGGGGGTAGCAGCAGTTGGACCCCAAGCTATCATAAACCCATCGCCTATCCTTTTGGATCGGTAATGTTTGCCCTGGGGTAATGAATACATGAGATATTTGGCTTTGACTTACCGCAGCCAGCAGATAAACAGAGTTTCCATGAACTGCCTTTTGCTTTCTATGCTATTGGGCAGATTTCTTAATAGAACATGTGAGCGTTCTGGATTAAATCGCGCAGAACGAGGTCTTGCCTGCTTTGTGTCCTACAAAGGGGTGTAGGTTTGTGGGAATCGGCCATTCATAGCCTGAATGCAACATCGTGAGACAGAAATGGCGCATCATTTGGTGTAAACTAAGCCAACGAATAGGTGGTATAAAGTTGGACTAAACGGTCTAAAGATGCACAATATGTATCGGCGCGGCTCATGCTGGTGATAAATCGGCACATTTTAACACTTTGCACTTTGTGATTTTATCATCTTCATGTGACATCATGACAGATTAAGTTTTTTGGTTTTTTTTCCCGCCTATAACTTTATGTAACTTTCACAGATGTGGTGGAAACGGGCTGAACTGGATGGACATTGTCTCCCTTCAGCCTCACATACTATGTTACTGTTTAACCCCTTTCCTGCCTAGTGCTGTACGATTACATCACTGCGCTTCTTCTGAAATTCCCATGACGGGCCGTAACAACGCGGCGCCGTGACGCCGTGGCATTAGAAGTTGTGCATTTGCCATTATTTGCGGGTGGCAGCTGTATTATACAGATGGCGCCTGGAACCAACTGCTGGGATTGGAGATTTTTAAGTTACTGGACTTTTAACCCCTTAGATGCTTCGGTCAATATGCGTCATCTAACTGGTTTACAGAAGGGAGGGAGCTTTTAAAAGTAGGAGTGTGAGTGGGGAAAAAACAAGTAAAGAAAAAAACCCTTTTTTGCAGACTTAGTTTTTTTCCTTTTGTTAAGTAATTGGAAGTTCTAATGAGCCAAACGGTAACGAATGAATATATTCATCCCACGTGGGGAGCGCTGCTTATGGTTTAAAATGAAACTTTGCTGTTTCCACTTCCCAAAACAGTAAAAAGTGAGCAAAATGCCACCAATGAAAACTACGCATTCTCTCTCAAAAACAAAAACAAGCCCTCATGCAGCTCCAAAGATGAAAAGGTAAAAATGTGACGGGTTATTAAATGCAGCGACTAGAGATGAGCGAACATGTCCGTTACGGACACATCCGCACCCGGACACCGGCTTTGCCGAACACTGCAGTGTTCGCGCGTAAAGGTCCGGGTGCCGCCGGGGGGCGGGGAGATGCGCGGCGGCGCGGGCGGCAGTAGCGGGGAACAGGGGGGAGCCCTCTCTCTCTCCCTCTCCCCCCACTCCCCGCCGCACCCCCCCGCGCTACCACGGCGGCCCCCGAACTTTTTTCGCCCGAACACTGAAGTGTTCGCAAAGTTCGGTGTTCGGGCGAAAAAGGGGCGGGGCCGAACGTGTTCGCTCATCTCTAGCAGCGACACCAAAGTCTATTCCCAAAGCTTTGATTGTGCAAAAGTAGAAAAGCCTAAAAACAGTCTTAATCATAAACGTACGGCACTTATATCACATGGTGAATGCTGTTCAATGCAGGAACATCTTGCCCCCTCCCACCAAAACATAAAAAAATGTAGTGCAATACCTGCGTACCTCCAAATGATACCATTAAAAATGCAACTTGCCACACATACAGCAAGCCTACATATGGCTGCCAGCGGGGAAAATAAGGGTTGGAGTTTTTCAAATGTAGTGATGAGTGGGAGGGGGGGGGGGGGTGTTAAAATGTAAAAAAACACTGCATCATTACGTACCAGACTAGGTCACAATCTTAACCCTTTCCAATCCACCGTCTGACATCTTAAGACATTATGATTTAAGGCTGTGCAGCTCTGATGTTGGAAGACGTCCGTCGGGGTTCTCTTACTGTACATTGCCAGCCTATCTGCTGTCAGAGCCTATCCAATGTGTCGCCTCATGCAGTACTGGCTTTAGCCAGCAGATAGCGCCATTGTATAATGGCAGAAAAAGAGTAAGCCCCCTAGGAAAACAGGATACAAATTGGATTGGAAAGGGTTAAGATACTAAAGAGGTTATCTCATGACCAGAACACCTTTCTTTATGCCATATTAGGGCATCTTGACAATATCCAATGGCGTCTTCACCAGACCTCGCTCTCGGAGCAGTTCTTGCTTCGGTGGACACAGTCCATGCATGTAGTATGTGGTTGGCCATTCACTTGAGTATCCACTGCAGGGAAGTTACATAGCTTCTCCTGGCAATAACAGCTGATTACTTGGAGCTTGAGAAGCCGGACTCCATAAAACTGGCGTTAACAAAACAACGTGTTTGCGCAATTGTGTTTTCAGTAAATTAAAGTTTAACTCTGTAGAAGCTGTTTTCTGGCTGTTCATCTCATTTACTGTTTTCCATATGTTTTACGCTGTTCGTCCTCTCTTCTAGGTACTGCACCCCTCGCCATCAAGACTTTGATGATTTGGAACGCAAATACTGGAAGAATTTGACCTTCATGTCTCCCATATACGGAGCAGACATTAGTGGCTCCCTCTATGACAGTGTGAGACACCTTTTTACTCCTGTCTTGTGAGCTCTTCTTTCTAACCTTAAAGTAACACTCTGGGTTGAGGACAAATTTCTGTCCTGGGACCAGAGTGGTTGGGGGGGATATACTACCTGCACTTGTTCTTCGCTGCCATCCACCCAAGCGGTCTGTTCTGGTCCAAGATGGCCACTGCAAATTTCTTTCTAGCTAATGCACACTGAGCTCTACTCCCTGATTGGCCATTTCTAATCACATGACTGTCACTCACCAAAGAGCACGTCTAGTGCATTGATGGCCTAACACTAATCAGGATTAGGTAGTATGAAGATTGTTGGCCTTGGATGGACGCCAGAGAAGAACAAGTGCTGCTAATATACCACTCGCCCCTCCGTTCCTATGACCCTTTTCCCTGAGGCTGGAGCAATGCTTGAAGTTTACCGTAGCTTTCTATTAACTCATTTCATCCACAACCGTTTTCACATACCGTTACGGAGGGGATGTTGGCTTTTGCTCTTCATCTGAACACCAAGTTTCCCGTGACGTACTCTTGTGTCAACATATATGCTTCCATATTGGCAGGATATCCAGCTATGGAACATCGCGGGCTTGAAAACCCTGCTGGATATGGTGGAACACGAGAGTGGAATTGTCATAGAAGGTGTCAATACGCCATACCTTTACTTTGGAATGTGGAAGACAACGTTTGCTTGGCACACCGAGGACATGGATCTGTACAGCATTAACTATCTGCACTTTGGGGAGCCCAAGTCCTGGTAGGAGCCAAAATTCATCATTCATGAATCCACTTGTGCTGTTTTATGCTTCCAACATACACGCAGTACCTGTATCGCTCGCTGCATTAACCTCTACTATTAGGCAATATTTGTTTAGATTTACAGCTTTTTTAAATTTTAATTGAAAAGGAAATCTGCATAAAAACAGGAAAAAATCCACTTGTAATAAACGCATTTTATTTGTTCTATTAATTCAATAGGCGATCACTAAGCCAGTTTAGGATTTTGGCTACGGTGCAAAGCAGTATGTAGAGCTGCAGTAAGCCGGCTGCTGGCATAAATAGTAAGGCCTCATGTCCATGGGGAAAATCAGGCCTGCCGCGGATTCTCCATGCAGAATCCCGCAGCGGGTCCCTCCTTCCCGCGGACATGAGGCTTGAAAAGATTACCTTACCTGTCCGGACGCTGCGGATCTGCCCTCCGTCACAGCCGGATCTTCTTTCTTTGGCCTGGCGGAGGTGCTCGGCACGCCGGCAGTAAGCCGCACGCATGCATCGGGCACTCCATTTTTTTTTTTAACTCCTGCTCTCCCGTACTCCCGTGCCAGAGAGTAGAAATTCATGTGCGGGTGTGCCGCGGATCCGGACGGCTTCCATAGGCTTAAATAGAAGCCTGTGGAGCCCCGCACTAAAAATGAAGCATGCCGTGGGTGTTTTCCTGCACACAATCCACGTCTCAGGGGAAAATGACATCTGCAGGTATTTAACTACCTGCGAGTGTCCAATGCATCCCTATGGGGCGCGGATCACGCTGCGGGAGAAACGCTGCGGATTTAAAATATTTTAGCCGTGGACATGAGGCCTTAGAGATCAATATTTGCAGATACAAACCAATGTAAATTAATTAACACGAGGGGTCAGAATGTAGTTGCAAATGGATCTGGATAACTTGGGGGCAGAAAAGTGCCAAATTAGGTGTAATGCTGATAAATGCAAGGCTAACTTCACATGGGCGAGTGCGATAACCGGCCGTGACACACAGCCCAGTATGGTGCTCACGAACATGCGATTTCGCCGCTGATGCGAGGCATTTTTGTATCAAAAAAGTCTCAGCACTTCAGAGGAGTAGCGATCCTCCGCCACGGGTGCGTGTTTTCAATGTGTAAACCTTGCATCGCATTGCGTGCACCTAGCACGTGGCAAGATGCTGCTGCCGGCCCCATTGTAAACAAAGGGCGATGTGAGGGCACGCCCAAAGATGGGACATGCCGCACACCCCATTTAAAAGAACGGGGTTCATATTGGGGCATCTTGCAATGCCCAAATCTCGAGCGAGAATCTATGCCATGTGAAATCCGCCTAAGGGTATGTACATGGGCGGCGGAAATACATGTCACTGTTACACACTGCCTTTCTTCGTTTCTTCATCCTTCCTTTTGAAGGGGCTGGTCTAGACTCGGGCCCAGCCTGATGCTCCCTGTCTGACTTTTTCTTGATCTTACGATCTCCAAGTTTAAAACCTCCCTTTGGGATCAGATGGTAGAGGGAGCTTAATATTTTAATTTCTCCAAGGTAGACAGGATATTCAGATTTACACGCAAATCCTCAAATTGCAAGTAAATACCTGGAAGCTGGATATAAACTGTTCTTGCGGTGGTACCGTGTACCCTCTAAGCTACATGAATGATTTCCTCCTGCATCCTCAATGTGTTGGGGGGTCACTCTTTCATATATATTCTGGAATTTCCCATGATTGAGGGGCTTTTGGAATGCTGTTCATACGACCATTTGCAAAATGAGAAACCCATCTGGGAGTTTCGTATCTGGGTGGTAGATGGTCGTACTCATGGGTGCTGTCATGGGCTTATGGAAAACGAATTACCGGTAAATCTTGCATCTTCGTCCCCTTAGAGTACTTGAACTTGCGATTTGTTTGATCACTTCCACATTATTCTACAGCACTTCAATATTGTATTTTTAATGTTCACCTATTAGGCCTTGGCTAAGCTTAATGGAGGTTAACACATGGCAGCCCTTGGTGCCTTCACTAGGTCCAGGTCTATCATGGCAATCATTGGCACCCTGTGATCCTATCATCAGTGGGGAGCTGCCCACCCAGCCAATCCCTAGCTCTCAGTTACATGCTGTGGTTAGGATTGACCATGCATGCAAGCTGTAAAACTGCTCCGTTTGCGGCTGGTGTTGGTGGTTCGAAACAGCCAGAACCTGCTGGTTATGTGGCAGGCTGGAGACTTATGGGTTAATATCGTCCTTGAAAAAAATGTATGATTTTTCACAGGTTACAAAAAGTTTTCATAAGCGGGAAACAAATGTTGTCCTGTGGGAATATATTTCTCAAACATTTGACCTTTTTTAAATGAAGTCCATCGGCAAAATCTAGAAGGTAATATGCTGCCAAAACTCAGGAGGCCCAATGGAGATCAGCGGCATCATCCCCCGATGTTCAGCTGAAAGTGCTGGAATGAAGGAGATCGTGGAAACCTCATGTGCTGGGTGCAAATTAGTTGCATTCTGTCTGTGTGATCTTGTAGCGGACTGGGCGTTCCCTGCTCAGCAGCCCCTAATGTCTATACCCCTTTGGGCTTGTGGACCTCAAGGAGAAGGGCAACTACAGTATGGACCAAAGCAAACTGCAAGACCACCCATTAGATAGATTGCAGCTAATTTATGTACCGTGTGACAAAAGAAAACTCCACTACCACCTCTCTTCATGCACTCCCAGCATAAGGCATGATCTACCCCCATAGGGCCACCCTAGACGTCCTTCAGTATTTATCATATAGAGGCCACGTTTCACATCTTGGCCAGCTTTTACAATATGGATGCCTCCATTATCTCTGTGGGTGTTGCTTTGCTTGTTTTTAAATCCATGTTACTTCTTAAATGATGGTAGTCCATAAAATCTAGGCCTGTGGCTTGAATGCTAGACCTCACTAGAGGTTGATTAGACGCATCGGATTCATCACTGACTGCTAGACTAGGTTCTCTTATCTCAGATGAGGGCTGGGCACTGCAGTCAAGTCTCCAAAGAAACGTCTTCATCCATCATATTAGTCCATAGATTGTGATCCTACTTCTTGGAATCTCCTGACTTTTATTTTTGTTACATTTATGACTTTAGGACTTCATTTTTTTATGTTTCATAGGTACGCAATTCCACCTGAACACGGAAAAAGGCTTGAACGTTTGGCAAAAGGTAAGTGTGATCAATGCGACTATTTTTTCTCGTGAATGCTTATACGGTTTGGTTGTGATCACATCCGTGTTAGAGGTTCTATCCGTGTTGGGGGTTCTATCCGTGTTGGAGGTTCTATCCGTGTTGGGGGTTCTATCCGTGTTGGAGGTTCTATCCGTGTTGGAGGTTCCATCCGTGTTGGAGGTTCCATCCGTGTTGGAGGTTCCATCCGTGTTGGAGGTTCCATCCGTGTTGGGGGTTCCATCCGTGTTGGGGGTTCCATCCGTGTTGGGGGTTCCATCCGTGTTGGGGGTTCCATCCGTGTTGGGGGTTCCATCCGTGTTGGGGGTTCCATCCGTGTTGGGGGTTCCATCCGTGTTGGGGGTTCTATCCGTGTTGGGGGTTCTATCCGTGTTGGGGGTTCTATCCGTGTTGGAGGTTCTATCCGTGTTGGAGGTTCTATCCGTGTTGGAGGTTCTATCCGTGTTGGTGGTTCTATCCGTGTTCGAACTTCCGTCGTATTCTTCAGGAAAACTGGTGCCACATTCAGTGTTATTGTTTTGGCAGGAAGAAAAACCAACCTTGGCGTAAGCCAACAGCCCCTTGTAAGACTAGGTCCGCCATCAGCCACCAGTTCCAGCACCGCATTGTGGTTTTCATTGTAAATGGGAGCTGTAATGTTTGAACAGGGCCTTACAGAAATAATTAGCTTATTAATCTTGTTTGTTGTATTTAAGTTCTCTTTGATGAAAGAAGTTGCTTGAGATGGCAACACATGACCGATATTGGTCTGCCAGCTCATGTGCCAGGGCCAGAGATGACAGGTCATGGATACAGCCAAACGGGCTGTACTATACTGCTTCCATAACTCCCATTCACTTCTATGAAAGTTATGTATGGCCTAGTACAGCAAGTTACACTCTTTCATTACTCTAGAATTGTCAATGCAGCATAAATAATGCCAGAATTGCTGTTTTGGGTTAATTGGTTCAAATCAGCTCTCAAAAAAATTATCAGAAAGTTGTATGTACTCCCAAAATGTTACCAATGAAAACTACGACTTGTCCCACAAAAAACAATCCCTCTCACAGCTCCATCAACAAAACGTTTGTTAGGTTTTACTACTTTTACAGCATTTAAAAAAAAAAAGAAAAATGTATAAATTTAGTATCTGTGTAATCTCCTATTGCCACACAGAAAAAAAAGTTAAGATGTCGGGTTTTGGGTTTTTTTTTTTTTAGATCCCTCAATGAATGCTATAAAAGATAGCACATAACACACACTGGCCAGATTCCATGCAGCGAGGAGTTTTTGTTTTACATAGTACATTATATTTAATGCCACTTAGAAATACAATTCATCCCACAAAAAAAAAAACACAAGCAATTATATTGACAGAACAATAAAGTTACAGATCTTTGCAAGTGGCATGGGGGATAAAAATCCAAAATCAAATGGCTGTCGTGAAGGGGTTAAGGGTAACGGCGCTGCTTTAACGTCCCACCACACTCTTATTTGATGCCAGTTTCTGATTTCCTTTTCCATAGGGTTCTTTCCTGGCAGTTCCCAAGGATGTGACGCTTTTCTGAGGCATAAAATGACTCTCATTTCTCCATCCATATTAAAGAAGTACGGGATCCCATTTGATCGGGTAAGTTTAAGGAAAAGGCACGACGGGCCCATTCTCCTCCCGCTTCCTGTAACGCCTGCTTTATCTCCTGTTTTTTTCTAATAGATAACACAAGAAGCAGGAGAATTTATGGTCACGTTTCCATATGGGTACCATGCAGGGTTTAATCACGGATTCAACTGCGCAGAGTCCACCAATTTTGCCACATTGCGCTGGATTGACTATGGAAAAATGGCCACCCAGGTTTGTCCGTACTTCTTGCTGAGGTTGATGCTTGTGCCGTAGGCCTACATCTCACCACCTGATTTTCTGTCTGCAGTGCACCTGTCGGAAAGACATGGTAAAGATCTCTATGGACGTGTTTGTGAAGTTTCTTCAACCTGACCGCTATGAAGTGTGGAAGCAAGGGAAGGATATAACGGTTATTGATCATTTGAAGGCCACGGAGGTCAGCAGTCCTGAGCTGGAGGCCTGGCTGGAGAGAAAAGCTCAAGGGAAAGTGGGCCGCAGGTATGTTAGTCTTCATTCTTTTAGAATCGGGGTGTGTGAACCTGTGCCCTGATCACATAGCCACTGATGATGGTAGCTCTAGGACCGTACAGATACACGGGCAGATCTACTGGGAGAAGTGTCAGATGGCTAGCAGGAGGTTCAGTCCTGAACAATCTACAGATGGCCAGAAGGGGTGGGGGGACACAAAAGTATTAACCCTTTCCAATCCAATATCGGGCATCATAATTTCCCTCCACAGCTCCGATGTCGGGGCAGGCCTGCACTGGTCCTCATTGAGGACCCCCGAGGAGCAGGCAGAAAGGGTTTTTAACCCTTTCTGCCTTCTCCTTTACACATTACATAGCGCTCAGTTAGCGCTATGTAATGCACAGAGATTCCGGCCGGCGATCATGTGACCACCGGTGTCACCAGACCCCCAGCAGTCACATGAACGCCGAGCCTGGAACCTGCACCGTGGGAGAACCTGCTTACCTGTCCGGCGTCTTCCGGATTCTCCCTTCTGGCTCGGCGATCATGTGACCACCGGGTGCCACCTGACCCCAGCGGTCACATGATCGCTGAGCCAGGAGGCAGAAGGGAGAATGCAGAAGACGCCGGGCACGTAAGCAGGCCCCCCCCCCCACGGTGCAGTGAGCACATGCACCCTCCTGAACTCTATTTTTTCTCATTCATTCTCACCAGCTCCAATTTATTTGGAGAATGGATGAGAAAAAATAATTGGATTGGAAAGGGTTAATAGAAAATTAACAAAAAACTAACTTTTAATTAGTAACAAACAGGAAATAGAAGAATAGCTAGATTACATAAACCAAGGAAAAATGTGGGTTTGTGGGGGAAGGAAAAGGGCAGTGTAACATACAAATGACATGGCAGATGAATAATAGACGATATGATACATACGTTGAGATGTGCGTTACATAACGGTCATCATGAATCGAACAGGAAGATCCGGGTATTCATTGTGCCTTTTATGCAGAACATGAAGGTACTGCTGGACAGGATCCATACTTACCTTCTTGGCAAACCCTACAGTTTTTTCTTTCTCCTTCTATAACTCGCACTCCTGAATTTGTTAGAACATTGGCGCATCTCTGAGTCTGAAGCTTTTCTTGCTCATTTCATTGGGGAACACCGGCTGCCGGAGATCTTCAACCAAATCTGCCCCAGACGAGCGCCTGATGGTCTATATCTGACACCGCACAGTCTGCAGGCGCTGTGCACCCATAGAATTACACCCATCTCCGCTTTCCCTAATCTCACAAGACGAGGCGAATAGATGCAGCACTTCCCAAATAAAACTCCTCTCTTGTTCTTAGAGGCGTAGGGGAAGAGGAGCCTATATTTGGGAAGTGCTGCCTCCATTCCTCAGACCTGATGGTGTCCAGAGTCACCTGCAAGGCGCCCTACTTCATACACAGCGGGGATCCTGAGGATCATCAGTTGGTATGCCCCTCCTCGATGATGATGACTTCTGTATTGCTACACTAAGCACCGCTCTTTTATGGTGCGAGTACAACGGTGGTCTGAGAAGCTCGGACCGGTATCGCCCTTGGAAAGCCATGATTTTCATGCGGCTGCCTTGTGTTTTGCGAGGAAAACTCATCGCCGCATTTGTGTTTTTTTTGTTTTTTTTTTGTTTTTTTTTCACCTCGCTGAAAATCACAAATTGTTCTCTATTTGAGCAAAAATGTATCGTACTTGCATGAATCTTCGCATATAAATCGGAGCGTGATGCAGGGAAGACTAGGAGATTACAGAATCATCCGAAAAATAGGACGTGCTGCGATTATCTCACATCACTGCAAGAGAAAAATCACATGTAAACGACCCACTAAAACAATATTAATGTTTGCCTCTCACAATGTATACGCCCCCTCAGGCTGTATTCACACAGGCGGGTTTCCCACATGGGGTTTGTGCCCTCTTGGACGTATATTACTCACACAGACGCACCCTGTTGTTGTTAATGGGGCTTTTTACACGTGTAACTATTTTCTCACAGCATTCTGCGGTTTTCCTTAATAATTGCATTGTATTCGCATGTGAGGGAGAATATTCTTTAAAATTATAGTTTTTTATTGAAAAAGCATGGGATTTTTAATGCACCTGAAAATTACATGTTCGATGCAATGCGACTCTCTTCCAAATCGCATCACACTCCCATAGAAAACTGCAGTTTTACAGTGAAGAATAGAATCCTAGACTGGTAGAGTTGGAGGGTCCTCCTGGGTCGTTGGGCCCTCCAGGGTCATCGGGTCCGACCCCCTGCTCAGTGCAGGATCACTAAATCATCCCAGACAGATGTCTGTCCGCCTCTGAAGACTTCCATTGAAGAGGAACTCGCCACCTCCAGTGGCAACCTGTTCCACTCATTAAATACTTGCATCTGTTTGAGTTTCTGAGACGGATATTGCACTTGCCCGTGTAAATCCAGCCTTATTCAGAGCCACCAGATCTCATACTCTAACACTCTATGCTGCCAGGAGGTTGGGGAGCTTCACTGCCAGTAGTTCATATCCTACTTCTGCAGGGGTCGGGTAACTTGCATTTCACTCAAAAAAAAACAACCTCTAGCTAAATTTCCCATATCTTCCCATCTTCCCGTCCTGCGGTCCTCTAACTGAATTGGAGCAAATAGTTGCAGCCCACTACAGAGTACAGAAATGTCTCTCCTCAAAAGAAAGTTTCTCGTTGCACAGGATATTGCGAGGCTGCATACATTCATTCCTGGGAGACGGAGCTTAATCTCAAACTAACAGATGGGGAAGTAAAGGTGGTCTTGGGCAGCTCACAGGGCTACCCTAAATGCATCAGATTACAAGAAAATCCTTACAACCTCCTGACACGGTGGGACAAGTCGCCGGAATGGCTTTTCGCCTACAAACTATCGGACTGAAATCTGTGCTGGCCTTGTAACAGCCATGTGGGCTCCCCAACACACATCTGGCGGTCCTGCCCGGTAATACGTCCCCTCTGGAACCAGATTGAGTCTATAATTCGAGATGTAGTGGATGGCTGGTTTTGCCTACTTTGAATGTATGTTTATTTCCAGACCTTCGTCAAATTACAGACCCTCAAAAACCGACCTAATCCCACCTCATTTCAGCTGCAAAATGATTAATTCCATTAATGTGGCTACAACCCCCAGCGCCTGCGATCACAGCATGGTTATCAAAGGTTTGAGGAGCTGGAGTTGGTCTAATAGGTCTCATGGTGTATTAACAACTACTTGGGGGCCTTGGATTAGTAGCTCCTATTCATCTGTCAAACCGCCCAGGATGGGATTGGAGTAGAATCAGACATCTTTATGTTGTTAACTGGATTTTCCTTTATATCCTTTCGCTAAATCCCTGCCAAACTGCTTAAACTATCGTATCTTACAGTCCTATTGGGCTTCGTATGGATCTCCTCTTTACCTCCCCTCCGTCGCCCTATGCCCTTCCTTCCCTCCGTCGCCCTATGCCCTTCCTCCCCTCCGTCGCCCTATGCCCTTCCTCCCCTCCGTCGCCCTATGCCCTTCCTCCCCTCCGTCGCCCTATGCCCTTCCTCCCCTCCGTCGCCCTATGCCCTTCCTCCCCTCCGTCGCCCTATGCCCTTCCTCCCCTCCGTCGCCCTATGCCCTTCCTCCCCTCCGTCGCCCCGTCGCCCCTTCCTCCCCTCCGTCGCCCCGTCGCCCCTTCCTCCCCTCCGTCGCCCCGTCGCCCCTTCCTCCCCTCCGTCGCCCCGTCGCCCCTTCCTCCCCCCCTCCGTCGCCCCTTCCTCCCCCCCTCCGTCGCCCCTTCCTCCCCCCCTCCGTCGCCCCTTCCTCCCCCCCTCCGTCGCCCCTTCCTCCCCCCCTCCGTCGCCCCTTCCTCCCCCCCTCCGTCGCCCCTTCCTCCCCCCCTCCGTCGCCCCTTCTTTCTCCCCTCCCTCCCCAACTTGAAGCTTACTTTGTAACTTTCAGACATGAACTAGTATGCCCTTGCGAAGTGTCTAGTAATGTAATTGATATGAATACTTGTAATTTACAAAATAAATGAAAGGAGTTTTAGGTTTTCATTTTCTAAAGTGACAATTTTTAATAGCGATTTTATATTGGAGAGACGGTTCCTCTCCAGTATATCTCTACTTTGTTCCTGTTGAATGTTTTTGCACTTGTTTTTATGTGGGTCTGTTACAATTTCAGCCTCGTATCGGTTTGTGTGAAGTTCATGAAAACAAATATGAAATCTGAGTTCCTGTATTGGCACTGCTGACATTAATCTGAGTTCCTGTATTGGCACCGCTGACATTAATCTGAGTTACTGTATTGGCACCGCTGGCATTAATCTGAGTTCCTGTATTGGCACTGCTGGCATTAATCTGAGTTCCTGTATTGGCACTGCTGGCATTAATCTGAGTTCCTGTATTGGCACCGCTGACATTAATCTGAGTTACTGTATTGGCACCGCTGGCATTAATCTGAGTTCCTGT
Source organism: Eleutherodactylus coqui (assembly GCF_035609145.1). Lineage (NCBI taxonomy): Eukaryota > Metazoa > Chordata > Amphibia > Anura > Eleutherodactylidae > Eleutherodactylus > Eleutherodactylus coqui. Next base: position 221,135,689 of record NC_089843.1, read on the forward strand.
ATTGGCACTGCTGGCATTAATCCGAGTTCCTGTATTGGCACTGCTGACATTAATCTGAGTTCCTGTATTGGCACTGCTGACATTCATCTGAGTTCCTGTATTGGCACTGCTGACATTCATCTGAGTTCCTGTATTGGCACTGCTGACATTAATCTGAGTTCCTGTATTGGCACTGCTGACATTAATCTGAGTTCCTGTATTGGCACTGCTGACATTAATCTGAGTTCCTGTATTGGCACTGCTGACATTAATCTGAGTTCCTGTATTGGCACTGCTGACATTAATCTGAGTTCCTGTATTGGCACTGCTGACATTAATCTGAGTTCCTGTATTGGCACTGCTGACATTAATCTGAGTTCCTGTATTGGCACTGCTGACATTAATCTGAGTTCCTGTATTGGCACTGCTGACATTCATCTGAGTTCCTGTATTGGCACTGCTGGCATTAATCTGAGTTCCTGTATTGGCACTGCTGACATTAATCTGAGTTCCTGTATTGGCACTGCTGACATTAATCTGAGTTCCTGTATTGGCACTGCTGGCATTAATCTGAGTTCCTGTATTGGCACTGCTGGCATTCATCTGAGTTCCTGTATTGGCACTGCTGGCATTCATCTGAGTTCCTGTATTGGCACTGCTGGCATTCATCTGAGTTCCTGTATTGGCACTGCTGACATTAATCTGAGTTCCTGTATTGGCACTGCTGGCATTAATCTGAGTTCCTGTATTGGCACTGCTGGCATTAATCTGAGTTCCTGTATTGGCACTGCTGGCATTAATCTGAGTTCCTGTATTGGCACTGCTGGCATTCATCTGAGTTCCTGTATTGGCACTGCTGGCATTCATCTGAGTTCCTGTATTGGCACTGCTGGCATTCATCTGAGTTCCTGTATTGGCACTGCTGGCATTCATCTGAGTTCCTGTATTGGCACTGCTGACATTCATCTGAGTTCCTGTATTGGCACTGCTGGCATTCATCTGAGTTCCTGTATTGGCACTGCTGGCATTCATCTGAGTTCCTGTATTGGCACTGCTGGCATTCATCTGAGTTACTGTATTGGCACTGCTGACATTCATCTGAGTTCCTGTATTGGCACTGCTGGCATTAATCTGAAGAGTCTACATTTTTATGTTACTTGTTTTGCAGGACGTACAGAAAGCGCAGCCAGCCGCGTAGGCAGAAGATACAAGACCAGAAGCTGCTGGCAGAAGTATTTGGGGCCGATGTCCTTTCAGATGATAAAATGGATGATGGAACGAAGTGTGAGGATGGCAGCAATAAAATCTGTTGTGAAGGTTTGTATCTAGATTGTCTTATGAGTAGGGGGGCTGTGTATAGAGGGAGGGGGTCTATGTGGCTGCGTATAGAAGGGGGTGGGTCTATGCGGCTGTGTATGCAAAGGGGGGGTTCTATGCGGCTGTGTATGCAAAGGGGGGGTTCTATGCGGCTGTGTATACAAAGGGCGGGTCTGTGCGGCTGTGTATACAAAGGGCGGGTCTGTGTGGCTGTGTATACAGGGGTGTGGTGGGGGGGTCTGTGGGGCTGTGTATACAGGGGTGTGGTGGGGGGGTCTGTGCGGCTGTGTATGCAGGGGTGTGTGGGGAGGTCTGTGCGGCTGTGCATATGGGGTGTGGGGGTCTGTGTGGCTGTGTATATAGGGGGGGGGGTCTATGCGGCTGTGTATACAGGATCATAAAGGGGGGGGTGTCTGTGCGGCTGTGTATACGGGGGAGGTCTGTGCGGCTGTATATACTGGGACGTAGGAGGGTCTGTGCGGCTGTACAGCTTGTGTATATGCTAACGCCACTTTCACACAACTGAGTTCGGTTCAGAATTTTGCACCAGAATTTGTAAGCCAAAACCAGAAGTGGGAACTACATGGAGAAGTAGAATAAACTCTCGGACCTCTTCCATATTTTTTGGACCCACTTTTTGTTTATAAATACTGGTGTAAACTACTGACTGATGCGCTGCTATGTACTGCTATGTACACAAAGTGTTTGCAGGGACTTTCACGATCTCCACCTCTTGTCCGGTTCTTCAGGCGCCTGTGCCACTACTTACCAACATGGCTACATACCTCAGAATTTCCCAAACTGTTTATATCTCCCTTTGTTTTGTTTCATTGTGACAGACCTCTTGGCGAATCCGTTGGCGTCATTTCCTTGTTTTTTGAAACCTAAGACTGTAAGATGTAGCAAGAAGCAGAGGGCCCAGCTCGCAGGCAAATTATTTAACTTTCCTAATATAAAAAACTCGGACTCTTTAGACCTGTTGGGAGACGGTGAGTTTAAGCCCCAGCGTGTCGTCCCCAAACTCTATGTTGTCCCCAAGTCCAAGAAGATTGTGTTTGAGAAGACCCGGATGTCTTGCCAAGAAGCTTTTGAACATTTTGCTTCAGAATTTGACAGCAAAGAAGTTGAGCAGTCAAGTGGGATTCCCAAAAAAGTGTGCGTGCCCAAGGTGCGTTCCATCTCATGCCATCGCTTGTTACGTGGTGACCTTCACCAGATCAATATTAAGGTGTGCATCTATTATATTCCTGCAGCATCAGGCCCTCTTCCCTGAAATGAAAATAAAGAGCAGGCGCCATCCACTGGGTAGACCGCCAACCCGCTCCCCCCTGGCTGTAGTAAAGCAGGATGTGTCCAGTGATGAAGGTAAGCAATATGTCTAATCCACAATCTGTCCTTGGGCAGCTGAAACGATTCCTTCTCAAATTTCACCTGACAAATGACTGTTTTGGTTGATATAATCCATTTTCTTCAGTTTTAGTCTGTTTGGGTACCTTGAGAGGCTCAAACATTTTTTTTTTGACCCCCTTAATTGTTATATATGGCACAAAGGTCAGGCGTGCGGCACATATTGGGTGTAGCTGCACGCGTCCAAGTGCTGCGACTATAACATGCCAGCATAATTCTGAGGGGTGGGTGACGCGGCGCTCAGTGACCGGGGGCGGGTGACGCGGCGCTCAGTGACCGGGGGCGGGTGACGCGGCGCTCAGTGACCGGGGGGGGGGGCGACGCGGCGCTCAGTGGCCGGGGGCGGGCGACGCGGCGCTCAGTGGCCGGGGGCGGGCGACGCGGCGCTCAGTGGCCGGGGGCGGGCGACGCGGCGCTCAGTGGCCGGGGGCGGGCGACGCGGCGCTCAGGGGGCGGGCGTGGTTTGTACAGAAAAACGCCTAACTGCAGCCGGACGGAACCCACTATAGTGTGTGCTTAATTGTATAAAGAAGCAAAGGATGGACCGTGGGCGCAACCCTTGTAATGTTAAGCGTGTAAAAGCAAAGGTATTAACCCAAATTCTTCTTAATTCAGTGATGGCCAGCAAAAATAACGTGTTTCGGGGACGCAGCCCTTTCGGAACCAGACAGAAAAAATACGGGGATGTTGCTGAATATTCCTGTTCTGTACTCCTAGGACCGAAGGAATGGCGTTATCTGTGCTGGCTATCATTTAATTAATACAGAAGAGATTGGGTTAATCTCTTTGCTTTTGTGCGCTTTACGTTACAAGGGTCGTGCCCGCGGTCCATCACTTCTCTCCTTTTTATAATTAAGCACATCTATGCTGACGGCTCTTGGACTGGCAGCACTCAGCTAGCTATATATTATAGTCAGTAGGTTCCATCTGGCGCCATTTCTCCTGGAATGTCCCAGATCCGGTAATTCCACGTTTGCTGCTATTTGGCTCATAGATCTGGCCGAGGAGCCTGCACACACATCAGTGGGCACATCAACCAGCGGATCGCCCACGCCTACTGACAAGAGCGGAATCCACTGCTCCATTTGCCCGGTGTGCATGAGGCCTTACTTAGATTCCAGGATGCTGTCCGGTGTGGGGGGGGCTATTGATTATAGACATGTACAGTATATAATCCATTGCTTTTGGCAGTACCATGTATGTACAGGGAAAGTTTAAAATTGTATGCAAATTCTAATAGTTGCAGCCGGTTGGTGTGCTGGATAATGAGACTTCTTGTGATTTGTAGATTCTATCCCGTTCTCTGGTGAAGATGAAGCTGGCGATTTGGAGACCCTCCCCAAACTTCTGTCACACTTGTGGAAAAACAAGCAACCCAACTTTTTTGCAGAGAGGAAGTTCAATGCTATAGCTGCCCTTGTAGAGCCATATTGTGCCGTGTGTTCCCTTTTTTATCCTTGCCAGCAGGTATTGGGTCACTCTACCTTCCTGTGTTGCCTTCATTCTTCCTCCCTGTGTCTACCCCACTTACCAGTCTGTCAAACATTGAATTGTGCTTCTAATTTCTGCTTGTAACGGCATTTCTAAAGCAGCTAAAACTTTTCTCAGGATCTTTCTCAGTTATCGGAGTTGGTCAGTCCTAAGCGAGGACAGAAGACAAAGCCCATTATACCAGAGATGTGTTTTACACCCAGCGAGAGTAACGTGGATCCTTTACCACTGAGCACCTACATTGGAGAAGACGGTACAAGTCCCCTGCTGTGCTGTGTGAAGTGCTGCGTGCAAGTCCATGCCAGTGAGTCTCTGTTAATGTTCTGGTTGTGCCCTCTAGCTATTTGTTTCTATACAATGTAAGGCATCCCGCCCTTTAACTTAATGCCGTATATTTGTTTTCTCCAGGCTGTTATGGGATTCATCCAGATTTAGTAAAGGAGAACTGGATCTGCTCACGTTGCTCAGCTTGTGCTTGGAACGCTGTGAGTATTGCTCTCCCTAACTGTGTATACCCAACATCTTCGAAGATCTCTTACCAGTCTGCCCCCCCCATGGCTATATGTACGGATACACCCTTTATCTACCATCAGTATTCCATCTCCTAGTTCAAGCACTCTCTCCCACTTGAGTCCATAACTAGGAGCCTACTTGCCATGTTCTTCTCCAGGTCCCTATGTGGGTTACCGTGACTATTACATCTAGGTAGATTCTGTAGTGACAGAGACTATCAGTTAGGGGGCATCACACACAAGTTGGTGTACATTATGCCTTGTCTGCTTCATACCATGTTCTTGTCTGCAGGATTGCAGCTTGTGTAACCTTCGGGGAGGCGCTCTACAGTCTACTACAGACAGAAGGTGGGTTCAGACTTTCTAGTAATTATTTATGGCATCTCTACCAGCAATTCACTTAATTCAGTTTGCTTTATCCTTCCTGGCCATTGAGCCTGGCTAGTTTACACTTTCTGAAGTGTGCATGACCATCTATTTTGTGTCATCTTTTTCTAAACTCTATCAGATGGGTGCACATTGTCTGCGCTATCGCAGTCCCAGAAGCTCGCTTTGTAAATGTAATTGAGCGCCACCCGGTGGACATCAGTACCGTTCCAGAACAGAGGTGGAGACTGGTGAGTTAAAGGGAACCTGTCAGCAGGTGAGGGCATCTAAAACCATCTACACAACACTCAAGATTAACAGTTTTCAAATCTTTCATGTTTCTATGTAATGAAGGTGGCGGACCTTCGTCAACTTGCTTTTGAAAAGTTTTCATGCCGTATGCCAATTGCCACCTACCCACCAGTCCGTTGGGCGGGCTAGAATGTTCCTGCAAGCCAGAGTCCTTCCTCTGACCCTGCCCCTCTCTGCCAGTGAGACGTGGTTGAGTGTTCTGTTGGTTTTACGTGCTCTCGCCTGCTGGCATGTAGGATGTGATCATTGCCGAATAATCTGGGGAAGGTATTTACATCTGATGTTCTCTAATTCAGAGATGTGTATATTGCCGGAGGAAAATCCGAAAAGAAGTTGCTGCTTGTGTCCAGTGTTCTGTTGATCGATGTTCCACCTCCTTCCATGTCACATGCGCACATGCTGCTGGTATATCTATGGCGCCTGATGATTGGCCTTATGTTGTAACCATTACATGCTTCAAGCACAAGACAAATGGGCAATCTGTAAGTACTGTTCAATTACCTCTTGTCATTTGCTATTAACTGGGTCTAATGCCTCTCGGGGAGCAATGCATTAATTGTTCCATACACATGGGTTACAAGTAAGTGGCTGAAATAACAGGCTTTCATTGAGAGATATTGGTTGCAACTACATTGGCTGAAGGATCGGCATCCTTGGTGGTTCTTTCTGGAAATGTATGAGTAAGTTGACAACTGTCAATAGGGTGTGTGTCTTAACAGCCCGATAACCTCATGTGTCCAAACCCCTCCCACCAATGGCCATGTGATCTTGCTGATAATGTCGGCAAGATCCCGTAGCTATTGTCCGCTGTGGGTGGGGTTTCGGCCATATGTGGTTACCGCATCGTGGAGTAACTTCCAGGGGAGCGGTAATGCCAGCTATTTCTACAATATCAGGAGGAACGACAAAGTAATGCTGTAAGCCACCAAATGTAAGAGAAGCCACTGCAAATCTATTGTAAGGGCGAACAGAGGGGAGGTAATGATTAAGGGGAATCCAATAAAGCGAAGTATTACAAAACTGGCAATATTACCAGTGTCTTATTGCCTTAATCTGCTTTTTCATCAGAGTACGGTCTCCAAGGAGGTGAGTGTAGGCCAGACTGTGATTGGTCGAAATCGAAACGGTTTGTACTATCGATGCCAGGTGATTGGATCTGCGACTCATATTTTCTATGAAGTCAACTTTGATGACGGCTCATACAGTGACAACGTGTATCCCGAAAACATCATGGTGAGATTTGCTTCCAAATGAGTAGAATTGGGATTTTGTAGATTGGACTCTCTAAACCTCTGGCAGCCGTTAGGGGCGTGGCATTGTAAGTTTTATGTACAAGCACAACTCTGCTGTAACTCCATTAAATTAGAAAGCCATTAAGCCCAAAATAAAGGCCGCCGGTTTGTTTACATGTAGTTTGTGGCACAATAAAACGAGATGAAACCTATACACAAAGATGTGCGCGAACATCCGTCATGTTTGTGCTTCTTCTCCCATTACCCTTCCCTTTTCTTATTTTTTTAGAGCAGAGATTGTCTACAAAATGGGCCCCCAGCGGAGGGAGAAGTTGTGGATCTCAGGTGGATCGATGGGAATATTTACAAAGCTAAATTTATTTCGTCTAGTGTGAGCCTTATTTATCAGGTAATTACTTGGGTTGGAAAAACAGGCATGGGCATCAAGTTGTACCGGTCCCAGTGATGTAATCTGGTGGAGGATGAAACGAAGCCCCGTAAAGAGGACCTGTCGCTGCAGCCACGGCCCCACTGAGTCCAACTCCCATTTTTATTTTTTTCCTTTTCCATAATCCCTTCCTTCTTGGGTCTGTCTCCTAGCGCTCTCAATGAGAGGTCCCCACCGCTCACTGTCAGTGGATGTCAGACCATTAATCAACCGATGTCCCCATCCCATGGACTGCCCACTCGACAGATTGAGAGACCTAACCTATGAAGAGCTCATGCGGGCAAAGGGAAGAGTTTATGGAAAGAAAACGGGGATGGAGATAGTGGGGCCGTGACATGTCCTCTTTAAGGGAAGGGTTCCTAAAACCTTGAAATGAAAGGTAACAAACAGGAGATAATCTTATCCCAGCTATTTATCATTTTGCAGCATTTTCTGCATACTTCTAAAACGGTCTTAAAGAAATGCAGCAAGAACACGGGAGTTCATCTCCTGCTGATCTGTTCCATCTTTGGCTGGAGGGGGCAAGGCTTAACTGTTTTTTGTTGTCCTCCCGCCAACGGGACGGGGGGAGGCTTCTGCTGCAGTCACTTTCAGCTGGATACATAGTAAGGATGGACGGGGAGGATATGACTCTGCTCCCGAGGCACATGGGGTCAGCTATTTGTATATTTCTCAGTTGTGTGGTATGAGGCAAGATGGGATCAGAAGAAAGGACTATGGGAAGAGGAGCTGGGATATTTCTTGTGGATTTTCTATCTCCAGTGTTCCTTTAGCCAAATTTCACATGAAGGATGGAAGTTGGTTCTTTCCGGTCCCCACAAAGGCAGTTGAATTTTCCCGGTTGACTTAACATTCACTCCACCTGCAGTTCTTTATGAGGAAGATATTTAGCCCTCGTTTTCGCACAATCCTTGCATTTTCTAGGTTTCCTCCATAAAGTTCTCTTGCACTGATTGCATCTCTTGTGCAGGTGGAGTTTGAGGATGCAACCCAGTTAATGGTGAAGCGCAGTGAAATCTTCACGTTGGAAGAACCGCTACCGAAAAGAGTGAAGTGTCGTCTGGTGGGTGTTTTTGTTTTTCTTCTGACTATCTGAATGTCTGATTAGCGTTACATGAACAATAGTATCGAGTTGTTTCACTGTCTTTATACATGTGATGTAGCCTGTAAACAGTTTGTACACCTGGAGCCAAAGACCGCCGGAACTGTATTTGACCATTGGTGCGGACTGTAGCTTATACTCATACTGTTAGCGGGTAGATAGGACTTCACCAGGCATGATAAATGATGAACAGGTTTAATATTTCAGGCGGTTACAGATGTGATGATATCAGTTATGTTTATTATTGTCTGGCTTTTATTTTTATTTTTATTAACTGGGGAAGGAATTTTTTCTTGCCCATCTGAAGTGTAATCCGTCCTAAGTGCCCTGTATTCTACAATCAGTAATTTCAAGAAGACTTTTTGGTGTAGTTTTTAACCCCTTCCCGCTGCAGGGCGTAAGTTTACGTCCTGGGAGCAGGTTACTTCCCGCAACAGGGCGTAAACTTAAATCCTGTGGATAGCGCGGGATCACGTATGATCTCGCGCTATCCCGCAGCGGGAGCCGGCTGTCAGTCACAGCCGGCGTCCCGCTGCAACAGCGGGGGGGGGCATCGGAGATGCGCCCTCCGCTGTTAACCCCTTCCCTGCCGTGATCTAAGTAGATCACGGCAGGGAAAGAGTTCAGAGAGGGAGCGCACTCCCTCTGTGTCTCCGGCCGGCTCTCGCGATGTTTTTGCGAGAGCCTGGCCTGTCGCCAGACACTGGCGTCCTGTGCTACCAGTGCCTGAGATCGCTGTATAAGCGATAAGGCATGGCAGAGCAGTAGCTCTGCCATGGCTTATGACAGCGATCATCAGGGCAGTGGTTAAAGTCCCTCAGCGGGGGGTACACAGATTAAAAAAAGAGTAAAAAAAACATTTTTTTAATGCTTTTTCTCAGATTAGCATAAAAAAAGGTTAAAAAAAATAATAAAACCCCACATATTTGGTATTGTCGCGTCCGTAATGACGCATACAATAAGTTGCACATGCTTTTGACTGTGCACGAAAAAAAAACGCTAAAAAACTGAGGCAAAATGCTAATTTTTAGCATTTTGCCTCACTAAAAACGCAATAAAAGTGATCAAAAAAGCCGTATGTACCCCAAAATGGTACCAGTAAAAACTACAGCTCGTCTCACAAAAAATAAGCCCTCAGAGCGCCTTACATAAAAAAATAAAAGTTACAGGACTTTGAATGCAGCGATTTAGAAAAAAAAAAGATTTCCCAAAAAAAGTTTTTATTGCAGAAGAGTGGAAAAACCTAAAATGTAAGAATTTTGGTATCGTTGTAACCGTACCGACCCGCAGAAAAAATGGAATGTCTCATTTATGCTGCATGATTAACACTGTAAAAAAAATCTGTCAGAATTGATGCGTTTTCTCTCTCTGCTATCATTAAAAAAAAATAAATAAAAGTTTTACAATATAGTCTATGTACCCAAGAGTGGCACCGATAAAAACTACAGTTCGCCACGCAAGAAACAAGCCCTCATACGGCCGCGTCGACGGAAAAATAAAAAAGTTATGGCTTTTGAAAAACGGAGAAGAAAATCCGCCAAAAATTGTTGCGTCCTTAAGCCCAAAATAGGCCGTGTCATGAAGGGGTTAAAGGCAAAATTAGGAAAGGATTAAAAAAAAAAGAAAATCCGTATATATATTTACCTCTTTGCAATCCACTCCTGACATTTGACTTCAAAAACTGCATCAAAATGGCACATGTGAAAGCAGCCCAAAGTTACCTTCAGTATTACTGCAGGAGACTCCTTTATTAACTCTTACACCCTTTTTCTTCTCCCTTCTCCCCTTAAGTCTGTGAGTACTGGGGCTCCTGTGGAGGACACGGAGGACGTGCAGATGAACAAGCGCCCGAGGGTCACAAGTCCAACTAACGAAGAGCCAGATAATCAAACATTATTTGACTTGAACAACACTCAAGTAGAGAATCCTACCCAGTCCGCTGGCTACTAGGTCCGTGCCATCTGTATACTCTGAACATTACGTTGGCGAAATACTTCTGTTTCAAGCTCAAGAATGGATTCAAGCACCTCTCAGGCATTTGCAGACCAGAGACGTCAGAAGAATTTCCATCCAGCAGTGTGACGGGCCAAGTGCTGCTGCCATACATGAACATTAGCCGAGGACACGAATTCTCTAGGTGCTACGGGAAAACTGCATATAAGATCCTCTCTCTTTCTATTTTTCAAACTTTTCAAGAAACATTTCAGAATAGCTTTAAAGTAACAAGAAGAGAGAATTGAAATGTGATTTTATTTAATATCTTGGTAAAAAAACAAACAAACTTTGAAATACATTTGGAAACCTTTTTAATTCACGGATCATCTGATTGTGATACCTGGGAACTGATATGAAGCAGTGTTGTCATAAATTGTTTACTACCGCATTGTAGAAGAACATTTTTTCCCGATTTTTCACCCAAATTACTACATTTGTGTTAAAAAGTACTGGGTGGTGTTTGGAGGATTTGAGACTGAGTCTGCAAGCAAGGTCCTTGTGTAATCATGCATGATTTCTTTTCTTCCTTTCCTGAGTCACCTGGTGTTGGGATTCATGGACAGTGCTTCTGAGAACCTTAATGTATATTGCAAAGTGTAACCCTCAGGAGCTTTGCGGCCTACTGCATGTCCTCATGTTTTATTAGTTAGGGATACATGCATTTTCTTTGTGTCATGGTGTTTATTTTGTGCACTAATCATGATTTCCAATTGTTTATTGATAAATGTGCTGTATTATCATGCCCTCTTTTGTAATTACTTTAAAATAAATCAAGGCACTGGATACCATTTCATTAAAATTGTGCACTTTTTCTCATTATGTCTCACAATGAATATGCTGCGGTCTCATGAAGACGAGACCTACTCTTTAAATGTTCAATATTGTTTCATTTGATGACCAATGTGATTGATGAAGTGCAATTTTCCTGGTTATTTACCAAAATTTACATTCTCTGTCTGAAAAACAGCTCCAAAGTACTGGTCTCCCTTCCTTATAATATGCTGACCACTGCCTGTTGTCCAAGTGATGCCCGTCTCTAGTTACAGACAAGTTATAGGAAGGGAGGGGTTTTTAGCTAGCGTAAGGGAGCTCACCATCATATATAGAGCCTGTTCATCCTGCTTTTCTCAGCTTCTATGTTCTGTCCCTTGTGAACCAGTCCATCACCTCTCCTCCCTCAGCTCTGTACAGTAAGTGGCAATCAGTCCTGATAGTGATGCCCTGCTACGCTGTGTTGGCCAGACCGCTGTGCTATGCTTGTGCCAATACTGCAGTTCTCACAAGTTCTTCCTAGGACTATTGCTGAACTCCTGCATATACGGTAGTAATAGATATCATTGTGCAATTGCTGATGATGCAGCTCTGTGGTACACAGAATAATTGGTAGAAGTTGCTGAAAGTCACTAACCAGTATTGCTACTATACAATGATATCTTGTGAGAGTCGACTACCATTAGGAATACATAGAAAATTGATGGCCTGGTCCATCTTAATAGTATTCCTTTTCTATTCCTCTTAGCATAGATTTATATTATCCCGGCGGCTTGAATTCATTTATTGCTGATTTTCTAACCACGTTGGATGGAGGTTTGTTCGGAGCGTCTACTACTCATCTACAGTAATGTAGTAATTCCTGACATTGGTTCTGATCCTCCCAATAATCTGATGGTGCCCCCCTGTTCTAGTGTTTAGCTTCCTAATAAAACCCTTCCCACCGGAACATTTATACCTTTTAATATATAGAAGTTATGATCATGTCCTTCTCCAGAACTGAACACCATACTGCAGATGTGTCTCACCAGAGGTCTATGCAGCGGATCACAATCTCTCCCTTTCTATTGGTTATACCTTTTTAGCTATGCAGTTGAACCTCCTACTTGCTTTCCCTGCCACTTAATTGCATTGTGGACTCATTTTGAGGCAGTCAGAGATCGGAACCTATAAATCCAAAACTGCAGAAGAGAACCACTGGTGAGATGCTCAGTCTGAGGATTTCTTCTCCCCAAGTGCATTATTTTACATTTTGGAAATATTAAACTGCAGTTTTGCATTGTTTTGACCATTTATACAATAAGGCTAAATCTTTTCCCATGTTCAAGTCACCACCAACGCTACTTGTTTAGGCTGCATAAAATCCTGAACGATGATCGTTCAGTATAAACAGCAGCCGTTCAGTACTGAACATCCGCTGTGTTAAGTCAATGGAGAGGGGCGGCAGAGAACGAGGAGGGAAATCCCCCTCCGGCCCCCTGCTGGCCGCTCTGTGAGTGAGCCAGGGATACTCACGCCTGTGTAACAGCATGGGAGCGAGTACACACAGGGACGCGTCGGACACCCGTTCGCCCGACATTCATCCCGTGTAAATGGCTATTAAAACCTTCTCCACCTCAAATACAAGATTTGTTATCTAGTGCAGGCATTAAGCCTCTACATGAGTTGTTGAGTGGTGGGGGCCTGTTGGCTGTGGGGGCCTGTTGGCTGTGGTGGCCTGTTGGCTGTGGGGGCCTGTTGGCTGTGGTATGTCTCCAATGCCTACAACTTTATAACTATGTACACTCCCAAGGCCCAATATCACAAACACTTTTTCTATTGTCGCAATTTTCCAAAAAAATTGTTTATCATCCAGATTACAGACAGTTGGAGAATCTATGGTTTTATCGAATTGGTGGCAGAGGAAACCTGAGAAGATGTAATGGTCTAGACTCCAGTATTTGTGTCACATTTTAACCAACCTCAAAGGTCTTCTATCTTTTTTTTACTTATGTTTAATTCTTTCAACTTGCCTCACTCTAATACTTTTGTGAGCTACTTAGGCTGGTGTCACTCAAGCTTAAGCCCATTTATGCGCACATCTACGCATTTTTCTGTACTTTTTGCATGTGCAAACCATGTAAATCTGCACATGCAAAAATACCATGCAGGCATGTTCCCATTCATTGAAATTCGCAAATGTTAATCAGTTCAACATGTCATTTTCATGCCCCAAATGCGCAGGAAAATAGAGCATTCTGTGTAATTGTTTGTGCAAAATATGCTTATGTGAATGAAAACATTGAAATCGGTTCTATTTATGGTGTATTGCGCTCGCAAAACATGCAAATATGTCAGTGTGACACAGGTCTTACTCTTAGACTTTCCATTATCTTTTGTATCTTTTACTTGTGTATGTATTTTATATTATGTTCTCCATATTACTTGTATACTCCTTTTTTTAAAGCTTCAAATATGTCTAGCCTGTACAGATTGGCTTTTAGTTAGTTATCTCACTCAGACGACGAGGGTCCGTAGCGCCGATCTAGAATGACCACGACCGAGAGCATTGTTCCATTTGGTGTTGATGTCGGAGGAGGTACCGTTGCCTATCTGTTGCACCCACGAGTGCTGCGGACGACCAGAGGGCCTCAGCCATCCGGCAGGGAGTCGTCTCTCGATTTTCCTAGTAATTGCTGCGGTTAGAGCACCGTGGGCCGGAACAGCTTCTGACTAGCGTGCAACATGACCAAAAAGTGCCAGTCATCTCCTTGTTATTGTGATCGACTCAAGCCCTGTGCAAGTATCTCTCGGTTTCTGATGAAGTCAAACCAACGGACATGACGAATCTGGCGTTGGCATCGCATGTGAAAGGACTCCATACGCTCAGTGGTTTGCGACGGCAGGGTCCAAGTCTCCAAGCCGTACAATAATATTGGCATTACGCAGGTCTGCTAGGATCAAATCTTAGTCCTGGGTGTTGTGCTCTGCCTCCGCCAGAGTTTATCTAGGGATCTCATCGCCGAGGCTGCCAGTGCTATTCTCCGCAGGATGTCCGGAAGTGCCCTCCCATCTGTGTGCTGAACGCTTCCGAGGTACACAAACTCACTGACAGCGTTGACTCTGTGCGTTTACGTCTAGGTTCGGAGGAATTGCGCCAACTCCTATATTCTGCAGCTTGGTTTTTTGGCCAGGAGATGTGAAGCCCAAGACAAGACGCCTCAAAATCGGAACTGTTCCAGTGGGTGTCTCAAATTATTAGATGTGACATCCAAAAGTGCAACATCGTCGGCGTAGTCCAGGTCGGTGAAGTGGTATTCCGGAAGAGTGACCCCCATTATGTTGGACAATACAGGTAGTCCCCGACTTACGAACAGGTTCCGTTCCGGGAGCCCGTTCGCAAGTCCATTTTGTTCGCAAGTCCGAACAAATGGTAGTATGGAGCGGGATCGCGGGTGGATCCCGCTTCATACAACGTCGGGTGCAGGCTGTTCTTACAGCGGGCACCCGGCGGCAGCAGTTCCGACGAGCCGCGTCGCTTGTCAGAACGGTTAACACTTTAAATACCGCTCTGACAGCGGTATTTAGAGTGTTAACAGTTCTGAAGAGCGGCGCGGCTCGTTGTAACTGCTGCTGCTGGGTGCCCGCTGTAAGAAACAGCCTGCACCCGACATTCAGGGGGCCCGTACAGCCTCCCACAATGAGATCGTGGGACGCTGTGTGGTTGCTAGGCAGCCGGGGACCTTCTGAAAGGCCCCAGGGCTGCCTATGCAGAGTGCCCATCAAGCGCACGGTTTGATAGGCGCTCTGGATAGACAGCCCTAGGGCCTTTCAGGAGGTCCCCGGCTGCCTAGCAACCGCAATCTGACTGGACAGGCTTCTATCAGGCTCGATAGAAGTCTGCCTGGTCCCTGCACAGTATGATGTCATGCCGTAGCATGACATCATACTGTGCAGGACAGAGAGCTCGTATCTAGCGAAATTCGGAAGTCGAATGTTCACAAGTCGGGGACTATCTGTACACTCAAGAATCCAGTCCATGGTCCTGCAGAAGAGTGCGGGAGCCAAGACGCAACCTTGTCGAACACCGGCCAGGGTCTCAAAACCAGCAGAGGTTGAACCGTTCATACGGACTTTGGCGGATGTGCCCTGATGCATGTCTTTTAGTAGGTTTAGAAGGGATGTGGGGATGCCAATGCCATGCGAGGCCTTTCAGAGGGCTTCTCTGTTGACTGAGTCGAACGCCGCCTTGAGATCGACATACGCAACAAGGAGCAGTTTGTTAAATTCTCTATGTATTTCTGAGAGGAGCCTTAGAGCAAGTATAGCATCCATGGTAGAGCGGCCTGCCGTGAAGCCTGACTGCTGGGGTCTCCGCTTGAGGGTCAGGAGTGGTTGCACCCTTGAGAGTAGAACATGCGCAAAGACCTTGTTGGAAACTGAGAGGAGCGTTATCGGCCTGTAGCTAGTGCATGTTATTTTTGGCCCCTTTCCCTTGTACAGGGCGAGGATGATGCCCTCCTTCCATTCGACGGGGACTTTCGCACAAGACCAGACGCGCAGAATAGATGTAAAGCAGTGCTTATCGGCTCAAATGCACATTTCAATTAGGGATACCCTTAATAGGCCACTCTAATGATTTTGTTTTTCCATTCACGATGTATCAATTCCCCCAGTATATATGTTGGCTAGTGTTAGCTTTGGTATTTAGTTCTTTCTGTCTGAGACTCCTGGCCTCTCTTGCCTCAGGTGATCATGTGATCTCAATTCTGACCAGCTAAGATCTGCTTGGAAGTCATGTATTCGTTTTCTGGTCAAATTCTCAATTTATGTGATGCTGTTACATGGCTCAACCACTGAAACTGTGTTGAGGGGACAGAGCCTTCTGTTTATAGGTAATGATGGTTGTCACACAGATGTAATAGAGGAGATCACAGCTCATCCTCCTGATTGTATACTTATAGTCTTTAAATTATTTAAGTAATTTTAATTAAACTTTCCCCAGCAGGAAAAATTGTATAGCCTGCTGTGCTGATGCATCATGGGATTGATTGAAAGTGAAAGTAAAAAATCACTCTCAAGATGCTGCCTGGCAAATGTTAGACAGGCATGGAAGTGGCTGGAATACATAGAGCAGACCTCCAGCAATTGGAGCTCCAGGAAGATAATTTGCTTATTCCTATTTCATTTTGGAATGAATGAGGAGTTGTTGAGTGGGACAACTGGGTTAAATATTACAAGAATTCTTGACTTTGAGAAGTTTGGAAGTGGACATCAACTAACTGCAACATGGAAGAGGAGAGTAGCCATATGGTGAGCTGCAACGTATTTTATACATTCACAGACCTATCAGAGGAAAAGTCAAACTTCACCGGCCAGAAATGTAAGCTTGTGTCTCTATTGGAGGAAGAGATGCAAAATAGCTACATTGTAACTCATTAAGGCAATTGAGGTTTTTCTTGACAAAGCAAAAGTAACTCTTCAGAATGTTGAAGGAAAAAATGTTCAGTGTACCTGCAGAAGCCGAGGAATGGAAGCATGTGACCCAAAGAAGCCGGAGGATCAGGAGTCCGTCAGCACCCATACTGATCGGGAACCGGTACCAGGCTCTCACACAGGAGAACAACGAAGAGGTACATCAAGAAATGACTCTACCCACAAAGAACAGTCTAGTAAGCACTCAGAATCCTCTTGCATGGAGAAATACAAGTGTTGTTGTGAAGAAGAAAAGGAAAGTGTTAGTTGTGGGGGATTCTTCATCAAGAGGAACAGAGGCAGCTGTCTACAGACCTGACATAACCTCACAAGAGGTGTGCTGTCTTCAAGGTGTAGAAATCAAAAATGTGTCTGATATGCTCTCAAGACTTCAGTTCTACAGACAACTACCCATTCCTACCCATACATGTAGGGACAAATGACACTGTGGAAAAAAGGACCTTGCAACTATCTGCAGAGACTTGGCAGGAAAGTAAAGGAACAAGGAGCACAGGTAGTCTTCTCATCCATCTAGTGAATGACCATGGAATAAGGAGGTGGAACAGGATTCTAGAGGTGAATAGCTGGCTACGTTGATCAGCAAATATTTGGATTTCTAGACCATGGCGTGAATTACCTATATGATGAACTGCATCCTAGAGACTGGTTGCACCTTATAAAACAGGAAAGCATATATTTGGCAGGCACCTTGCTACACTCATCAGGAGAGCTTTAAACTAGAACAATATGGGAATGGAAGTGGCAGGCCAGGTAAAAATATCCAGCTAATGAATACAATTGAGAACCTTGTTATTCGAAGTGGAAATAAAGAAAAAATTCAAAAGGCAAGTAGAGGAACAAGAGACACTGATCACAAACTAAAATGTTTCTACACAAATGCACAGAGCATGGGAAGCAAACAAGGTGTCAGGACTTAAACCTCTCATGCTACAGGCAATACTTCAACTGATTTAGCTATTCAGCATGCTGGATAACTCTCCTGATTCCTAGTCCCATGCTCCTTGTCCCTCGTGCCTTGTTCCATGTACCTGGCTCTGTGTTTCCCTGTAAGTCCACCCTGTGTCTTGTATTTTCCCCAATTAGCTTCCTCTATAAACCTGGCCCCGTTCCCTCATTCCTTGCATGTATGTTGTGCCTACCAGCTTTTAACCAAGCTCTACTCCTTTGTTGCCTACAATAAGATTGACATCACCGTGATTGACTCCTGACTGGTTTCCAGACCATGTCTCTGCTAAATCCTCTCTTGCTTTATCTGTATTTTGCCCCTCTGCTTAATCCACTGTACTGCTTTAACATCTCCATGTATCAACCCCAGCTTGCCCAACCTAATTGCCCGCCCTCTTTGGCTGTGCAGGAAGCCCATGATGCCTGCAAGAAAGTGTCGGACAAACACTGCTAAGCTGCCCCTACCTTCCAGGTTTAAGAAAAGGTGTGGTTATCAAGCAAGAACTTGCAGGCTCACGTACCCTCTCCCAAACCTGGGGCAAATTCATTGGACCATTCATGATCGTAGCAAGGATCAGCCAGGTGGCATTCTGATTGAAGCTCCAGGGCAGCCTGAAAGTGCACCCAGTTTTTCACGTGTCCCTGTTGAAGCCTTTTTGGGAGAACACCTTCACCGGAAGACAGCGACCACCTCCCCTCCAGTAAAAATTCAAGGACCATATGTATTCATCGTGGAGAAGAGCTTGAAGTAAAGAATCCACAAGAAGAGGTTGCAATTTCTAATAAAATGGAAATGATATGGGCTGGAGGGAAACTCCTGGGAGCCAGTGTCTATGCCCCCAGGCTCACACAAGAATTTTACCAAAGGTACCAAGGGAAGCGGGCGGAGAGGAAGGGAGGCTAGTGTCAGGACTGAAACTTGCAATCTGTCATGCTCCAGGCATTGATTTGACTGATTAAGCTCTTCAGCATGCTGGATAACGCCCCTGATTCCTAGTGCTGTGTTCCACGTCCCTTCTCTCCTGTTCCTGGCTCCGTGTTTCCCTGTCTAAGCCCACCCCGTGTCTTGTACCTTCTTCAATTAGCTTCCTATGTAAACCTGTCCCTGTTCCCTGATTCCTTGTGTGTTTATTGTGCCTAACAGCCTTTAACCAAGCTGTCCTCCTTTGTTGCCTACAATAAGAAGATTGATATCACCATGTATTGATGCCCTCGTATAATTATGATTGGCTCATACTTAGACTCTCCCATTACAAGGTGGAGCTACAGGACCTCTATTTAAAGCTCAGGGAGCTGCGAGTTCAGTATGCTGTCAGTCCACCACTAGGGCTGACATGCCGCCGTTTTGTTTATTTATTTGATTTCAGTTTTGCTTATCAAGGCTCTGACTTAGTGACTACCTTATTGAGGGACTAGTACAGGTCTTAGAATTCTCTGACCACTCTATTGAGGGACTAGTATAGGTCTTAGGAATTTTCCTTTAAAGTCTGAGTCAAAATTATCAGATGGCTATTCAAAAGGCGGCTAGCTTGGGCCGCTGTGAATATGCTATCTGATTATCTAGGGACCCGATTGCAAAAAATCTTGCCTTCTGGGTACTCTTTGATCTAACGGCCAAAATTTCTCGCTCTTTTTGCACTGGGATTAATATCCCTGCGAAATTACATTTTCCGTTTAAAAGGGTAGAAATGTCTCTTACCTGTACCCTACTCCCTTTTTTTACCATTGCAGTAGTAGGGTTTTTGTAGTCCTGGTGGTGACAATGATTTATTCAGTAACATAATCGTCTCCAGTTGAAATGACAGTTCTACGTTGATTGATCCCTATATACCCAGCGTGTCATTTATTTGAGTACTGGACATTTTGAGGCTTCTTTAATTTTTTATTTTTGAACCACTATCCAATTTCTGACTGGTAGTCATCAAACCAGTAAATTACCATCTTTCGCGTATTGAAACCCCTGATGAACCCACGTAGTGGGAGAAACGCGTTGGGTTACGTTCATAATTGTTAGTAGTCCGGCATATACCATCTCTTGATGTGAACGACGTATATATCATTAAGCCTGACCACTAAGTGGTGGTTGGGTCACGCTCTTACACATCCAAATGTCAGACTTATGTCATCTTTTCATCTTCTGATTAGGTTGACGTGTATGCAATAGATTCTGATAATTTTGCCAAATTCTGCAAAGAGACCGAGTACACTAAACGGCTGAGTTATAACGATACTCAGACTGATCGGTCTATTACTGTTTATGGACAGTGGTATCAATAATTTCTATCGGTTCCATGGGTTTTCCTGGATCTAGATTTATGTGTGTATGTTCTTCCTTTTAGCCATTTTTCTAATAAAAGTTATATTTTATAATTTTCGGTTTAGGGTCCACATAGTCAGTGTTTCCCTGTCTAAGCCCACCCCGTGTCTTGTACCTTCTTCAATTAGCTTCCTATGTAAACCTGTCCCTGTTCCCTGATTCCTTGTGTGTTTATTGTGCCTAACAGCCTTTAACCAAGCTGTCCTCCTTTGTTGCCTACAATAAGAAGATTGATATCACCATGTATTGATGCCTGGCTTGTTTTTTGGCCACGTCTCCGCTTAATCCTCTGTGCTGCTTTGACATCTCCATGTGCCAACTCTGGCTTTCCGAACTTCGTTGCCCGCCCTCATTGGCTGTGCCCAGGACTCCAGCCTAGTGCAAGAAATGCTACACAAAGAGAATTGGATCTCTTAACACAGGAAGAGAAATATGTCATAGGCATCACAGAAACTTGGTGGGATGATACACATGATTGGAATACAAGGCTTGAAGGCTAAAACTTATTTATAAGGAACATACCTAATAAAAGGGGAGGAGGTGTTGTGTTGTATGTTAGGAAAACATTCATCTCCACGGAGATTCAAGCTTCAGAGCTGGGAGTTCTGTAGAAACTGTTTGGGTAAGAATACAAGGAGAGAACAGAAAGGACACCATTGTAGGCATTTACTATAGGCCGCCTGGACAAGCAGAAGGTATGGAGTAACTCTTTCTACATCAGATGGCCAAGCTCTCAGAGAAGCCCAACATAGTGATCATGGGAGATTTTACCCATCCAGACATTTGTTGGGAATCTCTCAGGTAAAAGTAATGGATCCAACAAATTCTTATCCGCTCTTGCTGACAACTTTATCTTCCAGAAGGTAGTAGAGAAAACAAGGGGATCTGCTATCATGGACCTAATTTATACCAATAGGAAGAACATAGTTGAGGAAGTAAGGCTGGCTGGACCTTAGGAGTCAATGATCATGATATCATTGAATTTTGGATCAGAAGGGGAGGAAGACCTGAGAAGACTCAGACCTCAAGGTTGGATTTCAGAAAGGAAGATTTTAATGAACTCAGAAAGGAGATAAGAACATCCAGGCATTGGATTCTTCCTAAGGACTGAAATGCCCAAAAAGGCTGGTAAATATTGTGAAATGAGATTTTCAAAGCCCAATCGTTAACAATCCCTAAAAGAAGAAAGAATGAGAAGTATATACAGAGAACAGGAGGAATGAACACAGAACTTGTACACATGTTAAAAATGAAGAAAAATATATGTTTATCAAATGAAAAGAGGGAGGAATATCTGCAGAAGAATATAATACAGTCTGCAAAAAATGTAGGGCAAGTGTAAGAATAGCTAAAGCTAATAATGAATTGAGGCTTGCAAATGAGGTCAAAAGCAATAAAAACAGATTCTGGGAAATGTCAAAAGCAAAAGACGTCCAGAACAGAGGACGCGTTTCAACTCAAAAAAATGAGTCTTGATCACCCACAAATATTAAGAAGGTGGACCCAGGAAACTACATGTCCGTGAGTCTGACATCTATAATGGCAAAGAACTTTGAAAAAATCTGGGCACCCCGATTTATAAAAGACATCAACAAACTCGAGCAAGTTCAGAGAAGAGCTACCAGGATGTATCCTGAAGGTCCAATTCTCCTAAAACGGCTCGGAACCTGATCACAACCAAAAATTATCCTGAATTGGGACAGCTGTTTACGACTCCCATTACAGTCCATCGGAATAAAAATTGGGTTCACTAATTTAGCTGTCCAAAAGGTCCACAAAATGCAGCCACAGCCCCCCACATCGCATGAGAATACAGTCACACATCTGGGGACCACAGTGCTCCTAAGAAAAAGGTAAAAAGTGTACAGTGGTGTGTGTGGGAGTCATTCGTAGCACAAGGGTGTCACAGAAAACAAAAGATGGTCCACATAAGATCTGAGAGATCATAATTTATGCCAAGGCAGACAGCAGACCTCTAGTAGAGGTCTCCTCCATGCAAAAGCTGAAGAACGACCAAAAATTACACTAACAAAGACAGCAGGTGCGCTGCTTGTTTTATGAGCAATATCAAAGTTTCAAAGGACAAATTCTGCCAGGTGAACAGAATAGCCGAGCACGGACCTCCTCCAAGGAAAAGTTGTAGAGCTTTGGAGTTACTTTGGCTTTTGAAAATGTTTGCTTTGGAGGAATGAGGAGGAGCAGGAAACCTGGTGAAAGCAGAAGGAGAGCAGCAGCAACACCAGCAACACCTTCAGGGCAGAATGTGCTCCTCGTGGAAACACGAGAACTGTAGCTCCGTACTTCCATATCGACATGTTTTTGCATTAAGGGGGAAGTAGGAGGAGGAAACATGGCAGAAGAAGGAATAGCAGTGCAGCAGCAACAACAGCAACAGCACCTTGAGGGCAGAATGTGCTCTTCGTGGAAACATGAGAGCTATAGCTCTGTATTTCCACATTGACATTTTTCATTTGGGGGGGGGGGGGGGGGGGAGTACGGTAGAAGGAGAAAACATGGGGGAAGTAGAAGAAAAGAAGAAAAGCAGCACCACTACTATCAGCAGCAACAGCACCTTGAGAACACAGTGTGGTCTTCGATATAAATCTATGCTTCATCATATGTAATTAAAATTGCCAGCGTGCTAACTAATCAATGGAATCTACCATGGGGGTGCAGAAGTTTGGTTTATTTTTACAAACATCAGGGTAACCCCATTGTCTGTGGACAGGCGAATGCGTCTGTCAGTTATCACACCCCACCTATGCTAAACAGCCTTTCTGATAGCACACAGGCAGTGGGGCAGGCGAGCACTTCTAAAGCATGTTGTGCAAGCTCTGGCCACTCATCTAGCTCAGACATCTGGAAGTTGAAGGGGCCAATGAAACGTTCTTGAACCATTATGTATAGGTGCTGCCTGTGATTGTCAGTCCTACCCTGTGCTATTGCCACAATCTGCAAAAACTATTCTACACCTCTGTTAAACTTTCTCTGCCATCAGTGGTGGTGCTGATGTTGCGGCTTTCTGCTCATCCGCCATGAGCTGCTATCCATTGCAGATGCCTTCCCCTATCATCAGATATAACCTAGGCATTGCATGTGAAGACTTTTTTTTTCTTTTAAGTGACCCTACAATAAATATCAAAGACAGTTTTTGTTAGACTGTCTGAAAACAGTCCTACACAATAGTTGTCTTAACCACTATGGAGTTATCTATTATCAAAAAGTTGGGAGAGCTATGGGGACGTGGACAGCCTTAGCTTATCAAATCTACTTATGGGGTTTTAGAAAATGTTTTTTTTTGTGCCATGCAAACTTCCATAGAGGTCACTTAGTATTCTATATGAGATACATAGATGATTTATTTCTGATATGGAGAGGTGATGAGGATTCATCAAAGGATTTTTGGAATAATTTAAACTCCAATGATTGGGTGAATTAAGCTGAGCCTAAACTTTAGCTCTGGAAGTAAGAGATAATACTGTATGACCATTGCCACGTACACATAGTTTAAATCAGTCAATATAAACAGCTATCTGCACTTTCGCAGTAACCACTACCACAAATAACTATGTAGGATATGTAAAACTTGGTCAAAAGATGAGGTCTTTCATAGTAAAACATTGATACTTAAAGATAAGTTCATGCAAAAAGACTACCCAGGGAATGTGGTTCAGGATTAGAGAAGAGCGAGCGTACTCGCTAAGGCAAATTACTCAAGCGAGTATTGCCTTTTGTGAGTACCTGCCCGCTCGTCTCAAAAGATTCGGGTGACGGCGGGGGTGAGTGGTGAGTTGCGGGTGGGAACGGGAAGGGGAGGGGGTGTTAAGGAGAGAGAGATCTCCCCCCCCGCTGGCACCCGAATCTTTTTAGACGATAGTAATTTGCCTTAGCGAGTACGCTCACTCATCTCTATTCAGGATACGATTAAACATTACCAGAGTTGAGCCAGGAACAGGGTCTACAGGGGAGAAGGGAGACAACTGACTCTTCAGACAAGCTTAAATACAGCTTTCTAATTACATATAACCCAGGAGTAGGATCCATTAATCAGTTCTAAAACAGAATTGGCACATTTTGAAAAAAAGACCTGCAGTTGAAACTTATTATCCCAGACAGTTCAGTATACATATATAGGAGAGCACCATCTTAAAAAAACACACTGAAAACACAACAGCCACCTCTAGCAAAAAAGGCAGCTTTAAAGGGGTTGTCCCGCGGCAGCAAGTGGGGTTATACACTTCTGTATGGCCATATTAATGCACTTTGTAATGTACATTGTGCATTAATTATGAGCCATACAGAAGTTATAAAAAGTTATTCACTTACCTGCTCCGCTGCTGGCGTCCTCGTCTCCATGGTTGCCGTCTAATGTTCGCCATCTAATAGCCAAATTAGACGCGCTTGCGCAGTCCGGGTCTTCTTATCTTCTCAATGGGGCTCCGTGTAGCTCCGCCCCGTCACGTGCCGATTCCAGCCAATCAGGAGGCTGGAATCGGCAATGGACCGCACAGAAGAGCTGCGGTCCACGGAGGGAGAGGATCCCGGCGGCCATCTTCAACCGGTAAGTAAGAAGTCACCGGAGCGCGGGGATTCAGGTAAGCGCTGTGCTGTTTTTTTTTTAAGTCCCTGCATCGGAGTTGTCTCGCGCCGAACGGGGGGGGGTTGAAAAAAAAAAAAACCCGTTTCGGCGCGGGACAACCCCTTTAAATATGAGAAAAATAGGTGTCAATGTTGCTTTGGCATTAGATATGTGATTCTAGTAATACTAATGGGAGGGTTTTCCATATTAAATATGCTCTAAATTGTGCCACAAACGATGTAGTCTATGTCATTCAATGTTCATGTCAATTACAGTATGTGTAGCGGACCGGGCAGCATAGGATCTTAGCCACCAACTAAGCCAAAATAAATATAACATGAGAAATCGCTGTTTGGAACATAGTGTCTTCTGCCATTGTACTAATTTTCATAAACCTAAAGAAGATCCCATTTCCATTGTACCTGTTGACCACATTCCAGAAACGTGTAACAATAGGTTATGCAACGCCTCTGGCCATGTTTGCTGGGTGATCAGGAGCACTCTGCCACTGACAGCGTTCTGCAACACCAAGAATACATTCGTACTAACATAGCAGGACAGGGACAACTTTTTGGACAAAGAAATGAAGGCTGGGCATCTGGTACTGTTAGCACAGCGTATCACGTTGTGGAAGGCATCTGTATCTACAAGCCTGAAGAGCAGCATTTCCATTGCAAGGATGGGGCAGGGTTCACAAAAGGCTGGAAAAGTGGTACTAGTGCAAAGCAGCTGGAGGATCAATTTTCTATTAAGTTACATGACTGTGTATAAAAAGAGCCTGTTAGAGAGACAGAGTCTCTTAGAAGCAAATATGGTCAGAGGTTCACCAATCCGTATAAAACTGTGTCTAAAATTTGTGAATTTCAGAAAAAAGTTCCTGAATGTAAAATTGCGAATACTTTGAATATTCCACCATTCACAGTACATATCATCAAAAGATTCAGTGAACCTGCACAAGAGACAAGGCCCTCAGGCATTACTGCAATATCTACAAGTCCTCAGGTCTCACTGCATTAAAAACAGGCATGATTCTGTAATACAAATCACTTCATGGGCTCAGGAATACTTTAGAAATCATTGTTTGTGAACATTGTCTCCTTCTTCACAGGGCGCTATACTTTTTTTCAAACTTTATTATTTTTGAAAAACTTCAACCTTTTTTTTTTTACAAACTTCATTTGGAAGGGTCAATGTTCCAGAATCAAATATGATATTCTGGCTTGGATTAAATCATCTGGAGGTATAGGTATCCCCAATTTTAATATGTATCATAAATCAGCCATGGGTTCCTGCATCCAAGATATTTACCACGATGATAAACACAAAAAATGGATGACTTTAGAAACCATTGTGGTCCATAGTTATCCTACTGCACTGTTATGGACCCCCCACCCCCAATATCATCTGTCGCCCACTGGAATTTCCTTTTGGTCTAATACATGAGTACTTTTGTGGGATCTCATGCTTTGTCATTGGTCACTTTCCTTTAAGCCTGGCCTTCTCACTCCTATAATAGGTAATACACAATTTGGTCGACATGGGTGCTCTTCTTTGTTTGACACTTTCCAATCTACATATGTGAGGGTTAAGAACATCATGACCTCCAGAAGGGAAACATGGTGGAGAGCAGTACAATAATGAGTGTCTGCAGGCAGCAGTGACACATGGGGGAGAGCGGTACAATAATGAATGTCTGCAGGCAGCAGTGAAGCATGGTAGAGAGTGGTACAGTAATGAGTTTTTGCAGGCAGCAGTGAAGCATGGGGGAGAGCGGTACAATAAGTGTCTGCAGGCAACAGTGAAGTATGGGGGAGAGAAGTACAATAATGAGTGTCTGCAAGCAGCAGTTAAGCATGGGGGAGAGCAGTACAATAATAAGTGTACGCAGGCAGCAGTGAAGCAGGGCGGAGAGCGGTACAATAATGAGTGTCTGCAGGCAACAGTGAAGCATGGTGGAGAGCGGTACAATAATGCGTGTCTGCCAGCAGCAGTGAAGCATGGGGGAGAGCAGTACAATGAGTGTCTGCGGGCAGCAGTGAAGCATGGTAGAGAGTGGTACAGTAATGAGTTTTTGCAGGCAGCAGTGAAGCATGGGGGAGAGCGGTACAATAAGTGTCTGCAGGCAACAGTGAAGTATGGGGGAGAGAAGTACAATAATGAGTGTCTGCAAGCAGCAGTTAAGCATGGGGGAGAGCAGTACAATAATAAGTGTACGCAGGCAGCAGTGAAGCAGGGCGGAGAGCGGTACAATAATGAGTGTCTGCAGGCAACAGTGAAGCATGGGGGAGAGCAGTACAATGAGTGTCTGCGGGCAGCAGTGAAGCATAGTGGAGAGCGATACAATAATGAGTGTCTGCAGGCAGCAGTGAAGCATTGTAGAGAGCAGTACATAAATGAGTGTCTGCAGGCAGCAGTGAAGCATGGTGGAGAGCAGTACAATGAGTGTCCTCAGGCAGCAGTGAAGCACGGGGGAGAGCAGTACAATAATGAGTGTCTGCAGACAGCAGTGAAGCACGGGGGAGAGCAGTACAATAATGAGTGTCTGCAGACAGCAGTGAAGCATGGTGGAGAGCGGTACAATAATCAGTGTCTGCAGGCAACAGTGAAGTATGGGGGAGAGCGGTACAATAATGAGTTTTTGCAGGCAGCAGTGAAGCATAGGGGAGAGCAATACAAGGAGTGTCTGCAGGCAGCAGTGAAGCATGGTGGAGAGCGGTACAATAATGAGTTTTTGCAGGCAGCAGCAAAGCATGGGGGAGAGCAATACAATGAGTGTCTGCAGGCAGCAGTGAAGCATAAGGGAGAGCGGTACAATAATGAGTTTTTGCAGGCAGCAGTGAAGCATGGGGGAGAGCAATACAATAAGTGTCTGCAGGCAGCAGTGAAGCATGGGGGAGAGCGGTACAATAATGAGTTTTTGCAGGCAGCAGTGAAGTATGGGGGAGAGCAATACAATGAGTGTCTGCAGGCAACAGTGAAGCATGGGGGAGAGCGGTACAATAAGTGTCTGCAGGCAACAGTGAAGCATGGGGGAGAGCGGTACAATAAGTGTCTGCAGGCAACAGTGAAGCATGGGGGAGAGCGGTACAATAAGTGTCTGCAGGCAGCAGTGAAGAATGGTGGAGAGCGGTACAACAATGAGTGTCTGCAGGCAGCAGTGAAGCATGGTGGAGGCTCCATACAAGTTTGTGGCTGCATTTCAGCAAATGGAGTTGGGGATTTGGTCAGGATTTATGGTGTCACCAATACTGAGAAATACAGATACTTATCCATAATGTAATACTATCAGGGAGGCGTCTGATTGGCTCCAAATTAGTCTGCAGCAGGACAACAACCCCCAACATCCAGCCAATGTTATTAAGAACAATCTTTCGAGTAAAGAAGAAAAGAAATCCTAGAAATGTGGCCCCCACAGAGTCCTGATCTCAACATAGAGTCTGGAATTACATGAAGAGACAGAAGTATTGGGGTGAGCCGACATCCACAGAAGATCTGTGATTAGTTCTCCAAGATATGTGGAATAATCTCACTGCTGAGCTCGTTCAAAAATTGTGTGCAAGTGTACCAAGACGAATTGATGGTAAAGGACAGTCACACCAAATATTGATTATATTTACATTTCTCTTGCATTTTGTTAACTGACCAAAATAAACTATTAATATTTGTATTTTTCATTCTTATTGTGCAGCATTTTTCCACACCTGCTAAAGTTTTTGCACAATACTGTAGAAAAAAAGGTTAAATAAATGACTTTTCTGCTTAGGGAGTATCCTAGCAGAGTAATCAGTATTATATGTATACTTACCTTGTTGAGTCTCACCTATTTTGTATGAATTGTAAAGTTTCATTTTGGCATAGGGGGAAGAGAGAAACTTCTGGGTCTTCTTCCTCACGTGTCATTGTGATTATCTCTTTCTAAAGCCCCATTTACACGCAAAAATGAACGCTCAAAATTTGTTTAAAAGATAGGAAGAATGACAGAACGATCATTTTGCATAAGCTACTAATGGGCTTATTAGCTTCATTTGCATGTAAGTAACCTTCCCTACCCTGTATGTAACAGACCACAGCAGGTGGTCTGTTATCTGCATACCGCCCCTTTTTTTTTGCTGGGAGACTGCAGATGGAAACAAGGTTATCAGTGTGGAGAATCACAGCGGTCCCTGCTATCAGCTCTCCTTCCAAGCTATGGATTTTAAACTCAACTAAAAATGATCAGTCGGACAAACAGCGAACGATGGTAGCATTTACACGCAACGATTATCGCCCTAAGGACATTGAGGGATAATCGTCCCATGTAAATGGGGCTTCAGAATGGTTGCTAGACCTTCTCACTGGGACAAATCTGCATCGTCATGTTGTTTCTTAAAACATTACTGTAAATGCGAAGTTAAGAAACTATATATATAAAGACGAAAGCCCTCACTGACTCACTGACTCGCCAAAAGTTCTCCAACTTCCCGATGTCGTAGAAACATTAAATTTGACACAAGCATAGATTATCTCCAAAATAGGAAAAGTAATTGGGTCCCAACTCGATTATTCAATTCTAGCGCTAAAGAATCGGCGTCGAAATTTTCGTACGGAATCGAAATCTCTCACTTCCCAATGCCTTACAAATTTGGCACGAGCATTGAATATGTCATAAATAGGAAAAGCTAATGGGTCACAACTCCATTATTCAATTCTATGCGCAAAAGAATTAGTGTCCAAATTTTACGTATGTAATGTAATTTTCTCACTTTCTGGTGTCATAGAAACGTGAAATTTGGCACGAGCATTGATTATGTCATAAATAGGAAAAGCTAATGGGTCCCAACTCCATTATTCAATTCTAGCGCAAAAGAATTAGTGCCCAAATTTTACGTACGGAATGTAATTCTCTCACTTCCTGATGTCATTTTATATAAAGGAAACGTCGCATGGTTGCCTCCCCGTGGTGTTTCCTGGGTAACGCACAGAACTATGCAAAATGGTGAACATATGTTTTTCCTCAGTATCTCTAAAGTAACCACGACTTCATAAGACTTTCTGTGTGAACACCAGATAAACACCAGTACCAAATTAACTCGGGCGAAGCCGGGTATATCAGCTAGTAGGTTAATATAGTTCTATCACATGCCGCTGTCCACTCACTACACTGGTGAGACGGAACACGAGGACCTCAATTCTCTCGTCAAGCAAATGGCACCAGATGAAAACCTCAAGTGGTTTTCTTACAAAAAAACCCATTGGCTCAAAGATAATCAACGACCACTAAGGAATGAACATTATCATGAATGCATAGAAACATCTTTCACTAAAACAAGAGGAATGGCCGTACCGCGGGGCGAAACGCTCTGAGCGCAACCCTCGGAAATCGTATAAAACGTACTCATTTTAAAAACTAGTATTTATCAAAGACTAACCTCCTGCTTCGCCACGGGTGGATTGTCCATCAGGCAATATCAGTAGTCTTGTGAGAAGTCATTGACCCCAACACAAAGGTTACAAAAATACTTTGCTGCGCTTCAAGTGAAACACCCCTATTTAACAAAAATGTGCCATTTCAGTGCTTCACTGTGAAAACACGGCTCTCTAATTATTATGCTGTGTCCCATGGTTTTACACCCTACATGGGGCCCTAATCTTCACCCTCATCAGGAGTGAAAGAGCGCCATGCACATTTGAGGCCTGATTTTGTGACCTACACAGCATGCGTCCACCAGGGGGGAGTCTCAGTTTTGTGACACCCAGAGATGAGATAGTTATCGTCCATCCAGCGAATAGGTGATAAATGTTAATGCTGCTAATATCCCGCTAACGTTAATGGACCTTTCCAATCGAAAGCATTTATCACGTATCCACCAGTCCGATCCCCATAACTGAGTCCAAACTGAGCAGCAGTCAAACAGCACAACACTTGTCTGACGTCACATGGAGCTGCAGGGTACATGCTCAGCCACCACTCCACCGAAACTCCTCTAACCAGCAGTCATGTGGTTGGTGGGAGATCCGGCCGTCAGACCCCCAGGACTGGCATTCATCTTTATGAAGCCATAGTACTGATCTACTTATATGGAGAAGAAAGTGCTGATTAGTCCCATAAGGCTCCAAGGTCCAAGTATGACCACATCTTCTGTGCCTATTATAGTTACATGTATACCTGCATATTGGGGATAATTTCACCCCCTCAGGTGCCGTATGCACGGAAAATCCACAGAATAAATGGACATGCTGATGATTGAACTTTAACCTTTGACCCATGTGGATTCCCGTGGCTCAGGCCGCTCTCACACAGTCCGCTTTTTACCACAGCATGATTTCAATGGGGTTTGTCAGACTAGCACTCCAACCATGTCTGCTCTATATTCGTGTGTTTTAGCACTTTTTAACGCACCTCATCACCCATCGCAAGGATGAGGGTTGTTAAAAATCTACGGCAAAAGCAGTTGAATGCCGTCAAAAACTGCGAAATTGTGGTAAAATGCTGTAGTTTCGAACGCGGCGTTTTGGCATTGCGTGTGTGAGGCCGTACCGTATATTGTAAATGCTGCAGACCCCTCTGGGGAAGGTCTGTAGCATGTGAGGGCCCTCTTAGGGCCCGTGCACCAAAGTTTGGATCTGAGATCAACAAGAGTTAATCTAAGATCAAATAGACAAATGTTGCACCAACCCGGTTTAGCCCGCGATCTTGGTTCAAACTTAGGATCCATTGGATCCCCTGATTTGGTGGAGCCAACTAGATGAACTTAATGTAGCAGCCAAAATCTAAGCTGGCGGACTAGGCCGAAGGCCTGATAGGCGTCTCTTGATTCATGAAAGTACACCCACGTTTGCTGTTGGTAGCGGCCATGTTTTTACCATCACTATGAATGCTGGGAAGATCACCTGACTAGTCACCAAACATCCTGCAGAATACATTCAAGTTTTTGCAAATCTTAGATCAAAGTGTTGGTGCAACACCTTTACCTGAAAGCAAGTTCAATAGCTGGTCACAGTTTAACTAAACCGGGTCAACAGCGAGGTTGGTGCAGCCGGCCCATATGTAACCCCTTGGGCAGATTCATACGTGAGCCAGAAAACTCCTTGACCATATGTTTTACCTGTTTGTAGTTTTGGTTTAACCCGTTATTTCCTTCCGTCCTCAACGTGTCCGGATGTCGGTTAGACTTCTGCCTGTGATTCTTCACAAGACTGTGACGCACGGCTGTATTCTGGCCCCCGTTTTGCATCTGTAATATGGAAGTGTGTTCTGTCCGGACCACCGGCCTCCTGACCCCAACTCCCTGCATTACAGGAATGTATGCTGCTCAGGAGACCCGCGACCAACCAAAAGCCTTAGTCACCTAGATCAGGGTTTCTTCACTCTAGTCCTGAAGTGTCCCAAGCAGCTTATAATTCGAGGATATCCCCTGTGGCTATTGCTGAGACCCCGGCAATAATTACATCACCTGTGCAATACTAAGGAAATCCTGAAAACCTGGGGGCTACTTGAGGACTAAAGTTGAAAACATAGGCTTGGATCACTGTATCTTGCTTAGGCCCCATTCACATCTGCATTAGGGCTCAGTCTGCTGCGCTATTGGTCCGGTACGGAAAAAAACTGAAGTCAAACGGAAACATTTCTGGGTTTTTTTCTAGCATTGATTTTAATGAGGAAAAATGGATCAGTTTAACTTCAGTTTCTCGGTTTCAAAAACAGAACAGGAAAACCCTAACGAAGCCCAAACAGAGACGTGAATGGGGCCTTATTGCTAAGGTAATTATGGGCACAATTAGTATAAACTAGCCAAATTACTGTGATGTGTTAGTAACATAGTATGTAAGGTCGAATGAAGACAATGTCCATCTAGTCCAGCCTGTCTATCCTCCTGTGTTGATCCAGAGGAAGGAAAAAACCCCAAGGGCAGAAGCCAATTAGCCCTTTTGGGGGAAAAATTCCTCCCCGACTCCCTAATGGCAATCAGACTGTTCCCTGGATCAACCCCTAATAGTTCCTACCTGCCTGTATACCCGGATTAACAGTTAACCTAAGATTTATATCCTGGAATATCCTTCCGCTCCAGAAAGACATCAAGTCCCTCTTAAACTCCTCTATGGATTTTGCCATCACCACGTCCTCAGGCAGAGAGTTCCACAGTCTCACTGCTCTTACAGTAAAGAACCCCCTTCTGTGTTGGTGATGAAACCTGCTTTCTTCTAGACGTAGCGGATGCCCTCTCGTTACCGTCGCAGTCCTGAGTATAAACAGATCATGGTAGAGATCCTTGTATTGTCCCTTCATGTATTAATACAAAGTTATTTGGTCGCCCCTTAACCGTCTTTTTTCCGGGGTGAATAATCCCAGTTTTGGTGCCTCTCTGAGTATTCCGGTCCCTCAATTCCATGTATTAGTTTAGTTGCCCTCCTGCGAACCCCCTCCAGCACTGTAACATCTTTCCTGAGCCCCGTTTACCAGAACTGTACGCAGTATTCCATGTGGGGCCTGACAAGTGCCTTATATAGTGGAAGGATAATGTTCTCGTCCCTCGCCCCTATACCTCTTTTAATGCATCCCAAGACTTTGTTAGCTTTTGCAGCAGCTGACTGGCATTGATTGCTCCAGTTAAATCTACAATCCACTAGTACCCCCAGGTCTTTTTCCATCTCACTTTTCCCTAGCAGTACCCCATTTAGTTTATATTGGTGACATCCGTTTCTCCTGGCCATTTGCAGAACCTTACATTTATCCACATTGAACTTCATTTGCCATCCCCCCCCCCCCAAGCCCCCGGCTTATCGAGGTCCGTTTGTAGCCGCACATTGTCCTCCGTTGCATTAATTGTCTTGTATAATTTTAGTCATTGAAGGAGGAAGCCTGTGTCTTCTTCGAAATGTATTCAAGAAAAATAACTCTATTCAGTTTGCAGATCCACTAATGACACGTAGGAGAAGGCTTCTTGTAACATAACCATTTTATTTTGTGAGTTTATTTACCATATTTAATTAAAAAATTAGTTTGAAATGATGGGTTTATGTAGCACAAACAAAACTGTAATTCCGAGTAGCAGAATGAACATACAAAATCCACCACCCGGGAGATTTTATTATTTATATTGAAATATAGTCAAAATTATACATATAGCAGTACAATAGTGAAAAACAGGTCCCATCATTCCATTTTTGGAATCCAAAAAGAATCAGGATTTTATTGCTTTTTCTCCCATTATCAGTAAAGCCTAAACAAGTCGTTGTATTAAGAGAAGCTTATGGTGGCATCGATGATAAGCCGTGTGTTGTCAGATTAGTTGGGGTATATTTTGTCATATGTTACATAGCGCACTACCGATGAGATCCGCTGATCATTATACTACAAAAACTGTATATGTACCGTAGAAGGAAAAAAATACAATTATATGCAAGACAGAAGAGGAAGTGGAAAGGCATGTCCTAGGATAAAAGCTATTAGTGACCAGTCCTCGGGCTAAACCACCAATAGCAGATCAGGGGGTTCCATTGTTCAAGACCCGTCAATCAGCTGATGAAAAGCCGCTAAAGATGGCCGTGTGCAGCGCAGTGGCTTGGTTTGGTATTGCAGCTCCCTCCCACCAAAGTGAATAGGAGAGAGCTGTATAATGAAAACCGGACACTGCGCTGCGGCCGGCATTCGACAGTTCCAGTATCCTGAACTGATTTTCTCCTGGAAAACCCATTTAAGGTCTTACAAAGCATCATTTTACTTACTCTTTTCCTTTACAACATTATTTAAGTTAAGGTAATGTTAGGAGGTATTCCTTTTATCCCCTTGGTGATATTTGCATCCACCTATGCAGCTGCATTAATGTACTTGTCACAAGGTGCCGTAGATGACCATTATGGTGATGGTGTTCTGCCACCATCACCGGCTGATATCCCACTGTAACAGCCTGGATCAGCAACAGCTCCAATTCTTACTGTTTAACCCATTACATGTCATGGTCAATAGCAACCCTGTCATCAAAGCAGCTAAACCGAAGGAGGAGGCGCTGTAACTGTAAAGAAGAGCTCAATATAAAAGCAAAAAAGGTTTTCATTACAAAATGCTTTATGTAAAATAAATCTAAAACAATAAATAAGTCCACAATCAGAAGAAGCCGTGCTGGAAAACCAACGTTTCCATACAGAAAAACTAAAAAAAGAATACCAGAACTGCTGTTTTTGGTTCATCTTGTGCCCCTAAAAAAATGGAATAAAAAGTAATCAGAATGTCTTATGTACCCCATAATGGCACCAATAAAACTACCACTCCAAAAAAATAAAGTTATGGCTCAGAGTGTTACCACAAAACACAAAGGGTTAAAATAAAGTGCTTAGATTTGACCTACAAAGTAAAGTGAACACCATTTATACCTTAAAAACAAAACCCAAAACTAATAGTAGAATTGCTGTTTTTTCCACCCCTCCTCCCCCCAAAACCCCGAATAGTGCTTATAAAATGAATCCATCTTGCAACAAACAAGTCATCAACCAGCTCAGATCAAGAAAAAATAAAAACGTCGTAAAAATGGTGATGAACACATTAAAAAAAATATTGTGTAAAAGAAGTAAAACTCAAAAAATGAGATGAATGTGATATAAAGGTAACATGTAGCTTGTGCCACATGGTGAACGCTGGAAAATGAAGGCGAAAAACAATTGTAGAATTTCAGTTTTTTTCATTCCTTTCACCAAAATATTTTTTTCAAAACATTATATTTACCAGGAAATGGTAAAAAATACACAAAAAATAATCTCTAATACGACGGAAAACAAACCTATAAGCCGTCGAGCTGCTGGAATGCAGTGATGCGAGGACAAAGAAGAACAGAATTGTGTATTCAAGGCCCAAATAGATGATCACCAAGGGGTTAAAGGGATTTAGTTTACCTAAAGCTTAAACTGCTGGATCGTGAAAAGTTCTACAACTTCCCAGGATACTTTGTATCGCCATCTGCAGGGATACCTTGTCACTACATGGAGACATTCAGAGGCTATAATGTCCTGACAATGTATATAATGGACAACAGCATGTATGGGGTTAAACCCAACTCCATAACCTCTACTGGCCATTCCTACAGCGCCCCCAAAAACAGTCATTGCAGGGACAGCACACATTTCCAAGACTGGAGCCATCAGATGTCTCTTATGTCATCATCCATACCGCTGGGCCAACAGAAGATCTTCGAAAATCGGTTTTCAGTCTCTGAACATTACCAACTCAAGGGAAAGTGTTTGGTCCCCCACAGGGACGGCTCTGTGGATGCTACGGTCTAATGGCAGGCACTCTGTCACATCAAGCTGCCTAGATGATTCCAATACGGCTCATTAATATATCTTCACTGCTCATCACCTCCTCTATCCGCCTGCCACTAATCATCCCTCAGTATGCACAGTAAAAACAGAAGCCTGACAATCACCAGTATGGGGGTGGTGAGTGGGGGGGGGGGGGGGGGAGGTAAGCAGTGAATATGTGATTAACGAGTCTCAGCTGACTCATCACTGCAAACTTTGAAATTAAAGTTTTCAAAAACTCCTGACCCAATCAGTATAGGTGACATTCTGCACCATTACAGGCCAGGCAGGTTCCCTTTATTAGGCTGTCTTAGGCTTAAAAAATCGAAAACCCTGATATGTATTAAAACAATGTTAAATTGGTACCTTTTTGTGTTTTGGGTATTTGTGATGACCTGATTATCCAGGCAAGCGCTGTTTACATTGGGTCTTTGAAGAATCACTTTTGGGGCGTCGGTGTTGCAGCTACAGCAGTTTCCACGGAGCTCTGGCATCTCAGCTCGCTCAGACTCTACCCGCTACTCCTCATAGTTCACAGCAGACCTGCCCCTACACCTCTATGGCCCGCACTACCCGCTTCTATTCAGCATCTGCTTGGCAGAGGAACGGAATCATTGGCTTCAGTATGCGAGACGGCCTCAGTGTTACGTAGTTTCTGTCCCTGTCAGTCTTTGGAGCACCATCCTCACATCCTCGCAATTTTTCTATCCAGCAAAAACACTCAAAAAATGGTTCCGATTTCATCCTTGTTCCGTTCTGTTCAGTTTTTTGCCCAATCCCCTCACAATACACCATCACATTTGCCACAGAATTAAGTCCATACGACGTACACCCAGTATTACATTCAGACGTCAGCACATGGTGAGCAAGGGAATGAGCATGCATGGAACTTGGAAAGGGATTTCTACTTTGCTGGTGGATTATCATGGATGACGTCCCACACATTCTGAAACTGAATTTGTAGAAAGGCATTATGGGGCATCAGTGGTACTCAGAATAAACATTAAACGGGTTGTCCTGGTTAAGTAGACTGCATGTAAAGGGTCACTCATGGTGAAAAGTAACAAAGCAGTCTCGTGAACGGGCTGCTGCAGCCAATGGTAGCGCTCAGCAATCATCACTGCCATTGGCTGCAGCAGCAGGTTTAGAGGACGTCACAGGTTGACTGCAGCCTGTAACACCATATGTCGGCAGGAAGACCCGGAGTCAGATGAGCGGGGAGAGAGGAGTATGTGCTGCCTTTTAATTTTCCCCACGAGAGACCCCTTTACCTGCAGTTTACATAACTCCGACAACCCCTTTACCTGCAGTTTACATGACCTATGATTTTAACTCATTGAGACACTTTGCTAAGTGCAAGTATATTACAAAGTACCTTACATTCACATGTTTATTACAGCGCTGGATGGGAGTTTACTCTCGGAAAACCCCTTCACTCTTCCCATTCACATATTACAGAGATTTCAAGAATTATACTAAGTTGTTCCATGACTTTTTGATATGCAGTGATTAATTATGCTGTCTCATTAGGACGACCCCTGTTCATAAGCCCCATTAGGGATGGAGGGTTCTAAGCTATGAGCAAAGTGCTCTGGAATATTCCATTCAGAGGAGTTCTCTTCCCGGATTCACTTGCAGCATCTCTCAGCTGCCGGAACCTGCTGCCACCATCTGATCATCTGCGGGTTCTTGTTTAGGTCAGATTACATCTGTATTGGAAGCTCCATTTGAAGCCTCTGGCAGAGAGATCCGGCATGAGATCCCAAATGGAATACTTTGGCTTTCTGCACAACGGGCATAACGAAATCAGAGGGCCCCCATCACAGTCTCAGATGGCCCCCATCACAGTCTCAGATGGCCCCCATCACAGTCTCGGATGGCCCCCATCAGAGTCCCCGATGGCCCCCATCACAGTCCCCGATGGCCCCCATCACAGTCCCCGATGGCCCCCATCACAGTCCCCGATGGCACCCATCACAGTCCCCGATGGCCCCCATCACAGTCCCCGATGGCCCCCATCAGTCTCCGATGGCCCCCATCACAGTCTCCGATGGCCCCCATCACAGTCCCAGATGGCCCCCATCACAGTCCCAGATGGCCCCCATCACAGTCTCCGATGGCCCCCATCACAGTCTCCGATGGCCCCCATCACAGTCTCCGATGGCCCCCATCACAGTCTCGGATGGCCCCATCACAGTCTCGGATGGCCCCATCACAGTCTCGGATGGCCCCATCACAGTCTCGGATGGCCCCATCACAGTCCCAGACGGCCCCATCACAGTCCCAGACGGCCCCCATCACAGTCCCAGATGGCCCCCATCACAGTCTCCGATGGCCCCCATCACAGTCTCCGATGGCCCCCATCACAGTCTCCGATGGCCCCCATCACAGTCTCCGATGGCCCCCATCACAGTCCCAGATGGCCCCCATCACAGTCCCAGATGGCCCCCATCACAGTCCCAGACGGCCCCCATCACAGTCCCAGACGGCCCCCATCACAGTCTCGGATGGCCCCATCACAGTCTCGGATGGCCCCATCACAGTCTCGGATGGCCCCATCACAGTCTCGGATGGCCCCATCACAGTCCCAGATGGCCCCCATCACAGTCCCAGACGGCCCCATCACAGTCCCAGATGGCCCCCATCACAGTCCCAGATGGCCCCCATCACAGTCCCAGACGGCCCCCATCACAGTCCCAGACGGCCCCCATCACAGTCTCGGATGGCCCCATCACAGTCTCGGATGGCCCCATCACAGTCTCGGATGGCCCCATCACAGTCTCGGATGGCCCCATCACAGTCTCGGATGGCCCCATCACAGTCCCTTGGCTTCATCATCAGATGGATCAGTTCGGCTTACAAGGATTACACTTTTCAGTTCGCATAACAGAGCAGGAAGACGGAATTCTGCTTGGAAGCCTAAACACAGACATGAATGCGGCCAGGTTGTCCAGATGAGAAACCCCTTTAAACGGCTACTCAGTTTTCAGGAAATAAATGCTAATTATTGTATAATGTAAAATTATTACATTTTCCAATATACTTTATCAATTTCTCACAGTTTTCCAGATTTCTGCATGACTCCGCTCACTGCCTCCTTCCAGTGGGTGTAAAGTTCTGTCCTGGTCATGTGATGCATCTAGGGGCGGGACTCATTATTTTATTAGTTTTGCTAACGATAATCAGTTGTGCGCCTGTGTGTCCATCACATGACCAGGACGGATTTGTACCCACTAGAAGCAAATTATGAATGACCATACTGACTGACAGCAAGCTGAGGTCTTGCAAACCGCGAGCAACCGACACAGAAACCATATTGGAAAATTGTACAACTTTTATACAGATAATATTTGCTAAAAAACTTTACATAAAAATGGAAAAAAACAACTGCGCTCCCACAATGGGAAATTCTCACTGAAGGTATTTAAGGGCTGAACCAACTGCCCCAGAAGCAACTCGATAAACGTCTCAAAGACTTCTGCTTCACTTGGGACTGACATCAACGCAAGTTCTCCATTTAAACTCCCCCACAAACTTGCAGTCAGTTACTTCAATGGGTGAGGGAATAAGCCGCTTCAGGCACCTCTGACACTGAATGCCTCATCTGTAAAGGCTAATTTAGATGGCCATGACTTGGCCACATTCTAGCAGGTTGTGTAATGATTAAGGATGAGCGAGTATACTCGCTCATGCACTACTCGCTCGAGTAATGTGCCTTAGCCGAGTATCTCCCCGCTCGTCCCTGAAGATTCGGGAGCTGCCGCGGCTGACAGGTGAGTTGCGGCGGGGAGCAGGGGAGAGCGGGCGGGAGAGAGGCAGAGAGAGATCTCCCCTCCGTTCCTCCCTGCTCTCCCCCGCAGCTCCGCGCCGCCCCCCGAATCTTTCGGGACGAGCGGGGAGATACTCGGCTAAGGCACATTACTCGGACGAGTAGTGCCTTAGTGAGTATACTCGCTCATCCCTACTAATGATGTGAACCCACGTCGTCATAGCAATACATGATGCTCTAAGTTCAGGTCATGAGACTTGAGGTGGGAATTGCAGCCATAAATACAACCACATTACGGTCACCTGAATTAGCCGTGTATCCCGCAGACACAAAGAATCAGGCATGTTGTAATCTAACACCCCCAACATATGCCAATGGTGAGAGACAGGAGGCCCTGATACACAAAATCCTTGGCTGATCCTTACAAAGCCAAGGGGGCTAAATAACTCTTGTCTGATGTATACGGTCCGCATTACTTCGAGGTTCTAATCAATATAACACATATCCGGGATGCTCTTCACCGCAGCATACGGAAGCCTCGGTCACATTATCACTAGTGTACCAGGGTTTTAGGTTTTTTAACTGTACGGATCAGGAAATGAATCACCTGATAGTTATGTAGAAGAATCCTTAATAAAGTCCTTGGACACCCTTCATCACGTTTTTATTGCATTGTATCAATTATGTAATAAACACATTTTTTGCATTTTTTCCCCCTTATTTGCAACATTTGGCTTCTGCAACTTGCATGTATTTCCCAGTAAGCTGCAGAATGCCATGCGCAGTCAAGGGTTCTCCGACGCTCGGTCTCCAGCCCCCTGTCTTCTCCTAAGCAATGATATAAGTGGAATGATACTCAAATCAATATTGATCGACTGTGACTTAATCAGAATTCAGCTTAAATTATCACTTTTTTTTACTACTTTATTGATGCAATGCAATAAAAAAATATGCTAAAAGCTTCCCCTATCCTCCAGGCTGTCCTGTTACATTGTCCTGACCTAATTCAAACACATCCATGCATAAATTGGTTGTTTACTACTCTGGACTTATTAACAGAATACTTAAAAAAAAACTTGTTAATAAAATATTGATCTGTACATATTGTGCTTGGCTGATGGGGGAACACAAGGGTCCCGTTCATACAGATGCTCCATGACCAGCACCTTCCGAAAAACTCAATAAGCTAGTACTCAATTCAATACAAGGCCGAAGTGCAATATTTCCCCGGAGCAGCTTGAGTATGTGTTTCCGAAGCTTCCAGGGGTCAGGCACTGGAGACTTCAATCACTCAAGGAGACTTTGGGTTCACAGAAAGTCTTTAACGCCAGTTTTTCCTTTTTGTTCCTTAAGCCCAGCACTAATAGAGCCAGCACTTGTTGTGGCATTTCTGTATTCAAAAGCAAATGATAATAGCCATTGTATCATAGAAGTCCACCTTCTATTAATGGGATTTGGATGTATGTGGCATTCCAAATTGCAACATTAGCTTGAAGTCTGAGCCAGGAGTTAAGCTCTGAGATGTTCGGGGATAAATGTACATTGTATCGGTGGGCCTCCGCCAGTTCTCCTCACAGTTATAAGTCAGCTCTCTCCTCAGATGTGAGGCTAACTGGGGAGTACTGCCTCGGTAAGGTCTCTGACAGAAGTTCTCGCTCGTAGACGCAGAGATCACACGTCTGTGTTTTCTGCCGCCGCACAGGCAGGGTAATTCTGCATGCATGTAATGGGGCTCAGGTCCCAGCGAGGAGTGATGATGATGCATTTTCTCCCCGTAAGGAGTTAAATATTCTTGTATGCATTTGGACAGGAAGTTTGGGCTGCTTCTGTTTTGAGGTAAGTATTGATCCTCATCGGTTGGTACTGATAGACTGCAAGACTCTTTCACATGAGGCGGAAGGTAACAACAATTGTCTTCTCCGTGGGGGTTTAATATTCTAACCGTTTCTTCGTGTTGGGATAAGTATTGAGACTCGTCTTCTTTCAGGGGTAAATAGTGGGAATCTTCCTTATTTAAGGGTGCATAGTGGGAGTCCTCCTTATTGGCGCAGAAGAAGTGTGGGTCCTGGGCTTCATATTGACTGTCGGAGGGCAGATTGGAGGAGGACAGATGCATGTCTTGGTGCAGTAAGCAGGCGGATGAATCCTGCAGCGAGTAAT
Organism: Eleutherodactylus coqui; assembly: GCF_035609145.1. Taxonomy (NCBI): domain Eukaryota; kingdom Metazoa; phylum Chordata; class Amphibia; order Anura; family Eleutherodactylidae; genus Eleutherodactylus; species Eleutherodactylus coqui. The sequence goes on from NC_089843.1 coordinate 221,177,137, forward strand.
TAATATATTCTTGGGAATCGATGATTCTCTTGTGTTGCTCCGGAGTCTGCTCGGGGGTCGGCGGGATGCCACTGTGCTCTTTACTGTGCCCAGGGTTCCAGCCATGTTGTTTTAAGGACGTGAAGACCGGGTCCCGATCTTGGTGGCCCGCGTCTCTGCTCCTACTCACACTTTTCACAGAGTTGTCCAGTACGAGGCCATTGTCCTTCTCTTTCTGTCGGCACTTCAGCTTTCTGCTTTGTTGAGAGCTCAGCAAGCAGACCCCCAGACCTGACAACACTGCGCCCACCACAAACGCTGCCACAGTGGAAACCACCAGCATGTTGACGGACACTTCAACACCTCTCTGTTCTGTGAAGCTCTGTGTGAATAGACCTGTTGAAAAGCAAGGGTTAAATATTACTAAGGACAACAAGCAGGAGTTTGGAAATCATTCATTCGTATCATTAACCCACTTGCTGCACATACGTATAAAGCGCCGGCGTCAGCTAGAACACATTTGTTTAACCCATTAGATGCCACTGGTAATAATGACTGCAGCGTCCAAGTTGCTTTACAGGTGTAGGGGGATTCTTCTGTAAGTCAATCAGCGCCCCTGAAATGTAATTGTGGGGTGCTGACTATACATTCCCACAACAGCTGTGGCCCAGAGTTAACGGGGCCCCTCCATAAGTTTCAATGTGCTTGTCCTGTGCAATCGTATTGTCAGCGTCTTCTATGCGCGTGCATTTGATGTGTGTTGTATCTCTGCAGCACTTGATGGCTTAACGTCTGGGATATGTCTGAGAAATGTATCATGTTGTATGTTATGTGACTGTTTTAGATATATGTTGGTGAGGATATAGGACAGAGTTCAGGTTGGAGTTTGCAAGTGAGACGAAAGCAAGAGGGCCACACAGACACCGCCTGGTCTGTGTGGTCCAGATTACACCGAGGGTCCTCCCTGTCACACCACCTTCTGAGAGTGTAAAGTGTTCTTCTTCTGGGCTGTTACTGTTTTGTTGGAACCTTGTTGAACTTAAGTAAATGGGCATTACTGACCGTTCCCGGTTTGCTCAAAAAGTTATCCCTGTGTGTGGACTATTTTATTTCCGTCTCAAGGTTCACCGCAGAGGAAGGAACGGTGGCGTCATGACTGACAAAGAACTGTAAGGTAACCGCTAGTAACCCTTTCCCTTTAACCCCCCCAGCAGTAACTTGGATGGGTCCCGAGCTACCCCCAGTGGAGGAAATGGTAGAGCCCCATAACAGAAACCTTTATCTACTCCGCCATCTCCTGGCCAAGGCTTAAAGGGGTTGTCCCGCGCCGAAACGGGTTTTTTTTTTTTAACCCCCTCCCCCCCCCCCGTTCGGCGCGAGACAACCCCGATGCAGGGGTTAAAAAAACAACCCGCACAGCACTTACCTGAATCCCGGCGGTCCGGCGTCTTCATACTCACCTGCTGAAGATGGCCGCCGGGATCCTCTGTCTCCATGGACCGCAGGGCTTCTGTGCGGTCCATTGCCGATTCCAGCCTCCTGATTGGCTGGAATCGGCACGTGACGGGGCGGAGCTACACGGAGCCCCATTCAGAAAAGAAGAAGACCCGGACTGCGCAAGCGCGGCTAATTTGGCCATCGGAGGGCGAAAATTAGTCGGCACCATGGAGACGAGGACGCCAGCAACGGAGCAGGTAAGTATAAAACTTCTGTATGGCTCATATTTAATGCACAATGTACATTACAAAGTGCATTATTATGGCCATGCAGAAGTGTATAGACCCACTTGCTGCCTCGGGACAACCCCTTTAATAGACTGCCTTCCAATATAATGCTCACAGGCATGATACACTGCATTACCAAATTATTGCAATGTATTAGGTAAGTGATCAAATGACTGCAAATTCAAATCCCCTTGTGGGACTAAAAAACGTTAAAAAAAGATTAACAAATGGTTCTTAAAAAAGTCCAGAGAAAAAACAAACAAACCTCTTTCCTTAAGGTAAGTTCAGACATCATGAAATTGCTGCAGAAATTCGGTTGCGGATGTCATACCGAAATGCCGTGTCAATATTGAGTACAATGTAAGTAAATGGGCTTTTAACTCTTCACTTACAACTGAAAACATCTGCAGCAGCGTAAGGATGTGCTGTTTGTTACGGAGGAGCCACAGACTTATCCCTTGCAATGCTCTGAGAGCGCCGTGTGAACGCACCCTAAATGGTCCAGAATAATTGTTACTGCCACTTTAAAAATGATGTTTTTTTAACCTGCAAGGTGAACACCATGTAAGAAAGCCGGAAAAACTATCAGTGTTTTTATTCATATTCTGCTCCAAAAAAAGTTATTCAGCACTCTTTATGGACTAATGGTACCATGGCAAACTGTAGCCCATGCCGCTAAAACTAAGAGTCATAAAGCAGCTTCAGCAAAAATAAAGAGTTATTTATTAAAGGAATTCCAAATACAGAGAATAAACAAAAAAATGTAAAAAAGATCCCAGCACTTCCTCACTAAGGGGTTATACAGGATTAGAAAAACATGGCTGCTCTCTCCCAAAAACAGCACCACTCCTGTCCATAGGTTGTGTGTGGTATTGCAGCTGAGCACCATTGAAGTGAATGGGAATAGAGTAGCAATACCAGACACAAGCCACAACAAGGGTGCAGCTGTGCTTGCCAGAAAGCTGCCATGATTTTCTATCCCCTTTAATGTCCTCTCATTTTATCCTATTTTGGCTCAAATTACAATTATGACAAAGAAACATCAAAATGTGAACAAGAAAAAACAGTATTGACCCGGTGGCACACGATGCCAGCGTCCTCCAGGCCCTCCTCTGTCTCTCTAAGTCAGATATTGAAGCGGTGGAGGCCGGGGTGGATAAGGAGCTGGATGAGTCCTGACTCCTGCCATACTGAGCTCCAACAGCAGATGTGGCATGCCGTTGTCAGAGCGGGCAGCAGCGCATAGGGCACCGAGTTGGGGGATTGGAAGAGGATCTGCATCCCAGCACCACGCAAATGGCAGCGTCATGCTGACAGACGGGCAGCCAGAGCTGTCCAGCCTGCAGGCTCTGTGGTCTCTGGACTATCTGCTAGCGTGAGTGCAGCGGAGCAACGAGTCAGCAGAGGGCCCAGGCTGGCTCTGTCAGTGGTAACCGACTGTGGGAAAGCACCTTGGAGGACGAGCAGGTTTGGACTGTGGGACACTAGAAGATGATGGGGGTTGATGGTGCGAAGAGTGGAATCCTATTTTTTGGTGTACCTGGGTTGAAGGGGGCCGCTGTCCACTGCTGGCTGGAGTATTTTATACTTTGCCGGCTCGCCTTTTAGCATTGCATAGAACAACCAGGAAATGTGTGAATAGTCATCATATCACACTTTGATGGTGCAGCTCTGGCATTATATAGATAATGATTTATGTCACCCATAGCCTGTAACATATTGACTTGTATCATTCATTTCTGGCTTCACTGTCCCTTTAAGGCTTAAGGGGTCAATTCCACTCACCATCACAGTTTCCAAGCTGAGATGTCTGTTCTCCACCAAGGTCTTGCTCATAAGGAGCCCTGAAAAACATTCATGTTAGTTACAACACGGACACCCACAATCCCTTTTGTTGTCACGGGTTTTTGAAGATTTTGCACTTCTGTAAAGCAGGACAGTCTGATATATAAAAAAATACACAAATAAAATCTAAATTACAAAACTATACCGATTCCCCATAGATTTTGTGAAAGTCGACAACCTGCAAATTTGCATGAAGGTGCCTGTGTATACAAAGTGATGAGTGGCAATTTGAGGAAAGTGTAATTTTTCATTAAAAAATAAATAAAAAAATTACACTACTGGTCAAAAGTTTTGGAACGCCTCAACCTTTCCAGTTGTTTTAGACATTAACACAGTTCAAGTCCAGCAAATAACGTGAAATTGTTTAAAGGTTCAAAAGTAAGTAAAAAAACATGAAAATATTATGAAATTGTAACCTGTAACGCAACAATAGTCTAAACTTAGGATTTTACCCCAAATCTGTCAACACCCTGATCACTGGCAGCTCCTTAAATCATTCCGGAACAATTCCCGTAGTGTGGTAGATGCATTATCCTGCTGAGGCTACTGCCACTGGGGAGCACCGCGGACATGAAGGGGTGTACTGGGTCTGCTAAAGTATTTATCTAGGTGGCATCACATGGCTCCACCGGCTCGGCTTCTTCCTATAGGGCATCCACATGATGTAAAAGAAAACAGGATTCCTCGGACCAGACCGCCGTCTTCCATTGCTCCAGTTTTGATAATTATGGACCCATAGTAAGGGCATTCAGTGGTGGACTCAAGGCGGGACTATAACTGCTCTGCGGCTACGCAGCCCATATGACGTAAATTATCATAGCCAGAATTAACCCTTTGTAGTCATTAGTGCTGCGGTATACACTCATACACACCATTGGGACTTGTACATTGTTCTTCATAACTAAATAGATTCAGGTACAAAGTGGAGATTCCTGGAACTATTATGTGGAGAGAAGAGACCCCTGAATGGAGGCTCCCGCGGCGAGCGCCCATCACATCGCTTTATTGTAGTAGCACGGTCACACTTAATCTGTATGAACAGACTATGACATGCCGGGCGTGCTATGTAGACCTTTACCATAAATATATGTATTTGTTGTATTCATACCTGGATCTGTGCGGGATAAATACACAGAGGCTGTTCTCTGGATCCCATGCGCAATACGGGTCACGTGTCTCCAGGCAACTTCTGTAAGAAGAGTCAGTACAAATGTCATTAAAATGGGGTAGAACGAATAATATGTATAGATCAGACTTCATTTCTTGTTATGACCATCAACCCTTACAAATACTGTACAAATAAAGTAGCAACGGCAACATCCAAGTTGACCGTATAAAAGACGTCCTTTATTCCCCCATAACATGTAGTAGACAGCAACGTTTCGACCTGGTGGTCTTTGTCAAGTAAACTAACAGCACACAACCCCTGTGCCAATCATGTCTCTTACTGAGCTGATTGAGTAAACACCCAAAGTGCAGAGAGAAAACTTAAAGGGGTTTTCTGTGGAAAATACTATAGATGACCGATCCTCGGGATTGGTCATCAATAGTTGATCGGCTGGGGTCCGCTGCTCGGGACCCTGACCGATCAGTTGAGCAGGCGCATGCTGTCAGTGCTGCAAATACACAGAGGTATGTCAGAGCGGATGCATCCATGCCGACCTCTGTGTAGTGGCCGCCACTTGTAATTGCAGGCATGGCTCTCATTTAAATCAACGCAAGCTGGTCCTGCAGTTACATGCGCTGACCACTTCACAGAGGTTGGTGCGGAGACTTCTGTGGCTTCTGCTCTGACCTTTGTGGCGCTGTCAGCTCAGCTGATCGGTCGGGGTCCCGAGTGACGGACTCCAGCCAATCGACTGGAATTTAGGAAATGAGAGCGGAACTGTGGGTTTCACAAGTGCTTTGTTCATTAAATAAAGACACAAAGTCTGGTTACTGACAAATCTGGTCTCTAGAGAGTTTGGTTAGTGTGAAACAAGGCTCAGAAGACACAAAGCTGGAGAAGGCTACAAAAGCGGAGAGTCGGGTGAACATCAATCTATGTTTACACAAACTATCTACAAATGTAGAAAATTCAGTACTGCAACTCTCCCTAGGAAGTAGTGTCATGTTAGGATCACAGCGCACTGACAGGGGTGATAAAGAAGCAACAGATAACAGCAATAGACTAAGGCTGGGTTCACACGGGGTGCAATTTTAAAACTGAGACTAACCAGCAAAGTGGCCAAAATTTTGCCAAAATCTCGTTCCCACGCTGCCAACAAGCCGCGCAGAAACCGAGATGCGGCACGGAATTCAAATCCACGGCATGTCAATTTTAGCGCCGTTTCCTCTGCCGTCTCGCTTCTTTCTATGGAGAGATTGCTGCAACAGAATAAAGCCGCTTCAAATCCAGCGACAAACTTCCACAGTGGAAATCTTGCGGAATTTCCATGCGGTCCGCTGCAGACATTCCGGGACATTCCGTGTGAACCCAGCCATATACACTGAAGAAACATCTGTTTGCGTGTCCTGTGAAAAAAGTGTCCAAAGACATTTACAGCAATTGAAGGAGTTTCCTGGATGAAAACTATCGGTCTGATGATACAGACCGCGCAGCCGGGGGTGCAGGGGGTGCCTTTCTGTGCCACAAGCTTTGGTGGATTTATGAGGGGCGATCGTCTGTCCAGCCGGTGCAGAATGGAATGACCAGCTGACTGACTCTGCGCTGCATCTTCATGTGTATCTTAACCAATCCTCCTCTATGCCATGTCTCCTTTTGTCTTGGCCTCCATCACTCAAATCATCACAGGGGTGGAGACACCCCCGGATAGGAGGATTAGAGAAGATACACAAGAAGATATTGTATGCCATGCCGAGGACATCAGAAGAGCATTCCATTGTGGACTCAAATAATTGTGTTTAGAAGGGACTTGTGGAGCACTACGGGGGAACCTTGTGGGGTCACAGAGGGCACTACGACCATACGAGGGCTCAGAGCCATTCTACTGTGGAGGGGGCAGGAGTACTAAAAGTGCCTAAGGCGGCATGAACTCTAAATATGGTCCTGCTGATCGCCATATACCATACAGCCCCTGGAACCCTGTATACCCCTTGTTACAGCCTTACTTCCACAACTCCCAAAGCCTATCTCTTTCCTTCATCCCCTTACAGTTTCCCACTGCCATTTATATGTATAGAGATATACTGATATATCCCCATTAAAATGAATGGAGTGACGACTAAACTTGTCAACTTAAGCCCAATTTAGACACAACGATTATTGCTCAAAAGCCGTCTTTTGAGCAATAATCTTTGTGTCTAAATATGCCCATCTTTCAGTTTTCTGCCAAATGATGGTTTTCAGTTCTGCTTGAAAACCATCCTTCACCAGAACAGCTGATAAGCAGCACACATGCTGTGTTCTGCCAGTGGAGATCTGATACCAGCTGATAACATTGTTACAGCTCTTCTCAGTTCTCACCCTGGCCAGCAGAACAGTTGATAAGCAGGACTGCATGCTGTGTCTGCTGTCCATGGTGCTGAATGCTGCATAAGGAGCCCATGGCTGAACAATACAGCTAATTACAGAGCTCAGACCCCCTGCTGAGTTCTGTAACAGCTCCCAGAAGCTCATTTGCATGCCAATGAAGCTGATAAGTACTAATAACAATTAGTGCCTATTAGTACTTTTAAGCAAACAGATCGCTGATCTTTTAATCTTTTGAAAGATATCGGTGTGTGTAAATGGGCCTTTAGAGTCCTGAGCTTAACCCTATTGAGATGCTATAGCATGATCTGAAGAGGGCTGTGCACACAAGGCATTCTAGAAATATTGATGAACTGAAACATATTTGCAGGGAGGATTCGTCCATCCCAACATTGTGCAGATGTTATCAGTCACAGCAGGTGAAGGTGATTGCTGCTAACGGATCTATTGGTTATTAAATTCAAGAGTTCACTTAATGTTTCTGTACTGTGGATATATTTTTCAGTGTGCCTACGGCTGGTCTCACATGACCAGATTAAAATGCAGATTCCGTAATTGGATTATCCGCTGTTCAATCAAATGCATTGGATTACGCAGTTCCGCTCACATTAGCGGGTTGGAATTGCATAATCCACTCGCGGAAAAAAGTTGCATATATACCCGCAGCCCAAACACAATTACATTGCATCTGGGCTGCTGCTATCTGGGTCCTCACTAAGCGACGGCATGGGAAATATAAAAAAGTGTACCGCGCATGGCATGAGACGTAAAAGAAAGGAAGAGCACAAATGTTCGTGTTATTAGTTTAGTTACTTGGTCTATAATTGCGTATTACAATAAATAAATAATAAATTAAAGAACAGCCAACAGAAGTAAAAAATATAAATAAAACGGTGGCAGAATTGATGCTTTTCTGCATTTCCAAGAAAAAAAAATGTAGAACTGTATATACATACATAATATATAGAGGTAATTAGCTGGGGATCACCTCGGAGGCGAACTACAGATCACACCTTCAGTGCGAGCGGCACGGACCCTCTAAACTCAAAAGGTCATTTATTTTCTCTAAAAGGGTTGTCCGAGTTACATTTTTGGGGGCCTGATGCATCCCATCATCCCACAGCCTTAAATACCATCCATTAATGTGCTCTTTCTGTGCTCGCTGGCATTTTTCGGGAGACACGGGCTGTGACGTCCCGTAAACGTAACGCTGCTCATGTTTATAGGATAAAATAGTAAAGAACAAGAGAATAGAGCGCTCATAAGGGCCGGCACAAAATATGTAGAGAGAAGGATGGAGGATGGAGGAAGGGGTATATAAAACCAGGAAGGAATTACGCCCCCCCCCCCCACCCCCCCTATTTCCATGGGTGAAGCACAATTTTTCAAGTAGAGTCCACAGACGATGGTGTGCGACTCCAGTCCAACAAGATAGTAACACGGATGCGACGTGTTTCAGCATCAAGCATAACATACAAATCACCTGTCTTGTGATGCAACCGAATGGTCCCCACTGACTGTAATGGGGTCCGTTTAGTTTCCTTTCACTTGTACTGCATTTTATGGGATGAAAGGAGTCCTTCATGCGGTACATTTACACAGAACGGAAATGGCGCAGATTTATCGCAGTTGGAAATCCACACCAAAATCTGCATTATTATTGCGTCACAGTGGACACCTATGGGACGGATAGGGATGTAGATTATGGTTCGAATATGGAACAGACTTTACACCTTCTACTGACAGCGTGAAATCACCTGCACCTCCACACCAAACCCAGCGGCACAATCTACTGATGCCGTTTGTGACCTAGTGTGTGTGAACGTAGCCATGCAGACTGTTCTTGTGCCAACGCCACTGGCATAAATATAGGGGATGCAGGGGATGCGGTTGCACCCAGGCCCAGGAGCCCATAAGGCCTCTTCTCCATATAGGGAGCCGAGTACTAGGAATAAAGCATTATAGTTGGGGGGCCCCAAGATAAACATTTGCACCCGGGCCCGTGAGCCTTTAGCTGCGCCCAAGTCCAACGCAGATGTGAACATAGCCTTATTGCATGCAGTGCACAATATATGCTTTCCTACTCCTAGAAGCTGTTTTAAAGTGGTAGTGACCTGTGTGCCCGCCGATGGCAGCAGGGCTGCCCCTGTTTATATGGCACAACTACACAGCCTTGTGAAAGGGCCTATCCTGCCAAAATACAGATGAACGCGCGGCGTTAAAGCGCGCCCCGTCCAATCGCATCTTATCAGCTATCAGGGTTCATATCCACTTTCAAGAAAGGCTCTGAAAAACGTATAGGGAAGTGTTCTCCGCCAGACTGGTTTCAGAGGCCGCGGCACTCAGCTACACCGGCACCCTCCGGGGAACCCTACAAGCGGAACATAAAGCTGTCTCACGCATGGCATCACTATCTGCTTACACTGCGCTGCTGGAGAACATTGTGCCCACAGCTGTCTGAGCAAAGTACCTTCACATAGGAGGAGTACTGTCCGAATAATCGCTAGAAACGGAATCCGGGCGCTAGTCGTCCCGTGTACACATGGCCGCCGACAGGGCACCGGGCCATCAGTCACTCACGGGTAGTTCGTGTTCAGTTTAGATAAATTATCATTGATTGATGTATTCTTGCCTTGTGCAAAGGCAAACGGGTGACAAACGGGCGACAAAGCCCCAACTTGGTGGGAGGCGTTCAGTGTCAGCCTGCGCTGCCCACAACACTCACGTTTATCCTCGCTGCTGCCTTCGTTGTCTCGCTCGCCTCCTCTCAGCGCATCACTTCGTCGCCCACTTGGACATTCGCATCACCATTTCTCTGAGGTCAGCAGAATTATTTTTGAATGTGAACTTTCGGTTTTTGTTTTTTGCTGTAGCTGATATTTGAAGCTTCTGGCGGTGCCCAGTCACCACGGGGTTACAGCAGGCGAGCCTCTACTGCTCCGCTTCCCGTATTGGAACATGAGAGACGCAGCAACTCTTTTTCCATCTGGCTTTAAAACCTTAGACTCCGGTACCAGGTGGGTGACGAAGTGCTCAGTTACCACGTGGTTGCAACGGGCAAACCTTCGCTGTTCCGCTTGCTTCCCGTACTGCATGCGGCCATATTAGAAAGCGAGCCATGCAGCGACTATTTTCTGGTCCGGCTACTAAACTTTCGGCTCTTGTACCAGGTTGTAGGCGCAAGTTTGAAAGCTGGAGATGCTTGGTCACCATGTGGTGATGGGCGAACCTTTGCTGTTGCACTTCCTGTATTGCATGCGGCCATATTGGAATGCAAGCAAAATAGTGACTTTTACTATTGTTCAGGTGTGGGGGAAGTGCAGAATATCTCATACATGCCCTTTAACCCCTTAAGGAATCGGCCCTTTTTTTCCCATTTTCGTTTTTCCTTCCCCCTTTTAAAAAATCTTAACTCCTTTATTTCTCCATCGCCGTCGCTGTATGAGGGCTTGTTGTTTTTTGCGGGACGAGTTGTATTTTTCAATGGTGCTATTTACTGTACCATATAATGTACTGAAAAACTTTAAAACTATTCTAAATGGAGAAAAACGAAAAAAAACCCAAAAAACGACATTCCTCCATCTTTCGGTGCGTCTTGTTTCTACGGCGCACAAACTGCAACCAAAATGACACAGGAACTTTATTCTTTGGGTCAGTACGATTACTACCATACCAAACCTGTATAGTTTAGTTTTTTTTTTTGCTGTACTACTTGTATTTTTTTTCAAAGACATTTAATTTTTTACAATTATTTTCTGCCTCCATCTTCTGCGCACAATAACTTCTTAATGTTTCCCTCGACGTAATTGTGCGAGGGCTCATTTTTGGCGAGACAGCCTGTAGTTTACGTTGGTACCATTTCGGAATACATAAGGCTTTTTGATCGCTTTTTATTGCATTTTTCTGGGAGACAGGGTGACCGAAAAAGTGCATTTCTGGCGTTATTTTTTTTCCGGACGATGTTCACCGTGCGGGGTAAACAAGGCGCTACGCTGATAGATCAGACTTTTACGGATGGGTCAATGCCAAATATGTATTTTTGTTTTACGATTTAGATTTTTTTATAGATATGGCAAAAAGGAGGTGATTTAAACATTTTTATTTTTTATAAAATTAGTAAAAACTTTATTGATCTTTTACTGATTTTTACTTTTTTTTTTAGCCCCCCCCTAAGGGACTACAACTAGCGATGCTTCGATCGCTCCTGCAGTATGATGTAATGCTGTAGCATTACATCATACTGCAATCTGACAGGCAGGCTGCTAACGCAGCCCTGGGGCCTTTCAGAAGGCCCCCGGCTGCCATGACACCCGCACTGCTGCCTGCGATCACATCGTTTGGGGCATTTAAAGGGTTAATAGCGCTGATCAGCCACGCGGCTGATTGCAGCTATTGCCTGCGGGTGTCATACATAATGACCGCATATGGGCAGTCATTAAGGGGTTAAAAAAAAGTAAACATCCCTATCAAATGGATGAAGGACAGTTCGCCCTGTGTAGATGCTCCCAATTCACTCGATGACTTCAGAAATGACTGAACAACAATTCCTCAATGTAACGGCTTCAAACAACTGTTATTGGACGGCTACAGCGGCTGTTGCCAGTGAATATTCAGAAGATGATCGCCTCATGTAAAGGAACATTAAGATGGGAAACGTCTCCACCGATTCTTAGTAATCAGATCTTCCCGAGGTGAGAACTCCAACTCCTGACAGGCAGGAATTACTGTTTATGTTCAGCTGCCTACCCAACGCACTAACTTTGTGACTGGCACTTTCAATTCTGCTGAAGCCTCTGCCTAAATCACGTTACATTTCTACTTTGGATGACAAGTGCCTTTCTGTTTGTCACCATTCCTTTCACTCTATGTACGGCACTTCACAGAACCCTAGAATGGTAGAGTAAGAAGGGACCTCCGGGGTCATCGGGTCCGACCCCCTGCTCAATGCAGGATCACTAAATCATCCCAGACAGATGTCTGTCCGGCCTCTGAAGACTTCCATCGAAGGAGAACTCCCCACCTCCTCTGGCAGCCTGTTCCACTCATTGATCCCCCTCACTATCCAATCTGCGTCTCCTCCCTTTCAGTTTCATCCCATGGCTTCTAGTCTTTCCTTGTACAGATGAGAATAGGGCTGATCCCTCTGCACTGTGACAACCTGTTCCAATCATTGATCCCCCTCACTGTCTAATATCTAATCTCCTCCCATTCAGTTTCATCCCATTGCTTCTAGTCTTTCCTTGTGCAGATGAGAATAGAGCTGATCCCTCTGCACTGTGACAGCCCTTCAGATATTTGTAGACAGCTATTAAGTCTCCTCTCAGCCTTCTCTTCTGCTAAACATTCCCAGATCCTTCATGAGAAAAAAAAACATCACTGAGACCAGAGCTGCTGCTTCAAGAGAAAGAACCAATGCTGCAGAGAGTACATGATCTGCGGTTCCCGGACGTCAGGGCTCACTTACACGGACGGATAGGGACTGCTTATATTATGCAGTACACAGTTAAATATGCATGTAACACGTGTATCTACTGTATAATCTAACCCCCATAGCCTATAATGGTTGTATCACACGCGTAATAAGCACCAAAATAGCATATGCTGCGGTTTTTTTCATGTGGGTGAAAAAACCATGAACCTGGGATTTTTTTTGGACTATTCAAACTCTGTACTATTGCTCGCAAGTTTAAAAAAAGCAGGAAGATCGGTCCTGCCCCATCTTTCTCGCACGTAGAAAAACTATGTGCAAGAGAAGTAAGGCAAGTCCTATTTTTTCAGTGTTTTTCGGCCCATTATCACGCTCGCCCGTGTGAATATAGCCTCACTCTAAGGCATTATATTGACAGAAGAGGTTTCTTCCTCTGTCCTCTGCTGCAATATACAGTACATGAAAATTAGATGAAGACGCCAGACACTTCGTAAGATTTAGTCAGGTGATTCATAAGGTGAGTGAGAAGAAGTAGAACTGGTCAGCGAGAGCAGTTGGCCAATACAAGACGAGCTCTGTATGGTATAAGACGTGTTTAGGAGGAATAACGCAGAGAAATCATTGGGAAAAAATGGTTGCTAGTCTGTTTCTAATTCCTGATGTGTCTAATATGAACTCACTTCACACTTTAACCCTTTCGAATCCAATTTGTATCCTGGTTTTCCTAGGGGGCTTACTCTTTTTCTGCCATTATACAATGGCGCTATCTGCTGGCTAAAGCCAGTACTGCATAAGGGGACACATTGGAGAGGCTCCGACAGCAGAGAGGCTGGCAATATACAGTAAGAGAACCCCGACGGACGTCTTCCAACATCGGAGCTGTACAGCCTTAAATCATAATGTCTTCAGAGGTTAGACAGTGGATTGGAAAGGGTTAAGTATGAAAAATATGAAACATAAAAGAAAAGGATACTTTATGTTTTAAAACTCTTACTTGACGCAGCCGTTATGTCTTTCGCAGCGAGCAAGCGGCACTTTCACCACACATCTGGAATACACCACCAAGAGAGACCCGGACCCTTTGTCCACTTCCAGACCGACGATTCTCTGTTCTTCTTCCTTCTCATCACATCTACAAACAAGCAGAAAAAGTTGTAAAAGTACAGCAGCAATACTGAGAACAGGCAAAGTGAGTTCGGAAACCTACAGCGGTGGACATACCTGTCTGCAGGGAATGTCTGGATCTCTTCAAGCAAGATGCTGTGCTTGTAGACATCTGTTTCAAAAACATCCAGTTTGGGAGTGAGAAGATACTTCAGGACAATGCCAGAGTTAGAACCAAGAAAGATAACCGTCTCGTTCCCAAATACGCCGCAGGATGTATCCAGAGCGATGTGCGACAGCTGGTCCCTGTGAAGGTACACAAAAGACATGCACTTCTGATGAAGTTCTCATCACCACAACTTTGTAGACAATCACAAAACTCCAATCACTGGTCCACCTTTGTTGAGGTTTGTCAGAAGACGGTCAAACACGAAGGCCTCAGGCACACGAGGCAAACTGAGCAGCGGATTCCGCGCTAGTCAGCAGGTGTGGGCGATCCGCTGCTCAATGTGCCCATTGATGTGTGTGCAGGCTCCTCTCTCCACGCACACCAGCGGGTTTCATTTGGGGCAGCTCCGTGCTGAAATAAATCGCAGCATGCTCTATCTTCCTGCGGATCCCGCAGGGGCGGCTTCCAATAAAGTTAATGCAGTTAACGCAGCTGTCACGGCAGACGTGCCGTGGATCCGCGGAAAAGCGGGAGATATAAAAAAAAGGCACTATGCATGCCTGGACGCATTTGCCGCGTTGAAGAAAGAAGATCCGGCTGTGATGGATGAGACCCACGCTGGATCCGGAGAGGTAAGTACCTGTCTTTTAATGCCCATGTCTGCGGGCATGCACGGATTCAGCACGGAATCTGTGTACATGAGGCCTAAGAGCTCACAATAGGATTAGTTTACTGACGTTTCTGAGCTCTAGCTGTAGAATTCACATATTACAATAATAATTAAAAAACTATTAGAACGCCGATCATTTATTCTTAGTTTACACCCTCAGGGCAAATTCACAAGGCAGAACCCAAGCTGGAATGGATTGTGGGGTGCTTATATGCTGCTATGGCCCCCTATAATACACTGCACATAAATACTGCATGTTCTCCCTGTGGAATTAATAAATGTCATAAAACACCTAATTAAAAATAGTGTTAAGAAGTATAAAAAAAATTAAGAAAAAATAAATGACAAGACTGGTTCTTTTTGTTGTAAAAAAATGTTATTGTGGAAAAAACAAAACCCAAATCAATAATACAGACTATGTAACCGAGCTGTCTTACCAGTAGGCTCCGCCTAGCCGCTGCGTCCTATGCCCAACTACAGTAGGTAGGTAGGTAGGTAGGTAGGCGATGTATGCTACTCTGCTAAGGTGCTTTATTCCAAAAAAAAGTAGGAGTTTTGTGCTCGGAGCCATGTTTGCAGCTCATGCTGCCCCGGACACTAAGCCTGAAGGCTGATATTCGATAACACCACCACACCATTCTATATAATAATGTAATACCACCATACTGGAGAACATTCCTATACAGTGACTAAAACGGAAAAAATGGACAAAAGGAAACAGAAACCTTTCTGTATTTTTAAACTTATTGAAATCAATGCAAAAAACCCCAGAAATGTTTATTTCAGATTTATTTCCATTTCTTTGCTCAAAAAATGGAACAGAGTGACGGAAGCCCCGAACGCTAGTGTGAACAGAGCCTAACAGTTGACCCTTGTGTGCCCATGACCAGTGACAAGTAACAGAAGGCCTTCTATGCTGCTGAGCTTGTCCCCAAGTAACAGTGGTTTCCTGTATCCTTGACCCCTCCTCCTTAAGTAACGGTGGTTTCCTGTATCCTTGACCCCTCCTCCTTAAGTAACAGTGGTTCCCTGTATCCTTGACCCTTCCTCCCCAAGTAACAGTGGTTCCCTGTATCCTTGACCCCTCCTTCTCAAGTAACAGTGGTTCTTCTGTGCCACTTACCCCCTTTCCAAGTGTTGGTCATCTCTCTGTGCCCCTTACCCCCTCCCCAGGTAACGGCCATCTCTCTGTGCCACTTCCCCCCTTCCCAAGTAACGGTCATCTCTCTGTGCCCCTTAGCACCTCCCCAGGTAACGGTCATCTCTCTGTACCCTTTACCCCCTCCCCAGGTAACGGTCATCTCTCTGTGCCCCTTACCCCCTCCCCAGGTAACGGTCATCTCTCTGTACCCTTTACCCCCTCCCCAGGTAACAGTCATCTCTCTGTGCCCCTTACCCCCTCCCCAGGTAAGGGTCATCTCTCTGTGCCCCTTACCCCCTCCCCAGGTAAGGGTCATCTCTCTGTGCCCCTTACCCCCTCCCCAGGTAAGGGTCATCTCTCTGTGCCCCTTACCCCCTCCCCAGGTAAGGGTCATCTCTCTGTGCCTCTGACCCCCTCCCCAGGTAACGGTCATCTCTCTGTGCCTCTGACCCCCTCCCCAGGTAATGGTCATCTCTCTGTGCCTCTGACCCCCTCCCCAGGTAACGGTCATCTCTTTGTGCCCCTGACCCCCTCCCCAGGTAACAGTCATCTCTTTGTGCCCCTTACCCCCTCCCCAGGTAACGGTCATCTCTCTGTGCCCTTTACCCCCTCCCCAGGTAACGGTCATCTCTCTGTGCCCCTTACCCCCTCCCCAGGTAACGGTCATCTCTCTGTGCCCCTTACCCCCTCCCCAGGTAACGGTCATCTCTCTGTGCCCCTTACCCCCTCCCCAGGTAACGGTCATCTCTCTGTGCCCCTTACCCCTCCCCAGGTAAGGGTCATCTCTCTGTGCCCCTTACCCCTCCCCAAGTAACGGTCATCTCTCTGTGCCTCTGACCCCCTCCCCAGGTAACGGTCATCTCTCTGTGCCTCTGACCCCCTCCCCAGGTAACGGTCATCTCTCTGTGCCTCTGACCCCCTCCCCAGGTAACAGTCATCTCTTTGTGCCCCTGACCCCCTCCCCAGGTAACAGTCATCTCTTTGTGCCCCTTACCCCCTCCCCAGGTAACGGTCATCTCTCTGTGCCCTTTACCCCCTCCCCAGGTAACGGTCATCTCTCTGTGGCCCTTACCCCCTCCCCAGGTAAGGGTCATCTCTCTGTGGCCCTTACCCCCTCCCCAGGTAAGGGTCATCTCTCTGTGCCTCTGACCCCCTCCCCAGGTAACAGTCATCTCTTTGTGCCCCTGACCCCCTCCCCAGGTAACAGTCATCTCTTTGTGCCCCTTACCCCCTCCCCAGGTAACGGTCATCTCTCTGTGCCCTTTACCCCCTCCCCAGGTAACGGTCATCTCTCTGTGCCCCTTACCCCCTCCCCAGGTAACGGTCATCTCTCTGTGCCCCTTACCCCCTCCCCAGGTAACGGTCATCTCTCTGTGCCCCTTACCCCCTCCCCAGGTAACGGTCATCTCTCTGTGCCCCTTACCCCTCCCCAGGTAAGGGTCATCTCTCTGCGCCCCTTACCCCTCCCCAAGTAACGGTCATCTCTCTGTGCCTCTGACCCCCTCCCCAGGTAACGGTCATCTCTCTGTGCCTCTGACCCCCTCCCCAGGTAATGGTCATCTCTCTGTGCCTCTGACCCCCTCCCCAGGTAACAGTCATCTCTTTGTGCCCCTGACCCCCTCCCCAGGTAACAGTCATCTCTTTGTGCCCCTTACCCCCTCCCCAGGTAACGGTCATCTCTCTGTGCCCTTTACCCCCTCCCCAGGTAACGGTCATCTCTCTGTGCCCCTTACCCCCTCCCCAGGTAAGGGTCATCTCTCTGTGGCCCTTACCCCCTCCCCAGGTAAGGGCCATCTTTCTGTGCCTTTGAGCCCCTCCCCAGGTAACGGTCATCTCTCTGTGCCCCTTACCCCCTCCCCAAGTAACGGTCATCTCTCTGTGCCTCTGACCCCCTCCCCAAGTAACGGTCATCTCTCTGTGCCTCTGACCCCCTCCCCAAGTAACGGTCATCTCTCTGTGCCTCTGACCCCCTCCCCAAGTAACGGTCATCTCTCTGTGCCTCTGACCCCCTCCCCAAGTAACGGTCATCCCTCTGTGCCTCTGACCCCCTCCCCAAGTAACGGTCATCTCTCTGTGCCTCTGACCCCCTCCCCAAGTAACGGTCATCTCTCTGTGCCTCTGACCCCCTCCCCAAGTAACGGTCATCTCTCTGTGCCTCTGACCCCCTCCCCAAGTAACGGTCATCCCTCTGTGCCTCTGACCCCCTCCCCAAGTAACGGTCATCTCTCTGTGCCTCTGACCCCCTCCCCAGGTAACGGTCATCTCTCTGTGCCTCTGACCCCCTCCCCAGGTAACGGTCATCTCTTTGTGCCCCTTACCGCCTCCCCAGGTAACGGTCATCTCTCTGTGCCCCTTACCCCCTCCCCAGGTAACGGTCATCTCTCTGTGCCCCTTACCCCCTCCCCAGGTAACGGTCATCTCTCTGTGCCCCTTACCCCCTCCCCAGGTAAGGGTCATCTCTCTGTGCCTCTGAGCTCCTCCCCAGGTAACGGTCATCTCTCTGTGCCCCTTACCCCTCCCCAAGTAACGGTCATCTCTCTGTGCCTCTGACCCCCTCCCCAAGTAACGGTCATCTCTCTGTGCCTCTGACCCCCTCCGCAAGTAACGGTCATCCCTCTGTGCCTCTGACCCCCTCCCCAAGTAACGGTCATCTCTCTGTGCCTCTGACCCCCTCCCCAGGTAACGGTCATCTCTTTGTGCCCCTTACCGCCTCCCCAGGTAACGGTCATCTCTCTGTGCCCCTTACCCCCTCCCCAGGTAACGGTCATCTCTCTGTGCCCCTTACCCCCTCCCCAGGTAACGGTCATCTCTCTGTGCCCCTTACCCCCTCCCCAGGTAACGGTCATCTCTCTGTGCCCCTTACCCCCTCCCCAGGTAAGGGTCATCTCTCTGTGCCTCTGAGCTCCTCCCCAGGTAACGGTCATCTCTCTGTGCCCCTTACCCCTCCCCAAGTAACGGTCATCTCTCTGTGCCTCTGACCCCCTCCCCAAGTAACGGTCATCTCTCTGTGCCTCTGACTCCCTCCCCAAGTAACGGTCATCTCTCTGTGCCTCTGACCCCCTCCCCAAGTAACGGTCATCTCTCTGTGCCTCTGACCCCCTCCCCAGGTAACGGTCATCTCTTTGTGCCCCTTACCGCCTCCCCAGGTAACGGTCATCTCTCTGTGCCTCTTACCGCCTCCCCAGGTAACGGTCATCTCTCTGTGCCCCTTACCCCCTCCCCAGGTAACGGTCATCTCTCTGTGCCCCTTACCCCCTCCCCAGGTAACGGTCATCTCTCTGTGCCCCTTACCCCCTCCCCAGGTAAGGGTCATCTCTCTGTGCCTCTGAGCTCCTCCCCAGGTAACGGTCATCTCTCTGTGCCCCTTACCCCTCCCCAAGTAACGGTCATCTCTCTGTGCCTCTGACCCCCTCCCCAAGTAACGGTCATCTCTCTGTGCCTCTGACTCCCTCCCCAAGTAACGGTCATCTCTCTGTGCCTCTGACCCCCTCCCCAAGTAACGGTCATCTCTCTGTGCCTCTGACCCCCTCCCCAAGTAACGGTCATCTCTCTGTGCCTCTGACCCCCTCCGCAAGTAACGGTCATCCCTCTGTGCCTCTGACCCCCTCCCCAAGTAACGGTCATCTCTCTGTGCCTCTGACCCCCTCCCCAGCTAACGGTCATCTCTCTGTGCCTCTGACCCCCTCCCCAGGTAACGGTCATCTCTTTGTGCCCCTTACCGCCTCCCCAGGTAACGGTCATCTCTCTGTGCCCCTTACCCCCTCCCCAGGTAACGGTCATCTCTCTGTGCCCCTTACCCCCTCCCCAGGTAACGGTCATCTCTCTGTGCCCCTTACCCCCTCCCCAGGTAAGGGTCATCTCTCTGTGCCTCTGAGCTCCTCCCCAGGTAACGGTCATCTCTCTGTGCCCCTTACCCCTCCCCAAGTAACGGTCATCTCTCTGTGCCTCTGACCCCCTCCCCAAGTAACGGTCATCTCTCTGTGCCTCTGACCCCCTCCCCAGGTAACAGTCATCTCTTTGTGCCCCTGACCCCCTCCCCAAGTAACGGTCATCTCTCTGTGCCTCTGACCCCCTCCCCAAGTAACGGTCATCTCTCTGTGCCTCTGACCCCCTCCCCAAGTAACGGTCATCTCTCTGTGCCTCTGACCCCCTCCCCAGGTAAGCGATCATTCAAATAGCATTATTTAATATGTTGTGTGATTCCGTGACCGCTGCAGAAAACAGCGCTGTGACAGAATCTCTGAACGAAAAAGAAATCCTGAAACTTTACAGGGCTTCTATTTTTGACCAAATAGCCCAATTTTTCAGATTCAGATGGTCAGATGAATACTGCTATTCTGCACAAGGATGAGAGGACACGGTACCACAAGTTGTAATAGCGCCCTAAGTTATGGTGCTTATAGTGGAGATGACGGGGGGTCCAGGGAGCTGGGTCTTGTACTCACCCAGTGCCCTTCCTGTAATGGCCCCTGGCAAAGTCCGCACAGGATCAGCAGCTTGCCCCTTACAGAAGGCTGTGTGCATGCATCCCCCTTCAATCTCTATGGGAGTGCACAGTCTTCTGAAAAGTCACACAGGCTGACTCTGCCGGGAGACCCCTGGAGACCCCTGGAAGGGGGGAATGGAGTGAATAACAAACACAGCTCAACAAACTCCCGGTTGTTTAAACTATTACTAAGTTTTTGGTGCTTGTGGTTGATGACCGCTTCCCTTTAAAGTGCATCTGTAGTTTTTAACATGTCAGATTGGCGCGTCAAAAGTTTTGATCAGTGGGGAGTCCAGGTGTTGGGACCCCTGCTGATCGCTGACATGAAGGGGGCTGCAGTGCTCACCGGAGCGCCGTGCCCATTTATCGGTCTTCCCTGCCTGTCGGCTCCTCTTGGCAGCTGAATATGGAAGGATAGACTTCTATAAGCATCTATAATGTCTTCAGCTGCAAAGAGAAGTCAACAGGCAGCGACGACAGCCGCATGGGCGCAGCACTGGAGTGAAGCGCTGTGGACCCCTCATTTACGTGATCAGCAGGGGTCTCAGCATTGGGCAAAGCTTTCGTAATGTTGCTCTGACACGTCTAAAGTTTATAAAAGTCCAGCTACTCTTTAAAGACATATATTAAAAAAAACTGTACGTGTAAGAGGGAATAACGAACTCTTAGGCTGGGTTCACACGGGGCGGATTTGCCGCGGAAATTCCGTGCAGAATTTCGCCGTGGCAAATCCGCCTGCGGCCGCCAATCCCGGGATTAGCCAGCCATGTGGACGAGATTTCTCAGAAATCTCATCCACACGGGACGGCAAATCCGCTGCAGCTAAGGCGGCAGAAGCTGCCGCTGCAGCGCGGATTTGCCGACCGCAACATGTTCATTTTTTTCCCCCCACTGTGGCCGCGCTCTCCTCTATGGGAACGCCATCCGCAGCGGAAGAGCAAGCAGCCGGCCCGCTTCAAAACCGCCTCTGACAGCTCTGGGCTTTGACTGCAGCCTCTGAAGCTTAGCTCCGCATTCAGCTGACACCACAAAAAGCTAAGTTATAACAGCGGCACGACAGACCAATCCCTCCTGGGAGAGCAAAGAAAAGTAATGCTGCACGCTCTAAAGCGAGATCCAAGAGATACAGTCCCAAATACATCCGTGGTGCAGAGCAGCAACCGGGGGGCAAGAAAAAGGGGCTGACGATACCCACACCCAGCCCTTCATGATAGAAGCTTTATTCTAGACATCACCTGCAACGTCTCCACTGGGCGCTCCAGTCTGTGCCAAGCATATACAGGCATATGCAAACACATACATGTATATCCACCCTGCACCAATCATGTGACACCACTGATACAAACCACACCTACTTATTAGACACGCCTGTCCCCAGGGGCCACAACTGGTCGGCACCTGAAAACCCAATGTAAGTGTGTACAACACGTCTGTATATTACAGTGCCTAGAGTGTCTCTCATCGGCGTCAGTCCCACATAACAGGAAGGCCTTCTCCCCCACATAACAGGAAGGCCTTCTCCCCAACATAACAGGAAGGCCTTCTCCCCAACATAACA
This sequence comes from Eleutherodactylus coqui, assembly GCF_035609145.1. Taxonomy (NCBI): domain Eukaryota; kingdom Metazoa; phylum Chordata; class Amphibia; order Anura; family Eleutherodactylidae; genus Eleutherodactylus; species Eleutherodactylus coqui. The sequence continues at coordinate 221,198,713 of NC_089843.1, forward strand.
GGAAGGCCTTCTCCCCAACATAACAGGAAGGCCTTCTCCCCAACATAACAGGAAGGCCTTCTCCCCAACATAACAGGAAGGCCTTCTCCCCAACATAACAGGAAGGCCTTCTCCCCAACATAACAGGAAGGCCTTCTCCCCAACATAACAGGAAGGCCTTCTCCCCAACATAACAGGAAGGCCTTCTCCCCAACATAACAGGAAGGCCTTCTCCCCAACATAACAGGAAGGCCTTCTCCCCAACATAAGAGGAAGGCCTTCTCCCCAACATAACAGGAAGGCCTTCTCCCCAACATAAGAGGAAGGCCTTCTCCCCAACATAAGAGGAAGGCCTTCTCCCCAACATAAGAGGAAGGCCTTCTCCCCAACATAAGAGGAAGGCCTTCTCCCCAACATAACTGGAAGGCCTTCTCCCCAACATAAGAGGAAGGCCTTCTCCCCAACATAACAGGAAGACCTTCTCCCCAACATAAGAGGAAGGCCTTCTCCCCAACATAACAGGAAGACCTTCTCCCCAACATAACAGGAAGGCCTTCTCCCCAACATAACAGGAAGGCCTTCTCCCCAACATAACAGGAAGGCCTTCTCCCCAACATAACAGGAAGGCCTTCTCCCCAACATAACTGGAAGGCCTTCTCCCCAACATAAGAGGAAGGCCTTCTCCCCAACATAACAGGAAGACCTTCTCCCCAACATAAGAGGAAGGCCTTCTCCCCAACATAAGAGGAAGGCCTTCTCCCCAACATAACAGGAAGGCCTTCTCCCCAACATAACAGGAAGGCCTTCTCCCCAACATAACAGGAAGGCCTTCTCCCCAACATAACTGGAAGGCCTTCTCCCCAACATAAGAGGAAGGCCTTCTCCCCAACATAACAGGAAGGCCTTCTCCCCAACATAACAGGAAGGCCTTCTCCCCAACATAAGAGGAAGGCCTTCTCCCCAACATAAGAGGAAGGCCTTCTCCCCAACATAACTGGAAGGCCTTCTCCCCAACATAAGAGGAAGACCTTCTCCCCAACATAAGAGGAAGGCCTTCTCCCCAACATAACAGGAAGGCCTTCTCCCCAACATAACAGGAAGGCCTTCTCCCCAACATAAGAGGAAGGCCTTCTCCCCAACATAACAGGAAGGCCTTCTCCCCAACATAACAGGAAGGCCTTCTCCCCAACATAACAGGAAGGCCTTCTCCCCAACATAACAGGAAGGCCTTCTCCCCAACATAACAGGAAGGCCATCTCCCCAACATAACAGGAAGGCCTTCTCCCCAACATAACAGGAAGGCCTTCTCCCCAACATAAGAGGAAGGCCTTCTCCCCAACATAAGAGGAAGGCCTTCTCCCCAACATAACAGGAAGGCCTTCTCCCCAACATAACAGGAAGGCCTTCTCCCCAACATAACAGGAAGGCCTTCTCCCCAACATAACAGGAAGGCCTTCTCCCCAACATAACAGGAAGGCCTTCTCCCCAACATAACAGGAAGGCCTTCTCCCCAACATAAGAGGAAGGCCTTCTCCCCAACATAAGAGGAAGGCCTTCTCCCCAACATAAGAGGAAGGCCTTCTCCCCAACATAACAGGAAGGCCTTCTCCCCAACATAACAGGAAGGCCTTCTCCCCAACATAACAGGAAGGCCTTCTCCCCAACATAACAGGAAGGCCTTCTCCCCAACATAACAGGAAGGCCTTCTCCCCAACATAACAGGAAGGCCTTCTCCCCAACATAACAGGAAGGCCTTCTCCCTAACATAACAGGAAGGCCTTCTCCCCAACATAACAGGAAGGCCTTCTCCCCAACATAAGAGGAAGGCCTTCTCCCCAACATAACAGGAAGGCCTTCTCCCCAACATAACAGGAAGGCCTTCTCCCCAACATAAGAGGAAGGCCTTCTCCCCAACATAAGAGGAAGGCCTTCTCCCCAACATAAGAGGAAGGCCTTCTCCCCAACATAAGAGGAAGGCCTTCTCCCCAACATAAGAGGAAGGCCTTCTCCCCAACATAACTGGAAGGCCTTCTCCCCAACATAAGAGGAAGGCCTTCTCCCCAACATAACAGGAAGACCTTCTCCCCAACATAAGAGGAAGGCCTTCTCCCCAACATAACAGGAAGACCTTCTCCCCAACATAACAGGAAGGCCTTCTCCCCAACATAACAGGAAGGCCTTCTCCCCAACATAACAGGAAGGCCTTCTCCCCAACATAACAGGAAGGCCTTCTCCCCAACATAACTGGAAGGCCTTCTCCCCAACATAAGAGGAAGGCCTTCTCCCCAACATAACAGGAAGACCTTCTCCCCAACATAAGAGGAAGGCCTTCTCCCCAACATGAGAGGAAGGCCTTCTCCCCAACATAACAGGAAGGCCTTCTCCCCAACATAACAGGAAGGCCTTCTCCCCAACATAACAGGAAGGCCTTCTCCCCAACATAACAGGAAGGCCTTCTCCCCAACATAACTGGAAGGCCTTCTCCCCAACATAAGAGGAAGGCCTTCTCCCCAACATAACAGGAAGGCCTTCTCCCCAACATAACAGGAAGGCCTTCTCCCCAACATAAGAGGAAGGCCTTCTCCCCAACATAAGAGGAAGGCCTTCTCCCCAACATAACTGGAAGGCCTTCTCCCCAACATAAGAGGAAGACCTTCTCCCCAACATAAGAGGAAGGCCTTCTCCCCAACATAACAGGAAGACCTTCTCCCCAACATAACAGGAAGGCCTTCTCCCCAACATAAGAGGAAGGCCTTCTCCCCAACATAACAGGAAGGCCTTCTCCCCAACATAACAGGAAGGCCTTCTCCCCAACATAACAGGAAGGCCTTCTCCCCAACATAACAGGAAGGCCTTCTCCCCAACATAACAGGAAGGCCTTCTCCCCAACATAACAGGAAGGCCATCTCCCCAACATAACAGGAAGGCCTTCTCCCCAACATAACAGGAAGGCCTTCTCCCCAACATAAGAGGAAGGCCTTCTCCCCAACATAAGAGGAAGGCCTTCTCCCCAACATAACAGGAAGGCCTTCTCCCCAACATAACAGGAAGGCCTTCTCCCCAACATAACAGGAAGGCCTTCTCCCCAACATAACAGGAAGGCCTTCTCCCCAACATAACAGGAAGGCCTTCTCCCCAACATAACAGGAAGGCCTTCTCCCCAACATAAGAGGAAGGCCTTCTCCCCAACATAAGAGGAAGGCCTTCTCCCCAACATAAGAGGAAGGCCTTCTCCCCAACATAAGAGGAAGGCCTTCTCCCCCATCTGCTCGGCTCTTTACAGCAAGCAAATAACATCTGCACTCCTATATCCCGCAACTTTGAAGGTGAGCAACCAAGACGGCTCCTGCCATATCATGACCCTGAAGGGGCGGCGAGAGACCTACGTCTACCTTCATTACAACCTCCTCTCCCCCTTCTACAGCGGCACCACAGCAGGGTGGTTCCAGGTGAGAATCACCGGACAAGTGACGGCAGCACCGGGATACCCGGGATACCACCCCCGTACCAGCAGCGCATAAGGGGCAACGGCAACAATCTGATACTCATCTTCCACGACAATTGTTATGATATTGTTATATATTATACTGAGGTAACATGAAAGCTGCGCTGTGATTGGTTGTTATATATTATACTGAGGTAACATGAAAGCTGCGCTGTGATTGGTTGTTATATATTATACTGAGGTAACATGAAAGCTGCGCTGTGATTGGTTGTTATATATTATACTGAGGTAACATGAAAGCTGCGCTGTGATTGGTTGTTATATATTATACTGAAGTAACATGAAAGCTGCGCTGTGATTGGTTGTTATATATTATACTGAGGTAACATGAAAGCTGTGCTGTGATTGGTTGTTATATATTATACTGCTGAGGTAACATGAAAGCTGCGCTGTGATTGGTTGTTATATATTATACTGAGGTAACATGAAAGCTGCGCTGTGATTGGTTGTTATATATTATACTGAGGTAACATGAAAGCTGCGCTGTGATTGGTTGTTATATATTATACTGAAGTAACATGAAAGCTGCGCTGTGATTGGTTGTTATATATTATACTGAGGTAACATGAAAGCTGTGCTGTGATTGGTTGTTATATATTATACTGCTGAGGTAACATGAAAGCTGCGCTGTGATTGGTTGTTATATATTATACTGAGGTAACATGAAAGCTGCGCTGTGATTGGTTGTTATATATTATACTGAGGTAACATGAAAGCTGTGCTGTGATTGGTTGTTATATATTATACTGAGGTAACATGAAAGCTGTGCTGTGATTGGTTGTTATATATTATACTGAGGTAACATGAAAGCTGTGCTGTGATTGGTTGTTATATATTATACTGAGGTAACATGAAAGCTGCGCTGTGATTGGTTGTTATATATTATACTGCTGAGGTAACATGAAAGATTTGCGGTGATTGGCTGTTATATATCATACTGAGGTAACATGAAAGCTGCACTGTGATTGGTTGTTATATATTATACTGCTGAGGTAACATGAAAGCTGTGCTGTGATTGGTTGTTATATATTATACTGCTGAGGTAACATGAAAGCTGCGCTGTGATTGGTTGTTATATATTATACTGCTGAGGTAACATGAAAGCTGCGCTGTGATTGGTTGTTATATATTATACTGCTGAGGTAACATGAAAGCTGCGCTGTGATTGGTTGTTATATATTATACTGCTGAGGTAACATGAAAGCTGCGCTGTGATTGGTTGTTATATATTATACTGAGGTAACATGAAAGCTGCGCTGTGATTGGTTGTTATATATTATACTGCTGAGGTAACATAAAAGCTGCGCTGTGATTGGTTGTACTATATTATACTGAGGTAACATGAAAGCTGCACTGTGATTGGTTGTTATATATTATACTGAGGTAACATGAAAGCTGTGCTGTGATTGGTTGTTATATATTATACTGCTGAGGTAACATGAAAGCTGCGCTGTGATTGGTTGTTATATATTATACTGAGGTAACATGAAAGCTGCGCTGTGATTGGTTGTTATATATTATACTGAGGTAACATGAAAGCTGCGCTGTGATTGGTTGTTATATATTATACTGAGGTAACATGAAAGCTGCGCTGTGATTGGTTGTTATATAATATACCGCTGAGGTAATATGAAAGCTTTGCTGTGATTGGCTGTTATATATTATACTGAGGTAACATGAAAGCTGCGCCGTGATTGGTTGTTATATATTATACTGCTGAGGTAACATGAAAGCTGCACTGTGATTGGTTGTTATATATTATACTGAGGTAACATGAAAGCTGTGCTGTGATTGGTTGTTATATATTATACTGCTGAGGTAACATGAAAGCTGCGCTGTGATTGGTTGTTATATATTATACTGAGGTAACATGAAAGCTGCGCTGTGATTGGTTGTTATATATTATACTGCTGAGGTAACATGAAAGCTGCGCTGTGATTGGTTGTTATATATTATACTGAGGTAACATGAAAGCTGTGCTGTGATTGGTTGTTATATATTATACTGCTGAGGTAACATGAAAGCTGTGCTGTGATTGGTTGCTCTATATTATACTGAGGTAACATGAAAGCTGTGCTGTGATTGGTTGTTATATATTATACTGAGGTAACATGAAAGCTGTGCTGTGATTGGTTGTTATATAATATACCGCTGAGGTAATATGAAAGCTTTGCTGTGATTGGCTGTTATATATTATACTGAGGTAACATGAAAGCTTTGCTGTGATTGGCTGTTATATATTATACTGCTGAGGTAACATGAAAGCTGTGCTGTGATTGGTTGTTATATAATATACCGCTGAGGTAATATGAAAGCTTTGCTGTGATTGGCTGTTATATATTATACTGAGGTAACATGAAAGCTGTGCTGTGATTGGTTGTTATATATTATACTGCTGAGGTAACATGAAAGCTGTGCTGTGATTGGTTGCTCTATATCATACTGAGGTAACATGAAAGCTGCGCTGTGATTGGTTGTTATATATTATACTGAGGTAACATGAAAGCTGCGCTGTGATTGGTTGCTATGGGCACTAAAAACAGTTTTTTACTGTTGATTTCCCGTTAGACAGCTCTGATAAATGAGGGTTGGTGTTCATACATTTTCTCCATGTCTTCCTGTCTGGGGATCTGGGGGTCTTACAACAATACGGCATGAAGTGTCACAGTCACCCTGCGAACTGTTATTTTTGTACAAGATCATTATATCTGGATTGCCATGATTTCAAAACAATAAATTTGCAACTGAGCTACATATCCAATAATGTCCATCATGGACTTACCAGCAAATGAAATAATCCAAGTATGATGTAATAGGACACCAAACAGATAGTAGGAACAATGCAAGTAATGGGGAAGATGTAGTAAAATGAGCCATATGCAGAGTGTGTCTGACGTACCCTGCAAGCTGCACAATGGTTCTTCTATCATCTGCACCATTTTAATTATTGTGACTCCTGAGTCTTAAATCCATGCATACTGCAAATACATAATACCGCACCTTCATCTGCCACACTGTACTGTATGGTGATGGGCTGCAATGTTAAATGTACCATTTAGCAACATGTGAGAGTACAGCCCGTCCTCAATTCTGTAAGTAGTGGAAATAATCCTTTTCATTTCTTCAGCGTAATACCTGACATATTCCTCTTACCGTGACAGCGTTCGCGTGATCCACGGAACACCTCTAACAGAGGGAACCGAATCCTCCATCAACGGATGGGACTTTACAAAATTGAGCACGTCATCCGGGAGACTACGAGAAGAATTATAGGGCATGGAAGGACGAACACAGCAACCTGGGCTGCAAAGAAAACATTGGAATGGAGATACATTCACGCTGCAACTAAATATACAAACTGATACAAATGAACAGCCTGAATGTAATAACTAATATTTGGTACACTGCAGCCCCATGCTTCCTTCTAGAACCCAGATGGGAAGTGATTAAACAGGTTGTCCCGGCCTTCAGGCCTTCAGGCTCTCTCCTGTCTTTGGAGCAGAAAGTTGGAATTAAAGTAAAATGAAACGTTTTTTCCCCATTGATTTCCATGGATTTTTATTTTAAACAGGAAGCGGATGCAATGCTGGTCGTTACCTTCTGTCCCGTTGGGCTTCCGCCTGCAGAAAACCTTAAAAAACCTGAAAACGTAAGGAAAAAGCAGCAAATTGAAACGTTTCTGTTTGCTGTAAGTTTTGTTAAAAACCCCATTGAAATCAACAGGGAAAAAAAGGAACCATTTCATTCTGTCTCCCTGCTTCAAAAACAGAACAATGGCAGAAGGACTGAAGGCGGCGGAACCCCAGCGAGCCCAGTGTGGAGAAACATCTGGGAAAAAGGGGAATGTGGCCACTAATTAGGGGGCTTTATAAAGGTACATTAAACTCTTCTAATTTGACAATTGTTTAGATTTGACATAATCGTAAAATCTCCTTTTAGACAACGATCATGGAGGTAACAGGATTATTTTTGGAAGATATTATGTTGGGAAGCGGTTTGAAGAACGATCTAGGGATCAGAACAACAAAAAGTCAACTCCAAATTAGACAATGCTAATTTTATTTGGAATCCAAAGATGCTAAGACCATCCCCTACCTGAAGGATTAGATCAGCACTATCAAAACTACACAAGACAACATTGTCTTTGGAGACACTCCACTCACCGCGGCTTTGGGACGAGCTCCTCTGCAATAGGCGTCCATACAGAATCCGCAGTGCGCTGCTCTTTAAACCGCCCAGAAAATATCAAGGCCACTTGTTCCATGTCGAATATACAGACAGCAGAGCCCTGTATACTGGAAAATGACAATGTCATAGTGTAGAATCAGTGGGAGGGCGTAAACAGACGGGCGCATGCTCTAACGGTGCATTTACACCACAAAGATGAGCGCTCAAAAGATGGCTTTTGAGCAGAGTTCCACAGTCTCACTGCTCTTACAGTAAAGAACCCCCTTCTGTGTTGGTGATGAAACCTGCTTTCCTCTAGACGTAGCGGATGCCCTCTTGTTACCGTCGCAGTCCTGGGTATAAACAGATCATGGCAGAGATCCTTGTATTGTCCCCTCATGGATTTATACAGTTATTTGGTCGCCCCTTAGCCGTCTTTTTTACAGGGTGAATTATCCCAATTATTTGGGTATTCCAGTCCCGTCATTCCATGTATTAGTTTAGTCGCCCTTCTTTGAACCCCTCCAGCACTGTAACATCTTTCCTGAGCCCCGGTGACCAGAACTGTACACAGTATTCCATGTGGGGAATCAAGAGAGAATCAAGACTTTAGTGTCCCCGTGAGATCTAAAGAGATTCCCTTAGTTAGTGGGGAATTTCCCTGGAGCCGGCAGCCCTCTCTACTATAATATCAGCTGAGTACACGGTACTGTTGGATGAACTGTGCTGTTATTACAAGAGTTGTTGTACTGTCAGGAAGAATTCTGATACCTACATGTTGTCTGCATCACAGTGAAGGGGGCAGTGGAGTTCTCTTCCTCTATCTAACTGCTTAAATGCTGCGGTCGCTATTGACTGCAGCATCTAAGGAGTTAAACGCCTGGGCGAGGGTTTATCAAAAAAAAATAATTAAAAGACATAAAAACATTTAAAAACAAACTGTGGGGCAACATGTGGAAGGGAGTCCATGTCTCCGGCACTGGGAGGATTATTATGCTTCAAATGCTTCCACTTTTTGGATTTTAATATTCCATGGAAAATGAACGAAATGCCTGACGACCGTTATAAGGAGACGATGGTGTTACCTGCGCGGGGGGTTATAGCTAGTCATATTATAATCAATGTTGCTTTTAAAGTGCATCAGTTGGGAAATAATTAACTTATTGTATATATGAATGTATTTTCTTGTACACATCACCAAATTTACAAAAAAAGCATGACTAAACAATGTGCTAAGTATAGAGATGAGCGAGCGTACTCGGTTCAGGTGTTTTTGGACTCGAGTACCGCTTTTTCCGAGTAACTGACTACTCGGGCGAAAAGATTTGGGGGGCGCCGGGGGGTAGCAGTGAAGAACAGGGGGTCGCTCTCTCTCCCCCCCCCCCCCACTCCCCTCTGCAACCCCCCGCGCACCCCCGGCTTCCCCGCGAATCTTTTCGTCCGAGTAGTCAGTTACTCGGAAAAAGCGGTGCTCGAGTCCAAAAACACCCGAACCGAGTACGGTCGCTCATCTCTAGCTAACTATAAAAACGGAGTAACTGCATGCGGAGTTCTGCAAACCGACGGCTCCTTCTAGGTGCTGACAAAGAGTGTAGTTCTGTGCCGGGAAACTCCCTTATTGTTAAATATTTCCCCAAATTAATATACTTAAAAGCAGACATATCTTCCAAGTGTTCTTACCTGTTAGCCGGGGTGGAGAAGAGCGCAAAGACAACCGGCTTTCCTTCTAATGTTACAATTTCACTGGATGATTGTATTACGTTGAAGTAAAAGTGAGAGTCTCCGGGGATGGAGCAGTTGAGGCGGGCTTTCAGAAAGGAAGTGAACTGCTTCTCCAAAACACGCTGAGATCCCCCCATGTCGTTTTTACATACACGAGCAACACGCGACACAATCACCTGCAGTGGTCAGAAATACAATCATGGTAAATGTGCAGAAATCATACAGTATACATGCAGTACATCGGGAATAGAAGTAGTGTTCCTCCAAGGGGGTTGGTGCTAATAAATAGGTCTACTCTAGGCCAACAATAAGTATTCACACACATATATAAATGTATACATAGACAGATGTATTTCCTGTTGTACCGTAACATTAAACCACTGACAGCTGAAGTGCTATGGTATACATCATCTCACTGAGGGTATACATCATCTCACTGACGGTATACATCATCTCATTGACGGTATACATCATCTCACTGAGGGTATACATCATCTCACTGAGGGTATACATCATCTCACTGAGGGTATACATCATCTCACTGAGGGTATACATCATCTCACTGAGGGTATACATCATCTCACTGAGGGTATACATCATCTCACTGAGGGTATGCATCATCTCACTGAGGGTATGCATCATCTCACTGAGGGTATGCATCATCTCACTGACGGTATGCATCATCTCACTGACGGTATACATCATCTCACTGAGGGTATACATCATCTCACTGAGGGTATACATCATCTCACTGAGGGTATACATCATCTCACTGAGGGTATACATCATCTCACTGACGGTATACATCATCTCACTGAGGGTATACATCATCTCACTGACGGTATGCATCATCTCACTGAGGGTATGCATCATCTCACTGACGGTATGCATCATCTCATTGACGGTATACATCATCTCACTGAGGGTATACATCATCTCATTGACGGTATACATCATCTCACTGAGGGTATACATCATCTCACTGACGGTATACATCATCTCACTGAGGGTATGCATCATCTCACTGACGGTATGCATCATCTCACTGAGGGTATGCATCATCTCACTGACGGTATACATCATCTCACTGACGGTATACATCATCTCACTGACGGTATACATCATCTCACTGACGGTATGCATCATCTCACTGAGGGTATGCATCATCTCACTGACGGTATACATCATCTCACTGACGGTATACATCATCTCACTGACGGTATACATCATCTCACTGACGGTATACATCATCTCACTGACGGTATACATCATCTCACTGACGGTATGCATCATCTCACTGAGGGTATGCATCATCTCACTGACGGTATACATCATCTCACTGAGGGTATGCATCATCTCACTGACGGTATACATCATCTCACTGACGGTATACATCATCTCACTGACGGTATGCATCATCTCACTGACGGTATACATCATCTCACTGACGGTATACATCATCTCACTGACGGTATGCATCATCTCACTGAGGGTATGCATCATCTCACTGACGGTATGCATCATCTCACTGACGGTATACATCATCTCACTGACGGTATACATCATCTCACTGAGGATATACATCATCTCACTGACGGTATACATCATCTCACTGAGGGTATACATCATCTCACTGAGGGTATACATCATCTCACTGACGGTATGCATCATCTCACTGACGGTATGCATCATCTCACTGAGGGTATGCATCATCTCACTGAGGGTATACATCATCTCACTGACGGTATACATCATCTCACTGACGGTATACATCATCTCACTGAGGGTATGCATCACCTCACTGAGGGTATACATCACCTCACTGACGCTATACATCACCTCACTGACGGTATACATCACCTCACTGACGGTATACATCATCTCACTGACGGTATACATCATCTCACTGACGGTATACATCATCTCACTGACGGTATACATCATCTCACTGACGGTATACATCATCTCACTGAGGGTATACATCATCTCACTGACGGTATGCATCATCTCACTGACGGTATACATCATCTCACTGAGGGTATACATCATCTCACTGACGGTATACATCATCTCACTGACGGTATACATCATCTCACTGACGGTATACATCATCTCACTGACGGTATACATCATCTCACTGAGGGTATACATCATCTCACTGACGGTATGCATCATCTCACTGACGGTATACATCATCTCACTGAGGGTATACATCATCTCACTGACGGTATACATCATCTCACTGAGGGTATGCATCATCTCACTGACGGTATGCATCATCTCACTGACGGTATACATCATCTCACTGACGGTATGCATCATCTCACTGAGGGTATACATCATCTCACTGAGGGTATACATCATCTCACTGAGGGTATGCATCATCTCACTGACGGTATGCATCATCTCACTGACGGTATGCATCATCTCACTGACGGTATGCATCATCTCACTGACGGTATACATCATCTCACTGACGGTATACATCATCTCACTGAGGGTATACATCATCTCACTGACGGTATACATCATCTCACTGACGGTATACATCATCTCATTGACGGTATACATCATCTCACTGACGGTATACATCATCTCACTGACGGTATACATCATCTCACTGACGGTATACATCATCTCACTGAGGGTATACATCATCTCACTGAGGGTATACATCATCTCACTGAGGGTATACATCATCTCACTGAGGGTATACATCATCTCACTGAGGGTATACATCATCTCACTGAGGGTATACATCATCTCACTGAGGGTATACATCATCTCACTGAGGGTATACATCATCTCACTGACGGTATACATCATCTCACTGACGGTATACATCATCTCACTGACGGTATACATCATCTCACTGAGGGTATACATCATCTCACTGAGGGTATACATCATCTCACTGACGGTATGCATCATCTCACTGAGGGTATACATCATCTCACTGAGGGTATACATCATCTCACTGAGGGTATACATCATCTCACTGACGGTATGCATCATCTCACTGACGGTATACATCATCTCACTGAGGGTATACATCATCTCACTGACGGTATACATCATCTCACTGACGGTATACATCATCTCACTGAGGGTATGCATCATCTCACTGAGGGTATGCATCATCTCACTGACAGTATGCATCATCTCACTGACGGTATACATCATCTCACTGACGGTATACATCATCTCACTGACGGTATGCATCATCTCACTGACGGTATACATCATCTCACTGAGGGTATACATCATCTCACTGAGGGTATACATCATCTCACTGAGGGTATACATCATCTCACTGAGGGTATACATCATCTCACTGAGGGTATACATCATCTCACTGAGGGTATACATCATCTCACTGACGGTATACATCATCTCATTGACGGTATACATCATCTAACTGAGGGTATGCATCATCTCACTGACGGTATACATCATCTCACTGACGGTATACATCATCTCACTGACGGTATACATCATCTCACTGACGGTATACATCATCTCACTGAGGGTATACATCATCTCACTGACGGTATACATCATCTCACTGACGGTATGCATCATCTCACTGAGGGTATACATCATCTCACTGACGGTATACATCATCTCATTGACACATCATCTCACTGAGGGTATACATCATCTCACTGAGGGTATACATCATCTCACTGAGGGTATACATCATCTCACTGACGGTATACATCATCTCACTGACGGTATACATCATCTCACTGACGGTATACATCATCTCACTGACGGTATACATCATCTCACTGACGGTATACATCATCTCACTGAGGGTATGCATCATCTCACTGACGGTATGCATCATCTCACTGAGGGTATGCATCATCTCACTGACGGTATACATCATCTCACTGACGGTATACATCATCTCACTGACGGTATACATCATCTCACTGAGGGTATGCATCATCTCACTGACGGTATACATCATCTCACTGACGGTATGCATCATCTCACTGACGGTATGCATCATCTCACTGACGGTATACATCATCTCACTGACGGTATACATCATCTCACTGACGGTATACATCATCTCACTGACGGTATATATCATCTCACTGACGGTATACATCATCTCACTGACGGTATGCATCATCTCACTGACGGTATGCATCATCTCACTGACGGTATGCATCATCTCCCTGAGGGTATGCATCATCTAACTGACGGTATACATCATCTCACTGAGGGTATACATCATCTCACTGACGGTATACATCATCTCACTGACAGTATACATCATCTCACTGACGGTATACATCATCTCACTGAGGGTATACATCATCTCACTGACGGTATACATCATCTCACTGACGGTATACATCATCTCATTGACGGTATACATCATCTCACTGACGGTATACATCATCTCATTGACGGTATACATCATCTCACTGAGGGTATACATCATCTCACTGAGGGTATACATCATCTTACTGAGGGTATACATCATCTCACTGAGGGTATACATCATCTCACTGAGGGTATACATCATCTCACTGACGGTATACATCATCTCACTGACTGTATACATCATCTCACTGACGGTATACATCATCTCACTGACGGTATACATCATCTCACTGACGGTATACATCATCTCACTGACGGTATACATCATCTCACTGACGGTATACATCATCTCACTGAGGGTATACATCATCTCACTGACTGTATACATCATCTCACTGACGGTATACATCATCTCACTGACTGTATACATCATCTCACTGACGGTATACATCATCTCACTGACTGTATACATCATCTCACTGACTGTATACATCATCTCACTGACTGTATACATCATCTCACTGACGGTATACATCATCTCACTGAGGGTATACATCATCTCACTGAGGGTATACATCATCTCACTGACTGTATACATCATCTCACTGACGGTATACATCATCTCACTGACTGTATACATCATCTCACTGACGGTATACATCATCTCACTGACTGTATACATCATCTCACTGACTGTATACATCATCTCACTGACTGTATACATCATCTCACTGACGGTATACATCATCTCACTGAGGGTATACATCATCTCACTGACGGTATACATCATCTCACTGACGGTATACATCATCTCACTGACGGTATACATCATCTCACTGACGGTATACATCATCTCACTGACGGTATACATCATCTCACTGACGGTATGCATCATCTCACTGAGGGTATACATCATCTCACTGAGGGTATGCATCATCTCACTGACGGTATACATCATCTCACTGAGGGTATACATCATCTCACTGACGGTATACATCATCTCACTGAGGGTATACATCATCTCACTGACGGTATACATCATCTCACTGAGGGTATACATCATCTCACTGACGGTATACATCATCTCACTGACGGTATACATCATCTCACTGAGGGTATACATCATCTCACTGAGGGTATACATCATCTCACTGACGGTATACATCATCTCACTGAGGGTATACATCATCTCACTGAGGGTATACATCATCTCACTGACGGTATACATCATCTCACTGACGGTATACATCATCTCACTGAGGGTATACATCATCTCACTGAGGGTATACATCATCTCACTGAGGGTATACATCATCTCACTGAGGGTATACATCATCTCACTGAGGGTATACATCATCTCACTGACGGTATACATCATCTCACTGACGGTATGCATCATCTCACTGAGGGTATACATCATCTCACTGACGGTATACATCATCTCACTGACGGTATACATCATCTCACTGAGGGTATACATCATCTCACTGAGGGTATACATCATTTCACTGACGGTATGGTGTGCGATGGTACCAAGAAGGTTTAAAGAAGGACAACTAGTAAACTGGTGAAAGGGTCATGAGTGCCCAAGGCTCATTCATGTGTGTGTGGAGTGAAAGCTACTTTAGCACGACATGCAGAAAACAAATGAATGCTTGCTATGATAAAACCGCTCCACCGCAGCTGGCTGAGTAGCTGCAGATCAGTCAGAGTGCCCAAGCTGAGCCCTTGCCCACTTCCAATCGGCACTGGAGTGCCAGTCAGATACATAGGTCGAATTTGTTTTGGTGTTTTTATTGGTCCCCCCACTTAAAGTTCTTCATTTTTGGCAAAAGTGATTACCCTAAAGTTTCCTTGCTCTTGCTTAAAACTTACTGGTGCTTCAAGGCTCTTGTATTTTGTATTTGCCCAAATATTGTTAAAGGTCCACCACAGCGAAAACATATTTTTCCACTGCCGCACGCCTGATCTGATTGTCTATCACCCTCTGGAGCACTGTTATGTACATTGGACTTGCATGCTGTGCAGCCTCCTGTCTGAAACATATCATGTATCACACACAAAGCCAAGTGGATGGCAGAACTCATATACTGCTTGAAGATCTACTTGGTTGGATCCATTCGAGAACTATCCTGCCTTGATGAATTCAGCCTGTTTGTGATAGAGTTCTATGTAAATCCATGGTTTACCGCACCAGCTGCTCTTGCTCCAAGGATGGAGAACCTTGTAATGCATAAAACAACTAATGAATCCGTTGCAAAAGCTACAATCAAAAGCTTCCATAGAAAAACATGTATTTGGTCTTGCAGTTCTTGCTGCAACTGTGCCTGCAGAGATGAAAGTAGCCATGGCCGCATCTTCAGACAAACCAGGGGAGGATGCCATTCAGCAAAGAGTTAATATCAGTGAAGAAAATAATTAAACTAATGAAATCATCAAAGAATTCCAAGAAGTTGTTTGTGGCTTTGAATGTTTCCCATAAATTTATGAAGCTGATCCTAATACCAGGGAGATAAGCTATGGGTTCAGCCATAACAGAGGGTCAGCACCTCCAGGTAGTCAGCGAGGCAGCAGAACGTGGCACTTCGTGCATATAACGCTCAATGCTGTGTTAAAGGGGTTGTCCCGCGCCGAAACGGCTTTTTTTTTTTTCAATAGGCCCCCCCGTTCGGCGCGAGACAAACACAAGGGATGGGTTTAAAAAAAAAAAAAGTTTAGTACTTACCCGAATCCCCGCTCTGCGGCGACTTCTTACTTACCTTACCAAGATGGCCGCCGGGATCTTCACCCACGATGCACCGTGGGCTCTGTGAGGTCCATTGCCGATTCCAGCCTCCTGATTGGCTGGAATCGGCACACGTGACGGGGCGGAGCTACACGATGATGCGTAGAAGGGGGCGGAGCCAGAAAGCCGCTCGTGCCGAGACCCAAGAGAAGGGAGAAGACCCTTCTGCGCAAGCACGTCTAAATCGGGAGATTATACGCTGAAATTAGACGGCACCATGGAGACGGGGACGCCAGCAACGGAGCAGGTAAGTGAATAACTTCTGTATGGCTCATATTTAATGCACAATGTATATTACAAAGTGCATTAATATGGCCATACAGAAGTGTATAACCCCACTTGCTTTCTCGGGACAACCCCTTTAACCAAGAAAACAGAAGCAGGACCTTCTACAAGTAGCAGAAAAGCAGCAAGAACAATACCCCAAATCCAAATAAACGGACAATTGCAGAGGGGATGCAATAAAACTCACATTACTTCTTGCGCCCTGTAATATTAGTGTTTAGTTCCGTCATGATGATACGTTTGGTTGATTTGAGGCGCCTCTAAAATGTAACCAATTTCTCTTCACGCTTTGTATTTAATATTTTATTATTAAAATGAACAGAATTAGAGGGCGGGACATTGGTTTTTCAAAAAATGTCATTTAAATGGCACCCTAATTGGTAAATGTGCATCACCTGTAGACCATGGAGCAACGGAAGAAGGTGGCCCAGTGGGATGAATCCCATTTTGTTATATATCACTAGGATGGCCTGGCACACGGGGAAGAGAAGGTGCCAGGAAGAAGGCAAGCTGGTGGAGACAGTGTGATGCTGGTGCTTCTGGAATTCATGAGGGTGTGTTAGGTTGTGCAGCTGGGACCTGTGGTTCTACAGGTTTACATGAGCACACCTTCACAGGTGGGGGTTAATCGAGCTGGCTGGGTGTGGTATTCTCCAGCCAGCCAATCCCCCTGGTCTGCTGCACATAAATACCAGCTTCTCTTGCCAGAGAATGCTGGTCATTTTATCATGTTTATGCATTCACTCTGCACTTGGTTTTCTGTATGTCTAGTCTGTAGTGTGTTTCTCACCTTCCTTGAGGATGGTCTGGACACCTGTAGTCCTTGTCTGCATCTTACGCAGATCCCTCTCTCCCCTTTCCTTTGACAGACACAGTTTCCAGACGTCTGATATCTTATATGTGTCAAATGGGTGATGCCTGACACTGTTCCCTGCATGTCAATATGGTGTCTGACTCTTTCCACTTGGTGTGAGCACACTTGCAGTAGCTATGGTTAAACTGTATGCATGTGAGCTCTGAGTGGGGTTTCTGCGATGGGTTTTTCTGTCATCCTAGGGTTTTGCGTTTCTCCATGATGTGTGGTGCATGTCTGTGCAGGTGGCCAGACGTGTGTGAACAGTGCTGTGTTCATTGGGTCTGTGCAGGTGTCAGACAAGGTGTATGAACAGTCCTGTTCTATCTTGCGTGCAAGACCCTAGGGTGTTGATGTGAACAGTGACATGTTCAGTGCCTGTGTAGGTTTCCAGACACCAGGTGTGAACAGCCCTGTTGTGCAAGTTGGTGTGAGCTGCATCCTGTCCTACTGTGGATCATTTGCCATCCAGGGATAGGTAGGTCCCCATGTTCCAGCGCAGGGTCGTCCTTATTGAGACGATCGCCCTGCTTGCAGGCAGGTTTTCACGTGGTGGTTGTCCCGTTAGAGTAGGGATATGTTATGTCTGCCCATGAGTTCAGTACGCAGTCCTACCTTCGGTGTTCAGTGTGCATTGTGTGTGCTTCTGGCATTTGTGTGAACACCACCATGTGTCCGTGCTGAGGTTTGGTGTCAGAAAAAGGGCGAGAAGTACAAGAAAAATGACAGGAAGTGAAGGAAGAGTCAGTGAGTGGTAGTATGGAGGTGATCGGGAGAGGAGGTAGTCTGCAAAGCTGCAGAAGACCCTTATCCTAACAGAGGTTAAAAGGAGAGAAACACCAGGAACAAGGCACAGTGAGACAAGAATATCAAGAGTAAGAGTAAGTTCAATTCAGTTGGCCTGGTTTAGTCACCCCCATACTTCTACAAATAACTCCCAGATAACCCCCAGATAACTGAGACTGGCGTGTTCATCCTTGCTACCAGAGTGAGAGCTAAAGGAATTTTGTGGGATATTCTTACCCTCGAAGCTACTGTGAAAGTTATCGCTTAACTAAAGTCTGCAAAGTGTGAACTGTGTAATGTACTTCGTTACAAGCGTTGAGTAAACTGTGTACCTTCGGTTTACCACAAAAGATGCGTAGACTCGTTAGATTATTTCATTCTTAGACAACATGAATTCCCCCTCAAAGGTACTAGTGTCACGTGACACGACGCCCACATACCCTAACATCATTATCTGCTATAACCACTGTGTGCAGCCGAGTTAGGCCCTGTTCAGCCAATGCAGAGGGAGGGACCTATGGGACCGCCGTTGACAACACCATCTTACTCCCCGAGGCCTCTTCTGCAACGGCTAGGCACCGCTTGGCCGCCGCACAGGCTGCCTTGATATGCACTCTGCAATGGCAGCGATAGAGCCTTTCAGAAGGCAACCTGCGATCTCATTGTGGGGGGCCATACGGGATTGCAGAACATCATTCGGGGCATTTAAATGCCGCTGTGAGAATTGGCTGTGGCATTTGAAGGGTTAACAGCTCCAATGAGCTGTGCAGCTTATCAGAGCTGTTGCGGCTGAGTGCCAGCCAAGACACAGCCAACACCCGCATTGTATGGAGACCTTCATGCATACCCTGAGGCTGCAGGACGGAACTGTACGTCCTGTGGCGTTAACCCCTTAAGGACATGGCCTATTTTGGACTTTTAAGAATGCAGCTATTTTGGGGCATCTTCATCTCCCCTTTTCAAAATCAGTGACTTTTTTATTTTTCTGTTGACATGGCCCTGTGAGGGCTTGTTTGTTATATGACAAACTGTAATTTTTATTGGATGCATATAGTGCATTGTATAACTTTTATTACATTTTCTTTCTAGGGGAGGCAGCAATAACACCTTAATTCTGCCATTGTTTTTTGCAGTTACTTTAAACATTAACCCCTTGAGTGGCGGGTTTCTTACCACCCTGTCAGGTTTTTTAAATGGTCTAATTATTTAATTTCAGCTAATTTCCCAGTCGCGTTCCAAGCCCCATAACTTTTTCATTTCCCCACTGACACGGCCGTATGAGGGCTTGTTTTTTGCGGGACAAGTTGTACTTTTTGAAGGCATCATTTTTGGGTCTATATAATGTATTGCATAATTTTTTTTTTAAAAAATTGTCAGGAGATTGGGGGAAAAAAAATAAATTCTGCCATTTGTCTTTTGGATTCCATGTTTACGGCGTTCAGCGTGCAGAATAAATAGTGCGATAACGTTATTCTCTGAGTCGCACGATTCCGGCGATAACGAGTTTATACAGTTTATTATGTTTTGCTATTTTTGTACATTTAAAACATTTTTTTTCCTTAAAGGTTTGCTTTTGTGTCGCCACATTCCGAGAGCCGTAATAATCTTATTTCCCATTGCCAGCGCTCTCGACGGCCGTGTTTATTGCGGGATGAACTCCAGGCTTCAGTTATCTAATGTTTTAGGAACATGTAAACTTTTGATCGCTTTTTATTCCACTTTTTCTAGAGGCAAGATTAACAAAATCTGTGATTCTGGCACGTTTTTTTATTGTTTTTTTCACTGCATTCTCTGAGCAGAATAAATTATGTATTAAAGTAATTCTACAGGCCGCTGCGATTATGCCGATACCAAACTGTAAGAGTTTTTTTCTTTTTCGTGACTTTTTCACAATTAAAAAAAAAAAAGTAACAAAAGTTTAAATCACCCCCTTTTGTCATATCTATATTAAAAAAATCTAAATCATAAAAGAAAAATACATATTTGGTATCGCCGCGTCCGTAAATGTCCGATCTATCAAAGTAGTGCATTATTTACCCCACACAGTGAACATAGTCCAAAAAAAAAAGAAAGAACACCAGAAATGCACTTTTTCAGTCACCCTGTCTCCCAGAAAAAATGCAATAAAAAGTGATCAAAAGTTTTATGTATTCCAAATTGGTACTATCGGAAACTATCAGAACATCCCACAAAAAATTAGACGATCACTCAACTATGTCTATGTAAAAAAAAAAGGGTATTGTGCGCAGAAGATGCAGAAGAAAATAATTTCAAAAATTAAATGTCTGAAAAAAATACCAATACTACAGCAAAAAAACCCAAAAAACTAGACACGTTTTGTATTCTAGTAATCGCACTGACCCGTAGAATAAAGTCATCAGGTCATTTTTGTTGCAGTTTGAAACAAGACGCACCGAACGATGGTGAAATGTCATTTTTTTTCACTTTACTGCACTTACTTTTTTAAAAAAAAAATGTTTTTCAGTCCATTATATGGTACTTTAAATAGGACCATTGAAAACTACAACTCGTTCCGCAAAAAACAACAAGCCCTCATACAGCGACGTCGATGGATAAATAAAGGAGTTATAATTTTTTAAAAGGGGGGAGGAAAAAACGAAAAGTGAAAAAAAAAGGAGCCGCATCATTAAAGGAGTTAAATAATGTAGTAACTTCCTTCTCTGCGTCGTTACAACGCAGGGATCCCACGTGTGTCATTTTGCTTTTAATTTTTTACAAAGTAAAGGGAGATGGGCGTTTTTATTTTTTTATAATTTGTTTACACTTTTTTAACATTTTTGTCTGTTTAGGGGACTTTCACAGAGATCCATCAGGACCCCCTGATCACATTGCGGGGGTCCGATGGTGTCAGCTCTTCACATGCTGCGGTCGCATAGACCGCGGCATGTAAAGGGTTAACACAGCAGAGATCGGAGGTTTTCTCCATTCTCTGCTGTGTAAGAGCTGGTGCCCGACTATCCTCTGACAGCATAGCTTCAACTGATACATATGATTAGAACTGTGTCATCAAGCAAGTATACAAAAGGTTAAACATAAAGATAAACTTCGAGTACATTTATGCAAGAATACTAAGGCTGTGTTCACACGGGGCGGATTTGCCGCGGAAATTCAGTCCGGAATTTCGCTGTGGCAAAACCGCCTGCATCCGCTAATCCTGGGATTAGCCAGCCATGTGGATGAGCTTTCTCAGAAATCTCGTCCACACGGGACGGCGAATGTGTTGTGGCAAAGACAGCAGAAGTTGGTGCGGATTCACCGGCCGCAGCACGCGGCCAAGCTATTCCAAAACCCGCAGCTAAGTGCTGCAGGTTTTGAAGCAGCGCTTTCCCGGTGGAAATCTCATGGCTTTTCTCTGCGGCCAAACCGCGAGATTTCCGACGGGTATACGCCATCTGGGAACCCAGCCCAAAAGACCTTATAAAGAGTGTTTTTAGAGGAGGAAGGTTTCCAAAACAGCCACATTTAATTCAATTACATTTAGATACATTTGAAATTTATTTTGCCCTATGGACTTGTGTGTATAGGACGCACAGAACATAACTCTTACGTAGGGAAGAGCTGCAGCCAGGGGTCCCACCAAGCATGAAAGGCGGAGGGTCTACCCTGTCTAACTAAGAAAATACGTTCGTACAGGCAGCGTTCAGATATAATTTCTATCAAGGATTTAATAGATAAAGAGGCAGCAGATCTACAGTTCCTCACTATCATAAGCAGAGCGGATGTGAAAACATGGCATGGTAGCCTTCTAGTACCTGGAGGGAGGGTTCCAATTCATGAGGGCAATAGAGCCATAGATGGGTCAGGTGGAATGTCAATCTGAAAAGTCTGAGAGAGAAGTTTAAGCATGGGACAGTGACAATGGGTAATAACAGGGCATTCCTAAAAGATATGAAGGAGAGTGCCAGCTTATCCACAGTCTACTTGGAAATGTATGGGTCAGTTTGGAGGGGTAATAGTACCATCCTAGGAGTAGCTCGTAATATATTTCTTGAACATTGGCACACATTAAAGCTCTGAAAGTTGATTTTACGGCACAGAACCATTGGGAGACAGGGAAGGGTTTGCCAAGGTCTCTTTCCCAA
Source organism: Eleutherodactylus coqui (assembly GCF_035609145.1). NCBI lineage: Eukaryota > Metazoa > Chordata > Amphibia > Anura > Eleutherodactylidae > Eleutherodactylus > Eleutherodactylus coqui. The sequence goes on from NC_089843.1 coordinate 221,221,239, forward strand.
TTAATCATATGCAATTAAAAAATAAAATCTCTGCCTCCCCGTTTACATAGATATATAATCGGTCTGGTGGAAATAAGTTCATGTTGAGGAGCATCAAACAAGAAATCAAAGATTTGGTGTAGAAGCCTTGGCGTAGTTTGTGGATGTGAATCCAAGTAGTGTTTAACCCTGACATCTGAAAAAAGGGCCCTCTGGGAAAGTTGAAATTCTTGCTTTAGAGTTTGAAAGGCTTTGATTTTACCTTGGTGGATCAGATCAGAGTTCGAGGTTGTATCCCTTTTAATATTTATGTCAGAAATAAACAACTCAAGGACCTCTATTGGGAGTTTAGTTAAAGCAGGTTGGTGGTCTTTACACCTACACCTCTTGTGGAGGTATAGGATATAAGGAGAGTGCATAGGGGGATTTCCACCCACCAAGCTTTGTTCAATAGTGGGCCAACTTGTTGATAGTGAGGGTTCCCACCATTGCCCAAGGTGGTTTAAGAGAAAATGTGTCTCCTGAAGACCGAGAACGGATGTCCTCCATACCAAGGCTCTTTTTAAAAAACTATTCAGATCATTAGTATTAAATGAAGTAAACGTAATTGACATAGTAACATAGTATATAAGACAAACGTCCACGCAGTAATCTATTTTATGCTGTTTTAGAGTGGATGTAATGGCAGATAATTTTCTTCGCAATTGGATTGTGATTTGGGAGAGGTCTTGGAGATTTGGTAACTTTCTTGTGAATTGTATCAGGGCTTCTTTAACATGGTAGTAGTGCTATCTAGCGATGACTTCTCTGGGAAGATCTTCAGAAATAGCTTTGGGTTTGGGGAGTCTGTATGCTTTGTCTATCAGTAAGTCTGGAGGTTGGTAGGTTGGGAGAACAGCTTTTATGACATTTTGTGGATACTGTGTTAATTCATATGTGGGGACAATTTTCAGGGATACCTCTAAACGTTACGTTGTTTCGTCCGTTGCGGTCCTCCTTTTAATGCTTCAATTTCATCCGGGGAGAAGAAGAACGCCATCAGTCTCCTGGGTTCTCCTTTGGCTGTCCCTCTTCCTGATCATGTTGTGGTGTGGATGCAGTATCTAAGTTTGACGCATATCCTATGCACCAGGTAGACGAAGTTAGAGAAACTTGGTAATGCCCATTACTTTCCGACAAAAGGTTACTGGCCGTTCCCTACGACTGGTACCGCAAAGGAAAAGACGGCCTTTTCCACACTAGATTAACTTTTTCAGTACAAAAATATGCCTTTTGGAATGCCGGGGGCCCCATCCTTCTAGAGACTAATGGATAAAAAATGGAGACTCACTGCATGGGTACAGGCCACCATTCGGGAGTTGGCCAATTTAGGTAAAGTTAGAGCCAGACAAGCAGATTTTATTTTAATATCACTGTTTGAAGGGGCAGATGTCTGTAAAGCTGCATCAAGTTAAAGAAAAATAAACGTCACTTGGAGTGAGGGTGTCTCCTGCGATGAGTGTCCTGGGCAAGCCAAAGTTAATTTACCCACACTGAACATGTCAGCAAGCATAAAGGCTGATTTAGACACAACAAGAATTGCTCAAAAGAATCTTTTGAGCGATTCTCATTCTGTCTAAATGCAGGGACATGGTGCAGTTTTCGTGCACGAGTCGCTGATCGCTGAATTCTAGCTTGCTAGAATTGAGCGATCAGCTGCTAGCAGCTGGCTGCACTGATAAGATTCTCTGTGCCTGTGTCCTGCTGTGAATTCACAGGAGGACTCGGGCTGTAAGCACAGAGAAAACTACAGTTGTTTGCTCATGCAGAACAGCTGTAGTGTTAGGCGAGAGATAGCAGCGCTGTCCCGCTGCGCCTGCATAGCTATATAGCAGCTAATTAGCTACCATAAAGTATGCAGGGATGATCGCTCAAAAGTGTCAAACTGTTGTTTGAGTGACTTTTGAGTGATCATCTGTCAGTGTAAATGGGGTATAACATATTGAGGAAGAAGACCAGGAAGCTCAAGAGAAAGTGATGGTTTCTGAACTGGAGCAACAGACATAGCAATGGGTACTCCAAGTTTGCAAGCTGATGACTGGAGAATGCAGGCGTAACCAAGGCTGTCTAAACAGCAGTGAGTTTATGCATTTAGGAAAAACAAGAAAGGAAATCCTTTCTCCTTGCAGGACTCCAATTTGCAAATCTAGGGAGACGATAGAGAACCTGATGAGATCTGACAGGAGTTCCCCATCAACAGAAGTAACTAACAAGAGCTTCTTCACAAGTAACATAGATATCCGGTGCTTGACTACCAAGGCCTTGTGGATGAAGTTTTCAGCAGTGCTGAAGTCCAGGTAAGCCTCCATGGAAACTGGGAGTCACCACCGGTCAGAGATACACGAAGTAGAAACATTGGAGAGGACTCAGTGTCACCTAGGGCAGCCTCTCCTACTGGCCCTAGGGGATCGGGTTTCCTGGCTTCACTGGGTAAGATCTGAAGAAATGTACATTTCAACCACAGTACATGCTCAAGTTTTGCATTTTTCTCCTTAAATGCTTCTTGGACGTAAGCTCAGTTTTCTCAGCCTCCACGGATTCTGCAGTGGAGGCAGCAGAAGGAAGATGAAGTGGTTTGGAGAAGGTGGGAGCCAAGCAAACCCTTCTTCTTTCATGGGATTCTTTATGTTGGTGCTCTCTAAAATGAACATCAATTCTGGAGACTAAAGTGATCAGGCCCTTCAGGTAAAAATGGTAAAGTTGTCTGCCCACCAATCCATCTTTTATTCTGCCTGTAAGTCTCTCACAAAACGCCCCTTGAAGTGGCTCCAACTTCTTCATGTCTAGATGGGTTACATTGGTGTACAACAGTCTTCAAGTTATGTCACAGATTCTTAATTAGACTGGGGTCTGGGCTTTGACTAGACTATTTCAAGACTTTTTCATGCTTCCCCCTTAGACCCTGCCGTGTAGCTTTAACATTAAGTTTAGAGTCAGTGCCCTAATCTCATCCAGAATTGCCCTGTACTGGCACAATTTATGGTTCATAATGCAGCATTTAGGTTATGTCTCCTCTTCACGAAGCCACATCTCCTCTGTCAGACAAGTTGTAAAATGTGTACAAAAGTGTCTAAAACACATGATAGATGTGATGCAAACAATGTATAGCAGTTTTCTGGCTCAATTTACACCAGAAAACTGGCACATTTCCAATAGTTATATGTTTGCATTATACATAATTGTTAAGAAAATTGTAGATCAATGTATCAGTTAATTGTTTTTGCTATTAGATTGTAGACTAGAAAGATATAGCATGATGCTAGTATAAGTAGTGAAGGGGTTAAATGAAACCCTTTCTATATACCAGTGAATGGTACAGGATAAAGACAGACAGAAGATAACACAGTCTCCCAGACTCCCCCCTTGCATACCTTGTCACTGAAATGCTAATGGTTTCTAGGTATGTTATAGTTACACCTTAAAGGTGTAACTTATGTTAAACATTTTAGTTGTACCCTATCATGTATTCTTATTACTCTTGGAGGTATGTACTTTTCCTGTGATGTCATTTATGGTATATAAACCACATGCAACTTTGAATACATTAGAAATCCTTTGATACCACACAGGCTGGTGTGATTTGTATTTCTCCTAGGGGCCCAGACGTCTACACGAGATCTGGAATTGTCTTCTCCTTGATAAACGCATGAATTCTCCTTACAATAATTGATTGAATCAGTAGCCTATTCTGACATTTGACAAGGTTGACATTTGCCTTATGGGTTTGCTTGATATAGACATAGTTAATGGTTGAAATGCAGCACATGTTTTGGTGAATAAACCTCCTACAAATTGATCAGATTTGGAGTGCTGCAGTTTTATTCTTTATACATGGTTTTAAGTCCTACACAAACTGGCATGTCAACTGCTGTGCACCCTTTGCTATTAAAAGGGATTTTGTCATCAGAATTAAGGTGCCACCATAGCACTACATGGCACATAGGACAGAACCTGGACAGATGTTTGTAATAAAGAGCAAAAGATTTGTTTCAGCAGAAAGCTTCCTTTTGTATTCTCCTGGGCTGTATGCTAATTGACCTGATGAATGCCATTTTGGAATATATTGCGCTTAGCAGCATATACAAACAAGTTCACTTTATTCATTCTTGAGCGCATATGCATTCCAAGACACATTTTTTTATGAAGTGATGACGGCGGCTCTTGCGCAAGTCTGCTATTTCCACTTTTGTGATGGGGCGCATAAGCGGTCCACCGCATGACTATCTAGCAGCAACCAACTTCTTCCGGTGAGCCGCTGGGCCAATCTTCTAATGGTGGCTCCCGGTGGGAGCTGACACACTGACAGCTTATACTTCAAAAGACTGCCTAAACATATAATAACCTACTAAAGAACAATTTACCAGGTGGAATTAATTAGGAAACATGATGTGGAGGCTGCTCATCAAGCTGACCCACCCTCATTGGTAAGCCCAAAAAAAATCTAAAAGGCATTACATCTTCATTTACAAATCGCTATAATTTGCAATAAAACTAACTGAATAGTTGCTTGAAAAAGAAGGCGATTTGAAACCTTCGAAACGCGTGGCCTGGCTATACTCCTTACCCTTTTTTGTTACTGTTATCTTGACAATATTTATACTATACCACTTTGTGGAATAAATTACTGAAATCCGTCTACATCTCCCTGTGTCAAATTGTACTGTGGGACCAGGCGGCACCCAAGTCTCTTCTGCGGAATAAGGAATACTTGTTATTGTTAGCTCACCAAGCATACCCAGTAGCGCAGGAGTTTTTTCTATCTTCAGAATTCTTCCCTTTTTGTGACCGAGGTCGTGTAACACTGGGCTTCTCCGTTGTCGCTCTCCCTGCTTAATAGATACCTGGCAGGACTCATTGCATGTGGCCATCTCTAAAGGCAAACTTGGACTGTAAGTGTGAAGACCTGTCCACTAGACAGGTTCCACACACCGGTGAGTCCACTGTTACATGAACTCTATCTTCTTGTTATTTACTTACATTGATCCTCCTTGGAGCGCAGACACAAATTATCTACTTTTTCCAGCCAGAATCAGACATGCGCCACTGAAGTAGAGGTGTGCAGCGAAGCTGCATAATTACTGGAAGCCGAGACTCGGGGCTCATGCGGCCCGCCTCCATGACTCAAGGCGGCTCAATTATCGTACAGCACAAGAGAATATAAAAGCAATTTTCCGCTGAAAGGAATATTCTTCTCATTAATACAAATATGCGTTCAAGGTCTGTTACATGTGGCAGGTAGATCTATGGTGGAACCTTCGTAATCCGAATTCTGACAGGATTCCCTAAACCTGCTAAAGTAGTGCTGCTGTTTTCTAGAATATATGATGTTCCTTTCACTGGATTCCTTATCGCTCCAAAATTATGACGTGCTCTCTGCATGCTCCATGGTATGAAATACAGTAGTGGCCTTAAAGAGGTTCTGTCATTACAAAGAAAACATTTCTATACTTACCTATTCCTCCTCCCCTGTCAGTCTACTTACCAGATCTGCACCTCCCCCACGTCTCCTGTCTTCTGCAGTCCAGTGGGGGTCACCTCACCTCCAGCTGGCTGATTCTTCTGCTTACTGTGACGTTATGTACACTCAGAGCCAGTCTTCTTCTTGCCACCCAATGTATGTTATATCACAGCTCACAGGCCAGCAGGGAGAGTGCCTATCTACTTTATTGATTGCTCATGCCAGCGGTCTCTGAAATAGATTAGCATTCCTTTCTAGCCAGTGAACGCTATAGCACAGGGACCTGACCTTTACTGTCTCGGCCGGAAGGAATGTGGGGAATGCAGCCTTCATAACAAGCAGCCCAGTGTGCGGGGAGCTGACCCCGGGGCACAGCAGAAGCTCAGCCAGGAGATGATGTGGTAAGGAGACTAATGGGGAAGAATTAGGGGAGCATAGAATTTTTTTTTTTAATGACAAAACCCCTTTAACCCCTTGAGTGGCAGGTTTACTGTTAACATGTCGTGTCTCAGAGGGCAGGTTTTTTAAATGAGTCAACAATGCAATTTTCTCACGCAAGTATTTATTAAGGAACAGAACAATCGCTTTGGAATATTTTTTTGTAAAGAAAGAATAGATTATAACAATTTTGGAAAATAAAATAAAATACAGACTTACCTCTCTGCACTGCCGGGGCTCAGACGCGTGTCTCCGCTCAGGTCCCGGTACTGTCATCATGGTCTTTCAGCTGGCGGGGATTTAAAATCCCCGCCTGCTGAAAGGACTGCCTGTGATTAGCTGAGCGCTCAGTCAATCACACGCAGCGCTCGGTCTATTCATAGAATTCTAGAAAGAGCACTGAAAGAGCATGATGACAGTACAGGGACCCGAGCGGAGACACGCGCCTGAGCCCCGGCAGCGCAGAGAAGTATATATTTTATTTTATTCTTTACACTTGATAGAAATGATTTTATGGGAAGGGCTTATATTTTAAGCCCTTCCCATAAAATCACTGTGGGTGAGCCAGCTTCCTATTGCCTTCAATGAGGCCGCCGGCAGCGGCGGCTCCATTGAAATCAATAGGAGTGCTATGCGGTCCCCTCCCACAGCTGTCACAACTGTGACAGCTGTGCGAGGGGATTCTTTACTTCCTGCAGGGAGTCCCTTTTACTCCCCATGCAGTAAAAACCTCAGAAATTCAGCTGACATCTCAGTACTCAGTACATTTCAGCACTGGAGCTGTCCACGGAAGCCTTCCGGGGTTTAACTGCATGGTCAGTGCAGCAAGCCCCGGAGATTTTCCGGGCGTGACACTCAAGGGGTTAAAGGACCTTTCTAGCAGCCCTATTGCAATTCTGCATAGAACAGAGAGAGTCATGATACAGCCATGTGAACAAACTATTTTATTTTTCTTCCGTTTTGATAATTTTATGCATGTAAATAGAGCCTGGCAAAAATGGCAAGTATGGACTTTATGTAAATCTTTTAGTAAATGTTTTAGTTTCTCTGTTGTCTATTTTGTTGTTAGACTTTTAGCCACAAACATAAACTTTCATGTTCATTTTACAAAAAATTCTTTGATGCAAAATGACATGAAATCAGTTGGAGTATAAAGGTCTGTGGGCGGCTCGGACAAGGTATATATATATCATTTTATTAGAATAATACTAACTTTAAAATCAGAATGCAGTCATTTTACAATCGTTCAGGTTCTGTTTGACCATTTTTTCCGGCTACCAGAGATACAATGTTGCGAAAGGTGAAGGTTTCATAACCTGTAAATGTTTGCCATCAAAACTATTTTGTGGAATAAGGTAAATATGAACTTCTCAAGGATGAAGTAACCTCTCCTAAAATAAACGAACATGGACCTTAATGAACCTGCATACGATCTCCGCTGATGCCCCAGCAGAATCTGCTACAATTTCTCATGATCCTCTCTACTGGTGGTCTGTCGAGAACGTCCTGAGGTCGGTTGCCTTGTGTGTCCTCACATATCCATTGGACCCAACACCTCCTGGCAGTCTGGTCAGGATGGCCCAGATGGCTGGTAATTTGTCGATACGACCATCCAGCTTCTCACATTCAGATAATGTGCCCCTCTCAGATTCTGGTAATTGGGCAAAATCATTTTGATTGCATCGTAGAGGCGTCTAGTGGTCAACAAGCTCTACAGCAGCAGAAGAAGAGGTCACTACACACAAGGAGCCTCCGAGAGCCTCTTACAGGCCAAAGAGGGATGGGGGGGGGGTGTTGGAAGCCGGTTTAAGGGCATCAGGTGGCAAGAACGTTCATCTAATCACAACTCTCATCATTTACATATCATCCTGAGGTGTAACTACTTGCCGAGTTTTGCAGCGAAACGACACCTCCTTCTAGGGGCTTGATGTGTTTAAACATGAATCCCCTTATGCTAGATACATGGTATAAGGTGCCGCTGAGATGCATGCGCAGCCCTGGGTCACCTCCCTTTTATCACTGGAAAATGACAACGTTAAATATACTGTTTAATATTATTATTAAAATATATGAAGACAAAAGACATGAGGCCACAAACACCAAGGATGGATACAAATCATATAAGGATTATAAGCGTACGGCTCTGCTTGTGAATAAACATGAACATCTCAACCATACGACCGTCTGCCCCTTCTACACGGGACCATTCTCATTTGCCCGAGCGAACAAGCTGGTGATGTCATCAACGGTTCGTTCGCGTGTTTACACTGCAGGATTCTCGTCGTTTATCATGCAGTTCTTCCTAACTTGTCGTTCCTATGTAAAATACTGAATAGAGATGAGCGAGCCTACTCGGCCACGCCCCTTTTTCGCCCAAGCACCGCGATTTTCGAGTACTTCCGTACTCGGGCGAAAAGATTCGGGTGGGCGCCGTGGGTGAGTGGGGGGTTGCAGCGGGGAGTGGGTGGGAGAGGGAGAGAGAGAGGGCTCCCCTCTGTTACCCCCCGCTCCGCCACGCCTCCCCCCGCCCCCCGAATCTTTTCACCCGAGTACGGAAGTACTCGAAAATCGCGGTGCTCGATCGAGTAATTACTCTAAACGAGTAGGTTCGCTCATCTCTAATACTGAACAATCAGTGTTTAAACTGCCCGCCAAGTGGACGAGCCGGCGCTGATGTTTATCCCGGATGACGCTGACTGGCGAATGAGAAGCGCACAATTCTTGTTCATCGGCCAATCGTTGGCTGCTTTACACTGAATGATTATCGTTCGGTTTCGCTTGGTTGAATGATTTTCTGAACGACAATCATCCCGTCTAAACGCAGCATCGCACCCATCTTTTCCTCCAACTACCCCTTCTTCACTCCCTTTTTGTACTTCACTCATTGGTTGTTTGACTGACTAGCTAACTGTTTATCTTACTAAATCCTCAATTACAACAACCAATGATAATCCTATAAATTACCAGCACTATTTGGCCATTTTACCGCTACTCTATGTCTCTTATTCAAGATATATCAAATGACTCTGAAGACCCATTTAGACAACGATTATCGCTCAAAAGATGTCTTTTGAGCAACTTTTGAGCGATAATCGTTGTGTCTATTTACAGCTGAAGGTGATCGCTCAAACACTGAGCGATCACCTTGCGCTCTGAGCGGGGGATGCAGAAGACAAGCGGGGCTGCTTGTCTTCTGCATCCAGCTGTTCCCTGCTTGGAGCGCCCAGCTGTTAAAATGCTGTATAAAAGCCGGGCACTCCGAGCGGAGGATGCAGAAGACAAGTGGCGACACCTCGCTTGTCTTCTGCATCCAGCTGTTCCCCGCTCGGAGTCCTGGCTGTTCTGCATCCTCCGCTCAGAGCACTCAGCTGTATAAGACAAGTGGGATGGTCCCGCTTGTCTTTTGCATCCAGCTGTCCCCCGCATGGAGCACCCGGCTGGACCGCTCTGTTCTTCATACCCAGCCTGTCATTAGGAAGCAGGATAGATCTAAAACAATAGTATCAGCTGTATCCCACTGTGAATCCCTAATAAGACTCATCGTCAGCCCGCTGACAGACAATGATGAGCGACGGCTTATTGAAAACTGTGCAGCTACACACAACAATTATCGTTCAAAAGACGGCTTTTGAGTGAAGTTTGAGCGATAATCGCTGTGTCTAAGGGTCTTATTGTACTCTAAGACTGTTCTTCCTTCCTGAACTCTGTTGAAAACACAATGAAAAGAATATATCAAATTATTTTTAAAACAAAGTTATCAAGACCGACATCTGAAAGGCTTTCGTATGGGATTTTCTCTGGTTATTCTAGTTTCCTCCCATAATCTAAAAACAGACTGATCGGATAATACTGCTTATCTGTGAAATTCACAGAGGCGTAGCTAAAGGCTCATGGGTCCGGTTTGAAGCGTTCACCTCAGGCCCCTACTACCACCTATGGTAACACCAAAATCTCTTCTTGTATACAACTGTACATTCACGAGGCCATATAAGACATACATAATACCACCCTATACTGAGCATCATAGTAACTGCAAAAAACTGTACAATACATATAATATCACCAAATATTGTATAACCCCATAAACGGACCAAAATATTGTATATAAAATAATGTCCCTCCATACTGTCTGTATAGTAAATCCACATAATGTAGATACAAATATTACTGCCATTTACTATGCATGT